>NC_083410.1:27728052-28985552 GCF_020745735.1 Hemiscyllium ocellatum | reverse complement strand
AGCATCCGGTAAGGCTTCAAACACCTTGAGATTTGCCGGTTGGGGGAAGAAAAATGGAAACGGGCGAAAACAGCAAAAGGAGTGCACTGCCACAACAGTGCCTCACCCACCGCTTCCCATGACCACCAAGTGTAACAATGCCTGTGGTAGCCGCATCGATCTGTACAGTCACCCACAACTCTTCCTGAGAATGGAGAACAGTCATCCTTGTTTGCGAGGGATCACCAATGATGATGTGCTAGCTAGAATTTGTTTCAAACAGATCTAGCAAAACTGGGAATTTGTGAGTTGCTGTGCGCCATTAGCAGTATCAGAACTGCCATCATCCATTTTGATTCATTCCATATGAAATCAAGACTAAATTAAAGTACTGGTAATGCAAAGGCTTTAGGGTTGGTAATACTTCAATATAGAACTTGAGTACCTTTTGGTACTAGCAATAGTGCTTCATGGGATGGCAGGACAGACCTACGAAGAGGGGACAAAAAGGTGGATGATTAACCACGATCCTACTGAATGGTGGACCATGTTTGAGGGGTTGAATGACCTTTTCGTGCTCATGTTCTATGTCTATTGGTCTTTATAGCATGAAAATTTAAGTACAGGAGCAGGGTTATCTTTGTTGCAACTGTAAGAGGCCTTGGTGAGAACACGCCTGAAGTATTGCGTGTAATTTTGATCTCTATCTGAGTAAGGATGTTCTGGATATGCAGGGAATGCAATGAAGGTTTACCAGGTTGATTCCTGGAATGGCAGAACTTTCATATGAAGAGAGATTGGGTTGAATAGAACTATATTCACTACAGTTTGAGAATCATAGAAATAGAGTCATAGAGATGTACAGCATGGAAACAGACCCTTTGGTCCAACCCGTCCATGCCGACTAGATATCCCAACCCAATCTCATCCCACCTGCCTGCTCCCGGCCCATATCCCTCCAAACCCTTCCTATTCATATACCCATCCAAATGCCTCTTGAATGTTGCAATTGTACCAGCCTCCACCACATCCTCTGGCAACTCATTCCATACACGTACCACTCTTTGCGTGAAAATGTTGCCCCTTGGGTCTCTTTTATATCTTTCCCCTCTCACCCTAAACCTATGCCCTCTAGTTCTGACTCCCCGAACCCAGGGAAAAGACTTTATTTATTTATCCTATCCATGCCCCTCATAATTTTGTAAACCTCTATAAGGTCACCCCTCAGCCTCCGATGTTCCAGGGAAAACAGCCCCAGCCTGTTCAGCTTCTCCCTACAGCTCAGATCCTCCAACCCTGGCAGCATCCTTGTAAATCTTTTCGGAACCCTTTCAAGTTTCACAACATCTTTCTGATAGGAAGGAGACCAGAACTGCGCACAATATTCCAACAGTGGCCTATCCAATGTCCTGTACAGCCGCAACATGACCTCCCAACTCCTGTACTCAATACTCTGACCAATAAAGGAAAGCATACCAAATGCCTTCACTATCCTATCTACCTGCGACTCCAATTTCAAGGAGCTGTGAACGTGCACTCCAAGGTCTTTGTTCAGCAGCACTCCCGAGGACCTTGCCATTAAGTGTATAAGTCCTGCTAAGATTTGCTTTCCCAAAATGCAGCACCTTGCATTTATCTGAATTAAACTCCATCTGCTACTTCTCAGCCCATTGGCCCATCTGGTCAAGATCCTGTTGTAATCTGAGGTAACCCTCTACACTGTCCACGACACCTCCAATTTTGGTGTCATCTGCAAACTTACTAACTGTGCCTCTTATGCTTGCATCCAAATCATTTATGTAAATGACAAAAAGTAGAGGGCCCAGCACTGATCCTTGTGGCACTCCACTGATCATAGGCCTCCAGTCAAAACACCCCTCCACCATCACCCTCTGTCTTCTACCTTTGAGCCAGTTCTGTATCCAAATGGCTAGTTTTCCCTATGTTCCATGAGATCTAACCTTGCTAACCAGTCTCCCATGGGGATCCTTGTCGAACACCTTACTGATGTCTATATAGATCACATCATCTGCTCTGCCCTCATCAATCTTCTTTGTTACTTCATCAAATAACTCAATCAAGTTTGTAAGACAGGATTTCCCACGCACAAAGCCATGTTGACTATCCCTGATCAGTCCTTGTCTTTCCAAATACATGTACATCCTGTCCTTCAGGATTCCCTCCAGCAACTTGCCCACTACCGAGGTCAGGCTCACCGGTCTATAGTTCCCTGGCTTATCTTTACCGCCCTCCTTAAACAGTGGCACCACGTTTGCCAACCGCCAGTTTTCCGGCACCTCACCTGTGACTATCGATGATACAAATATCTCAGCAAGAGGCCCAGCAATCACTTTTCCAGCTTCCCACAGAGTTCTCAGGTACACCTGATCAGGTCCTGGGGATTTATTCACCTGTATGCGTTTCAAGACATCCAACACTACTTCCTCTGTAATCTGGACATTTTGCAAGATGTCACCATCTATTTCCCTATAGTCTATATCTTCCAGATCCTTTTCCACAGTAAATACTGATGCAAAATATTCATTTAGTAACTCACCCATTTTTTTGTGGCTCCACACAAAGGCTGCCTTGCTAATCTTCGAGGAGCCCTATTCTCTCCCTCGCTACCCTTTTGTCCTTAATATATTTGTAAAAGCCCTTTGGATTCTCCTTAATTCTATTTGCCAAAGTTACCTCATGTACCCATTTTGCCCTCCTGATTTCCCTCTTAAGTATACTCCTACTTCCTTTATTCTCTTCTAAGGATTCACTCAATCTATCCTGTCTATACCTGACACATTCTTCCTTCTTTTTCTTAACCAAACCCTCAATTTCTTTAGTCATCCAGCATTCCTTATACCTACCAATCTTCCCTTTCAACCTGACAGGAATATACTTTCTCTGGATTCTTGTTATCTCATTTCTGAAGGCTTCCCATTTTCCAGCCGTCCCTTTACCTGCGAACATCTGCTGACAATCAGTTTTTGAAAATTCTTGCCTAATACTGTCAAAATTGGCCGTTCTCCAATTTAGAACTTCAACTTTTAGATCTGGTCTATCCTTTTCCATCACTATTTTAAAACGAATATAATTATGGTCGCTGGCCCCAGAGTGCTCCCCCAGTGATACCTCAGTCACCTGCCCTGCCTTATTTCCCAAGAGTAGGTCAAGTTTGCACCTTCTCTAGTAGGTACATCCACATACTGAATCAGAAAATTGTCTTGTACACACTTAAGGAATTCCTCTCCATCTAAACCTTGAACACTCTGGCAGTCCTAGTCAATGTTTGGAAAGTTAAAATCCCCTACCATAACTACCCTATTATTCTTACAGATAGCTGAGATCTCCTTAAAGTTTGTTTCTCAATTTTCCTCTGACTACTGGGGGGTCTATAATACAATCCCAATAAGGTGATCATCCCTTTCTTATTTCTGAGTTCATAAGGTTTTAACAGGACAGGGTAAATGCAAGTAGCATGCTCCCAGTTTAAGGCGGTAGCCTAGGCCATTTCGGACTCTGGTGAGGAAAAAGTCCTTCTCTCAGTGGGTAGCCTGTGGAATTCTCTGCCATAAAGTAGTTGAGGCTAAAGCATTGCAAGTTTTCAAGAAGAAAGATATATTTCTTGGTTCTAAAGGGATCAAAGAGTATGGAGAGAAAGTGGGAATACAGTATTAGACTGGATGATCAGCCATGTCCTTTTGAAGGGCCAAATACCCACAATTATGTTTCCAAGACTTGTTCATCAGAGCTAGCCACATCTCTCGTTAAGCTGTTCTGGGACAACTACAACACTGGCATCTACTCATTACTGCGGAGAGTTGCCCAGATTTTTCCTGGATACAAAAAAAACCCAGAATAAATCCATCCCAACCAATTAACCACCTAATCCATATGCTCTTGATCGTCAGCAAAGTGATAGAAGGTGTCGTTGACAGTACTATTATGTGGCACTTACTCAACAATAATCTAGCCACTGACTCTGTTTGGGTATTACAAGGGCCATTTAGTTCCTGACCTCATTACAGCTTTGGTTCAAACATGGGAAAAAAAAACTCCAGAGGGAGGTGAGGGTAATTACCCTGATATCAAGGCTGCATTATGTATGACATGAAGCCCCCTTCTCCTCTAATGCCTGTCAACCACCCATCAGGCATAAATCAGACATGTAATGGAATTTTCTGGATGGGTGCAGTTCCAGCAACAATAAAGAAGCTTGACACTATCCAGGACACAGCCAGCTTAATTTGCTAGATTAAACACTCACACTCTTAACCACTGATGTGCATTGGTTATAGCAGTCTGTGATCTGCAAGTTGCACTGCAGCAACTCCTCCAATCTCACCCAGATTGCACTTTACAAAACTGCAACCGCTACTACCCAGAAAGCAAGGCATCAGATGCTTATGACCACTAGCACCTGAAAATTCCCTTCCAAGCCACAAATTGTCCTGAATTGCAACATATTGCCCTCCCTTCACTGTTGCTGAGTCAAAATCTTGATACTTCCTTCCTGCAGTCCTCTGGATGTAACTACCTGACTGAGGTAGTTCAAGAAGCACTTCATAACCAGCTTCTCAAGGGTCATTAGAGGTGAGAAATAAATGCTGGCATAGGTAGTGAACCCACTCCCAACAAATGGATAATAAAAACAAAAATCATGTTAAAAGTTGCTTCATGTTTTTTAAATTGGGCAAGATGAATCATTCAAACAATGATTGAAAAGCAAAACGCTTATAAGTGCTTCAGATCTGAAACAGAAACTAAAAATACTGGAAATACTCAGCAGGGCTGGCTGCATCCGTGAAGAGAGTTAGAGTTGATGTTTCAGACCTGTGAGCTTTCTTCACATGTTTCCAGACCTACTGTGTGTCTCTAGCATTTTCTGTTTTATTTCAGGCTAGGATACTTAGTTCCAAGCAGAATCTAAGCTTTGCCAACAAAAAAAGGTGAGAACATCTGCATATCATTTCTAATGATTTACATGCCATATTTATTCCAATTCTGCATCTAGTGTTCATAACCATAAAATTTGAATGAGGCAAATAGAGGGCTAATTTATAATATCTTCAAGTTACAATCCTTTTGGATAAAGCAAAGTTTCACTATTTGCAACAAATTTTCTAATCTGCTTCTGTTTGAAATGTTTCACAAACTTCTGTTACTTTTACTTCCAGGAATTCAAGTGACCATCCATCATTCTTTTACTTTGAGTGACCTGTTTTTCACTGCCAATGCATTTAATGGTCCATAGTGTTTTAGTGTAATTGAAGCTGAACAGAGAAATTTGCTCATTTAGTTTGTATGAAATTCTCAGTTGTGACCAAGCTGTTCAGGAGTGCATTAAAGGTGGGTTATTTAGTTTAGATGCTTGTAAGGAAAAATTAATCATTTTATATTGAAATGGTTCTAGTTTGGAGGAAGAATGTGAATACTCGGTGTGCACAGCTAGTTTACAAGCAAGAAATATGGAGCTGCAGAGTGACATGAAAAAGATGACTGCTGTCTTCGAAAAGCTGCAGGTTTACATAAGTCTCCTTGCCTTACCAAGTGAGTTCACAAAATGATTTTTTTGTCCTTGCAAGAGTACTACAAAACCACTGTATAAGTTCCTGGAAGGATTTGTAGTCAAAGTATCCTGCCATGGCAAATGGTGGAATTTAAGAGTCTAATGATAACCATAAATCTGTTGTAGACTTGTAAACATCCATCTGATTCACTCATGTCCTTTAGGGAGGGAAGCTGCCATCTTTTTCTGGTCTGGCCTCCACGTGACTCCAAACCCGTAGCATTGTGGTTGACCTAACTGCCCTCTGTGCAATTAGAGATGAGTAGTAAATGTTGATCCAGCATTCCTGTTAATTAATTTTTTAAAAATATATCAAATATAGAGTTGAGAAGGATGAAATATGTTTTCATGTAATTTTATGTAAAGTGATTTCAGGAAAAACAAATGTACTTAAATGAAAAGAAAATTGAGGCCTGTTTGAATGCTTTGTAGGGTGACTAGTGAGGCTGGGACTGAGCAAGTTTTTATACAGGTGGCAGCAGGAATAAAATTGAAGAAACCTATTGACTTGTTTTGTCTGTTCACAACACTACAAAAGTTAATTTCATTTTGTTTTTAACTCTGCACCTTTTTCCTTTTAGGTACAAAACCTGAAATGCTCCTTCAGACAAACTATAATGTAATTTTCACACAGCTTGCTGCTTGTCTTCATTCATTGCATGATGTCATGAAAGGCAAGTCTTTTAAGAAAAAGGCATTTTAGGATCTTTTCAGCTATATATAAGGATTTTGCTTCTGCACCATTGTTTTTAACTGTCCTTTTATAAATATTTTGAAATAGTTCAGAAGTAAATAGCCAGCATACTAAAAATGTAACAAAGATCGGCATATTCCTCAATTTTTTGTTATTTCCCAAATTCTAACTCTGAAAAATCTATAGTGTATCCTCTGATTTGTTAATTAATTTATTCTAGCTTATAGATTGTATCCAGTGTCCTACATGACTGGCTATCTCAAAGTCAACAACTTTGTGTATGTAATTTCCATTTCTTAAAAAAAAATGAATATGTATAGCAATGCCACTAAAGTGTAATAATGTGAACAATTTTTATGGAGAGAAATTAAGTGAGCAGAATGATGGCAAATGGAGTATCATATGGGAAAATGTGAAGTTGTTTATTTGGATGGGAGAACGAAACAGTTTTTTGTGGCAAAAAGCTGAAACACAAGGGGACTTGGGTGTACTTGTGCATGAAACTTTTAAAGCAAGCGCATGTGTAGCAGATAATCAGTAAAGTGAATGAAATGTTGGGCCCTTATCTCAAGTATGAGTAGGGAAGTCTGATTGCAACGGAGAACGTACTGGCAGATCACATCTGAAGTAATACGAGCAGTTTTAGTCCCCTTATTTAGGCCATTATTGCATTGGAGGCAGTTCAGAGAAGGTTCACTAGGATAATTGCCTTATGAGTAAAGGTAACAGATTAGGACCCTGTATATTGCAATTTGGAGGATTGAGAGGTGATCTCAGTGTAGCATATTGGATTTTTTCATAGACTCTTAAGAGGCTTGACAGGGTAAATTTTGAGATGATGTGTTCCCCTCAGAGAGTATCTGGGATCAGAGGGCATCCTCTTAAAATAAAGATACACCAATTTAAGACTGAAATTAGGAGGAATTGCTTCTGAGGGTTGAATGTTTTTGGAACTCCTTGTCACAGAGAGCTGTGGGGTACAGTCCTTGTGTATATTTAAGAGAGAAATTCTTGATCAGAAGGGGAATTCAGGGTTAAGGGGAAAGACAGGAAAGTAGACATGAGTATCAGATCAACTGCAGTCCTATTGAATGTCAGCAGGATTGGGGGCCCAAATACTTAATCCTGTTTCCTATTTCTTATGGTCCAGCTTCTTGCTGACTAAAAATTGTTTCCCCTCAATTATATAAAATTAACCTGATCAATAATACTTTTTAAAAAATAATCTGCTCCGATTTCTGTATCGGAGAAATGAAGGTCAAGGTATTCTGTTGTGTATATTAAACTGATTTTGTATATTGTATGGTAGATATTAGAAACAGCAGCTTACATTAATATAGTGTCTTCAAGATAAACTATCCTCTGGTGCTGCTTGGAAATGCAGTCAAGGAAAAATCAGCATTCAATGGTGATTCTGGATACCGGAATATCAGGTCTCAATCAATGAAGTAGACTTTGAGGAAGAGTTTCATAGGCGAATGGGATTAGGGAGGGATTTCAGAAGCTTGGGGGTCAAGACATCTGAAGACATTGCTGACAACGTTGATGTGGAGGGTATGTAAGAAACCGGGTATGGGAAAGATGGAGTTCTTGAAAGGTTTCTAGAGCTGAACTTGCTTAGAGGAATGAGATGCAATACCATGTGCTGAGAACCAAAGTAGGGCTTTGAAAGGAGGAATGAGAGGTGAATAGGAGTTGGTATGTGTTGCGATGTGAAAAGTTTCCTTTATGTCCAGATTTATGGAAAATAGGTGATTGGAGTTGATTCTGGAAGTAAGTAGTAGTTACATGTATTATTATTTTCTCTTGTTTGCATATTCCACAGAGGTTATATTTTCTAAGCTTTTTGTTTTATAAAACATTCATCTTTGTAGATGACCCATTTCCATTATTGAAGTTTTAATAACTTATCTGTTGACCACTTTAAACAAGTGATCTCTTGGATGCAGATTCTTTGGGAAATTGAGAATATTATGATCCCACCTGATGATAATATGGAGCAAGTCAGATTCTAAAGTGAAACTTGGCTTGATAGAGCAAAGCTGAAAATGTGTTGCTGGAAAAGCGCTGCAGGTCAGGCAGCATCCAAGGAGCAGGAGAGTCGACGTTTTGGGCATGAGCCCTTCAGGAATCACTTGGGGTGTGCAGTGAGAGGGGGACTCACTGAAATCCTTGGAGAGGGAGGAAGAGAGCTTCTTCAAAGAAGGCATCCTTGCAAGAGGATTCGCAGTAGGTTAAAATCTTCTAGGAGAAAGTGAGGACATGCCCGAAACCGCTCATGCCCGAAATGTCGACTCTCCTGCTCCTTGGATGCTGCCTGACCTGCTGCGCTTTTCTAGCAACACCTTTTCAGCTCTGATCTCCAGCATCTGCAGTCCTCACTTTCTCCTTGATAGAGCAAAGGTTTTATTTTTGTTGTTTTTGTATGAACAGTCAGTCACTCAACATCCTCACAGGGGCTGTCAGTGTACTTTAAATATGAGAATGTTAAAATTTATTACATGGGGGTGGGGGGGAGCCTGATTTACAATGTTAAAGAACTATTTGAAGTACTATGTGAAATCTTAGTACAAATATCAGGAGTTAAGATTGAAAATCTCATTGCAGGGATCACCCTGCTTCCACTTGAAAATTCTTTATTCAGTTGGCACTGCTGTAAATCTTTTACGGAGCTTTCTTCTAATTGACTTTTAAACACTTTTGGAACAAACATATGGATTTTCCATATTCTCAGCCTCGAGCAGATTTCTGCTTCAAGTTGTTTTCCTAAAATTTCTAACATTTTCCCAGCCCATCGGAAGACTACTAAGCTATTAGCAGTTCTTGCTGTCACTGAGCCTGCACACACTGCCTGACCATCTGGATTGTTTTGAGTTTGTGATAGGGGGCCTCTGTTGCTGGGCAACAATTTTCTTTTCCTACCCTTTTTAACTAATGCACTGAACATCAAGATCTACTCCAATGCTGTAAACCCTCATTAAAAGTACATGCATCAGCCAAGTTCAGACACTCCATCACCACTCTCTGATCAAATTAAACTGAAACCATGTCTTCCTCTGTTAACGCAATATAGAAATAAAAATTAAACTGAAAGCTGTGCATTGTTCTATACACTTTAGAACACAAGCTTCCAAGTAATTATAACAATGAACCTTCGTCACAATCTTTGCATTAATTATGAGTTTGTTCTCATAGTTTTAGACTGAAGTTCTCTGGTGTTTGTTTTCAAACTTGTTTTTGCACTGCAAACTGTCTTGGCACTAAATAATATTACCACTGTAAATTCCCAGGGAGCTTTAGCTATTTATAATTGATCCAATATGAATCACTCTAGACACTTCCAAGTGAGCAATTCTATACAAAATAAATTGCATATTTAATGTCTTTCCTAAAAATCAGATTCTCAAATATTTGTGTACACTCAAATGGTTTCAATCACACAGTTTCAGGTTTCTATCCATTAGCATGTTTTGAAGAAAAGTAGATGAATGTATTGTGAAGTCATTTGAATATTTTGAATATGTTGTGCACTCAATGCATTTCTGTCATCAGATTTCTTTGCAGTGCTATAAAGTGAGAATCAGATGTGATGTTAGGTTTTGTTTTGAGGGTTAATTCAGCTTTGAGGAAGGAACCTGCGTTTTCATAGTTATGTTGATTGTGGTATGTCATTGCTTGCTCAGGATTGGCTGCTATACTAGAGGCAAGTGAGCTTTCTTTTAATGCTTTTTCACGGGTTGTGGGTGTTACTGGCCAGGCTAGTGAATAATGTCCACACATCATCATTTTTAATATATGATGATGAGTTGCCACCTTAAGTTGTTCATCCAGTGAATATATAAAGATTGTTATTCAGGATAGAATTCCAGAACTTTAATCCAGCAACTGTGAAGAAAAGGCATTATAGTTACAAGTTAGATGGTATGACTCTTGTGATGCAACTTGCACTGATGCTCCCACGCACCTTTTGCCCTTGGTTTTTCCAGATGACTTTCTAGATCACACTGGTTTGGAAGTTGTTGAAGGCACCTTAGAATGTAACTGTAGTGGAGATTTCAGATGGTATTTGCTGCATTGGTGTTGGAGGGAGTATGGTGGAGGGGGTCCTGATCAAGCAGGATGCTTTGTCTTTGATCATGTTGAGCTTTTTGATTGTTAGAATGCTCATCAGGCAAGTCTAGACTATTTGATCACATTGAATCTTGTACATGATGGACAGGAATTGGGAAATTTTACTCACCATTTAATTCCCAGCCTCTGACCCACTCTTGTAGCCACAGTATTTGTATGGTTGGTCAAGTTCAGTTACTATATGTCCTGCCCCAGGATGGTGAGGGCTTCAGTGATAGTAATACTATTAAATGAGAAGGTAATAGTACACATTATCCCTTAGAATTTTAAAATCTAGGCAGATGTGATTTCAGTTTTGTGAAGATAACTTTCTTGAGGTCAGAAGATCGTTGGAATAGTGAATGGGAGAGACCATTTCCAGGGAGACATGTAATTTAGTTAGTGTCTGTTGTGTTAGTTAAAGAAATCTTTAATAAATAAGATGTTTATATTGCCTAGTTTAAACAGACAAGGGGAAAAGCGATCAGAGGCAATAGTTTAGGTTCGACTTCAGTTCAGAAGGGAGAACAATTCATAGAAGAATCAAGTTTGCCGGTCAGGGGAACTTGTCACCCTAGCAGAAGAGATTTGTTTTGTGAAGCTTCCAAGCTGTGAGGTTTTCTATGGAAGTTTTTAAACTGTTAGAGCTGAAAAGAGTTTTTTGGGCTGTCAGAACTGGAGGGGGAGAAATCTTCATGCCAACGGAAACTGAAGGAAGTTCTAAAATTATCTTTATAGTTCAATAATCAGCAAAGTAGGAAATGGCAAAAAAAAGGAGCTGTTAGGAGTAATACTTAAGAGTATTAGTCGTACAGCATGGAAATAGACCCTCAGCCCAATTTTTCCACATAAGCACCACCCTCCTGTGTGAAATAATTGTCCCTCATTTCTTTTAAATCCCCCCCCCCCCCACCTTAAATCTATGCCCTCCAGCTTTGGACTCTCCTACTCTGGAGAAAAGATCTTAGCTATTCACTTTATCTATCATAGGATCCCTATAGTGTGGAAACTGGCCATTTGGCCCACCAAGTCCACACTGACTCTCTGAAGAGTAACCCATCCAGACCCATTCCCCCTACCCTATAACTCTACATATACCCCTGACTAATGCACCTAACCTACACATCTCTGAACAGTATGGGCAATTTAACATGCCCAATTCAAGTAGCCCCACATCTTTGGATAGTGGAAGGAAACTAGAGCACTCTGAGGAAACCCATGCAGACACTGGGAGAATGTGCAAAATCCACACACTGTTGCCCAAGGCTGAAATTGAACCCAGGTCCCTGGAGCTGTGAGATAGCAGTGCTAACCACTGAGCCACCAGGCTGCCTCATGATTTTATAAATTTCTGTACAGTCCCCCTTTAACCTCCTACACTTAAAGGGAAAAAGGCTCCAGCCTCTCTGTATAACTCAAACCTTACAGTCTGAGTAACATACTTGTAATTCTCTTTTGTCCCCTTCCCAGTTTAATAACATCTATCCTACAGCAGGGCGACTAGAATTAGATGCAGGGCTCCAAATGTGGTCTTCTCTGCGGTGGAGAATTTATGAAATGATGGTGCTTTTCCAGCAACACATTTTCAGCTCTGATCTCCAGCAACTGCAGACCTCACTTTCTCCTCGAAGATGGTAATCTCTTAAGCCAGGTTTCACTCTGGGATTTCTTTCATTTATTATCAGCTGCAAACATAGCAATAGGCCAATTCTCTTATTGGAGATGATAATTGTCTCTTGCCATAAAGTTTCTTGCCATTTATTCACCCAAGTCAGAAAATTGTGCCGGTCCTTCTACACTTTGACTTGAACAGTTTTCAGTATCTGTGGTGTCTTAAATGGTATTGAACATTATTCAATCATTGGCAACATCCTCATTTCTAATCTTATGGAGTGAAGATCATTGAAGTAGCTGAGCATGGTTGGACGATAAGCTAATACTCTGAGGAATTCCTGCAGGAATGTCCTAGGCCCAAGATCTTGGTCTTCAATAATCACAACCACCTTCTTTTTGTTGTCATATAAATCAGTGGAAAATTTTCTATCTGCTTCCCATCGATTTCACTCTTGTCAAAGCTTTTTGATGTTACACTCAATGCAATTCTGCCTTGATATTGTGGTTAATCCTCTTCCTTTGTTTTCGGCCCCCCCCAGGATTTGAGTTGTTGTCTTGACCATGTTTGGGCCAAGGCCATGGTGAAGGTTAGAATCAGTGGCCTGGGAGGAAATTGCGCTGAGCATGAGTAATGAGTTAGTGGTAGCAGATGCTGCTTAATAGCACAGTCAAAACTCTTGTCACTTTGCTGATCAAAAATAGCTTGGGGGTGCTTGGCAAGACGGCGGCAATTCTGTTAAAATGCTGTGGACAGTTCTGTCTAACCGCCAAGGCATACTGGTGTTTTTTTGCCATCCCTGGCCAACTTATGGTGAAATTATTAGTTTAAAACCTTATAGAACACATTAGATTAGACTTACAGTGTGGAAACAGGCCCTTCGGCCCAACAAGTCCACACCGACCCGCCGAAGCGCAACCCACCCATACCCCTACATTTACCCCTTACCTAACACTATGGGCAATTTAGCTTGGCCAATTCACCTTACCCGCACATCTTTGGACTGTGGGAGGAAACCGGAGCACCCGGAGGAAACCCACGCAGACACGGGGAGAACGTGCAAACTCCACACAGTCAGTCGCCTGAGTCGGGAATTGAACCCGGGTCTACAGGCGCTGTGAGGCAGCAGTGCTAACCACTGTGCCACCGTGCCGCCCTGGTTAATATCTTGGTTAATATTTGGGAACGGGAAGGATGCCAAAGGGAAAAGGGGTGAGCAAACATCAGCAGGGAGGACACTCCCCTGCAGCACCAAGCATACCAGAGACAACAGCATCTCCTTAACACCCCCCCCCTCCCCCCACCAACCTCCCCCCGGGGCCCTGACAGGAATTGGCTGTGGCAATGGAGAGACTTACCTTGAAAGTTGGGGCTGCAATTGGGGAGATTCATGCCCACGTCCAACCTATTGCAGCCATGCTGCAGAAGCATGAGCAGGAGATCCAGGGCCTCGGGGAGCGGCTGGAGGAGGTGGAGGGCCAAACTAAGGCCTCGGAAGCTGCGATGGATCCAGGTGCTGGAGCAAGAGGTGCGGGCTTTGCGAGACCATATCGACGACCTCGAAAATCGAGGCTGGAGGATAAATCTCTGAATTGTCGGGCTCCCTGAAGGTGAGCAGCCAGCCAGCTTCTTTGAAAGCTGGCTGCCAAACTTTCTGGGCCTTCACATAGAGTCCAGAAGGCTGCAGATTGAAAGGGCTTATTAGGTTACAGTGCACAGGTCAGGCTGCTGCAGCACTTCCATTCATGTAAGGACAAGCAAAAAGTGATAGAAGCTTCTAGATTACTGGGAAATGACCCGCAGGCACTGCTGTACAAGCAGTCAAAAACCCTGTTTTTTCAGGATTTCTCTGCAGCTTTAATTCAAAAGAGGAGGTCCTTCGATGAAGTTAAAAAGATGCTGAGGAACCTGGGCATCCAATACTCCGAGATACCCCACAGTGCTCCATTACAGTCATGAGGACTCAGTTTATACTTTGACTCAGCGGATAAAGCTAAACACTTTGTCAGCACTTTAAAATAGATGGATTGGTCTGAAGAATACGGTTAATGTTTGTTCTTTTTTCCTTCTTTTCTTGTGTTTTCCCTTTTTTAAAATTCCTTTCTTTTTCCCTAATAATTTCATTTTTTGGAAGGGGGGGAAAGAAAACCTTGGAATAAGTTGTTGCCTTTTTTAATAACTGGATTTTCTGATGGGAAATTTTGTGAATGCTTTTTGTTGTCTCTTTTCCCCCCCCCCCCCTTTTTTTTGTTTGTTCTGTTGCTCTTTTAGTCACAAGTAGGGGTGACCTGAAGCCTGGGATGAGTGGAGTGCTCATCCTGACTGTGTCTTTTTTCTGTTGACTTAAGGATCATCTCCTTGTTTTTTCTCTGGTCTAAGGCTGGGGCTCAGTCTGGGTTTGAAGGAGCTGTGAAGGAGGGGATGGGTAGGGCGAGTGCTCCCTATGGGCAGGGAGAAGTGTCTTCTATTCAAAGTTTTATAGTTGGTTTTCTTTGTAGTTTTTTGGTAGTAATGATTGTTTATAGTTATGATAGAGTAGTTTTTGTATATATAGTTCTTCGATGCTATGAGTCTTTATTTACTTGTGCTTGGCACTTTGTAAGCAGGGTTCTCCCTCCGAGGGGTTCAAGGGTCTCTGAATTGGGATACAGCTAAGTGTCTTATTAAATGGTGCACCTGGAATAAGGAGAGTCATTTGCCTGTTGAAAAGAAAAAAGTGCTTTCTATCCTTAAGAGGAAAAGGGTTGATATCGCTTTGTTGCAGGAAACCCATCTTGATGGGGAACACCTGAAATTACAACAGGGGGGTTATGACTGGGTATTCTTTTCATCCTTTACTACTAAATGTAGGGGGATGGTGGTACTTATTCAGAAAAATCTTCAGTTCACATTATTATATCAGGTGAAAGGTGAGTGGAGACAGTTTATGATACTTAAAGCTCTGATACATGAGGAATATGGCATTTAAAATGTCTATTGTCCTCCGGCGCATCCCCTCAAATTTTTGATTAGTGCTTTTGGAGCACGGCACATTATTATAGGTTGGGGGGGGGGGAAGATTTTAATTGTCTTTTGGATCCAACAGTGGACAAGATGCCTTGTGGGCCTCCAACTATTTATTCGCAGGCTAAGCAGGTGGTTGACTTATGCGAGGAGTTGGGGCTGGTGCATATTTGGAGATGTCTTCCCCCTTCTAGCAGGGACTTCACACTTTTTTTTCAAACCCACATAAATGTCACATGAGGATTGACCGCTTTCTGCCTCCGTCTGCCAGATTATGGGCTGTAAAATTGGGAGTATAGCTATCTCTGATCATGCGGCAGTATATTTGGAGGTTTGCGGCACTGGCATTTGGACCCTTTTCTCCTTAAGGGTTCCAAATTTGTGGAATACGTTTTGGAGAAGTTTCAGGAATTTTTGATTATCGACTCCGGCACGGCTAGTGGTCCATCTATGCTATGGGAGACTGCTAAGGCCTTTGCTAGGGGATTAGCTATTTCCTATTTGGCTAGCCAGAAATGACAGGAGGAGGAACAGCAGTGTCTACTTGAGACGTGGTTGAAAGCCGCCAAGGTGGCACATTTTACGTGGCCTTTGGTAACTAAGGTACAGTGGATCACGGCCCTCTGGGCTGCCTTGAATTCTGATACAAAGTGCAAAGAAAGAACTTCCTTTTGTGAGACAAAGGCTGTTCAAATATGGCGATAAGCCAGGGAAATATTTAGCATACCTGGCTAGGAAAAAGCATGCTCCCCAATCCATTACTGCAATCAGATACAGCACCAGCATCCTTACATACGATGCTAAAAAGATTAACAAGGCTTTTTGAAGCTTTTACTCTGAATTCTATCAGTCTGAAGGTTGTGAAATGGAGACCTTTTTTAAGAACCTGGACCTCCCTGGGGTAACCTTGGAACAGGCCTCTCTCCCTAATGCCCCGTTGACTGTTCAAGAAATATAGGAGGCAGCTAGGCAACTTCCCAGATCTCCCTGATGGTCTCCTGGATGAGTTCTATAAGGAGTTTATAGGGATTCTGTCAGGGCTGTTGTTGATGTACAATCACTCCTCTATGCATGAATGCCTACCAACATCTTTGAGAGAAGCTAATATTTCCTTAATTCTTAAGAAGGGGAAGGTTCCTGAGGATTATGTCGCATACAGGCCCATTTCTCTCTCAAAATCAGAATTCAAGATTCTGTCCAAGATCCTGTCGCTGAGATTGGAAAAGGTATTGCCCCATATTGTTAAGGAGGATCAGATCGGCTTTATAAGGGGTTGTAGGTCCTCTAATAATATTAGAAGGTTGCTGAATATGATCCAAGTTGTCAGCAACAATCGATTCAGGGGTTGGTGATTTCCTTAGATGCAGAGAAAGCATTTGACTGGGTGGAATGGCTGTATCTTTTCTATGTCTTAGAATGGTTTGGGTTGGGTGGAGTCTTTGCTCAGTGGGTGGAGGTTTTATATCGCCACACTCTGGCCGCAGTCATCACCATCTGGGTGAAGTCTGGGAATTTTAGGACTGGTAGGGGTAGTCAGCAAGGCTGCGCCCTCTCATTGCTGTTCTTTACGTTGGTGATAGAGCCGCTGGCAGAGGCCATTCGTCAGAACGTCCACATAACTGCTCCAGAAGTGGGATCAAGGGCAAACAAGATTACGTTGTATGCGGATAAAATCTGTTTTTTTACCAACCCGATGACCTCTGCTCCCCATTTGATAGATGTATCAATTCATTTGGGGGTATTTCAGGATATAAAATTAACTTGCAAAATCGGAGGCTATGCCTTTGGGGAGCCTTCAGGATGTGCCAGAAGTTGAAGGTGGCCCAATGTTCCCTTTTAAGTGGTCACGGGAGGGTTCCAATACCTAGGCATTTTTATTACCCCCAAGTTTGATCTTTTATTTTAGACTAACTTTGCTCACTTGCTCAACAATATTAGGCGAGATCTCCAGATATGGGAGGATCTTCCAATTTCATGGCTGGGCCAAATATCTCTCATTAAGGTGAACGTTCTTCCTGGTTTGCTTTATCCCATGCGTACATTCCCTATAATGATTCCCAGGTCAACGCTGTGGAAGCTTATTTGGGTGGTTTGGTTCCTTTGTCTGGCATCGTGGGCAGCCCCCTCATCAAACTTACTAAATTGCAGTTGTCTCAAGGAAGGGGGAGGAGTTGATTTCTCAGACATCAGGAGGTATCAGTTGAGTTCCTGCTGTCCTTTGTCTGTGATTGTGTAGGTAACAATCCAAACTTAGTATGGCTGCATATTGAGGCCTCCCAGGCAAAGTGCTGTCTTATTAACCTGTTGCTCATGGATAAGATGAGGATAGTTACGGACCACTGCCGGAACCCCATTGTCATTAGTACAGTCAAAGCATGAGGGCGATGTGTCAGAGTGAGGGTTGTTTATCGAAGACTTCGCCACTTCCACCTATAGATGGTATGCCAGGGTTCCGACCCGGTATGGTGGACTCAGGGTTTAAACTGTGGGCAGTGAGAGGAGTTTCTAGTTTGGGAGACTTGTTTGAGGGGGTGGTTATGTCTTTTGACCAACTGAGCTGCAAATACAGGTTGCCCAGCAGACATCTTTTCTGCCTTTCAGGTTAGGGATTTCATCCAGAAGAAGACTACGCTTCTCACTAAGCCCTATAAGCCCGATACAGAGGTTGTTGCTATGTTTTGCAAGCACCCTTTTGGTTAGGTCCCACTATCGTCTGCTGGGTGGCAGGGCCTGGTAGGATGTTAACCGGTTATGTGAGGTCTGGGAGCAAGAGCTGGGAGAACCTATGGGAGAATGCTCAAAAGAACTCAATCTGTAATAGGACATGTGCTACGCAGTTAAAAGTTCTGCACAGGGCTCATCTGGCACCACACCGTCTGGCGAAGTTTTAAAAAGGGGCATCTTCATTGTGCCCAAATGTAAAATAAGTGTGGGTACTCTTACCCATTGCTTCTGGACATGCCATAGGCTCAGTGTTTATTGGAGCATTATGGCTGGAGAGATAGGGAGGGTATTGAGGACTGAAGTCAACGTCGACCCAATATCTCTCCTCTTAAGTCTATCGAATTTACCATCTTTAGACGAGCATGGGAAGAAACAATTTAATATTCTTGCTGGGATGGCAGAAATTAATTATGGAGCACATTCCCTTGAATTTTTTTTACAAACATGGTGCACCACCCAACAGACCATTTTTATAAGACATGGCAGCCCTACTTGAGTTATTTGGATAGAGATTTGTCAGCTATCTTAACTATGGTGTTTGTTTAACCAGGATGGTTAGGTTTGTCAAGCCCTGGGCCCTGGAGGGGGCCTCCTGAGTTAATATGAGTATATATACACAATGCTCCCATTCCTTTGTTTGGGAGCTTTGGGCTGAGCATAGCTGTTTGGTATTTTGTGGGGGTTTTTTTTATCTATTAGTTATTTACTTATTTATTGGTGTGGCTTTGCACAGTGTTCGGGTTTGTTTTGTATTATGGGGTAGGTTAGTAGTTAGTACACAGTTGTATTGTAATTTATGTTTTGATTTCTTTTTATTGTACTGATATTTGTTATTGATTGTATTTTTCAATAATTTTATATGTTTGTAAAGTTAAAAATACTTGCTAATAAATATACTTACAAAGAAGTTTGGGATTGGAATTAGATGTTCGGATTTTTTTCCTAAATTTTGTGTATGAAACATACCTGGGAATCTTTCCATGATGTAGCTAATCTATAGCAACTTTATTTTGAACATGATTACAGCTAAACTGTAGCCTTGTCATGATTTGTAGCCTTTGGTGCTTGCTGTCACATGGAGTGAAGCAGTTTGGCTAAAGACTGAATTTGTAGTAATGGTAACCTATAGAGTAAGCCAAGTTGGATCATTCTGGCTGAACATTGATGCAAATGCTTGAACCTTGTCTTTTGCACTGGACATTCTCTGCCATCATTGGGAATAGCTGCAGTCTCCAGTAAGTTGTTTTGTTGTCCACTACTTTTCATAGTTGTGCATGGCAGGGCAACCGAGCTTTTCATCTGGTTTTGGGATAGCATATTGTTGCTTTTCTTATAGCATGTATATAATCCTAAATGGTAGCTTCCAGTTAATGTGTTGCTGCTGCTCTGCTGTCCTGCCTTCTTTATTGACTTGGAGTTGATTCTGTGGCTTAATGGTAAATGAAGGATGTGTTGCGAGATAAGTTTGCAGATTGTCATGGAAAATAATTCTGTTATGAATGTCAGCCCACAGCTCCTCGTGGATTCTGAACTTTTGAGCTATTAGATCAATTGAGTCTATTCCATTTAATAAGATACCACCACACAACCCAATAGATATCCTACCAATACTCCTTTGGACAGCTATGTATCCAAAAGGCAGATTGATAAGAAAGAGTCTACTAGGATTTCTCTTTTGGCTTTTTTCTATCTGCCACATGCCCAGTATGATAGGCCCTTCAGAACTTGGTTTGCTTGATAACGAGTGGTCCTCTAATGGTTATGATTCAGCACATGCACTCTGTTTAGGAATAATATTTGCCTTTCCTTATTTCAACAGTGTTACCTGCCCTTAGTGTCTTGGAGGGTCTTCAAGAGAGAGAATTAGACTCTGGGATTACATTTCCTCTGGAACCACTTCAATATTGTCGATTTAGTGCCTTCTTTAGGAACTTTTGTTCCAAGACTGCTTTGATGGGTTTCCATTACAGGATGTAAAAATGTGGAATATCTGGTAGTCAGCAATCTGTTACCTGGGAATTGGATTGGAACCCCTCTCTTAATCAGGGCAAAGTTGAGGCATTGCTCTTAAGAGGGGTAGTGATGTTTACTGAGAATGAACCAGATTACAATCGAAGCTCTCTTAACCCCATGTAACTGTACTTCATAAATAATGTATGCTGCAGGATGTCTTTCTGAATTCAGATTGAAAAATTAGTTCCTTTTTTGAGGTGTAAGACCTGAAAAAATGAAGAGGAAAATAGGATCAATTAGAAATGGCTGATCTTTGACTTTTCCAAAGGTAATCTATTCCCTACTCAGTCTGGATTTTTGTTTGCAGTAAATCTATGCAATCCATTTATTCTGGGTATTATAATCCATTTTGACCTCCATCTCGATTGAATATATTGGTACATTAATGTTCTAAGTATGTTTGATCATCTAGTCTCTACAGTGGCTCAATCTCTGGTAAAAGATGGGGAGTACTTCATTGATTTCAACATTTCCTGCTTCCTAAAAGGAAGAAATGTTGCTACCTTTACCTGGTTGTGTTATGCACATTAATCTGTGTTATCATGTCTTGACTTGCCACATCAGCCCTAAGAATTATGCCATACAGCCCATCAAGTCTACTCCGCCATATGGTCATAGCTGATCTGTTTCTCAACCCCATTCCTCTGCCTTCTCCCGTAACCTTTGAAATCCTCTATTGGATTGTATGTATTCTGTAAAGTCTTTTGTATCAAAATAATGCATATTATTTGTACAAGATTCACATTTTCAAGGTATTTTTAACATTTCTCACTTTGAGAAATGATTGCAGCTGCAGAGCTAATGACTCTTTTGGTTTGTTTTTCTGTTTTTAGATATTTCCAAGCACTACAGTAAGAAGGTTTCCTTAGAGCAAGAGCTACCCACCATTACACAGAAGCTTAAAAATACCAATGATTGTATTCTTTCTTCTGTTGTAGCATTGTCAAATGTTACAGGAAAGGTAACTGACCATAAGTTACAGTTGCTACAAAATGAGAAAACCATTGTCCGTTCTTAAACAAAAGCAAAACATTGTGGATGCTGAAGATCAGGAATAAAGAAAAAGAATGTTCGAGAACTCAACAGATCTGGCAGCATTTATGAAGAGATAGAGTTGATGTTTTGAGTCTAGTATGATGCTTTTCAGAATTGGACGTGAAAAAAGTGGTGGAATTTGATGTTACTTGCAAAAGACCAAGTGTAACCAAGGAAGGTGAAGGAAAAGTGACACAGTACCAATAGGCAAAGAATGGCAGTGGTTTGAGAGAAGAGATACAGATCCAATGTAGACTTTCGTAATAAAAGATAGGCCAGCTCTGAAAGCAAAATCATGCAAACCAGAATCAAAATGGAGCTGAGTTTGTGTTTTCAAGTTCTTGAACTCAATATTGAGTCCAGGAGGTGGTAAGAGTCTACAGGAAATGAGGTGCTATTCTTTCAGCTTGCATTGGGCTTCACTGGATCACTGCAACAGACCTTAGAAATGTAGGCGTTAGGCCAAGCTGGTGTATTGAAGTGGCACGTGACTGGAAAGTTTGGCTCATGCTTGTGTTTTGCAAAGCTGCACTTGATCTGCATTCGATCTTCCCAGTGTGGAGGAAACCATATTGTGAGCCATGAATATAGGAGACTCTTGACTGGAGTATAAATAAGTTGCTGCTTCCCCTGGGGCTGGTAGAAATGGCATCAGGTGATCCTTGGAATATGTAGGGTGAAGGAATGGAAAGTGTAAGGAAGAGATCTTGAAAATGGGTTGGGCATGGTTGAGGCTTACATCCACAATTGTTGGGGGAATCCTAATTAAGGAAAAAGGAAGATACGTCTGAAGTGTCATTGTGGAAGGTAATACAATGAGAGTCCCAAGCTAGAAGAATTTGTTGTAGTCTTTGCAAGAAGGTGGTTCCAAAGAAATATACACAAGCTAGCTGTCGGAGTCAGCGTTTGTAATGAATATTAGTTGACCGACTGTTCCCAGAAATGAAAAGTGAAGTCATGAAAGAGAATGGTCTTATCAGACATTGACTAGGGAAGTTGAGAGAAGGGTGAAAATTGAAAGCAAAATTGATTAACTTGTCCAGTTTTGGGCAAGATCATGAAGCTGCATCATGACAAGCAACATTGATAGGCATTCGTACACCTGCAGTCATCGATATCCGTTCTTAAACGGTTGTCACATTTATTCACAAGACAGGTTACTTTTTCTTAATTAAATCATAGATAATTTGTATTACATCTTATATCAGCTTATAGGAGTTAAGATCTAAAGTAGGCCATTAAGCCCATCTATTCTGCTCTCTCATTCATGGGGTCACAGCACTGATGTGATCAGACCCAATTGCATTTTCCGGTTTTCTCTGTACAACTGTTGATTCCCTTACTGTTTAGAAATCTGTCTATCTTAGCCTTGACATCTCTTTGCAATAAAGAATTCCACAGACTGTCTACCCTCTGAGAGAAGAAATTCATCCCCATCTCTCTTAAATGTGTGACCCCTTACTCTGAGATTATGCCTTCTGGTCCTAAACTCTCCCAAAAAAGGAAGCAATCTATATGCATTTACCCTGTCAAGACCCCTAAGAATCCTGTATCTTTCGATAAGGTCGCCCTTCATTCTTCTACATTCTAACAAGTACAGATGGCCCTTCCGTAACTGGGATCATCTAGTTAACTTTCTCTGGACTGCTTCCAATGCCAGTACAGCTTTCATTAGAATAAGGTATCCAAAATCTTTCATAGTATTCCAGCTGTGGTCCCACTAGTGCCTTATGTGGTTTTAGCAAAACCACTTCCTTTCATGTTCCATTCCTTTTTGAAATAAAGGCCAACATTCCATTTGCCTTCCCTAATGAGCCACTAAACTTAGAAGCTAACTTTTGTTAAGTCATGAATGGGGACTCCAATCCTTCAGTTCTGTGGCTTCCTCAGCCCTTTGCCATTTAAATAATATTTAGCTTCTGTATTCTTCCTGTCAAAGTGCAAACATCATTTTCCCACATCTTTTCCATCTGCCAAGTTTTTTGCCAGCTTGCTTAACATGTCCATAGCCCTCTGCAAACTGTCCTATTCACCACTTGCCTTCCCATCTAATTTTGTTATCCCTCAACCTGTCTATAGTACATTCACTTTCTCATCTGAGTGATTAATATATATGTTGTAAATAATTGTGGCCCCACCACTGATCCTTGTGGCAATCCATTAAGTTGCCATCCTGAAAATGACCCCCCCTCCCTGATTCCAACTCTTGACTTCAATTAGTTAATGTATAAGCATGGATAGAGGAACGGCTATCTCCAACACTGTGCTCTTCTTTAAGTAGCCTGATATGTAGTACCATTTCAAATGTCTTCTGAAAATCAAGATATATTATAACCACGGATTTCCCTTTATTATCCTATTGTTTATATCCTCAAAAGAAATGGAGTAAATTTGTCAGGCATGATTTCCTCTTCTTGAAGCTATGCTCACGTTGCTTGATTGTATGCATTTTTACATACTCTATTTCATCCTTTATGGATTGACATGGTGGCTCAGTGGTTAGCACAGCTGCCTCACAGCACCAGGGACCCAGGTTTAATTCCAGCCTTTGACAACTGTCTGTGTGAAGTTTGCACATTCTCATTGTTTTTGCATGGGTTTCCCCCCTCACTCCAAAGATGTGCAAGTTAGGTGGGTTTGCCATGGGAAATTGTCCAGTGTCTAGGAATGGTCAAGTTCGGTAGATTAACCATGGTAAATGCATGGTGATAGGGCAGTATCTGGATCTGGTTAGGACACACTTCAGAGGGTTGATATGGACTCGATGGGACAAATGGCCTGCTTCCACATTGTAGGGATTCTATGACTACCATTTTCCAAATTTCACACATTAAGCTAACTTCCCTTTTTAAATAAAGGTATTGGCAGTTTTCCAATATCCTGGAAGATTTTCATAAAGTATGGATTCCTGGAAGGTTACTGCTAGTCTGTCCATTATCTCTGTAATCATCCATTACATCCATAGCTATTTTATTTAACATTCCTGATTGCATCCCATCTGCACCAGGGGACCTATTGTCCTTGCCTCACTGGTTTCCCTAGCATTCTTCCTCTGGCGATAGTTATTGCATTCATTTCCCCCCTTCCCCACCTTTTATCCTTTGATTATTTAGTCATTTTGGAATGTTATTAGTGTCTTGCACTGTGAAAAATGCCAAGTATTTTATTCACCACCTTTGCCATTTCCTGGTTGGCAATTATAATTTTGTCTGTCTGGTTCTCTAAGAGGCCTGTGTTCACTTTGGCCCCTCTCTTCCTGTTTATATATTTAAAGCTTTTTAAAAAATCCATCTTCTATCACTTTCAAGTTTACTCTCAAGCTTATCTTCTTTAACTTTGTTCTGCTAAGCTGGCCTAGATTTTTAAATTCAGCACAGAAGATGGGCATTTACTTTATTATACATGTGCCACTGTTGGCCCCTCCACAGGATCTCACATGCTTGCTAAAGCTTTTTCTTTTCGAACACCCATTCATGTTTTTAGGTTTAGATGTTTAGAATTTAGAAAAAGGATCCCTGTATTTCTATGCTCTCTTGTGGGGAGAGTAAGGAGGCATGGGATAGGAAAATCTGACTGTCTGGATAAACAATTGGCTGGCCCATAGAAGAGAGTGGTGGGAGATGGAAAGTGTTCAGCCTGGAGCTCGGGTGACTAGTGGTGTTTGGCAGCAATCAGTTCTGGGACCTCTGGTCTTTGTGATTTTTATAAATGACTTGGATGAGGAAGTGGAAGAGTGGATTAGTAAGTTTGTCAATGACAGGTTGGTGGAGTTGTGAATAATGTGGAGGGCTGTTGTGGTTGCAACGGACATTGACAGGATGTAGAACTGAGGTAAAAACAATGACTGCAGATGCTGGAAACCAGATTCTGGATTAGTGGAGTTGAAAGAGCACAGCAGTTCAGGCAGCATCCAAGGAGCAACGAAACCAGCGTTTCGAGCAAAGAGGGCTTTTGCCCAAAACGTCGATTTCGCTGCTCCTTGGATGCTGCCTGAACTGCTGTGCTCTTCCAACACCACTAATCCAGGATGCAGAACTGGGCTGATAAGTGACAGATGGAGTTCAACTGGAAAAATGTGCAGTAGTTCACTTTGGAAGGTCGAATTTGAATGCAGAATACAGGGTTAAAGGCAGGATTCTTGGCAGTGTGGAGGAACAGAGGGATCTTGGGGTCCATGATCTAGATCCCTCAAATTTGCCACCAAGTTGATAGGGTCGTTAAAAAGGTGTATGGCCTGTTGGCTTTCGTTAGCAGGCGGATTGAGTTGAATAGTCATGAAGGTATGCAACAGCCCTATAAAGCAAGTGTTAGATCACACTTGGAATATTGTGTTCAGTTCTGGTCACCTAATTATAGGAACAATATGGAAGCTTTAGAGAGGGTGCAGAGGAGATATTCCAGGATGCTGCCTGGCCTGGAGGGCATATCTTATGAAGAAAGGTTGAGGGAGCTCGGGCTTCTCTCATTGGAGCAAAGGAGGATGAGAAGTGACTTGATAGAGATGTATAGGATGTTGAGAAGTTTAGAGTGGATAGCCAGAGACTTTTTCCCATGATGGAAATGTCTATCATGAGGAGAATTAAAAGGAAGGTTTAAGGGAGATGTCAGAAGTAGGTTCTTTACACCAAACGGTGGGTGTGTGTGGAATGCACTGCTGGCATTGGTAGTAGATTCAGGGACATTTAAGTGACTCTTGGATAGGCACGTGGTTATAGTACAATGAAGTGTATGTAGGTTAGTCTGATCTTGAAACAGTACAGCACTGTACAAGACTTTTTGCCCTCTGTTGTGCTGGTCTTTTATCCCATCATTCAATAACAGCACCTCTCATTCTTCTAACGCTGGTGAATACAGCCTAGTCTTCCCTGATAGTATAACTACTTTATGCCAAGAAATCAATTGATTGAACATTATCTAAACTGTTGGAAATAGGTTTGAATGAAAGGACTGTGGGAAAACATTGTTGTGGAACAGTTTGAACATTTTTGAGCAGAGTTTACCAGGCAATTTTATCAAGGAATAAAATCAACCGCTTAATGTGAGCTATGAGATTTACGTAAATCAAATAATTTTTGAGAAGGCAATAAAGTTTTAAAGGAATTAAGAGATAAGGTTTATGGCCTTTTATTATTGAAAGATCAGTTTTGGAAGATTAGTGGGTCTGTTTTTGGACTTGTTTTTCTGTTTTGTAGACCCAAGTCTGTCAGTAAGGAAGACACCCGAGAAACTGAAGTGTCTGACCTGAAATTCTTTTCTCAAAATCCTGAAACCAATAATGTTTCCAAATACCAGTATTTCCAACTACTTTGTAGAGCGGAGAAGGCTGGATTGTGACCATTTTCCCAAATGTTGATCTAAGCTGATTGCAATCTGAACTGAAGGCCATCCAACAATCTATGGGCTGTCAGTAATTTAATTTCACTGACAAGAAACTCTGTGGACTGAGGTCATCACATTCTATCCTTTGTTTCCTGACTTTGGCCAATGGGAGATCTATTTTTCATTTTTACTTTTTTAAAATCCATTTCTGCGATGACTGTCTTTTTATTATCTGTGACTATTGTTGTCACAGATGGAGAGAATATGGCTTTAATTCTGATCATATTTAAATATGATCTGTGCTTTCCACTTGTTTTAAAAGTAAGTTTTGTTTACAATAAATGTGCCTCATTTATTATATTCCAGACTGCAGAATAAAGATAGTTGATCATTTTCCTAATTGAACATTTAGACTTAAAGTGCGACTGGTGGATCAATGGAATTTAATTTCCAGCACATTCCTCCCATAACAATTGCTAATAAAATTACTTATTTTCTTAAATAAAGGAAGACAAAAATGGACTAAGTACCACAGATGTGGTCTCACTAGCAGTGTGTACAATCATCCATTTATCTTCTGTTCTCCTTGCAACAAACAACAATTCATTTACCTTCCTAATAAATTAGTGTACTGCTTGCTAATTTTGATTCATGTATCAGTACACTAGTATCTTGCTACAAGTGAAGTTCAGCAATCTTTTATCCATTTACTTTGCTCTTTTTTCCTGCCATTGAGAGAGCTCTAATTTTTCATACTATAATTGATCTGCTAAGTTTGACTTATCTGTATCCATTATAGACTCTGAATTTCACAATTTGCTCTGTCTCCTGTATTTGTCATTGCAAATTACTTTCAGTCCCTATATTCATAAACATTGATTTGAATTATAAATAGTAGAGGCACCAACATTGATTACTGTAGAAGTCCATTCACTGCAGCTTGTCAACTGACCCATTTATCTCTATTTCAGCTTTTTGTCAGCTCACCAATTCTCTATCCATCTGACCATGTTGCTGCCTACATAAACTGCTATCTTGATAGGTTACTTTATCAAATGCTTTTTGGAAATCAAAATACAATGCATCTAGAGGTTCCCTTTTATTCAATTTTTTTTTGCTATTTCCTTAAAGAACACTAAATCAAACATAATTTTTCTTTCACAAAAGTGTTGCCTCTTGCTGACTGCATTAAAATTTTCTAAATGTATCTTCCTGTAAACTCAAGTTTCCGAATTTTTCATAAGACAGATGTTTGGCTCATTGGCCAGACATTGCCTGCTTTCTGACTTAAACCTTTCTTGAATTGTGAAGTTATATTTACAACTATAACTGGAGTCATTTAGATGTACAGCACGGGATCAGTTTTTAATCCAGCAAGCCATTATTTAGAATGCATGGCCTGAACAGGTGATAGAAGCAGATTTAATAAATTTTGAAAGTGGAGGAATAGGTACTTGGACGACAAATTACAGGATTATAGGGAAAAGACAGGTGAATAGAACTTTTTAGGTAGTTCATTTTAAAAAAGACTTGCCGAATGGCCACTACTTATTGTATAAGTAATTTACAAATGTTTAGGTTGGGTTTTTATTTCTTTTTGCCTTCTAAGTATTGACTTAAAGCTTGATTCACTGTCACTGAAGACATTTTGTCCTTGAAATGAGTTGTTTCTCACTGCAAATAAAGCAGTGTTCATTGAAGTTTTTTTTGCCTTTTTAGATTGGCACGTTCTTCAGTAACAACCTGGACTTTTTCACGGTTCCTTCTGTGTATAGCTCAAGGATAGGAATGGGTGTAATTGACCCTCTTGCAGCAGAATGTATGCTAGAGAATAAGAAGAAAGCAGCTGCATATATTAAGTCTTTAAAGAAGGTTTGTATCATTTTGCAAGGTTTGTAGCTCAGGTTGAGATTTAGGGTGTAGGTTTGCTCGCTGAGCTGTAGGTTTGATATCCAGACGTTTCATTACCTGGCTAGGTAACTTCATCAGTGGGGACCTCCAAGTGAAGGGAAGCTGTTGTCTCCTGCTTTCTATTTATATCTTTCTCCTGGATGGAGTTTGTGGGGTTTGTGGTGATGTCATTTCCTGTTCGTTTTCTGAGGGGTTGCTAGATGGCATCTAGATTTATGCATTTGTTTATGGTGTTGTGGTTGGAGTGCCAGGCCTCTAGGGATTCTCTGGCATGTCTTTGCTTAGCCTGTCTCAGGATAGATGTGTTGTCCCAGTCGAAATGGTGGCTTTTTTTCATCAGTGTGTAGGGCTATCTAGATGCCATCTATCAACCCCTCTGAAAACAAACAGGAAATGACATCACCACAAACCTCAGGAACCCCATCCAGGAGAAAGATATAAACAGAAAGCAGGAGACAACAGCTTCCCTTCACTTGGAGGTCACCACTGATGAAGTTACCTAGCCAGGTAATGAAACGTCTAGATATCAAACCTACAGCTCAGCGAGCAAACCTACACCCTAAGGTTTGTATCAATATACTGAGACTGAACTAATGCATAATTGGATTTCATGTCACATCTAATGGGGAAAGGGGAAGAAAATTGGGTAAGGGATTAAACTAAGAATCTCTCTTTGTTTAACCGTTGCTGCCAAGGATATCTAAGTCCCTAGCAAAGTTATCATGCAGGGTTTCGAGATTCTCTAGCAATTTTAGTCTACAAATTAACTTTGTTTCTTCAGTATGAAATTATTAGCTATCTTGCCCATCATTAGCTCCTTTATTTTTACTCATATTGTCAAGCTGTTCTATCTGGTTTCCAAATGCCTGTCACACGTGGATTAAAGACTTTAAAAACTGAGTGTTGTGATTAAGTATTACATAAACAATAAAATTTTATCAGTAGGTTTATAATGGAGTTCAATTCTAAAGCACTATAACATTGTTGTAGTTCCATTGTATTAACCGAGATGAATTACTACTAGATTGTTTGTTTTAATTGCAATAGGTCCTCATTTGCTACTTAAGTCCATTATTCTGTACTGAACAGGTACAAACTAAAGTCATGCATGCAAAGCATCTTTTAACTGCGACAATGGTCAAGGTCAGAGGCACCAGTTATGTTCAAAAGCACATTTAGAAAGCCATAGGGCCAAGGAGAGAATGACCAGGGATGAGCCTTGTGCAGAATTTAACACTAATTAGAGTTTTGTAATACAATATATAATTAGTTCTGCATTAACATTTTAGCTTAATTAGTGGAATAATTATGTTACAGCCTCGTCCAGGATCAGTACCATATGAAGAAGCTTTGGCAAATCGCAAGACTATTCTGAGTTCCACTGAAAGCCGTGAAGGTCTTTCGCAACAGGTATTGATTTGTTTTGTTTGTTTGTTCAGGGTATTTGTTAGAAAGGCTTAAATAGCTGAGGAACACTTGAAGTGATCAAGTCGTCTTTGATGGCATTTTATTTGGTTAATTATGGAAATCTAGCTAATATTATAGCTCTTTCAACTTTTTCTAAGACCATATCTAGTATTGATCTAATTTTTTAAAAAGTCATTGCAAGACATTAGAATGTTTTTAGGCCTTCTGTGTCTCAAACTTTCAGCATAGGTTTTGCAGCCTTTACAAGATTTGAATAATTGCCAGAAACTTACATTCTCCATTCTCTTACATGGCTGCTAATGAATGTCAGAGTGTTTAGTGAATTTTGAGAATTTACAAAAAGCACCCATCATATGAAAATGCATGTATAGTCACATTCTAAAATCCTCCATCTTTTGTGCAAAAAATAATTTGTGGTACTTGTGTCATTATTACTGCCCAATTTTTCAAAACTTCTGGCCTTGACATTAAGTATGATGTATGTTATTGTTGTTACTGCCTGCAGTATAGATAAATAAATCTTTTGTTTCTTATCACTTAACTTTGCCTTTAATAGTAAAACTGACTTCGTCTTTATTATTTTAGCTTATACTTTATATACAAGCAGCCTATATTCTTGTTTGGATAAGGATGTCACTGGCTAGGCCAGTATTTATTGCCCAAACCTAATTGCCTAGAGGCCAGTTTAAGAGTCACACTCATTGCTGTGTGTTTGGAGTTACATATAGATCAGTCCATCTAAAGACAACAATTTCCTTCCTTAATGTCCTTTAGAGTTATGGTTAGGATTAAAAAAAATTTTTTCCCAACAATTAACAATGCATTTGTAGTCATTGGTAGACTTGTAATTCCAGATTTTTGTTGAGTTCACCCCCTTTTTTGTGCACTATTGTCCTTTTCTCTTACTGTCAGAATATGCCTGTCTGTGTGTGTCGCCCTTCGAGCAATGTGTTCTGTATTACACACTGGTGCTACCACCTTGTCTGCTTGCTTCCAGACACCATCCACCCCTTTGAATGCCCGCTGCAGTTTCCATTGCTCTTTCTCTTCCTGCGGGGTGTGCTCCTGTAGCTTCTGAATTTGGATAGTGTCTTTCGCTAATTCAGTAGTGACTATTGCAGCTTCTTGCTCGAGGGCTTTCTGAGCTGCTTGGTCAGCTGCCTGGTCTCCTTTGAATTTTAGCTAATTTGGGCTCTCTTTTGCTGGCTCCTTTTGATGGGCTTTTATTTTTATTACTGCAACCTCTCTTCACTGTTCACCGGCACCCAATAGTGCCTGAGTTCTTAATTGGTGTCTGATAGGGGGTCCCCCGGCAGTAGTGAACCCTTTTCTACCCCAGGCCTCCATGTAGTCATGGACTATTCTGAAGGCATATTGACTGTCGGTATATATAGTCGATTTTTTTTTCTGTTTTTGCTAGAACCAGTGCTTTGAGTACTACCAGTTCTGCTACCTGTGCGGACTGACTTTCATCAATCCTTTCAGACATCATTTGGAAACAGTTATCATTTACCACAGCCCATCCTGTTCAGGGTGATCCTGCTACGTGTTTTCATGACCCGTCCACTAAGAGGGTCTCCTCGACTGTGTCTGGGGATGCAATCTTTTACTCGCCCCCTATTCTCATCCCCATCTATATCCCCACAGTTGTGTGGTTCCTCTGGGTCTAGAATTCCCTCAGCTGGGTTTACAGACTGACTTGGGGCTAAAAGAACTGCCTTCCAGTTTGCCCTTCTCATATTGGAGACAGCCCTCAGTTTCCCTGTGTTTAGCATTTCTATTGGAGTGTGTTTAGTGTGGAGGATGACATTCCCTGTCATTACTATGGGCTCACTAACCCTAAGGCCCAAGCAGTGCAGTCTAAGGCTGCTATGCATCTGGGTAACCTGATGACTACTGGCCCTTTTGTGGTTGAGAAGTACCCTACGGGCCTTCTCCTGCTACCGTGGTTGTGGGTGACCACTGCGGAGTAAAATCCTCCCTCGTTATTACAGTGGATATGAAAATCCTTGCTGGGATCTGGCAGCCCTAGCCTGGGGGCTGGTATGAGTGAAGGTTTAAGCTGACTGTATGCCTCCTCCTGTTATGGCCCCAGATTACACGTTCCAAAGTGGGCTTGCCTCCTGTAGTTAAGCTCTGGATTGGTTTAACCAATTTTGCGAACTCTGGTATAAATTCCAACTGTAGTTGAATACCCCCACTACCTTTCTGACTCCCTGACAGTGGCAGGTCATGGCATCTGTTGGATTGTCGTCTTGCAGTCGTTGGACATTTCTTCGAGTCCCTGAGATATAAGGTGTCCCAGATATAATACCTGTGCTTTGCCAATCTGTGCCTTTTGTGGGGCTGACTTTTTATGCAGTACCAACCCTAAAGCTTCCTGGTGTCCTGGCCTGGACTCGGAGGCAATTAGGATATCATCTCCATATTGGAGAGCAGTGCTTATCCTCTGGTAAATCTACTCTCTTCAGAATGTTGCTCATCAATCTGAAAACTAGTGGGGCTGTTGTGGAGGCCTTGTGGCAGGCGAGTTCATGTGTACTGCCTGTCCCTTACTCTAAAAGCGAATTTGTTCTGGGATTCTGGGTGTAATGGGATAGCCAATGGTTTCTAGTCTATGTCTAAAACAGTAAAGATCTTGTGCTCTGGGGCCAAGCCATTTAAAATGGTGGAGGGGTTTCCGACTTTGGGCTGACCTTATTTAATCCTATATAATTAATGGTGAGCTGTAGCTCCCATTAGGCTTTAATACTGGCCACTTTGGGGAATTAATTGTACTTGTGGTTGCTTTCAGAATTCCCTGTCTCTCCTTTCACTATCTCCACAACTGCTTTTTCTGTTTCGGGTTTTATTGGGTATTGCTGGTGGGGCTTGTGCTCCGTTCCGGGATCCTTTCTCGACTCTGTTCACTTTGTTTCTGCCCATGTTCTGGGGACAGAGGCACACATGGCTCCGAATCTCACCCCCCCCCCCCCCCCGCCCCCGACTTTGAGGTTCCAGCCCCTATTGGTGACTGTAGCCACTTTAATAGTTTCAAGGTGACTTGTAAGTTTCCCAACTCGGTCTTTCGATCATCTTGTCCGTGCCAAATCAATTTCCCTTTTGCATAATCAATTAGAACATTATATTCTCTCATGAGATCATTGCCCATTATGGTGCCCTAGTTATTTTGGCACACATTGAATTTCATGGGGATATGTATTGTTTATTTCTAAGAGGGTAGTTTATTTTAGGTAATCTGGTGTTTTATCCCCTCCTACCTGGGTTAAGTGAATCATTTTATTTGTGTGGGGTAAGTGTGATGGATACAGCTGCTCCTGTGTCTACTAGCATTTCACATTTCCTCCCTCCTATTACTGTGGGCATGTAAGTTCTCCCCTCTCCCTTGCCCTCACGAATGGGAGCAGCTCATTGTCAGCTCTGCTGATCTCAGGACTCCTGTGGTTCTGCGGTGTTCCAGGTGGTGTTTGGGGGTGCCCCATGCTTCTGTGTGTCCTATTCTGTTGCAGTGCCTGCAGTATTTTACATTGTTCCCTGCTCTAACTCTTCTATTCTGTCCTCCAGCTCTTTAACGTGTTCCCGGTCCTTTCTCCACCTACTTGTGGAGGCATTCACTTGTTCAGTTAGGCCTGCTAATTGGTATACTAACATTACCCCTATCTTTTTAGTTTTATTTTGCTTTTGTTTATCTATCCACTCTCTCTGCTATGCTAATGTCTGGGATGGATCCAGTTACTTTTCTTCATTTGCTCTGTCAACCCTTGTCTATCTGCCTTGTATTTCTCAAGAAGGGAATCTGCAGTGTCCCCTTTAAAATTTTGATCTGCCATTTAGCAGATTTTGTACCCCTGGATAGCATTAACAGTGAAGTATTTCTAACCAGTGGAGACATCTCTACCCTCGGCCAATAATATTGTCCGTATGGCTGTTGCAGCCTCCAAGCAAGGTGTGCTCTCTGTCGATGGGACTTCTCTATCCTCTCGGCCATCTCTACTGACCCAACACCTCCCAATAGGCCCGGAAAACTACCTCTAACCTGGTATGCTCTCTACCAGTGACCACTGCCACTGTTTAAGCTCTGTCATTCTACCGACAGGGTATCACAGTTACTCAGTGTCCACACTCCCCACCTTGGTAACGTGTGCTCCACTGAGGTTCGGCTCTTGGTCAAAGTGATCAGCTCCTCTTCCTCCCCGCAATGGAAATTACAAGTACAAACAGCACCCAACTTTTAACTTAAACTTCAAAGTTCATGAGAAGATTTGTAGCTCGGGTGCTCATTATTGTGGTTCTGTTCACCGAGCTGGGAATTTGTGTTGCAGATGTTTCGTCCCCTGTCTAGATGACATCATCAGTGCTTGGGAGCCTCCTTAAACTCCAACTGGATTCTGTATTGTACGCCCCTACAGAGTCCAATCTTACCTGAGTTTGCTACTTGTGCTTCACAGCTCCTAGTGTCCTCGGCGCCTCAATTCCCAGCTTTGCCCGGAGGCTCACTGAAGATGTTACCTAGTATGGTGACGAAACGTCTGAAAGCAAACCTTCCAACTCAGTGAGCAAACCTGTATCCACAAATTGATTCTTACCCTGACCTCCTCGATCATGGCCTTCGACCAGGGCACCAGTAATAAGGATCCTGCTCGCTACACCATTTGTTATGGGGAAAATCACCAGTCTCTGAGTCAGAGTCTAGGTTCAATGACAGTTTATTGCACAAAGAAATACTGGAGCTCCGAGGGGAGGGAGAGAGACACCAACAGCACAGTGGTCAGCTGCGAGTCTTCTCTCAACTGGAGGTTGTCAAGATACCTTTTATTTTGTAAATATATTTAGCAAGTATTTTTAACTTTATAAACATGTAAAATTATTGAAAAATACAATCAGTAACAAATATCAGTATAATAAAAAGAAATCAAAACACAAATTTCAACACAACTACTGTATACTGGCTACTAACCTATCCTATAATACAAAACAAACCCTAACACTGTGTAAAGAAACACCAATAAATAAGTAAATAACTAATAGATCAAAAAAAGAAAGAAAAGTAGAAAAAACAAAAAAACACAGAATACAGGACAGCTATGCTCAGCGCAAAGCTCCCAAGCAAACAAACAGGAGCATTGTATATATATCCACATTAACTTGTTGTTGGGGGGGGGGGGGGAGGGTACTGAGGAGAAGGTAGCAAAAAGGCCTTTATTTTTCGCTACCTTCTCCCCATTGCCCTCATCCCCCCTGAATTTATCTCTCCACCCTGGAGACTTCCTGCCTCTATTCCTGATGAAGGGCTTTTGCCTGAAACATCGATTTTCCTGCTCCTTGGATGCTGCCAGACCTGCTGTGCTTTTCCAGCACCACTCTGATCTAAACTCTGGTTTCCAGCATCTGCATTCCTCACTTTTACCCTGCCACTCAGCAGGTGATAGAGGGCACTAACTGAAAGGGTGCTTGTGGAACATAGCAACAACTTCTCTGTATCGGGCTTATAGGGCTTAGTAAGAAGTGTAGTCATCTTCTGGATGAAATCTCTAACCTGAAAAAAATGGAAATGATCTCTGCTGGACAAGCCGTATTTGTGGCTCAGTTGCTCAAAAGACATTATAACCTCCCCCTCAAACAAGTTGCCCAAATTAGAAACTCCTCTTGTTGCCCATAGTTTGAACCCTGAGTCCACCATCCCTGGTTGGAACCCTGGTATACCAACTATAGGCCTAGGTGGCGCAGTCTTGGATAAACAACCCACAGTCTGACACATCGCCCTCCATGCCTTGATTGTACTAATAATAGTGGGGTTCCGGCAGTGGTCCATAACTGTCCTCACCTTATCCATGAACAACAGGTTAATAAGAGGGCACTTTGCCTGGGAGGCCTCAATATGCAGCCATCTTGAGTTTGGATCGTTACCTACACAATCACAGACAAAGGACAGCAGGGAACTCAATTGCTATCTCCTGATGTCTGGGAAATCAACTCCTCCCCCCTCCTTGAAGCAACTGCAATTTAGTAAGTTTGATGAGGGGGCTGCCCACGATGCCAGACAAAGGAACCAAACCACCCCATAAGCTTCCACCGCGTTGACCTGGGAATCATTATATGGAATGTACACTCGAGATAAAGCAAACCAAGAAGAACATTCACCTTAATGAGAGATATTCGGCCCAGCCGTGAAATTTGAGGAGCCCCCCATCTCTGGAGATCACGTCTAATATTGTCGAGCAAGTGAGCAAAGTTAGTCTGAAATAACAGATCAAGCTTGGGGGTAATAAAAATGCCTAGGTATCGGAACCCTGCCCGTGACCACTTAAAAGGGAACTTAGAGCCACCTTCAACTTCTGGCACATCCTGAAGGCTCCCCAAAGGCAAAGCCTCCGGTTTTGCAAAGTCGATCTTGTATCCTGAAATACCCCCAAATGAATTGATATGTTGTATCAAATGGGGTATGGAGGTCATTGGGTTTGATTAAAAACAGAAGGACATCATCCACGTACAATGTAATCTTGTGTGCCCTCGATCCCACTTCCAGAGCGGTTATGTGGAAGTTCTGACAAATGGCCTCTGCCAGCGGCTCTATCACCAACGTAAACAACAACAGTGAGAGGGTGCAGCCTTGCTGACTACCCCCACCAGTCCTAAAATTCCCAGACTTCACCCAGTTGGTGATAACCACAGTCAGAGGGTGGCGATATAAAACCTCCACCCACTGAGCAAAGACCCCACCCAACCCAAATCGTTCTAAGACATTAAAAAAAATGGCCATTCCACCCGGTCAAATGCTTTCTCTGCATCTAAGGAAATCACCAACCCCTGAATCAATTGTTGCTGACAACTTGGATCATATTCAGCAACCTTCTAATATTATTAGAGGAACTCCGGCCCCTTATAAAGCCTGTCTGGTCCTCTTTCACAATATGGGGCAATACCTTTCCAATCTCAGCACCAGGATCTTGGACAGAATCTTGAAATCTGAATTTAATCGAGAGATGGGCCTGTATGAGGTACGGTCAAAGATACTTTTATACATCTTGTGAGACAATGGATCAACAATGAGATTATTGTCTTTGTAACATGATTTGTTTATGGCAATCATTGCAGAATTGTTTTGATGCAGTACAGTCATTGTCAGTTGCAGCACAGCCTTTGTTGATTTCAGTGCGGTCGTTGTCAGTTTTAGTGCAGTCATTCAGTTTCAATGTCTGCGTGGAAGCTCATTGCTATAGTAATAGGCTCTAATCGCTCTTCCTGAAAAGGATGATTACTGCAGCCCTGGCTATTAGCACTTGATATTGAGTCCATATCAAGCTGTTAGCATTTCTATCAAAGGTGTTGGTGGTCCCAGACTCTTCAGTGGGTGGCGTATGTTATCCACGTGTATTCCATCCCCCATCCGCCTTAAACTAATCAACTAGGTTGTGAGTCAACAAGTCCACAGCGAACCTCCAAAGAGCAACCCACCCAGACCCATTCCCCTACATTTACCCCTTTACCTAACACTGGGCAATTTAGCATGGCCAGTTCACCTAACCTGCACATCTTTGGGCTGTGGGAGGAAACCGGAGCACCCGGAGGAAACCGATGCAGACACGGGGAGAATGTGCAAACTCCACGTAGACAGTTGCCCGAGGTGGGAATTGAACCCGGGTATCTGGTGCTGTGAGGCAGCCGTGCTAATCACTGTGCCACCGTGCAGCCCATAGCATTCTGATGGTCCTCGGCAGTGTCTGTATTTGATCTGCTGTTTCTCTCCGTATTGTGGTCTGGTGGCCATCTTGTGTGTGAAGTGGCCAATACATGGCTCAGCGGTCATCTTGTCTCCTTGTCCTAGTGTCACCTTGCCCCATGCTGTCTCCCACTTCAGGGGAATACAAGGTCACCATGCATCTTTGTGAAGTAAGGATCAAAAGGTAAAGTGCTGGCGTCATAGTGATGAGTGAACAGTTTCAAGATAGGTTAAAAGCACTTTGTAATCTAACTGCAAGTTAGCAAACTTGAATGTTTGTAGGAAATGAGGTTGACCTTAATATCCAATGGGTTAACTTGATATAACCTCTTTTCAGAGCTGTTTGCTGCTGCCACGACTGTAGGAGACACTCTCACCACCCTTTCAGGTGACATCACTGTGAACAACACAGGCTTGTTTCCTGCAACTGAATTTTTCTTGCACGTTAATCTACTTTCACCTCCCTTTGCATATCCAATTCACTACATTGAAAATCTCTCACTAATAGTGAATTCAAAACCATCTTAAGACCTTAAGATATTGAGCAGTCATAGACCTTTTGGCCCATCAGGTTTGCTCATCCATTCAATGAGATTACGGAAAGGGATAGGAATTCGATCGTCTCTTATTGGAGATGGTCATTAATCGGCATTTGTATGGCGCGAATAGGTGTTGAAACTGGTTCATTAAATGCATTCAACACACACTTTCCTGTGTTTATCCCCAGAACCTTCACTCCCAATTTCACTTAAAAATAAATCTCTCCATCTCAGTGTTGAATATATTTAATGAACTGGCTTCACTGCCTCTTGGGCTGACAATCGTCAAATAAGTCACACCACCCCAAATGCCAGGTAATGACCATCTCCAATAAGAGACTATCTAACTACTGTCCCTTCACATTCAATGGTATTACCATCACTGAATCCCCCACTATTGACATTCTAGCTTACTTTAGATTAGATTATTAGATTATTTACAGTGTGGAAACAGGCCCTTCGGCCCAACAAGTCCACACCGACCCGCCGAAGCGCAACCCACCCATACCCCTACATATACCCCTGACCTAACACTACGGGCAATTTAGCATGGCCAATTCACCTGACCCGCACATCTTTGGACTGTGGGAGGAAACCGGAGCACCCGGAGGAAACCCACGCAGACACGGGGAGAACGTGCAAACTCCACACAGTCAGTCGCCTGAGGTGGGAATTGAACCCAGGTCCCTGGCGCTGTGAGGCAGCAGTGCTAACCACTGTGCCACCGTGCCGCCCTCATTTTTTTTTTGAAGGAGTCATCAACATTTCATACAAAATATTTTTAAAAGTAAGTGGGGATCAAATACGTTTAAGCTAATCACAGTTCAGCTGTTCTAAACATGGATTTATTCTTTGCAAAGAAGATATATGAGTGACATCCAGATTAAGTAAACATTTCATGAGCAGCATTTATTCAAGCATCAGCTGCTTCTGGTCGAACAAGACAATACCACAGACTACACCAACACTCCACTGTGATAAATTCTTCCTGCACTTAGAATAGCTTATAGAAATGTTTAACAGCAGACAGTTTCAATCAAGGAAATTCTCTTCATAGTCTTCAGAAAATAAAAAAAAAAGTTACGCGCTGAACATCCTCCACTCATACAATCTGTCCAAAACATCTGCTTAGACCATACTGTGCTTAGTTTGTGGCTTTTTCTGACTGGAGACCAATTTCCCGTGGCGCATGATATACTTTTCCAAAGTTTCAATAATGCTATTAACAATACGCAGAACATCTGGTGAAACTTGGGGGTGTTCCTTAATGCTGTACAATGCTTACTGTGGACCAGAAACTCAATTGAACTCATTACTAAACAGAATGACTACAAAAACAAGTTAGAGGCTAGGAATACTTGTGAATAACTCACCACCTGACTTTCCAAAGCCAGTCCACCATTTACAAGGCACAAGTCAGGAATGTGATGGAGCACACTCCTCTTGCCTGGATGAGTGCAGCTCTGACCCCATCAGGGATAAAGCAGCCTGCTTGATTGACAGCCCATCCACAAACATCCACTCCCTCTACCAATGCTCAGTAGCAGCAGTGTGTTGCATTTATAAGATGCAGTATAAAAATTCGCCAAAGAATCTAACAGCTACCAAGAACAAGACCACCTCCATCTTGAAGGATAATAGCAGCTGACACATGAGTACCACTACCTGCATGTTCCCCTCCAAACTACTGACTGCCCTGATTTGGAAATATATTGCCGTTCTTCGCTGTTGCTGGGTCAAAATCCTGGAACTCCCTCCCTCATGGCATTGTGGGTGAACCAGTGACACAGACTGCAGCAGTTCAAGAAGGCCGCTCACCACCACCACCTTAAGGCAACTAGAAATGGTCAGTAAATGCTGGCCAGCCAACAATGCTCATATACTGCAAGTGAAGTTTGTAAAAATCCGCAGATTTAGTACCCTAAAGTCATAGAGATTTTTTTGTTTAAGACGCCCAGGATGTGGGCTTTGCTGGCTTCTCTGGACTGTCTCCAATGTTGGTATATCTTTCCTTCGATAAGGAACCCAAAACTGTTGTTGAATGTTGATAATGAAACCAATGGGCTAAAGACTGACAAGTTCTGTGGCTCTGATGTGATGCATCCTCTGCTAAAAATGGAAGTAGCACAGAGCATAGATATTCATCACAATCATTCAAATCTTCCAAAAAAATCCTTCGATTCAATTCTGGAAAATTTATCACCTTTTTTTGTCAAAGAGCATAATCTCACTATTCCCTAATAACGAGTCAACCACATTGCGTGGATCGGGAGTTACATATAGGCCAGACCATATAAGGATGGAAGATTCCCTTATCTAAAGAACTTTAGTGAACAAGATGGGTTTTTCCCCGACAATTGAGAATGATTCCACTGCTACCATTAGACTCTTCAGGTGTATTTTTGAATTCAAATCCTACCATCTCCCATGACAGGAATTGAATCCAGGTCCCCACTACATTATCTGGGTGTTTGGATTAATAGTCTAATGACAATACTACAGGTACACAATCTTTTATCTGAAACGCTCAGGACCAGCTGATTTTCAGAATTCGGAATTTTTCGTATTTTGGAATAAGTGACAGTGAAATTTAGAAAAATCTTACCTAACAGCAGACTCTGAGTACTAGAAGCCCTGAGACAGAATTGAGGCCTGCCAGTGCTGGGTCACACCCCCCCATGTTACATGTGAGTGCCATGCATCAAGTGTGTGTGGAGTTGGGTTAACTGTTTGTACACCAAATAATCTTGTTAATGAGAGAAAAAACTTCACAAGAGAGCCTTCGGATTTCAGAGCCTTTTGGATTTCGGGGTTTTGGATAAAGGGTTGTCTACCTGTACTAGGTCCATCACATCCACGTGGGTCAAAAACAGCTACCTAATTATTTTAATCACATTTTCCAATAGAACGATGAAGAAATTCCTCTCCATCTCTGTTTTAAATGGACAACTCCTAACTCTGAGGTAATTCCTTCTTGTCCTGGGCTCTTCCGTGAGGTCAGGTCTCATTCTTCTAAACTCTACTCTGTACAGACCAACCTACTCATCTCTTCCAATAAGAGAGTCCCTTCATTCCCAGAATTAGCCTTGTGCACCTTCTCTGGACAGCCTCCAATGTTAGTATATATTTCCTCAGATAAGGAACCCAAAGCTGTTGTTGAATATTGATAATGAAACCAATGGGCTAAAGAATGACAAGTCTTCTGGCTCTGATGTAATGCATCCTCTGCTACGAATGGAAGTCGCTACAGAGAGTGCATATTGATCGTAATCTTCTGGAAAACTTTAGCATCTCTTTCTTGCCAAAGTGCATCACTTCACATTTTTCCATATTGTATTCCGTCTGCAAACTTTTTGCTCCCTCATTTAACCTGACTATATTTCTCTGCATACATTGTCATCCTCACCACTTCCCACCAATTTCCTAACTTTCATAAATCTTTCAATAGTACATTCACTTTCTTCATCCAAGTCATTAAACTGGAAAGGTGCAAACAAACTTTACAATGTTATTACTGATACTAGAACATTTGAAGTTTTGAGATACTGGATGGGAATTTCTCCCGTCGGGCATTCTTAGGAGGCTGAGGGGTGACCTTGGAGGCTTATAAATTATGAGGGGCATAGATAAAGTGAATAGTCGAGGTGTTTACCCCAGGGTGGAGCCATAGAGGTACACATTGGGGATACGGACCCTTTGGTCCAACCCATCCGTGCCAACCAGATATCCCAGCCCAATCTAGCCCCACCTGCCAACACCCGGCCCATGTCCCTCCAAACCCTTCCTATCCATATACCCATCCAAATGCCTTTTAAATGTTGCATACACTTAGAACCCTATGCATGAAAAAGTTGCCCCTTAAGTCTCTTAATCTTTCACCCCTGACCCAAAACCTATGCCCTCTAGTTCTCGACTCCCCCATCCCAGGGAAAAGACTTTATCAAGTTATCCTATCCATGCCCCTCATAATTTTGTAAATCTCTAAGTTATCCTATCCACCCCCTCATCCTCTGACACTCCAGGGAAAACAGCCCCAGCCTATTTAGCCTCTCCCTATAGCTCAAATCCTCCAACCCTGGCAACATCCTTGTAAATCTTTTCTGAACCCTTTCAAGTTTCACAACATTCTTCCGATAGAAAGCAGATCAGAATTGCAATATTCCAACAGTGACCTAACCAATGTCCTGTACAGCCGCAATATGACCTCCCAACTCCTGTACTCAGTGCTCTGACTGAAAAAGGAAAGCATACCAAACACTTTTCATTATCCTATCTACCTGCAATTCCACTTTCGAGGAACTGTGAACCTGCAGTCCAAGGTCTCTTTGTTCAACAACACTCCCGAGGACCTTACCATCAAGTGTATAAGTCCTGCTAAGATTTGCTTTCCCAAAATGCAGCACCTCGCATTTATCTGAATTAAACTCCATCTGCCACTTAGCCCATTGGCCCATCTGGTCAAGATCCTGTTGTAATCTGAGGTAACCTTTTTCGCTGTCCACTACACCTCCAATTTTGGTGTCATATGCAACTTACTAACCGTACCTCTTGTGCTCACATCCAATTCATTTTGTAAATGACAAAACGTAGAGGACCCAGCACTGATCCTTGTGGAAATCCACTGGTCACAGGCCTCCAGTCTGAAAAACAACCCTCCACCACCACCCTCTGTCTTCTGCTTTTGAGCCAGTTCTGATTCAAAATGCCAGTTCTCCCTGTATTCAGTGCGATCTAACTTTGCTAACCAGTCTCCCATGGGGAACCTTGTCAAATGCCTTACTGAAGTTCATATAGATCACATCTACCACTCTGCTTTCATCAATCCTCTTTGTTACTTCATAAAACTCAATCAAGTTTGTGAGACATGATTTCTCATGCACAAAGCCATGTTGACTATCCCTAATCAGTCCTTGCCTTTCCAAATACATGTACATCCTGTCCTTCAGGATTCCCTCCAACAACTTGCCCACCACTGCCGTCAAGCTCATTGTCTATAGTTCCCTGACTTGTCCTTACCACCCTTCTTAAACATTGACCACACGTTAGCCAACCTCCAATCTTTCCGTGACTATTAATACAAATATCTCCGCAAAAGGCCCAGCAATCGCTTCCCTAGCTTCCCACCGAGTTCTAGGGTACACCTAATCAAGTCCTGGGGATGTATTCACCTTTATGTATTTCAAGATATCCAGCGCTTGCTCCCCTAATATGAACATTTTTCAAGATATCACCATCTATTTCCCTACATTCTGTATCTTCCATGTCCTTTTCCACAGTAAATACTAATGCAAAATATTCATTTAGTATCTCCCCCATTTTCTGAGGCTCCACCCAAAGGCTGCCTTGCTGATCTTTTGAGGGGCCCTATTCTTTCCCTATTTACCCTTTTGTCCTTAATGTATTTGTAAAAACCCTTTGGATTCTCCTTAACCCTAATTTTCAAAACTATCTCATGTCCCCTTTTGGTCCTCCTGATTTCCCTCTTAAGTATACTCCTACTGTCTTTATACCCTTCTAAGGATTCACCCAATCTCTCCTGTCTGTACATGGCATATGCTTCCTCCTTTTTCTTAACCAAACCCTCCATTTCTTTAGTCATCCAGCATTCCCTATACCTACCAGCCTTTCCTTTCCCCCTAATAGGAATATACTTTCTCTGGACTCTCGTTATCTCATTTGAACTACAAAGTAAGGTAAGTAAGTGCAAAAGTAGAGGCTATAGGCTTCAGGTAAGAGGGGAAAGATTTAAGTGACCTGAGGGACAACTTTTTCAGAGTGGTGCATTTATGGAGCAAGCTGGCAGAGGAATTGGTAGAGGAGGGCATAACTATAACATTTAAAAGCCATTTGGATAGGTATATGGATAGGAAAGATTTCGAGGGATATGGACCAAATGCAGGCAAATAGAACTAGTTTAATTTAGGAAACCTGGTTGGCAGGGACAAGTTGAGTCAAAGGGCTTGTTTCCATGCTGTATACTTCTAAGACATTAAATCATTAATATATGTTGTGAGCAATTGCGGCCATGCCCTGATCCAAGTTACCTTTCTGAAATTGCACCCTCCTCCATCCCAACTCTGTCTTCTATTAGTGAAGGTTAAAAATCACACAAGACCAAGTTATAATCCAACAGGTTTATTTGGAAATCCTGGCTTTCAGAGCGTTGCTCCTTCATCAGATAGCTGTGGAGCAGGATCATAAGGCTCAGAATTTACAGCAAAAGCTTAGTCTTCATGCAACTTCAACGATATATTGAAAACCTAGAATGCCTATTGTTAGCCAGTTCTGTCTCCATGCTAGCAACACTAGCACCTCTTAATTATTTTTTGGTGCAGTACCTTATCTAACACTTTTTGAAAACCCAAGTATATTGTATCAACTAATTCCTCTTTATCCTGCTTGTTACCTCCTTAAAGATTTCTAATATATTTGTCCAGCAAGATTTTCCCCTTCCTGAAGGGGAAGTCCCCTTGCTGACTCTTCGTGATTATATTATATATTTCTAAATGCTCAGTTACGTTTTATAATAGACTTGAAAATTTTTGCAATGCTAGATGGTAAGCTAACTCACCTATAGTTACCTGTTTTTTTTTGCCTTTGGCTCTTTTCAAATCTCTTACATTGGCAGTTTTTCATTCTCAGAATTTCTTGAATCCAAGGATTCTTAGTTTTTGCACTGAGGGTAATCTTCCATGTTTGCAGCTACTTTCTTTAACATCTTAATATTATTAGCCATCTTAAATGGTAGCCTCCTTTATTTTAAGCTGAGTTCTCATCTCTTCCAGAAAGGGGACCGTCATTTCAGCATTTGACTCCTCAGGATCTTGAATGTTTGATTAGATTACCTCTTATTCTTCAATAGATTCAGATCCAGTGATTCCTCAAAAGTTAACCCCTCCACCCACACCCAATTCCAGGTATCCATTTGAATCTTCTCTGAACTGCTTTGCATTTATATCCTTCATTAAATAAGGAGACCAAACTTGTGCACACTATTTCAGGTATAGTTTCACCATACCTTCAGTGTAGCAAAATATCCCTTTTATATTCTGTTACCTTTGCAGTAAACCACAATGTTCCATTTGCCATCTAAGTTTCTTGTTGCATTTGCAACTTTAAGAGCTTAATGTGCAAGACTTCCAGATCTCTCTGTACTTTCAAGTTCTGCAATCTCTGTCTATTTAAGAAATACACTGCTTTTCTATTCTTCCTGCAAAGTGACCAAGTTCTCATTTCTCCACATTCCAGATTTATTTCTGGCCTACTCAGCCTATTCTTTTGCAGACTACTTGTCCTCTTCACAAGTTGCCTTACTACATTTCTTTGTATCATCAAATGTTAACTGCTGTACGATTGGTCCTTTGATCATAGTTGAGGTTAATTGTAAATAGTTGAGGCCCAAGCACTGATCCTTCTGGAACTCCACTCCTTACAGCATACCAATAGCCCGTTCATGCCAACTTTCCCTTCCCTGTTAACTAACTCATTCTCTATCCATTCTAATATGTTTTCATGATCACCATAATTTCTTAATTATGTAGTAACATTGTGGTAACTTCCAAATGTCATCTGGAAATCTCAGTACTCTACATCCACAGATTCAATGGCATACTTTGAACAAATTGGAAACATGATTTCTCTTTAACAAAATCATGTTGACTCTGCCTGATTGCATTGAGAGTTTTGGAATGCCCTGTTGTATTACCTTGTATACAAATTAGCTTTTTTAAATTTCAGATTTAAGAGTTGAATTCAAATTTTACCCTTTGACATGTTGGGATTCAACACATGGCTGTCAGATTATTAGCCAGGCTCTCTGGATTACCAACCCAATGTCATCACATTTCCATCTGTCTCATTCCCCCATTCCCCACCTTCCAAAATGTGAAGCAAGATATTAGTTTAAGTGTTCCTTAATGCCCACCACATCTACAGCCCTGCCAGTGAAACACCACTCAACTTATGATCTACATGATGGTTTCCTATAATCAGCCATTAAATTGTTTGTGAAGTCTGAGATGATTGGCTTGAATTTCTTTGTGATTTCTAAATTAGATTTGCTACAAAGGTTAAGGTTTTGACTGTTTTAAAATTTTTTTAATTAAGGTTTTTAGAGGTCATTTGATTAGAAATAATTATATAGGCTGTGGTTAAACTGATTCTGCGGTTTGCATTCTCTTTGACAGTTGTGTTGTTTTGAAAGTTAGCTTTTTAAAACTTTTATGTGGGACTCACTGACAAGGTCAACATTTGTTACCCATGATTATGGGCACTTGAAATGAATTGTTTGCTAGGCCATTTCAGAGGGTAGTTGCAAGTCAACCATATTCTTGTAGATCTGAAGTTGCCTGTATGCCAGACCATGCAAGGAAGGCAGAATTCCTTACAACGATGACAGTTTCATGGTCATTATTACTGAGACTAGCTTTCAGTTCCTGACTTTATAATTAAAGTTAGATTCTGCTATGGCAGCTGGTGGAATATAAACTCCTGTCCTCAGACCCTGAGCATCTGGATTACTAGGCCACTCTGCCATGCCATATTCCTGATGATGGGCTTTTGCCTGAAATGTATTTTTTTTTTCCTGCTCCTCGGATGCTGCCTGACCTGCTGTGCTTTTCCAGCACCACTCTGGTCTACACTCTGCCATGTCTCCAACTAAAAGGGTAAAAAGATCAATACTGTAAATGTAACATTGATCACTGCATGTGCCTTGCAAATAGGAAAATGTAAAAGCCTTAGGAGTATATCAATAACCTCAATTTGCTATAGCCCCGAACACTTAAAGAAGTAGTTTATAACTAAGTAGGTTTCCCCCATCTTTACAGGTGCAACAAAGCCAAGAGAAGATAGCAAAGCTGGAACAGGAGAAAGAACACTGGATGTTAGAAGCTCAATTAGCCAAAATAAAATTGGAGAAGGAGAATCAACGTTTAACTGAGCTGGAAAATCAATTGAAACCTACAGTGACTGGGAAAATGACTTTTGTTGGTGCTGTCCAGGAGAATGGTACTATTCCTAAACTTGAAGAAGAATCGCCACTTGTTGAAAAGGATTCCAAAGAGCCAGTTAGAAGCACTAGCCTGGTAATTGAAATAAGACTTTAATTTAATGGAACTAAGACTTAAGTTGGTTTATTTTTTTTTCTCCTAAACATCATGGCCTTAATTCCTAGATACTGTTCCAAGAGAGGTGACTGTTCTTCCAGTGCCTTTTCCCAAGGGGCATTCCTCATGAGTGAGCTAAGATTAGATTTCAACGTACTATTTTATCAATATTACATCACATCCATGCCCACTACAGTCTGCCACTTTGGAAACACACTCTTCTCCCATCCCATCTCCCTGCCATGTCTAATTAACTAAGGTCATTTAAAGCTTTTTAAGGTCATTTAAATCCTGGCAGGGGATGATGTCTCTCAAACCATTGTAGTGAGTAGTGATTTACTCACTGAACATTTGGGGAAATGAATTCTAAATGGCAACAGTTTAGAAACTTGTGAATTGCCACAGTTTTAAGGAAATTTAAGATAGGTTAAGTATAAAACTCAGCATTTTTGGCAAAAAGAAAATTGTGTCCTCAAGATCCTCACTGAACCACTGCCTCATTCTCGTGAGTCCCTCTCCTTTTGCTTGTAGTGTATTTTAATGTTTTCAGTAGCCTGAAACTTGAGCTGAATGAAAGTTCTTTTTTGCTAGGTTGGAATGTTGACCACTTCCACCATCAACAATGAGGTAACTGTGATATCCTTTGCATTTTTTGTTGGAAATTAACTAGTTAAGTGCATTGCAAGCATAAATTCATTTTGAAATGAACAAAATTTTGCCTATTTGTTAGAATTAGAATTTGATGCGTTATTTGTAATTGTAGCTCGGTCATTATAAGTAATTAGATTAAACAACTTATTCAGAAAGCAATAGAGAATGGAGATTTTGAAGTAGTCCTCATTTGTTTGGATGTCTTATGCCATATTTTAAATATTTGGTTAAATGAAAAGTAATTAACAGATTTTAAAGTGTCACCATAAATAACATTTGCCAGTCTCATCTAAAGAAGTATCCTATGTGTTTGTTTTCAGATTCCTGATGCGGAGTCACGTGAACAGTTGATCAAAAATCACTACATGATGAGAGTGGCTGAGCTAACCTCACAACTTCAGATAGGTGACAGCAAGTCGGTGCATTTCTATGCAGAGGTAATATTATTGACTCATAACAGGCTTTTAGTGCTGACATTATCAGATCTTTTGTGCCCAACAGAATCAAGTGATGATTGGAAATATCAGCCTACAAAAAAAATGAAAGAAAGTAATGGAAATACTCAGGTCTGGCTGCATTTGTGGTGAGAGAAGCTGTTAAGAATGCTGTTTCACTGTTCACAAAGGCTGTCAATCCATCTATTTCCAGCATCCAAAGTATTTTGCTTTTATGTAATTGTTTTGATTTCATCGGTGCATAAGAGTTCTGCAAGTTTTGAATGATCAATCTTTGAATTTTGCATTTAAATGAAGAAATAAAGTATTTATTTATACAGTGCCTGTTAAAATCACTTCGGAGTCATCTTGAACCTTTTGAAATGTAGTTATTGTTGTAATGTGGAGGAACATGTGCACATAAATAACTCATAAACAATAAAATTAACGATCAGATCACCTTTTTTAGTGATGTCGTTGAGTAATAAATTCTCCAGAGACTTGGAACCCAACTACTCATATTTATGTAATGCTTTTGGGGGTTTTTTAATGTCTGCTTGAGAGAGCAAAGAGAACCCTCTTCTAATATCTCATTTGAAATATGATCCCATTCCCTCAATGGTATACTGAAATGTCAGTCTAGATTACCTGCCCACGTGACAGTTTTATAAGTGAACTACATATTTGCAGTGATATAAAGATTTTTTTGCTGCATTTGTTATAGTTTACCGAATAAAGAGTCGGTTCTAGCAATTGCTCCCATGCACTTCCTATGGCCAAAAATGGATTGGATAAGTGAACGTGTATCATGAAATGAACATCCCTCCTGATTTTTGCTTCTAGTGATGAAACACTAATTTTCAGCTTTGGGCATAGCAACTCTGGGATAATGAAAGCCTGGTTTTTACTGTTCCAAAGCAGTATTCTGTGTCTTGCTGCCCTTCTGTAGGGTTTTGAGAAGTCATAAGGGAACTGCAATGTTGCAAAGAATATCCACTTCACAGCACTATGGGCCAAAATGATTTGGGGCCCAAGAATTTTATTTTGAATCTCTACCTTGAGTAAGCACTGTTCTAGAAAAAGGTTCCACAAGGCAACCACCTTCCACCTAGAATGCCAACAGCCCCAACAAATGACTGTATCACCCTCACTGAGAAACTATTAAAGTTTTGGAGTTAAACAAGTTGATGTTTGAAGTAGGTAGCTGCATGATGAGGAGGAAGATGAGATGTTACTTCTGTTGTGCTTGGAACAGTATCATGGGTGCAAAATGGGATGGCTGAGCTAAAAAGATTTGTGAATAGCAGGGACATGTGTAAGGTGATCAGGAAATCAATGCTCTAATATGCAGGGTCTCAAACAATCATAAATGATATAGTTTAAGGTTAGCCAAATGACAGCATTCTCGAGTTGCCTTATGGCCTACTCCTTTACTCATTTCTTAATGTAAAGAAGACAGCACTGAGAGTAACATGTGTAGTATACCCATTCGAAGTTTTTCAAATTGCAAATTTCACAGTTATTTGAAATCTTGGACAGTGGTGTGAATGGACAAAATGTTGCATTTTCTTGGGGAAGTTATGAGTAAAGACCTGTTGGAAAGTGGCAGGGTGTAAACTTGAACAAGGCATCCTGTAAGGAACCATTCATTGAGATTGTTGATTTTTGTTTAAAAGCTTATGGATAAAAGTATCAAGACCATTTTCCCCAGCTGCACTGGGGCAGGTTTTCAGATCACAGTTTCAAACATAATTATTGTATGAATTAGAAAATTTTCCTACAAAATGCTTTTTCTTTTATAAATTTGTAGTGTCGAGCCCTTGCTAAACGCTTAGCTCTGGCAGAAAAGTCCAGAGAAGCCCTCTTAGAAGAAGTAAAAGTTGCCAATCAAAACATTGTGCGATTGCAGGTAGGAAGAAATATAAACCCTCTTGAGTATGTATATGATAGAATGTAAATACATACAGCCAGTCTACAGATTGAGACTTACCAACCTTTTATATTTCTTAATCTGTCTCTCGTACTTTATCGTGTTTTTAATCACTTTTTAAAAATAAGCCAATTTTCTGTCCTGGTAATTTTTGCATAATTGTATTAATTTTCCTTCAGTCTGATACTTTCTAACTTCTATTAGCAAACAGATGGTGCATCCTTTTCCTGAAGTCTTTCACACTGGAATGGATTTTTGCTAAATGATTATCAAATATGTCTCCCACTGCTTCTGTACTGTTCTGTTTTTTAACCTAATTACCTAGTTCAATTCTGTTTTCATATCTATGTAATAGCCATTATTTAAATTTAAAGCTGTCGTCCTAGCTCTACAATTTTCCTCTCAAACTCTAGGTATAATTGCATCTGTCTTGAGGCTTCTTTATTTTAAGGGTATTAATTCATCCTGTTACATTGCGCATGGCCAGTTCTAGAATAGCTTGTTCCTTAGTTGGCACAGGAATGTGCCACACTATGAAATTATGCTAGTATGCTCTGCAATTTTTGCCAATCTGGTTCAATCAATATATAAATTAATATTACTCATTATTTCAGTACCTTCTTACAAGCAGCCATTATTTTTTTCTGGTATACTATGTTGACAGTGTAGCTCTTGTTTAGGAGCTTGTATTATACTCCCACAAGTGAATTCTCACCTTTTGGTGTTCTTGTCTCTAACCAATTGACCCTACATCTTGATTACAAAATCACCTCTCACTACTGTACTAATGTCATCTGTAATTAACTAAGCTACCCCACCACATTCTCCTCGCGTATTGCACTTCCAAAATGCCAACTATCCCTGAATCTGGGTCCCAGCCAGGTCACCTTGCAACCAAATGTCTATAAGGTAATACAAATTTGTTGCTATTTGTCCAAAGAACTCTTGTCTTGTCCTGATTTTTGTGTGCCTTCCTGCTACATGCTAGTAATTATTGCCATTGTTGGTACCTTTACTATTGGCTTCTCCGCTTCCTTTTTAATTTGCCACATCTTCCATTACTGGATCTCCTCTACCCAGAACCTGTATCTAGCAAAAGAGTTATATGAAGGACAGAATAAAACACTGATCTGGCTGCCAGAATTCAGAAGTCTAATTACAAATCTTTTTCCAATGGGTGAAGACTGTGACATGGTAATGTCATTGGACTTGTAGTTTAGAGTCCTTGAGTAATGCTGTGGGGACATTCTTTAGATCCCACCAAGCCAGTTTATGGAATTTAAATTCAATTAATAAATCTGGATTAAAAGCCAGTCTCTCTAATGACTTACCAAGAAACTCTCAGCTATTACTACCAGCTGGTTCATTAATACCTGATAAGGAAGGAAATTTGCCATCTCTACCAGTCTGGCACATACGTGAATCAAGATCCAATGTGCTTGACTCTCATTTGCCCTCTGAAATGGGCTAGCAAACAACTTGGTTCAAGGGTAAGTAGGAATAGCCAACAAAACCAGCATTACAAGCAAACTCACATCTCTTAAAATCATTTTTAAAAATCCTGTTCACTGTAGCCACTGTTCCATTAGTTTAAGGTTGTTTTCTCATTTATTTCCATATGGTAAAATGAAGGATGACAGCTAAGATGGCCAATGTACTAAAAGCTTTTTTTTTTGAAGGAAGTTGGAAGTGGGACAGTGAGTTTTCACCACAATAAATACAACAGTTGAAACATCCCAGTATTGGTAGTCCAGGTGCACAATCCTTTATCCAAAATGTTCGGGACCAGCTGGTTTTTGAAATTCATAATTTTTTGAATTTCAGAGTAAGTGACAGTTTGGTGAAATTTTTAAGTCTTAATGGAGGAGCACACTCTGAGTAAAACAGGCCTTGAAATAGAATCCAGCCGCTGCGACCCCCACCATTCCCACCCCCCCCACCACCACCAATGTTGCACCTAAGTGACACGTATTGAGTGGTGTGGAGTTGGGTTAACTGTTCGCATGCCAAACAATCTTGTTAATGAGAAAAAACACCCACAAAAAAACCTTCAGACTTTGGAGCATTTCGGATGAAGGATTGTCTACCTGTATAGAATTGTATTTAGTTAAATTGTCACAGATATTTGCATTGTCATGTTGTGGGATAAAACATCTGAATGATTTGAGTCTAGTCATGCTTTTCCTGAATTTTCCCTGACCAATTTTGCAAATGTAAGCAGTGACAGAAACATGAATATCCAGTTTACTACTTTATCTCTTGATTACAGAATCCTATAAGTGGGTAAAGGATAGTATGATTGAGTTAGGTTATGTAAGGGCAATGGCGACAAACTATAAGAATACCTAATACCACTGAGTCCACAGTCATCACATACAAGTCTTTTTGAAATGGCAATACATGAGATCTGAATTGAATATTTATTTTATTTTGAAACTAAGCTGTAATATTTTCAAACATTTTGTCCAAGCCACAATTTTAAAGGAATACTATCTATCCACTGATCAACATAACATTCTCTGCTGACACAAAAAAAATTATATCCATTAGATTCCTTTGTGTGGACCTTTCTACATTGCACAGAATTTCCATGCTTGTGCACTAAATGTATTCTACACATTTCCTGTTGCAATTCCTGTTTTAATATGGTGTTGTCTTAATTTAAAACAGGATGAGTTAATGACTACAAAGAGGAGCTATGAAGATCAGTTGAGCATGATGAGTGATCATTTATGTAGTATGAATGAGACTTTGTCAAAACAAAGGGAAGAAATTGACTCTCTTCGTATGGGCAGTAAGGTGAGCAGAGAGCACGGTTTTGACTTTTTTCCTTTTGGTTTCGTTAATTTTTTGAATCTGCTGAAGACCAATAGCAAGGTGCAGATCTGATGCAATTTGTATAAACTTGCAAGTAATACAGTAAATTTTTAAATATCATCCTAAAAATAAATAATAGAGAATAATCTAAAACTAAGAAAAGCATTCACATACCACTTGATTAAATAAAGAGTAATTACATTTGTGTTGCAGGCCATATACTGTAATGACCCATGGAAATTGTAGTGATAGCATTGACTGTGCCATTAAAGCTGACCCAAGTTTTCCTTTCCCTTCCAAGATTGTGTTTGTAATCTGACCAACATTATTTCTGAGAAGGACAAGTTGGTGGATGTATACTATTTGAAAAGAGCACATAAATTTTGGAAGCAACCCTGGGCTGGACGCCAATTAGAATGGCAGTTTTTGAGACGAGGTGTTTGATTTAGTGGTAGGTGAGCACTTTGGAGAGAGTGGCCATAATTCAGTTACGTTTAGTTTAGGGAAAGGTACGGTTCCACATGGTAGGCTGTTGGAGAAAATGCAGAAGCATGGGATTGAGGGTGATTTAGCAGTTTGGATTAGAAACTGGCTTTCTGTAAAAAGACGGCGAGTGGTGGTTGTTGGAAAATATTCAGCCTGGAGTCCAGTTACTAGTGGTGTGCCACAAGGATCTGTTTTGTTACCACTGCTGTTTGTCATTTTTATAAATGACATGGACGCAGGCATAGGTGAATGGGTTAATAAGTTTGCAGATGACACTAAAGTTGGTGGAGTAGTGTACAGTGTGGAAGAATGTTGCATGTTGCAGGGGGACTTGGATAAACTGCTGAATTGGGCTGAGAGGTGGCAAATGGAGTTCAGTGCAGATAAATGTGAGATGATTCACTTTGGGAAGAATAACAGGAAGGCAGAATACTAGGTCAATGGAAAGATTCTTGATAGTGTGGATATGTTGAGGATCTTGGAGTCCATGCACATAGATCGCTGAACATTGCCACCCAGGTTGATAGTGCTGTTAAGAAGCCATACACTTAGGTTTTGTTGGTAGATGGATTGAGTTCCTGAGCTGTAATGTCATGCTGTAACTATACAAAATGCTAGTGTGGCCTCACTTGGAATATTGTGTACACTTCTGGTTGCCCCATTACAGGAAGGATGTGGAAGCATTGGAAAAGGTGCAGAGGAGATTTATGAGGATGCTGCCTCGTCTGGAGCAAAGGTCTTATGAGAAACTTGGGTCTGTTCTCATTGGAAAGAAGGCCAAGAGGGGATTTGATAGAGACATACAAGATGATCAGAGGAATAGATAGGGTAGACAGTAGAAGTCTTTTATCTAGGATGATGTTTGTACAAGGGGGCATAGCTACAAATTGAGGGGTGATAGATTTAAGACAGATGTCAGAGGCAGGTTCTTTACGCAGAAAGTGGTAAGGGCGTGGAATGCCCCACCTGCTAATGTAGTCAATTCAGCCACATTAGGGAAATTTAAACAATCTTTGGATAAGCACATGGATGATGATGGGATAGTGTAGGGGGATGGGCTTGGATTAGTTCACAGGTCGATGCAGCATGAAGGGTCGATGGGCCTGTTCTCCTCTGTATTGTTCTATGGCAAACATAGGACTTGGGAACCAGAGTCAGCCATTCAGTCCTTCAAACCTGCATCTGCATTCAACAAAATCATCCCTGATCTGGTGGTGCTCACAACTATTTCTTGTTATCTGAACCTCCTGACTATTGATTCCCTTGTTGATCAATAATCTATCTAACTTTGCCTTGAACAACTTCAGTGACCCAACCTCCCCTACTTTGTGGGAAGGTGAATTCCGCAGGTTAAAAACCCTGTTAGAAAGGAATTTTGCACATCTTGAGCTTAAAAGGGAGACCTTTAATGACTAAACTAGTCTTCCCACAAGCAAACAATATAGTATGAAGGTATAGCTTTTTTGTTTAAAAAGTAACAAAAAAATCTGGAATTCTCTTAGAATGGGTATAAATTATTGCTCAGTATTGTGATTACTGAAAAGTAAATTACCTGATACAAATCTGGTGCAAGTGGTGAAGCCTCAGTTAAGGAACAGCTGTAAACAATTGATACCATTTCCTATAAACTCTGTGCAGGGCCCTTTGTGGCACAGTGGTAGTGTACATACTCCTGTACTGAGAGACAGAAGTTCTAGTCTCACCTGCTCCACAGGTGTGTAATAATATCTCTGAACAGATTGATTAGAAAAATAGGTTAAATTTTTTAAAAATTAAACTGTGCACAAGGCTGAGTGGCAGCACAGTGTACCACAGAATGTTCATTGACCTTGGGAAACAAATTTTAAAATACTGTACTTTCAAATGAGCAGGTCAAGCACAACACAAAATAGCTAGAGAACACAATGTTGTATTATCTTCAATCCCCATGGTGGCTCAGTGGTTAGCACTGCTGCCTCACAGCGCCAGGGACCTGGATTCAATTCCAACCTTGGGCGACTGCCTGTGTGAAGTTTGCACATTCTCCCCGTGTCTGCATGGGTTTCCTCCGGTTTCTCCCACAATCCAAAGATGTGCAGGTCAGGTGAATTGGCCATGCTAAATTGCCCATAGTGTTAGCTGCATTAGTCAGAGGGAAATGGATCTGGGTGGGTGTGGGCTTGTTGGGTCAAAGGGCCTGTTCCCAAATTCTAATCTAATCTTCTACCAACGGTAAAATAATCTAATAATGAAGCAGCACCTATGATCAGTCATTGGTATTGCAATTCAGCCAGAGAATGACGAATGGTAATGTTTCCTGTGTACCTTGTTAGGCATGTTCAGATCTTTCAGTACCATTAAGTCTTTTTAAGTTACCATAGAAGTCTTGTTATGCTAATACACCTATTAGTACCTTTCATGTTAGAGGAAAGGTTGGTGGGTAGCGCAGTAAACTGGAAAAAAAAGAAAATATTGAAGAATATGTGCACAGCTTCACCTCCCTCTTTTAGGTAGTTTTTCATCATTCAAAAACTTTAACATGTGCTTTATTCCAGTATGTTCAAAAGTCAGCTAAATTAGAAAGAGGAGTGCTCTTTGATAATGTCTTTGTACATTAATAATACATTTGGCATTTCCCTGTTCACTCGAGGTAGGCACAAAACGAAGCTGCGAAGCCAATCAACAGTTTGTTTTTCTCATTGTCTTTGAAGGGTAACGCAAAGAAAAACAGAGGGCGATAAGATCTAAAGACACCAGACTACTAGACATCTGAGCATTGAAGATACAGCTGCTGTTATCCAGAGGGAATTTCACAATGCCAAATGAGTATTTGTGCCGCAGTTCTTTCTGGGAGTAAAGGTGTTCAGTGATTGTGGTATTAGAGAGCCTAGGAATCAAAAGGAAATTGGACTTTAAGGGGTGATTTTTTAAAAAGAATCCTTACAAGTTTTAGGAACATAATGGAAATATTCTGGCATTTAAAATATATTCCAAAAACATTGTACCTATGAAATTCCCATTCAATAGGTAATTTGTAATAATAGCTTTTAAGATTGTATTTCATTAGGTCAATCCATAATGAAGGAGGTTTTGTACATTGAATTATGTGACGATGTGTATGTTAATTGTTTAACTATTCTCTGAAAAATGAGAGATTTAGCATCTTGTACAAATCAAGTTTTTTGATTTCTCAAAATGTGGAGCACAAGTCTAATTTGTTCCTTTGACTCCTGTTACTAACCTTGTTAATACTGCACCAGCTCTCTCCTCTCCATTTCACATCCTTTTGCTCTTTTCCCCCCTAAAAAATTTAAATGTGAAAATCTATTTGGTGCATAAACTGTAAATGAAAAATGATCAATAAAAATGGTACATTATATGCACACTTGTGGAGTGCTGTCTCATTGAAGGAAATTTACTTGTCCAATAGCTGAGCATGTAATTTTCGAGGTGGGACTGCATGTATGCTGTGACTGTTTAAGAGTTAAACATTCTGTTCATTAGATATGGATGTAACAAAGCATCACAATGCCCCCTTTATGTATGCATTCATTATTTTACAGCATTGTACAGCTGAAACTCCAGACTGTTTAGCATTTGTCTCAACTGCAATTTGCAAAATAACAAAGCTATCTTTATAGTAAACTCCCACCATACAAGGATTCGCGCTCCTTTTAAAAATGTTTTTACATGTAAGATTTTCTTATCCAAAAATACTTCTAGTTCAATATCTCAAGGTTAACCATATCGGTCTTGGGTAGAGCGTGCTTCTGGTTTCCACTTTCAGTACTGTAATTTTGAACAACAGCCTGCCTTTACATTTTGTACTTTTTCAATGTAGTGCAACATTGACCCCACCACAAAAATACTATCTCTCTTTAATCCCACTTTACGCTGTGAGCTTGTCTTTGTTTGGAACTGAGTTAATAATCCTGTGATCTCAAAGCACCAACTGTTGAACATAACATGGTTTGAGAATTTCTAAAGTTAGAGCTTTGGATTGTATTTGAAGCTGCAAGTAGATTGTAGGTTTTTTTTCATCAATTTGGACTTCCAAAGCACATCTTAACAATCATCTTGAAAATTCAACAGCAACTGACATTTTCCTTACAACCTTCTATTTCTTTCAACAGCTTCTGGTGCAGATATTGGGGTTCGGGACAAAACATCATCTGGTAGGGATGTTATAGGCATTCCCACCTCCTGAAATCTCATAAAATGACTGTCTCAAAATATAAATTATAAACTATTAGTGAAGTTTGTTCTTTAATACTTTATTTTCTCAGATGTAAAAACATATTATTATTATTATTATTACTATTTGGCATATGTTGTTTCCTGTAAATTGTTGAAAGATGATTTTGAAATTGTTGGCAAAATTCCTTAAAATAGAGCTGAGTTCTTAAAATATTGACCTGAATTTTGGAAGTATCCAAACATTTCGTGTACGTAATTGAGGAACATACAGGAGTGCGGGTGGGGGTGGGGAGAGGGAGAAGAACTTATCTTCTTAGTAGAGGGTTTAATAACCAGTGGCTTTGGATTTAAGGTATGAGTTTATCCAGAGGTTCACAGGCGTCTGAACCACTCAACCTATACAAATGGTAGTCAGGAACTATCCCACATTTATGAAGGTTTAGGTTAACATTTCAAATGTTAATATGGGGTCAGGGCCGGAAGATGATCCTGAGCTCGCATTGCTGGCAGTAGAACCTACACTGTCATTTTACTGCAGATAGCCCCCTAATAATTCCCTATCCAATTAGGGATAGTGAATGGGCTCCTGATGCTGAAAATTCGGTCCGAAGTAAATAGGAGAGGAGTTGGGACATGTATCTGTACAGGCCATTGGTTAGGTCACTTTTGGAATATTGTGTGTAGTTCTAGTCTCTCCTCCTATAGCAAGGATGTTGTGAAACTTGAAAGGGTTCAGAAAAGATTTACAAGGATGTGGCCAAGTTTAGAGGATTTGAGCTAGAGGGAAAGGCTGAATAGGCCAGGGCTGTTTTCCTTGGAACATTGGAGACGGAGGTGACCTCAAAGGTTTATAAAATCATTAGGGGCATGGATAGAGTAAATAGACAAAAGTCTCTTCCCTGGTGGGGGGGCGGGGGGGGGGGGGGGGGTTCCAGAACTAGAGGGCATAGGTTTAGGGTGAGGGGGGAAAGTTATAATGGGAACGTAAAGGGGCAACATTTCCATGCAGAAGGTAGTGTTTGTATGGAGTGAGATGCCAGAGGAAGTGGTAGAGGCTGGTATAATTACAACATGTAAAAGGCATCTGAATGTGAACATGAATAGGAAGGGTTAAGAGAGATACAGGCCAAATGCTGGCAAATGGGACTAGATTAATTTAGGATATCTGGTCGGCATGGACATGTTGGACGAAAGGGTCTGTTTCCATGTTGTACATCTCTATGACTCATTCCCACTGCTGTCCAGTAGTCTCTTATTTAGAGAGTGGAAGTCTTGTCCTCACCTGTGGCACCAACATGGGATGATGCAGCCTTCATGAAATTGGCAGCTCAGAGGGGGCCTTCTCTGGCATGTGACTACCAGAAATCATATTAAATAGCTCTTAATGTAGTCTTTACATAAATTGGCTGTCTAGCTGCCCACTTCAATGGGACAATTTGCGATGCAGCCTGCCACAGTGAAGGTTTCCCAGTGGTGATACTGTCAAGGAACCTTCCTGTTACTGCTCCCTGCTGTCTTTCCAGCTTTAGTTGGACACCCTGTGCAAAATTTTTCACAATGTCCAATGCATTCCATGGAATATGGTGTTCCATTGACTCTTGAAGTCAGACTTGAAATGGTTATCAATTTGATTGATTAAAAAGCTGGTTAGAGTAAGGTTTTCCATTTTAAAAGTGCAACTGCTTAACTGAATATAAGGAGACTTCTGTTTGAAAGTCTTCCACTACTTAATCTATAAGCAAACTAATAGATTAGAGTGACCGGGTGTTCTTTTCCTTTGTGAGAGAAAATCTTCTGTAAATGAAGTTTAAAAATCACAACACCAGGTTATAGTCCAACAGGTTTAATTGGAAGCGCACTAGTTTTCGGAGCGCCGTTCCTTCAGGTGACTGTGGAGGACACAATTATAAGGCACAGAATTTATTGCAAAAATTTACAGTGTGATGTAACTGAAATTATAGATTGAAAAATACCTTGATTGTTGAGCCTTTCATTTGTTCGAATACCATGATAGTTTCAATTTTTTTATGTGTAAATGACAACCTTTTTTTAAAAAAAGTTGCATTCTCAGGTTAGCTGTAATAACGGGCATTAGCTAGACAATATGTTGAAGGTTCTGGATTAGTGGTGCTGGAAGAGCACAACAGTTCAGGTAGCATCCACAGTGCAGTGAAATCGACGCTTCGGGCAAAAGCCCTTCATCAGGAATAAAGGCAGTGAGCCTGAAGCGTGGAGAGATAAGCTAGAGGAGGGTGGGGGTGGGGAGAAAGTAGCATAGAGTACAATGGGTGAGTGGGGGAGCGGATGAAGGTGATAGGTCAGGGAGGAGAGGGTGGAGTGGATAGGTGGAAAAGGAGCTAGGCAGGTAGGACAAGTCCGGACAAGTCATGGGGACAGTGCTGAGCTGGAAGTTTGGAACTAGGGTGAGGTGGGGGAAGGGGAAATGAGGAAACTGAAGTCCACATTGATGCCCTGGGGTTGAAGTGTTCCGAGGCGGAAGATGAGGCGTTCTTCCTCCAGGCTTATGGTGGTGAGGGAGCGGCAGTGAAGGAGGCCCAAGACCTGTGTTCTGTCAATGCCATGAAGTTTAGATTGATTCTAATCTAAAAAGTTAGATAAGAGTTTTACATGAATTCATGCAGTCTTTGAGAAAAATACAATGTAACTCTGCAAGTACAAATTCACCCCACAAAATTTGTGTGCATGTAGGTCTTTGTCTGTGTGTGTGTGTCTCTGTCTGGGTTGGGGGTTGAGAATGTGAGAGGAAGCATATGTGTGTGCATAGTGAGTGTAGAATGTCTTAAGTCTGTGAGGGGGTGCATGTGTGGGGGTGTGTGTGTCTGTGGGGGGGGGGGGTGTTGAGTGTCAGTGGGAGAGTGTATATGTGTGTGCATGAGTGCAGAGTGGCCTAACTCTGAGAGGATGCCTGTGTGAGTGTGGGAGTGCACGTTTGTAAGGATGTGTGAGTGTCCGTGTCCGTATGTATAGTGCAACGGTGGTCACTTGTAATGTGATATGAACCCAAGGTCCCAGTTGAGGCCCTCCCTATGGGTACCGAACTTAGCTATCCGCCTCTGCTCGGCCACGTTTTGTTGCGGCCTGTCCCGAAGTCTGCTTTAGAGGATGGTCACCCAAAGGTCCGAGATCGTGTAGGCAACTTCTACTGCCTTCCAAAGGTACACAAAGCCAACACACCAGGACGTCCCATCGTATCGGGTAATGGGACCCTGTGTGAGAATCTCTCCAGCTATGTTGAAGGCATCGTGAAACCTATTGTACAGGGGAGCCCCAGCTTCTGTCGCGACACTATGGATTTCTTACAGAAACTCAGCACTCATGGACCAGTTGAACCGGGAACATTCCTCGTCACAATGGATGTTTCAGCACACTACACCAGCATCCTCCACAATGATGCTGCAACAGCCTCAGTACTCAACACCAACAACTGCCAATCTCCAAACACCATCCTACAACTCATCCGCTTTATCTTCGATCACAACATCTTCACCTTTGACAATCGGTTCTTATCCAGACACATGGAACTGCCATGGAGACTAAATTTGCACCCCAATATGCCAACTTTTTTATGCACAGGTTCAAACAAGACTTCTTCTCTATGCAGGATCTCCAACCAACATTATACACCAGGTACAATGACGACATTTTCTTCCTCTGGACCCATGGCAAGTAGTCACTGATAAAACTACACAGTGATATCAACAAGTTTCATCCCACCATCAAACTCACCATGGACTACTCTCAACTATCTGTCTCATTCTTGGACACATGCATCTCCATCAAGGATGGACACCTCAGCACCACACTTTACTGCAAACCCACAGACAACCTCACAATGCTACACTTCTCCAGCTTCCACCCAAAATATATTAAAACAGCCATCCTCTATGGACAAGCCCTGCGCGTACAGTGGATCTGCTCAGATGAGGAGGAATGTGACTGGCACCTGGAAGTACTCAGGGATGCCCTCACAAGAACGGGGTTATGATGCTCAACTCATCGACCACCAGCTCCAACGTGCCACAGCAAGGAACCGTAATGACCTCCTCCGGAGACGGACATGTGCTGCAACTGACAGGTACCCTTCGTTGTTCAGTATTTCCCAGGAGCTGAAAAACTACGCCATGTTCTTCGTGACCTGTAACACATTATCAATGAGGATTACCACCTCGCCATGACTTTTCCCACACCTCCACTGCTTGCCTTTAAACAGCTGCCAAACCTCAAACAAATCACTGTTCATAGCAAGCTGCCCGGCTTTCAGGACAACTCCATACAACCCTGTCATGGTGGGCGCTGCAAGATGTGTTAGAGCGTGGACATGGATACCACCATTACGCGTGGGGACACCTCCCACTTTGTACGTGGCAGGTACTCATGTGACTCAGCCAACGTTGTCTATCTTATACGTTGCAGGCAAGGATGCCCTGAGGCATGGTACATTGGGGAAACCGAGCAAAAGATACAACAACGGCTGAATGGGCACCACACAACAATCAACAAACAGGAGTGTTCCCTCTCAGTTGGGGAACACTTCAATGATCCAGGACATTCAATCTCAATTTAGAACATTAAATCCCAGACAGGAGATGAGGTCTCAAAACTGAAAGATAGCTAGTAAGCAGAGTTGAAGAGTGTGGTGCTGGAAAAGCACAACCGGTCAGGCAGCAGCTGAGGACCAGGAGAATCGACATTTCGAGCATAAGCCCTTCATCAGGAATGATGGGGTGGCCCAAAGGGGCTGGAAGATAAATAGGAGGGGGGTGGGGGGAAGATAGCTGAGAATGCGGTAGGTCAGGAGGGTGGAATGGATGGGTGGGAAAGGAGATGGACAGATAGAACAGGATAAAAGGGCAGTGCCAAGTTGGAAGGTTGGATCTGGGATAAGATGGGGGAGGGGAAAAGAGGAAACTGGTGAAATGTGTATTGATCCTGTGTGGTTGGAGGGTCCCAAGGCAGAAGATGAGGCTTTCTTCCTCCAGGCATCAGGTGACAAGGGTTTGGCAGTGGAGGAGGCCCCTGACCTGCATGTCCTTGGCGGAGGGGGAGTTAAAGCACTCGGCCATAGGGCGGTGGAGATGTTTTGTGCATGTGTCCTTGAGAGGTCCTCTGACACGTTCTACAAATAGGCATTCTGTCTCCCTGAAGTAGAGGAGGATACAGTAGATGACGTGTGGGGAAGTGCAGGTAAATCTCGATATCCAAGGTCCCAAAGGAACCTTCCACAGAGTTGAGAGGGGAGGTATGGGCTCAGGTTTTTCAATTCTTGCAGTGGCAGGGGAAGGTGCCAGGAGGGGAAGGTGGGTTATAGGGGAGGCGTGGACCTAACAAGGGAGTCGCGGAAGGAATGGTCTTTATGGAAAGCGGATAGGGGTGGGAAGGGATACATATCTCTGGTGGTGGGTCCATTTGTAGGTGGTGGAAATGGCAAAGGATGATGTGATGTATCTGTTTGTAAGTGGTGTTACCCTCCCCACCCCTGTCTGCGTTCTGTAAAGACTACTCTCTCTCCAACTCCCTTGTTAGGTCCAAGCCCCCCACACCAACCCACCCACCCACCCTCCCCTCCCAGCACCTTCCCCTGCCACCACAAGAATTGCAAAACCTGCGTCCACACCTTCCCCCTTACCTCTGTCCAAGGCCCCAAAGGATCCTTCCACATCTGTCAGAGATTTACCTGCACCTCCAAACATGTCATCGACTGTATCCATTGCTCCCGGTGATTTCCTCTGCTTTGGGGAGACATGATGCCTACTTATCGAACACTTAACAGAACATTTCCTGGACACACAGGAAACAGCCCCACCACCCTGTGGCCAAACACTTTAACTCCCCCTCCCACTCCACCAAGGACATGCAGGTCAGGGGCCTCCTCTCCAGGCAAACCCTAACCACCCAATGCCTGGAGGAAGAACGCCTCATCTACTGCCTTGGAACCCTCCAAACACACAGCATCAATGTGGATTTCACCAGTTTCCTCATTTCCCCTCCCCTACCTTATCCCAGATCCAACCTTCTAACTTGGCACTTGGGATGCTAAAGCAGAGTTGTTAAAACCTCCAAAGGTATGGTATATTCAAAATTCTATATAATCAGATTAGTATGACTTTATTGATACAGATGGAATCTGAATAGGCTCAAGATCTTTCCTGGAGTGATTTTGTAGTGACTGTATTAAGCTGAAATAAACTTTTTTTGGATAAGAAAGAATGTAGCAAATAGCCTACTATTTTGTTTTCTTGTGTGCTGGCAGGAGGAGATGTGGAATGAAGGCCAGGTGGCTTCCTCAATGGGAAGTAAGTGTCACTTTGGGCTGCTGTTTAGCATCTCCCAACTGCTGCTTGTATTGTCCATTGGTGGAAATCTGGAGCATATCATCTGGTCCTCTATATTCTGCCAAACAAGCAATGGGTGTGGAAGTATGAAATTATCAATGGGAAAGGAAGAAATTAATTAAAAAATTTGAAATAAGTAACTGCATTCTTCTTATTTCCTGTTCTAAAGATTAAATTTAACTCCGTAAATCTGACATGGACATTCACTGCACTTGATGACTAGTAAATGTAATAACTCTAGGTTTTAGCGTAATTCATGGAATAAATAGCTCCTTCGAGCTGAGTTATTTGAGTGATTGCTTTGACTGCACTGAAAAGTGAAATTTGATTCCAGGGAATAATGCACACTCTGAATGCTGAGTCCAGAAAGCTGTATTGTTTGGAGCTATATTGCAATAGCAATAGTCACAAAACAGTTAGTACCAATTCCTCCACATTATTATTCTCAAGCCAATTTTAAAATAGGTTTAAACACCAGTAAATGTTTTTAGCAGATATAAACTAATTGGAATGGACTCTCTACTATATAGCTGTTTATTTTAGTTAGAATTGATTTATAATAAAGGGTTTCATTATTGAGGAAAATACATGCATTTTACTTGTATCCTATCATGCATTTTACTTGTATCCTATCTGAGATTTCTAACTTCTAAACCCTCTGTCTTTGAAATATTTTAAAACCGCATAATGTCAAGCTTTTTCAAAGGCGAATGCCTTTGGGAAAATGCAATAGGCTGAGGGCAGAAATATCAATTTGAAGAGCAAGACGGCGAATTAAAATGTTAGGCAACTGGAAGCTTGGGCCATATTTATGGACTTAACAAAGGTGTTGCACAAACTCAATTGGTTTTTGGCCTTCCCAGTGTGTATCAGACTACATTTTGTAAGCAGTGAATGCAGTATGCAAAACTGTAAGAAGCCCGTAGTGAAACAACAATGATTTGTGTGACCCTTCATGCTGTGTTCCAATGAAGCTCAGTGCAATCTTCAGGAACAGAATTTAATATTTTTATTGTTCACTCTTCAGCTTTCTGTCCTCAACATTGCATTCCACAGTTTGAGATTGCAGTCTTCATTTTGTTGGCCCCCATAATTGTTACCTTTTCTATGCAGTTTTAGTCTCATGTTTCCCTTGTTTATACCTTTTGGATGGCAGTTGTTCATCACTCTATTGTCTTCTGAAAGGAAAATGACAACAAATATTTTAATGGGTTCTGGTGGGTCTGTGAAAGCTAATTTATGCCCGAAAGGTTTTGCTGCAAATCGATGAGGATACTGCTGATGATGTTTGGAGTTTTGGCATGTTGTTGACTTGGGATTTCTTCTGGGCTTTCTTTCAGCTTCAGAAACTTGCTTTTGACAGAGACTTAGCTATTTATTCGGTTGTGCAATTCACAACCTCTCCAAACACCATCATCTATTTCTTTACTTGTCCCGTTGCCATTTCATTTTGGCTCTGCACCATAAACTCTTTTGCAATAGACAATGTCTCCTATTTCCACTCTTAGAGAAATTCTCTTTTGTTCTTTCTTCACCATTCCTCTGAACCCCTTATCCATTTGCTTAAAAACAATTACATTTCTAACTTTCTCCAGTTTTGGTGAAAAGCTAAATCTTTTGATGAAACATTACTCTCTTAGTCTCTATTGATGTTACCTGTGTACTTCTAGCATGCTATCTTTTCATTTTATATTTCCAGTATCTGCAGTATTTTGCTTTTACATGCAGAATCCTGGGCTTTATTAATAACTTGCTTAGATTTGTACTCTATGATGGAGCTTTATAAAGCACTGGTTCAGCCTAAACTAAGTATTATGTCCCATTAAGGTTTCAGAGTGTGTTGCTAAGATTTAAGAATAGTCTCAAGCTTCCATAAAAGTTAAAGTTCTTAATTGGAGTAAGGCAAACTTTAATGATATGAGACAGGAACTTTCAACGGTTGATTGGAGTTGACTATTCGCAGGTAGAAAGACAACTGACAAGTGAGAGGCTTTCAACAGTGTGATGGTAATAGTTCAGTGGCATTACGTTCCTGTTAGAGTGAAGGCTAGTAAAAATAGAGAACAATGGATGAATAAAGAATTAACCTTTTGAAGAGTATAAAGGGTGCAGGGGCATTCTTAAGAGGGAAATCAGGAGGGCATAAAGGAGATATGAGGCCATGGCAGATAAGGTTAAAGATAATCCAATGAAATTTTACAAGTACATTTAAAGCAAAAGAGCAAACAGAGAGAGATTAGGGCCCGTTAATGATAAATGTGTTGAACCTCAGAAGATGGGGGAGATACAAAATGAATATTTTGCATCAATTTTACTGTGGAGAAAGAAATGGAGGCTAGAGAACTCGGGGAATTAAATATTGATGATTTGAAAACTGTTCACTTTATAGAAGAGGACGTGCTGGAGCTCTTAGAAAACATAAAGGTGAACATAAACATAACATAAATCTCCGGGACCTGATCAGGACATTGTGAGAAGTTCAGGAAGAAATTGCAGTGCCCCTAGCTGAGATATTTGTACAACTATAACCATGGAGGAGGTGCCAAAGGACTGGAGGGTGGCTAATGTTGTGCCTTTATTTAAGTAAGGTTGCAAGGAGTAGCCTGGCAAATATAGACCAATTTGTCTGACACTGGTGGTGGGTAAGGTGTTGGAGGGTATTCTGAAAGCTGGGTTTCAGAGGCACATGCATCAGGGATGGTCAGCATGGCTTTGTGCAAGGGAAATTGTGTCTGACAAACCTGACCAAAAAGATTGATGAGAGCAGAATGGTAGACATTGTTTGCATGGACTTTAGTAAAGCCTTTGAAAAGGTTCCACATGGTAGACTAATTAGTAAAGTTAGATTGTGTGGGATTCGGGGAGAGCTTGCCAATTGGATACAAAATTGGCTTGATGGTAGGAGATAATGTGGTAGTAGAGGGTTTTTTCTCAGACTGGAGGCTTGTGTCCAGTGGTTAGGAGAAAGTGAGGACTGCAGGCGCTGGAGATCAGAGTTGAAAAGTGTGGCACTGGAAAAGCACAGCAAGTCAGGCAGCATCCGAGGAGCAGGTGAATCGACATTTCAGACATAAGCCCTTGATCAGGCATTGCTGATGAAGGGCTTATGCCCGAAGCATCGATTCTCCTGCTCCTTGGATGCTGCCTGACCTGCTGTGCTTTTCAGTGCCACGCTTTTCATCTGTAACCAGTAGTATTCCATAGGGATTGGTACTGGGTCCACTTTTGTTTGTCATTTATATAAATGATTTGGATGAGAACTTAGAAGGCATTATTAGTAAGTTTGCGGATGACACCAAAATTGGTGCTATAGTCAACAGTGACAAAGATTATTAAAGATTATTAAGAGAGCTTGATCAATTGGGCCAATTTAAATTTAAAAAATTAGAATCCCAACAGGTCCACAGTGATCCTCCGGAGAGTATCCCACCCAGACTCACTCCTCTACATTTCCCTTGACTAATGCACTTAGCCAACACATCCCTGAACACTCTGGATAATTTAGCATGGCCAGTTCACCTAACCTGCACATCTTTGGATTGTGGGAGGAAACTTGAGGAAACCCATGCAGTCAGGAGGAGAATGTGTAAACTCCACATAGACAGTCGCCTGAGGCTGGAAACAAACCAGTGTCCCTGGTGCTGTGAAGTAGCAGTGGTAACCACTCAGCCACCATGCCACCTACAAATGGGCTGAGGAGTGGCAGATGAAGTTTAATTTGGATAAATGAGAGGTATTGCATTTTGTTAAAACAAAAAAGGGCACAACTTATACAATTAATGGTAGGAATCTGGGTAATGTTGTAAAACTGAGACACTTAGAGGTTAAGGTACATTATTCTTTGAAATTTGCATTATGTGAAGACAGGGAGCTTAAGAAGGCATTTAGGGAGCTTCCCTTTATTGTTCAGACCGTTGCGTATAGGAGTTCCGATATGATTGTTGAGATTGTACAGGATGTTGATGAGGCCTCTTCTGGAATACTATGTGCAGTTCTGGTTGCCATGCTAGAGGAAGGATATTGTTAAGTTGGAGAGGGTTCAAAAAAGATTTACCAGGGTGTTGCTGGGAATGGAATGTTTGAGTTATGAAGATAGTGTGAGACTTTTTCAATGGAGCGTAGGAGTTTGAGAGGTGATCTTACAGAGGTTTATAAAATCATGTAGAGCAGGGGTATTTTCCTTAGAGTGGGGGAATTGAAAACTAGTGGGCATTTTTTAAGGTGAGCAGAAAGATTTAAAAAGGATATGGGGCAACTTTGTACACATACAGTGGTTCGTATATGGAATGAAATGCCAGGGGAGGCGGTGTATGTAGGTACAGTTACAATATTTAAAATACATTTGGATAAGTAAATGGATAAGAATGTTTTGGAGGGAAATGGGCCAAATGTAGGCAAGTGGGATGTGGTTAGGGAACATGGTAAGTTTGGGCTAGTTGGAGCAAAGGGTCTGTTTCTATGCTGTATGATTCTATCAGTCAATAAACTGGGGTGTTGTCCATACAGAAGATGAGGTTGAGAGGAAATTCTGATGGGGTCAAGACAAGGCATAAGATGAGAGACTATTCCCATTGGTGGATGGGTCAAGAATCAAGAGGCACAAAATTAAAATTATTGGCAAAAGAACCAAGAGTGATATTAGGAAAAATGATGTGAATGGTGATGGCAGACTCAAATGCAGTTTCGAAAATTAAATTGGATAACAATGGAAGGGAAAATGTTGCCTGGTTGTAGGGGAAAAGGGAATGAGATGTTAATTTGCTCTTACTGACAGTGGTCATGACCACAACAGACGCATTCTGCTGAAATTACCCACATTTGAGATGAGACTGACTGGCCTCTGGCCATGTGAGAAACTCAAGGAACACAGTAAAATTGAAGTCAATAAAAATTGGAAGAAAACTCTCACTGGCTGGAGTAATACTTAGCACAATGAACAACAATGAATAGCGGCACGGTGGCTCATTGGTTAGCATTGCTGCCTCACAGCACCAGAGTCACCAGAGGCTGGCATTGAAACTGGGACCATCTGTGTGGAGTTTGCAATTCTCCTCTTGTGCTCCGGTTTCCTCCCACAGTGTTAGGTGCATTAATCAGAGGGGAATGGTTCTGAGTGGGTTACTCTTCAGAGAGTCTGTGTGGACTTGTTGCGCCTAAAGGGCCTGTTTCCACACTGTAGGGAATCTACTCTAATTAAAATATGAAAAAGAATAGCAAGAGCTTCTAGTGGGCAGCATGGTGGCACAGTGGTTAGCACTGCTGCCTCACAGCGTCAGAGACCTGGGTTCAATTCCTGCCTCAGGCGACTGTGCGGAGTTTGCACATTCTTCCCGTGTCTATGAGAGTTTGCTCCGGTTTCCTCCCACAGTCCAAAAAAAACGTGCAGGTTAGGTGAATTGGCCATGCTAAATTGCCCAGAATGTTAGGTGAAGGGGTAAATGTAGGGGAATGGGTCTGGGTGGGTTGCGCTTCAGTGGGTTGGTGTGGACTTGTTGGGCCAAAGGGCCTTTTTCCACACTGCAAGTAATCTAATCTAATAATTTTGGTTGTTGGAAATCAATCATTTCATCCTTAGGACATCACTACTAGTATTCCTCAAGGTAATGTTCTGTATGGGTCCATATTTTACATCATCAATGTCATTTATTTCATACTAATATCAGAAATGGTGATGTTTGTTGATAATCACAGTACACATTGGCTGAAGTAATCCTTGTCTGTATGCAGCAAACATGGACAATGTTCAGGCTTGGGTTGATAAGCAGCAGGTTTAATATTTGTGTGCACAGAACCAAGCACTGACCATCTCCAAACTCATCTCTTTGACATTCAATGGCATTGCCATCTCTGAGTCACCCATCGTAAACACTATACAGGCATAATTGACCAGCAATGGAAATTGATCAACTACAGAAATATATACTTATCACCGCCTTAAACATTCTCACACCCTCCACCACACAAACAATGGCAGCATTGAGTACCATTTACAAATACACTGCAGCAACTCGAGGAGGCTTCTATGACAGTACCTCCCAAGTCTTACATTGTTCTGACCAATAAAGGAAAGCATACCAAAAGCCTTCTTCACTATTCTATCTACCTACGACTCCACTTTCAAGGAGCTATGAACCTGCACTCTAAGGTCTCTTTGTTCAGCAACACTCCCGAGGACCTTACCATTAAGTGCATAAGTCCTGCTAAGATTTGCTTTCCCAAAATGCAGCACCTCGCATTTATCTGAATTAAACTCCTTCTGCCACTTCTCTGCCCATTGGCCCATCTGGTCAAGATCCTGTTGTAAGCTGAGGTAACCTTTTTCGCTGTCCACTACACCTCCAATTTTGGTGTCATCTGCAAACTTACTAACTATACTTCTTATGCTCACATCCAAATCATTTATATAAATGACAAAAAGTAGAGGACCCAGCAACGATCCTTATGGCACTCCACTGGTCACAGACCACCAGTCTGACAAATAACCCTCTACCACCACCCTCTGTCTTCTACCTTTGGGCCAGTTCTGTATCCAAATGGCTAGTTCTCCCTGTATTCCCTGAGATCTAACCTTGCTAATCACATCTACCGCTCTGCCCTCATCAATCCTCTTTGTTACTTCTTCAAAAAACTCAATCAAGTTTGTGAGACATGATTTCCCACATACAAAGCCATGTTGACTATCCCGAATCAGTCCTTGCCTTTCCAAATACATGTATATCCTGTCCATCAGGATTCCCTCCAACAATTTGCCCGCCACCGACGTCAGGCTCACTGGTCTATTGTTCCCTGGCTTGTCCTTACCATCCATCTTAAACAGTGGCACCACGTTAGCCAACCTCCAGTCTTCCGGCACCTCATCTATGACTGTCGATGATACAAATATCTCAGCAAAAGGCCCAGCAATCACTTCTCTAGCTTCCCACAGAGTTCTAAGATACACCTGATCAGGTCCTGGGGATTTATCCACCTTTACCCATTTCAAGACATCCAGCACTTTCTCCTCTCTAACATGGACATTTTGCAAGATGTCACCATCTATTTCCCTACAGTCTATATCTTCCATATCCTTTTCCACAGTAAATACTAATGCAAAATACTCATTTAGTATCTCCCCTATTTTCTGCAGCTCCACACCAAGGCCGCCCTGCTGATCTTTGAGGAGCCCTATTTTCTCCCTAGTTACCCTTTTGTCCTTAATGTATTTGTAAAAACTCTTTGGATTCTCCTTAATTCTGTTTGCCAAAGCTATCTCATATTCCCTTTTTGCCCTCCTCATTTCCCTCTTAAGTATACTCCTATTTCCTTTATACTCTTCTAAGGATTCATTCAATCTATCCTGTCTATATCTTACATTTGCTTCCTTCTTTTCCTTAACCAAATCCTCAATTTCTCTAGTTATCCAGCATTCCCTATACCTATCAGCCTTTCCTTTCACCCTAACAGGAATATACTAGGTTTGCTCGCTGAGCTGGAAGGTTCATTTTCACATGTTTCATTACAATACTAGTAACATCTTCAGTGAGCATGTGGATGAAGCATGGTGATGTAGCCTGCTTCTATTTATATATTTTGGTTTCCTTTGGTTGGTGACATCATTTCCTGTGGTGATGCCATTTCCTATGGGTGATGTCATTTCCTGTTCTTTTTCTCAGGTGGTGGTAAATGGGATCCAAGTCAATGTGTTTGTTGGTAGAGTTCAGGTTGGAATACCATGCTTCTAGGAATTCTCTTGCCTGTCTGCTTGGCTTGTCCTAGGATGGATATGTTGTCCTAGTCCAAGTGGCCTTTTTCTTCATTGATAAGTAAGGATACTAGTGTGAGTGGGTCATGTCTTTTTGTGGCTAGTTGTTGTTCATGTATCAACAAACACATTGACTTGGATCCCATTTACCACTCCTGAGAAAAGGAACAGGAAATGACATCACCAACCCAAGGAAACCCAAACATATAAATAGAAAGCAGGCTACACCACCAGTGCTTCATCTGGAGTCTCAATGAAGATGTTACCTAATATGGTGATGAAACTTCTGAAAACAAACCATCCAGCTCTGCAAGCAAACCCACATCCATAACCTGAACCTGACCTATAAATCTTCTCAAAACTTGTTAAAACCCTGTCACAGTGGCATTCCTATTCCAGCTTCTGCCCCAGCATTGTTTCCTTAGGCCCAACTTTTCCAGCTCTCCCTGCTTTAAGAGCCTCCTGGATGACTAATTTTTTGGCCGTGCCTCCAATGTTTCCTTGTTGTCCTGGATCCATTTGTTTCTGATTGCGCCTCTGTGAAATGGCTTGGTTATAAAAGACAATATATCAATGCAAACTATTGACATAGAAAGGATGTTTTGATTTGCTTATTCCTAAACATTGCTTTAGGATGTCTATTTATGTAAACAACACAAGTTGCATTATTTTAGTTTGTTAAAACCAAAAGCAGCATGGCCCTAGTGCAGTATTTATGATTGCTGAACTGGCCAGGATTCTTGTCACTCTTGCCAGGCCAGTAGCTGATGCCAGCTGCTTTATATCAAATGCACAACTGTAGGACTGTCATTAAACAAGCCATGATTTTCTTAAGTTTATATAATTTTTGTACTATTTATAGTGATAGCTTTATAAATACACAGTAAATCTGACACTTCATGTGGCAGTACACCACATAAGCCATATAAATCACAGGTTTGACAATGCTGAACCACTTTGCTGGCAACTGGCATCAAGTGGAAATGTTTTCATGATTAGTGATGGCCACATATACAGCAGTGTCTCAGTTCATTTTTTAACTGGCCATGTCACTTTATATATTGTAGTCAATCATTCCATAACATAACAAAGTCATGATTTATATTCAAACATTAGTTTATAAGTTTCAATTTTTTTCTGAAATGTAAGTAAAATTTCAGTGTTTGGGAAGTTCCTAATGTTGGGAAAGTGACCCTGAGCTGAATCACAATAAGAACATTATGAGTGAAGGCAGTACTTTCAGTTTATGGGGGAAGATGATCAAAATATTCCTGATCACTGAGAGGTCATTCTTGCTCAAAAGCTGTGGACTTTGGGAGAGGACAATTTTGGCCTCATTTATAACAGCCCACATGTTCAAATGGTGTGCTGGTAATTACCTGCTATCTAGTATAACATATTGCAATTTGCCACTTTGGTAAGTGTTCAGGAGCAGCAGATGCATTTGAATCAAAGCTGGGCAGGGATACATGACTTGAAGAGAGTTGCAGTGAAATTTAGAAAACTAATATCATTTCCAAACCCTTTCCACTAGAAAGAGCTGAAATCAGCAAATTGGCAGATCATGTGGAGCAGGCAGGAAATGACCGCACCGCAGAAAACAAAATTCCTGAAATGTTTTATTATTCAACAATTGTTTTTCCCAGAAATTTAGTCTCAATTTCTTTTTTGGCAACAGCCCAGAATCAGATCCATTTAACTGCTGTTTTTCAGGCAATTGGATCTTAGGTCCAACAAATTTATTTTGGAACTCTAATCAAGAGCCAACAGCCACATGTTGGAAAAATAAATATAACAGGAAACAGTATACAGGCAAACCCCAGCTGTTCAGCTTGGATTAGAATGAAGTATTGATGCCTGACGGGTTTAGAAGGAAACATAAAGAAAATATTTGCGAGTCATCCTTTTAATAGTCCTTATGTGACCATTGCATTTTTATTGACAAAACAAAGTGTGCAATTCTGGTCTCCTTCCTATAGGAAAGATGTTGTGAAACTTGAAAGGCTTCAGAAAAGATTTACAAGGATGTTGTCAGGTTGGAGGATTTGAGCTATAGGGAGAGGCTGAATAGGCTGGGGCTGTTTTCCCTGAGTGTTGGAGGATAAGGTGTGACCTTTTTGGGGCTTATAAAATCATGAGGGGCATGGATAGGGTAAATAGCCAAAATCTCTCCCCTGGGGAAAGGGAGTCCAGAACTAGAGGGCATTGGTTTAGGGTAAGAGGGGAGAGATATAAAAGGGACCTAAGGGGCAATTCTTTAATGCAGAGGGTGGTGCATGTATGGAACGAGCTGTCAGAGGATGTGGTGGAGGCTGGTACAATTATGACATTTAAAAGGCATCCGGATGGGTATATGAATAGGAAGGGTTTAGAAATATATGGGAAGTGTTGGCAAATGGGACTAGATCAATTTAGGATATCTGGTCAGTATGGACAAGTTGGACCAAGGGTTCTATCTCTGTGCTATACAGCTCTAACAACTATGACTCTATGACTAAGAATGTGGTACAGGCAAAACACAAGGCAACATGCCACAGGGCACCACTTTAGCTGGTACATCTCTGTGTTAATTTTGTCATTTTCCTGCAATACCTTTCTCTCACCTTGGTCTGTCACAGACGCCTACCCTGTTACAGCAAACTTACCAGCTTAGAAATGAATGAAAACCAAAAGAACTGCGGATGTTGTAAATCAGGAACAAAAACAGAAGCTGTTGGAAAAGCTCAGCAGGTCTAGCAGCATCTGTGAAGAGAAATTGGAATTAACATTTTGGTTCCGGTGCCCCTTCCTCAGAAATGAATGATGCCTGTTCCACATCTGTCAGGCGGCAACTGAACGATTTTTCAGGTTTATTTTAAAGTTCAAAACTGAAGTTGGGGCTGGGAGGGAAGTTGAGATCTGATCTGGAAGCATGTGGATTACTGGGCTAGGATTGGGAAAAAATGGGAGACATTAGGTACTAGACTGGAGCAGAAAGTTGGTTCAGAATCTGGGGACTGAGACTGAACTGAATTTGATCCCAAGAAGAGTTTCCAAATACTTTTCCAGGCCATCACTCGAACTGACTACTTCTACCTTAATTACGTTACTCAACTCCACTCCTGCTTTAAATCATCTGCTGCTGAAACCCTCAGTACAGTCCTTGTCACCTCTGGCCTTGACCATTCCAATATTCTTTAGAACAGCCTCTCATGTTCTACCGTCCATAAACTTGAGGCCATCCGAAGGTTCATTGCCCATGTTCTTATTCTCACCAAGTTCTGTTCGCCCAACACTCATGCTGGCGGATCCAGATTGGATCCTAGTTAAATAATACCTTGATTTTACAATTCCTATCCCAGATTTCAAAATCTTTCACGATTTCACCTCGCCCTAATTCTATAATTTCTTGCAGCCCTACAACTCTCTGAGACATTTGCACTCTGCCAATCTGACCTCTTGTGTCTCCCTAATTTTAACACCTCCATCAAAGGTAGGAATGCCTGTACGTGTTATAGTTGTAAACTCTGGAATTACCTCCCTAAATCTTTCCACATCTTTATCTTCCTTTCCTCTTAAAGTGCTCCTTGAAATCAATTTCTTTCACCAAACTTTTGTTCATCTGCTTTAACACCTCCTTTTGTAAACAGGAGTTAAATTTTCAGTTTGATTACACAAACATCCTTATAACATTACAAGTACTGTTTAATACAGATTTGGAGGTGCTGGCATTGGATTGAGGTGCACAAAGTTAATAATCACACAACACCAGGTTTTAGTCCAACAAGTTTATTTGGAAGTACAGTACTAGCTTTTGGAGTGTAGCTCTTTCATCAGATGGTTCACCTGATGAAGGAAAAGCGCTCCGAAAGCTAGTGCTTCCAAATAAATCTTTTGGATTATAATCCTGGTGTTGTGTGATTTTTAACTGTCTAATAGAAATTGCTGCTTTCATTGTTGCAAAGGGAGGGGAGAGTAGTTTTCCATAGTCCAATCAGGAACACAGAGTTAGCTAGTTTTATGAAGGATACAATTAGCTAAATTACTATGAACAAATGACCAACAAAGAACATATATATTTATACAAGAACAACATATATTTTTATATGATATCTTGAACAGACTAAAATATGTAATGTGCTCCCAGGAACTTTGTAAAATGAAATCTGACACTGAGCCACATGTTGCGATATCAGGTCAGGTGATCCAACATCTGGTCAAAGAAATAGATTTTAAAGAATACCTTAAAGGCTGAAACCATGATAGAGAGATGAAGGGAGAGAATTTCAGGGTTTACAGCTTGGATAAGTGAAGGCATAAAGGATCAAACCGGGAATGCTCAAGACGTTGTGAACAGGCTGTTTGTTTCATACTGTTGACAGGAGAAAGTTAGAGTCAGTGGCTAGGGAACAGATTCAGGCCTCCAGTCTGAAAAACAACCCTCCACCACCCTCTGTCTTCTACCTTTGAGCCAGTTCTGTATCCAAATGGCTAGTTCTCCCTGTACTCCATGAAATCTAACCTTGCTCATCAATCTCCCATGGGGAACCTTGTCGAACGCCTTACTGAAGTCCATATCGATCACATCTACTACTCTACCCTCATCAATCTTCTTTGTTACTTCATCAAATAACTCATCAAGTTTGTAAGACATGATTTCCCATGCATAAAACCCTTGACTTTCTAAATATCTGTACATCCTATCTCTCAGGATTCCCTCCAACAACTTGCCCACCACCAACGTCAGGCTCACCAGTCTATAGTTTTCTGGTTTGTCCTTACCAGCTTTCTTAAATAATGGCACCACATTAGCCAACCTCCAAGCTTCTGATACCTCACCCGTAACTATCAATAATACAAATATCTCAGCAAGAGGCCTAGCAATCACTTTCCTAGCTTCCCACAGACTTCTAGGGTGCAGCTGATCAGGTCTTGGGGATTTATCCACTTTTATGCATTTCAAAACATCCAGCACCTCCTCTTCTGTAATATGGATACTTTTCAAGATGTCACCATCTATTTCTCTACATTCTATATCTTCCATGTCCTTTTCCACAGTAAACACTGATGCAAAATACTCGTTTAGTATCTCCCCCATCTCCTGCAACTCCAAAGACTGCCTTGCTGATTTTTGAGGGGCCCTATTCTCTCCCTAGTTACCCTTTGTCCTTAAAGTATTTGTAAAAACCCTTTGGATTCTCCTTAATTCTATTTGCCAAAGCTATCTAATTGTCCCTTTTTGCCCTCCTGATTTCCCTCTTAAGTATATTCCTGCTGCCTTTATACTGTAAGGATTCACTCAATTTACCCTGTCCATACCTGACATATGCTTCCTTCTTTTTATCAATTAAACCCTCAATTTCTTTAGTCATCCAGCATTGTCTCTACTTTTCCTTTCACCTTAACAGGGATATACTTTCTCTGGATTCTTGTTATCTCATTTCTGAAGGCTTCCCATTTTCCAGCCGTACCTTTACCTGCGGACATCTGCCTCCAATCAGCTTTCGAAAGTTCTTGCCTAACACCATCAAAATTAGTCTTCCTTCAATTCAGAACTTCAACTTTTAGATCTGATCTATCCTTTCCCATTGCTATTTTAAATCTAATAGAATTATGGTCGCTGGCCCCAAAATGCTCCCTCACTGACACCTTAGTCACCTGCCCTCCTTATTTCCCAAGAGTAGGTCAGGTTTTGCACCTTTTCTAGTAGGTACATCCACATATTGAATCAGAAAATTTTCTTGTACATGCTTAACAAATTCGTCACCATCTAAACCCTTAACACTATGGTATTCCCAGTCTGTTTGGAAAGTTAAAATCCCCTACCAGAACCACCTTATTATTCTTACTGAGATCGCCTTACAAATTTGTTTCTCAATTTCCCTCTGGCTACTAGGGGGTCTATAATACAATCCCAATAAGGTGATCATCCTTTCTTATTTCTCAGTTCCACCCAAATAACTTCCCTGGATATTTTTCCAGGAATATCCTCCCTCAGCACAGCTGTAATGCTTTTTCTTATCAAAAATGCCACTCCTCCTCCTCTTTTGCCTCCTTTTCTATCCTTCCTGTAGCATTTGTACCCTTGAACATTAAGCTGCCACTTCTGTCCATCCCTGAGCCATATTTCTGGAATTGCTATGATATCCCAGTCCCAAGTTCCTAACCATGTCCTGAGTTCATCTGCCTTCCCTCTTGCAATGAAATAAATGCAGTTTAAATTATCTGTCCTAACTTGTTCTCTGCTTTGTCCCTGCCTGCCCTGACTGTTTGACTCACTTCTTTTTGCAACTGTACCAGTCTCAGATTGATCTCTTTCCTCACTAACTCCCTGGGTCCTCTGCACCACCCACCCTACCCCACCTTACTAGTTTAGATCCTTCCACTGGCAAATCTCCCTGCCAGTGTATTAATCCCTTTCCAATTCAGGTGCAATCCGTCCTTCTTGTACAGATCATTTCTCCCCCAAAAGAGCTTCCAATGATCCAAAAATGTGAATTCTTCTCCATACACCAGCTCCTCAGCCATGTACTCATCTGCTCTATCCTCCTATTCCGGCTCACACTAGCTTGTAGCACTGGCCGTAATCCAGATATTACTACTCTTGAGGGTCTCCTTTTAAAATTCCTGTCTAACTCTCTATATTCTACCTTCAGAATCTCAACCTTTTCTCTTCCAATGTCATTGGTTCCAATGTGTATAATGACCTCACCCCCTTGAGATCACTCTGCGCCCTCTCTGAGGTATCCTTGATCCTGGCATAAGGGAGGGAACACACCATTCTGATTTTTCGCTGCTGGCCACAGAAACGTTTGTCTGTGCCTTAGACTAGAGAGTTCCCTAACACAATCAATCTCTTGGAACCCGACGTACCCCTCATTGCATTAGAGCCAGTCTCAATACCACAAACTTGGCTATTCATGCTACATTCCCCTGAGAATCCATCACCCCCTACATTTTCCAAAACAACATACTTGTTTGAAATGGGACTAGCCACAGACGACTCATGCACTACCTGCTTACCTCTCTTATCTTTCCTGGAGTTAACCCATCTATGTGACTGTATCTGTGACTTTTCTCCCCTCCTAGCACTGCCATCCATCACACCCCCTTGCTCTAAATTCCTCACTGCCTCTAACTGTCACTCCAACTGATCTATTTGATCTGACAGGATTCGCAACCAACAGCATTTATTGCAGATATAATCTTCAGTAAGCTCTCCCTAAACTCCCACATCTGACAAGAAGAACATATCTACTAAGGGCCATTTTTGCTTCTTCCAGTCTGCAGACCCAGAAAATAGCATCGTCAAAATACTACTCCAGGTTTACTTAATACTTATGTCTTATATTTTTAAGTTTAATCAAGAGACATATCTTAATAAAACATATAATCAAGAAAGAATCTACTCTACTCAGTACTGCAGACTTACAGCAAGGCCACACTTAAAACTATCCACTTATCTGTCTCTGTTCTGTGATCTCTTCCAAACAGGTTCTTCCAAGGTCAATTGTGAATTTCACTGTTTGTTAATTTTCTCAGGCGCTCTCCAAAGTCCATCAATACAGTAATTCAACAGCAAAGGTAGTAACTGTGCAGTTTCATTGCTGTTAGCAGTGTGGGTTTCTTTCTCTCTCTCTCTCTCTCTCCCTCCTGCACAGACCGTGTGCTGCCTTTGTCTGTTTCTTTTATTTTCCTTTTCAGTTTATCTGTTAATTGGTCTGTCTGTCTGCCGGTGTATAAGTGATGAATTATGATCAAAGAATATTGAGTTTAGAACATAGATATTAACTAGATTGCCTTTGATTTTATCTGTGTTCTACTGAAGTTATGTTCTTATTAATACATTGTTATTTTTTGATTTGGAGATGCCAGTGTTGGACTGGGGTGTACAAAGTTAAAAATCACACAACACCAGGTTATAGTCCAACAGGTTTAATTGGAAGCACACTAGTGTTCGGAGCGCCGCTCCTTCATCAGGTTGTTGTGGAGGACACAATTACAAGGCACAGAATTTATAGCAAAAATGTACAGTGTGATGTGACTGAAATTATACATTGAAAAATACCTTGATTGTCTGTTGAGTCTTTCATCTATTCAAATACCATGATAGTTTCACTTCTTTCATGTGTAAATGACAAAACTTTTTTCCCAGGTTAACTGGTTGTCTCACTTTTTAGATTAGAATCAATCTAAACATCATGACATAGACAGAGAACACAGGGGGCTAATACTGTCAAACATATTGTCTAGCTAACACCAATTGTTACAGTTAACCTGAAGAAAAAGTTTTGTTATTTACACATGAAAGAAGTGAAACTATCATGGTATTCAAACAGATGAAAGGCTCAACAGACAATCAAGGTATTTTTCAATGTATAATTTGTTACATCACACTGTAAATTTTTGCTATAAATTCTGTGCCTAACAATTGTGTCCTCCACAGCCACCTGATGAAGGAGCGACACTCTGAAAACTAGTGTGCTTCCAATTAAACCTGTCGGACTATAACCTGGTGTTGTGTGATTTTTAACTTTGTTATTTTTTGTTTAAGTTATTATCTTGGTGTCTAAGAACATGTATTTATAAAGGGTGGTAGGAACAATTGTGAAATTTTCAGGGTGAGTAAATGTTTTAATTATACTGTGATGCGAACCTAGTGATGGTGATGTTGATTAGCTTGTTATCACTTTTGTTTAATTTCCTGCCTGGTCCTCATAACTCTTGACTCTCTTGTCAATAAACAATCTGTCTATCTGACCCATGAATATATACAATGACCCAGCCTCTTCTCCTCACTAAAGAAGGGAAATACAAATATAAATGACCCTCTAAGAACAGAAATTCATCCTTACCTGTATTTTATTTTGAAACTGTGCCCTCTAGTTGTATATTCCCATGTGAAAGATTACCTGTATTTTATTTTGAAACTGTGCCCTCTAGTTGTATATTCCCATGTGAAAGATCATCCTTTCAGCATTTATCCTGTCAACTCCTCCATCCCCTCCAGAATCTTATGTTTCAATAAGGTCACCTCTTATTCTCCTTAACCTCAATGAGTATTGGCTCAACCGGCTCAACATTTCCTCGGGGATCCACACATACATATGTACATTTGTAATAAGACTCCCTACTGCTATACTCCACCTTCTTTGTAATAAAGGCCAACACCCCATGTGCTTTCATTTGCTTTATCTTCGTGATGATGTTTTTGTGAATCCTACCGTTGTAGTATAATGTTCTGTAATTTTCCCCATTACACTTTTGTTAAATATATAACAATCTTCAAAGGGAATTGCAGCACTTTGGGTACAGAGTAAGAGAATGGGACTAACTGTTTCAAAGAACCAGTTTACACAGGTCTACATATTGATTCTTTACTCTCTTTTTATCAGTTGAAGAAACCTCCACTTGGTATAAATGTTATTCCGCTGTTCCTTGATCAGTGTTTCTAGAACAATTTCCATTTGACTTATTTTGCTGAAATGGAAGCCTGATTGAAAGGCTGACTATAACATAAGCCACCATCAAAGCTAAAACCAGAGAGAAAGAATTAAGGTAAATTAGGAAGATGTGAATCAAATGGATTTTAAAATATCTCTGTACTGTCCAGAGAGATACAAGACCAATTCCGTGAATCATTCTATTGATAAAACCATTTCAAGTCTTTTAAAGTGTTTGGATTTTGAGTCGCATTTTAAGAGGGGGCAACGTGCTTTGAAATATACGTTCATTACTCTCTAGGTTGGTGAATCTGTCAGCTAGGAGAAAGTGAGGTCTGCAGATGCTGGAGATCAGAGCTGAAAATGTGTTGTTGGAAAAGAGCAGCAGGTCAGGCAGCATCCAAGGAACAGGAAATTCAACGTTTCGGGCATAAGCCCTTCTTCAGGAATCTGTCAGCTAGCTTTACTTAAGGAAAGGCTTTGTTCTGATGCTCGCTCTATTCCAGAACTGGACTAGCTCCAAACCAATGTTATATACAGATTTCATTAATCACTCTGCACATGACCTGGTGTCTCTGGAGATTTAACATGACTTTTGCTTGGAGTCTGCTCGCTTACCATAATCTACCCGTGTTTGTCGCTTTTAAAAAAACTAGCAGATATTCTCAAATTTCTGACAGAAACGAACCCTTTCAGCAAATGATACCATCCCCACCCCAATCTACTGTATTGGCTTTGTTTGTTGAGAAATAAGGGTATCTTTCTCTTAGATGCAATGTATTAGGCAGTCAGACACTGTCTCTTGCAAAGTTGTGAGTGGTTAATGTGAATCTTATCTGAACTATATAACCGTAAGATGTTTTCCATTAAGCAATGTGTGTGTGTGCCTACATATACGCAGCATGTTGCCATTAGAGTGAACAGGAATGGACAAATTCGAGTTAATGAAATGTTTGACATTCCGCCTGCAGGGAGATAAATGCGACCGCCATTAAATGTTTTCAAATATCTGTCTTTTCAGAGGCTGGGTTGGAAGCACGTCAGATGGTGGGAAGGCTGTAATATGTCCTCTCCCTCACTGCTCTCTCCAGCTTCCAGCAATGCATTGACCCGCTTGTCTGCAGTTCAGCTTTTAACTGGGTTCGACAGCAGCTCTGTGCCATTTTGAGAAATTCCAGGGTTTAGTCTTCTCTCCCTCTCTGTGAGCCGCGGCGTTTCATTGAGGAACAAAAACTGGAGAAGCGACCGCGCTTTAGAAACTTTTTGGATGATTAGTACAAATGTATATGGACAGAAGCTGCTGGGGCCCGAGTGATATTGGAGACTTGACATTTGATCGTAAGTACGGCTGTTATATGCCATATGTTTTTGTTTGCGTGTGTTTATATTTTCTCAAAGAAAACTTCACGGAGTTGAGGAACTGCACCAGGATCAGTCACGTTATACTTGGGTTAACTGTACGAGTTTCTGTAAGGCTGTGAGAGATTAGAAAATAAATCTGAAATGTTGAAAATCGGAGGTTTGGACCATGCAGATTAGCATCTGAGTGCGAGCATTCAGTCATTAACGCCGCCAACCACCCCCACCCCTCCAATCTCCTATGCTCTTTCGCCGAGGTGATTTTTCTAAACCAGGGTTCACTCTGATCAGCAGATCCCTTCGAACCTCTCTCGATGAACCAATCGTCTGTTCAATAGGCACTGAGTGTTAGCAGGCTATTCGACTGTGAAATGCATCGTAGCCAGCATTAATCTTGTCCTTATTGCACACTTTCAAAGCGACTAAAGACCTGAAGCTGTAACAGTGGCCGCTTTCTCTGCTCTCTGTGGGCTAGGACCATGGGACCCGCTAGTAATAGTTGGGAGTTTCTTGGTCAGACCCGGGATTTGCTGCAATGGACCATTCCGTTACATTCCGTGTTTAACCCGAAGAGCCGCCAAGAACGTTCTCGTTTTGTTTCCTTACATCAGGAGTTGATAACAGTCAAGTGGTAGCACTCATTAATATCATGTCCTTTGCTCACAACATATTAACATTCAGCCCCACCACCTTTCATGCAGGATCAAAATTCCAAGAAAAGTTTGGCTAAAAAAGTATTAAATAGCTGGCCATCTGTGTAGAAGTTGTTTCCAATGAGCATTCTTGCTGCAGTAAAACTTAATTTGCAAACTCATATTCTCGTGAGGATATTTTTGGCTTCTCTCTTTGCAGGAACCAATGAAATTGACTGGGGGAGGAGGTACAAGCACGGGCCTGTAGTCAACAAGAGGATTGCACTTTGCTCTGATAAAAAAAAGCTGGCATTTCCGGTCCCATCATTGACTCTGTTATCACACATGTCTGTAATTTGAATAACAATGAGGTTTGCACCATGCATGTCTGCCTGGTGCTCCCAATGACAAAAGGCTTGAGAATAGTGAGGAAACAGTGTTGGTTTGATAGATGGGGTGAATAAAAAACATTCTTGTTGATGTGACAGTGGAGCTAGTCATGGATGGCTCTGCAACGTGTTATGTCTGGATTCAGCCTGTAATTATCTTAAACACAACTGTCTGCAATGCTGTTGGAGCTGACAATTACAGCAGAGACAAGCGTAATAAGAAGTTTGGAGTGGGTAAGAATGTTAACGCGAACCTCGAAAATATCCCTTGTGTATGATGAGCTCACTGCTTTGAGCTGAAACAGATTATTTCATTGCAGTATACCTATTCAAACTGCCTGCCCCGCTCCAATGTCCTTCATCCCCAGGATCTGTGTCTAGGATGGGGAAGGGCTGTAGATGTCATATACGTGGACTTCATTAAGGCATTTCATAAGGTTCCCCATGGTAGGCTGGTGGAGAAAGTGAAGTTGCATGGGGTCCAGGGTGTACTGGCTAGATGGATAGAGAACTGGCTGGGCAACAGGAGACAGAGAGTAGGAGTGGAAAGGAGTTTCTCAAAATGGAGAACTGTGACCAGTGGTGTTCCACAGGGATCCATGTTGGAACCACTGTTGTTTTGTAATATGCATAAATGATCTGGAGGAAGTTATAGGTGGTCTGATTAGCAAGTTTGCAAATGACACTAAGATTGGTGGAGTAGCAGATTGAAGGGGACTGTCAGAGAGTGCAGCAGACGATAGATAGATTGGAAAGTTGGGCAGAGAAATAGCAAATGTGAGGTGATACATTTTGGAAGATCCAATTCAATAGCAAACTATATGGTAAATGGAAAAGCCCTGAGCTAAATTGATGTACAGAGAGATCTGGGTGTTCAAGTCCATTGTATCCTGAAGGTGACAACAGAGGTGACAATAGAGTGATCAAGAAGGCATACAGCATGTTTTCCCTCATCGGACAGGGTACTGAGTACAAGAGTTGGCAGGTCATGTTACAGTTGTTTTGGACTTTGGTTTAGCCACATTTGGAACACTGCGTACAGTTCTGGTCACCACATTACCAAAAGGATGTGGGTGCTTTGGCGAAGGTGAAGAGGGGGTACACCAGGATGTTGCCTGATATGGAGGGCGCAAACTATGAAGAGAGGTTGAGTAGATTAGGATTATTTTCATTCAAAATATGGAGGTTGAGGGGGTCTTGATTGAGGTCGACAGAATCATGAGAGGTATAGACAGGGTGGATAGCAAGAAGCTTTTTCTAGAGTGGCAGACTCAATTACTAGGGGTCACGAGTTCAAGGTGAAAGGGAAAATGTTTACGGGAAATACGTGTGGAAAGTACTTTAGGCAGAGGATGGTGGATGCCTGGAACACATTGCCAGTGGAGGTGGTAGAGACGGGCATGATAGTGTCATTTATAATGTATCTAGACAGATACATGGACAGGGAGCAGAGGGATACAGGTCCTTAGAAAATAGGCGACAAGCTCAGATAGAGGATCTGGATTGGCGCAGGCTTGGAGGGCTGAAGGGCCTGTTCCAGTGCTGTAATTTTCTCTGTTCATTTTGTTCTTTGGTAGTAGTTTTTGATGGAAATTGCATGTTGGGTGAGGTTTGGTTGTACAAAAGTGAAATCCAGCAAATACTGGAAACCAGACATCAAAATAGAAAATGCTGGAATACTCAGCCAGTAGAGAAAAATAGTTTCAGGTTGATGACTTTCCACAGAATTCTGAGTATTACTCTTTGCTGACTTCTTTCTCCCGCCACATATGCTACCTGACTTCCAGAGTATTCTGGCATTTTCTGTTTTATTTCAGGCTTAGTTGTGATACCTTCCGCTGGGAAGATATAGAATCATTCCTGCCTTTATATAAGATAGTAAAAAATGAGGTCTGCAGATGCTGGAGATCACAGCTGCAAATGTGTTGCTGGTCAAAGCACAGCAGGTTAGGCAGCATCTCAGGAATAGAGAATTCGACGTTTCGAGCATAAGCCCTTCATCAGGAATAAGGATACCTGAAGATAAGTCACAACTACATGCTGAAAGAGATTCCTTCCTAGTCTTTGCTCAAGTATCCATGAAAATCTGCTTTCACATTCACATTTTCTTCCTTGATAATTGTATTCGTCTCTAACGTCTTCCATATAATTTCAACTGAAATTCTGCCCTTCGTGTTATGGATCCAGCCATAATTATAGGCATTTCCCAGACATTCAACATTCCTTGGACAGTTACTCTGTCTGTATCTTAAGATCCATTACTCCATGCCATGTGCTGCCACATGTACACTCTTCGATTCAGAAACACCAACTCACTCTATCTTAGAGGTCCCCAGGTTCCCAGTTTCATTTCACCCTTTGTTTCACTTTAAGAAAAAACTTTTCCCCTTCATTACAGAGGGACTTCAAATTCCAACAATTAATGGGTCGAGTTGCTCCTCCTGCCCATTCTTCCTTTTGACTCTACTGCTAATCTTGCCTCTTGCAAACATTCATGACATTCTCCAACTTTCCCTTTTCTGACGATGAACCATGAGTCCTCAGCAAAAAACTCCACTTCTTTCCTTTAAGCCCTTATGCCCTCACCTTCATGAATTTTGAGCATAACTTTGTACTCTCCTTTAGGCAGGACTCCATCCCCTTCTTAGTGAACTCTTTCACCTCTTCAGTGTTTGCCACCACCTTGACTCTGATGATCTTCCCTCTACAGTTTCTCATGTCATGGTTCCCCAATCTCAAACAGCATACTTCTACTTCCTTCCCAAGATCCAGAAACAGTACTTCCCCGTTGACCTATTGCTTAGTTTGTTCCTGACCCAATGAACTGATTTCTTTCTAACTTGACACTTTCTATTATTAAAGGATAGGACACTCTGGAGGCAGAAAGCATGTTTCCTCTGATGGGTGAGTCCTGAACCAGAGGACACAGTTTAAAAATAAGGGGTATGCCACTTCGAACAGAGTTGAGGAGAAACTATTTCACCCAGACAGTGGTGGGTGTATGGAATGCTCTGCCCCAGAAGGCTGTGGAGGCTTAGTCCCTGGATACTTTCAAGAAAGAGTTGGATAGAGCTCTTAAGGATAGTAGAATCAAGGGTTATGGGGATAAGGCAGGAACAGGATACTGATTGAGGATGATCAGCCATGATCATAATGAATAGTGGTGCTGTCTCGAAGGGTAGAATGGCCTACTCCTGCGCCTATTGTCTAATGACTACTTTTTATTAGCCCTTGTGCAGACTCTTTCTCGTATAGCTGTGGCATCTCTGATGCCCTTTGTCACTTTAAAAATTCCCAATTTCATAGCCCTGTCTCCTCTTCAACATGGATGTCCAATCTCTCTGGACCTCCAACCTACACTAGGATGGTCTCAGGAATCTCTGCTTCTTCCTTGAATGAGGTTCAAACACTCCCATCCTCCACTTGACTTAGCTTTTCTTCATTCTGAACAACAATTTCTTCAACACCACTCATTTCCTCCAAATACAAGTTGTTATTATGGGTACTTGTACAGGTTGAAGATATGCATACCTTTTTCTGCATACGACACATATTTCTTGTGCATCTTATTCAACTCTTTTTTTTCCAGTACATTGGTGCCAGAATGGTGTCATATCCTGTTATTGTCCTGAATGAAAAGACTTCATCACCATTGCTTCTAAATTCCTCCACCTTTGTCCCATCTTCACATAGTTTATCTCTGACAATTCCCTCCCTCAACTTCTCCTTCTCCACTTCCAGTGATGAGATTGCCACTCAATTCATTATTAATTACCTGACTCTCCTAGCCATTTCAACTATACTTTCTCACTCAGTGCTTCTTCTGCCTCCATCACTGCTGTTCTTATGATGCAACCCTCTAAAACAGTATCTCTGAGCCATCTTCTGGTTTCCTCAACCAAGGAGTTCTATCTTCGACTCCATCATGATTGCCAAGAGCCTTGACTGTCCTCATTTCCTGAACTTGTGTTCCCAACCCTTCCCAGAACCATAATGGAGCTTCCCCTCTCCTCATTTTTGACCATAACTGCCTCTATATTCAACAATTTCCCACCATTCTGGCCACCTCCAAATATATCTTCCCATTCCCTTTTATCACTCCAGAAGGGTCATTTCATGCCTGATATCCTGGCCCGCTCCTCAGTCATCATCCACACCATATTCGCATCCTCCAACATCTCTTCAGTGCAAATGCAGGGGATGTAACAATTGCCCTTTTATTTCCACTATCTTCACCTTCCAAAGACACGACACTCCTTCCAGGGGAAACAGCAATTTACACGCACATCTTTCAATCTAGTCTACGATCTTCGCTGCTTGCCATGTGATGTCCCCTACCTAAGGGAGCCAGAATGCAAATTAAGGTGACCTCTTTGTGGAACATCTCCATTCTGTTCTCATGTATGACCCTTGCTCTCACTTTGTCACCTCTGTCCTCAATCTACTGCACTGTTCCAATGAAGTTCAACGTAGGCTTAAGAACAGCACCTCAAATTTTGATTAGGACCTGACTGCCTTCTGGATTCAACACTGAATTCAACAATTTAAGACTGTAAACTCTTGATCCATTTTGTTTCCATTTCTTTGCTTTTTAATTTTTTTTAGACAGTGGCTTATTCTCTCTCAGTAGCTCTTTTGTTTCTTGCTCCATCACCAATCCCTTTGCCCTAGAGGACTGATATTTCTGTCATTCAATCTCTCCTATCTTCCAACCTATCACAGGTCTTTCTTTTGTCCTTGTCCTGCTTTCCCCAGTCCTGATGAAATGTCATGAACCTGCATCTGTTTCTACACTGAGTGCCTAACCTGCAAAGTATTTTCTCTCATTTTCTGTATTGACCTTGAAAAAATTGATATTTTAAGGAAAGATGGTGATGTGTAAACCTCCATAGTTCATGTACACCTGAGACCAAAATAATAGAACAGTATTTGGAAGCAGTTTTGAATCTGTTTATAGTTAATGTTGTTTAGCTTTAATGGTAGAAGTGATTTCATTTGTGACAATCTGTTTTGGTACATAACTGGTTTTATTATAAAAATTGTGGAGACTCAGCCAGTTAGTTATGGCTAAGAAACAGAAATCTGCAGATGCTGGAAATATAAAACAAAAAGCAAAAACAGCTCATTTATAGCGGCTGAATTGAAAAAGAATCATGGGCAGCTGCTATCTTTGCATATTTGCAGCCCCTCTCTGGACACTCATATATAAACTAGGAGAAAGTGAGGACTGCAGATGCTGGAGATCAGAGCTGAAAAATGTGTTGCTGGAAAAGCGCAGCAGGTCAGGCAGCATCCAAGGAGCAGGAGAATCGACGTTTCGGGCATAAGCACTTCTTCCGGAATTTTCGGGCATCAGCCCTTCTTCACTCATATATAAAACCTAACCTTATGGAAATCAAAATACAATCATAAGGTTGTAATAAAAATGCCCAAAGTTCAACTCAGTACTTGTTCCATTTGTCTTTGGCTCCCTTGTTGCGGTTACTCTCATTGCTTAATCTCTTGCTTTGTTCTCTATTTGTTTGCTTGTTTTTCTAATTGCTATTTCCTCACTGTTTTACAAGCCTATATTTGTCTACCTGGGTTTGCTTTTCTATCTGCCTCACTCTTCCCTACTTCTCTTTTGCCAAACTATGCTTCTCTTCAGTTTGCACCAATCATTGATGTTTCAATGGTAGCATCCTATTGTGCTCTGACTCCAGATATATTACACTTCACCTTGAGACTAAACTGAATAAGGCTCTTCCAAAAACATTTTAAACAAACAAGTGAGAATTTTGTTTATAATTCAAAAGGAGAAATAATTTAAATGTGCATATATTGCGGCCCATGATAAAAAGTAAACTACCCTGTGGTCCACCAAAACAAATGCTTCTCAGCATTTGTTCTCTATCTCTTACATATCTCCGCTGTAGCGGAGAATATATAATGTACACTAAAGACAGAATCTTCCAGAGCCCTGAGTGATGTGGGCTATGGCAAGATGTATGGCACAATTGGCAACAATTTTATGATGAGGGCCATCTTGAAATCAAAATCATCACATGCCATCTTTTATATTTTTCTCAGGTGATGTCGCCAGATTCTTGCTAGGCACTTGACACTCCTTGTATTTTGTTAAACATCTTTGTCAACATCACAACTCACGTTAATAATATGCAGACTCCTATCTTACCAAACTCACCAATCAAACTTGATGTTGGGAGAACTCGATATGGAAACCAGAGTGCATATGTGGCTGGTCAACCCGCCACTTACTCCAACAGCTGACTGTAGCCAAAGGATAGCCCTGGTCATAATCAATGGGCATTATCAGAACACATCTCTGTTTCCCAGGAATTGACATTTGCTATTTGCTGACCAATCATGCCTAACCTGATACTTCAATTATGCATTGGCATTGCACTCTGAAAGCACAAACTTGCATTGTAGGGCACACAAGCAACCAACATTGATAGGCTGCAGCAGCAACACAAACTAGACTGGTAACAATACAGGGAGAGCCAGTTGCTATCTTAGCACTCCTTATTTAGCACCTAACAGCAGGCTTGTAGCATCTCTGCCATGTTTTGCCTCATGATGCCAGTCACACAAATAGGCAACTTGCCTTGGTGCCAAACAGTCCTTAGTCCTTAGGGGATGCACATCTTGCTGTGTGGTAGTGTGCTATATTAACCTCACACCTGCTCCATGTGTTCGCAGCTTAGGGGGCTGCAGAACTTGCTGTTCATAGCGTTTTTTTAAAGGGAGATAACATTGGTCACAGGCCCCATGCAATGTACAGTTCCCAGGTTGCCTTCTCCTAAACCACTGCACAGCATTGACCCTCTCTGTCACATGTCTTTGGCACAGCCACTGCTGGACAACTCTGACAAGGTGGCTCAGTGGTTAGCATTGCTGCCTCACAGCACTAGAGTCCCAGGTTTGAATCCAGTTTCGGGTGACTGTGCAAACTCCACACAGACATTCTCCCTGGGTTTCCTCTGGGTGCTCTGGTTTCCTCCCACCAAAGATGTCAGGTGAATTGGCCATGCTAAATTGTCCATAGTGTTAGGTGCATTGGTTGAGGGGAGGTGGTTCTGGGTGGGTTGCTCTTCAGAGGGTCTGTGTGGACTGGTTAGGCCGAAGGGCCTGTTTCCACACTATGGGGAATCTAATCTAATCTAAACTAGATCTTTGAGCACAGAAGAAGCTAAACATTAGGCATTTGAACAAGAAAGTACTAAGATGTTAACCAGGACCCAATGCCATGTGTATGCTTTGCTCCCCCTGCTTGTAGTTACTGCAGTGGGCTCTCCATCCATTGAGCCTCATGGGTAGCCAGAAACTGATACCGGCTGATAAGAAACTCCATATCCGGTGCTACCAAAGTGCCCTGAGCATGTTTTTCTCTCTCTCTCCCTTCCATAAAATCTCAGTGCACTCCCTGGTTCTGTAGCTGGGGTGAGAGAGCCAGCTCTGCTGGGAAGATAGTTGGTCCTGATGCTTCATGGGAAGAGCCTGTGGTGCTTGTATTTAGACAGGCCAAAGCTATGCTGATGGTTTTCTTTCCAGACACACGTTAATTCTCCTCAGCCTACACCATTTGGAGGAGAACAGGCAGCCACCTCTGCAGTGTCCTGAGTAGACAGAGGGTTTGTGTTCACTACCTGTGTGCCTCTCAGTGTTGCCCTGTCTCCTTGAGGATGGGGCACCTGGACCTGTAACCCTGGGTTTGCTCTAGGGTCTAAGGATTGGGACAATGGGAGTGCAGACATAGAGTCATAGAGATGTACAGACAGATCCTTCGGTCTAACTCGTCAATGCAACCAATCTAGTCCAACATGCCAGCACCCCGCTGAGTGCCAGTGGAGTGGGCTGTCATTTCTTCCTCAGCCAGCTGTGGAATTGCCACTGTGAGGTGCTCACCACATTGTACTCCCACACACTGTCCTTCGATGATTTCTCCCAAAAGTGTCTGTCAGGGCTGGTGGGTGGTGCAAGAGACAGCCTTGCTGATGTTTCCTCTTGAGGCCTGAGTATTTTTGTCCTGAAAGGTCCACAGCCAACCATCTCTCACAGATGTCATAGATCCTTCGGAAGGATTATGGGGCATCCAAGACAGAAGGGAGAGAAGCTATTATGGTCAGTCATTCAAGTCACAATGGTGTTAATGGGCGACTGGTGGTGGCATGCAAAGTGGTACTTACTCATTTGATCGGTCATGGATGTCTCACTATCTCCACAGGAGCAGTCCTGTAGTTCTGCAAGGGTCAGGAGTCTAAAAGGGGTGAAGGCATGGGTGTCAGACACCTCTCAACACTATAAGCTCTCTCTGCCCTTTTGTGGGCTGTTTTCTCTTGTAATGAGAAAAAGGGAGTGACTGAGTAAAATTACAGTGAGTTGCGTAGCTGTCAGTGTTGAAACAAATGGGGCAAGATAATATACCAAATGAGGAACAAGGAGGTGACGTACAGGGCAAAGCAGGATTGATGGTATGGAAGTGAAGGAGGAGAGAAGGTGAGGAAAGATATCATAGGCAATAGTGGGAGTGGCAGAGCATGAGCCTTGAAGGGAGCAGTGACAGATAGAGAGTGAGTGTGATGTAGCAGAGAGAAGAATGCACTATGTACTCTGGCATAGCAGGTAAGGTATTGCTCTTTCTGCACTGCTGGCCCTGACACCTGGGTCAGTGCTGATGGTGCAGTATCTTCTGGTTGCCCTCTGGGAAGAGGACACTTCTTCATTTGTGCCTCCAGATCCCTGTCAAAGAATCATTATGCCACCTTCTTTTTCTCCGATAACATGTACAAACCTTCGTGTCGAACAGGGTAGCTTCAGATTACCAGTGTTCATCTGGGTGTGTAGCACCCTTTTAAAGATGGCGGGGATGCTGGTACTTTGGCAGATATCCACTGAGTGCTAAGTTAATTTGGAAATGTTATGTGGTAAGATGGGGCAGAAATTAGATGTGAGAAATGCCGTTAGTGCTGGGTTTGTAATTAATGTGGTGAGTTTAGTAAATTAGGGCAGAAAACATCTCACTTTGAAAAACCCTCAAGAAACTCAAAACAACTTGGATGTAGTCAAAAAAGATAAGATTCATCTACAAGGCACTGAAGAAATTGTTTCTTTTCTGCTGTCTGAAAGACATTGACATGTGCTGATGATTTCACAATGCCAGTGGCCTTTCAGATTGTCAGTTTTCACAAACGAGTCTGGATGATCAGGGGCAGCAGACCAAGATCAATGAACTTCCACACAAATATTTTCCATGACAGATTGGTAGCTATTGATCAAAGGAGGGACCCTGTCTGATTCTTTCCATCCGATTGTGGGATGCTAGATGCTAAAGTGAAATGGAAGACACCCCTTCCCTCCCAACCCCATTCCCTCCATGGCTGAGAGTTGTTAACATCACACAGATCAGTACATTAACTTGATATTGGGTAATTTAAAAATTCTCTTTATTCTCCAGGGCCGTAAGTTAGCTGGATATGCTTAAAACCTTATAAGTACAACTCAGAGCTCAGGATGGTTGAAGTTTCCACCACTTTGGGAGACTGATGGGTTAATTCTTCACTCACATTCTTGATATCCTTCTAAGCTATGTCCTGGAGCAGTCTTGAAATGGCTGCTTTTACCCCTCTGGTTTATGCAAAAGCCAGCTGTCCAGTCTCCTATTGCTATGGTTCAAACAGCTGATTCTGCAGAAACAGCATCTGATGTTTATGACAGACTTTCAACGCTGAGCACCACAGCTGCCTTATCTTTAAGCTTGCTTCATGTTTCCACAAAAGTACATATTGTCCCATTTAGCCTTCCAAATAATTAAAAATATCTTTTGAACTTGGTCAATCTACTCATTATACCTTCGAAACACTAACAGTTCTGTGTACTTTTTTTTGTTGTTGTTAATATATTTAATATCAAATTCTGCTCTTTGTGCAATCCAGGGTTTATAGTTCATCTTTTTAATTTCCTGTAAAAGTCCCAAATCCTTATCAAGCAATACATAGACTGCATGGTCTAGTTTCTCACAAGTATTCTTTTTACATAGACCTTAATAAGGCAGATTAAGTGGCTGGAAGGACACAACTTGCAAACTGGTGAAACAACAATAGTTTAAGAATAAAAGCAAACTACTGCGGATGCTGGAATCTGAAACCAAAAGAGAAAATGCTGGAAAATCTCAGCAGGTCTGGCAGCATCTGTAAGGAGAGGAAAGAGCTGATGTTTCGAGTCAGTTAGACTCGAAACATCACCTCTTTCCTCTCCTTACAGATGCTGCCAGACCTGCTGAGACTTTCCAGCATTTTCTCTTTTGGTAACAGTTTTAGAATGGTGAGACAGTGAACTGATCAGCTCCCTGTTCACCAAACTATTGCTTTAAAGACCAGAAAAGGCAGTTTGCTGTTTCTCTCAAGCAATAAAATTAAAAGTGTTTTTACTGATAGCAAATGATAACCTTCACAAATAAACACTTCATATGGGTAATGTTCAGGTGCTTTTTTTTAGTCCTTGTTGTGGCAGTTACAGGATTTAGATATATCAATATTGTGAGTTCAAAGTGTTTTGATCCAGAATCTGCATTAAGTACTAACAGATCAAGTGGAGCATAGACTGTAGGAGGTAATTGTAAAGGGTATAAACTTACAGATGCTTCATGGAAAGTTGTAGGAAATGCTTCAGTGAACTCTTAAAACACACAAGGCTGGCAGGCAACATTTCCTGCAGTAATGCACATTGATAAAATTGACCCTGAAGGGCTCCAATATTCTCTTCAATCATTTAAATATAGCCCAAGAAGAACAGTTGTTACTGTGTCAGAGTAATATTGCCTTTACTCACGCCAGCAATCTCAGGTTTGTGTAATGGCCTCAGCCCTTGCATCCTGACATACTTGACCAAAGCTGTTTCAGTTCACTTATCATCGTCTGAACATCATACTCAATACAGCTGCCAACCTTTGGTAAGATTTAAAAAAGACCTAAGGGGCAACATTTTCATGCAAAGGGTGGTGCATGTATGGAATGAGCTGCCAGAGTAAGTGGTAGATGCTGGTACAACTACAACATTTAAAAGATGTCAGGATGGGTATATGAATAGGAAGGGTTTAGGGGGATATGGGCCAAGTGCTGGCAAATGGGACTAGATTAGGTCAGGATATCTGTCTGCCTGGATGAGTTGGACCAAAGGGTCTGTTCCCATGCTGTATATCTCTATGACTGTAGGATAGGGCAACAAAACTCAGTGAAAACAGACCTTATCTCAACCATTTTCATACCTAAAGGTGAAAATACATTGCACTGGAACACTGAACCAACTAGTTATAAAATATTTTGTCATGCATTTTGAATAATAGGCATGTTTCTATTTACATTGTGCCTCAATGGAAATTTGTAAGTTCTGCAAATGATCAATCTGAAAGCCTTTTCTGGGTTGAGGGAAGAAAATTGAAAATGATGAAAAAAAAAGGGTCATGACAGCAACGAATTGCATTTATACAGTGCCTCTAATGCAATAATTATGCCAAGGCACCTCACAGGAGCATTCCAGAGCATAACTGGACCCAAGCCACATAATGAGATCTCATGACTGATAACCAAAAGCTCAGCCACAGAGAAATTTTAATAGATATGCTAATTGAGAAAATAGATGGAGAGATATAGAGATTGAGGGAGGAAATCCCAGAGTTTGGGTTGACAGCTGAAGGCTCAGCAATCGATCTTTGAGCAATAACATTGTGAATGCTCAAAAGACTGGAATCACAGGAATACAGAAATCTCAACAGGTTATGGGACTGGGGATGACCAAGGAGATATGAAGGGGTGAGGTCAGGTGAACTTTAAAAACAAGGATGAGAATTTTAAAAATTCATGCTTTGCATGATTGGAAGTCACTGTAGGTCAGCAAGCATAGGGTGAAAGGCAAACAAAATTTGGTATGAGTAAGGATATGTGCTAGATGACCCCAGTTTTTGGACAGTAGAATTTAGAATGCCAGCAAGGAAGTGCTTTGGCACAATCAAATTTAGAGGGGACAAAAGTAAGGGATGAAGATTTCAGCAGAAAGTGAGCTGAGTCTGGGGTGGAGTCAGGTTGATACTTGGCGAAAGTGAAGACTGCAGATGCTGGATATCAGAGTCAAGATTAGAGTGGTGCTGGAAAAGCACTACAAGTCAGGCAGCATCAGAGGAGCAGGAAAATCAACGTTTTGGGCAAAAGCCCTTCATCAGGAATGAATCCTGGTCAGGTCCATGCCCCCACCCCCCAACAACCACCCACCCTTCCTGGCACCTTCCCTCGCCACCACAGGAATGGCAAAACCTCCGCCCACACCTTCTCCCTCCCCTCCATCCAAGACCCCAAAGGAGCTTTCCACATCCATCAAAGTTTCACCTGCACGTCCACTAATGCCATTTATTTTATCCGTTGATCCAATGCGGTCTCCTCTACATTGGGGAAACCGGATGCCTTCTTGCAGAGTGTTTTAGGGAACATCTCTGGGACACCCACACCAATCAACCCCACCACCCATGGCGCAACATTTCAATTCCCCCTCCCACTCTGCCGAGGATATACCGGTGCTGGGCCCCCTCCACTGCCACTCCCTCACTAGTTGACACATGGAGGAAGAATGCCTCATGTTCCTCCTTGGAACATTTCAACCCCAGGGCATCAATGTGGACTTGATCAGTTTCCTCATTTCCCTTCTCCCCACCTTACCCCAGCTACAACCTTCCAGCTCAGCACCATCCTCGTGACTGGTCCTACCTGCCAATCTTCCTTCCCACCTATCCGCTCCACCCTCCTCTCTGACCTAACACCTTCATCCCCACCCCCATCCACCAATTGTACTCTTGGCTACCTTCTCCCTAGCCCACCCCCTCCCACTTATCTCTCCACCCCCGGAGGATCCTTGCCTTTATTTCTGGTGAAGGGCTTTTGCCTGAAATGTCGATTTTCCTGCTCCTCAGATGCTGCCTGACCTGTTGTGCTTTTCCAGCACCATTCTAATCTAGACTCTGATCTCCAGCATCTGCAGTCCTCACTTATGCCTATTAGCACTTTGTATGGAGTCTGTATCAAATACTTAGCATTTCTATCAAAGGTGTTGGCTGGATCCAGACACTTCGGCGGGCGGTATATGCTACTCATATGTATTCTCACCCCCACCTGCCTTAAACTAATCAACTAGGTTGTGAGTGCTTTGTGCTGGTATTCTGGTGGCCACAGGCAGTAAATGTGTCTCTCCATATTGTGGTCTGGCAGCCATGTTGTGTGTCAAGTGGTCAACGTATGGCTCAGCGGCCATCTTGTGTCTGTGTGCCTAGTGTCACCCTGCCCCGTACCATCTCCCATTTCACTGGTGTTGTTTTATAAACATGCTTTGAAATCTGTCTCAGAAATGCTTGTTCCAGACAGCTCTTCAATCTCCCCATCTTATTTTTTGCTCCCCTGACAAACACCATTCCTGAAATCTTGAAGGTGAATGAATGATTTTATATCATTGAAATTATCAGTAGATATCTAATGCCAATAGATAATCAGTCAAACTGTGCTGAAGAGGTTGTAGTTCTCTGAACCTTGGAAATACAACTAGTTATTACAGAAAGTATTACTGCCTGTTGTTTCCCTGCACCTAAATGTTGATTTCACCTTCATAATGCTGCAGCAATTACTTCAGAATCATTTAAGTTTAATGTGGGCATTACAAAGCTATTGTACTAAAGAACAGTTCCTTGATTACCTTGCTTCTCTTATTTTTTTATTATCTGTAACTCTATTAATTACTCCCTTTTAATCCTCTGCATTTAAGTTTTTTCCTATATACTGTTAAATCAATAAAGAAGTAGTAATATTATACTGATTTAAGACTGAGAGGGCAATCTGACATATGAAGAGAATGAATTTCTTCAGGAGGAGGGGGTGTTGGAACATTGGAAATATAGTTCTGGAGAGAGAATACCATTAATTGGGACTTTTTTGAAGTATCTAACACATGAAATGTTTCTTTAAATCCATCAGAAAATTCATGGGTCAGGTTTAATGAAAGTGAAGGTGGCATCACCTGCTAGTAAGGGTTGGCAAGAGCCACACATTACCACTTTTGGGGAAGAATTGTCAATTTATTTAACAGTTGTGAGCCTTCCCTGAGATCAAAGGCCTTCGGATGAAGTCCGACCCCTGGGAACTGCTGGCCAATCAAATGTTGGCAACTGTATCAAGTACTGAAAATGTATTGCTGGAAAAGCGCAGCAGGTCAGGCAGCATCCAAGGAGCAGGAGAATCGACGTTTCGGGAAACGTCAATTCTCCTGCTCCTTGGATGCTGCCTGACCTGCTGTGCTTTTCCAGCAACACATTTTCAGCTCTGATCTCCAGCATTTGCAGTCCTCACTTTCTCCTAACTGTATCAAGTAGCAGTGACATCAGCTGTTTCCTGTCAGTAGGGCACCCACTAAGTCCTGAGATTGTCACTGAGTCCCAGGCTACAGGTTAGCAATGGTGGAAGTAGTGGGTGGGACTGTTGGGAATTCAGATTGCTAGCAAGGATAGAGGGAAGGGTGTTATACTCAGTGGCACACTCCTCCCTTCCCTAATGGCTAGTACCTCAGTTGGATATGGAACACCCTTCGATGAAGAATTCCTCTGAGTGTCCACAGGTAACCCAGAAGGAATTTGTTTGTTATCCTCACCGTGTGGCAAGCCCCTCACCGGCTGCTGGAATAACAGTTCTGAGCCAGGAGAGGATCCACACATCTTTATTCTATGGAATCAACTGGGCTGGGGATAAGAAAGTAGCAGAATTCCTACATGCTACCCTCCCTCCTGAATAAATAACCCTGACCAAACTCATCGGGGAGGAATAGGATTAAATTGTTCTCCATAGATGTGCAAGTTGGTTAGAATTAAATTTCAGTAGAAAATACTTTTATTCCAAGACAAGGTAATTATTTGAAATAATTTCCAAACGAAGTAATTTGACTAAAATGGTTAAAGTAATTCAATGTACAGTTAGAGGGTAAAGTTTCTGCCAGACAGAACCTGATTGTATTGGGTCATGTGAATAAATCGCACATGTGCATGATCGACAATTCCAGCCACTAATTTTAAATATACCTCTCATGGATATAATCTCTCATGACATTGATGGCTGGAAGTCTAGATATTTTCTAATTAACCTGTTCAGAGATGTTTTTACACACCTCCTGGAGCAGTTGTGACTAGAACCCAGGCCTCCTGGCCCAGAGGTAGCAACACTACCACTACACCATACGAACCCTCCAAGAAGCTGATAGTCTTTTTTTATTATTATATCCAGAAGCACTCTTAAGCACAACTGAATGATTATTCTTTCCCCCAAAACCAAATTATCTCTTTTTTTTTTCCCTATCTATTAACCACTACAAATAAATCACCAGTGTTTCCCACCATGTTAATTAATTTGTGTGCAAAGCCCACTGAGGTCTAAGTGCTTGTAGTCTAGATGTTTTCTAATCAACCTGTTATTGAGTCATAGTGTATTACAGCATGGAAACAGGCTCTTTGGTCCAACTTGTCCTTGGCTGACCAGATATTTGGTTCAATTTGCCATCATTTGACCCGTATCCCTCTAAATCTTTCCTTTTCAGGCACCAATCCAGATGTCTTTTAAATGTTGTAATTGTCGCTACCTCCACCATCTCGTCCTGCAGCTCGTTCCATACATGCACCACCCTTTGCGTAAAAGTGTTGCCCCTCAGGTCCCTTTTAAATCTTACCCCTCCGACGCTCCGAGGCAAGTAGCTCCAGCCTATTTGGCCTCTTCCTACAGCTCATACCCACTAATCCTGGCATCATCCTTGTAAATCTTTTCTGAACTCTTTCAAGTTTTATAACATTGTGGCTCAGTGGTTAGCATTGCTGCCTCATAGCATAGGGGACCTGGGTTTGATTCCAGCCTCGGGTGACTGGCTGTGTGGAGTTTACATATTCTTCCCATGTCTGTGTGGGTTCCTCCTGCTGCTCTGGTTTCCTCCCACAGTCCAAAGATGTGCAGGTTAGGTAGGTTGGCCATGCTAAATTGCGTATATGTCCAGGAATGTGCAGGTGGTTTAGCCATGGGAAATGCAGGGCTAGAGGAATAGGTTAGGGAGGTGGGTTTGGGTGGGATGCTGGTCAGAGAGTTGATGTGGACATGATGGGCCGAAAGGCCTGCTTCCATGCGGTAGGGATTCTATAGCAACAAGAACAGAATTGGACACAATATTCCAAAAGTGACTTCACCAATATCCGGTGCAGCTGCAACATGATGTTCCAACTCCTATACTCAATGTATTGTCCGATGAAGACAAGAGTGCTAAACACCTTCTTCACCCTGCCTACCTGCAACTCCACTTGCAAGGAACTATGCATCTGCACCTCACGTCTCTTTGTTCAGTAACACTCCCTATAAGCGCTGTCATTAACTGTATAAGTCCTGTCCTGGTTTGCCTTCCCAAAATGCACTATCTCATAATTATCTAAATTAAACTCCATCTGCCACACCTTGGCCCATTGGCCCATCTGATCAAGGTTCTGTTAGACTTTGAAACAACCTTCTTCACGGCCCACTACTCCAGTTCAGAGGGGTTATTACTCACCTATAGAGCAGATGAAATTTGAACCCAAGCCTTTTGTTTCAGAGGTAGGGACACTACCACTGCACCACTAGAGCCCCTCCTGGGCTTGTGGTCTAGGACTCACACCAGCATGAAATTCAGTTGCTAAATTACCTTAACGTTTTGAGCTCAAACTAGGAAAAAAGTAATTACAGCTGACTATAACCTGCAGAGATTTTTTAAAGTAATCACTAGGTTTAATGTTCTTTTTTCATAAAGTTTTTTGTATCTAAATTTAACACCCTGAAGCATGAAATCTGGTACAAAACATTATATTCTTGAGCTTCTCCTATGTTGTTACTGAAGGTGTTTTATACTCCAAACTGCACAATATTATTTCACTGGTATGATGAAATCTTCAGGCTACCACTGTTTAATAAAAGACCTCTGCTTCTGTACATCTATTATCTGATATAATTTAACATTTAGCACTAATAGATTAAAGTAAAACAAAAACTATTCATTATTTTGTTCCTTCAGCAGGCTATACTGGAACCAGTCTTCCAGAATAGTGAAAAGAGGAATTACTTATGAATTAAACACAGCATGTCTTCGCTGAATTATCCAAACTGGGTGACTTTTGATGATGATTATGGTTTCCAGTCACCAAAACAGTCCTTCAGTTCGGACAATGAGCACAAGTCCAATGGTCTGGTATTGAGTCTTTCTTCTCAACATGGTTTGTCCAGAAGATCTGCCTCTGGCAGTAACACGCCACTTTCTTCACCATTCACAAACTTTCCTTCCACGCCAATGTCTGGACTTCAGACACCAATCACAGCAAGTTCATCCGGGGATAGCTGTTTCTTTAAGTTTGAGGATCTGTCACAAACCGATCAATTTAGGCCACATAATAATGAGAATGGATACACCAATCCATTTTGGAATCACAGTTATATTTCAAGCACTGGTGTTTCTCACTGTGAACAAGAAAGTAACCAGGCTCATGAAATCTCAACCACAAGCACAACAAACAATTTTTTTCATGGCCCCAAGCAAATGAATGGACCCCAGAAAAGTCGGAGTAATTCCCCTCTAACTGTTCTTTGTCAAAAACATGAAAAGGTACAAGCAGATGACTTCCAACCTTCGAAGACATTTTCAGAAAACAAACAACATCATGTTCAAATATCTTCACCTAATGTTAGGAATCTCTTCAGAATTGGGTACAAAAATGGTTGGCCTTTAATGATGAGGATCCCTGAGAAGAAGAATATGATGTCTTCCCGTCAATGGGGCCCAATCTATCTGAACCTCCTGGCTGGGGGAGTTTTACAACTCTATTATGAACAGGGCCTTGAGAAACCTTTCAAAGAATTTCAGTTGCAACCGTATTGTAGGCTCTCAAAACCCAAGCTGGAGAACTACAAGGCATCAGAAAAGATCCACACAGTGAAGATTGAACATGTGTCATACACAGAAAAACGAAAATATCACCCAAAAACCGAAGTCCTACATGAAGCAGAGGTTGAACAGGTGTTGAAATTTGGAACAACTGACTACAAGGACTTCACAGACTTCATTGCTGCTGTTGAAGAGGAACTAATGAAACTACCTCTCCTTACACAGCGCAGAAAGAGCTATGAAGAACAAGAAATGATACTTGAAATAACAGATCACTTCTGGGGAAAATTTTCAAGAGAAGGGAAAATGATTGAAGCTTCAGTGGTGACCCACGTTTATTGTCTGTGCTTCATTAATGGCAATGTTGAATGTTTTTTGACTCTTAATGATTTACAGCTTCAAAGAAAAGACCGCTGTTACTTGAAAAATGAAATGGATAGCACATGGATTCAGATCTCTGACTACCGGGTTCATAAGTGTGTGAAAGAAAATGAGTTTGAAAAATCTAGAGTCATAAAATTCACTCTGCCTGATGCCTGTAGATTGGAGCTGATGCGTTTCAAAACAGTCTGTGACAATCCTGAGCTTCCCTTTTTGTTAAAGGGTCTGGTCACAGTTCATGGAGCCTACACAGAATTGCAAGCATTTCTAGTTATGTCCGCTGCCTATTCCAATCTCCAAAACAGGCTGTCATCTATGTATTGTGAAAATGTGATGATCCGCTTTCCTGTTCCTCCAGCTTGGTTCAAGATATTTCGAACTGGGAATCTCTTCAGACAGAAGTCCTTGAAGGCGAAGATGAATCGGAATGCTCGATTTGGCTCTGTTAGCACAACAGGTGGTGAACCAGTAATGCAAGTCACCATTGGTACAGCTAAGTATGAACATGCTTTCAAGGCAATTGTCTGGAGGATTGATCGTCTACCTGATAGGAATGCAGGTATATTCCATCATATAATTGCTGAACAATCCAAATGTAGAAATTGGGTCATCTGGTGAGCGAGTGCATAGTTTCTGATATCCAATAATAAAATAAAGTTAAACATTTTATGGGACAGTGGTGGACATCAGTCAGAAAATTGAGAAACCCTACTTCAACTGGCCATGGAAGTCCCCATTATATTTTAAATTCCTCTGGTAATTAATTGCCTGCAATTGGAGTTTCCCATCTCTTTTAAGAGGTGTCTGCCCTGGCAGATTTCTGGTCCATTAGATAGTAGTCACCTCTTCAGTCTCAAAGGTACCAAAGGGAGTGGTGGCCACTGCTGGGACTGCAGCAGGTTAGGACCAGCTGCGATGGAAGAGATTTAGACTGAGTTTGTGAATCTCATTAGGACCATTCACACATGGAGGAGAGGAAGGAATCTCATTTTGCCGCAAGGCTGTCTTTGCTGTCTGGGGTCCCACATCATGTCAAGTTACATTGATGCTTCCAAGCCAGTAAGCAGGCTGTTAGGGTGTAAACGAATGGGAATTACTTTCTCCATGAATCATCTGTTCAGCTATGGGGCTGTACCAAGAAGACGTTACACCTTTCCGTAGGAAGGGAGGGAGGGAGAATAAAAGGAATTTATTCACCATTATAATTTCACCTTTATAAATTCTTTATATTGAGAAGTGCACCAATAGAGTCTGGGAACACACACATCTGCCCTCCTGTTCAGCTATAAATAATGAAAATCTTTCAAAATACAATCAAAGAAAAGGAAAACTACAACTTGTATTATTGAAACTGAATTCACCAAGAATGTGGAGATATGTAAAGTAAATGAGAACTAGAGAACACGGTAATTACAATAATAGCGCTACCATAACGAAGGGTCTTCCATTTAAGATTGAGATTGAGGAATTTTTGTTTTTTTTTAGAGATATGTGAATCTTTGGAACCCCCTTCCACCGAGGGTGGTAGAGGCAGGCACTGAATTTTTTTAAGGCAAAAGAAGATAGATTCTTGATTAAAAAGGTACCGGTGTGGACGTGGATCAGGCCTAATTCATATGGTCATTAGTAAAACTTTACACCATGATTGTTCAGATTTTTATTTATTATTATTTCAACACTACATCTTTTTAATATTTCAGTAATGTCAATACTTAATATGTTTATTATTTGTTAGCCATACTGTCCCATCGATAATTCTAATCTTGAAAAAAATTGTTACTAAGGTTTGGTTATGCTCAATGTATTGCTCCTCACTGCTCTGTGAAATGCTACTTCTCTCATTTTATCTTGTAGCATCTGACCATCCACACTGTTTTTCTTGTAAACTTGAGCTGGGTTCAGATCAAGAAATACCTTCAGAATGGAAGCCAGTCATTGCTGTGGAGTTTGAGGTACCTGACACATCAGCTTCCAAAGTGCAAGTGAAATCATTTGGAACAGAAAGTGATATCCAGCCAGAGAAGCACATTCATCGAAAAGCTCAATACCACTACCAGGTCATACTTTATATATTCATCTTGTTTGCAAGAGTTTCTGTTGTGTGGTAAACAACAGGACATTGCAATAAAATGGGACTGAAAAGTGTATTTTGAATCTGCTAATTTATTGAACACTCTTTCACTGTAAAGTCATTTGAAAAGATTTGAAGGATTTCAGCCAGGCAGGTATTTTATTTTTTAACTCCTATTATTGCAATGTGCTGTGATGCTTTTTTGCAGGTTGGCTGTTTAATCTACCAGAGGTTCTGAAGAGTTATTAGCTTCCCAGATTTTATGCCTAAATTTTTTTGTTGCCTTATTCTTTTCTGAGTTCTCCATCTCATGATTGTGCCATTCCTGCAAAGGAACGAGAAGATGTAACTCCCATACAATTTTGTTTGTTCTGGGTTTCATGCTCCAAACCAGAGGACTGCCCTGATGTCCACAACAATCCTTTTGAAGTACATCTGTTCCATTTAGCTTCATTATTTTCTCAAAAACTTGAATTTTCCATAGTATTTTCTCTTCCTGTGCTGGTTCGCTTAAGGCATCTTTTAAATGCTATTATGAATTAAATTTCCACTTGCAATTAAGCACAAGATGTAAGAGACAGATCATGTCTTAACAGATTTGATTGAATTTTCTAGGAGGTGACGAGGTGTGTAGATGAGGGTAGTGCAGTTGACATGGTCTATAAGACTTCAGTAATGCTTTTGACAAGGTCTCCATTGGTAGACTGGTTAAGAAGGTTAGAGCTCATGGGATCGAGGGCAGTTTGGCAATTTGAATTCAAATTTGGCTTAGTGGCAGGAAGCAGAGAGTGATGGTGGAAGGGTGTTTCTGTGACAAGAAGCCGATTATTCAGTGGTGTTTGGTCCCTCGTTGTTTGTTGTGTACATTAATGATCTAAACATAAAAATTGGTGATATGATTAATAAGTTCACAGGGGACATGCAAATTGGTGGTGTGGTAAATAGCATGGAGGAAAGCCTTAGACTATAAGGTGATATATTTGGACTGGTCACAAGGTCTGAACAAACGCAAAGGGAACTTATACCTGAAGAGTGTGATGTGATGAATTTTAGAAGGACTAACAAAGCAAGAAAACACACATTGAATGGTAGGACCCTAGGAAGTGCAGATTCATCAAAGGCAGAGGTGTGCATGAGCACAGATCCTTGAAAGCAGCAGGACAGGTAGGCAAGATGGTTAAGAAGGGAAATGGGAAACATACTTTTATGAATCAAGGTATTGAATACAAGAGAAAGGAGGTTATAATGGAGTACTTTGTAACATTAATTAGGCTGTAGCTGTGCAGTTCTAGTCGCCATTCATAGGAATTGCACGAGAAAGGGCACAAAAAGATGTTGCCTGGGTTGGAGATTTTCTGGTATGAGGGGAGATCAAATTAGTTGGGGCTGTTTTCCTCCAAGCAAAAAAGGCAAAAGCAGAATCTGATTTGAGGCATACAAAGTTTTGGGGTTATAGACAAGGTAGGTAGGGAGAAAGCTTTTCTCTTAAGGGAGCACAATTTTAATGTAATAATAGGAAGTTCAGAGGGGATATGAAGACTTTCGTTCAAGCAGAGGGTTGTGGGTATCTTGAATTCACTACCTAAAAGGGTGATAGAGGTGAGAACTCTTAAGACATTTAAGAATATTTAGATGCCATACCATACAAGGCTATCGGTCCAGTGCTGGAAGATAGGATTAGAATAGATTGATATCTGATGACTAGCATGGACGTAATGGGCCAAAAGGCTTCTTTCCGTGGTGTTTAAAAACTACAACCCTCATTTTTTTTTCTTGAAGCAAGTGCAAACTCTGGGTAACGGCTAAGCTATGATCTAAAATAGAACTATATTCCCTCAATCCCAAATACAGCCACACACACATGAAAAGACAAGTGTCTGCAGAGTTAATTCCCCTTAATACTCTTTCTTCACTCCATCTTATAGCCTCTTTATTTGCATCCTTGCAGGGTACTTATTAGACTTGCACTTTTACCCTCTTTCTTGCAGCTTTCAATTCCCCCTCCTGCAGCATCCTCTATACCCCTTTGCAGCCTCTTACTTTCCCCTCCAACACCTTTAGCTACCTCCTTCTTCCGTGCCCACCACAGCAGCCTCCAATTGGAATATGGGCACCACTAGTAAGGCCAGCACTTGTTTATCCATAAATGTTCTTGAACTAAGTGAAACTTTAGGCCATTATAGAGGGCAGTTAAGAGATAATCACACTTTTGCTATGGGTTTGGAGTCTTATATTGGCCAGAGTAGGTAAGTGCAGCAGACTTCCGTCCTAAAGCACAGACTGAACTAGATAGGATTTTACAATAATTGACAATGGTTTCATGGCCATCAAAAGACTCTTAGTTCCAGTTTTTTGTTGAATTCAAATTCCACCACTGCTATGACAGGATTCAACCTGGGTACCCAGAACATTACTTGGGTCTCTGAATCGCTAGAACATGGTGAGTTGCACATGACTATCAGCTAACAGTACTCATGAAATTCCTTTAATTGTCACCATTACCTTTCTTGTGTCACTGAGCAGACACATGTCTGTATGTACATTTGGATCAACATCAAAGGAAAACTTTAATTCAGTCCCTTGTTCATATAGCACCAAATCCACTGTTAGAAAGTTGGCAAGCTGAGTCAGTCTGGCACACCACAAGAGACATAACTTTGGCATCAAATTTATTTACACTTACTGAAACTTCTTGCTGTGTCTAGAATGTAGAACCCTCCCACTGGAAAGAATGGTAAATATTCTGCATGGAAATATTTCCTGTTAATGCCTGTAAAACAGAATGTTGTGGGTTTTAGTTCTACAATGTTCAATGGAAATTTGAAAAAGGCAGTTTCTGAACTCTGGATTACAATTTTGTGAAAGAATCCTTTACTTTCTGAGATAAGGAATTTAAAGGTTGCAAAATGAAACATTTTCAAGTTTGTGCACCTGTTTGTCAGCTCTAATTACTCCAGGACAAGAGATTTAAAACAAAACAACTGAATTTACAGGCTTACTCTTTGTTCAAGGCAGATACCCTGCCGATCCGAAGGTGGTGATATTCCTGAGTCTTACTTTTTATTTCTATATGAGCCAATCTCATGGTTCTTGTACTGCATCATGCTGATCTATCCTCCCTAGTTATGATCATTTCTGTTGTGGATCTAGTCCTAAGAACTGGACAGTGGATACCAAAATTGAAGAGAAAGTCATAGAATCCCTACAGTGTGGAAGAAGGCAATTTGGCCCATTGAGCCTGCACTGACTCTTCGTAGAGCATCTAACCCAGACCCACCCCTTTATTCTATCCCTGTAACCCTGCATTTCTTTTGGCTGTAACCCTGCATTCATTTCACCGCCTCCACATCCCTGGACACTATGTAGCAATTTAGCATGGCAATTCCACCTAAACTCCACACAGTCACCTGACGCTGGAATCAAACCTGGATCACGTGTACTGTGAGGCAGTAGTGCTAACCACTGAGCCACTGTCACCCAGAAGTGTGCAAGATTTGCCTTTAAATATTAATAGAGGCTCTATCTGCACAGTTACTGTTATCGCTTGGTGTTCTGTATAAAATAGAATAACGAGATATGACTGAGAGATGCCAGTCACTATACAAATTGATAGACACCTTTATGTTGGATGACTTCTCTATAATTGCTAATTGGAATGAACCTAGAAGCAAACATTTCAGACAAGTTTTATTTGGATGTCAAACAAGCATGATATCAACATTGTGCCTGCACATACCTACACAATGAGGCATATTCCAGTTTTTTTTTGTCTTTCTGGTGCTCTGTTGCAGTAGCTTTTTTCTTGCGGTGGAAACATGGCCAACTGAAGAAAAAGCCAATGGATGACTAAGGGATGTTTTTGTATGAGGGAGCAGATGCTGGCAGGGATAGGTGTTGGTGAGGAGGTGGAATGAGAATGAGCTGGCAACAAGTCAGGAGATTTTTATGGAGCCTGGAAGAGAACATCAGCTTGTCATGTACCATGGAGATCTTTTAAAAAACACAGGAACATTATCTTTTCGGAGAGACCCTCAAGTGGTCTCTTTAAACCTCTCAAATAAAAGAAACGGAGATTATCATGCACTGTGCAAACTCTGCCTTTCCTTTCCAAAAGATTTGAACTCCAATTTGTCAGAATTTTCTAACTTTTCAGGTGAAAACTTTTCAGTTGAAAATTAACTCCCCCATTAAATTGCTTTTATACAATAAAATTCTAGGTGGGCAGTGGCTTTGCTTGGTAATCAGAATAAGGAAAAGAAACAAAAGGTTGTCATCAATGCTCACTGTCTGCGCACTACATTTTCCATTGGTTATTTCATCAGTTCAGAAGAGTTCAAATTCTACCGTGTGATATTTGGAACAAACATTTTGTTGCAAATTTTATTAATCCATACTGTACCATAAGTGCAAACCCTTTTAAAACGAACAGATTGAACAAATGGGCAAAACACTTCATATGGACACATTAATATCAAACTAAATTCAACATTAGTCCTAGGATATAATATTTATTTTCTGTAAATTTTGGCAATTATAGAGTCATAGAGACATAGAGATGTACAGCATGGAAACAGACCCTTCAGTCCAACCTGTCCATGCCGACCAGATATTCCAACCCAATCTAGTCCCACCTACCAGCACCCGGCCCATATCCCTCCAAACTCTTCCTATTCATGTACCCAGCCAAATGCCTCTTAAATGTTGCAATTGTCGTTTGTAAACCTCTATAAGGTCACCCCTCAGCCTCCGATGCTCCAGGGAAAACAGACCCAGCCTGTTCAGCCTCTCCCTATACTCAGATCCTCCAACCCTGGCAACATCCTTGTAAATCTTTTCTGAACCCTTTCAAGTTTCATGACATCTTTCCAATAGGAAGGAGACCAGAACTGCACGCAGTATTCCAACAGTGGCCTAACCAATGTCCTGTATAGCCGCAACATGACCTCACAACTCCTATACTCAATACGCTGACCAATAAAGGAAAGCGTACCAAATGCCTTCTTCACTATCCTATCTACCTGCAGCTCCACTTTCAAGGAACTATGAAACTGCACTCCAAGGTCTTTTTGTTCAGCAACACTCCCTAGGACCTTACCATTAAGTGTATAAGTCCTGCTAAGATTTGCTTTCCCAAATGCAGCACCTCGCATTTATCTGAATTAAACTCCATCTGCCACTTCTCAGTCCATTGGCCCATCTGGTCCACATCCTGTTGTAATCTGTGGTAACCCTCTTCGCTGTCCACTACACCTCCAATTTTGGTGTCATCTGCAAACTTACTAACTGTACCTCTTATGCAGCATCCAAATCATTTATGTAAATGACAAAAAGTACCGATCCGTGTGGCACTCCACTGGTCACAGGCCTCCAGTCTGAAAAACAACCCTCCACCACCACCCTCTGTCTTCTACCTTTTGAGCCAGTTCTGTATCCAAACAGCTAGCTCTCCCTGTATTCCATGAGATCTAACCTTGCTAATCAGTCTCCCATGGGGAACCTTGTCGAACGCCTTACTGAAGTCCATATAGATCACATCAACTGCTCTGCCCTCATCAATCATCTTTGTTACTTCTTCAAAAAACTCAATCAAGTTTGTGAGACATGATTTCTCAAGCACATAGCCATGTTGACCATCCCTAATCATTCCTTGCCTTTCCAAATACATGCACATCCTGTCCCTCAGGATTCCCTCCAACAGCTTGCCCACCACTGAGGTCAGGCTCACCAGTTCCCTGGCTTGTCTTTACCGCCCTTCTTAAACGGTGGCACCACGTTTGCCAACCTCAAGTCTTTCGGCATCTCACCTGTGACTATCAATGCACAGAATATTAGAGTTGATTCTATGATTATTTTTTAAACTGAAAACATTTAATTTATTTTAAATTAAATCACACACTATAAAGTGAAATGCAAGATTATATCTCGTCCATCATCTATAGTTTTGTTAATTATATTCTTTGAGGCCCTTTAAAGTAATTCAAAAAGAGCAAAAAAAGAAACTGACATGAGAAAAGTAAATCTATTCTAGTCCATTCTCAGGAGGGCCTAAAATAAGTAACGAAGCTCCCTAACTGTTCCTGGAGAACAATTTAGTTCCTAAATTAACAATCAGGACAAAGTTTCTTTACATCCTGAGTAACCCACAAAATGGACATTTTAATTTACCTGACAGATTATATTTTAAATTGTACATGAGCAATAATTCCACTGAAATCCCTCCATTTTTACCCAGCAAATTTTATTTTATGCTACATCATGAAAAGCATCGCCAATGTATATCATTAAAAGAATACTTTAATTTCATTAAGACTGGATAAAAGTCTTAGTCACTTGGACACAATAATGTTGTTAGTGTTTTAGGCGAATCCTTAATGTGTAGATTATTGGTAGGCTTATTGAAATTATACTGTGACCTTGCAAGGTGCTGGTGAGATCACAACTGGAATACTATGAGCAGTTTTGGTCCCTTTCATTTGAGGATATCATTTCACTGGAGACTGTTCAGAGTATATTAACTGGGATGATCCCTGGTATGGAGGCAGTGTCTTATGAGCAAAGGCTAAACAGGTTGGGACTTCACTCACTGGAGTTTAGAAGAATGCGAAGTGATCTCAATGAATCATTTTGGACGCTTAATGGGCTTGACAGGGGAAATGCTGAGAGCATGTCTCCCCTCCTGGGAAAGTACAGGACCAAAGGGGTGTAGTCTCAGATTAAAGGGGCACCATTTTAAGACTGCAATGAGGAGGAATTTCTTCTCTGAAGGTTGTGAATCTTTGGAACTCCTTCCTAAAGGGAGCTGTGGGGGTAGAGTCCTTGTGTATACTTAAGGCTGAGATAGATTGTTGGTCAGTAGGGGAATCAAAGGTTACGGGAAAAGGAAAGTGGACATGAGAAATGTCTGTTCACTCATGATTCTGTTGAATGGCAGTAGGCTCAAGCAGTCAAACAGCTTTCTTCTGTTCCTATGGTGTAATGGCCTTCATAAAATTTGATTGAACAGGTCCATTCACACATTAAATCAAACCACATTTGTCCAGTTTCCAGATTTACTTTTTACCTCTCTCTGGTTTGTGTAGCTAATGCAACTTCTCTTACTTACTTTGGATTTATTTTTAATTGTAGGTTGAAATTGAAAAGAAGTGGATTAGTATTGAAGGAGAAGATCCAGACAAACCTGGAGACTGCATGACCCAGTGAACATTGTATTGTACATAATCTCCAGCATAATATTGTAACAATTATTGACTAAGATTATAGCAATGGACCTGACTATTTGGAGATTGCATGACCCAATGAATATTGTATTGTACATAATCTCCAGCATAATATTGTAACAATTATTGACTAAGATTATAACAATGGACCTGACTATTTTGAAAGTGATATTGAATGTGTGGTAACACAGAAAGTTCAGGATATTATTCTTAGTGTATTTTTATGCTACTTACAATTACGATCATGAAAATATGGCCTGGTGAAGACTCTTCATTTGATGTTTCCCACTTTCTATGAAAAATTGTCTGGATTGAGATTAGAAACGCCGCATTGAGCACAGTATCACGCGTTGTTTCTCCATCACCGGCTATGTCAGGCAATTATTGTGTATTGAAGGTAATTTCAGCAATCTATCAAGGAATTTCTTTATTTTGTTGTCTTATTTGATTTTAATTTACACAGAACTTAATTTTGAATTCTGCAGATGGTTTAAAATACAGAAATGTAATAAATAGCGAGACTCAGACTTTAGAAGAACATAGATTGGTGGAAAGGGCAGACACATGGTTGATGAAATTTAATGGAGGAATGTGAAGTCATGCATTTTGTTTAGCAAATGAAATAAGACAATCTAAATTAAACTTATAATCTTCAAGGCAATGCAGAAACAAAGAAATCTGGAGCCATGCATACAAGCTTTGAAGATGGGAGGACATAGATATAGAAAATGGGAACAGGAGTCGGCCACTTTGCCCATCAAACCTGTTCTGCCTTTCAATATGATCATTGCTGACCAGTATTTTGTTTCTACATTTTCCCCATATCCTTTGGTCACTTTAGGCCTATATCTAACTCCTTGAAAACATTCAATATTTTGGTCTCAACTGTTTTCTGTGGCAGAGAATTCCACAGCCTCACAATGCTCTAGGTGAAGAAATTGCTCCTCACCTCAGACCTAAATAGACTAGCCTCACGTTGTGACCCCTGGTTTTGAACTCTGCAGTCTTTGGGAAACATCCTTCCTGTGTTTACTCCCTCTTGTCCCATTAAAATTTTATAGATTTCTGTGAGATCCCTCCTCAGTCTTCTAAACCGATCCAGTATCTCTTCATAGATTAGTTCTACCACATGGGGATCAGTTTGATAAACTGATAGACCTATCATCTGAGTTCCTGCATGGTAATTAACTGCTGGGGACTGATGCTGGATAGCAGCCAGCATCTAGAGAACCAGTAAGGAGTGAGATCAGGACATGTTAAAATATGACAGGAGACTTTACACAGAGGCATGGAGTATGAGAGCAAATATTGGTTAAACCACAGGTGGAGTTTTATATCCAATTCTTGATGCCACATTTTCAGATAGATATCAAGGCTTTAGACTCTGGTTATGTGAACAAACTAGAGAAGTTGGAGATATGTTCCTTAGAGTAGAGGGATTTAAGGGGATATTTAACAATGGTTTTCAAAATCACGAAGGATTTGATTTATCCAGAAGCAGAGGATCAGTAACCTGAGGACACAGCGTGAAGGCAACTGACGTAAAGTCTAAAAGCAATCAGAAGAATTTTTTTCTATAGTAAGTTGTTACACCTAGAATAAACTAGCCAATAGTATAATGGGGATGGATTCAAAAGGGAATTGGATAAATATTTGCTCAGAAAATAATACAAGTGTGTTTGGAAAGTTCAGGGATTGGAATTAATTGTATAACAACTCAAAGGTTGTTTTAAATCGACAGTACACGCATGGTAGCATCTTTCAGTTCTGTTTCATTCTATAATTCTGTAATTAAAGGACAAATATGTTCCTTTGTAGTCTGATAATTGTAGTTGCTGACTGTTTTCACAGATGTAGACCTAAGCAAATGTATTATCCAAAATAAATCCTGACCTTCAGTAACAACCAGTGGCTGGAGTGTACTCTTTAATGAAATGAGCGCATTCTGTACTGCGGTGGCTCATTAAGTGGCAATGCTCAGTAATACGATCGAAGGAGAGCAACCCCTCACCATTTTGACAAATGTATAAATCCTGATCTACGTTTGGCACAGCACACAACGCTCCTCGGTGGTTATGGCTAAATCTATTCAATGAATGATGCTAACGATGGAATTGATTAGCATTTAGCAAGTAACTAACAAGAAACATTTTCTCATATGTGACATTTCTTTAGCCAATTATGATTAATTCATTCAGTACAAAAGAACAATTAAAAGCAAATTATTCACAGAAACTCCAAATGCTAAATGCAGTGTGGTTAACAATTGGAATAGGCGACAACAAAATGAGTCTAACCATTCATTTCTTGCAAGTTACTCCTGTTGGTTGTTAACATTATGGAACTGGTCTAATTACTTTCGTGAAGGTAACCAATGTTGTAAATATACTTATTACGATGCTTTGAATATTTATTCACATTAAGAATACAGAAAATTTTAAAAATTTGGACAACAGTAAATGCTATAGGAAAAATATCTCATTTTCATATATTTAAAATGGAGTGATATGATTTTTACAATATTAAAAGGGGCAAGTTACTTATTGAATTGCCCCTTATGGGTTGGAGGTCATGCTCCCCGCCAATGGGTTGAAAGGTGGCATGCCTCACAAAATCTGCTGTTAAGTCTACTAATGACTACCTTTCCATCCCTGAACTATCTGAAATTTTACAAGAGGTGTTGGAAGCCTTGGTTGACCCACTAACTCTTAGGTCAATTCAGGTCCTGTGGTGACTGATTAATGGCCTTATTCTGCCCTCATGCTATTTTACCCACAGCAAGGAGAGGCACAGGCAAGTGAATAGTCCAGCAGCTTTATCTGCATGGGCTAATGTTGAGCAAGGGGGTTGAAGGATGTTCCTTGCAGGTCTCCTGTGCCCGTCAGAAGCACCCCCCACTTCCCAAAGTTCATTGTACCCTCTTTACACCCTGTATGTGTCCTCTCAAATTTGTCCCTCCAAATCCCTTGTCTGCCATCCTGATCTCAGATGCCAGATTTCACTTAAGTTCGGGTTCCCCTTGTCAGGACTGCCTGTAGTCCCAGTCGTGGCCACTGCTCCATTTGACTGGCTGCAGTTCTCTAAGTTGTGAGTTAGATTGGGACAGATGTTTTGCTTTAAAGCAATTAACACAGCTCACAGATATTGTAGCTGAATGGTTAGAGACCAAAACACACCCTAAAATCCATCCAATAATATTAAACATTTAAAAGGTGTACACTTTCACAAAAGGAGACAGATTCCTGTGCACTTAGTGATGTTCATCAGTCGTTTCTAGTTACCCTCATATATGCCCTGTAAAAGCAACCTTGGAAAAGGCATTTTTCTTTTGGGGTTCTCTTCAGTGATATCACGAGTCAGGATTATGCAACTGGAGAAGCTTAACTCTAACCCTCTTTATTTCAAACTGATTCCATTATTAAGTGTATGGCTACCTTCCTTTTCAACACTTAAAATCACAGGCTATTTCTGTAAAATATGTCCACCAAGATTGATTTAAGTAACCCTGATTACATCCACTTTGAATACTGATAGCACCAACTCCTAATAATCTGAATATTTGCTCAAATCCTAGCTGATAAATTGCTTTAGAATTAAATTAATTCTGTAAAAAATGCTATTTTTAATCAATATTCTATTTTTTGGAAGCAGGATTTTAATATTGACTGTTAATCCTCAAATTATTAAATGTATTGCACCATTAGCTAAACTATCTTGACTAGTGCTTTGAATCAACTCAATTAAATTTACTGTCAAAACAGTCGATTAATTAATTGAAACACATAAATATAAAATTGTAAAGTACTTACATTTTAAAAGAATGAGAGATGATCTTATTGAAACATTTAATAATCTGAAGAGACTAGGCAGGGAGGAGGCTGAAAGTATGCCCTTTGTGCAAGAGGCTAGAAATAGGGATCTCCCTTTTAAGAAAGAGATGAGTATTTTCTTCTCTCAAGTCAAGACTCTTCCCAAGGAAGTGGTGGACGGTGGGTCATTGAAAATATTTAATACAGAGTAGATAGATTCTTAACTAGTGATGGAGTTAAAAATTGTTGCGGGTAGGTGGAAATGTAGAATTGAGGCAATATTCAGATCAGCCATGATTTTATTGATGGCAGATTAGGCTCAAGGGGACGAAAAGCCAATTCCAGCTAATAACACCTATATTTGTATAGATGTAATAAATGTTTAAACACTCTCAAGGTCAGCAATAATGTAACAGTGCTGCAACAGCAAAACTAATACCAAATAATTTTGTCCTCCCTTTGTCAGAAATGGAATCCCAACTCCACTCCACCCCTCCCTCCCTCCCATTCTGAAACACTAACCCTGAACGCCATCACCTATCATAGGTGTATTGAATTCTGTAATCTGAGGCTGAATCTGGAATTATGCTGTACAAATCTCTGAGTGTTTGATATTGACACCAGTGATGGATTTTCACTGAGTTGGAAGGACTCCTTACACCTGGTGGGAAAGAGCCAGATTAACAAGAACTGCCTCATTTCCAACAGACTAATTTTTGCAGGGGAAAGGTGTGTATTGCACAGGAGGGAAACTTTAATATTAAACACAGTGCTGAGCGAAAACAGACCCTATTTTCCCTGTTTCAAGAGCCTTCACCAACAACATTAGTGCCACAACTTAATGGATTAGTTGTAGGCTAAAGTGTGTCAAAGGAAGAGAAGGTTTTATAACTCATGATCCAAAGTTATTTTAATGCTCCGTTCTTAAAACTTTAAAAAAAATGGCTGAAGGTGTCAGTGACAATTAAAGAGAACACCTCTCTGCAGAACTGCCATGGTGAACAGTTTAAGTTAGGACAAAAAGTAGCATTTGGTCATGCAGTTTCAAAAAGACTTCTTTATTGACATTTTACATTATTATGATATATTGGCTGAGTTACAGAGCTACAAATATCTCCACAAGGAGCTCTAAGTTCACAGTATAAGGGGAATATTAAAGGACTAGTTTTCTTTCTTCTGGAGTCTGAATAGCAGTTTGGTTGTTTTATACAAAGATTAACCTCAGAAAAAGAAACATAAGAAGGGAGAAATAAAACTGATTCTGCCTTTACAGAATAGATAGATATGCAAATTTATGTTGTATTTTGGTATAGAAGTTTGCAAGGGGATAGCCTAGGTTTTTGTCTTCTTACACGGAGATGTATTTTGTAAATTATTACAGGCATATATACAGTATATCATAAGTAAATATGACATGGTCTCATACAACCAAAGAATAATGACTTCAAAGCTCTCTGTTTTCATAATGCTGTATGGCTGGCTCATTTATGATTTGACTTTTTAATTGTTTAAAATGTTGGAAAACGTAATTACACCATGGTATTTTTTTATCTGATGAACGAAACAAAACAATGACATATTATCATTGGCTGATTTGAGTGAGTATTAGAAATGCATGCTTCTTTATTTTTGGATTTACATTTTATCACCATTTTATCACATTATTTTTATGTTTCATGTACATCTGTGAAATACATTAAATTGTCTGTCCTGAATGCTAGCTGCTATAAGTCATTGAGAGAAACACAAACGCAAGGAGCAGAAGTGGGCCATTTGGCCCTTCATGCCTGCTCTGCCATCAAATGTGATCATGGCTGACCTCTATCTTAGTCCCACTTCCTCCCCATTCTTACTTGATGTCACAGAGTCATAGAAATGTACAGCATGGAAACAGATCCCTCAGTCCAACTTGTCCATGCCGACCAGATATCCCACCCTAATCTAGTCCCACCTGCCAGCACCCGGCCATATCCCTGCAAACCCTTTCTATTCACATACTCATCCAGATGCCTTTTAAATGTTGCAAGTGTACTAGCCTCCACCACTTTCTTTGGCAGCCCATTCCACACATGCACCACCCTCAGCATGAAAAGGTTGCCCCTTAGGTCTCTTTTATATCTTTCCCCTCTCACCCTAACCTATGCCCTCTAGTTCTGGACTCCACCACCCCAGGGAAGAGACTTTGTCTATTTATCCTATCCATGCCCCTCATGATTTTATAAACTTCTATAAAGTCACCCCTCAGCCTCCGACACTCCAGGGAAAACAGCCCTAACCTACTCAGCCTCTCCCTATAGCTCAAATCCTCCAACCTTGGCAACATCCTTGTAAATCTTTTCTGAACCCTTTTAAATTTCACAACATCCTTCCGATAAGAAGGAGACCAGAACTTCATGCAATATCCCAAAAGTGGCCTAACCAATGTCCTTTACAGCCATAACATGACCTCCTAACTTCTGTACTCAATAACAGAAAGCATACAAAACGCCTCCTTCACTATCCTATCTACCTGCGACTCCACTTTCAAGGAGCTGTGAACTTGCACTCCAAGGTCTCTTTGTTCAGCAACACTCCCTAGGACCTTACCATTAAGTGTATAAGTTCTGCTAAGATTTGCTTTTCCAAAATGCAGCACATTGCATTTATCTAAATTAAACTCCATCTGCCACTCCTCAGCCCATTGGCCCATCTGATCAAGATCCCGTTGTAATCTAAGACAACCTTCTTCGCCGTCCACTACACCTCTAATTTTGCTGTTATCTGCAAACTTTCTAACTGTACCTCTTATGCTCACATCCAAATTATTTATATAAATGATGAAAAGTAGTGGGCCCAGCACCGATCCTTGTGGCATTCCACTTGTCACAGGCCTCCAGTCTGAAAACAACCCTCCACCATCACCCTGTGACTTCTACCTTTGAGCCAGTTCTGTACCCAAAAGGCTAGTTCTCCCCATATTCCATGAGATCTAACCTTGCTAACCAGTCTCCCATGGGGAACCTTGTTGAACACCTTACTCAAGTCCATATATATCACGTCTACCACTCTGCCCTCATCAGTCTTCTTTGTTACTTCTTCAAAAAACTCAATCAAGTTTCTGAGACAAGATTTCCCACACACAAAGCCATGTTGACTATCCCAAACCAGTCCTTGCCTTTCCAAATACTTGCTCACCACTGAGGTCAGGCTCACTGGTCTATAGATCCCCGGCTTGTCTTACCAGCTTTCTTAAATAATGGCACCACGTTAGCCAACCTCCCATCTTCCGCCACCTCACCTGTGACTATCGATGATACAAATATCTCAGTAAGAAGCCCAGCAATCACTTCCCTAGCTTCTCACAGAATTCTCAGGTACCCTGATCAGTTCCTGGGGATTTATCCACTTTGATGCATTTCAAGACAACCAACACTTTTTCCTCTTTAATATGGACATTTTTCAAGATGTCACCATCTATTTCCCTACATTCTATATCTTCCATATCCTTTTCCACAGTAAATACTGATACAAAATACTCGTTTAGTATCTCCCCCATCTCCTGCAACTCCACACAAAGGCCACCTTGCTTATCTTTGAGGGACCGTATTCTCTCCCTAGTTACCCATTTGTCCTAAATGTATTTGTAAAAACCCTTTAGATTCTCCTTAATTCTATTTGCCAAAGCTATCTCATGTCTCCTTTTACCCTCCTGATTTCCCTCTTAAGTATACTCCTACTGTCTTTATACTGTTCTGAGGATTCACTCGATCTATCCTATCTAAATTTGACATTTGCTTCCTTCTTTTTCTTAACAAAACCCTTAATTTCTTTAGTCATCCAGCATATCCTACACCTACCAGCCCTTCTTTTCACCCTAACTGGAATACACTGTCTCTGGACTCTTGATATCTCATTTCTGAAGGCTTCCCATTTTCCAGCTTCCCTTCACCTGCGAACATCTGCCCCCAATCAGCTTTTGAAAGTTCTTGTCTGATACCATCAAAATTAGCTTTCCTCCAATTTAGAACTTTAACTTTTAGATCTGGTCTATCCTTTTCCATCACTATTTTAAAACTAATAGAATTATGGTTGCTGGCCCCAAAGTGCTCTCCCACTGACACCTCAGTCACCTGTCCAAGGGTAGGTCAAGGTTTTAAAATCGAAACATATATCTATTGCTGTATTGAAAAGATTCAGTGACCTGGCCTCTACAACCTTCTGTGACAGAATTTCAGAGTTTGACTACCCTTTGAGTGAAGAAATGTTTCTTCATCTCACACCCTAAATGGATTACACTGTATTGTAAGACTGTGATCCCTAGTTCTAGACTCCCCAATAAGGGAAATATGCTCCTTGCATCTAGTCTGTCATTCCTTTTCAAATTTTATACTTTTAAGTCAGATGCCTTCTCATCTTTTCAAAGTGTAGTGAATACAGGCACAGTTGAACCAATCTCTCATCATAGGACAGTCCAGACAACCCCGTATCAGTCTTATGAACCTCCACTGAACTCCCTCTGTAGCAAATATAACCTTTTAGGTTGGGACTCCATACATACTCCTGGTGTGGTCTCATCAAGATCCTGTTTAACTGCCGTCAAACATCCTTACTTCGGAACTTAAATCCTCAAACAATGGGGCCCAACAATCAATTACGATGACGCCATTGAAAGTTAATGGATGGTGGTTAGGGTCTCTCTTGTTTGAGGGAACTACTTTCTGCTGCTGTGGTGCAAATGGTACTCATCACTTGTCAGCCCAAGCAGGTCATGCTACATGTGAGCAGGGTCAGTGTCCAATCATCAGTGAACATTCCAACTTCTGATGAAACAATTGAAGATGGTTGGGTCTAAACGCTACCGCAAAGATCTTCTGCAATAATGCCTTGAAAATAAGATGACAGGTCCTGAAAAATGACAGACACCTTCCTTTGTGCCAGGTATGGTTCTAGTCAGTGTGAGTGTTTTTCCCCAATTCCCACTGACGTCAGATGTAGACAGGAAAATAAAGAGAAGAAAGATTAAGACAGAGGAAGGTTAAAGAGAGTAAAAGAAAAATACCTTTTTCCACTTTTTAAGTAATAACAGGGTCAGAAAGAATGCACAGTCAACTAAGCCATGAGTCACAATTAGTATAAATGTTTTGATTCAATCACCAAAATGACAAATTGTTTCCCTTCTGTACTGCTTTCGAGAATAAAGATGTTCATCAGACTGCTTTAATGAACTCATAATATCTTTATTAAAGAACAGAATTAATTTCTAAAAATAAACGTCAAAATTGTTAACACCTAAACTATAATTTGGAACTAGAACCATATTTTCTTTTAATTCCAATGCAGACACTCAATACAAAACACAACAAAACCTCTGCTCAGATGATATTTTAAAATGGGCAAAAGAAAAGCTAATGGTCTGGGAAACAAAGGAGACAAGTTAACAAATTCTGACAGTGCACTGAGTTTCTTCCTGATTAAATCAAATTGCTGACAAACATGGACTGTTGGAAGATCTTCCAAACATGGCATTGGTTTGGATGGATATCAAACTGCCTCCAAATTTTTGAATAGTGGCCACAGTTCAGGATCCTATCCTCATAAATGGTGAGGAGTCAAGTATTGGGCAATGCCTCTGGACTCATCCTGCCCCATTGGGGGATGTTTTCCATCTGGAATGAGCAAGAGGCAGACATTATTAGAAGGGAAAATACGTTGTGAGGATATCTCCTGAGCAAGTGAGTAGGCAATGCAAAGGGCATGCAGGATTGACGGTGTTGAGGATTGGGGTGTGTGACAGCGAGTGAGAAAAGACACTGCAGGCAACAGTGAGAATATTGTGTTCGATTCTAACCTAACTCCAACAGAAAGGACTTATAGACCCATCAAATCTTTTGAGAATTGTTGTATTCTATCTACCCTCAGGCAATGGTGGTTGACTGTTCTTGTTACTAGAGTACACCCAAGCTGTAATCAAGTTTCAAATTTTGTGGGTCTTCTCATGATTGGAGAGTCTGATGCTAAACTACCATTTCATCTAGAGCTGGCCATTCATGTCATGGTTGTTCGTGTCTCGGGAACTTTCTGCCATTTATTTCCTTGAGACACGCTGAACCAAATTTTCAATGTTTGTTTCCACATAAGCCATTGGGTGTAGTGTTTTCCCAAGAGAGGGAATGCAGATGTTTGTAACTGGCTTTTTCAGGGTGTCTTTGTAGTGCATAAAAATGCCTTTGTCTGGTTTGGCATGCGACAGTGCGGTTACTACTTTCTATGGTAAAGAGCCCCACCTGGTGGTGGAAAAGGAAGTACAACAAGTCACTTTTCTAAAACATTTCTAAGATGTTTTTTAATCAAACTGTTTGGACGTGTTTGGCACCATAGCAGGTGGGACTTGGATCTGGGCCTTTGTGTTCAGAGGTAGGGCCTCTATCATCATGCTACAAAACTTGTAAAAACAAGTAAAGAAATAGCTGCGGTTCAAATTCAGGATCTCATGCTTACTAGATAAGCACTTTAACCCATTAAGCCACATTACCTATCGACTGAGTTCCTTCTAATGTTGCTGAAAGTACTTAAAAATTAAGATTAATGATAGCAAACAACCAGTTTAGGGCAAATGGGTTAAGCTCACATACAATGATTCTTTATTTAATTTGTGGCAGTCACAAAGAAACTTGGGCACTAAATTGAATTAACCCTGAGAATGGAGTCAGTGATTCACTGCATCTTAATCATGGTTATCAATTGACATGCTGTGAGGATACCAACTGCATGTTGCCTGCCTAAGGTTGAGATTTCAGCATAGACCAGGTGGCAGGTGAATTTCAGGTCTGAGAAGTACTCCCTAAGCACCCTTTTTGAATTTGGTTTCCCGCTGAAAAACCTTCAGTCCTTTGTCCTCCCTGATCTATCAGTCATTTCTTCTTTGCAGGGTGGTCAGAACACCATTAAGCCCAATAGCCCAAAAGATCTGAATAACTCTGAACACAAGATTCCCCCTTTTATAATGTTCACTAAAATCAAACAAAAGTCAACATAAATTAAGCATGAATTATCAGGCAAATGATCTTCAATAGAAACTATTATCCTTCAGGTAGTTAATTTAACAAAGATAGATCTTACAGATTTACTGGAGTCCTCTTAGCACATGTGGCTGAGCATGGTGCCAAAGTCCTTCAAAACACTGTCTCCTTCAGATAGAGTTCGGCATAATTTCTTCACCAGTCATTGAGTTCCCTCCAATAGCAGCTTTATTCTACCCCCAGTTTTATGGTTATGGTCATCACCAAAATTCACCATTTCTGAATTTTGTTAGCTCAACTTCTAACGGTCCTAATGGTATGGATTCCCCAGAGTCAGACTTTGACTCATCAGAAACACCTCAATACACTATATGGTTAGTTTGGGCTAATAAGTGAAACTGTAACATTAATTTTATTTCACTTTAATACCAAATCCAGCTTTTTAGGTTTCTTTATCTTTAGATGTTTCTCATATACACAACTCCCTAAAGCCTGATTGTACTGCTCTGCTGTTGAAATCTGTTTCCTAAGGATTCTGTGGGTTTTTTTTCTATATTCAGTACTCCCCTCCTGCTCAGATGGGTGCAGCTCTAACACCCAGAACAAAGCAGCCTGTTAGAGTGGCACGTTATTCACAAACATTTAACCTTCATATCATTGACACTCAGTAGCAACAGTGTGTACCATCTAAAAGATGCACTATAGAAATTTACCAAGATTCCTTAGGCAGCGCCTTCCAAACTCTCAATCCCTACATCTAGAAGGACAAAGGTAGCAGGTACAAGGGAGAACCACCACCTCCAAGTTCCTTTCCAAGGCACTCACCATCCTGACTTGGAAATATATTGCTGGTTCTCCAGTTTTGTTATGTCAGTTCCATCCCTAACAGCATGTAGATGTACGTTTACCAAATGGACCACAGTGGTTTAGGAATGCATCTCACCACTACATTCTCAAGAATAACTAAGAATGGCAATAAATGCTGGACCAGCCAGCAACATATACATCCATCAATGAAAAGCAGAACAATGAACAACTTGAGGCCAAAGTCTGATTTTCCAGAAATTTGAAGCTGTAGCTATCATAGAATTCCTACCTTGTGGAAAACAGGGCATTCAGTCCTTCAAATCCATACCAATCCTCCAAACATCAACCCCACTACCCACCTCCACACCCACCCCGGAACCCTGCATTTCCCATATCTAATTCACCTCCTCTTTACATTCCTGGATACTATTGGCAATTTAGCGCGGCCAATCCACCTCACCTGCACATTTCTGGATTGTGGGAGGAAACTGTAGCACCTAGAGGAAACCCATGCAGATGTGGAGAGAATGTGCAAACGACTCAGGCGACTGACTGTGTGGAGTTTGCACTTTCTCCCCGTGTCTGCGTGGGTTTCCTCCGGGTGCTCCGGTTTCCTCCCACAGTCCAAAGATGTGCGGGTCAGGTGAATTGGCCATGCTAAATTGCCCGTAGTGTTAGGTAAGGGGTAATGTAGGGGTATGGGTGGGTTTCGCTTCGGCGGGTCGGTGTGGACTTGTTGGGCCGAAGGGCCTGTTTCCACACTGTAAGTCTAATCTAAAAAAAAAATCTAATCTACATACCAACAGATGCCTGAGGATGGAATCAAACCCAGTCCCTGGCACTGTGAGGCAGCAGTGCTAATGACTGAGCCACCGTGCCACCCCTATCTATAGGGATTGTCTCAGAAAATTACAGTCGAGAGTGTGGTGCTGGAAAAGCACAGTAGGTCAGGCAGCATCCGAAGAGCAGGAAAATCAACATTTCGGATATAAGCCCTTTATCAGAAATGAAGGCTTATGCCTGGAACGTCAAATGGAATGCTGTACATCTCTTTAAAACTATGACTCCTGCTCCTCGGATGGTGCCTGACCTGCTGTGCTTTTCCAGCAGCACACTCTTCACTCTGATCTCCAGCATCTGCAGTCCTCACTTCCTCCTCAAAAAATCAATATTCTTACCTCCCTGAACACTTGGCCAGCCATAGGTACAGAAACCAATTTGCACACTCTTGCTCCTGTCCTAACCCCAGTTTGCAAATAGCTGAAAATGTGTTACTGGAAAAGCACAGCAGGTCAGGCAGCATCCAAGGAACAGGAGATTCGACGTTTCGGGCATAAGCCCTTCCTCAGGAATGAGGAAAGTGTGTCCAGCAGGCTAAGATAAAAGGTAGGGAGGAGGGACTTGGGGGAGGGGCGGTGGAGATGCGATAGGTGGAAGGAGGTCAAGGTGAGGGTGATAGGCCGGAATGGGGTGGGGGCGGAGAGGTCAGGAAGAAGATTGCAGGTTAGGAAGGCGGTGCTGAGTTCGAGGGATTTGACTGAGACAAGGTGGGGGGAGGGGAAACGAGGAAACTGGAGAAATCTGAGTTCATCCCTTGTGGTTGGAGGGTTCCTAAGTGGAAGATGAGGCGCTCTTCCTCCAACCATCGTGTTGTTATGGTCTGGCGATAGAGGAGTCCAAGGACCTGCATGTCCTTGGTGGAGTGGGAGGGGGAGTTGAAGTGTTGTGCCACGGGATGGTTGGGTTGGTTGGTCCGGGTGTCCCAGAGGTGTTCTCTGAAACGTTCTGCAAGTAGGCGGCCTGTCTCCCCAATATAGAGGAGGCTACATCGGGTGCAGCGGATGCAATAGATGATGTGTGTGGAGGTGCAGGTGAATTTGTGGCGGATATGGAAGGGTCCCTTGGGGCCTTGGAGAGAAGTAAGGGTGGAGGTGTGGGCGCAAGTTTTGCATTTCTTGCAGTTGCAGGGGAAGGTGCCGGGAGTGGAGGTTGGGTTGGTGGGGGGTGTGGACCTGACGAGGGAGTCACAGAGGGAGTGGTCCTTTCGGAACACTGATAGGGAAGGGGAGGGAAATATATCCCTGGTGGTGGGGTCCGTTTGGAGGTGGCGGAAATGACGGTGGATGATACGTTGTATATGGAGGTTGGTGGGGTGGTAGGTGAGAACCAGTGGGGTTCTGTCCTGGTAGCGGTTGGAAGGGGCGGGGCTCAAGGGCAGAGGAGCGGGAAGTGGAGGAGATGCAGTGGAGGGCATCGTCGATCACGTCTGGGGGGAAACTGTGGTTCTTGAAGAAGGAGGCCATCTGGGCTGTACAGTATTGGAACTGGTCCTCCTGGCAGCAGAGATGAAGGAATTGGGAATATGGGATGGCATTTTACAGGGGGCTGGGTGGGAGGAGGTGTAGTCCAGGTAGCTGTGGGAGTCAGTCGGTTTATAGTAAATGTCCGTGTTGATTCGGTCGCCCGAGATAGAAATGGAAAGCTTTAGGAAGGGGAGGGAGGAGTCTGAGACCGTCCAGGTGAATTTGAGATCGGGATGGAAGGTGTTGGTAAAGTGGATGAACTGTTCAACCTCCTTGTGGGAGCACGAGGCAGCGCCGATACAGTCGATGTAGCAGAGGAAAAGGTGGGGGGTGGTGCCAGTGTAGTTGCGGAAGATGGACTGTTCCACATATCCTACGAAGAGGCAGGCATAGCTGGGGCCCATGCGGGTGCCCATGGCAACTCCTTTGGTTTGGAGGAAGTGGGAGGATTGGAAAGAGAAGTTGTTCAGGGTGAGGACCAGTTCAGTCAGTCGAAGGAGGGTGTCAGTGGAAGGGTACTGGTTGGTATGGCGGGAAAGGAAGAAGTGGAGGGCTTTGAGTCCTTCATGATGGGGGATGAAGGTGTACAGGGACTGGATGTCCATCGTGAAGATAAGGCGTTGGGGACCGGGGAAGCGAAATTCATGGAGGTGGTGGAGGGCGTGGGTGGTGTCCCGAATGTAGGTGCGGAGTTCTTAGACTAAGGGGGACAGGACTATGTTGAGGTATGCGGAGATGAGTTCGGTGGGGCAGGAGCAGGCTGAGACAATGGGTCGGCTAGGGCAGTCAGGTTTGTGGATTTTGGGCAGGAGGTAGAAACAGGCGGTGCCGGGTTGTGGGACTACAAGGTTGGAGGCGGTGGATGGGAGATCCCCTGAGGTAATGAGGTTATGGATGGTCTGGGAGATGATGGTTTGGTGGTGGGAGGTGGGGTCATGGTCAAGGGGACAGTAGGAGGAGGTGTCCGCGAGCTGGCGTTTAGCCTCAACGGTGTAAAGGTCGGTGCGCCAAACTACTACTGCGCCTCCCAGGACACCCGGACCAACCAAACCAACCACCCTGTGGCTCAACACTTCAACTCCCCCTCCCACTCCACCAAGGACATGCAGGTCCTTGGACTCCTCCATTGCCAGACCATAACAACATGACGGTTGGAGGAAGAGCGCCTCATCTTCCACTTAGGAACCCTTCAACCACAAGGGATGAACTCAGATTTCTCCAGTTTCCTCATTTCCCCTCCCCCCACCTTGTCTCAGTCGATTCCCTCGAACTCAGCACCGCCCTCCTAACTTGCAATCTTCTTCTTCCTGACCTCTCCGCCCCCACCCCACTCTGGCCTATCACCCTCACCTTGACCTCCTTCAACCTATCGCATCTCCAATGCGCCTCCCCCAAGTCCCTCCTCCCTACCTTTTATCTTAGCCTCCTGGACACACTTTCCTCATTCCTGAGGAAGGGCTTGTGCCCGAAACGTCGAATCTCCTGTTCCTTGGATGCTGCCTGACCTGCTGCGCTTTTCCAGCAACACATTTTCAGCTCTGATCTCCAGCATTTGCAGTCCTCACTTTCTCCTCCAGTTTGCAAATAGCAGATTTCATCTCAGTAGATTTTCTTTAATCTCCCAACCATGTGCAATGTCTCTAAAAAGGCCCACATGTCCACCCAGTTCTGGAAGAACTTGTTTACATAGCAGCTGTTAAATTAACTGCATGTTCCATGTAGACCACTGAAAATGAGCCAACTATAGAAAGCCCCCAAAACAGGTAACATGACAGCAAATGCAAGAAGATATGATTCAGCAGTTAAATTACAAGTAGGCGTAGCTATTCCCAGGGGTTAACGAGGCACATTAGGTCCAGCAGTGAGGTGAAAGTCATTCACCTCCAGGTTTGTGGAAGTCCTCACCTGATTTAGCATTTTGGTTTCCTGCTTCAGAAACATTGTCACTCATAATTCACTTCAAAGGAACTTCAATGCAATAATGTTCAATGTATCAACTAGTCACTTGGTTGAGGTGTGTTTGGATTGGAATAACTTTCCCACCTAACCACATTTTATGGAGTTTCCACCTGTCAGGCCTAATATGTATGATAGCATACGAAGACATTTGACACGAGAAGTATATATATATATATATAAACATTAACAGATTAAATTGGCCAGGGTTAGAAAGCATTGTAACCAAGCCAAAGTCTGAAGTCACAGGCACGAGGGATAAAAGAAGCAATATTTGGGATTGGGTCAAGTGCTGAAATAGTCATGCAAAATCCAGGAAATACTTTACAGCAATTGCATGTTTACCGAAATTACTTAATAACAGAATCTGCAGGATTATTTTTATTCTTCATGGATGTGCACGTTATTGGCAAGATTACAATTTGTAGCATATTCCAATTAACTTGAGAAGTTGGCAGTGAGTTACCTTCTTGAACTGCTTCACTCCATGTGGTGCACAGGGAGTTCCAGGATATTGTCTCAGTGACAATAAAGTAACTGTGAAATAGTTTCAAGTCAGGAGTTGTGTGCATATAATTGGGGATATTGCAGGTTGTCATGATCCCATATATCTGCTGCCCTTGGTTTTCTAGGTGGTAGAGGTCACAGGTTTGAAACATTGTCACTGAAGAAGCCCTGATAAGTGGCTGCAGTGCACCTTGTTCATGGTATATTGTGTACTGGTGATATAGGGACCAAATGTTTAAGATGATGGGGTGCCAATTCAGTAGGTTGTTTTGTCCAGGATGATGTTGAGTTCATGAGCGAACATTCCCACTTCTTACCTTAAAACATCTGAAGGCGGTGGGATTTGGTAATTCCCAGAGTGATGTCCCTGGAAAGGAAACAATTAATCTCCAACAACTGCAATCATTTTCCTTTGGCCTGGATATGACTCCAACCAGCAAAGAGCTTGCTTTTATTTCCATTGACTTCAATTTTGCCAGGGCTCCTTGATGCCACCCAAACATATTCTATCGTGATGTCAAGGGATATCACTTTCATCTCCTGTCATGGGTTCAGCATTTTTGCCCATGGTTAGAACAAAGCTGCCATGAGGTCAGGAACAAAGTGACCTTGACAGAATCCAAATTGAGCATCAGTGTATAAGTTACTGTTGAGTATTTAAGATTTAATAGTGATGCTGACAACAACTTCTACCACTTTGCTGATGATCAAGATTAGGCTGATGCAGTGGTAATTAGTAGGTTTGGATTTATCCTGCCTTTTTGGGACATACCTTAACAATTTCACCATTGCTAAGTAGATGCCAATGTTGTATATATACAGGAACACTTGGCTAGGGGCAGGTCTAGTTCTGGTGCACTAATCTTCAGTACTATTTCCAGAATGTTGTCGTGGCCCATTGCCTTTGCAATATCCATTGCCTTCAGCCTTTTCTTGATATTATCTGGGCGGCATGGTGGTTAGCACTGCTGCCTCACAGCGCCTGAGACACCGGTTCAGTTCCCGCCTCAGGTGACTGACCGTGTGGAGTTTGCACATTCTCCCCGTATCTGCGTGGGTTTCCTCTGGGTAATCCGGTTTCCTCCCACAATCCAAAAATGTGCAGGTTAGGTGAATTGGCCATGCTAAATTGCCCGTAGTGTTAGGTGTAGGGGAATGGGTCTGGGTGGGTTGTGCTTCGGCGAGTCAGTGTGGACTTGTTGGGCTGAAGGCCTGTTTCCACACTGAAAGTAATCTAATCTGGAGTGAGACAAATTTTCTGAAATTTGGCATTTGTGATATTGAGGACTTCAAGAATACTCTGAGATAGATTATGCACTTGGCAGTTATGGCTGAAGATACTTGCCCAAATACTTTTACTTTATTCACTCTAGAGATGTGGGCATCACCCGCTCAGCCAGTTTTTACTGCCCATTCCTAGTTGCCCTTGAACGGTGTCAACAACATCATTAGGGAGGGGGTTTCAAGATTTTGACCCAGTGATGTGAAGGCATGGTGATACTTTTCCATGGTGAGTGACTTGAGGGGTCTTGCAGATGGTAGTGTTCTCAGGTATCTGTTTCACTTGTCCTTCTAGATGGTAGTGGTTGAGAGTCTGGAAGGTGCTGTCCAAGGAGCCCTGGTGAACTTCTGCAGTATATTTTGTAGATTGTACACACTGTTGTTACTGAGCAAAAATTGAAGCCAGGTGAGAACACTGAAAGAAAGCTGCCACATCAATGCCCCATCCATACCTTCCTATGACCAACTCCTGCTCCAAGTATAACAGAGCCTGTGGTAACCGTATCAGTCTGTACAGCCACCTATCTACAGACTCACTCTGCGAGTAAAATGAAGTTATTCTCATTTATTAGAAGAACAAAAGCAGCAGACACATTGGAACACCACCATCTGCAAGTTCTTCTCCGAGCCATCATCATCCTCACTTGGAAATATATTGCTGTTTTTTCACCATTACTGGGTCAAAATCCTGGAATTCTCTGAGTGTATTGTGGCCCACACCCACATGGACTGCAGTGGTTTAAGAAGGCAGTTCAGCAACACCTTCTCAAGGGAAACTAGAGACAGCCAATAAATACAAACCAGCCAACAGCACCCATGCTGCATAACTAAAAATCAATCTGTGGTCTATCCAACAGTTGTTTGCACCCAGCATGGCCTTACTGATGTGCAGATCCTTCCCATTAAAGGCACAGACAATAGTCTAACTCAGGGAGTGACAATGCTTGAATCAGCAATGTCTCCATGTGGCCTTGTATTTATCTTTCTAATGAAAGGATGCCTTTGTGATGCTGTGCTTAGGTTCAATGGATTTGAAAAGGAGGAGGCCACCATTGGCATTTGATTATTCGACTCTTTCTTTGCTGATGGTGCTCTTCCAGATGAAGTTGCACCTAACACAGGTAATTAAAACAAAATTTGTTCTGTTAAGAACATGTGAACAAGTCACAGAGCAGGACACCTGGACATTTGAGCTTGCTCCATTATCAAAACATAATGGCTGATCTGATTTTAGAGATGGGATGGCTGCCAGTACTTGCATTCTGATTGTCTACTGTAGTTACTTCTATGTCAAATCCAAAAGGTCAGTGACCATTAAGCACTTACTATCTATCTGCAGAGCTGTGACAAGAAACCTAAGGTTCACAACGCTAAACATCTACCATTGTAGGGCTTATTTGTGCCCCTCGTAGAGGATTGCATGTGTCACCTTTTAACTTAAGGGTAGTCAGTGTACATTTGACAACTACACAATCTAGTTGCATGGCTTCCACTAATGCCATAGCAAACTATTCAATTGGAGAATGTCAATCCACTGCAGCCTTTATCTGCTTTCATAGCATCAGATGTGCTTATATCTGTCTGTTTTACCTTGAGGAATTAAAAACATCTTTTAGTAGTAGTCCACTCCTATTGATCTGCCCAGACCAGAATAGTAGGTTTGCTTTGTGCAAGTTTTAGCTGGGGTAGTCATAGGGAAAAGGGAGACGAGCATAACCACCTAATCTGCATTCCTGACATGCAAGGACCAGTACCAGGGTACAGTTATTAATCAGCCCTTGAACCTAAGATCACCGTCTAACCTGCTGTCCACTCAATTCCCCCTTGCTCAGCCATTGTCCTTGTTTAAGTACCATCCATCAAGGGTCAGCGAGAATTACAAAACTATGGCATAGAGTTGTAAACAATCGAAATATAGAAAGTTATGAGCTGCTATAAATCTCAGACTCATTGGGAAAACAAACACTGCAGAACATTGCTGAGGCAGAAGGGACTATAGCCTCTGTGCAAAATGTCCGGACCTCTAAACCAGAAGGCCTCGTTTCATGCCAACCCCAACCCTGACCCTATCAGAAAAGATTGGTTAAAAAGTACCTGGGGCAGCCATCAGGAAGGGGAGTTCTTGTGGTGCAGTGGGTAGTACCTTTAACTCTGGTTTCAAGTTCCCCCCCAATCCTGTCAAAACAGGTTCATTTTTAAAAATACCTGGGCCACTGCGCTCGAGCCCCGCTGACGTCATCCCGCGAGGCCTCTATGACGCCACAGCGCCCGCTTTGTGACATCACGCCCGCGCCTAACGGTCAGCGGTGACGTTACGAGGCCAGCAACCGGCGGTTTGGCGTGGGGCACTCCTCCTCTTCAGGGAGGGACACCATGGCCTGCTCCCCCAATGTCAACCTGGTGGTAAGGCAGCAGCTTCCAGCATTTACCATGTACTCTTCTTTACCAAATCCAATTACTTTTGGGAGGGGACCTTACTTTCGCTGGGGACTGACCGTTTGACACCTTTCAGTAGAAGTTAGAACTCGTGCATTGACAGTAACTACCATTGGGATAGGCGACAGAAATTCATTATTCACACTTTTCATGATTAACTTTGTTTAATGCACTTTAAATTATTGTGAATTTAGTGCGACCGTTTAGATACTGAAGGAGAGATTGGTACATTGCCGTTTCAAAGCATAATTTTAAAACACAGGCTGATTTTAACCCTGGTTGCCCAGCAGCTGGTGTTGGAAAAATGTATCTCAGAGCAGGGTTAGGGGGATTCATGATGTGCATGTTCCACTGCCATTTCAACCACACTGGTATTTAAGTCAGAAGTGATGCCTACCTCAGGCTGTTGGGGTTTTGTTAAAATTATGAAGATTGATCTCCCATGATGTGAAGACTCACTTTCTTGGATATCTATTTCTGTAGAAGGAGACTGCTTCTCCAAGTTCAAAGCCAAAATCAGAAATTGCTGGAAAAAAAATCAGCAGAAATCACCCTCTGCAAATTTGGCAGATCTGTTCTGAAGAAGGGTCACTGGACCCGAAACGTTAACTCTAGTTTCTTTACACGATGCTGCAAGATTTGCTAAGTTTTTCCAGCAATGTCTGATTTTGTTCCTGCCTACCAGCATCTTTCTTTTTTTTTTGCTTGTTCAGGTTGTCTTTTGCAGTAGGGCCTACCACCTGGCCTGATGGACCATGGCATCATGCTTTGCTAATAACTTTGCCATTTTCATATGATACGGAGACATCAGCTACATTAGTATTCATGTTGTAGAATTTTTTTACTGTGCCAATCAAGTAATTGGCTTGGCCACAAGTCTTATTTTGTTTATTCATTCATGGAATGAGGGCAGTGCTAGCTAAGCTAGGATTTATTGCCCATCCCTAATTGCCCAGAGGGCAGTTAAGAGTCAACCACATTACTGTTGGTCTGGAGTCACATGTAGGCCAGATCAGGTAAGGGTGACAGTTTCCTTCCCTAAGGGCATTAGTGAACCAAATAGGTTTTCCAATACTCAATAGTTGATTCATGGTTATCATTAGACTCTTTAATTACAGATATTGGTGGGATTTGAATCCAAGTACTCAGAACATTACCAGGGTCTCTGGGTTGACAATCCAGTGATGATACCATTCGGCCTTCACCTCCCCATAGTAGGACATCTTCCTCATTGACCTTAACATTTAACCAGAGATAGTCAGGGATTTGTAGCTTTTTTGTGTAGGATGTTATTTATTGCACATGGATTGCTATCTAGGCACTAGAATGTGAATAAGGAGTATCTTTTAAGAGGAAAGATTACTTCTCTAACAACATACAAGTTCTATAAGGTACCCAGGGAACTGCCATGATGCATTTATCTTGAGACAATGTACAACTGTCATCACAGCTACCTGCTACCACTCCCCTTTTATTATAATACGAGTGTCATCTTAAGCAGCTGAATGATCCAACTCTGCCTTCTCCTGAAGTTGGAGAAAATGAGGACTGCAGATGCTGGCGATCAGAGTCGAAGAGTGTGGTACTGGAAAAGCACAGCCGATCAGGCAGCATCTGAGGAGCAGGAGCATCGTCGTTTCGAGCATAAGCTCTTAATCAGGATCCTGATGAAGTGCTCATGCTTGAAACAACGATGCTCCTGCTTCTCGGATGCTGTCTGACTGGCTGTGCTTTTCCAGCACCACACTCTTTGACTTCTCCTGAAGTTGCCTGGACTCTGAGCTATGGTCTTCAGTCATTTTGATTTACTCCATATGATATCAAGAAATGGTTGAAGGCCATAGCTCAGAGGCAACACCTCCACAGCAGTTACCTACCTCCAATGCTGAGTTTGGTTTTGACAAGAAAACTCTTTCCCCTGACCTCATTACAACTTTGGTTCAAACGTGAACTCAAGATGAAAGGTGAGAGCAACTGCCCTTGAGATCAAGGAGTGCAGGTGGCTGTCCCTTAGTTGAAGTCATTCCTAGCACACTGGAAAATAGTTGTTTGCTGGAGTCATCCATCTCAGTACCAGGACATCACTACAGGAGTTCCTTATTGAGCTTCCTTCCATCGTAGCCAGAGACCATTCCCCAGTGCAGAAATGGCTAACACGAGGGGTCATAGTTTTAAGCTGGTTGGAGCAAAGTATAAAGGGGATGTCAGAGGTGGGTTCTTTACACAGAGTTGTGAGAGCATGGAATGCATTGCCAGCAGCAGTTGTGGAAGCAGGGTCATTGGGGACATTTAAGAGACTGCTGGACATGCATATGAAACTTGAGGGTGCATACATGAGGATCAATAGTTGGCACAACATTGTGGGCTGAAGGGCCTGTTCTGTGCAGTACTGTTCTATGTTCTATAAAGTCAGAATTCAGTGTGTCCCCTGATGATAGCACAATGTTTAGTCGTAAACTCCAACACCTGGAAAATGTCAAAGCTTCTATAAATTGGGAAATAACATGAATGCCAACACAATGACCATCTCCAGCAACAGCAGATCGAACAATCTCTCTGACTTTCGATAACACTTTCATTTATTGCTAAATTCATCAACATCCTCTAGTGTGACCATTGACCAGAAACTCTAATAGACTGGCCATATGAATAATTTGACTTCAAGAGCAGACCAGAGGCTGGGAGTCTATGGTGAGTAACTTGAATCCTGTCTTCCTAAACAATGTCTAGTTATCTACAATGCATAGGTCAAGGGTATGAGGGAATACTCCAACTTGCCTGGATGAATGTAGTTCCAACACTACTGAAGAGGTTCAACACTTTCAAAGACAAAGCAGTCTGCTTGATTAGCAGAACATCTGCCACCATAAACCTGTGTTTCACCCACCATTGACATACAATGGCAGTAGTGTGTATCACCTAACCACAAAACATTGCTGCAATTTATAAAGCCTGTATCAATATCATCCTGCAATTTTAACAAACTGGAGCAGTGGACACCAACCCCTGCAAGTTCTTCTCCAAGTCGCTTATCCTGAGTTGGAACTAGATTGGTGTTACTGCACCTTTTTATCTGGATAAAAGTCCTGGAGATTCTTAACAGGGCTATGCTATATCAGATGAATGCAACAATTTAAATGGATAGTTCACCATCACCATAGAATCTGTACAGTGTAGAAGCAGGCCATTTGGCCCATCGGGTCTACACTGACCCTTTAAAGAGCACCTCACTCAAACCTACTCCACTACCCTATCCCTGTGACCATGCATCTCATGGCTGACCCACCCAATCTATACAACCCTTGACACTATGGATAATTTAGCATGGCCTATTTCAACTAGCCTGCATGTCTTTGGACTGTGGGAGGAAGCCAGAGCACACAGAGGAAACCCATGTAGACATGGGGAGGATCTGTAAACTTCCATACAAGTCACCCTAGGATAGAATTAAACCTGTGTCCATAGTGCTGTGAAGCAGCAGTGCTAACCACTGAGCCACCTTGCTGCCATAATATGCCACCACTTCCATAACAATTAGGATTGGGTAACAAATGTTGATCTCCTCCGTAATGCTCACATCCCATGAAAGAATAAAAAAAAGCCTCATTGTAGGCAACCATGTTGCACTATGCAGCATATTACTCCATATTCAAGTGTTCTCGCATTTGAGGGAGGGCAGTGCACAACAGGGATCCTCTGTAGAAGGATCATTTAGATTTAAAGCAGAGATAGTCTCCTTGGTCCTTTGAGCCTGTTCTGTCTTCAAACAGATCATAGCTGTTCTGCTCATGTTTCAACTTCTACTTCTGTTCTACCCTTTTTAATTTTTTTTGCCTAACAAAAATCTAACTCTGCTTTAAAATATTAAGTAACCCCCCTCCAATGCTTTCTGAAGCAGAGAATTGTAAAGTTGCACAATCCTCAAAGAAAGAATGTTCTTCTAATTACTTTTCTACAAGGATGTCATTAACTTGTAAAACAATACCCTCTCGTTTTGGCTCACGAGAGGAAACATCCTTTTCCGGTCTACTGTCCAAGGATCTTATCAAGTTTAATTGAGTTAACCCTCACTTTAGAAGAATGGAATAGCCCAATCTGTTCAATCTTTCCATGAGACAACCCACTCATTCCAGATATCAAGTTAGCAAACCTCCTCTGAATTATCTTCAACACATTTATAACCTTCTTAAGTAACTGCACATCGCATTCAAGATATGCTTCACCAGTGCTGTGTATAACTGAAGTACAAATTCCTTTTATATTCAATTCCTCTTGCAATAAAAGGTAGCATCCCACTAACCTTCTTAATTACTTGCACACGCCACAAAAATTTAATAATCATTACAACACCTAGAACTTTTTGCATCTCAATTGTTGTTCTCTACTTAAGTAATACTGTGCATTTTTATCCTGCCAAAGTGAATAATTACACATTTTCCCATAGTATGTTCCATCTGCCAGATTTTGCCCATTCATTCAACTTATTTCTCTTCAACTTCTTTATGTCCTCTTCACGAGTAGTTCCTAACTATCTTTGTGCCATCTGCAAATTTACCTGCCAAGCTTTCTCTCCCCTCAGCTAAGTCATTCATATAAACCCAGACCTCAGGATGCCACTTGTCGCATCCTGCCAATGATAATAGCATCATCTATTGTTATTGTAATTATCTATTTGTTCACGTCCTGTTTTCTGCCAACCAGCAAATATTCTATCTGATAATATATTATCCCCTAAATCATGTATATCTACTTTGCATAATAACCTTTTTAATTGGCACCGTGTCAAATACATTCTGGAAGTTCAAGTACAGTACATCTATAGATTCCCTCTTATCCAAAGCACAAAGCCCATATGACATAAGAACAGAAGTAGGCCATTCAGCCCAACCAGTTTGCCAAGGCATTTGACGAGATCGTGGCTGAACTGATAATCTTTATCTCTACTTCCCTGCCTTTCACCTAGACCCCTTGATTCCCTTATTAATTAAGTATCTGTATATCTCAGCCATGAATATTCTTAATTTCCTAGTCTCCATAGCCTTCTGCAGTAAAGAATTCCACTAGTCTCTGTGGGGGAAAGAATATCCTCATCTCTTTCTTAATTGGGTGACCCCTTATTTTGAAATTACGTCCTCTGGTTCTAGATTTTCCGACAAAGGGAAACAACGCCACCACATCTATCCAGTCAAGCCCCCTAAGAATCTCTTATGTTTCAAAACGGTCACTCCTTGTTCTTCTAAACTCCAGTAAGTACAGGCCCAACCTACTCAACGTCTGCTCGTAAGTTGGTCCCTCCATACCTGGTATCGCCAACTCGCAGACTGTTTCAGGGAACATCTCTGGGACACACGAACAATCCCACTGCCCTGTGGCCAACCATTTCATCTGTCCTCACTTCCACGATTACATGTAAGTCCTGGGCTGCCTCTCCCACCAAATCAAATCCACCTGCCAACTGGTGGAAGAACGCATCATCTTCTGCCTTGGGACCCTTCAACCACATGGCATCAACATTGACTTCACTAGTTTCCAAATCTCCCCTCCCCCAACTTATCCCACATCCAACTTTCCAACTGTGTACTGCCCTCTTGACCTGTCCTACCTGCTCATCTTCCTTCCCATCTATCAGCTCCAACCTCCTCAACAACCTATCACAATTACCCGCCATCTACATACACCAGTCGCCTTCCCACATACCACAGATACAGATGTAAATAATTGTCACTCTAGCAATGATCCCTGTGGCACAACACTTGTTGCAGATAGCCATCTTGAAAATGCCTCGTTTATCCTAACTCTCTGTTTTCTGTTAATTAGCCAGCCCTTTATCCATGCTAATGCACTACCCCCAACACCACGGGATCTTAGCTTATTAAGCAGCCTTATGTGCAATATCTAATGCATTTTTGAAATCCAAATATATTACATCTACTGGTTCCCTTTATCCATCCTACTTGTTACCTCCTCAAAGAACTATATTAAATTGTCAGGTCTGAATTCTCCTTCATAAAACTATGCTGACTTTTCATGGTTACGTTATGTATTTCTAAATGCATTGCTGTTACATTCTTTTAATAGACTCAAAATTCTATTCTCCCAGTATTCTCCCAAAAACAGATATGAAGCTATCTGGCCTACTGGTATGTGTTTTTTTTTCTCTGTTCCCTATTGAATAATATGGTTGCATTGACAATTTTTCAAACCTGAGATGTTACCAGAATCCAACTATTTTCTTAAATGTCTACCATTGATCATCAGCTTTCTTTGTGCTAAATGCATTTTTTTTCAGTACACTCCAACCAACTCTGCCCTCATTTATTTGTAAATACCCTTAATTTGGTTTAGTGTAGTTGGTTCAGACCAATGTTTCTCTGCCTCAAACTGAATGCTAAATTGTACTGTGTTATTATCTCTGTTTCCTTGGGGATATTTTACCCTGAGATCATTTATTAAATCAGCCTCATTAAACATCAGATCTGAAATAGTCTGATTCGGGTTAGACCATAACATGCTGTCCTGGGAAATTGTTAAATGCACTCTGTTGAATCTTTCTCATGGCAACCTCAGCAAATTTCATTTTCTCAATGTAAATGAAAAATTAAAGTCATCCATGATTAATATACCACCTTTTATATATACCCTGATTATCTCCTTATTTATTCTCTTTCCTGTTCGGGCTTGTAGATTTCTCCCACCAGTGTCTTCATCTCCTTATTAGTTCTTAGCTCCGTCGTTTGGATTCTACATTTTCTGATCTAAGATCATTTCTAGCTATTATGCTGGTTCAATCTTATAATAACAAAGCTACCCCACCACCCTATCCTTCCAGCTTGTCCTTTCCTTTCAGGTCCTTTCATGTCTCTCAATACTTTGTTCCTCCTTTGATGTCCTTGTAATTGGAGTCCATTGGCCTTGGTATTTTGGTCATGCAGCCCTTGGGCATTTCTGGTTTGAAGTCCCAGACATGCTGGGTTTGTCCTGATTAAAAGCATGTTCACCCTCCTCTGGAAGACAGGGACTCCTTGGGTGTCATAAGAGAAGAATTCTAGGGACTCTATATGTGGTTCCCCCTCCAGGTGGGTGTCTGTTGGCATTGTTTTGTCTATTTTGTGAGGAAGGAGCACCTGGAGTGAGATAACATTCTTTTGGCTCCTGTCACCTTGTTGTTGGTATGTACAAATGGCAAGAGGACTGGAATGAATATCTATATGTATGACTGGCAGACAATGAATGTGCTGGACATGGCCTTTAATGGCACCTGTCAATCTACCCATGAAGGCATCCAGAGGCAGCATGGTACAAAGTGTTGGAGGGATCATCCAACCTTCAAGGCCAGATAAGATTCACTAGGCTAATGCCAAATATGCAGGGAATTTTCTTTGAGAAGAGCTTGAGTTGGTTGGGGATTTGTGGAGTAGAAGGGACTTTGTAAATAATGGTAAAATTTAGTCAATTGTCTCTATTTAATAATCATCAAATCATCTCTTGAATGTCTCAATAGAAACTAAATTAGGAAGATTATAAAGACGGAGAAGTCTGAGGACTCAGGTAGTATCTGCTGACCTGCTCATTACTGGATGTGGAATATTTAAATAAAGCACCTTCACTTAACATCCTTAGTACATCCTTCACCACTCACTTTATCCTAAATGTTGAAGATCTTCTAAACAAACCATTCCGACAACCAAAGCATTCTATTAATTAGAATTAAAAACATAGAAAATAGGCACAAGAGTAAGCCATTCAGCCCCACAAGCTTGTTCTGCCATTCAATGAGATCATTATTGATTGTCTAACTAGTTTGCATCTATTTAGCTCCTTTCAAGACTGTGATGTCCCAAAGTACCATTCAGCCAGTTAAGTAGCCTTAAAATGTAGTCACTGTTCGTAATGTAGGAGAACAGATAGCCACTTGGTGCAGTTAAAGTCATACAAACTGTGATGAGATATAAGACCAGAAGATCTGTTTTATTCATGGTGACTGAGGTAAATTCAGGTCAAAGCAGTTAAAGAAATCCATTGATGATTTTTATACCTGACTGGGGACAGTTAAGAAACAACATTGATAAATGTTTTAGAATTCATTAATTGTCCTCTTATTTGCCAATGATTTCTGCCTCCGCAATAATGACATATCTCATCTGCATCTGTTTTTCAAACAAATCATCCAAGTATGCATTATTGCATTCTGCTTCTCCAGAATAAGTGATTTGATTACAAAACTTTAAATGCAGGGTTGATCATCTTTTTGAAACATAGATGCTGAAACTCAGTAAACAGTAGGAAATCTATCATTATACTATAATGATGTACAGTGCATTACGATCCACTATACGTCACTGCTGTGAGCAATCCCACAAGAAATTTTATCTCTGTTTGCTTATAGCTGGCTCATAACTGTTTTGCTACCTCATACAAAAAAGGAAGGAACAACCTCATAAAAGTCAAAACTGTGGAAAAAATATCTAACTGCTAATAAAATTGTTTTTTGTTTTACAGCCCAGACTCTATAAATCTGTTATTGAGGATGTCATCAGCAATGTACATGATTTTTTCCTTGAGGAAGGTATTGACGATCATGTTCTCAAGGATCTGAAGCAGGTATTTGGTACTTCTGTTATCACAGAAGTTTACATTTTCCATCCTAAGTATTACTTTTCTAAGCGTCTGCCAATTATGAGTGGCAATAAAAATACTTGACCTGACAATAAAAAAATAGAAGAACATTACAAACCTCCGAGATTATAAATCCAATCTATTCAATCACAGACCAATCTACTCACCACAGAAATTAATTTAATGAATTGTCATTGCATCCACTCTAAGGCACGTACTCTGATGCGGCTGCACTTGCAGTATTATTTACTGATTGCCGTATCATAGGAAGGATGTGGAAGCATTGGAAAGGGTGCAAAGGAGATTTACCAGGATGTTGCCTGGTATGGAGGGAGGATCTTATGAGGAAAGGCTAAAGGACATGATGCTGATCTTGTTGGAGAGAAGAATGTTGAGAGATGACTTAATAGAGCCATACAAGATGATCAGAGGACAGTGAGAGCCTTTTTCCTCAGATGGTGTTGGCTGCCACGAGGAGATATAGTTTTAAACCGAGGGGTGATAGATATAGGACAGATGTCAGAGGTAGGCTCTTCACTTAGAGTAATAAATGTGTAGAACACCCTGCCTGCAACAGTAGTAGACTTCCCAACTTTAAGGGCATTTAAATAGTCATTGAATAAACAAATGGATGATTATGGAATAGTATAGGTTAGATGGGCTTCAGATTAGTTTCAGAGGTTGGCACAACATCGAGAGCTGAGGGGCCTGTACAGCGCTGTAATGTTCTATATTCTAGTAGGATATGTAGTGCTTCAAATATTGTCCATCTAAAGTGCTATAGAATTGCACTGAAATGTTGTTACTCTTGTTATATAACCCACTTACAATGAGGGCTAGCATACAGTTTCCTTCCTAATTGCATGCTGTACCTACGTGCTATCTTTGTGTTTCTCAGATAAAAGCACCTAATGATCCTGAAAAGTAGCATTTTATCACCACTCAAAACATCAACAGTTTTTTCATCCTATTCCCACGTTATGCTCCCCATGCTGAGTGATGTACACTTAATCTAACTATATCCCTTTCCAGTTTGTTTATATCTTCCTTATAATTTACACTGCATAATATCAGTAAACCTGGATACATCACACCTAGTTCATTTTGCCTTATAGACTCTAAATAGCTCGGGCCTGATTGCTGATACTTGTGGCATTTCATTAGTTACACCATGTAATCTTTAAGACAACATAGTCTTGCCTGTTTCCTGAATTTGATTTATCCTCAATACATATTAACAGAATTCCATAATACCTAATGTTGTGTCAGAACCCCTTATGCAGAATCTTATTGGATGCCTTCTGAAAATATAAATCCAGATCCACAGTTTTTCTTATTTACTTTGCCATGTACAGCCTAACAGAGTTCAGTTTGATATGTTTGACATGATTTTACTTCCATAATATTAACCATGACTAAACATATTTTGAACAGATTTGAAGATGGAACTTGATTTATGGGAGATTGAAAAGCGTCGGGGTGATAGGTGTGTAGTAGCGTTCTGTATGCGCTTGCTAAATTAGTTGAGAAAAGATATCTTTGTAATAGGAGGGTTGAGGACTGAAAAGGTTCTTCAAAATATTGAAAATAACTCCGATCTATTCTGTGTTTCCTCAAATATCTGTCCAATTCTGCTTTAAATTCTTTCCATACTAACTGCCTATATTGCCTGGCTCGTCTTTGTAATACTTGTAAAATCTTTTGTATTGAAAAGAAGATAAACATTAAATTTTAATTTCCCTTGCAAACTTATTGTTTTCAGTCTTCCGACTCAAAAGGAAATTTAAATTTGCAAAAGTAACCCCAAGCTTCTGATGGTGTACCATTTTATATTTTCCTCCTTGCTCTCACAGCTATGCCCTCTGCTTATTGCACTGTTTTAGTGAAGCTTAATGCAAGCACAAGGAGCAGCACTTCAACTTTTAATTAGGTATTTTACAACCTTGTTGAACTCAATATTAAGATCAATTACTATAATCTCTGGTGCCTATTTTGTTTCTGTTCCTCTGCGTGTTTCAGTTTTCTTTTCACTTTCAGGCTGCAGCACATCTACCCAGGAGCAGAAGTGAGTAAATCTATGAGATGCACTGCAGAAATTCACCAAGACTCCTTAGGTAGCACTTTCCAAATTGTGGTGCTTACCATTTGGATAGACAACAGCAACAGATATATGGGAACTGCAAGTTCTCCCCTGAGCCATTCTTCATTCTACCTTGGAGATATGTCAACACTCTTTCAGTGTCACTGAGCCAAAAGCCAGTCACTCCTTCCCTAATACCGTTGTGGATGTATCTACACTAAATGGATTGTAATGGTTCAAGATGCCGCTTACTGCTGCCTTTCTGATGGGCAATCATGCTGGCCCAGCCAGTGAAATATTCATTCCATGAATGAATAAAAAGTAATTTGTTCAAAACCTATTACAACTCTAACATTATAATATTACCCATTTGTAAGGTCTATTTCTCTGTCCACTGATGCTGTCTCATTGGCTGAGTATTTTCAACATTTTGTATTTTTATTTTTTTGTTTAACAGTCTCGGAATAATATTTAGCATAATTTTTGATTATGCCAATCAGGAACAATCCATGCTGTTGGTAGCTGAATGTTGCTTTGCATTCAACACCTTTTAGAATATTTAGTCCTTCAAGGCTTTGTCCCATATGAGTGAATACTTCCACAGAAATCTATTAATCTCTATTTGTAGCTGTTCACTATTGAGAGAGTTGTTTCTTAAAAGTTTTACACCAGGATGTCGCCATTGATAACTCTGGGGTAGTATTACACTGATGAGCTGTTTGCTTTTCGTTTTTAGTAACTTGTCGTGAAATATTCTGAAACTTGCTTAAAATGTTTTAAATCCTATTTTGTAATTGATTTGCTCTCTTGACTTTCATGCAATAAGCTTTGGGAGAGCAAACTTCTGCAGTCCAGAGCGGTGGAAGGCTTTTTCAGGGAAAATAATCACCAGCAGATCATGTTGGAACTCCAGCAACAAAAATCTCATCAAACTGTGCATACATCATCAGGTTTGTTCAGATTACAACATAGATTTTTTTTAAGTGTGTTTATTATTTACATAAGTACCATGCCTTCTTACCAGCTGAAATTAAGATTCTGAAAAATCTTGCACAGTTACTGGACCTCTGCGCTTTTAGACAACAGATGCAGGAGTAGGCCATTTGACCCTTTGAGCCAGCACCATCGTTCATTATGATCATCGCTGATCATCCACAATCTGTATCCTGTTCCTGCCTTATCCCCATAACCCTTGATTCCACTGTCTTTAAGAGCTCTATCCATCTCTTTCTTGAAAGTATCCAGAGACTTGGCCTCCACTGCCTTCTGGGGCAGAGCATTCCATATATCCACCACTCTCTGGGTGAAGAAGTTTCTCCTCAACTCTGTTCTAAATGGCCTACCCCTTATTTTTAAACTGTATCCTCTGGTTCTGGTCTCACCCGTCAGTGGAAACATGATTCCTGCCTCCAGAGTGTCCAATCATTTAATAATTTTATACATCTCAATCAGATCCCATCTTGTCCTTCTAAACTCCAGTGTGTTCAAGCCCAGTTGCTGCAATCTTTCAACATATGGTAATCCAGCCATTCCAGAAATTGACCTTGTGAACCTATGCTGCACTCCCTCAATAGTCAGAATATCCTTCCTCACATTTGGAGACCAAAACTGCACACAATACTCCAGGTACGGTCTCACCAGGGCCCTGTACAGCTGCAGAAGGACCTCCTTGCTCCTTTACTCAATTCCTCTTGTTATGAAGGCCAGCATGCCATTAGCTTTCTTCATTGCTTGCTGTGCCTGCATGCTTGCTTTTATTGACTGATGTACAAGAACACCTAGATCTCGTTGTACTTCCCCTTTATCTAACTGGACTCCATTTAGATAATAATCTGCCTTCCTGTTCTCACTACCAAAGCAGATAACCACACATTTATCCACATTAAACTGCATCTGCCATGTATTCGTCCACTCACCTAGCCTGTCCAAGTCTCCCTGTATTCTCATAACATCCTCCTCGCATTTCAGCCTGCCACTCAGCTTTGTGTCATCAGCAAATTTGCTAATATTACTTTTAAAACCTTCATCAATATCATTAATGTATATTGTAAACAGCTGCGGTCCCAGAACTGAACCTTGTGGTACCCCTCTGGTCACCACCTGCCATTCCGAAAGGGATCAGTTTATCACTACTCTTTGCTTTCTGCCAGCCAGCCAATTTTCAATCTAAATCGGTATTTTGTCCCCAATAACATGGGCCCTAGGTTTGCTCACTAATCTCCTATGTGGGACTTTATCAAAGGCTTTCAAAAAAGTCCAGGTACACTACATCCATGGGCTCTCCCTTGTTCATCTTCACAGTTACATCCTCAAAAAATTCCAGAAGATTAGTCCAGCACATTTTCCTCTTTGTAAATCCATGCTGACTCTGACCTATTCTGTTACTGCTATCCAAATGAGTCGTAATCTTATCTTTTATAATTGACTCCAGCATCTTTCTGGAGTCCAGCACTGATGTCAGGCTAACCGTTCTATAATTCCCTGTTTTCTCTCTCCCTCTTTTTGTGAAATTATGTATCAAATGGTACCATATTTACAGTTAGATGAATGAGTCAAATAGAAGAGAGATTCCCATTGAGCATTATTGGATTACAGTTATATTGAATGTACCAAACAAATAGCATATTAGGACAATATTAGGGCAAATTACTTAATACTATTTCCACTATTTGTTGTGAAAAGCTGCCTGTATTCAATGAATGATGCTAACCATTTATCAATTCTACTGAATCGATTATAAATTTGCTGCATATAATACATTAAGTGTGTTGATTACATCAGGTGATCAGTCCATGTTTCCTACTTTATTGTTGTAAATATTATTTGGATTCCTCGTGCCATTCTCCATCCTTGGCTGTACTTATTCTGTTTTGGGTCTCAGCTTATCAGGAAGCATTTCTACTGATACTGGAAATTTAATGAGCTATTGATCATGGAGAGACAGATTCCGACACAGTGTAGTACACATAGAATATTAGGAGCGGATTTTGCTTTGTGCTTACTGCTTTCAGTTATCTGTGTTGCTGATGATCATTTCATTCCCAGACTCTGACATTTCCTATTGCTGTTCTCTCTCTGGATCTAAAGGATGATACATTCTCCAAGATTTATAACATTTAAAGTAAAAGCAGAAAGTGCTGCAGAAACTCAGCAGGTCCTGCTGCATTTATTCGTAGAGAAGCATAGTTAATGTTTTGCTTTCAATGCACTTCTTCAGAATCCTGAAGTTTTGCCAGATTTCGAGTTTCTTCAGTACTCTAACAACACCAACTTGACCTCAAGCAACATCCAGGAAGCTTGACACCATCCAGGACAGCCAACTTTGGTACCACATCCATAAATTTCCAATCCCTCCATCACTGGCGATCAGTGTATACTATCTACAAGATGCAGCACAGAAATTCACTAAGATTCTCAGACAGTACTTTCCAAATGCCATTAGAAGAATAAGGGCAGCCGATGCATGGCAACGCCACCACCTGCAAGTTACCCTCCAAGCCACTCACCATGTTTTGGAAATATATATTGCTGTTCCTTCCCTGTCACTGAATCAAAATCCTTTAGTTTCCTCCTGAACAACATGCAGCTTTTCATCCATATAATAAAAACTGGGATGAAGCTGTTCCTGAACCTGCTCATGCTTGTGTTCAGGCTTTTTATTTTCTGCCTGATGGAAGAGATTATAGGAGATTATTACTGGGGTGGGATGGGTTCTTTATGATGACAGCCTTTCTGCAGGCAGCAAGCCACGTAAATAGAGTCCATAGATGGAAAGTTGGCTTTCATGAAGGTCTGGCCTGTGCACACCACCTCCTGTATTTTTTTTATGGTCCTGGGAAGAGCAGTTGCCTTACCAAGCCATTATGCACACGGACAACATCTTTTCAATGGTGCATTTTGTTCTGGAACAGGCCAGACCTCCTCAAAGCATTTCAGCAAAGTAGCCTGGACACAAACTTTGCTAATTGTTGTTAGCAGGTGTACAGTGATATTACAGGAGGGATGCAGCTGGCATCAATCACATTTTAAAAATTCAGTGGGTTACGGTCAGTGTATATGATTGTCTCAAGATATGTTGCTGGTAAAGAAACATTGAAGTGTTGTAACACCAACACCTTCTCAACTGTTGAATATTTCTGCTGATGAATGTTCACTTTTCTGGAGAAATACCCAGGCTTTCTATCTTCTCGTTGTCTTCTTGCAATAGCACAGCACCGACACCCACATCACTTGCATCAATAGCCACCTTGAATAGCTTTGTGTAATTACAGTGGAACCTTAATTAGCTGAATGAAATGGGAAGGCAGTATTTCATTTGGTTAATTGATTATTCGGTTAATTGATTCAATGCCTCTCATCTGGGCCTCGGAGTTTTCTGAAGTTTCCTTGTTCCTCACTCTGCCTGCCATGCTCCCTCTCTCTCTGTCAGGGTTTGTTTCTGAGCGTACATACACTTATGTGTAAGGGACCTGCGGCATTGCTGAAGCTTCCCCACACCACCGCCCCAAACTGTTCAATGGGATTGACAAAGTGAGCACTTGTTAAGTCAGCTCCCTGTTCAGGAGATTAGGCAGCGACACACTGCACGTGAGCCACCACCCTTGCCCCCACCCCCACCCATGCCCAATCGGTACCCCCTGCCTGCACCTACCCCGCCCCCACTCCCATCCATCTGCCCCCACCCCATAGCCCCACCACCCACCCACTGTCAGTAAGCAGAGTTCATTTTTAATCATTGTAAACAAAAGACGGGATCAGTGTTGAAACATCTCTTTGATGTAATGTTTCCGTCAGGACCTTGCGATCTTCTTCCAGATAATCTGAAATTCGGATAATTGAGGTTTCTCTGTACTGTGGCTGATATTGGGGCAGTGGTTAACATTGCTTTCAGGCTGTCCGTTGTCGCTGGAAACCTCTTGCCTTTTTTTTAGCAATTCAGTGAGTGGAGCAGCCATACTGCTAAAATTTGATATGAATTTTGATAAAGTCCACTCAATCGCAGGAATTGTCGCATTGCCCTTTTTGTTGATGGTATGGGAAACTCCCCAATTACCTTTTTTTTACATTCTATGGTGTCATTTGTCCATGTCGAATAACGTGGCCCAGGAGGGTGACTAGGGTTTTGGCAAACTCACTTTTAGCCAGGTTTATCGCCAAGCTTGCCTTCCGAACTTGATCAAACAATTCTGATAAACGTTGCAAGTGTCCGTTCCGTGTGTGACTAAAAATCACCAGGTCATCAATATATACGGCACAATTGGGTAATCCAGCAATGACCTTATTGGTTAGTCTCTGAAATGTGGCTGGCGCATTTTACATACCAAACGGCATGAACTTAAACTGACATAGTCCATTTGCCATTATGAAAGCCAAAATTGTCTTTGTTCTTTCAGTCAAAGGCACCTGCTGGTATCCCCTGAGCAAGTCCAACTTAGAAATATAAGTTACTTGTCCTACCTTTTCAAACCAGTCTTTCAAATGTAGAATTGGGTATGCATCAGTTTTTGTAATGGCATTGAATTGACTTTCTAATAGTCCACCCGTAACTGTTGGGTACCATCTGGTTTTGGCACCATCACTATGGGTGAGCTCCAGTCACTGTAACTCACTTTGAATATGTCATCTTGGAGAATGTATTCAATCTCCTTTTTGAAACTGTGCCAACTTGAGGGTTATGCCTATAAGGACGTTGCTTAATTGGAGCAGCATCTCATGTTTTACATCCAGCATATTAAGTTAATAATTCCCAGCTTACTTCCACATATTTCCCCCCACCCCATGCAATATAATAACTCTCAGGTCATTTTAATTTTGCTCTGGAAGGTAACTCAATAATTTATCCCAATTTTTGACAACTTCTTCGTTGTCCAATTTAATTTGAGGAATGTCCAATTCAGAATCTTCTGAACTTGGTTCTTCCCTCTATGTTGTAACCAATAACACATTCTACTCTTGCTTTCCTTTCTTGTCAAAATATCTTTTGAACACGTTCACGTGACACAATCTGTGAGAGTTCTTTCAGTCTGGAGTCATTATCAAATAATTCATCTCACTCAACTTCCTTTTGACTTGATAAGATCCACTAAACCTTGCTTTTAAAGTTTCACTGGAAGTAACGCTAACACCTTATCCCCGATAGCAAAATTGAGTTTTTGACGACTTGTCTGCTTCCTGTTCCATTCAATGCCGTGATATATTTAAATGCTGTCTAGCCAACCCCTCTGCTCTATTTAATCATTCTGAAAATTTGACCCAAAGTCCAAATATGTGTCTCTGAATCCAATCCTGACTTACTAATTTCTCCTTTAATTTTAATGGTCCTCTCACCTCATACCCCAAAACTAATTCAAATGGACTGAATTTGGTCAATTCATTTAGTGCATCTCTGATTGCAAAAAAGTACAAATGGACTTCCCTTATTCCAATCATCTGGATATTCCTGACGCTAAGCACCATAATTCTATTAGTTTTAAAATAATGATGGAAAAGGATAGACCAGATCTAAAAGTTGTAGTTCTAAATTGGAGAAAGGCCAATTTTGATGGTATTAGGCAAGAACTTTCAAAAGCTGATTGGATACAAATGTTCGCAGGTAAAGGGATGGCTGGAAAATGGGAAGCCTTTCGAAATGAGATGAGAGTGCAGAGACAGTATATTCCAGTTAGCGTGAAAGGAAAGCCTGGTAGGTATAGGGAATGCTGGATGAATAAAGGAATTGAGGGTTTAATTAAGAAAAAGAAGGAAGCATATGATAGGTATAGACAAGGTAGATTGAATGAATCCTTAAGAGTATCAAAGCAGTAGGAATATACTTAAGAGGGAAATCATGAGGGCAAAAAGGGGACATGAGATAACTCTCTTTGCCAAGGCTAGGGAGAATCCAAAGGGTTTTTACAAATACACTAAGGACAAAAGGGTAAATAGGGAGAGAATATGGCCCCTCAAAAGATCAGCAAGGCCGCTTTTGTGAGGAGCTGCAGGAGATGGGGGAGATACTAAATGAGTATTTTGCATCAGTGCTTACTATGGAAAAGGAGATGCAAGGCATACAATGTAGGGAAGTAGATGGTGACATCTTGAGAAATCTTCATATTACAGAAGAGGAAGTGCTGGATGTCTTGAAACACATAAACGTTGTACTTCACCTGATCAGGTGTAACCTTGAAGTATGTGGAAAGATAGGGAAGTGGTTGATGGACTCCTTGCTGAAATATTTGTAACATCAATTGTCACAGGTCAGGTGCCGGAAAGCTGGAGGTTGGCTAATGTGGTGACACTGTTTAAGAAAGCTGGTAAGCACAAGCCAGGGAACTATAGACTGGTGAGCCCGATGTCAGTGGTGGGCAAGCTGTTGGAGGGAATCTTGAGAGACAGCATGCACTTGTATTTGGAAGGGCAAGGACTGAGTAGGGATAGTCAGCATGACCTTGTGCATGCCAAATCATCTCTCAAACTTGATTGAGTTTTTTGAAGAAGTAACAAAGATGATTGATGAGGGAAGAGCGGTGGATCTGATCTATATGGACCTCAGTAAGGCGTTCGACAAGGCTCCCCATGGGGAGACTGGTTAGCGAGGTTAGATCTCATGGAATACAGGGAGAACTAGCCATTTGGATACAGAACTGGCTCAAAGGTAGAAGACAGAGGGTGGTTGTGTTTCAGACTAGAGGCCTGTGACCAGTGGAGTGCCACAAGGATCGGTGCTGGGTCCACTACTTTTCGTCATTTATATAAATGATTTGGATGTGAGCATAAAAGGTATAGTTAGTAAGTTTGCAGATGACACCAAAATTGGAGGTATAGTGGATAGCAAAGAAGCTTACCTCCGATTACAACAGGGTTTTGATCAGATGGGCCAATGGGAGTGGCAAATGCAATTTAATTTAGGTAAATGCGAGGTGCTGCATTTTGGGAAAGCAAATCTTAGCAGGACTTATACACTTAATGGAAGGTCCTAGGGAGCGTTGCTAAACAAAGAGACCTTGGAGTGCAGGTTCATAGCTCCTTGAAAGTGGAGTCGCAGGTAGATAGGACAGTGAAGATGGCGTTTGATATGCTTTCCTTTATCGGTCAGAGTATCGAGTCGAGGAGTTGGGAAGTCATGTTGCAGCAGTACAGGACATTTGTTAGGCCACTGTTGGAATATTGCAATTCTGGTCTCCTTCCTATCGGAAAGAGGTTATGAAACTTCACAAAAGATTTACAAGGATGTTGCCAGGTTTGGAGGATTTGAGCTATAGGGAGAGGTTGAATAGGCTGGGACTGTTTTCTTTTGAGCGTAGGAGGCTGAGGGGTGACTGTATAGATAGGGTATGGATAGGGTGAATAGACAAAGTCTGTTCTCTGGGGTGGGGGAGTCCAGAATTGGAGGGCATAGTTTTAGGGTGTGGGGAAAGATATAAAAGAAACCTAAGGGGCAACTTTTTCACGCAGAGGGTAATATGTGTATGGAATGAGCTGCCAGAGGAAGTGGTGGAGGCTGGTACAATTACAGCATTTAAAAGTAATCTGAATGGGTATATGAGTAGGAAGGGTTTGGAGGGATATGGGCTGTGTGCTGGCAGTTGCTTTGGGATATCTGTTCAGCATAGATGAGTTGGACCGAAGGGTCTGTTTTTGTGCTGTACATCTGACTTTATATTTAAATTGTTTCTCACCAGTCTTTGGCTACTATGGGTTTGTTCCCCCCTCACTCTGTTCTTTACTAAGTTTAACCTTCATCTCCATCCTTTTAAAGCTGACTTTCCTGTCTAAGCCAATTTCTGAAGTGCAAGCTCCCTCTCCTTCTTCTTTTCCCCTCTCTCCTTTTCTGTCACTTCTCTTTTTCATTTGCTAAAGCAATTTGTTCTTTATCCCTTTCCCGTGCATTTAATCGTTATTCAAACTATTTCATTTCTGTTGCACTTTCGTCTTTTGCCTCTAACTCAATCTGCTTCATGTTCAATTAAATTTTAGCCATCTCTAATGATTCTGATTGTGTTTCCACCAAATTTAAATAATGAGCTTTTACTGTAATTATCACTTTCCTCACAGAAGGAGAAAGCTCCAGCTCCAGCAGCTTGGCCTTAATCACCTTTTGCAAGACCCCCACAGTCACTTAGTTCTTCCACTAGCAGAAAGCTGTTGGTGACTGAAAGAGCCATTGCTATCCCAAGTGTTGTTTAAGCCAACCAAAATCAACAACTGGAGCAAAAGACACTAACGCCTACCACTCGCAGCCTTTGAGTCCAACAATCTGAATCCCAAATCAGAACTATAGAACAAATCCTACAATGAATCTGTTATGGACCAGACCAGAACCCCTCAAAACATTTCAAGAAAGTAGCCCGGACTCTTAACTTTGCCAGTTGTTTTAAGCAGGTGTACATTGGATTATCCAGGAGAGTTGCACCTGGCCCAAACACTTGTTTTTAAACAAAACAGATTTTATTTGCAATATTATCGAATGGATCTCAAACAAAAGGGAATAGAATAAAGAATAGTTTAACCTATCAGATTATCCCAACTGAATGATGGTGTTCCAAATATTTGTAACAATCCTCATAAACACCCTCGACACAAAAGGTAAAATCGAACACAGTCTTACGAGAGAGAGTGACACGGCAGCATGGAACCCTGTCTTCAATGTAGCTGTTTCTTGGATCAGGAGCCTCAAAACCTGCATGACTGCTTTAAGTCAACAGCTTGACTGCCAAAAATCAAACCATACCAGAGAAAAGCTGAGCTGGGAGAACTGGCCATTTCACTTTCTTTGTACAAGTGTTTTTAAACTTAAAAGCCTTTTTCTTGAAACAGTGTCTGTTAACTATAATCAAATTGGCCCTAAAACCCATTCAAGCCAAACTTTTTGGAATTACTGTTTTTACAACCTCTCTGGAAAAGTAGCCAAGGACAGCATAGCCTTGTTAAAGGACAGGCATCGTCACAATGTGTCGAGGTTGGTGAGGGCCCTTATGGACATGCCAAATTTCCTGAACTGTCTGAGAAAGAAGAGGCACTGATATGCCTTCTTGATCATTGCATCCACGTGGGAAGTCCAGGACAGGTTATCAGATATCGTCACTCAGTAGAACTTGACTTCTCTACCCCATCAATCCTTTGAAGTAGATGGGGGTCTTTTCTCCACCTTTCTTTTTAAAGTCAATGATCAGTTTTTTAGTTTTGCTAATTTTGAGAAGAAATTGTTCTCATTTCACCAAGCCCTCCATCTCCCTTCCGTACTTTGACTTGTTGTCAGATATCCATCCAACTATGTCATCAGTGAACCTGTCGATGGCGTTCATTTGGAATTTGGCAACACAGTCATGGGTGAATAGGGAGTATATTAGGAGGCTGAAGACACATTCTTGGAGGTGGGGTGGGGGGGGGGTGGGGGAGGATGCTGAGTGTTATTGTGGAAGATTTGCAGTTACTTACCTTCACAGATTGTGGTCTGTGGATCAGAAAGCTGAGGATCCAGTTGCAGATGGCAGAGCTGAGACCAAGGTCCCAGAATTTTGAGTTCAGTCTGGAGGGGGTAATAGTGTTGAGGGTGGAGCTGTAGTCAATGCGCAGGAGTCTGATATAGGTGACCTTGTTGTCCAGATGTTCCAGGGAAGAATGCAGGACTAGGGATATGGTATCCACTATGGACCTGTTATGTCGGTAGGCAAATTGTGGGGGATCAAGGCAAGCTGGGAAGCTGGAGTTGTAGATCATGACCAGCCTCCTGAAGCAGTTCGCAATTATTGAGTTAAAAATCACACAACACCAGGTTATAGTCCAAAAGGTTTACTTGGAAGCACTAGCTTTGGGAGTGCTACTCCTTCATCAGGTGGTCCAAAAGCTCTTTTTTTTATTTCAAAAATATACTTTATTCATAAAATATGCATAGAATAATTTGATACACTGTACATTAGGTAATGCCATTCATATTTCCACATTTACATACACAGCTCCGAATTATCATTATTACATACAGATCTGTGCATCTCTCACTCACATATTGAGCTAAGGCGTCAGCAGAGCCCAAATGACTGCATGGGCCCCCTGCTTTTCTTTCGACAGGCAGATGTTAAACGGTGGTCTTTCCCCACCGCGCCTTGGCGGCAGCTGCCCCAAGCTTCAGCGCGTCCCTCAACACGTAGTCCTGGACCTTGGAATGTGCCAGTCTGCAACACTCAGTCGGGGTCAACTCCTTCAGCTGGAAGATCAACAGGTTTCGGACCACCCAGAGAGCGTCCTTCACCGAGTTGATGATCCTCCAGGTGGTCCAAAAGCTAGTACTTCCAAATAAACGTACTGAACTATAACCTGGTGTTGTGTAATTTTAAACTTTGTCCACCTGAGTCCAACAGCTGCACCTCTAAGTCATGATTATTGCGGTCAAAGCCACTGTGTGGTAGTCATTAAGGCAGTTTGCATTTGAATGAATTTTTAAGTGTTTCCTCTTTATTTCAGATCTCCAGCAGCCGCAGTATTTTGCTTTTACTTGTAACAACTAATTGCATTGATGTTAATGAGCCCACTTTAAGTGATGAGAACTTTACTGAACTTTGACAACAACAGACATTGATGATAGTTAGATTTGCACATCTAATTTAGTTATTAGATAAGAATGCAATGAAATTGCGAACAAATTTGAAAACATGATTGATCAGTTTTCTCATGTATGACATTTTAGAAAATCTATTCCACTTAAGCACAAAGCAAATTTGGCAACAAGTTTAAGAATTGTTTCTAATAATGAATTCTATCGTGTAAAATATCATTGAGTAACTTTGTTAGATATTCAGCATCAACAGGTCTTTCTATGCACTGCCCAAGTACAATGGTACTGAAGAAAATGATGAACACAGGTCTATGGCCAGCCAAGGAAATAATCACATGGAGTTGAAATCCAAGTTCTAGGATTTGGCTAAATCTTTCAATTAAGTTTGTATTGATCAAAATTGTTTGAAGTAATGGAAAGACTTGATAAAATATTTTCTATCAGTATGAGAACACTTTCATTTTGGCAGTTTACTCCCTTGTCCTAATGATGCTAGTATACTAGAGTATGGTTCCCTAGGCATGGTTAGCTTCTGTTCTTTGTGTTACTTACTGTTTTTGCACTTGATGCTTTTTTTTGTTCTCTCGCCGTGACTTGTCTTTTTAATCGGTAATAATCACAAAACTCCAGATGTGGTGCAGCCATCACATTATAGTACCTAAATTTGAAGCATGGCTGTCAAAAATTCTGGACTTAGCAAATCTTTTAAACCTTGATACATTTTGTACAAATCTCTATCAATTCTGAGAAATATTCAAAAAGATTCAGGCATTGTATACTTAAAATTCATGATGATAACTTGCACTACCTGCAGCCCCGATAAATTTAAGTGCAGTCTTTCAGGATTCTTCAAATGCCATGTTGATGTCAGAATTAGTCATAGTAATTATTTGTGATTTCCATGTTAACAATGTTCCTATAGCATTGGTTTAAGCAGTAAAAACAAATATAGCCATAAGATTTAAAGTAAAAGATCTAGGTTTGTGTATTTAAAAAGCTTCTCTGTACAGACAGCTTCAAGTCTGTAGAATGCCTGGCATTGCAACTTTTGGCTGAATTGTGTGTAAGTGCTTGGATGTGTTTGGAGATTGGAGAGAGGGAGATGGAGGGAATGCTAAGGTTTAATATCCGTTAAGAGCATTTTGAACTGAAGGTCTGATGTTATTTCATCATTTCTGGAATTTTACTGATGGTACCTAGCAAAGGGGGCTGACTTTGCATGTTTAAAAAATTAAGGAATTTAAAGCAGTTAAAGAATTTAAAAGGCTAGTTAACTAGAATTTTACCATGCAAATTGATTTTACTGAAGACATATGGAAACCAGAGGTTCAGAGCCTTGTCTAACTAAGGGAGACCACAAGGAAATGGAAGCTCAGTATAGCACTCAGCAGTCATCGAGAGAGTGAGTGTGCCTTGCCAGGTTGGGTGATGCAGAGCAAACATTGCCAGACAGTGGCAAAAGGGAGCCAGTCTTGTTGGGGTCTGCTGCCAGAATGGCACCAGGCAATAGAACTTGATCCAAAAGGACCAAAGTGAAGTATTTCTGTTTGGTTGAAAGATGTCAGATCTTCAAGGCCACCCAAACATTGGACTCTCCTTGAGGAGGAAAAACAGCTGAGTGTGAAAGAAGTTTAGCCGTTCCTGTGGCTTATTCCAACCTCAGGACCATCCATATGGCCAGCCTTGGAGTAGGCACTTCAGAGAAGGACCTGGCAGGTGTACCACCAATTTTTAACACACAGAAAAGGCTATTCCTTGGAGAGAATATTTTAATTCAGGTTGATCTGTCTAGATGTCTGAGTAATAGCGTCTGCACTCTCCAAGGAGGTAGTCATTGATCATTGTGCCATATTGCAGGATGGGCTGAAACCCATTGGGTTGATGGCTGCCTAATGACAGTATCATTGAAGATTATAATTGATCTCAACTTCCACACTTTTTGGTTTTTATAGGAATCTGCTGAAGATGCATGGTGTCTCCCAGATTGTGGTACATTGTATACGTCAAGGAGGTGACCAATACCCTGTTCAGGCGGATCAGTCACTGTGTTTGATAGTATATCAACAAGTCAGGTGGAGACCTCCACCAATTTAGCGCCATCTTTCAGTTTCTGAGGTGTGAGGTGTCATTGATTGCAAGCGTGCAGACATCAAGCCTCCCACAAATTAATCAGAGCTGTTCTACAAAGAAAGATGTTTTTCTTGCTCGACATTTGATTGATCCATGACCAGTAAAAGGTGATCCTTCTAGTGTGTGCACAGTTCTCAGTTAGCAGCCACAATGCCTGTATACCTTCCAGATGCCATAGCTCCTTTGATTCTGCTTTACACCTTCAGAGATGGCAACTGGGAAACAGAACCTAGCCATTAAAACATAGCTGTTTAAACCTGTAAGGAATTCACTTATGGATGCAGGGCCGAGTTGCAAGCCCTGTCATAAGTCATCCTGCGTGATCATCAAGTGGGTCTTAGGTCAGTTGGAGATGCGATTCAGGTGCCTGGATCTTTCTGTTGGGTTCAGTCTTCCCCAATAAGCAGTATCTTACTTCATCGTGGTGTTGTGTGCTTTTCGCAACCTAGAACGTTAGGCATTGAACAATGAAGCCACTGAGTACTGCAGAAAAAAGATGCATTTTGTCAAATATTTTTATCTTGCATTCATCAGGACAATTCATAAGAATGTAAAGAGAAACAATGTTTTTCTATGTTCGAGAAAAGCATGTATTAGTTGGCATGTGGACTCTGGTAGAAGCATCACTATGAAGAATGAACCATCAAATGACCATTATCTGCTAAAGTTTCATTCTTTGCAGGCAGAAAGAACACTGCAACTGTTTCAACTAAACAAAATGGATGACATGATGTGGAGGAGCTGATGTTGAACAAAGTTAAAAATCTCACAACACCAGGTTATAGTCCAACCGGTTTATTTGGAAGCACTAGCTTTTGGAGTGCCACTCCTTCATTAGGTGGTTATGGTATATAATATACAGAATTTATAGTAAAAGATTACAATGACATGCAATCAAAATGATATATTGAAAAAAGCATGGATTGTTAAGTGTTTAATCTTTTTGAATGGGTTTGCAGGTTTAAGTTCATTAATATTGCATATTACAGTAAACCTTCAGTCGTAATCTAACTGGTAGAGGTATTAGTATTTGGAGAATTCATGAATCATAGTCTGCTTGCCAACCAATCAACATATACTCTGCTTTTTATCCTTTGCACTGATTCTTCTGAAATGTCTTGATGAATGTAAGACAAAAAACTTTGACAAATGTGTTTTTTAAAATTCAGAAATACTCAAGTTCTGTACTACAAATAGACAATGAATACCTTATGGATCCCAAGTCTTACTGCACTGATGATCTGGAGAAGTCAGCTGACCAGGCAATACTTGATAAAGAACTCCATGAACCACAGACAAGGGGTGTTGAGAATGTGCTAAAATATAGATATTTTCTTGTGACTCTTATGACCATTATGAAATGCTAAAACATTCCCTTTATGCATCATTTTTGTCACCCCCTTCAGTTTGCTGTTTATCACCTAGTGTCTGGGTGCGCACTGCACGTTTGGAAGGTTAAAGACTGTATCACTTTCAGCCAGTTGAAGAAGCCAGACTGGAGTTGAGGTTTCATCGGGTCATGAGAATTGAAAGAAAAAGAAACCATGATGAAGAGCACTTCTATTGAACAGCATAACAAACATGGAACACAACATTTATATACTGAATTCATGTATGAAATCCAACTGCACAAATGTGTGCTTAAATCTTTTATATATACTCCTACATGGTGTTCCTGCACAAGTTATTGTCGCAGCTGCTGACAGCCTGCTCATCTTGTCCCTTAATCTTGGGATGATTTTGGTGGCAGTCTTTTGATTGAAGGTCTGGAAGGCCCCATCATACAAAGAGGTACACTAAGCACTGTCTGTATTAACAGAGGACCTGAGAAGCACTCTGACAGGAGGCCTTAGAAATGAAAGGCAATTGCTTATTGCAGAGATATGAGGATCTAGTCTCCAAGCATGTTGTCTCCTTAACACATTGCCTTTCCCATGAACTGAAAGCAGAGATAGCAATGATATGCAGGTTTGCTCGTACTTCTGTCATCCATTGCTGGATCTGACTCCCCAAGAATGTTGTTGATTTTTCAATTGAGGAAGCCAAAGAAATATCAGCATTTGGTTGGATGGAGTCCTTTGTCATTGTACAAAAGCTTTTGGCAGCTCCACCAGATGGTCCCTTACCCCTCTCTGCAACTGGACACTTGCTATGTTGTCAGGTATGGCAGCCCTGTGCTGGCCTTCTGAAAATACACGAAGGAGCAGTTTTGTTTCTCTATGGAGATAATCACAAGCTTATGCTGGTGGCTGATAGCTACACACGATAGAGAACGCAAATTCTCCTGTATGCTGGTATTCTCGAAGGACTTACATTCTCTTACTTAGAGTTATATAGCACAGAAACAGACCCTTCAGTCCAACTTGTCCATGCAGATCAAATATCCTAAATAAATCTAGTCCCATTTGCCAATATTTAGCCCCGATCCCTATTAAACCCTTCCTATTCATATAGCCATCTAGATGCCTTTTAAATGACAGTTGTATCCACTTGCTCCCCTTCCTCTGGCTGTTTGTTCCATATATGCACCACTGTCTGCATGAAAAAGTTGCCCCTCAGATCTCTTTTAAATCTTTCCCCTCGCACCTTAAACATATGCCCTCTAATTTTGGACTCTCCTATTCTGAGGGAAAAAAAACTTTAGCTATTCACTGTACCCATGCCCCTTATGATTTTATAAATTCCTCAGTCTCCAATGTACCAGCGAAAATGCCCCAACCTATTCAGTCATTCCCTATAGCTCAAACCCTCCAATTCTGGCAACATTTTTATAAATCTTTTCTGAATCCTTTCAAGTTTAACAATCACTTTCTTACAGCAGGGAAACCAGAACTGAATATAATATTCTAAAAGTCGCCTAACCAATGTCCTGTTCAGCTGAATCATGACATCCTTGTGGTGGACAGCAGTGAGAGGTGCTTTTTGCTGAAATGTAATCTTGCCTCTGACAACATATGCTACCTGATCTTGTGTGTCATCAAACAGCTGGTCACTTTTCTCCATCAAGCATGGCCACTTATGTTGGCCTATGCAAGTTCCAAATGCCAAGTGAATTCCCCTTGAAGGACCAAAGCAGATCTTTCATGCACTTTCAGCACTAGATTCACAACCTTTTGTTGTCTGCAGGTTTTGGCCCCTCTACAGTCTCAGTCCAGGCTTGTTTGATTGCTCTCCTCCTTCCCCTAAGGAAGACGAGTTGTCACCTTGCCCTTGCAGCCTGAAGGAGAACCTGCTTTTGCTGAATCATCATGCTGTCTGGGTGCTTCCGTCTTGTCAACATGACACTGTCTATATTTAAAAATAAGACCTGGATGCTTTGACCATTTCTTGTGAAATAGATTGCCATTAGATCCTTCAACCATATCTCCTTTTCAAAAGCCTTTTCATCTGGGCAATTGACTAGTATTAGAATTCGCCCAGACCTCTTGGCCCAAAAGTAGGGACACTACTGCTGTGCCACATGAGCCTTAGGTTAGCTTTAAGTGGCGCTAACCCCTCTCAAACATGGTAAATTTATTCTAATACTATTTGCAGAACCTTTCCCTCAGTAATCTATTTTAATGAGTAGTTTCAAGTCAGATCAATTTAATCTGGTGTGCTTTCCATAGTTTCTTCTTTGGCAATGCCATTAAACAATTGTAGATCTATATAATTTTGCTAGATTTACTTGTCAGCTACATTTTGAAATTTAAAGTAAAATCCAAATCTTGTTTTATGATAATCAAAACTTAATTTCTGTTGCAGCTTCTATTGTGATTCCTGCTGGTAGAAGTGTTCAGAATTTTACCTCTGCAGATTTGGTAGGTTTTATATTACTAATCAATCCTACTTTGTCATATTTATCTCCACATCAATGCCTACATGTTCCAGGTATGTCCAGCGCTTGTGAAAAGCACTGGACAAATCACTTATTTTTAAAGATTGGTTGTGTACCACAGGCTATTTAATAATGCTTAATTGCTCACTCAAGTTCCTGAGATAAAATTCCACAAGTTGTGACATTGATTCAATTGATATTTATGAGTGCGCTTTTTCAGATCAGGGTTATTGGGGTGTGGGTGCAAGGAAGCACACTGGGAGGAATGCTTGAAGTAATCCCTGAAAGCTCTGTGACTTTATTCCAGTGGTGGCCAAATCAACATCCTGTACAACTCCAACATAACCTCCCTGCTCTTACAATCCATGCCACAACTGACACAGGCAAGTGTCTATTAACTGTCCTGTTAAACTAGTACCTTCAGGCATTTTGGGCAAGCATCCCATGATCCCTTTGTTCCTCTGAACTTCCTAATATTCTGCTATTCATTGTTACTTTTTCCAAAGTAACTATTATCAGGCTTATATTCCATCTGCCACTAATCTGCCTATCTGACCAATCTATTTATACCTTCCTGTAACCTAAGATCTTTTTCCTCACTATCAACTATTTGGTCAATCTTCACTTATTTGGTTAAGCACCAGACAATGCACTCACTGATCACTATCAAGTGAACATTTTGCAGTCCCTGTGGAATTTATTTTTGTTCATTCATGTGATATTAATGTCATAAGTAAGGCCAGCATTTATTGTTCATCCTTAATTGTTCATTAAAAAGGTATGAGGGAGCTACCTTCTTGAACTATTGTAGTCCGTGTGCTGTTTGTACATCCCAGGTTGGAAGTGATAGACAAAGGAGTTGAGAGTTCTTGGGGAATTGAGAGGAAAGTAGAGAAAAGGAGCAGACATGCTAATTTGAATTCCTGCTCATATTTTTTATGTTTCCCATTGATGTCTAGACTGGCTTTAAATTTTGTAGATATTTTTAATAACATGTTTGAAAATCATGACACATCTGTGAAGCATGTAAATTAGCTCACTGAGCTGGAAGATTTGTTTTCAGACATCTCATCACCATACTAGATAACATCATCAGTGAGAGTCTCCGGTGAAGCGCTGGTGGCATGTTCTGCCTCACGATTTATAGATCTTGGTTTCTGAAGGTGTGTGATGTCATTTCTGGGTTTTTTTCAAGGGAAGGTAGATGGGATCTAAATCGATGTGCTTATTGATGGAGTTCTGGTTAGAATGCCATGCCTCTAAGAATTCTCATGCATGTCTTTATTCCGCCTGTCCTAGGATGTGTGTGTTGTCCCAGTCAAAAAGGTGTCCTTCTTTGTATGTATAGAAACTAGTGATAGTGGGTCATGTCTTTTGGTGGCTAGTTGGTGTTTATGTATCCTGGTGGCAAGTTTCCTGCTAGTTTGTCCGATGTAGTGTTTTTTCAGTTTTTGCATAGTATTTTGTAGATGACGTTCGTTTTGCTGGTAGTATCTAATGGATCCTTTAGGTTCATTAGTCGCTGTTTAAGTGTGTTAGAAGGTTTGTGGGCTACCATGATGTCGAGGGGTCTGAGTAGTCTGGAAGTAATTTCTGATATGTCTTCGATGTAAGGTAATGTGGCTATGGTTTTTGGTTGCGTTGTGTCTGCTTCCAGACTACTCAGACCCCTTGGCATCATGGTAACCCACAGACCTACCAACACACTTAAACAGTGACTAATGAACATAAAGGATCCATTAGATACTACCAGCTAAACAAACATCATTTACAAGATACCATGCAAGAAGTGTAAAAAAACTACTACTTTGGACAAACTAGCAGGAAAGTTGCCACCAGAATATATGAATACCAGCTGACCACCAAAAGACACGACCCACTATCACTAGTTTCTTTACATACAGACAAAGAAGGTCACCACATTGGGACAGCACGCACATGCTTGGGCAGGTGAAACAAAGACATGCACAAGAATTCTTAGAGGCATGGCATTCTAACAAGAGCTCCATCAATAAACACATTGACTTAGATCCTATCTACCTTCCCTTGGGAAAAAAAAACGGAAATTACATCACCCACCCTAAGAAATCAAAATCTATAAATAGAGAGGCGGGACATACCAGCAGCACTCCACTGGAGGCTCTCACTGATGTTACCGAGTATGGTGACGAAATGTCTGAAAACAAACCTTCCTGCTCCGCAAGCTAACTTATATACATATAATCAACTTGAGCTATAAATCTTCTCAAATATCACTAACACCTGTGAAGTATTGGGGCCTGAACCCAGGCCTCCTGGCCCAGAAGTAGAGGTGTTACTGATGCACCACAGGAGCTCTAGGCTAGCTTTAAGTGATGCTGACTTTTCTCAAACATACTGAGGTGTACAGCCATTTAATTCACACAATCTGTTTAGCTATTTGTGCCAATTATGCAAATTAGTCAGCACAAATTTGATGTGCTACTTCTGAGAAAAAGTGTGGGTTTATTATGCATAGCACCACTCTGTGCTCATTTTTAGAGGCTATTGAATTTTAGATTGTCTTTCCCCCACCAGTTTTCTACTGTACCTAATGTAGTTCTGCAGTCAATTATCATTAATGTGCACTGGCATAGTCCAATAATTTGTCCTTTGTTAACTTTGTGGGGAAAGTGTGACCACCTTGTACTGCATAAGAAGAGTTAAGTAGCCAATTTGGGGTAAATCCCACTCGTTCATCCCTGTTGAGAAGCCTGTGTTGAACAGAAAAGGGATAACCCTGCACAAAGTAATCTCCATTTGTCTGGGAACATTGCAGCATGAAATTTCAGTCTCCAATTAATTTTTTGTTTCAAGAATTATGTCTAATGTTAAGCACTCTTCTACCTACAAATAATTTCAATTAAAAAGTTTCATTTTCTGCTTTCTGGTATACTTCCTTATGATGGCACCTAACCCCTCTATCCTGGAAACCCTGCACCTGAATTCCACTCAGTTCTGATACTGCTATACTGATTTTCTTTGTGCATGGAGTTTGTTCCGAGAACCTACATTAAAGGACAACCTCCGTTGCTATGATAGGTAAAACGCAGAATATTCCAGATGGTAGAAATCTGAAATAAAATCAGAAAATGCTGGAGAAAGTCAGCAAGTCTAACATCATCTGAGGAGAGAGAAAAACAGAGTTAATGTTTCAAGTTCGCAGGCTCATCTTCAGAAATTGGTGCTTTGGGCTATCTGAAGGCTAATCATAGAGCTGTGACCTAACAAATTTTTAACTGTTAGGTTTTTCATACCCTTAACATTGTATTGTTGTTCTTTTAGAATGCTTCAGGTGCTACAACTACTCTTGCATTGCCTTCTGGCATTGCTCTTCCAATTCAGGTTCCCGCTGGAGTTACCTTGCAGACTGCTTCAGGCAAGTACTTTGTTTTCCTGACTGTTCCAATAAATCACTTTATGTAAATTGGTTTTTCCAGTGTTAAATGTTGGATTATTTTTCTTGTTTTTGTCAATCCAAATTGCTTTATTTTGTCTCTTCAGAGTGCACACTATTTGCAGAGACGTTTTATAGAGGCTGTTAATCTATTTATACAAATTTGTGAGGGCCCTTGTGGCATAGTGGTAGTGTCCCAAATCTCTAAGCCAGAAGATCTAGGTTCAGGTGCCCAGAAGTGTGTCATAATATGTCTGAACAAGTCAGTTTAAAAACATATCCAAGCTTGTGAACCAAACACACTTAATGCATAAATAATTATTGCTGACATAGAATGTAGATTCAGGACAATATAAGCATTCGAACAAATTTTAAAATGCACATTTTTAAAGTAAGAAAATGTAATTGGATTTCTGGGTTTGCAAACTTTTAGGTATTGTGAGGCTAGGAAAAATAATATTGGCAACTTAACAATTTAACTGCAGCAAGCAAATTATGACACCTTTATCTCGAAGGTATAAAATTTTACCAAGTTATAAAACTTAAGGAGAGGAAATCCTGGATTCAGGGAAAGCATTTTTTTTGTAGGTTCATGGATGTGGGTGTTGCTAGATAGGCCAGCATTTATTGCTCATTCCAGAGGCCAGTTAAGAGTCATTGCTATGGATTTGGAGTAATGTGTAGGGCAACCAGATAAGGATGGCAGATTTATTTTTCTTACAGGATGTTAGTCAGCAGATGAGTTGTTAAATAGCATTTGACAGTTGTTAGATGGTCACTTTTAGGTTAGCTGCTTTTCTTTATTCTAGATCTTCTTAATTAAATTTAAATTTCAAATCTGCCTTGGTGGAATTCCCCAGAACATTACCCTGGGGATCTGAATTATTAGCCCAGCGACACTATTAATATGCCCTGTTACTGTGCTATTTGCTTCTGGCTCTCTGCTGACTGTTTAGAATTATTGAGAGTACATAGGAATAAGTTGTATTTAAATTTTAAATGGTGTAATTTGAAAGTTTGACATTCTTTATAACAGTACTCAGATTTAAAATCATGTTGAAAGGAAATCCTTTTCCCAGTTTTCAGTTAAAGAACAATTTACATTTTATCTACATGTAAGCAAAGTACTAACGTGTCAGCTGTTTACATTTTGTTGTAGCAGAAGTTCCTGAAACTGGTGAATATGAAAAGGATATCAGAGAAAATGTGAGGCAAAGAGTTTGACTGAGGAAGTGAATATTCAGTGCCAAACTTCACTCAAAATCTGATATCTAAAATACAATTAAGTTTAAATTCAAGGGAAGCATATACAAAGATGAACCTATAATTGGTTTAGCATTGCTTGCAGTGTTTGAATTCCTACTGATTTTTAAAAGTGAATGTTGAGCCCAGTGAGAGCTGCTGCGGATGCACAGTTATCATTACTACACAGCCGATTTGCTATCGTGCTATTATACTATTGGCAAGGACTAATTTGGCCCTGCTGCTCCTTAAAAAGAGGGAGCCGATATGAAATGGGTCTTTGAAACAGTGACTTGAAAAAACATTTGGAAATCTCTAGACTGTAACTTTTCATATTTGGCCCTCATTTTTATAATGTATTCAGATTACAATTCTCATCTTTTTGAGTAATAACTTTGAATAACAATTGGTACTTTTTATTTGAACATTTTAACATCTGTTTTTACCTTTATTAATATAGTTATGAACAGTATTTTTATTTCATTGCTGTGATTGAAAGCTTTTATAGTAAACTATCCTAGGGCTCTGAGAAGGCAATGATCAGTGGATTAATTTACACTGAATAAGATTCCTAAAAATACTTCTGTTTTACATCCTTTTGGGAGAACAGTATTGCCTTTGGGATACAGGTTCTCTGATTGATTGATTTGTCTTTTGTCGCTACTGACTATTCTAATTCACATGTTGTTGATTCTATTCAATCTTTATCTTTTCTAGGTCATATGTATAAGGTCAATGTTCCAGTGATGGTAACACAAAGTGCTGCAGGCCAGAAATATTTCCAGCAGCCTGTTCGTCATTTCATTCAGCAAGTAAATCCAGTTACAGGGCAGACAGCTCTCTTCCAACAAAACTCTGTTTCTAGTCAAACACATGTCATTCAGCAGACTTCACAAGACCAAGCACCAACACTCCAACAATCCAATTCAGGTCAAGTTTCCACACATCAGCAATTGCTGACCAACCAATCTTTTGATGTAGCTAATCAGTCTGTTCTGCAACAGCCTGGCATATCAAGACACGTATATATTCAACAACAGGGTACAATGAAACAGGTTGTTTTACAACACTCTGGAGTGGGAGTACAGACAGGGCCACCTATTGTTATTCAGAGACAGTCCATAGCAAACACAGGAACGCTAGCACAACATGTAATATCCACACAGCCAACTCAAATGGAACAGTCTGTGGAAGAACAAGTGACCACTGGCCAGACTCAACATCTGTTAATTCAAAATTCAGATAATGCTCTTCCAGCTCATACACTTATTGTACAAAACCAAGCACCTGAACCAAATGAAGGAACAAACATACCACAATGTGTTTCTGAGCAGTGTGTAGTCCAACAGTTTACACCCCAGGTAAGAGATTAGAAAAATGAGCACTGAAAGACATTAATGTACAGATTTGAAAATTTTTATGTCCATAACATGCAGCTTCTGACATCAGGAAGTTGAGAAGCTGAGACATAAAGGATTGTTCTAATATAAAATTATATTGTTTTATCTGCTTAAAAATACAAACTGAGTGGAGAATTGAAAATGGCTAAAAAGTAGCTAATTATTTCACACCATGTAGCATGCTGGTTTACTATGTTTCTTATGAGTGGAGCACCTGGAAACATTATTAATCTATTGCTTTTGAACCAATCTTAAGTAAATCAGAAATGCCAACAAAATGTTGGTAAAGGCAGGAACCACTTCAACACTTAAGAAGTATTTGGATGAACACTTGAAATGGATACAAGGCTGTGAGCTAAATGTTGGAAAATGGGAAGAGTATATAGGTGCTTGGGAACACTCTGCTAGCTAGAGTCATACCTGGCACTTAAGATGAATGTAATTGTTGGAGGTCAGTCATCTCGAATGCAGGACACCTGTGGACATTCCTCAGGGTAATGTCCTAGGCCCAACCATTTTTAGTTGCTTCATCAATGACCATGCTTCCATCATAAGGTCAGAAGTGGGGATATTCTCTGATGATTGTGTAATGTTCAGCATCATTTGCCTCTCCTCAAATGCTGAAACAGTTCATTTCCAAATGCAGCAAGACCAGGACAATATCCAGGCTTAGGTTGACAATGGCGAGTAGGATTTGTACCATACATGTGCCAGGCAGTATTCAACTCCACAAAAGGTAGAATCCAACCAATGCCCCTTGACATTACCATCACTCAATCCATTATCAACCTCCAGGAGATTAGTATTGACCAAAAACTGAACTTGACTATCTACATAAACACTGTGGCTACAAGAATAGGTCAGAGGCTAGGAATATTGCAAAGAGTACCCCACCACCTGACTCTCCCCAAAACATGTCCACCACATACAAGGTGCAAGTCAGGAATGTGATGGAATACTTTCCACTTGCCTGTATGAGTGCAGCTGTTCCAACTTTCAAGACACTTGACACCAACCAGGACAAAGCAGCTCACTTGACTGGCATCAGATCTACTCCCTCCACTCAGATGCAACAATGTGTACCATCTACATGATACATAGCAGGAATTCATCAAAGATCTTTAGACAACACCTTCCTAACCCATGGCCACTACATTGAGAAAGATGGGGACACCTGATGTATGCCAGCACTACCATCTGCAAGCTCCTGACCAAACCACTCATATCCAGAATTGAAAATATATTGTTGTTCCTTCAGTGTAGCTGGCTCAAAATCCTAAAATGTCCTCCCTAATGAAAATGTGGGTCTACTTTCAGCATATGGACTGCAGTGATTCAAGGAGGCAGCTTGCCATTGCCTTCTTGAGGGCAATTAGGGATGGGCAAAATATGCTGGCCCAGACAGGTACATCCATAATCCAGTAAATGAATTGTTATGGAAAATGTTAGAATCTATTATTAAAAATGTGACACCAGGACACTCGAAAATAATGTTAGGATTGAGCAAAGTCAACATGGATTTATGAAAGAGAAATCATGTTTGACAAACTGTTTGAAGTTTTTTGAGGATGTGGCTCTCAGATTGGATAAGTGGGGAACCAGAGAAAATAATGCATTTTGGTCATTGGAAACATTTGCTAAGGTTCAACAGCAGGTTAGTAACCAAAATTAGAACACTTGGGATGGATTGAGGATTGGTTAATGGTTAGAAGACAAAGAATGGATTTGTTATTCTAATGTTAGTGGGGACCTGCAAGGATCACTACTTCGGCCTCAACTATTCATAGTCTGTGTCAATGATTTGGATGTAGGGACCAAATGTCATATTTCCATACTTTCTGATGAGACAAGCTAGCTGGCAGTGTCAGTTGCTTGGAGGTTGCAAAAGACCTTCAAGTAAAGAACATGGCACATGGAAATGTGAAGTTACCCACTTTGTTAGGAAAAGTAGAAAGGCAAAATATTTTTGAATGGCAAGTGATTATGAAGTGTTAATGTTCAAAGGTACTTGGGTGCCCCTTTCATAAGTCACTTGAAAGCTAACAAGCCAATAGGAATGTGAGTTGTCTATTGCCTTAACAATACAGAAAACAGGTTTTAAAAACATTTGCTGCAATTCTTTAGATTCTTAGTAGGACCACACCTGGAGTTTCATGTTCTCAGTCTATAAAGAATGATATACTTATCATAGAGAGAGTTAAACAAAAATTCACCAGAAGACTGATCCATGGAATGGGATTTTCCTTTGAGGAGACTGGGTGTCTATTCTCTAGAGTTTTGAAAAATCCCATTGAAGCATGTGATATTCTTGGAGGCTTTGATAAGAGAAATAAGGGAAAGAGATTTCTTCTGACTCCGGTCTAGAACCAGGGGAAACAGTTTTAGTAGAATGAAAGGCCACTTGGGATTGAGATAAGGAGAAATTTATTCATTTAGAGAGTGATGAATCTTAGGCATTCTTTACCCCAAAGGAGTAGAGGTTCAGGCATTTAATATATTCAAGCCTGCAATTATTTGATTTCCAGACATTAAAGCTATCAAGGGTGTTTTGGATAGTGTGGGGGAAAATGGCATTGCAGTAGAAGATCAGTGAACTAGTTAAATGGCAGAGGAGATCATTGGGCTGAGTGGCTTGGTCAATTTTTCTGTGAGTCAAAAGAGAACATGTTCAGTATAAGAACAGGTTCAATCAGCTAAAGTAGGTTTGAGATGGTCGGGGCTATTTATATATTTGTTTAAGGAAGAAATTGCTGTCCTCGTGAAGGATAGGTTTCTAATGTAATTGGTGTCCACTGCAAAAAGAGCGAGTTAAGAGCCAGAAACCTTTTAAAGTGGAAGTTAGTGTCTGAAAAGTTTTAGAAGAAACTGGTCATGAGAGAAAACTTAGTTGAGATAGGCAGAAACAAGTTATCCGAGACAAAACATTGAGGTTACCAGGGACATCTTGTATGTGGACCTTGGAAAAAGGTAGACACAGGCTCTGAAGTTTTAGGCTTGAAGTCTATTGGTAAATGTTGTGGGAAAGAGAGTGGGAAATCCCCAAAGGAGATGATGTCAGTGACCATTTGAGAAATTATAGCTTGATGATTGGTGATGGAGTCATGGTTGAAGAAGAGTTGTTAGAATTGGCATTTAGCATCTGACAAAAAGCAACAGCAGGTTAAATGAGCAGAACTGCAGTAATTACAGGATTTTATAAATTCTTTGGTTACTATTTTGCTCATTTTCTTTGAAGTTTGTGACCACGGTTTTATGTTCACCCTCTCAAATTTCCACACAAAGCTGTAGGTTTAGAAAGATCCAAATCTGTGGAAATAGTTCCTCCTGTTTTTTTCCAAATAAAATATGTATTTAATTATATCATCTTAATGGTATCACTTGTACAGTCATGAACTCGTGTTCAAATTTGCACAAGATTATGTTCAAGCAACCTTAAACCAGACTGGATATCTTGAGGCTACTGTAGCATTTTTTTTTTGCTTTACAATTTGATTATTATTTGTTTTGGTGAATTAAATTTTGATTATACCATTTAGGTGAATGAAACCTTGTTAATGGTTGCCACCACATCTGAGGAACAACCAATCAAAGCTGAAGAGTCATCCATCCCACAGTTAGATGGAACTAATGATACGTCTTCAGATGAAGAAATTGGTAACCTGCGGGAAGTGGAAGAAAATGATATACTTGGAATTATTGATGCTGAAGACCTTAAAGCTCTTGAAGGTTATGATGAAGATGATAGTTCTAGCCCTGACACCTCCAGTGATGGCTCTGATGAAGAACCTAAAGAAGAAATTATAGAAGAAGTAATTATGTAAAATATTTTGATCATGATCTTAGTTCCTATAAAGATGAGTAATCACATATAATTGTAGTAAGTATAAGACATGGGAGCAGAAGTAGTTCTTTCAGCCCATCAGCTCTCCCTCACTATTCAGTTAAGTTATAGCTGATCTGATAATCCTTGATTCCCCTTTCCTGTCTTATCCACACAGCCGTTGATTCCCTAACTGGTTAAAAATCTGTCCATCTCAGCCTTGAATATACTTAACAACATAATCTCTACAGGTCTCAACTGTAAAAAAACTTCCGCAGATTCATGACCCTTTGAGAGATGAAATTCCTCCTCACCTGTCTTAAGTGGGTGACTCTTACTTTGAGATTATGTTGTCCCAGAAAAGGAAGCAACCTCTCAACAGTTCCCTAATAATAGTATAGATTTTAATAGGGTCATATCTCATTCTTCTGTACACCAGTGAGTACAGACCCAACTTCTCATAAACATTCCTGTATGCCCAGGAGCAATCTAGTGAACCTTTTTTGGACTGTCTCCAAAGGAAGTTTGCATTTCCTTAGATAAGAGGAGCAAAACTGTTCACAGTATTCCAACTGTGGTCTAACGTGTGCCCTGTACAGTTTTAGCAAGGCCTCCCTATTTTTATATTCTATTCCTTCTGAAACAAAGGCCAAAATTCCATTTGCCTCTCCTAATAACTACTGAATTTGTATGCCAGCTTCTTGTAATTTATACATGAGGTCCTCAAAGGCTGGAATTCCCTCCCAAATGGCAAGTAGGTCTGCCTACACTGCATGGACTGCCACAGTTAAACGTAAGAGCTCCCTCCCACCTTATCACGGACAATGAGGTATAAACAGTAAATGCTGGCTCAGCCAGTGAAATCCCCATCCCTCAAATGAGCATTATTAAGATATACATAAGTTTTCGGTGGTAAGGGGAGAAGGCAAGAGAATACGGTTGAGAAATGTATCAGCCATGATTGAAAGGTGGTGTAGACTCGATGGGCTACATGGTCTTGTGGTATTTTGCTGAATATAATAGTTCTTGGAAGAGTACAAATGCACCCATTATCTCTGAAGATACTTCCTTTAACAATGTGGGATGTATCTCATCAGGCTTAGGGGATTTTTTTGCCTTTAGCTCTGTTAGTTTATCTAGTACGTTTTCTCCAGTGATTTATTTTTGTGTTTATTTCTTCTTCCTCCTCCCTCGCCCACCCATCCCACTCGATTATTTAGCATTCTTGGAATGCTGTTCATGTATTTATCCGAAAGACTGATGTGAAGTATTTATTCAACTCCTCTGCCATTTTCTGCTTTCCCGTTATTGTTTTCCCAGCCTCATTCTCTAAGGGGGCTATGTTCATTCTGGCCTTTCTTTTCACATATTTAAAGAAGCTCTTGCTATTCATTTTTTCTTTACTTGATAGTTTATCCTTGTTCATTTTCTCCCAGTTTATTATGTTTTTGGTTTTTATAACTTTTCCAATCTTAAAAGTTCTTTCCCACATTATGTTTTTTTCTTTCAATTTGATACTGTCCTGATCTATCTTGGTTAACCATGACTGGGGACACAATGGCCTAGTAGTCTTATCACGGGACTATTAATCCAGAAACTCAGCTAATGTTCTGGGGACCTGGATTCAAATCCTGCCATGGCAGATGGTGGAATTTGAATTCAGTAATATATCTGGAATTAATGATCTAATGATGATGATGAAACCATTGTCGATTGTTGGGAAAAACCCACCTGGTTCATTAATATCCTTCAGGAAAGAAAACTTCCATCCTTACCTGGTCTGACCTACATGTGACTCCAGACCCACAGCAATATGGTTGACTCTTAACTGCCCTCTAGGCAATTAGAGATGGGCAATAAATGCTGGTATAGCCAGTGATGCCCTCCCACGAATGAATAAAAAACATAGATTGATTCATCCACTTCCCAAGAATCCTCCTTACTGAGATGTATTTTTGTTGTAAGTCACGAACTATTTTTAAAATATCTGCCAGTTTTCATCAAATGTGTTTTCTATTAAACTGCTTTTCCAATCTATTCCAGCCAACACTATCCTCATTCCTTTGTAATGGCCCTTATTTAAGTTTAGCACTGTTGTTTCTGACCCTTTTTTTTACTTTGAAACTTAGTACTATGTTATGGTCACTATTTCCGAGGGGATCTTTTATTCTGAGATCATTTGCCCATTATCAGATCCAAAATAGCCTGATCTCTGATCTCTGGGCCATTCAATCATAAGACAAGTAAATATTTGACTCTATCCAGATTTCAGTACTTCTGTTGGTACTAAAAGGATTTCCATTTTGTTTAGCCCAATTTTTGGTAATCTTAAATGGAAGTATGGTAAAAATGTTTATTTTGTCGTTTGTTCTGGTACAGGTTCTCATCATATTTTTAGCAAATTAAGAGGATAGATTTAGAGTTACTGCTGGCACAGAAGCTTTAATATATTGTTTACTTCGAAAGTATATTTTGTGAGACTTGGCAGATCTTAGAGGTCTGGTGGATTTTAACTCAGTGTTTCTAATAGCAGTAGAGGTATATTCTAATTAAGAATGTTAGATAATATTTTAAATTGGTTAGGTATTCCTGTCTGAGGTACATCATTGAAGCATAATGTGTGAATTTACAAATCCAGTCCTTTGATATTTGGTAATAACTGGGTTAGCAGTTACGTAGTGAATAGTGCTTCATATATCTTGTAATGCTGAACTATTAATTTTAAAAAATGAATTTGTTCATGCAGGCAGGAAATTAAGAAGTGTTCTTGGTCCAAAATATCAGTTTTTCCTTTATAGGTATTGTATTGATTTTTGGCAATCATCCAGACCAAATCTGGTCTTTATTTGAGACTTTTGGCTGCTGAGAAGTTTTGATTCCCCAATGAGATTTTACTGCATGAGCCATATAAACTTAATACTCTTCCAGTTATTTTATAAATAAATGCTCTGTACTCGACGTGTTTCCTCTGCCCAAATCCCTCAACTTAACATTATGAATCTGTCTGCTAATCTTTCTTTCAGAATAATTAATAATATGAAGCAAACATGCAAGTCTCACAGACAATATTTTTGAAGAATTAAACATTAACTGGATCCTTGGAAAAATGAATTGTGAAAATTCTGCAGCTGTTGGTCTCTAACAAAACGCCAAAATTCGAGTTTATTGATTTACAAAATGATGGCTGTTTATAAAATGATTCAGAATATGTGCAATGAGTTCTTGAATGGTTCTGACTGCAATACATTAACAACATCTTGTTACATAATTCATTTTTAACCTTACTTGTCTGTTTCAATAACCTAATTAACCAAAGTAAAATTTATTGCTGTAAGTGACAGTCAACTGCTTATTTAAAATAAAGGTCCATAAATTATGAATCCACTTAGGTAAATCAATTTTGTAAACTATACAAAGGCCCAATGCTTTGTTGCATTACAAAAAAAATGGCACTGGACACTTGGTTTTATATGTGGTGTGCAGTCTTTTTGTTAGGAAATTCATGTGTGCTGCCAAAACACTTGGTGTAGATTATCAGATAGATTAAGAAGAATACAAAAAGATAAGGCAAATAGGAAGTACTGATGTACTAATGTCAGGCTCTTGTTTAAAAAGCTGAAGATTTGAGGGGAAAGTATGGATGGAGTTGGATTATGAGAATTGTAATCCATAAGATTGCTACATGTATGACTTTAAAGTGAAGAGGAAATTAGTTAAAATAGCAGATTTGAAAATGATTTCAGAGGTGTAGAGTTGATAAAACTGTTTTGCAATTTAGAAGAACAAAAGGAGAACTAGAATTTCTCTATTATATTCTTACCCAAGGATATATTCTGTACAACTTTGCATCGCTGCTTGTTAAATAAGGTCAATTCTGCTCCTGTTACATGGTGAAAGCTCCTCAGCAAATATGCTGCTTTGTATCCTTCCTTCAAAGGTTTGGCACATTTTGTTGTTTTTATGGGATACAGGTCTTCGGGTTTCATGTGTTTTTCGTGGGATCTCTAGTAGTCAAAATAAAAAGTAACTTTTGTCAGATTTGCTTGAATTTCTTAGCCAAAACTGAAAGAGGGTGTTTTGATTTGTTATTGGAATGAATCCCTGGAGACAGACAGTAACTGAACATTACATCTTTAGTTTGAAGTGATATAAGTAAATGTAAAGTCTGCTTTCATAAGAAGATAGTGAAGTGTTAACCAGGACTAACTACTTCAGTAGCACTCAGTGCAAGACATGGCAGATCCAGCAGTGTCCACCACTGAACAAGTTTCTCCATTTTTCTTGTTATAATCTTGGAAAAAATCTCCATTAGTGTTTTACCATAGCTAATATTAGCAGGGAAATCTTTGGCATCAGCAGAGATGGATGGACAGCTTTGCTTTCACAAACTGACTTTTTTCCTTTGAGTTATTCTTTAGCAGTCAACTTGACACCATGAACAGTAAAAGCAAGAGGTTCCTGCCCATGATATCAATTAGCAAGAATTTTGTGACTTTTGCAGCATTAATCTTTGCTGTTGTTCTTTGGTTTGTGACTGAGCCTGTGCCTTGCTCTTCTGCTGTTTTGTACTTCGCTTCTTTTCTCGTACTCCTGGATAGAATACATCTGTTTGCAATTTTCTCTTTGAAGAAGTAACGAAGAGGATTGTTGAGGGCAGAGTGGTGGGCGTGATCTTTATGGACTTCAATAAGATGTTTGACGAGGTTCACCATGGGAGACGGGTTAGCAAGGTTAGATCTTATGAAATACAAGGAGAATTAGCTGTTTGGGTACAGAACTGGCTCAAAGGTAGAAGAGGAGGGTGGTGGTGGTGGAGGGTTGCTTTTCACACTGGAGGTCTGTGACCGTTGATGTGCCACAAGGACCGGTGCTGGGTCCACTAGGTTTCTTCATTTATATAAATGATTTGCATGTGAGCATAAGAGGAAGAGTTTGTAAGTTTGCAGATGAGACCAACATTGGAGGCTTGGTGGACAGCGAAGAAGGTTACCTCAGATTACAATGGGATCTTGATCAGTTGGGCCAATGGGCAAAGAAGTGGCAGTTGGAGTTTAATTTAGATAAATGCGAGGTGCTGCATTTTGGGGAAAACAAATCTTAACAGGACTTATACACTTAATGGTAAGGACCTTGAAATTGGTCAGAGTATTGAGTACAGGAGTTGGGATGTCATATTGCGGCTGTACAGGACATTGGTTAGGCCACTGTTGGAATATTACATGCAATTCTGGTATCCTTCCTATTAGAAAGATGTTGTGAAACTTGAAAGGGTTCAGAAAAGATTTACAAGGATGTTTCCAGGGTTGGAAGGTTTGAGCTATATGTAGTGGTTGAATAGGTTGGGGATGTTTTCCCTGGAGCATTGGAGGCTGAGGGGGTGACCTTACAGAGGTTTATAAAATTATGAGGGGCATGGATAGGATAAATAGACAGGGTCTTTTCCCTCGAGTAGGGGAGTCCAAAACCAGAAAGCATAGGCATAGGGTGAGAGGGGAAATATATAAAAGAAACCTAAGGGGTAACTTTTTCACAGAGGATGGTATGTCTATGGAATGAGCTGCCAGAGGAAGTGGTGGAGGCTAGTACGATTGCAACATTTAAAAGGCATCTGGATGGGTATATGAATAGGAAGGGTTTGAAGGGATATGAGCCAGGTACTGGCAGGTGGGGCTAGATTGGGTTGGAATATCTGTTCGGTTTGGAAAAGTTGGACCGAAGGGTCTGTTTCCATGCTGTACATCTCTATGACTCTATGACTGCTTTGCCTGTGTTTTACTGGGTCACAGTATCCACCATGAACACAACCATAAGACTATGAAGCTGCATGTCCATAGTAATGCCAACTGCAGTCTGTGCCAGTGAAACATGGAAAAGAAGAGAAAAGGTATAACAAGTGGAGGTTTTCCATTACTATTGCCTCCCAAAAGTCTTGGGCATCACTTGGAGAGACATCATCAAGGAAGAAGTGCGACAGAGGAATGGTCAGAAGCATCAATGGAACATCGTAAGAGAAAGATAAATGAGGGCAGAAGGGCACCTAATTAGCCCTCTAAACCTGGAAAACGAAGGATGGGATGGACAAAGAAAAGCTTTTGCTGCACACGCACTGAGGAAATTCAAGAGCGGAATACTGCATTGACTGGACTGAAAGAGATTTTAATGGATCCAGATTGGTTGCAGAGGCTTTCTGCCTCCCATGTAAGACCAGATTGACAAGTTGAACTGTGTTCTACTGGTGCATTATAATTGTTTATTTAGTTATGTCATAGTTTGAACAGCGGTGATATGAGTGGCAGTTGTAGTGATCTTTACACTAGATCAAAGTGATTAAAGAAGGTAGTGAACTGCCATCAGCTTGAGAGTAATTAAAGTTGAGAAATAAATGCTGACCTATAAAGGAAATTTGATTCCCAGAAATCCCCAAAAGCAAGTTGGTCACCTGCAGTTATTAGCCATTTTTGACAAAGGGAAAGAGGCTGATAATATAACCAATGCTTAGAACAATAGAAATAGACCTTTAACAGGCTTGGAATTTTCATATTTAAGATTATTTTTTCAAGGTCTTTTCATTGTATTAACTCAAATTCACTGAATACATACTTCTGTCTAACCTACTTGCACTGAATTAGATCTTTGTCCAAAAAACAGCATATTACCTTCTGGGATTACTGAAAAGCTTTAGCATATGGATAAATATAGAGAGACGACCTTGTTGATACATATAGTCTTAACACATTATTATTACTTAACCCCTCAGATTGTTAGGAAGTAGTACATGATGGTTTGAGTTCAGTTGCTCAACAAGAGTGTTACTGTATCAGGGGATATCTTGCTTGGGTTCATTTCTGTTGGTTAAGTAAACAGACTGTAAACTGACACAGATTATCAAAATGGTCAGGGATTCCATTCATGAGGAAAGAAATACTTCTGTTTGAGCTCCTGATGTAACATTACTCATACTGGAAACAGGATTTGTTCTCTAGACCTTCTGAAGCTTGAAGAGAAAGAGAGTTTCATTTCAATCTTGAAATTACTTTTAATGATCTTGTGGGCCAGAGCTTGACTGTCTCCATGAGATTAGTCTTTTTTTTGTCATTGACCATTGAAGCATTGCCACCTCAGTTTCCTTGCAAATTTCTAATTGATCTGTAATTCTACAAGTCAAATGAAAAGTAGTATAATAGTGCAAATTTTCCATTGCAACCATTATTTTGTATAGTTGGTTTTGCTTTTAATCTCTTTTTCTTATTTCTCTCAACTGTCATTAATCTTTAAAAGACATTTGAATGTTTGTTTTAATATTTTAGAAGCTTTGCAACACCCAGCTACTTTCAGGTTTACCTTGTCCTTTCTTCCCAATATTGCTTGCTGTCCACACTTCATGGTTATTTCATTGGCAGTAAAGCATTGTGGGTTATGAAAGGCACTACAGTAATACAATTCCTTTCCTCTATCTTTTTCTATTAAAATTGTGTTCTGTGAATCTTGGTCTTTCAATTGTTTACTTTTTCAATTTTATATAAAGCCTGCAGAAATGTTATTGTTATTAATCTTTGGTAATTAATGGTGCAAAATTAATTTGAATGCAATTATTTTGCAGGATCCTTTAAATTCAGGCGATGATGTGAGTGAACAGGAGGTACCTGATCTATTTGATACAGATAATGTAATTGTTTGCCAATATGACAAGGTGAGAACTTTTTTTGTTAGTGCATTCAAGCAAATATGTATTTATATTTTTCTTTCAAATCATGTTTTTTATTTTAGAAGTTATCTGATACCCAGTAGATGGGCAGATTCATGCAGCAATTGTTTTCAATTCCCTACTGTTATGTTTTTGCTATGGGGTGGTGGAAGAAGAAACTACTTATTTAACCGTATGACAAGAGATAAAGTTAGAAAGAAATATATACTCGGCTGTCTTTCTACCTGTCAGATAAGATGTAGAAACCTTGTAAGCAGGCACATGTTTGGCTCATCACTTGCCACAAGATCTGTACATCTCAGAAAAAATGAGAGTAAAATGAAAATATTAAAAAATGGAAAAGCTCAGGAAAAAAATACAATTTTATGTTGGGAGCTCATTTATTTCAGTTGCAGAACTATTTATAACTACACTTGTGATATACTTTTAATTAATGCCCATTTGAAAGCTCTAATATCTGTCCTACGTGACTTAATTAAAAAATGATTATAGTTCATTTAGAAAACATTGAATTTCAGGAATGCAGAAAAGATGAGTAGTTTTGAGCCTTGTCTGTGCAGTTGGTGTTCTGTATTATAAAGTACTTGAAGCTCTAGGTTTCAAAATGAGCTAGTGCTACTTGGCTTTTATTCTTCCTTCCATTTTAGGATGATTTTGACACTTGCCCAAAGACAATTGAAGATTCTTTACTTCTTCCTTCCACCTCTCTTGTCAAAAAAGATCTTCTACATCAGCAATTTATATTTACTTAGTCCTGTCAACGTAGAGAGGGAAATAAAAGTGTCAGGTGTCAGACTTCAAGTGGTAAATTATGAAAAATGGTCAGACGTATGATTGCAAAGGTGGATTTTGTCCAATATCAGAAAGATCAAGCAATGTAGAGCATTTGAGGCAATTCTGGTGTGCAGTATGAAATTTATTTGAGTATATCAGTTCTATGCTTCCTTGTCTGAAAATAGATAATATCTTCCTAATTAACCAGTAAATTTGTTGAGTTCATAAGATTCAGATAATGGGATGAGTAGCAATGAAAGGAATAGAATTAGTTCTTACTACTTAAACATAGATTCTAACCAGTCAAAAGTAGTGGCCTGATTGTGAATGGATAGTACACGAACAGTCTCTAGCTATGTCTGTCATTATTTATGTGATTAGAAATTTGTCTGAACTTCTTGATGTCATTAATTGCAACTTTCAAACAGAAGTTTGAGCAATTTTAAGTCACTAATTACATTGAGATGAATAAAAATTTTCTCTTTGTGGTGTGAGAAATGTTTGGTTGGTGGTCTACAAAATAGTTCACTGGGCACATTGGATTAGAACTTAAGGCGGCACTGCTGATGTTAGAATGATGCTTGTATTATGAAATCATAAAACAGTTTTATGAATTAGTAAAGAGGTTGTATGGATAATACACTGATTCAAAATGTCATAGTCCTGTTGACTTTCTGATGTCTGGTTCACAGACAAAGTATTTCAATAAGAATGAATATTGTAGAAGTTAATGTTATGCTTGATCTTCAGTAAACAGAAGAAACAGCCTGTCAACATACATGGATTATGTGCCACAGTACATTGTACTAATTCTTCTTATGGTATTTTATCACTTGATTGACTTCACTGTGATCAAGAAATGGCAACTTCTTTACGCAATTATTTTAATTAGTAAACTGCAAGAACCAGATTTTGTAATGTTGGATCACTGGCAGTGAGTTTTCTTGCTACTGAAATAATACCCTAGATTACACATTTAAGGGTAGAGTTTTATACCACTTGTAAATGCAAGAATACTGTCACTGAATCAATTTCATAGCAACTAGGGGCATTGCGGAAAGAGCAGTTTGGCTTGAAGTTTTGCTCCTGTATCCGACAGAGTCGGGAAGATCCCTGGCTCCACAAACCTGACTCCGAAGTGATGTAGCTTTTCTTCCTGGGTAGGGGTGTTAATGAAATGCAAGTGCTCTACTAATAGAAAAAATTCAGAGACCATTTGGGTTGCTGGGTGTCGAAGTGGGTTGCCTGAAAGACTGCTGTTGGTGCTCCAGAACTTTGCCCCAGCTGTGAAACAAAATAAAACGTAATCAGTACTCAGCTCTTATATATTCAGCATGCCTCATCCATACCACCTCATACACCACGCTGAACCCTCATTGCTACCCATATCCTCACGTCATGCCCTCGACCCACTAACCCCATAGCCTTCATACTGTCCATATTAAGCTGTATCCCACTTTTCACTGCCAACAGACTCTTACACTCCTTTCATGCTATGTTATGTCCCTGCACAACACACACTATGCCAAGATATGCCCTGCTACTCAACACTATAATCCATTATAGCCCTTATGGCAACTTTATGCCATCCTATACCCTCCACCCACTATCATTTGACAGTCAGCTCTCCATGCTAACTCAAAGTGCCCACAATAGGCAGACTCAGGACCTATGTTGAGATCAAATAAATAAAAAGTCCAAAGTGTCTACCCATGACTCCACAATATTTTTAAAATGTCTCAACACTGATTAACTTCCCCTAACATAATATAGAAATATGCATGTTTACTCATAGCTCCACAAGGCAGAATTATGGTGCTGAAGGAGACTTTTCTGCCCATTTGTGTCTGATACAATACTCCATCTTTGTTCTCGATATTTTTAATCAATCTGTTGAGAAATGTTATGATAAATGTGGAGAGCAGGTGAAACTGAGAACTGGGTCTCCTGACCCAAAAGTAAGGGGCACTACCAATGCACTGTACGAAGGCACGTCAAGAACTCAGCTGTTAATGAAAATGTGGTAATGATGGTTTTTATAAATCAGCCATGCAGCACAAATCCAGACCTGGAGTTTATGTCAGCAGAATGAAATAGCAAGCACTGGTTTTTTTCTAAATTGCAGATTGTTTCTTTTAACTACAGGGCGGAGATTTAATGCCCTTAGCAGTTTAACATTTCCTTGGATAGCTTGACAGTTCCATTTCGTTTATCCAATTTTTACCCACATTCACGTCTACCTTTATTAGTCACAAAGGGTGCCTTACTTCTCTCCAAGGTGCCCTGGACCGATCCAGAAGAGAACTTTAATATTCTAAAAGCGTATTTAAATTTAAACAACACTCCAGTACATTTAGAACTTATTTGCAAAGTTGTATGATTTCCCCTCTGAGAACTGGAAGCTACAACCAGTTCCTGTTTCTTTCACCCCGGCAAAAATTATACATAGTAGATTTACAGGCAGGACCTTTTTAGAAAATGAGCTCCAGAACCATTTTGGCACTTTGGAGATCAACTCCATCATTGTGAAAATTCAGGCTTTTTTCTGACCAGCATGCCAAGGGAGAAGACTTGCTTGGTGGCATCATTCTGTCATGACAAAATTTAATGTGAATGCAGGACCAGGTAAGTAGCAAATGAGAATGGATACTCTAGTCAGAAATAGGATGTTGGCAGTATGTGTTCGAGTCACATTGGTGAGGAAAAGCTTTCCAAAACAAGTAAATAACAGGCTGAGAGACAATCTGGTAGATGGCAATGAAGTCTTCTGGAGAAAGGATTCCAGTGATCATAGTTCTTAGAAGGTGGGGAGACATTTTCCATATGTGGTGATGATCATGAATGTATAGTCTGAAAGGATAATGAAGTCAGATTCAGTAATAACTTTCAAAAGGAGATGGGACATATTGCAGTTTATGGGGAAGGGATGGTGGAGTTATATTAACTGGATAATACTTAAGGAAATATAATGGGCTGAATAGCCTCTTGTGGCATCTCCTAACTTATTGAACATTAGCTCTATAATGCTCATTCCTACTTTATCAACAGATATTGTTTCCTCCTGTACTATTAAACTGGTTCCATCTAACATCCAACCTCTCTTGATAAATTCAGTCTGTCTGTGTGCTGTGAAACTTCTGAAGCCCCATGATATGTTGTCATTATTATTTGCTTTTCACAAGGATATCCAGTCCCACTGGAACTTTACCTGTATCATTTCTGGCTTCTCATTGAATGGCAGCCCAACCAAACCCTATCTACCAGCATGGTGCTCCATTTCGCTGAATCTGATCTGGCTTTCAATTACTTCACTTTGTTTCGCTTTGAAAATATATCTAATGGTGAATGTGTCCCATTCCTGGTACTTTCCTTACCACCTTCAAGTAGGGAAAAAAAATCTCTCACACTTAATTGAAGTAAGCACAAGGTATTTCACCTGTGTTTGGGGCTCCAAACAATGAGGAAATTGGAAGGAAAAGAGCAGATGTTGCATTTTCTGCATATGCATGGGATGATGCTGGAAGCATTGGAAAAGTGGACCAGAGACTTTTCGAGCAAAATGTTGCTTTGCAGTTCTGATACTGGGGATGGGATGTATATGTGTTTTGTACTATTACACTGAAGTGATGAAAATTACTTAAGATGCTCCATTGAATGTGGAGGCAAATGGGATGAAAGATCTTTCTACTGATGGAGGTATCAAAGCTGATAAATTTTAAACTGCAATCTCTCAGATTGCTAATTTTTTTTCAACTGAGCTTTTCACTCTTCCATGTTACAGTTTTCAAAGCTTTTGCATTCACCCACTCTTCTTCCTTATACGCAATGAATGAGGTTCTTTTATCCTTCGTTCACCAAATTAATCACTATATCTATAAGATGCTTGTCCACTACATTCAGCATAATTTCAATGTCAAACACTTAGTGGCATCCTTTATGCTTTCCAAGCAGGCTATTCCTTTGTTCATTTTACTTTTAATGGAACAGTACTTCCACATGAAATCATGTTAGGTACAATGACCATGCATTTTTCTGTTCCTCACTAAGGTGATGGATTGCCAATATTCCTTGCATATCAAACAGAATTGTCTTGGACCTCTGCAGAATACCCGTCTAACCTATTTATTCTGGAGCTGTAAAGAAGTCAGTTTAAAGAGATTTGATAAATTTTGACAGGTCTGTCAGCAGTTGTGGAGAGAGAGACAGAGTTAACATCTTGAGACTCCTCTTCAGTACTGTTCTCAAGGCTCAAAGCATTAAATCTATTCCTCTTTCCACAGCTGCTGGCAGATCTGCTGAGCTTCTCCAGATATTTCGGTTTTTATTTCAGATTTCCAGCATCTACAGTATTTTGCTTTTGCTCTAAATTTAGACATTCTGTTGTTACTCTGAACTGTTTGGATTCTCTGAAGACTTGAAATTGAATCACTATATTTTAATATTTCAAAATAAATAAAAGTTAGAGAATTTTTTCTATCATAAAATTCATGATCAGCTTTAAATTTTAGAGTAGTGTTTTGAAACTGTCTTGAGCAGTCTTAAAGATGAACTCCGCAAAGTATTTGCATAGATTTCTGATGCCGTTTGCTGCAAAAATGCAGACATTTGTTTTTAATTTTTACCTCGCGTCCATGAATGAACGTGCAGAAAACAAATTCATTCCCATTAACCCTGTTGTAACTTCATGATTGCAATACCTCCTCCTGCTGTGTATTAGCTTTATAAATGTTTTTTGAGAGGTAGGAGTTCTGCCTGTTTCAGGGAGAGACACAGTCAAAACTGGCATTATTTATAGTTACAGCGAAATAAATCTACTTGTTGAAATAAAAATCCACCAAGTTTTTTTGCTGATTGTGTGCAACATATTCTTTGATCATCTTTCTGTGCCAAAACTTATTGCGTGTTGAGAACTTTAATAAAGTCAGGTGTATTGACTTGGTCAGTGTGACTTTGTATCTTTCTCAGGTTATTTTTCTTTCTTCTCATTGGCTTAGCAATAATTTCATTCTGTTGAAACTGGTTCTAAAAGTAAAATTGTTTATCCATGGAAAAGAATTAAACCCTGCATGTGTTCTGATTAAGACTTCTTTGCAGAAAGAGTGAGTAGCCGTTGCTCCAGATGCGGTCTCCTCTACATTGTGCTGAAGAGAGAGGAAGGGAGAGAAATAGTGAACTGAAAGGGAGAGAAAGAAGTAAGAGCTAGAGGTGGAGAGGAAAAAACTCCACAGTGAATGAAGAACTTGTTTATAAATATGAATTTGCAGTGGTGAGTAAGAAGGCATAGATTTAAGATAAATTGTAGAAGGGAATAGAGCATTCTTTTCCACTCGGAGGAAGAGAATTCTGGAAATATTTGACTGAAAACTTGAAAGAGGCAGAAATCAAATTTAAGAAGTAGTTAATATATAGTTGAAATGCCATAACATGCAAGGCTATCTGGATTATGAACAGGAAAGTGGGACCTTTTACAGCTAGTACAGACATGATAAATCAAATAGGTGAAAGTGAGGACTGCAGATGCTAGAGATTAGAGTTAATAATTTGGTGCTGAAAAGCACAGCAGGTCAGACAGCATCGAAAGAGCAGGGGAATCGATGTTTCGGGCAAAAGCCCTTCATCAGGAATGAGTCTGTGAGCTGAGGGGGATGGTGAGATAAATGGGAGGGGGAATGGGTCTGGGGGGAAGATAGCTGAAAGTGCAATACGTAGATGGAGGTGGGGGTAATGGTGATAGGTCGGACAGGAGGGTGGAGCGGATAGGTGGGAAGGAAGATGGACAGGTCATTAGGACGGTACTGAGATGGAAGGTTGAAACTGGGATAAGGTGGGAGGAGGGGAAATGAGGAAATTGGTGAAATCCACATTGATGTGAGGTTGGAAGGTCCCGAGGAGGAAGATGAAGTGTTCTTCCTCCAGGTGTCGGGTGGTTAGGGAGTGACAATGGAGGAGGCCCAGGACCTGCATGTCCTCGGCGGAGTGGGAGGGGGAGTTAAAGTGTTTGGCCACGGGATGGTGGGGTTGGTTGGTGTGGTTGTCCCAGAGATGTTCTCTGAAGTGCTGCGTGAGTAGGCATTCTGTCGCCCCAATGTAGAGGAGACCGCATCTGGAGCAACGGCTACAGTAAATGACATGTGGAAGTGCAAGGAAAACTTTGGATGTGAAAGGCTTCTTTGGGGCCTTGGACGGAGTTGAGGGGGGAGGTATGGACGCAGGTTTTGAAATTTCTGTAGTGGCAACGGAAGGTGCTGAGAGGGAGGGTGTGAGTCTGTCGAGGAGGGAATGGTCTTTAAGGAAAGCAGATGGGGTGGGGAGAGAAATATATCTCTGGTGGGGTCTGTTTGTAAGTGGCGGAAATGGTGGAAGATGATGCGATGTATACGGAGGTTGGTGGGTTGGAAGGTGAGGACTTGGGGGTGGGGGGTTCAAGGGCAGAGGTGTGAGAAGTGGATGAGATATGCTGGAGGGCATCATCAACCACGTGGGAGGGGACATTGTGGTCTTTAAAGAAGGAGGCCATCTGGTGTGTTCTGTGGTGGAATTGGTCCTCCTGAGAGCAGATGCGGTAGAGGCAGAGGAATTGGGAATAAGGGATAGCATTTTTACAGGAGGCAGGATGGGAGAATGTGTAGTTCAGGTAGCTGTGGGAGTCAAAGTGTTGAGTCAGTCACTGTTGATGGAGATGGAGAAGGAAGGGAAGTGAGGTGTTTGAGATGGTCTAGGTGAACTTAAGGGTGGAATGTGTTAATGAAGTTGATGTACTGTTCAACCTCCTCATGGGAGCACGAGATGGTGCTGATACAGTCATCAATGTAACAGAGGAAAAGGTGGGGAAATGGTGCCGGTGTAACTGCAGAAGATGGGCTGTTCCACGTAGCTGACAAACAGACAGGCGTAGCTAGACCCCATGCGGCTGCCCATGGCTACCCCTTTCATCTGAAGAAAATGGGTGGATTCAAATAAGAAATTATTGAGGGTGAGGACGAGTTCAGTCAAACGAATGAGAGCGTCAGTGGAAGGGTACTGGTGGGGATGTCAACAGAGGAAGAAACAGAGGGCTTGGAGGCTCTGGTCATGGCGGATGGTGATGTATAGGGACTGGGTGTCCATGGTGAAGATGAGGCTTTGGGGGCCAGGGAAATGAAAGTCTTGGAGGAGGTGGAGGGCATGGGTGGTGTCCAGAATGTATGTGGGGAGTTCCTGGAACGGGAGGGGTTGGAGGTGGAGGATAGAACAGTATCATGGTATATGGAAATGAGTTCAGTTGGGCAGGAGGAGGCCGAGACAATGGGTAGGCTGGGGTAGTCAGGCTTGTAGATCTTGGGTAGGAGGTAGAACTGGGCAGTGTGGGTTCCCGAACTATGAGGTTGGAAGCTGTGGGTGGGAGATCCCCTGAGATGATGAGGTTGTGTATGGTCTGGGAGATGATGGTTTGGTAATGGGAGGTGACGTCCTGGTTGAGGGGGCAATAGGAGGTGGTGTCTTCGAGTTGGCCTCCTCCATCGCCATGCCCTAACCACCTGATGCCTGGAAGAAGAATGCCTCATCTTCTGCCTCAGGGCCCTCCAATCCCATGGCATCAATGTAGATTTCAGCAGTTTCCTCATTTCCCCCCCCCCCCCCCCCCCCCCCCCACCTTATCCCAGTTCCAATCTTCCAACTTGGCACCGCCCTCATGACTGGTCCTACCTGTCCATCTTCCTTCCTACCTATTTGCTCCATTCTCCTCTCCTATCAATTACCATTACCCCCACCTCTATCTTCCTATCTCAGCTACCTTCCCCCCCCCCCCCCCCCACCCAGCCCCACAACTCTCCCATTTATCTCTGCACCCTCATAGTCTCATTCCTGATTAAGGGCTTTTCCCCAAAATGTCAATTCTCCTGCTCCTCAGATGATGCCTGATCTGCTGTGCTTTCCCAGCACCACACACTTGATGATGATAAACCAAATAGCCTTCTCCTGTGCTGCAAATGTCTGAGATTGTATTTGAAGATTAAATTACCCCTCTTCATTGGAAAAGATAACCATAAAAATGTAAAGCCAGCAGTGTAATTTTCAGAGTTCCTACAGTTGCATGATTTCAACCAGTGAGACTGAATTGAGAACATGCCATAATTGGCTTGCTTAAGTTCATCAAAATTGATTGGGTTGAAATAGTTGGAGTGAATCCTACTGCTTGGTCCAGTGTTAGTACTTGTCTTGGTTAGGAAATCCTGATTTCACTTTGAGGATTTGATTGTATTTTCTGTCCTGATGCTTCATTATTCCGTTGCTAGAAATTCTGGGTTGTTAATGAGAGACTAAACTAAAGCCTCACCTGCCTGTTTACGTGGATGTAAAAGATACTGAGGATAAAAGGGTATTTTTCTGGCACAACCAATATTAATTGCACCACCTTGAAAACAGAATAGCTGGTCATTATTGCACTTGCTGGTTGTGAAATGTTGTTATATATTAATTTGTTGCTATTGTTACCAACACAATTGACTTCCAACAAATTGTAGTCATTTTGACACAGCATGGAGGTGTGAACAATTGTGTGTAGCTGTCAGTTTGTTCCTTCTTACTGACTTTAATTGCAATGTAAATTGCTCAGTTGTCAATCCTTTGTTAGAACACTGGATTTTGACAAAAGATCCATTCCTGTGATGTTAGCTTGTCTTTTTAAATTCATATTTTCATGGAGTTCTGTGTATTGTCTGATTTTAAAAATTTGTTCCAAGGCAGTTTGTTCTTCCAACTTATTATGTTATTCCTATCTTCCAATGGTCCCTATATGAATCTGGCATTGCTATTCAGTTTACCTTTTTATGCTGAAAGACAGTTTTATGGAAGTGATCATTGGCATCATTGATATGATGCACTGTATTTGACTACAATGGTGTGAGTGTTTTCTTTTTGTATTAGATTCACAGAAGTAAAAACAAGTGGAAATTTTATCTTAAAGATGGAATAATGACCTTCAATGGGAGGGATTATGTGTTCTCTAAAGCTGTCGGGGACGCAGAATGGTAGCAGTGAAAACGCTGACTTAAACAAGTGACCTAATCCATTATATGAGACGTTTTCAAATGATTTGTGTGGATTGATGGCTTCTCACTGATGTGCCCAAGAACTAATTTGTAACAAATGTTGGTACAAGTTATGCTTTGCATTCATTGATGTTTCACGTACTTATGATATAATTCATCAGAATCTGTTATGATGTAAGTTCTTTCAAAAGTTATTGAACTGACTAATAATGATACTTAAAAAATACTTGCAATGGAGTAAAGTTATTAATTACATGGCTAAATATAGTTTATTGCAGGAAACTTTAATTCTATTTTTGGAAAATAAAATTATTATGCAAAATGTAACTCATAAAGAAGCAAAATGAAACTGCACAAAAGCACAAGTGGGAAAAATGTTGCCTACTATGTAAAGTTTTTGTTCAGATTGGGCAGAAAACTCTTGAGTAATTACTTAATGGTCTGTTTTCACCAGATGAACAACTGTTATGTAACACTAAATACTAATTATACCCAATAAATTGGCATTTTAATAATGGAAAGAAAATGCATAAATGGAACACAGTGTGGGACTCTGTTCCTCGCATATTTGGCTTGTTTACTTGATGGAGATAACAGCAAAAATGTACTTTTTTTCAGACCAGTTCTACTGTCCCGTGTACATAGCCACTCATAGTAATTTTCTTTTTGCCTTACATCTGAAACCAATTTATTTTTCCATATGGTATACTGTTTTAGAAGGAAATCCACAACCCATCAAGGAGGTTTCCTCACTAGATATGTAAATATTCATTGAAACTTTTACATGTAATGCTTTTTTGCAAACAGTTAAAGATTCTAGGAAATTTCATTTTGAGTGTCTGTGAATATTTGATATTTTGAAGGGTGGAAACCCTACTTTTTCAAATTAGCTATTTTCACTTGTCCACTCCATCTTGCAGACAGAAAGGCACAAGTTAATGTCTGAGTTGGCTGCAAAAAAGATGGAAGCTAACAGTTAAAGTATGTTTTCCCTTTATTTTTTCAGTTTTATTTGCAGTTGTCTATTCTAAGTATTTTCACAATATGGCAAAGATTGGTATCTTGCTGATATGGTGTGACTCAAGGTTTCATTGTTCCAAAGCACCGCACGTTATTGCTTTGTAATACTGGGACATACATGGTTCGTAAAATGCTTAGAATATGATTGCATATTTTCTCGTAGTTTTAAATTTAAAACAAACAGAAGCTCGAATAAAAGTTTAAAATATAATTTGAGTTGGGATGCATGCATATTAATTGTATATAATATCCCATGGTTTTTTTTTCCCAAGTTCACAGATATTAATGTTTTCATTTTACTTTGCTGTATTAGTTAAGAATCATTTGTAAATCATCCTAAAGAAACTCATCGGAGAATATGTTATGTATTTATGTTCCACTTTAGTGAGCAATGTATTCAATGTTCATTGTAACGAGTCTAATAAATACAGAAAATTGTCTGACTAAACTTATGAATGAAATTTATTTTGAGTTGTGGTATTGCATTTCTTATCTACTTAATTTTTGAGTAAAGACAAACAGGCCGGGCAGTGGCGTGGATTAACACCCTTGGCTCTATTGTTGGGATAGGTCAATTCCAGCCCAAAGTAATCATAACATCTTGTCCATAAGTATTGACTGTTTGATTTTGGACATTTAATTCGATCCAGTTCTTGGAGATCATGTACCATTTGTACTGTTATTGGCTTGATCCAATTTATTCAGTCCGCTGAAGGAGATGATTAACAATGGATAAAACATCTAAGAAGAAAATGTTCTGAAATTTGTCACTAACCTGCTGAATAATCTTGTGAACTTCAGTGAATCAATCTGTCTGACATTACAGCCAGCAGTGCTGGAGCCATAATGTTCTGTACAGCTCATAATGTATATTCATAGTTTAATTCTATTCTTAACCAGATAATCTTGTAGCTTTTTTATTCAAGTCTAATTTTTAAGGCAGTTAATTCCACATATCCTTATACAGTCAATGACAGGACTCCTAAAAAGCATTGCTATAGAGAGGGATCTTGGAGGTTAAATGCATAGCTCTCTGAAAATGGCAACTCAAATGAATAAGGTGGTAAAGAAGGCATATGGCATGCTTGCTTCATTGGTCAGGGCGTTGAGCATAGAAGTTGGCAAGTCATGTTACATCAACTACATTGGGAAAGATCTTTCACCTATTCTTTGATCTTGGCTGAGGTTTGTTAATATTGTACTTTTGTTCTTTGGTCAATTTAAGTTAAAGTTAGATTATTTCTTTTGTTCCTTTTTCTAGTCAATCTTTAGAGCCATAGGTTGCAGAATTGTTCAGTTCACTCTTCCCTAAACCACGTATTGCAGTATAAGCAACATAGCCACTTTAATCTATGCAAAAAAGTGACATTGAGCTGCACCAAGTAGTGGATGAAGGTCATTGATAACAGGCTCTGACGAAGGCTATGTCCACATTTCCCTTTTTACAGCAGGCACTCATCTATTCTGTTAGCTTTCCTGCAGAAACATCTTAAGTAACAGAGTTAACCACTCAAAATGAAGGAGACTTCACCTGAGTGAGATAGTGACTGGGAATCAAGAGAGAATAATAGAGGAGAGTACCAGGGTTCACAAAATACTCTGGGATGCAGCTGGCAGTAACATAGAAAATAGTTTAATAGTGAGAAGTGAGAGAGAAAGAAGTGAAGTTCAAAACACAGTTAACGTGCATACATGTAAATGCATGGAGCATGGTAAATAAGATTGGGGATTTACAGATGCAAATTAGCATGTGGAAATATGATATTGTGGCAACAAGACCTGGCTCAAGGAAGGTCAAGAATGGAAGTTAAATATTCCAGTGTATTAGTTATTCATTAAAGATTTTTAATAAAGGAACAAAAGCAGAAGGAACAGCAATATTGGTTAATGAGGACAATACAGTTTTGGAGAGAGATGATGTCACAGGCAATTTGGTTAGAGCTAAGGAATTAAAAAAAGTTAATTGCATTTTTCTTTCAGTGTAGTCTGTAGACCACTGACTAGTGGAAAGGATGTACAGGAACAAATCCTGTAGGGAAATCTCCGAGAAATGCCAACCTTGTAGAATAGCTATAAAGGGGGACTTAAGTTAGTGAAATACAAACCAGGACACTGATAGTGTAAGGTGCAGCAAAGGGCAAGTCTTTCCTAGGTTGTTTGGGAAAGTTTCCTACGCAGTTTAAGTCGCGTCCTATCAAATAAGGACTGGTTCGTTAGATGGTGTAGGTGATTTTTCTCTGCTCTGCGTAATTCCTCTGTATTACAGTGTGTTTTGGCTCGTTGAAATAATGTTCCAATGCAGCTTCGTTTGTGGATGATGGGATGATTGGGATGAAGCTGCATCAGTACCCAATGAACACAGTCTGCCGATTTCTCAGCAATAAACTCAAACAAGCAGACAAAACACGTCCAGAAACCCTAGCCACTCTCCCCTACATCAAAGACATCTCGGAAATGACTGCTAGACTATTCAGACCCCTTGGCATCATGGTAGCCTACAAACTCACCAACACACTAAAACAGCAGCTAATGACCTTGAAAGACCCTATACAGACAACAAGCAAAACTACTCTTATTTATAAAATACAATGCAAGAACTGTAACAAACACTACATTGGACAAACAGGCAGAAAACTGGCCACCAGGATACATGAACATCAAGTAGCCACAAAATGACATGACCCTGTCTCACTAGTATACTTATATACAGATAAGGAAGGACACCACTTCCAATGGGACAACACCTCCATCATAGGACAAGCCAAACAGAGACACTCACAAGTATTCCTAGCAGCATGGCACTCTGACCGGAACTCTATCAACAAACGCATCAAGCTAGACCCCATCTACCAACCCCTGAGAAAAAGAGCAAGAAATGATATCACCAACCCAAAGAATCCCAAACATATAAATAGAAAGCAGGAATTATCAGCAGTGCTTTGCCCAGAGGCCTACTATAGATGTTACCTAATAGGGTGACAAAATGTCTGGAAATGAACATTCCAACTCAGCAAGCAAGCCTACATCCAGTGTCTTGTGGATCACACAGTAGACCGGTTACCCAAAGCCACCTGATGCCCTCTGTGCAAACTAAACAATGAGTGGATCTATGTGTGGAGTTAAGGTTGGTGGATATCTGGAGGCGTCTCCACCCTACAAGTGAGGATTTTATGTTTTCCAATCCACACAGATGTCACACCAGAATTGATTTTTATTTTTCTGACCTCCATGGCAACCCTGGACTTGGCAGCATCTTATACAATTGGTAATATTACCATCTCCGAACACGCTCCAGTGTACCTGTTGGTTAAGATGGATCTCTTTATCCTTAAGAAGAATAGGTTTGTTGAGTACTTCTGTAAGGAATTTAGGGCGGTTGATATTAATTCAGGCTCAGTTCGTAGCCCGTCTATCCTTTGGGAAATGCCAAAGCCTATGCCAAGGGGTTAGTTATTTTCTATCTGCCAGTAGGAAGCAGCAGAAGGGTGAATAGCATCGTCTCATCGAAGTACGGTTGAAGGCAGCAGAGAAGGCTTAGTTTGACAGGCCCTTTGCCAAGCTACAAAGGATTATGGTGCTGCAGTCTGCATTGAATTCCGTGCTCTCTCAGACAGCAAAGAAGGAGCTTATTTTTGCAAAACAAAGACTATATGAGCATGATAACAAAATGAGCAAGTACCTAGCATATCTCGCCAAGAAAAGGAGTGCCCCTCGAGCCATTGGGTCAACTCGGGAAGGGTCTGGGAGGCTAACGTGATTCCACAAAGATTAATGCGGCATTCCAGAGATTTAACTCCATATTATAGCAATCTGAGGGCTGTGAGGAGCGTGAGGCCAAAATGGAGTCCTTTTTCACGATCTGGAGCTCCTGGATGTGACCCCTAAACAAGAGTCTTTTCTCAATGCCTCCTTATCAGAGCAAGAGGTGCAGGAGGCTGTGAAGCTATTTCAGAGTGGAAAGGCGCCCAGCCCTGATGGACTTCTCAGCAAATTCTATAAGGAATTTATAAGCATACAGAGTCATGGAGTCACAGAAATGTACAGCACGGAAACAGATCCTTCCATCCAACCCATCCATGCCGACCAGATATCCCAACCCAATCTAGTCCCACCTGCCAGCACCTGGCCCATATCCCTCCAAACCCTTTCTATTCATGTACCCATCCGAATGCCTTTTAAATGTTGCAATTGTACCAGCCTCCACCACTTCCTATGGCAGCTCATTCCATACACGTACTACCCTCTGTGTGAAAAAGTTGCCCCTTAGGTCTCTTTTATATCTTTCCCCTCTCATCCTAAACCTATGCCTTCCAGTTCTGGACTCCTCGCCCCCGGGGAAAAGACTTTGTCTATTTATCGTATCCATGCTCCTCATATTTTTGTAAACCTCAAAGGTCACCCCTCAGCCTCCGATGCTCCAGGGAAAACAGCCCCAGCCTGTTCATTCTCTCCCTATAGCTCAAATCCTCCAACCCTGGCAATAACTTTGTAAATCTTTTCTGAACCCTTTCAAGTTTCACAACATCTTTCCGATAGGAAGGAGACCAGAATTGTGTGCAGTATTCCAACAGTGGCCTAAGCAATGTCCTGTACAGCCGCAACATGACCTCCCAACTCCTGTACTCAGTATGCTGACTGATAAAGGAAAGCATACCAAACGCGTTCTTCACTATCCTACCTGCGACTCCACTTTCAAGGAGCTATCAAGCTGCACTCCAAGGTCTCTTTATTCAGCACCACTCCCTAGGACCTTACCATTAAGTGTATAAGTCCTGCTAAGATTTGCTTTCCCAAAATGCAGTACTTTGCATTTATCTGAATTAAACTCCATCTGCCACTTCTCAGCTCATTGGCCCATCTGATCGAGATCCTGTTGTAATCTGAGGTAACCCTCTTCGCTATCCACTACACCTCCAATTTTGGGGTCATCTGCAAACTTACTAACTATACCTCTTAAGCTGTCATCTAAATCATTTATATAAATGACAAAAAGTAGGGATCCAGCACCAATTCTTGTGGCACTCCACTGGTCACAGGCCTCCAGTCTGAAAAACAACCCTCCATCACACACTGTCTTTTGCCTTTGAGCCAGTTCTGTATCCATGTATTCTGTCAGATTTAATCTTGATAACCAGTCTCCCATGGGGAACCTTGTTGAATGCCGTGCTGAAGTCCACATAGATCACATCTACTGCTCTGCCCTCGTCAATCCTCTTTGTTACGTCTTCATAAACTCAATCAAGTTTGTGCGACATGATGTCCCACGCACAAAGCCATGTTGACTATCCCTAATCAGTCCTTGCCTTTCCAAATACATGTACATTCTGTCCCTCAGGATTCCTGCCAACAACTTGCCCACCACTGATGTCAGGCTCACTGGTCTATAGTTCCCTGGCTTGTTCTTAACACCCTTCTTAAACAGTGACACCACGTTAGCCAACCTCCAGTCTTCTGGCACCTCACCAGTGAGTATCGATACAAATATCTCAGCAAGAGACCCAGCAATCACTTCTCTAGCTACCCACAGAGTTCTAGAGTACACCTGATCAGGTCTTGGGAATTTATCCACCTTTATGCATTTCAAGACATCCAACACATCCTCCTCTGTAATGTGGACATTTTTCAAGGTGTCACTCTCTATTTCCCTCCATTCTATATCTTCCATATCCTTTTCCACAGTAGACAATGGTGCAAAATACTCATTTAGTATCTCCCCCATTTTCTACGGCTCCACACAAAGGCCGCCTTGCTCATCTTTGAAGGGGCCCTATTCTCTCCCTAGTTACCCTTTTGTCCTTAACGTATTTATAAAAACTCTTTGGATTCTCCTTAATTCTATTTGCCAAAGCTATCTCATGCCCCTTTTTGCCTTCCTGGTTTCCCTCTTATGTATACTCTTACTGCCTTTATGCTCCTCTAAGGATTCACTCGATCTCTCCTGTCTATACCTGACATATACTTCCTTTTTCTTAACCAAACCCTCAAACTCTTTAGTCATCCAGCATTCCCTATATCTACCAGCCTTTCCTTTCACCCTAACAAGAATATACTTTCTCTGGATTCTCACTATCTCATTCCTGAAGGCTTCCCATTTTCCAGCCATCCCTTTACCTGCGAACATCTACCCCCAATCAGCTTTGCCTAAGTTCTTGCCTAATACCATCAAAATTGGCCTTTCTTCAAGTTAGAACTTCAACTTTTATATCTGGTCTATCGTTTTCCATCACTATTTTAAATCTAATAGAATTATGGTCGCTGGCCCCAAAGTGCTCCCCCACTGACACCTCAGTCACCTGCCCTGCCTTTTTTCCCAAGAATAGATCAGGTTTTGCACCTTCTCTAGTTGGTACATCCACATACTGAATCAGAAAATTAACTTGTATACACTTAACAAATTTGTCTCCATCTAAATCCTTAACACTATGGCAGTCCCAGTCTATGTTTGGAAAGTTAAAATCCCCTACCATAACCACCCTATTATTCTTACAGATAGCTGCGATCTCCTTACAAGTTTGTTTTCTCAATTTCCCTCTGATTATTAGGGAGTCTATAATACAATTCCAATAAGGTGATCATCCCTTTTTTATTTCTCAGTTACACTCAAATAACTTCCCTGAATGTATTTCCAGGAATATCCTCCCTCAGTACAGCTATAATGCTATCCCTTATCAAAAATGCCTCTCCACCTCCTCTCTTGCCTCCCTTTCTGTCTTTCCTGTAGCATTTATATCCTGGAATATTAAGCTGCCTGTCCTGCCCATCCCTGAGCCATGTTTCTGTAATTGCTCCCATGTAAATACATCCCAGTCCCATGTTCCTAACCATGCCCTGAGTTCATCTGCCTTCCCTGTTAGGCCCCTTGTATTGAAATAAATGCAGTTTAATTTATTAGTCCTACCTTGTCTCGGCCTACCCTGACTGTTTGAGTCGCTTCTGTTTTCAACTGTACCAGTCTCAAATTGATCTCTTTCCTCACCCACCCCTCACCTTACAAGTTTAAATCCTCCCAAGCAGCTCTAGCAAATTTCCCGGCCAGTATATTAGTCCCCTTCCAACTTAGGTGCAATCCATCCTTCTTGGACAGATTGTCAGGCCTGATGCTTAACATGTTTAATGACTTATACAGTCACGATCATCTCCCATCATCTTGAAGAGAGGTCAATATTTCACTTATTCTTAAAAAAGGGAAGGTCCCAAAGGACTGTGCTTCTTACAGGCCCATTTCACTCTTAAATGTTGACTTTACAATCCTCTCTAAGACTCTTGCGTTAAGGCTGGAAACTGCGTTACATTCCATTGTTAAAGGGGACCAGTTGGGTTTCATAAAGGGCTGTAGATCCTCCAATAATGTTAGGAGCTACTTAATGTAATTCAAGCATGTCAGCAACAGTCAATACAGGGATTGATGATTTCTCTAGATGCAGAGAAGGCATTTGACCAAGCTGAATGGCTGTACCTTTTTTATATTCTAGAGCGATTTGACTTGGGCAAAGCCTTTATAAGATGGGTAAAGGTTCTCTCCAGTGACCCTGTCGCTGCAGTCATCACCAGTGGGGTATGATCAAGCAATTTTAACATTTTTAGGGGCAGCTTTTTACATTAGTGATTGAACCGTTGGCAGAGGGCATTAATAGGGATCCCAATATGTTGGCTCCAGAAGTGGGGTCAAAATTACATAAGATTTCATTGTTCTCATTTTTTTTTGTCAAGTCCAGCAGTTTTGGTGCCTTGCCTGATGCAATGCATCAGCTCACTTAGCACCTTTTCTGGGTACAAGATTAATTTTGCAAAATCAGAGGCTATGCCTATGGGTGGTCTTATGAAGGTGCTAGGTCTTGAGGGCAAATCTCGATTCCCATTTAAGTGGTCACGGGAAGTTTTTATGTATTTGGGCATACTCATCACTCCTCTTTTTGATCAGTTGTTTAAAGCTAATTTTGTTCAATTATTTAACAAAATCAGACAAGACCTTCAAAGATGGGAGGCGCTTCTGATCTCATGGTTAGGTCGGATAGCTCTTATTAAGACAAATATTCTCCCCAGTTTGTTGTACCCTAAAAGAATACTTCCCCTGATTTTCGATAAACTAACATTCAGGAGACTGAACGATTGGATCAACTCTTTTATTTGGCATTGTAAGCGGCCCCTTATTAAATTAGCTAAACTGCAATTGTCTCACAGACTGGGGGGAGGGTGGAGTGGATATCCTGGACTTTAAAAACTATCAACTGAGCTCGCTTTTATCTTAGGTGAGTGATTGGGCTTGTGGGGACCCTTTTTCAATATTGAAACCTCTCAGGCAAAGTGCCCGCCTACTAGTTTGCCGTTTTTGGACAAAATGAGGAATATTACCATAACCCCACTGTTAAAGCATGGAGGGCAATTTGACAGAGAGAAGGCAATATTGACAAAACATCTTTTCTTACATCTATAATGGGTATGTGGAGTTTTCAACCGGGCATGATAAATTCAGATAGATTCAAACGTTGGGCAGCTAGGGGTGTGTCTTGCATGGGTGATTTATTTGAGGGAGACAAAATGATGTCTTTTGATCAGTTAGCACAGAAATATCCAGCAGGGACCTCCTCTATTTTTTTTCAAGTTAGGGATTTTATTCAAAAATAAGACTATACATTTGACAGATCCCTACAAATCTGACCTAGAGCGGAGGGTACTCAGTGCTAAGAGTACACTTTCTGTCAGCACTTTATTTCACTTCCGCCCCTCGCATCATCGCTGATGTCACACGCTCAGTGACTTCCGCCACCCCTACTGCCGTGTCTGCCACCACTTCCGCCCACACTAACGCCACTCACCTGCATTCTGCTGACACGCCCCCCCCCCCCCCCCCCCCCACAGACCCCACTGCCACTATCCCCAACCCCAGAACCCTGAGGGGAACACTACCCCTGCTCATGAATCCACCCCCATTCCCCCCACCATCATACCAACTCCAGTTACTGGCTCCGACCCCACTCCCAGCTCCACACCCACACCAGATCCCAGCTCCCATCCCTGCCGAGTTTTCACCATCCCTCCAGACCTTCCCCTCACTGAGGACGAATGATTAGTCCTCAGCAAAGGACTCACCTTCATCCCCCTCCATCAACGCATCAATGAATTTAATACACGCCGTGACATCGAACATTTCTTCCGTCGCCTACGCCTCCGAGCTTACTTTCACAATCAGGATTCCCACGCACCTTCTGCGGACCCCTTCGCCCACCTCCAACACGCTGCATCCACATGGATACCCCGCGCTGGCCTATTGCCCACCCTCGACCTCTTCATTTCCAACTGCCGCCGGGACATTAACCGCCTCAACCTGTCTACCCCCCTCCCCCACTCCAACCTCTCACCCTCACAACGCGCAGCCCTCCAATCCCTCTGCTCCAATCCAAATCTCACCATCAAGCCAGCAGATAAAGGGGGCGCAGTGGTAGTCTGGCGCACTGACCTCTACACCGCTGAAGCCAAACGCCAACTCAAGGACACCTCTTCCTACCGCCCCCTCGACCATGGCCCCACCCCCCATCACCAAACCATCATCTCCCAGACCATACAGAACGTCATCACCTCAGGAGATCTCCCACTCACAGCTTCCAACCTTCACAGTCCAGAAACCCCACGCTGCCCGGTTCTACCCCCTTCTCTAGATCCACAAGCCTGACCACCTTGGGCGACCCATTGTCTCAGCAAGTTTCTGTCCCACTGAACTCATCTCTACCTACCTTGAAACTGTCCTATCCCCCCAGTCCAGGAACTCCCCACATACGTTCGAGACACCACTTATACCCTCCACCTCTTCCAAGACTTCCGTTTCCCCGGCCCCCAAAGCCTCATCTTCACCATGGATATCCAATCCCTCTACACCTCCGTTCACCATGACCAGGGCCTCCAAGCCCTCCGTTTTTCCCTCTCCCGACGTCTCCAACAGTACCCTTCCACCCGACACTCTCATTCGTTTGGCCGGACTGGTCCTCACCCTTAACAATTTCTCCTTCGAATCCTCCCACTTCCTCCAGACCAAGGGGTAGCCTGGGCACACGTATGGGCCCCAGCTATGCCTGTCTCTTTGTTGGCTACATAGAACAGTCAATCTTCCGTAATTACACCGGCACCACTCTCCACCTCTTCCTCCGCTGTATTGATGACTGCATTGGCGCCACCTCATGCTCCCGCGAGGAGTTTGAGCAATTCATCAACTTCACCAACACATTCCATGCTGACCTTAAATTTACCTGGACAATCTCTGACACCTCTCTCCCCTTCCTGAACCTCTTCATCTCCATTAATGATGACCGACGTGACACTGACATTTTTTACAAACCCACCAACGCACACAGCTACCTGGATTACATCTCTTCCCACCCTACCTCTTGCCAAAATGTCATCCCGTATTCCCAATTCCTCTGCCTCCGCCGTATCTGCTTCCAGGAGGACCAGTTCCACCACAGAACACAGCAGATGGCCTCCTTCTTTAGAGACCGCAATTTCCCTTCCCACGTGGTTAAAGATGCCCTCCAATGCATCTCGTCCACATCCCGCACCTCCGCCCTCAGACCCCACCCCTCCAATTGTAACAAGAACAGAACGCCCCTGGTGCTCAGCTTCCACCCTACCAACCTTCGCATAAACCAAATCATCCGCCGACATTTCCGCTACCTCCAAAAAGACCCCGCCACCAGGTATATATTTCCATCCCCATCCCTTTCCGCCTTCCGCAAAGACCGTTCCCTCCGTGACTACCTGGCCAGGTCCACGCCCTCCTACAACCCACCCTCCCATCCTGGCACCTTACCCTGCCACCGCAGGAACTGCAAAATCTGTGCCCACACCTCCTCCCTCACCTTCATCCAAGGCCCTAAAGGAGCCTTCCACATCCATCAAAGTTTTACCTGCACATCCACTAATATCATTTATTGTATTCGTTGCTCCCGATGCGGTCTCCTCTACATTGGGGAGACTGGATGCCTCCTCGTGGAGCGCTTTATGGAACATCGGGACACCCGCACCAATTAACCACACTGCCCTGTGGCCCAACATTTCAACTCCCTCTCCCACTCTGCCGAGGACATGGAGGTCCTGGGCCTCCTTCACCGCCGCTCCCTCACCACCAGACGCCCAGAGGAAGAATGCCTCATCTTCCGCCTCGGAACACTTCAACCCAAGGGCATCAATGTGGACTTCAACAGTTTCCTCATTTCCCCTTCCCCCACCTCACCCTAGTTCCAAACTTCCAGCTCAGCACTGTCCCCATGACTTGTCCCACCTGCCTATCTTCTTTTCTACCTATCCACTCCACCCTCCTCCCTGACCTTCATCCCCTCCCCCACTCACCTATTGTACTCCATGCTACTTTCTCCCCACCCCCACCCTCCTCTAGTTTATCTCTCCACGCTTCAGGCTTTCTGCCTTTATTCCTGATGAAGGGCTTTTGCCCGAAACGTCGATTTTGCTGCTCCTCGGTTGCTGCCTGAACTGCTGTGCTCTTCCAGCATCACTAATCCAAAAACTTTATTTCATCAGTTGATGGACGTGGCCCCTCAGATGAATTTGATTGACTTTGCAGGATGTGTGAGACAGACTAGGCGTTGAGGTCTCCTCAGAGACATGCAAAGATATTTTGAAAAATTCAAGAAATATATAAATTTGCAATAGGACCCATGCTTTACAGTTGTTGCTTCTCCACAGGGTCCACTTGGCTTGTTTGTCAAAATTTAAATGAGCTGTATATTCAACATGTCCCAAGTATAAAGTTGGTACGGGCATTCCTACCCATTGTCTCTGGTCCTGTGGTAGGCTTGAAACATACTGGAGTGCTGTGGTGGGTGCAATGGAGGGGATTTTGGGGGAAGGGTGGAGAAGGAACCAATCTCTCCTCTTGTTGGCCTGCACATAAGAAAAAACTTTTCAACATCCTCATTTTCTATGCAAGAAAATATCTTGTTAGGTTGGGTATCTGAAAATCCCCTGGGCCTGTCGGGTTGGCATAAGATTGTTATGGAGCATAACCCCTTGGATTTTCTTACAAGTATGGTACACCACAAAACTGAGAATGTCTATAAGACATGACAGCCCTTTTGGACACAAATACACAGATATGTGTGCCATACTAATAAGGGTTTTTATATAGCTGTAACGATTGTGCTTTACGAGTCCAATATCTAGAGAGGGGGAACTGTGAACATATGAGTGTTTTGTTTGGCTGAGCTGAGTTATTATTTATTAGTTTGTTGTTAGTTATTATTTATTTCGTTAAGTAGTTAATTGAGTTTTTAAAATATATTTTTATATTTATTTATACATTTTACATGAGGGCAGTTGGGTTTTTAACATTTGTTTTGGTGTTCTTTCGTTGTATTGTTTTGAATTGTATTGTTTTGTATTTGTTGTAATATTCAAAAATCTTTTTTTCTGTAAAAATATTTTTTCAATAACATAAAATATTGCAGCTTACGTATTAGAGTTCTTTTATACCTACTGAAATTCTCATTGTGTTTGCTTGTTGCTTTCTCCGATGTTGGCTCAGTTCTAAGGTATTAAATTCTGAACAGTTACTCAGTAGAATCGTGTGGCATTTTCCTGTTTTTGGTTATGTATTGTAGAGAGAAACCCATGGCATACCATGGTCAGAAATCCTGCTGACTGGTTGCAGGTGGTCTTTGTGCCAAGAATCACCAACCTGAAGCAGAAAGATCCACCCAACTAGTGCTGCCACCTAATGAAAGGCCATCACCTTCATCACTTGGTAGTGCCACAGTGTATCTGGGAGCTGATCCCCTGGACCCCAAGATGGGGGATCAGCAGCAGGAATGATGGGTGTTTTTCTGGGAGTTGGTGCAGATCTTTCCGTGTTGAAGGTTGGCAGAGGGAGCAGCAGGTGCCTGATGGAGGCCAACCCCTGCCCTAGGTCCAGACCCTCAGATTTTCACAAATTAAATCAGATTGAGGGACAAGGGACCCTCCAAACCAAACTGATAGTGTTTTTGCACTTAAGGGCCTTAATGAGTATGGGCCTTCTTGCCCAGAACTTAATTTCTGTGAAATCTCGCCAATTCCAATCCATCTAATTGTCTGCCCTTCCTACCACCATCTCTCAGGAGGGGAAAATTCCACCCAATATTTTCTTAGGCTGCATTCTGTCCCTACATACTGGGTAATGGTGACAAGCTGTTTTCCAAAGCAAAATATGTGTCTGTCCTCTCAGTGAAGGTCATTTATTCAACCCAGATTTCTTTGTGCGACTTCTTTTTTAACTCTGCTCAGTGGATCAGTGGTAGCACCATCCTTGAGCCCATCCAAAAAAAAACATGTTAGCATGGTCTACCCAATGAGCAGATGCACATCAAAATCGCCCCATTTCAGAATGACTCATAAGTTGTTTTGCTTAAATGACACATAGTTGGATATCATGCGATTTAATTTCCACACCAGACTCTATAAATATGTCCAACCAGCTTTATTAGTCCTGAGTTACACAGTGATGGTAATCCAACAGAGTCAGGTCATCATGGTGATGGACAACACAACTGCAAGAATGTGGCAAGTCAAATTCATACTGCTCACACCATTCAAAAGAGTGCTATAGGTCACGCAGGTTTGGGAATGCACAATGCAATGTGTTCCATATGGGTAACTTTAAACTTACATCCTGAACTTGTAGTTTAAACTAAAATACACTAAGTTATAAATAAAGCTACAGTAATTTAGCAGTGGGGGCAAAGAGATTGGTGGGCAAAGCCGTGTGTATTGTTGTAGATGAGAATGCAATTGAGGAGTTGCTGCATTAAAAAACAGTAAAATTCAGATATGATGGTACTGATCTGAACTGGAACTTCCTATTAAAGTGTACAAGATGTTTGGGCAGTACTTATGAATCTTGCTGCTATAATTTTAAAATGCTAAAGACTGAAAGTGTATATACAAAGAAATAGCAATAGAAATGCTAAAATCTGAGGCAAAAACAGAAATTGCTGGAAAAGGTCAGAAGATTTGGCAGCATCTGTGGAGAGAAACTCATTAAGATGTTGACCAAAGGGGAATATGTCCAGTGTTTTGAGGAACTGAATGAAATTGATTAGTGTTAGATGATTGCTTCCTCAAACAATTTCTAAGGACTTTTGACCAGAAATCCGAAAATTTAACTCCGGTAACTGAGAAGCCATGATGCCTCTGGTTCAGGGCTTTAGTGACTTAGATAAGGAGTTTAGCCAGATCTATGAGATTGAAATGATATAGTCCCAACAGATTTGAGGGAAGTGAGCGATTACCAAGAAATAAAGATTTTAAGCACCAACTTAATGAATGATACATAAATTGCATGGATGTTATGTGTGGAGATCTAAGGTACAATCAGTGTGGTCACAGGATTGCATTAAATTATTTTAATATATTGCCTCAAGACATAGAGACAATGGTGGGACCTTTCCCCTCCCTAGAAGTATCAAAAAAGGATGACGAGAAGGGTAAGTAATTGGGTGGATTGGGACCAGGGAGATACCTGCTCCTGACCCACCAGCACAGAAAATGCCTTCTGGACAGGAAGCCCAGGTTAAACCTTCCCTACATCACTAAACATGTTGGCCCACTGTCGACCTGATTAGCTTTGTTCCTTAGAGATAAAAAAAGGGCAACCACTCTGCTGTAACAAGTTGACCTGTCTCCTAGGTTGAGGGGAGGGGCTGCAATTTCCCCATCTGGAATTGATCTAGGTCGGGATTCGTGATAGAAGGGCCACTGAAAGCCATCTCCTTGCCCTTGCCTACATTGACCTGATCACCCCCCAATCAATATCATCCCTATGGCCCCCTGCAATTCTCCCCCTTAAACAGACACATTCTGACTGTTCAAGTTTATCAATGCCACTGTTCAGTCTGTTGTTCTATGTGGCATTCATCGCCAGTAAGTATTGAAAGGGAGTACAACTCTCTTAAAGACACCAGCCCTACACTTTGAAGACAAAAAGGGGAAATTTGAGCCAATTATGTTTTCCATAGAATCAATTCTGAAAGTTCAGTGTAGTTTAGGAAATATCAGTATAGCCACTTGTCTTACTGTACCAAATAGTAACAGTACTGTCTTCTTCCCAAAGGCATGGGAAAGGGTAGGCACATTACTAACTGAGGGGAAATTTCCTGCATCAGCTAGTTGCTCCCACTGATATACAGTGGGAGATTATCTCTTTTGTAAAGGCACTCTAGGTATAGTTAATTTGGGAGTATTGACATACATAAATCCGATAGAGGCTTGAAGAACAGATTTCTCTTTAGAGATGAGAGTGTGGTGCTGGAAAGGCATAGCAGGTCAGGCAGCATCCGAGGAGCAGGAGAATCAGATTTCTCTTTAGAGGTGACATGCAATTGAGCTGTAAAAACAAAAGTGATGGTGAGTCATATTCCAAACCTGTAGAGTTGCTTTTAAGGACATGCAGTTATACAGAAAACTGCACAAAATAAATTATTTGACCAAGTGTTCACTCTTTTTATTCCCACATAACATATTGGAGTAATCACCCCATAACAGATGTTACATTAATAGGCTGATAATTTCCGAGTTTATCTCTCCTACCCTCCTTAAATAATGAAGTGCATTGGCACTTTTCCAATTCGATGGGACAATTCCAGGATCAAGAGTTTTGGCGGAACACGAGCCTCCTACATAGAGGAAGAAAATTGATCCAAGCATCTCTGGGAACAGTGAGTTCCTTCTTGAATTATATTCAATGTTTTATTTGACAAGTTACAAGGAGTATTTTCAGTACACTAAAATAGGTCACTGTATACATCCTGTTTTAGGTAAGTTACTGTGGATTTGGATGTTCCTGATCCACCAGGACCTGTTCAACTTGATTATTGGGAATGTGCTGAGTTGGGTAAACAATGGTGACTGTTAATAACTGGGCTGCAATCTTTGGTTGGGTGGCCGGCAATCTGAGCAGTTGTGGAGGAATATTTTAGTGTACTGTGAGAACTAAAGAAGTTCATATTACAATAAACTCACCTGAAAATGTTAACACATGACAAATATGTATGTATTCCACAATATATTGGCACAGAATTTCCAACAGCAGGGCATCTCACAAGTGCTCCATTGCTTGGCTTTCTTTCCTCATCTTTCAAATCAAAGATTTCCTGTTCTGTACGTTGTTGGAAGGATGGGCTGGTATTGAGGGAAACGGGCTCCAGATCAACATTGCGTCAGATTTAAGAATTGAGAAAAAAATTAAAGGAACAATCTAGAGGGAAATACAATATGTATTATTGGACTTTTGAATGATGTTGAGTCCAGTGATTCCTGATGAAGGGCTTTTGCCCGAAACGTCGAATTTCCTGCTCCTTGGATGCTGCCTGACCTGCTGCGCTTTAACCAGCAACACATTTTCAGCTCTGATCTCCAGCATCTGCAGACCTCACTTTTTACTCCAGTGATATAGCAAGCCATGTAACTAGAAGTAGAGACAACTTTAAACTAAATAATACTGATAAATTTAACAATATTGTGCTCAGGACTATTATTTAGGTGAGTTTTCTTGGGCCTTATTTCAATCTCCTGCCAACTGAAATACATTGAAAACCTCTGTCTGTCTGTAAATGTGGTTTCCATAGATGTTACATTACTGGATTAGTGGGAGATTCACATTACACCTTTTGCAGCTTGACTTCATATACATTTGAAATTTCCAAAGATGCAGCTAGATAAAACAAGACCAGATACAAATGTTTAACCACATTTATTTTATAGACATCAAGTGAATGTACAGAGCAAGAGTCGTAATCAAATCTCTTTTTGGTTCAATGAACCACAGAACTCCCCTTGAGGACAAGTAAAATAATGCAGTATATACATCACTAATGTTTCCTGCCCAGCCACCAAATTCTGAATGATAACGAGCCTGATATAAACAACTTTCTCTTCACAAAACTTGCCCTTCTGCTCAGATTTAGCTGGTTGACTGTTGCTTCTTTCACTGTCTGTATTCCTAGCCAATGGCAAGGTGATTCACTGACTTCTTCCCCATTCAGTGATTCACTGACTTGTCTGCCAATAAAATTTGTTACCATTCTGCCCTCTTAGATTTCACTTTTAAATTTACTGCCAGCCAATTACATTTGTAAATTATGGAGGGAGTGGGAAGGGTAGTGAAGCAAAAAAAAAGGAAAATAAATTTAGTGCTGATTTTCAACTTAGAGGCTGTTTATTCTGATTTTCATGTGTTGGTCATGGCTAATGATTTATCCAATCCACGGGGAATCTGGTTAGTAGATGCAAAAAAGTGGTATTTAATGATGAAGTGGTGAGGCAAGAGCCAAGGCACTATTTTTCGGAAATGACTTCCTAAGTCTCATTTACTATGGTTGGTAAAGGTTGGGAGGCTGACAATAAAGTTCAAAGGCCTCTTCAGCTCCCAACTGGAAATGCCAGCATTCTTGCTTCACCTTCAAATGCTGTGTATTTGGAGACTTGAAAAAAAATATGGTTTTGTTTGACATAACTTTGTTTCCTTGCTGTATTGCTTCTAAAATTTGCCTGCTTCTGCACTGATTCACTTTGTACATTAGCACATTCCAATTCAAAGTGCTGTTGGTAAGATCAGAATGTTGCTTAGCTGTATCTTATCCTCCCAAAAGATATCAGGCTGTCTATAAGCACAATGATCTGTTACAGCCAGGCTTCGATTCAATTTAAATCAGGGCTAATCGCTGAAATCAATTTGTCCTGCTGCGCCATGTCACCTCCCCTTCCTTTGCCATTTTCCACATATAAAGTAACCTCAAACCCAACATTTGTTACTCAGAGTAATTGGGATCATCCTGAATTAACCACCCTGTAATGAGACCTGATGTTCAGTTTGAAATAATCTGTGAGCCACAACTTTCCACAAGTTGGCTCTTTGACTTCAATGCAGAGAACTTCAGTAGTTGCCTGATTTAAAATAAACCATTCCCTTTAAATGCTTAAATCTAATTTTAAACCACTGCAAAATTGCTTTGAATTAAACACAACATTTAAAAGTAAAGCATTCCCAAAATGTGAACACTGATAATAATCACAAATTCCAAAACATGAATACCCATAATACGAACTTCCTGAAAAGCAGGTACATTTTTGTTTTCATTCTTACATGCTCATTGTAGTCAACAGTAACAACAAAAACATACAAATTTCATAACAGAAGTGCAGCAAATATTTGAATGAGTACCAATAATAACATTTACATTATTTTTGAAATATTGTTCTAGAAATGTCATTTCCTGCATAATCTATTATAGATTCTGCACTTTGACGGATCACTTTGAATCTATTTGCTCCCAAGGCAATTGCATTTATAGCAATTGTAACTTCAATCAATATGACCAGCTGAAAATATTTCATTAATCTGATATTAATACATTTTTCCAGTGTTTTAATTTTCTTTTTCCCTTTTTGCAGATATGTAATTTTCATGCTGTTAAATTCATTTTCTATTATCATAGTGAATGAAGGACTCGAGACTTATAAGATGTCACTCAGCAATGTTTTCTGAATTTCTCCCTTTTCAAATTCACCTATCTTAAACATTTGAATATGTAGAATTACCACATAACATGGAATGAAATTGTAATGCTACAGAATTATTTCTGAGAGAAATTTCATAATTTTACAGTTTTGACACTCTTAAAGTACACTCTTAATGTGTGTTGTGTCTAGAACTCTACACTTAGCAAACCACTAAAATAAAAGAGTTACATTTACACCCATTGTAGAAGTCAGATCTTCTTTGGTGAAAAGAAGGCTTAGAGGTTTCTCTAATAGAGAAATCCAAAGTCATGAGGGGACAGAGTAAATATCATGAAACTATTTCCACTTGTGAAAAGATTGAGAACAAGACAGCAGAAATTTAATTGAGTTAATTAAATGGAGTTAATTGAGGAATTGATAATGACCAGTGTCCTGGGAGTTACTCCCTGCATTTCTTTGAAATAGTGTCATCAGATTTTTTTTATTCATTTGAGAGGGCAGATCTGAAAATTGGCACCTCTTATAGTGCAACACTCCCTCTGTATTCCTCTGAATTGTCACTTTGATTTTTGTGCTGTCATTTCTTATTGCTGTCAAAAGTCATACATTGGAACCTTGAACAAAAGGCTGGCCAGGAAGGCATCTCTAGTCATTGTCACTCACTGACTCGTCATTGTCTTACCAATTGAAATCCAGGTGGTCAAAGAGTAACTGCCTGTCTAAGATCAAGACACAGTAGCAGTTTCTAGGTTGTTGTTTAGTGTTCCTCATAGGCCTCATACAGCTGTAGAGACACCTGTTACAGTTAAGCAAGTCACCCAGAAAACTTGAATTTTACTTGGTCTTCTCATCTACTGGAGATCATGGAATAGTGATAGTAATTAGAGTAATCCAGAGTTCCAGTTTAATGCTGTGATGGAGATGAATTCAAATGAATTCCATTAATTAAATCTGAATTGAAAACTCAGTAATGGTGAGAAACTATTATGAAACTTTCATTGATTATCATAAAATCCCATCTAGTTTAGTAATACTGTTTAGGGAAGAAAATCTAAACCAAACCGACAGCACTGAGATTGACTCTTAACTATAAGACCAAAAGACGTAGGAACAAAAATATGGCATTTAGCCCATCAAGTCCACTCTGCTTTACAATTAGATCATGGCAGATCTGATAATCCTTAACTAACGCTCACCTGCTCTATCCCTGTAACCCTTGATTCCCTTACTGATTAAAAATTTGTCCATCTCAGTCTTGAAATACTTAATAACCCAGCCTCCACAGCCCTCTGCGATAAAGAAATGAAATAGCAAGTCATTCAGTACAAGAGTAACTACGGATAGGCAAATGTCGGTTTTGCCAGTGCATACCATGATACCACTCCATGATATTCTTGGCCTTGACACCAGGGAGACAATACACCATTATAGAATCACATACCACAAAAATGCCTGACAATGAAATCCCCTATCACTATTGCTCTTCTAATCTTTCTTCTTCCCCTTCTGTACATCTATTCACCTATGATGCCACATAGCAGCTTCTGGCTGCATTCAGCTTCTGAACTATCTTCACCAAAATCCAAAATGAAAAAAAAACACAATTAGTCAGCAAGATGGGCCTAGGGGCTTCCACACTGCCTGCCTGGATTACCAGATAGTCAACTATTCCCCCTCTGTCTGTCCACCCTGTGCCAGTGTGTGGCCACAACCTTAAAAATGCCATCCATGTAGTTCTCTGCCTCGTGGATGCAGAATACTGACTCTAACTGCTGCTCAAATTCTGAAACCTGGAGCACCAACTTGCGCAGCCAGTTCCATTTCCTGCTGATGTGTTCTTATAGAACTCATGGTGCATTCATGACTTCCCTCATTCTGCAGGATACACATTCCAGTTGACCAAGCTGTCCTTTTAAAATCCAGAGATGGAAACTTTGTAGCCCTGGAGAATTGTCATTCTTTAGTGACACTGTTTGCTTCAATACTGCTAATTGCCCACATTAATTTTAACGTGCTCCTCTCTGAATTAATAATATGTTTTGAGGAATGCTGGTGTACTGTACTCTTCTTCTACCATAAACCTTAATATGAATTTTTAACAAACCTACCATTTTCTTATTCTCAACATGGCCAGTTTTTAAGGGGCCCACATTGCTCTTAAACACCCTTTTAAACATGATGGTAGAAGTATTTTGTGTTGACTCTAATCCTTTGCAAATTGTTATCACTCTCTTTTTTTGGTCTTTTCCTTTGTCATTCTATTGTTCTTTGTATCTCTCTAATTCACAAGGATATGTGCTAATTTTTGCCTTCTTGCATTATTTAGTGGTGTCTCTGACCTCTTTAATTGTCAGCAGCTTTTTCTTTGGCAAGTAGGCTTTTAGAATCATAGAATCCCTGGAGTGTGGAAAGAGCCCATTCAGCCCATTGAATCTGCACCAACCCTCCGAAAAATATCCAACCTAGATCCAGTCCCCTACTCGCCTCCCTTAACTCTGCATTTCCTTTGGGTAATCCATCTAACCTACACATTCCCAGATACTATGGACAATTTAACAATCCACCTAACCTGCACTCTTCAGACTCTTGCCTCTTAGGAATATAAGTTGATGTTGTATTACATTAACTTATTTTTTTGAACATTGCCCACTGATCTTCTGTAATTGTACCCATTAACAAATTTTCCTAGTTGACTGTGAACAGTTTCTGTCACATCCTGTTGAAATCAGCCATACCTCATCTAGAACCTTAGTAAGGGGTTCAATTTCTTTCCTTTTCAAGCACAACAATGAACTCAATCATATTAAAATTGCTATTCAATAAAAGTTCACATATCATTCGGCTGTTAACTAAATCTGGCTCATTGCTCATTAAATTGATTACGGTCTGCCCATTGTTGGTTTAGGACATGTTGCTGCTGTATAATAATGGATTAATATAAAAGAGTTACTTAACATCCCTGAATCAGGCACGATGGCTGCAGAAAGAACTGCACAAACTTTTGAAACAAGGATTCGGGAACAGAAATCAATGTGAATAGTCACTACTGTATCCTAAACAAGTGGGAAAAAATCTCAACTGTTTAGACTGCAAAGTCAAATTTGTATTTTAATGTTATTGCATTCAAGAATTCGTCAGCTGTATTTGCATCCTAAGGCTCAACACTGAAGAGAGATCTAACTTTAAATGATCTCTACTCGTGATAATTGTAATAAATTACAGGGCATTGTTATTGCAGTCTAAACAGTATGAGACCGCTGTCCAAATGTTTGCTGTTTATTGAGGAGTTTTCTGCATCATTCTAAAGGACCACCACTTTTCATTTGTCATTCTAATACTGAAAGTTTGTGTAGCAGAACATGACCACAAAATATTTGGATTATATAGTTGTAAATCCAGATTTTGAAACTTTAATTTAAAATGGACCAGCATTCAAACACTAACACTGCACTATCAGCAATTTAAATAAATACAACAGATGATGGAACTGATCTGTCAGACTGAGACCACGAGAAATCTGAATACAATAATTTAGCACATTAATTGCTTCCAGGCTTTGAGAACCCAATCTCAGGACTAAATGGGGATCGCAAGCCTGCTCTTCCCAGGAGCCAGACATGGAAAGGTACTTACCTGGAGGTCACTTTAAAGTTGATTATCTGAATTTTCTGCTGATTAATTCTGAGGTCCCATCAGAGGGTGGGAAGGTCTGGAGCCTCAGTAGCCCCACTGATAGAGATGGGTGTGCTGAGGCAGGCACAAGACCATTTAGGAAGGGGCTGTTGTTATGTGAACTTAGTTGGAGGAGAAACATCTTTGGAGGACGAGAACTTTTGGTTCTCATGTCCCCCTTGACTGCCACAAGGAGGCTGCCTGCACCAGCATGAAGCAAGGCCACTGGCAAAATGGCAGTGTCCTCTGCATTGCCCTTAATTAACGTTTTAACATGGTTCCTGCCTTAGTTCAATAAGCAGCTGGTCTAGGTCCCTATCTTGCTCCTGCAAAAGCAGCAGGAATGTATCACGGAACTGTCCTTACAAGATTCCCACTGTTTCCATTGCCCACTTAATTTTGCCACACTCTGGACAAGAAAATTTAGCTTATTAGAATTGGAAGAATGATGATGAGGACTATCATAATGTGCTAAGTTAACTCTTGAATGCTGAAAAATTAATTCTCTATCCCAACAGAATTAGGCATTACAGTAAATTTTGAAAAAAAAACTGCCTAATACACGCTTAATTCAAAAAGCTTGAAGACTGTTTGCAAAGAGAAATATACATTTCAAGCAGCCTATTTACCTGAAAGTATCTTCTAACTTTGTTGGGCAAGAGTTCCAACTTTTGTAATGCATCATGGGAAGTGGGTATCATTGATTGGGCCAGCATTTATTGTCCACGTTTAATTGCCTTGGAAAGAAGACGGTGAACTGCTTTCTTGGACTGCTGCAGTTGTTGGGGTGTAGGGACACCCACTGTCATTGACAATGCACTGTGTTTGCACTGGAGGTATGCAAAAGAGATTCCCCAATGCGTTGTCTGGATTGGAGCATTTTAACTATGAACAGATGTTTTCTTTAGAGAAAGTTGAGAGGGGGGTACCTGAATGAGGTGCACATAAAAGACATCGAGAGGATGGATAGGAAGCAGCTGTTTCCCTTAGTTGAAGAACCAATAATGAGAGGGTATAATTTTAAGGTGAAGGGCATGAGGTTGAGAGAGGATTTGAGGAAACATTCTTTCACCCAGTGGCTGCTGGGAATCTGAAGTACACTTCCAGGAGGGTAATAGAGGCAAGAAAACACATAACCTTTAAAAGGTATGTAGATGGTCATTTGAAATATCATGAAGATCAAGACTCTGAACCAAATTCTGGAAAGTGGGACCAGTGTAGGTCTGTTGGTGCAGACTTGATGGGCTAAAGGGCCTCTTCTGTGCAGACTCTGTGATTCTATGAGAGAGCCAATAGGAAGGGAGTTCCAGGGTTTTGACTTAGTGACAGTAAAGGAATGGCAAAGTGGTTCCAAGTCAGATTTGTTATGTGGCTTGAAGGAGAATTTACAGGTGGTGATGTTTTTACACATCTGCTGCCTTTGTTGTTCTTGATGGGAGAGGTTTGCAGATTTAGAAGGTGATGTTGAACCACCAGTGTTTTATTGGTGAAGGGAATCAGTATTGAAAGTGGTGGATGGTGTGCTAATCAAGCAGTTGTTTTGTCCTGGATAGTGTCATGTCTCTTCAACATTATTGGAATTGATCAGTGAATTTAATTATTTGCGACACATTTCATAACACAGGTGATAATATTTTCTCCTTATTGCTTTGCCATATTTAACTCATTTCAGTTGGAAGTCCCCCAGCGCATGAATCAATAGGCCTAGTATTTGAGGATAAAATCTATAGAAACACTCTACTGTAAAGAAAGTTACATTGCCAATGATACAATTCTCAGATAAAAGATGTTAAACTAAAACCTCATTTGGCTGATTCACTTAGATGATAAGAATTCATGGCAATATTTGACAAGGTAGATCTGGAAAGAATTTTCTTTTTGTGGGTGAGTTCAGAACTAGATGTTAATTGTTAATTCAGTGTACTTAAAAATTACTTTAATTTACTTATTCATAGTTTCTCCTCATTTTCTTTTCCTCATTTTCATGGAGACATAGGTTACATAGAATATGGTTGCATAGAAGCTAGTTTCCCTCTGGTATCTGATCGAAATGGACACATTCCATGTATGAACTAGACTGTGAATGTCGACTGATTATCCAAGCCCAACCCTGACCTCCGTAGGAAGGTGCATGGATCAAAAAGGCAAATTGTAGCGTCTGGATTGCCCTGTCTACTGAAACTAGCTAACTCAGCATTGCTCAAGAATCAGATGTGGAACCTATCACCAAACCTTGTGAAATGCCTTTATGAATTTTACCACTGAAGAAGAGTCATGAAACCATAGCATTGGATGTCCCTGAGAGTTGTCATGACGTGAGACTTGTCAGTCACTCTTGCCACCGCAGACAAAGGAAAACTATGCAAGCACTGTTTGTAGTCTCCCTCATTAGACAGAAGCAAAGGTCACAATGGAGCAAGCATGCAATGATTTCTGAAGTAGCTACAACATCAATGTGAATACAGAAAGATTTTGATTGAAAAATATTGAAGTGGTGCAGAATTATTTTGCAATAGAATCAATACATGAAAACCTTAGTATTTCCCATTCCCTGCCCATTAATTTGCTTGGCAAAGTCAGCACAAGTATCTTGCAAATATGCCGTGTCTTTTATTTTGTAAAGAATCCCAAGGCACATTATAGATTCATGAAGAAAAAGCTCAGACATTGAGCCACATGAAGAGGTATTGGGACAGATGCATGAAGCTTTTTCAAAAGAGGCTGCATTTAAGAACTGACCTAAAGGAGAGGTAAAAAATGAGAGATTTAGCAAGATAATTGCAGAATTTATTCATAAAGCTTCAGTAAGTGGGGCACAAACAATAATAAAAAGGTGAGCATTATGCAACAGCCAAAATTGGACAAACTTTGAGTTAATAGGGCATTATAGGGCCAGTGGAGGTTATGGAGATGGGGAGGGTCAAGACCAGAGAAATATGAAAACAAAGATTATTATTTTAAAATTGAAATTTTTACCTGAATGGGAGCCAGTGCAGACAGTGAACATGGATTTAGTGGACAAATGGGATTTTGTGTTTCTTAGAATACAACAGTGTTTTCCACAAACTCAAGTTTAAGGATGGAAAGAGGGAGGTTGGTCTGAACAGCATTCAAATAGACATATCTTAAGATAATAGAGACATGAATAATGATGAATGAAAAATCACCAACAGATGAGCTCAGGTAGAGATGGGTACAGGCAATGATGCCTCAGTTAATTGCTTGAGAAAGGGATGGAGTTCATGACATATGAATGGAAGTCTTTACAGGGAGAGACAATCTTTCTTAAGGAGTTGAGAAGGTTGAGTTTTAACCTTTGTAATTTGGCAGAGCCACTTACTTTAAACAGGCTCCTGCTCATTAAATTTTAGTTTTGAGGAGGCGGTGGCAGGTTGGAAACCAAACTTGTCACCTCCACATGTCTGAGGTAACTATCAAACAGGGGAGGTGGTGAGGCTGACAGGCTAGAACACATGCCTCCTTTTACTGGGACAATAATCCAATTGCAATGACCAATATCAGCCCTTCAAACCCTGACTATCTCCCAACCTATGTCCTTTTCATTCCCTCTAAACCATCTCTCCACAGTCACAAGGAAATCAAAATGGTTAAAAAGGCAAAATAGACAGCACCTTACTTGAATGTGCACATTATTCAGAATAAGATAAATGAATTAACAATACAAATAAATGTTCATGGGCATCATCTGAAAACTATTACGGAGACAACAAGTTAAAGCTGGGAACTAAATATTCACAAACATATGACTTTTCGAAAGGATGGGAAGGAAGGAAAGGGTAGTGGGGTAAAATTGTTAGTTTAAGTTGGTTTAATTATGATAGCCAGAAATGATCTCAGATCAGGAGATGTAAAATCCATATCGGTGGAGATAAGAAATTTTTTAAAAAGTAGACACTGGTAGGAGGAGTCTATAACCCCCTAACAGTAGTGATACAGTAGAACAGAAAATAAATCAGAAAATACTGTTAAAAAAGCAGTATATTAATCATGGAAGATGTTAATTTTCATAAAGATTGGGATGTAATAAAGTTGCAAGTAGTATCAAGACAGACAATAAGGGTTCTTTAAATATCTAAAAGGAAGAGAGAGGTCAGAGTTGACATTGGCCCATTACAAAATGAGGTAAGCTAAATAATAATGGGGAGCCAGAAAATGACAGAGGAGTTGAATATATACTTTGCATCAGTCTTCACAAAATTACTAAGTAATCAAGGGGCAAAAGGAGGAGAGGAAGTACATACAATAATTATCAAAATGTGAGGTTATGCACTTTGGCAGGACTAGAGGAGCTGAATATTTTTTAAATGGAGAAAGGATGCACAAAGCTATAGAACAGAGGGATTGGGAGTCCTCATTCATGAATCACAAAAAGCTAACATTCAAGTTCAGTAGGTCATAGCGAAGGCAAATGGAATGTCAAAGGGAATGGGGTATAAAGGCAGGGAGATCTTGCTAAAACTATACATAGCACTATCAGCTGCAATGCTGTGAACAGGTTTGGACACTCAGTTACAGAAAAGTATAATGGCATTGGAGGCAGTCCAGAGAAGGTTCACATGACTGATACCAGATTTGGACGGGCTGTCTTATCATGCGAGGTTGTGTAGATTGAACATGTATACATACTACATGCTACCTTACTGGAACACACAAGGTTTTTAGGAGACTTGACAAGCTCCAGTAGGCTGAAAGGCCTGCTTCTGCTCCTACGTCCTATGGTCTCTTGGTCTGTAGATCTCACACTTACTTATAGTTCCCATGTCCTCTCCAGGAGCTGCATATATCACCTGGTATCCACTATGGCACACACCAGAAGCCACATTAAAAAACTGGAAAGGCTTTGAAATAAACACGATAAATTAAACATCTAACAATTCAATAGAGCTGTCACCGAAAGAAAACTCTAGGTCCAATGAAACAATTAAATACCATCCAGTGATTATTCAGTTGTAAAAGAAAGCAAATATCTACTCAGTAACCACATCAAAGATATATAAGACTTTATTAAGCTGTCACACAACCCCATGCTGAGATAGTTTTTGAAATTTAATAAAAACATTCCTAATGCGTTCAATTATCAAAATAAACTTTCTGCTCCAAGCAATGAATCTTGACAGGATAAAAGGAGAAGATTTTCCTCGTATGGGACATTATAGAACTAGAGACAACTGCGTTAAAAATTAGGAGTTGCCCATTTAAAACAAAGTTTAGGGAAATTGTTTCTTCAGAGGGCAATGAAAAGGATATTAGAAGCAGGATCTTTGAATATTTTTAAGGCAGTGGTAGATATATTCTTATTAAACAAGGGGCTGTAAAGATATCGGGGAGGTGATTATGCAGATTTGAAATTATAATCAGATCTTAGTGAATGCCGGATCAGGTTTGTGATATAAACGTTTAAACATATTTAAATATAAATATGTTTTATATTTATATTTAACTCAATGTAGACATTCAGATTGCTGCAAATCATGACACTGGAGTTCCAAGCACAGTTTTGAATGAAAATACATTGTTTTCCTACCTAATGCACCTTAACACCTGCAAAATATGAATCAATGGTCAATTTAATTTTGTAAGACAGAGCCCTACGGATAATCACTGCAGTAAGAACGCATCTAACTTATAACTGAGTATCTAACTAATGAAACTCGAAATATAGTTTTTTTTGTGCACTTCAATGCCAATGCCCTGTCAGTCAAAGAATTCCTGGAAGAGGCAGCCATTTGTTTCTGGTTCTCCACAATGGACTTAGATTCCTCTATGGCTCAACACTCCTTTGATGTGGCATGATGCAATACTTTTCATAGGGACCCCACTCCATAAAAATTGCATTGGGGTTTGAGTTGCCCAGCCTCAGATTGGAGCTGGCAAGGGTGTGAGTGCTGTATGTGGGCTGGCAGCCTACACCTTTATCCTGTTTCCGGGAAAAGTGCCACAAATTCACCAAAGGTCCTCAGATAGCACCTTCCAAAGTCACAACCACTTCCATCTAGAAGGACAAGGGCAGCAGGTATATGGAACACCACCACTTCCAGGTTCCCCTCCAAGCCACTCACCATGCTGACTTGGAAATATAATACTGTTCCTTCACTGTTGCTGGGTTAAAATCCTGGAATCCCCTCCCTAATGGCATTGTGGGTCAACCCTTAGCGGTTCATGGAGGCTGCTCACCACCACCTTCTCAAGGGCAACTCGGGACAGGCCTCAAATGCTGACCAGCCAGCGACACCCACATCCCACAAAAATGAATTTTTAAAAAGTGGGAATGAGGTGAGAACCCGGGAATCAGGTCCTGCTCACCATTTTCAGAGCACTCTCAAGTCAGCCTGACTTAGGGATATCCTGGGCCACTGCCTCCAGTAATCTAAGTATATAGCTGGAGAAAATTTCTATTCTTCCAGTATCGATTGTTGGACAGTTTGACAGTTTAAAGGCACCATCAGGTGCTCTGGTTTCCTCCCGCAGTCCAAAGATGTGCAGGTTAGGTGATTTGGCTATGCTAAATTGCCGATAGTGTTCAGGATGTGTAGGTTAGGTGCATTAGTCAGGGGAAATGTAAAATAATAGGGTTGGGGAATGAGTCTGGGGGGTCATTGTGGACTTGTTGGGCCAAATGGCCTGTTTCCACATTGTAGGGAATTTATAAATTCTATGAAGAGTTAAATATTGTCACTGTCCATATGGAAACTATCATTTTATGAGAGACAGATTGTAGATGAGAAACAAGAGGGGGACCAAGAATAGATCAGTTACAGTATGGGAGCAAGTAGAGAAAATATTGCAGAGGATTCTTTTACTGTGGCTAGTCAGAAGAAAAGTTGTGAACAACTCAAGGGTAATGGAGAGGAATTCTGTGGTCACAGAGAGGACAAGAAGACAAGGAGGAGGGTTGGTTTAGCTTTGTCACAGTTACGCAGGATATCATTTGGGATGCTTCTCCTTACAGAGTTACTCACATCACCAAAACTCCCTCATTCTCAAAACTTCCCTCACACCCTAAACTCTTCACTAATCTACTTTGGGCACTGTAGATGGATTCTAAGCTGGAAGGCAACTAGGGATGCTGGCCAGCCAGCCAAACCCACATCCGCCAGCAAATAAAAAAAATGATAATGAGGCCCAAATGTTGAAATGGCCCAAACCTTGTGTTGGCTCTCCTGGAAGGGCTGGTTATTTGCTAGGTTGTTTTCCTACTCTGGGGTCAAAATTCTAACTCAGAATATGAATGCACTGTTACAGAAAGAATGAAAAATATTTCCTAGGTTTTCTTCTTTGTTTTCAATAAGATTGTGCATACATTTTCATCAAGTAAAAATGTTGTATGTAGTTGCCTGCAATGGTCAATTTGTTAACGGTGCTTCTTCATGAGGTAGAGAAGCCAATGAGACTGGAATGTGTTCCAGATTTGATTGCTGATATTAACTGATCTCAATCTGAGCAGCAATTGGCTACTACATAGAGCCTCAGCATTCCTGGGTAAGAAAAGGGATAATCAACCAGAGTTCTTGCCTTAGGTTGTATATGCAGCGTTTGCACTCAATCAGGTTCAGTTCTGGTGCCCTTATAAAGAGCCTGTTACTGAGGCTCATACTTGAGAAAGGGGCACGTGGGCAAGGTACTGGATAACTGCTATTACCTGTGAATCCAGCCCCACATGAGCCAAGACCTTCAGTAGAGAAGGGGAAAAAATGTACAGCATGGATGTTGTCAGCATTCATTACAACAAAATTCAGCACTTTCATTGACTGGTAAATCATGCGTACTGAATGTTGTTAGCTTAACAGCTGCACCTGAATTTTCCTTGGTGGCGCTCTTGGAGCTTGAGTGGTCAGTTTTATAGATTTGCGCCTGCATTTCACAGTAACCAAACCTGCTCAACAGGATGAAGAAATCCCTTCTGAATGCTTTTGTGAAGATTGCATAGAGAAATGGATTTGCACAAGAGTTGAGTGGATAAAACAATACCAGCAAAATTTTAGCATTAGTCACTGTAATGAAGGGTGACTTAAAAGCTGCTGAAATCGCAAAAAATGATATTGGAGCCATACACATGAAGTCTGTAAAGATTAGTATCGCCATCCGTTTAGCAATCTTTGTATCACTATTTTTAGAAACAAAGTCAGGGTTTTTCACAGCTAAATATATTTTGATATAGCAGATGCAAATTATAACAAAGGCAATAACATTCAGTACCAATAGGAATACAACATAAGCCTGGGAAGCAGGAGTTTCTATATCCATGGGCAAACAGATGCTAACTTTCATGTAATTGCTGATTCCTACAAGTGGTAGTGTCGCCACACTAAGAGAGAATAACCAGCCTCCGAACATAATCACAACAGCGTGCCTTAAACGGAGCTTCCTGTCCATTTGCATGGCATGTGTAATTGTGTGCCATCTTTCGAAGGTGATTACCATCAGTGTATACACAGAGAGCTCACTTGCAAAAACAGTAAAGAAGCCGGCACTGGCACACCCAGCTCCAGTCTGCCAGTCTATAGCGTAGTTGTAATATTGACTTCTGGTGCTCAAATCAACAGATGCAATAAGTAGCAAATAAAGACCCATACAGAGATCAGCAAAAGCAAGATTGCACATGAGGAAACGTGGGACTGTAAGCTTATTCTGACTAATCACCAAAACGATAAAAACAATAACGTTACCCAGAATAGCAAGGATGTTAATAAACCATATAAGAACTCTGAGAATGTTGTATCCCATTATATCTTCACATGGATTGAAGGCATCTGGTTCTGGAGTACAGGTGAGGTCTACCTTTGCATGGCAAAAGCCATAGTCAAAAGATACTGCATTTTCATATATTTCTTCTAAGTCTTCATATTCATCATCAGGGTTATTTTCTGGAAAGTGTGAATAATTCTGTGAGGATGGATATTTCTTCATTTCTGCAGAAATATTCTGTAAACTCCTCTGTCCAGTTTGTGATGGTGGTAGACTAAGATGAGAATAGTCATTCCTGAAACTATAAGCAGATAAAGAGATGACTGTTTTTCAGTACATTGGTACAAAAGGTAAATCCACAGTCTAACAGGTTTTGTAGTCTCATATAGTCATGTTATTGTAGCATTTCAAAACACCAATTGATTTCAGTTTCCTTTATCTACCACATTGTAAAGACAAGGTCATATTATTTGTTAAAAGTTAACCTAAGGGATTGATAAATGATAATGCTATAGAGTCAAATGATATTTACCAAAGGTGAAAATGACCACAAAACCTGGACACTACATTCAGCATCTGACATGTCTTTCAGCTGTTGTGCCCATCATTTCCATTTAAAATGTTTGTATTAAAGATTGGCCACAACTAACAGCCACTACTGTGGAAGGGGATTTCCCTTAATGGTCAGTCTGCAGATGAAGTGGTAACCAAGTATCCTCTGTAAATGGCCCCAAAGTCATAACACACCAGGAAAGCACTAATTTCCTGGACACTTCAGCATTCAAACTGACACAAGACAACAGGCATAAGTTAGCTATTAATGCATTAAAAAAACAACTGACACACACTTCTATATACAAAAAGCCATCATGCTAAGCACAAGTTCCAATGCACTGATAATGTCATAGCTAAATGGTTCAATATTTGTCAGCTGCACAGTCTCTGCACCTCAAGTAATCTGAGATGCTTTGAGGTGTAATAATACAAAAATGCAATCCTTAATGAAATAAAACTGTTTAGTATTATAATACCCAATTGACACAGTGCCGACTGCATCAGCAACTACTATATTTTCTCTGTATACTAACTTCTGAATTTCTGCAGTCTCAAAAGTTTTTTTCATTTACAAGGAATTAATTATCTCTCTTTTCCTGGTTCCCAGTTCATGGAATATTCTGTTATTGAGGGATTTAAAACGACTCCCTTCTGCAGCCCCTCACTCCACTTTGCAGTCCCTCTCCTCCTTTTTACAGTTCCTCATTCCATTTTGCATACTTCTCACATCACTTTGCAGCTCCCCCTTTCACTTTATACCCCTCTTCCTTTCTTTGCAGTCCCTCCCTGGGCCCCCTTCACAGTCCTTCTCTCACTTTTTCAAACAATATGCATTAGCCACAGAAAAGCATTCTCTATTCACCCAACATGACACTGCCTTTTTCTTAAAAATTACACTTTTAAATCTCTTCTGAGCATTTAGAACTAATGCTGAACTACTGTGTACTCAAGTAAAACTCAACTGTCTATTCAAATTAATTTTATTTTAGAGGATCACATAGTATTAAGTGATTAGGAAGGTCAAATGGCCCATTATAATTCATGCCATCCCAGAAAATTTCTACACTCACCAATTCTTCTAAATATTGGGAAGACAGAAACTTTTCTGATCCCAAATGAGCTTTCAGCAACATAGCCATGTTATCAAGACTACCTATTCCTAGCTCAGTAACATTATTCTATTCCACCCCACCTCAACTCACCTATCACGGGAACCCTTAACCATGCCTTTCTTACCTACATTCTTTAACATTCCAATACTCTTCTGCTAGGCCTCCCAAACTCCATGTTCCATAAACTTGAACTGATTCTGAACTCCACTGCCTGTATGCTATCTTGTACTAAAGCTGTTCATCCATTAACTATGTTCTCACTGACCCGCATTGGCTCCCAGTCCAGCACTGTCTCAGTTTTAAAAGCCTCAAGTTTGTTTTCAACACTTCCTTGTCATTGCCTCTATTTCACTCACTTCATTTTGTTTTTCTATTTCAAAAATATATTTTATTCAAAAAAGTCTGTGTATATATACATTGTCACAAAAGCAGTTTGGTTCTGTCAGTTGCATATCAAGTAAATAAACAAAACATTGGACTTTGACTCTATCCAAAAAACTAAAGACCTCTCTTCCACATACAATACTAATATTTACATATATTTGAGTCACTAGGAGGGTCCAATAACTGAACAGACTCCCATTTTTCTTCAGCATGAAGACCTCACACAGTGGTCTTTCCCCACAGTGCCTTGGCAGCGGCTGCCCCAAGTTTTAGTGCATCCATCAGTAGGTAATCCTGGACTTTGGAATGTGTCAGTCAGGGTCAACTCTTTGCTCTGGAAGGCCAGCAAGTTTTGGGCAGACCAATGAGCCCATTCACACCTATAGTGCACTGAGAAGACCATATCTTCTACGTCTAGCCTCCTGTATATCTTTGTTTTAAGCATTTACAATTGGGTTGCGTGGAATACCTTATTTAGGTCTATTCTCCAGCAGAGTTTGTTTTGTTGTTAGTAGTAGCCTATACAATTTGCATACTTGATCAGTAGTGGGTCACTTGATTTTCTAGAAGTATTCTTGGTATTATTATCTGTGGTATTTTGGCTATAGCCTAATGGATGCTTATAAAGCATAGAGGTGAAGGGAAGACCTAACTAAATATTCAACTAAATAAAAATTGCATATTTTGCAGCTGCCATATTTTTGAAATACTGTACACTGCAACACTAAGCTGATCCCAGATCTTACTGGTAGAATGGGAAGCATGTGTGATGAAGTTGACAGAGGTTGAAATGCGTTTTAAGATGTTTCGGATCCTACAAAGAAAAATGTTTGGACAGCAAAAGTCGTTCAATTAGTTATTTTATGTTTTGATGTTTAGAACCATACTTACTATATCTTATTCTGTTCATGGCTGGTGATAAAATCCTGATCTGCAGCTACATTTTCTGTTGCAAGTTCACATGACTTCGAAAAGTTGTATAAAAATATGGGCATGGAATTCTGTCTGAAGGGAAAGGAACAATCAACTGTATCCAAAACTGTTTTCTTTCCTCCCTGCCCTCTGCCTCACTGGAAGGCATCAAGTCTTTGGCAAAGGCCACATACCCTCATCCATCCTACATACACATATACCAATCTTTAACATATTTTGCAAGAAACCAGCAAATAACTTATCCTATACTTGACCAAAATTCACTCATGGCTCATTTCCTTGATCCTGTTTTGGGCAGTGAATTTTAGTGTTCTACTGTTTCTCTGACTGAGATCAGGGCACAGACAATAAAGGTGAATCTTGGTAAAATCTTGGTGTCAGTTATTTATCACTTAAAATCACAAGTGCTCTGTGAGCTGGTTAAGTGCTATTTGTTTGACTTTAGTTTAAGAAGGATGAAATTTATTATGTTGCAGATTAAAACTGCAGAACTGGAAAATGCTTATTGTCTACTGAATGATTTAACACTCTCAATGTTCTAAAGGAGGGAGCCAACAGATAAAATTTGTTAAAAACGTTTTGAAATTCATCTCTCCTTGGTGATCAAGGAATGCTAATTGAACTGTAAGCCACATTCACAGCAGGACATCTTGATTATCTTTCACTTTACTGTCTTGAAGGTTTTAAATAGCATTTAATTGCTTCCTTGAGCGCTGTACAACAACTTCTACTGTAAGTTGGTAATTATAGTTAGTCATTTGCACAAGGAAAAATTTGTGTTTTAACTAAATTTAAAAGTTTTGGATATTTAAATAAAGATAAAAAGTTGGAAGCAGCTAACACAGAAGTCAAAAAGTAAACTGATGAAACTGATAAGTGTTCTTTGAGGAGTTGACTGATATAGTGAATGAAGGAAACACACTTTATTTAGTGTATATGAACTTCCTGAAAGCCAATGACAATTTAAAACATGGTAAGTTATTGGAGAACATTAAGGTGATAATTTTAACCTAACATGTCTGTCAGACACCCATTATAAAGGTGATGTTTTTTAGGGTATGTGATAGCTGGCTGACAGGATCACTTTATTTCCCAACAGCTTGGCTAGGTTAATAGTATCCCTAACACAGATATCTCTGTTGTGAATAGCATTTCACCATGGGGGTCAGTTAGTGCAGTTGGCTGGATAGTTGTTTGTGATGCAGAGAGAAACCAACAGTGCAGATTCAATTCATGTACTAGCTGAGCTCACCATGAAGGTCCCATTTTCTTCAGCTCATCCCTCGGCTGAAGTATGGTAATCCTCAAGTTAAACACTACTAGTTGTTTCTCTCTAATATGGGAATGGGACTTTGGCAACTTTACCTTGCATTATGGGCCACTTCCTTTACTAAAAGAAATATTTGAAGGGCAGGAGAAAAGACTATAATACAGCAATGTTTGTCTCTTGACAAATGAATATTTTTATACCAATATGGCATGGATTTAAAATTGGATTACTGATTTCATTATTGTCCACTGTTGATTTGACAGTTTGCATTTCTCTGCATCTGCTTTACTCTGTACTCTGAAGAACAGCTCATTTCTAATAATCATAACAGCTTTTGTAATTCACTAATATGGAGCATAGGTTAGGAAAGAGACAGCATCACAAGAACTTACCCATTTGATTTTTTCCAATTTTTGAATGCACAGCAGTGACTGGGATATGTCAAATTTGCTTTCATCAAATTAGCAAACTTTTCCAGTGATGGGAACCTTTTCAATGAGTATGTGAAACGTGCAGTAAGCTTATGAATAAATTCCAATCCATAAGATGGAAAGCGCTCAAGTGCTGTTGAGGAAACATCTCTGTAATAGAACAAAGTTTTGGACATTTTCTCTTTATTGATCAAATCCTAAAAAATCTATGTCAGATCTGCACAGGGGAAAAAAAAAACATGTTGCCCCAGTCTCAAGCTCTCTATGCAAACTCCCTTTCCTTTACCTATGTTATTAATTATTGTTATTGCTGTGAATTTACCACATCTCTCCTGGTTTGAAATACACACTTCTTCCCTATACCTACAGTATGTTGAAATCAATACGTAATGAACTTTAAACTTTAAATGCACTTTAAACTGTTCTTTCCCCAAGTGCTCAAGATTCCTAAGGTCCTCCTAATGCCTCCTGTCTTTCTTTATCCTATAACCCAGAAGTGTTAAATACTGTAGCTTAGTTTGACTGAAACAGCAGATTTTTCATCATTCTTATTTTTCTCAACATTGTTGGTGACTTGCATTCTTGATTATGGCTACAGGCCAAGTGCTGGAAAATAGGGTTAGAATAGATGCATGTTTGGTGACAGGCTTTGAGTCGATTGGTCAAAAAGCCCTTTTCTGAATCTATGATCATAGTTATTTATCCAGGTTTCCCAATAAAAAGAGAAATTCAATTGATATGTTACAATTGATAGACAGGTATTAGCAGTTAAGTCAATGAATGTAACATATAGCAACAGTGTCAATCAGCCTTAAGTACTCAAAGACACTGAAATACCTTTATTGCCTCAAAAAGTCAAAATTGAGAGCAATTAACTTTTATCTGACATCATATCAGTCCAATGATCAAATAAATAAGTGATAATCAAAAGCAATCTTGCACTTCAATCACATAAATAGCCATCTGATCTCCTTTCCCACATTTGCTGAAGAGAGAAAATGGACTATTCTTTTGGTTCTTATAAATGGTGTGATGCTATTCATGGATAAATTCAGAATACCTGAAAAAGGTTGATTTCCAATCTACTAACTCACTGAGTCAGAAACTCTGCTTGGTTGACTGTATATTGTTGATACATATTTACTGCCGGAACATAACCACTGACAGTAAATATAAGAATAGTAGCTCAGTCAACAGCCTGTTTCACATTCCAATAGATCATGGTGAATCTGCAATTCAACTCTATTTACTCTGCAGATGCACCACGACCCTTGATACAAACCTACCAAAATTCTATCAACCTCATACCCAACCAGATGGCTATTTATGTCATTGAAGTGCAAGATTGCTTTTGATTATCACTTATTTATTTGATCATTGGACTGATATGATGTCAGATAAAAGTTAATTACTCTCAATTCTGACTTTTTGAGGCAATAAAGATATTTCAGTGTCTTTGAGTACTTAAAGCTGATTGACACTGTTGCTATATGTTACATTCATTGACTTAACTGCTAATACCTGACTCTCACAATCACCACCTTCAGTCCTGGGAGTGTAGGTACACCCATAATGCTGTTAGGAAGGGGGTACCATAATTTTTATTCAATAAAATGGAATGACGATACAGTTCTGAATCAAGAGCTTTGGAGGAGAACTTGCAGGTGGTGTTCACTTGTATCTACTGCCCTCGTCCTTCTAGATTGTAGTAGTTATGGGGTTGGATGTGCTGACAGAGAAGGCTTGGTGAGTTGCTGAATTTCTGGATTTATGTTCTGGATTTTCTCTCTCCTTGCATAATCATCAATCCACACTATCTTAACCATGTAATGATTGTACTTGTTTAATGGGATGTTGCCTAATGACACTGTATATCACAGAAATAATTCATATGAATTGGCAGAAAACAGCACTGTTCATTTAGAAATTCACCAGAGCAATGTCTGGGCAAGATATCTCATAGAAATAAAGATTTACATCACAGAAGGAGGTTGATTAGCCCCTCTCATCTGCTGTGTGAAAAATAGCTATCCAGCTCAATTGTTGGCCAAAAGAACACTATCTGATATCAATGATTTTATTTATTCACAATGTCAAAGAGCAAACTAACTCTGTAGGTCAGTGATGTTTTATTCACAGCTCTGTTGTCAAGAGTAGGTTACAATGGCAGAGCTTTGGAACCAATTTAGTAACTTAAATCCAATAACTAACATTTCATTAAGTTAGGAAGCATATTTCTCACTTCCCACATGGTATATACACAATGATTTTCTTTTTCTATTATTTATAAGTATATGCACAAGTATAGAATCTCATTATACTTGACGTGTTGCATTGGCTGCATATATGCAATTTTAAAAACTGTACTGTTGGTTACATTATGTCATTTACCTATTATAAAGAGGTAATAGCAAAACCATTAGAGCTTAAATGTAACATCATCCTTTACCACAATTCATTGGAATTTACTTCTAGTTTTCAGCCACAGAGAGCGATAGGCGCCTATTTACATTCCTGGGTCTAGAGCGAACAGTCAAAAGAAATACTTGCCCCATTAATCTGACCTTTCAAAATGGCTGCCTGCACTGAGAAATTTTGAGCAGAAGAGGTGCTAGCTTTGTACTAAGGCTGGACAACTCCCATCCCCCATCCCCAAAGCATGCCAGACAGAAAACATGCTTCGGGGATCTGGCCCTTTGTTCAACATTTAAAAATATTGATACAAAAATCTGTCTCTCTTGCTCTCACCTCGTCACTCTCTAGGATGTCCTTCAGCACTGTGGTAGGTCCAGCTGGGAATCCAGTGGGGTTGCGGGGGGGGGGAGGGTGGTGGGGAAGGGGGTTTGGGTCCTTGAGCCAATGGACTTAATGGACTTTGTCTTAAATTTGCTTCTTTTTTAAAATATCATTTTTTAAATTATATTATGGAAGGACTGTTATTCTGAACTTTTATTTCCTTATGTTTCTAATTTATTATTACGACTTTGTATTTTTGAAGGTCTGCAACGCTGGACATTTTATTTATTTATTTTTCTGTTTTTTTTTCTCTAAGAATTTGTGCACAAGAATCTGTACCTAAGTACCTTTGTACCTAAGATGGTGCCATACGTGGCGACTTGTAAACTTTTTACGGTATTCAAATGAATATATGTGACAATAAAGCTAATTCAATTCTCCTGTACATACTCTCCATGGCTCTTGTGTCCACTAGACCAATTTAGTGCCCCTGTACTCAAGTCCCATGATCCCTCATAACCCACATGCCACCCTATGTCCATATATTCATTCGTTATGGCCACTCACTCCCCCATGTCAATCTAACCAGTCTCTCAGGGCACCTCCTACTTCATAAGCTTTCAATATGTCCCATGGCCCTTTATAGTTCCTAAGTAAACTCAGTTCCAACTCAAATCCTCTATCAAGTATCCTTTGTCTTACCCTTTCTCTTTCTATGCCAACACACCTACTATCCAACATGGATATTAATCAGGTACTATCGATACAGAAAATAAAGTCACCAGTCTATTGATGATAGTGAAAAAAAACACTCTCAATAAAACAAATATTCATTCAATTATTTTACTTAGTTTTCAAAGACTCATAAAAATGAACATTTCATTTATGTTGACAAGTATTTGCTCCATTTGCAATGTAGCAATTAGAGCTGCCTATCAACATTGTGAAAATAGTAGTTTGGGAAATCAGCGATGCATCACGAATCCTGTGATGGTTTAATATGGACCTGGTCTCTGAAGTAGCTAACACTGTTTTTCTTTTACTCTACACATTTGTTTGGAAAATTTGGTATCCCAATGCTTAAACACATTTTATGCACAAGCAAGCCTTTTCATAATCTTGAAATGTGCCTTATTCTCCAAATCAAATCCTTTACCTCCAGCAAAGGTGATCTAGGACCTTATCCAAAAGGTTATCTTACCGTTCCAAAAAGATTAGTTATAAAAAAGTGTTCCTGTAGCTCACTTCCTCTCATACCCATGCACTCCCCATACCCCAGTTATGACAACCCCTGCAACCTAATGCCTCCACCCATCCTCTATGGCTCCTCATACCATAATGTGTCTACTGCTTTCCCCCTTCACATACCATGTCAATTTATTGAGTATCTATAAATCCCCAAGCACATCAGAGAAAAAACATAGTTCTATTATTGAAAACAAGTTGCTGTTACTCACAATACACCTGGTCCAATAGCTCCTCTAAAAGCATCATTGTGTATTGACCTTAAATTTTTATTATCATTAAGTTCCCTGCAATAAAAAACATTAAGTTTTGTTAAATGTTGAAAGAAATAAAGAATAAACTTCACAGAATCATGGAATTGTTACCACAGAAGGAGGCTATTTGGCACATGAAGGTGCACCAATTCCTGCCTTTTCTTCATATCCCTTCACACCATTTCTATCCAAAGAATCAACCAATGCTCTCATGAATGCCACAATTGAACCTGCCAACAGATGTCCAGGTTGTGCACTCCATACCCTATCTTTTAGATGTTTGAAACTGTTTTTTTTTAGCATCACCCTTGCTTCATTTGCATATTATTTTAAATCTATGCTCTCTTGTTCTTTTTTCTTTTACAAGCAGGAACAGTGTGGCCCTATCTACTGTATCCAGCCCACTCAATATTTGAAAACCTCTATCAACTTCTGTCTCAGCCTTCTGTGCACAGAGAACAGTCTCAGCTTCTTCAATCTGTCCTCATATTTCTCATTCCTGGAGCCATCCTTGTAAATTACTGAGAGTCATAGAGGTTTACAGCATGGAAACAGGCCTTTCGCCCAATTTTTCCTTGCCACCCAGTTTTCACAAACGAGTCCCATTTGCCTGTGTTTGGTCCATATCCTTCCACACCTATGTACCTGTCTAAATGTTTCTTCAATGATAACATTGCGTTCGCCTGCACCACTACCTCTGGCAGCCCATTCCAGACACTCACCAACCTCTATGTGAGAAATTACCCTTCTGGACTCTTCTGTATCTCTCCCCTCTCACCTTATATTACTGGCCTCTAGTTTTAGACTCCTCTACCATGGGGAAAAGCTGTTGGCTATCTACCTTCTCTATGCCTCGCATGGTTTTATAAGACCTCTGTAAGGTCACCCCACAGTCTCCTGTGCTCCAGGGAAAAAAAGTCCTAGCCTATCCAACTTCTCCTTATAACTCAAATCTTCCAGTCCAGGTAGTATTCTAGTAAACATTTTCTGCACTCTTTATGCAATCTCTCCAATGCATTCATATCTTTTCTACAATATAACATCAATAATTGTACACAAAGAATATAAATTAATATATCATTTAAAGCATTGAGTGCTGCAGCAAAGAAATTCCATAAATCACTCGGCATGTGTAATCCTCAAGACTTAACACATTCATACATCATATACTTCATGCAGTACATCAATTTTAAATTTAACTTGCCAAATGCAGTTTTTTTTTGTGCTCAAGCAAGTGAGAAACTTTAACACAAAAGGTTGGGGAGTGCTGGGAGGCTGCAAGAGGTGTGGGAGTTATGAGAACCATAAGGGGTGGGGGTTTAGTGATTGCTGCAGTGAAGGTGGAAAGATGGGAAGGCCACAAGGGCTTGGATAAGAGTGGAGAGTTGCAATAGGATTTGGGAGAGACAGGGAGGCTACAAAAATGGAAAGAGAGAGTATGGGCTGCAAAGAACAAAGAATGGTTTCAAACTTGATTATTATTGAAATGTTGATGAATTATTCTAATTCTGCTTCTGCGAGAGTCCAAATGCTCCATACATCAACATAAATGCAAAAAATATTGTTACATAACTCTTATCACCTTATAAAGGAATTAGTGAGAGTGAAAAAAAATCTCTGAAAACCAAAATGTTGCTCCTGAAAATCAAAACAGGAGCCCTTGAAAAACACGTTCTACCTTGAATGGAAGTGGGATGGATATCCGAATATTCTGGTTGTATATTACATTGCCAGACTCTATGAAATCCTGCAGGAAGCTGGACAATGGAGTCTGGTGATCTGACTAGCTGTGGTAGGTACCCAATTAAGCCACATGAGGGTGTCATGATGATTCACATTTAATAACATTTGTGGACTTGAGTTAGAATGAGATACCTGAATTTGCTTCTTTTCAAACTTAATGAAAAGACAGAAAGGAACGTTTTTTTTTAAAGAAAGGGAATGTGTTGGAAACCATATGGTTCTACATAATTGCTGGTCTTGGTTGCCTGAACTCACTTCAGGCAAAAGGCCTGTTTAAATGACTGGATTTCATATTTGTTGGTTTGAAAAGTGTTTTGCAATACTGGAAATAATTTTGGATATTTAGTTGAAAAATCCTTGTTGTGAATCTAGTTGTGAAACCTGATTGTACTCTCAAAGTGTGTTAAAAGAATCCTGTGTTTCCTGAATAAGCTACATTTGCAAAGATCCTAGGAACAAAGATCCCTGTGTTGGTGGAAATAGTCTGCACATGTCAAGTCAACATTCATCATTGAATAGCTCATACCTTATCTTCATTTTTCCTTCAAGAACGAAGAATTATTGGCCAAAAACATTTATGTCTCAAAGAGAATCTCTGCAGGAATCTTGTATTTCCTCTTTTCCTGGTGTGAATGGGTATGGGGTTATGTGTTTGTGCTTGGGGTTATGTTCAAATTACCTGTATTAAACTACTCTGCATCTTCATGGTATAAATATTGTTTTATAATAATCAATAATTTTGTGTTTATTAAAGATATGGATGTTAAAGTAATGAATCTTTGTATTCCAAGGCTACTATAGAGAAAGCTAAAGATTAGCCATATCAGGAACTGAGTAATACAATTAAATATATATCATGACTTGTGGAGTACTTCACAATACTATTCAGCAGTTTCTCTCTCTTTATTTAACAAATATTCTGCTTTACTATCCTTCCCACCAACATGGCCATCCTTTACATTTACCACAGTATCATTCATTTGCCCCCTTCCATTTCCATAACTGTTCTGTAATTCCTTTGTAGATTTTTTTCAATTCTCCTCCCAATTTGCTTTCCTACCCATTTTTGTACTATCAGCAAATTTGGCTACAACATACTATGTGTCTTTCCCAATAAGACTCCAGGATTGATCCCTGCAGCTCTCCTTTCAACCTGATTTCTTGGTAGTTAGCCATTAAGAAAAATCTATAGGTTTGTGAGAGTCCAACCAGAAGGTACAGCTTCAAAAGAAGAAAGAACTTTCGAAGAGAATTACAGTATAGTTCAGAATCCTGAGCTGGGGGAGAGAGGGTCATTTAGGAATTGGGAAAATTGGTTTATGATTCCAAATGACTACGCAAAGCTAAAAACCTCATGACAGTCACTGAGGCAGCAGAATAGTCGAAAGGAACAAATTTTAACATGAAAGAAAGCATTTTGTTGCCTGAAATCAAATTATTTCCTTAATTCCAGTCTTAATAATAACTTGGTAGTTTGAATTTGCCCTTGTGATTGTTTTGTTATAACATCTGTTTTAAAATGGGTCATAACCCCTTGAGTTGCTTATCAGAAAATAACAAGAATAAGAACTACTTATTATGTACATGTGGAGTACATACTTTAAATATATTGACAGCAAGGGCATTATCTTTTCACAGCATAATCTTTGGAGAAGAGGCAAAATAATTCTGAAATTATAATTTCTTGAAAATACAAGCGCGAAGGCATTAGTTATCTTGAGTGTGTGATTATTGTTTCCAGATGTGAGGCTGAAATAATAAATCAAGAAAGAATTTAGCTAAAAGACCCACTGTAGCTTGGCTAAAGTTTCAGAATGACCTGACTGGATTAATTATATGCAGAAGAAGTTTTGAAACCTTTTCTTTAGGAAAACTGACCACTGCCTTTCTCTTTCAACTCCACAAAAAGTTGATTATTTTCATAATTTACTGGAAAAAGTCACTGAGATTTCAAGGGATGATTTATTTCAATATTGTGCTGTTGAGCCAGGAGTTGCGCTTGCCGATCCAGTCTCATACTGGCCCCCCCTGTGCTGGGGTGATGGAGTTTGAAGTTTAAAGTACATGTACAGTCCGAATATCTGAAAATTTTGGCTCCAGCTGAGGAAGTATTTGAAGTTTCCTGATGCCTTCAACAGACAAAGGTAGACAGGCAGGAAGCTGGAAGAACAAAGCAAGCCAGGCAGCATCAGGAGGTTGAGAAGTCAACGTTTTGGGTATAACTCTTCTTCAGGACTGGGGGCGGGTTTAGTGGAATCTGCAGATAAAGAGGGTGGGGGGCAGGGCAGTGAGGTGGGGGTAGATAAACACAGGTAGAGGGTACAATCTGGTTGGTTGATGGGAAGAATGAATCTGATTCCCTTATACTTTACACGCACCCCCACTCCTGAAGAAGGCTTATATCCGAAACATTGACTTCGCTACCTCTTGATGCTGCCTGGCTTGCTGTGTTCTTCCAGGCTCCTGCTTGTCTTGCCTTGGAATCCAGCATCTGCAGGTTTTTTTGTCTTCAACAGACAAAAGCAGCCATTAGACTAAGCTTCTTCTAAGCAGCTGACAGAAGGCTAGTACAATAGCGACAGCTCAAACTGAATTGACCTTCCATCCTCCATATAATCAGCTCAACCAAAACTCTGAGCCTGTATCCTAACTCACTGCAAGTGCCATTCACCCATAATCTGACTTAATTTTAAGTTTCTCATCCTTGCTTTAAAATCTTTCTATAACCCTACCTTTCCCCAGCACTGTAACATATTCCAACCTACAACACTTGTGCTCCTCTAATCCTGGCATCCTACACAATGCCCATAGTTTTGAATTTCCGGATATGCTCTTAGCTGCTGAGGCCATATATTTGGAAATCCTGTCCTAAATATCTCCAATTCTCTACCTCCCTTCTCTTTAAGATGCTCACTTAAACCTACTTTGCCTAATACATTGTACTGTGCCTCAGAGTAAATCGTATTTTATTAATATTTCTGTTTGTGTCTTGGGGAATTTCAACATGTTAATGGGAAGTCCTGAATCAAGGCTCACAGATGAGGACAATTCTTTTCACCCAGAGAGTGTTGAGCCTGTGGAATTCTTGCCAGAGAAAGCAGTTGAGGCCAAACAATGAATGTTTTCAAGAAGGAGTTAGATATAGTTGTTAGGGCTAAAGGAAACAAATAATATGAGGAGGAAGCAGGACCAGGATACTGAGTTACATGATCATATTGAAAGGCTGAGCAGATTGGAATGGACACTTACTTCTATTTTCTGTATTTCTCTATTTCTCTGAATTAATAATTAATGCAAATTTTTGTTAGATTCTGATTTCTCAGATGCAAGCATCTCTGTGTTGGAGGTGTAGCAAAATTAGAAATGTGTTTCACCGCGGTTCCACATGGAGAAAATGCAGAAGCATGGGATTGAGGGTGATTCAGCAGTTTGGATTAGAAACTGGCTTTCTGAAAAAAGGCAGCGAGTGGTGGAAAATATTCAGCCTGGAGACCGGTTACTAGTGGTGTGCCACAAGGACAAAAGGATGTTTGTCATTTTTATAAATGACTTAGACGCAGGCATAGATGGATGGATTAGTAAATTTGCAGATGACATTAAAGTCGGTGGAGTAGTGGACAGTTTGGAAAAATGTTACAGGTTGCAGGGGGACTTGGATAAACTGCAGAACTGGGCTGAAAGGTGGCAAATGGAGTTCAATGCAGCTGTGAGATGATGCACTTTGGGAAGAATAACAGGAAGGCAGAGTACTGGGTCAATTGAAAGATTTTTGGCAGTGTGGGTGTGCAGAGGGATCTTGGAGTCCATGTGCATAGATCCCTGAAAGTTGCCACCCAGGTGAATAGTGCTGTTAAGGCTGCAGGTATGTTAGGTTTCATTGGTAGAGGGATTGAGTTCCGGAGCCGCAATATCATGCTGCAACTATACAAAACGCTAGTACGGCCACACTTGGAATATTGTGTACAGTTCTGGTCGCCATATTTCGGGAAGGATGTGGAAGTATTGGAAAAGGTGCAGAGGAGATTTATGAGGATGTTGCCTGGTCTGGAGGGAAGGTCTTATGAGAAAAGGCTGAGAGATTGGGTCTGTTCTCATTGGAAAGAAGAAGCTAAGGGGGAATTTGATAGAGACATACAAGATGATCAGAGGATTAGATAGTGTAGATAGCAAAAGTCTTTTTCCTAGGATGATGACGTCAGCTTGTATGAGGGGGCATAACTACAAATTGAGGGGTGATAGATTTAAGACAGATGTCAGAGGCAGGTTCTTTACTCAGAGAGTGGTAAGGGCGTGGAATGTCCTACCTGCCAATGTAGTTAACTCAGCCACATTAGGGAGATTTAAACAATCCTTAGATAAGCAGACGGATGATGATGGGATAGTGTAGGGGGATGAGCTGAGAATAGTTCACAGGTTGGCGCAACATCGAGGGCCAAAGGGCCTGTTCTGCGCTGTATTGTTCTATGTTCTATGTCCTATGTTCTAAAGAATGTTGATTTTTTAAAATGAAATTATAGATGCATCTATAAATAGGATCTCCATAATTTTATAGCTCATTGCACAAAATGAATCTTCACCCCTCCTTGCCCCATGGTTTATAATTTTGCAGCATTTTATGAACAGAGAATTATATGGGCTGGGTTATTTCTAATTTGAAAAGTTCTCAAAGTTTCAATGCACTTTCCTCACAAGCTAATAACATGAAACAACCATCTCCAAGCATGTATTTGAATAGGTCATTGGATATGTTTATCTGCACTGTTTCAACTGATAAAGCTGTAAAAATATATTTCCTCATGTCATCAATAAATTCCTTAAACTCACAATTTTGATTCTTTGACTTAAAATGTGATGCTTTCATCGTAAAATGCATTCACAAAATGTGTAACCCGAGTTCCAAACTTTGAGAGATATTGTATTGCACTTGTATTTGCATTTTTGTTATCTGTGATTGAAAACCTTGGACTTATCTTCTGGCTTGCAAACTACCTGCTTAGCATTCTGTTTTTCTGTACTGTCCTTCAAAGACGCCAAAGTGGAATTCTGAACGTGCAAAACAAATTATAACTATAGCAGTTTCTGGTTTAAATTGTTTTTAAAGGGCACTGACTATGAGAAAACTATCCATGTTCAATATTGAATAGAGTCAAGCAGTAATCATGACGTACAGTTTATCCAGCTTTGTTGCGTTGAATGCATGGCTTTGCACATTTTCAAATCCATTTTTGTATAGTTTCCTGAAACGACAAGGTTTAAGAATGCATTATTTCATGAATTATACGTTAAGTGAAATGAAAGGCTTTAAAGGTCTGATACTCTTGCTTGTTTTACTGAAGAAGATATGGACAGTTGCAATCAATACATGATAATTATCTTATTAATAACTTCATAGTAAATTGAAACATGTAAAATGAAATGCTATGATAATTATTGTATGACAGCTATTTCATCTCAGATTATTTTCTAAAAAGGGATTTCCTGATAAAGATGAGATGCATAATCATTTTGATAAATGGAATAGGAACCCAGACCAATTTCAAGAATGTCAAAAGTATGTCACTGAAATAATATCAATCCATTTAACATTATTGACCTGCAGAACAGCACCATAATTTTCATGGGTTTGAGAGTTCTGGATACAAATCTAGCCAGTGCCTTTGAACAAATCCACAAGGTACACAGATATCCAAATTTATAGAAAATCCTGAAATAACACTTGTTTGTTGTCTGTTTGTTCAAATTCCTAAGCTCTTCTTGAAGGTGCAAGGTTGTTTTCCTGTCAAAAAAAAAATCCTTTATCTATACTTGGAATATCACAGAAAAATTCACAGAACAGGAAGGATGCAAGATAAGCATCATGGCAATGTTCAACAAAAAATACTTAAGGATGCTTAAAATCTTTTCTTTTTAATAGCTGATTTTAAAAATATTTTACAGGTTCTACTTTTAGAATCAAAAACAAAGAAAATGCGCTTCAGAAACATAGTAAAAAATTTTATTTAATTTATTATTATTGTCACCTGTACCGAGATATAGTGAAAAGTGTTGTCTTACATACTTTCCACACAGATCATACTATACAAGTGCATCATGGTAAAACCTGTTTTATTTTGAACAAGGAAAACACAAAAACAAAACACACGTAATCTAACTGCTTGGCAATGTTTTACATAGTTTGGAGAATTCAGCTGTAGAAGAAGAAGGCCATTCAGCCTATTGTGCTATTGCCTGCTCTTTGAAAGAGTTACCTCCTCCATTCATTCCTGATATCCCTGTAAATATCTGACCTTGAGATATAATCCAGTTCCTCTTTACCACCTTTATTGTTGGATCTGCTTTCACCAACCTTCCTTTTTAAACAGCCCACATCATTAACACTAGTTGCATGAAATGTTTTTCCTTATGTCAGCTCTGGTTCTTTCGCTAACTCCCTTACAAAGGGTCAGTCCTCTGGTTACTGTCTCTTTTGCCACTGGAAACAATTTCTCTTTATTTACTTTTTCAAACCCATTCATGATTTTGACTTCCTGTATCAAACTTTCCCTCACCTTTCACTATTTCTCCAGTCTTTTCAAGTAACTGAAACCTTTTATCCTTAGTATAAAGCCAGTTAATTTCTATTGCACACTCGCAATATTTCCTGAAGTGTGGTGACCAAGTGTGGTATTTTTCAGCTGGGCCTAACCAAAATATTATAAATGTTTAGCATAATTACCATGTCTTCAAATGCCATTAATTATATAGGAGCCTGTCTGCCTTCTCAATTTGTCCTGTCACCTGCAGTTACCTGTGTACATACACCTGCAGGTCTTTCCGTTCCTGCATCTTATTTAAAATTGTATCAGTTTGTTAATATTTCCTTTCCTCAATCTTCCCAATAAAATGCATTACTTCACACTTCTCTCGATTAAGTTTCATCTGTCATGTGCCTGTCTATCTCACCACTCTTCTACACCCTCCTTTGACTACCCTTCTCATTGTTTAATACTAATATAGATAGGCTAAACTGTCAAAACACAGCAAAGAATATCAACCCAAATTTTCTGATCCAGGACAAATTCCCTATTTCCAACTCATATCAGACAGAAGGTTATGTGCTTACCTTGCTACAAATTTTTTTGGGTTTGACTTTCAAGATGGGCTTTCTCATAGATGCAGTGCTGCAAATCATGCAGGTAGCTTCAGAGTGAGGTCTTCACAGAAGCCTTGGTCCATCTTAACATCATCAGATGTCATATCACGGTAAGTAATCACCATTTAAAGCCTGCTTTAAAAGCTATGGAGAGGAGGTAAGTGTGTAAAGTAAATAGATGGTAGCATAGTGTCTAGGCTGTTAGGTAAGTGAGAGTTAAGAATGGCAGATGGGTGAGGGGTAGTGTGACAGGTAATTAGCTGAAATGGATAAAGGGGGGTGGCAGCTAAGTGGGTGGGAAGATAGGGTGGGTCAGAATATCAGTGAGTTGGATGTCGGGTTGTGGGGAATATAGATTAGGTCGTGATGGGGGTGGGGGTTGGATGTCTGGGAGGTGTTCAGATATTCAGAGTTGTTGTGGGGGCAAATGTTGGAAGGAGTAATTGATACTGCATGGGGCGTACATCAGTGTAAGTGATTGGGCTTTTAGGAGTACAGTTTCTCAGGAGATTGAACAGATCTTGATCCTTTAGTATTCCTTGGGTAATTATTCAGATACATTTTCTTCTCATGTTTGAGCATGGGATATAGGCACTTCTCTATCATTTAGTCCCTATTCCTAATTGCCCTGAGGGCTGTTAAGGATCAACTACATTGCTGTGGATCTGGAATGACATATAGGTCAGACTGGATAAGAATGGCAGACACAGATTTCCTTCCCGAAAGAACATTATTGAATAAGATAGGGTTTTATTGCAATCAACATTGGTCATATGATTTATCTATTAACATTCTTTTTCTCTGTTGCATTATGACATCATTTCTTATTTAATCCCCCCAGCCTCCACTCCATCACAAATCTTCCCTTTCGTTGTTCCTACCACTACCACCTTCCCCCCCCGCATCATGGTCGCACCTCAGGCTCCATCACCAAATATCATTATAATGCTACAACATGAATCAGGTAGGTTCCCACACATGATGTATGTCCTCAAGGACATATACCAGCTTATAGACAGGGCCAGGCTGCATCTAAAGAAATAGAATCATAGAATCATACAATACAGAAGAGGCCCTTTGAACCATTGAATCTGTACTGTGAAAATCTAGCACAAGGCCATTAATCTTGGACGTAATGTCATTTCAAGTGCTCATCCACATAGTTTTTATCCATATTAATTCTGGCTCTTTGCTCACTGTTATCGTGCTTATATATTTTAAACCGAGCTGGATGCTCACAGCAACCCTGCTTTGTATTGTCTCAACTTGTCTTTTGCACTTTTCCCTCAGTCGGAGATACCAGGTTGTGCCTTGCCTTGTCACTGAACAGACACAAAGTTAGGAAGCTTGACACAGTTGTCAGCAGACCTTCACTCAGGGGTTCTTAGAACAGTAAGTCAAGGACAGCCTCGCTATCACTCCAGGCCCTGCTTGGGGTGGTCAGAGTCATGATCTTCTCCTCATAAGTAATGAGGAGCCAAATGACAGGTAGCACACCGCTCACCTTGAGACTCTTCTCACCTCTTATGAGCTGATTTCCTCAAAGAAGGGAGTTGGTTGGCTGGACAGCAGGTTTGTGATGCTGAGTGACATCAACATGTGAGTTCAACTCCTGCACTGGCTCTGGTTACCATGAAGGACTCTTCTTCTCAACCTTCCCCTCAGTTGAGGCACAGTGAGCCTCAGGTTAAGCCACCACACTTCATATCTCTCTCCCTTGCTCTCTCTATTTCTCTCTCTCTCTCTCTCTCACAAATGGGAGAGTAACTCTATTGTCTAGTAAAGACAATGGTGACTTTACTTTACCTTTCTTCACAGAGTGAAAGATAGGCAGACAGTACAAATGAAAAAATTGAGGGTTGTGAGTGAGTGAGTAGATGGTGCAGAAAGCATGCAGGGTTAGTGGTTTCCAGGGTTGGAGTGAGTCACAGTGAGTGAGGGAACATGATGCAGGCAATAGTGAAATTCTTTTCTGTCTGAAATTCTTTGCACAACTTCGTATTGCTGCTAGAACAATGTCTATTAGTTATCATTCTTTTATTACACTTAATTTGTGTGTTTTACACTTCTTATGCACTTTATGTCATATACATGGACTTTAGTAAGGCGTTTGATAAGGTTCCCCATAGTAGACTAATGGAGAAAGTGAAGTCACATGGTGTGCAGGGTGTTCTAGCTAGGTGGATAAAGAACTGGTTGAGCAACAGGAGACAGAGAGTAGTAGTTGAAGGGAGTTTCTCAAAATGGAGAAAGGTGACCAGTGGTGTTCCACAGGGGTCAATGTTGGGGCCACTGTTGTTTGTAATATACCTAAATGATCTGGAAGAGGGCACTGTTGGTATGATCAGCAAGTTTGAAGATGACACGAAGATTGATGGAGTAGCAGAAAGCATAAGGGACTGTCAGAAAATACAGGAGGATATAGATAGACTGGAGAGCTGGACGGAAAAGTGGCAGATGGTTTTCATAGAGTCATAGAGATGTACAGCATGGAAACAGACCCTTCGGTCCAACCCATCCATGCCAACCAGATATCCCAACCCAATCTAGTCCCACCTGCCAGCACCTGGCCCATTTCCCTCTAAACCCTTCCTATTCATATAACCATCCAAATGCCTCGCAAATGTTGCAATTGTACCAGCCTTCACCACTTCCTCTGGCAGCTCATTCCATACACGTACCACCCTCTGCGTGAAAAGGTTGCCCCTTAGGTCTCTTTTATATCTTTCTCCTCTCACCCTAAACTTACGCCCTCTGGTTCTGGACTCCCCGACCCCAAGGAAAAGACTTTGCTAATTTACCCCATCCAAGCCCCTCATAATTTTGTAAACCTCTATAAGGTCACACCTCAGTCTCTGATGCTTCAGGGAAAACAGCTCCAGCCTGTTCAGCCTCTCCCTATGGCTCAAATCCTCCAACCTTGGCAACATCTTTGTAAATCTTTTCTGAAGTCTTTCAAGTTTCACAACATCTTTCCGATAGGAAGTAGACCAGAATTGCACGCAATATTCCAACAGTGGCCTAACCAATGTGCTGTACAGCTACAACATGACCTCCCAACTCCTGTATTCAATACTCTGACCAATAAAAGAAAGCACACCAAACGGCTTCTTCACTATCCTATCTACCTGCGACTCCACTTTCAAGGAGCTATGAACCTGCACTCCAAGGTCTCTTTGTTCAGCAACAGTCCCAAGGACCTTACCATTAAGTGTATAAGGCCTGCTAAGATTTGCTTTCCCAAAATGCAGCACCTCACATTTATCAATCCAGACAAATGTGAGGTGATGCATTTAGGCAAGACTAATTCTAGAGTGAATTATACAATGAATGGAAGAGCCTTGGGAAAAGTTGATGGGCAGAGAGATCTGGGAGTGCAGGTCCATTGTACCCTGAAGATTGCTGCACAGGTGGATAGATTGGTCAAGAAGGCATATAGTATGCTTGCCTTCATTGGACGGGGTATTGAGTATAATAGGTGGCAAGTCATGTTAAAATTGTACAAGACATTGGTTTGGCCGCATTTAGAATACTGTGTACAGTTCTGGTCACCACATTACCAAAAGGATGTGGACACTTTGGGGAGGGTGCCGAGAAGGTTTACGAGGATATTGCCTGGTATGGAAGGTGCTAGCAATGAAGAGAGGTTGAGTGGGTTAGGTTTATTTTCATTAGAAAAAAGGAGATTGAGGGGGGACCTGATTGAGGTTTACAAAATCATGAAGGATATAGACAGGGTGGATAGAGACATGCTTTTTCCCAGGGTGAAGAATTCAAATGAGCGATCACCCTTTCAAGGTGAGTGGTGGAAAGTTTAAGGGGGATACACGCGGCAAGTACTTCACACAGAGGGTGGTGGATGTTTGGAACACGTTGCCAACAGAGGTGGTAGAGGCAGGCACAGTAAATTCATTTAAGATGCGTCTAGATAGATGCATGAGTAGGTGGGGAGCAGAGGAATACAGATGCTTCGGAATTGACCGACAGGTTTAGACAGTACATTTTGATTGGCTAAGGCTTGGAGGGCCAAAGGGCCTGTTCTTGGGCTGTAAATTTTCTTTGTTCTTCTCTTTGTTTATGCCGCCCTTTGTATGATTGTGTAGTTTGTGCTGTCCATGTAGCACCTTGGGTCCTGGAGGAAATCTGTCTTGTTTTTTACTATATCAGTTGTATAGTTTTCAATCCTTTATCCGAAACGCTCGGGACCAGCTGGTTCTCGAAATTCAGAATTTTTCGAATTTCAGAATAAGTGGGAGTTTGATGGTGAAATTTTAAAAAATCTTTCCTCAGAACAGAGTTACTGTGAGTAAAACGGGTGCTGAAACAAAATTGAGACCTGCCAGTGCTGGGCCATGCCCCCACATGTCACATCTGAGTGACACGTATTGAATGGGTGTAGACTTGGGTCAACTGTTCGCACCCAAATAACCTTGTTAATGAGAAAAAAACTTCACAAAAAAACCTTTGGACTTTGGAGCTTTTCGGATTTCAGGATTTCGGATAAAGGATTGCCTACCTGCATATGGTACAAATGACAAACAAAAGCTACTCGACTTTGATACAGCAAGGGCCTCAGTGGGAGCTGGGTGCATTAGCAGGGATATACTTGTGTGGGGTATCGGAGAGAAGGTGGTGGAACGTACTCTGGTGGATGGACCTTCTTCTGACATTGAGTATTCCTCCAGCCACCTGAGAGCGCTTTAACCTGGGTGGTCACCTCAGACCAGAGTGACAGTCTGGTATTATGTCCTCCCGCTGGCTCTTTGGGAGGACAACGTCCTATGCTGGCATCACCTCAAGGGCCTCCACGAAGCCAAATTTCCCTGTGTCAAGGGCTGTGCAGAGCTGCTCTGAATTGGCAGTGGTCCAGGTGCGCAACAGGCTTTTAAAAATGGCTCGGCACAAGGGATATCAGTGAATTGTGACATACCCAGTGAGTGGCAAATTGTTCTGGGCGTGAAGCATGTAAGATGGGGTGAAACTAGATGTTGAGTTGGGCGGGGTAGAAAATTAATGAGCTGAAGATGGTGTGAGAAAACATTCTCGGCCACACAGCAAGAAATGCTGCCAAGACCTGGCATAGCCATTGCTTAGTCAAAAAAGGGTCAAATTTAGACCATTAAGTTTTTTTTCTCTCCACACATGCTGCTTGACTGGCTGAGTTTCTCAAGCTTTTGTTTTCTTCTTCCAGATTTCCAGTATTTGCAATATTTTGCTTTTAACTGAGTTTCAGCCAGTCTTTAATTGGTCACTGTCCACCCCTAGGACTTGACAGGCTTTGGACTTAGCAGGGGTCCTGTCCTGGGATTATGTCCAATATACAATATGGCACTTTGATGTTCAAATTATTTGCATGCCTCCGCTGCAATGGTAGCCACTGCCTCTGATGAGCCACCACCAGCAAGCCTACTCAGAGGTGGGAATGTGTCATATCAAAGTTTCAACCTGGTCATGCCTCCAGTCAACAACTGTGGCACCAGGAAGACCCTACTCCCCGGCAGCATGTACATTTTATCTCTGTACCAACAGCAACATCACACTGAACTTTCATGACTTGTAATCTATATGATTTATAATACTGATAGCTAAGTCTTTTCCTCTGCAACTCCATACATTTCTAGGTTTAAGATTTGGCAGTGAACAAGTCAATTTGTATCTGATTTTTTAAAATTCATAAATCATCAACAAACAGCATTAGAGGCAGGATGGGATTATTTTCTCCCTTTCCCTTACCTATGATCATGTAACTTATTTCTGTTTCCAATTATTATCTTTGACCAAGTTCGAAGCAAATATAGATTTTGCATCAAGACACTTTCAAGTACTGTATAATGGAAATTCTAGGCACAAGTTGGACTTTTCTGTTTGTCTCTTTCAGTAACTCTATAAAATCTTTATGTGCAGACATACTTCCTGTCTATCATATATGAGGCATCCCATTTCTATGTCCAGTCTCAGCTATCAAATTGCAAAATGCAATGTCTAGATGCAACTGACTGATCACAATTTAGTAGATATGTATTAATTCATTCAAACATGGAAATTGGGTGTCTTACTTTTGATAATACAAAACAAATATGAAGATAACCAATCCTGAATGATTTATCAGGAGACTAACAATAAGCAAAACCAAAATGAACCATCAAGTCACTCAAAATATAGTCTTTAAATGTGTTCAAAAATCTAATGAGAAGAGAAGTGGAGTTATGGTTCATGACATGGTAAGAACAAAAGGTGAAAATGTGTGGCTGGAAAAGTGCAGCAGGTCAGGCAGCATCCAAGGAGCAGGAGAATCGACGTTTCAGGCATAAGTCCTTCTTCCTGAAGAAGGGCTTATGCCCGAAACGTCGAATCTCCTGTTCCTTGGATGCTGCCTGACCTGCTGCGCTTTTCCAGCAACACATTTTCAGCTCTGATCTCCAGCATCTGCAGACCTCACTTTCTCCTCTAAGAACAAAAGGTAACAAGATAAATAAAGGCACCATTAAAATTAAAATATCCAATACCATTCAGGATCTTATAAGCTTCAGTCAATCACTCCACCCTATTCTGAACTCCAGTGGAAGCATACCCAACCTATCCGATCATTCTCATTGGAATTACTGTGTACAGCATTCAAGGTCTGGTCTTTCCAAGACCCTGCAGCAAATTACTATGTATCTGCACCCCGTCTTCAGCTTACTTCCAGCAGCTGGGAGTGGTCTACCTTGTCACAAGACCTCTTCTCCTTGCTCCTTTAGACCAAGGGGGACTCCTGGAATGTCTCTTGACCAACCTCCTTACTTCTATGTTCAATTTCTCTTATAATAAAGCATAGCATTCATTGGACCTCTTAATGACCTACATGCCAACATTTTGTGACAAATGTATTCAAATACCTGGATCCCTCTCCATCTCAGAAGTTTGCAATTGCTCTAGAAGCAATATTCTGTTTTTTTTATTCTTCCTGCTAAAATGAACAACTTTGCATTTTTTCACATTATACGCCACAAGCCAGATTTTTGCCCTACACACTCAACCTTATTCATAGCCTGCATATCATATTGATAATTTATTTTCTACCTATTTTTGTGTTAACTTCAAATTTAGTATCTTCAATCCCTCAATCATAAATTGTAAAAAATTGACCACCTGGTACAGACTCCTGTGGGAACACCTTTGCCATATTTTTCCAATCTGAATAAAACCAACTTATGGCGGCTCTCTCTTTCTTCTAGCCAGCCAAACCTCTATCCACACTAATGTGGTAGCCCACACCCATGAGCTGCTATTTAACACAATAGGCACCTTGTCAAATGCCTTTTGGAAATGCATGTCCAGCAAATCAAAGGCTTCCTTTTATCAACAGTGTCTGCTGCTCAGAGTGACATGGTGGCTCTGTGGTTAGACCTGCTGCCTCACAGTGCTAGGGGACCTGAGTTCAAATTCCAGCCTTGGGTGCCTGTCAATGTGGAGTTTTCATCATCTCTGTGTGGGTTTCCTTCCACAGTCCAGGTAGATTAGCCATGCTAAATGTAGGATTATGGGAATAGGGTCGGGGAGCTGCTCTTTGGAGGGATGGTGTAAACTTGATGGGCTGAATGGCCTCTTTTCACACTGTAGTGATTCTTTACTCCTTCAAAGAATTCAAAATAAATTGATAAAAATGATTTCCCTTTCACGAAACTATGTTGACTCTTCCTGATGGCTTTGAGTTTTCCCAAATAACCACTCATAAACCCCTTAATGATCATTTCTAACATCATCTGCAAGCTAACTTGCCTTACTTTCCCATTTTCTGCCTTCCCTCCTTGAATAGAAGAGTTTTGTTTGCTGATTTCCAGTTTGATGGATCCTTTCCAGACTTTATTGAACTTCAGAGAATTAACAACAACTACATAATTTTCCAACTGCTTTAAGACCCTTGAATTCTCAACCCACAGCTCCATTTGTTTTGTTTAGCCCGGTTTCCTAGTGATTGTAACTCCAAATTTTTCTCTTCTTTCAAATTTCTGATTTATAGTGACCTTTTTACATTGCTTTGCATTCCTCTAGATGGCTGAGACAGCACTGACCTTGGACAAACTGGCAGAGTTAGGTGTCATGGCCTCCTTTGCTGGTACCGGGGCAAAAGGATCTTCCTCCTCTGCACCACCCTGTCTGGCAGGTATCTGAGTTCCTGCCTGCAAAACAAGGTGCCAATCTTTCCTTCTCTGCTATGCCTGGAGCAAATATCAAGAACCACGCATGGTAGTTCTTGTCCAGACTCTCAGTGCTTGTCCAAGTGTACAATGGTCTTTAAAAGATGACAGCAGGGCAAGGGCTGCTGGTCACTTTCATGATATTCCAGCAGTGGTGAGTTGTACCAGGAATGGCATGTGTTAAGATGTGAATAGAATCAGGCCAGTGAGTTGCCATTGGGTGGGTTGGTTATTTAGTTAATGCGGCATGTTCGATAAGATACTGCAAGAGATCAAAATCCTTTTGTCGCGGTATCAGCGAAGGACGCCATGACACCTGAGCCTGCCAGTCTGGTCTGAGGTTGCCACCCCAGTCAGTGCTGTCACAGCCATCTAGAGGAACACAGAGCAATGTAAGAAAATCACTATAAACCAGAAATGTGCCAATCAATCAGCTAGAAACTATCCAAGATATTTGATGAAACTGATACTTTACTAAAAATGTAAGAATCAGCTGATAATTTTTAATAAATACCAGTTCCTAATTTAACTTTTTCTGCTGCATACTGAAAAATGAATAGAAGAGAAAAGCAGTTCCTCTCTTCCCTTTACCAAATCCCCCACTTAGCACACTTTGTTTCTTGCAGGAAACCTTACTTAAAGAACTTCTCACACACTATGTACTGATTTCATACTTTAAACCAAATTCCAAATCTATTCAAATGGGATCTGCCTTACTCTGGCCTCACCCTCAAACTTATATAATTAGCCTTGGTTTCTTAGTCATTACATATTTATTGGAATTAGTACTTTTCAAATTATGTTTTTAACAGAGCAAGGCAAGTGTGTGCCATCAACTTAAAACCCTGTAGTTCTCCCCGTCGACTTCCAAGTATTCCTCCTCTTCGTCCATCTTGAAACAAAACTACTGGTCTCTTAAGATTGCCAGGTTTTGGAATACGCAGCAAATTACCATGTATCTGCACCCCGTCTTCAGCTTACTTCCAGCAGCTGGGAGTGGTCTACCTTGTCACAAGATCTCTTCTCCTTGCTCCTTTAGACTAAGGGGGACTCCTGGAATGTCTCTTGACCATCCTCTCCCTATTTTGTATTAACTTAGATCTCCAAGAAAGAATTGTTACACAGCATTAATTTTCTCAGAGAATTTCCAAATTAAATGTTACAATTTTGATGTGTACCAGAAAGTCTCTTGATATGTACTTCGTCATCCTCAATCAGCAAGCAAGGATTGAAAGTTGGGTATGGCTGTAAGTAATGTTAGCAAGCCTCGGTACTGACTTCTTTACCTGTTCAATTGTTTGCTGTTAGAAGAGGTGATAAACTCCTGAGCTACCCAGTAAAATGGAATGTTGCCTAATTAATAGGCGCAAGGACACAATTTAATTAGTCATCAGAGATTTAAGCAAGTTTGGGGCAATCATTCCTAAAGCATCCTGAAAATATTTTCCCAACATGACTTCTTGACCTCAAGACCAGCTAATCAAATGTTGCATCTCAAGACTGCATCTTGGCCACCTTGCAGATTCTTTAAACCATGAGGCTATAAGCTAGAGAAGCAGAAAAAGGCTATTTGGCCCATTGGGTCTGCTCTGCCATTCAATGAGATCATGGCTGACCTGATAATCCTCAATTGCACTTTCTTGACTTATTCCCATAACCCCCGATTCCCTACTGATTAAAAATCTTTCTATTTCAGACTTGAATACAGTCAACAACCCAGACATGTCAACCCTATGCAGTAAAGAGTTCCATATATTAGCTACTCTCTGATTGAAGAAATTCCTTATAATCTCTGATGCCCCAAACAAGGGAAACAATCTCTCTGTGTCTACCTTGTTAAGCCACCTAAGAATGTTTCTCATATGTTTCAATAAGATCCTTTTTTTTTTGAAAGTCAAATGAGTACAGGCCCAAACGACTCAACCTTTCCAGATGAGAAAATCATTCCATACTCAGGATCAATTGAGTGAACCCTTTCTGACTACTTCCTTAGATAAAGGAAGTAAAATAGTTCACAGTATTCTAGATATAGTCATAGAGTCATAGAGATGTACAGCATGGAAACAGACCCTTTCGTCCAATCCGTCCATGCTGACCAGATATCCCAACCCAATCTGCATAAACAAATTGCCCCTTAGGTCTCTTTTATATCTTTTCCCTCTCACCCTAAACCTATGCCCTCTAGTTTTGGACTCCCCGACCCCAGAGAAAAGACTTTGTCTATTTATCCTATCCAAGCCCCTCATAATTTTGTAAACCTCTATAAGGTCACCCCTCAGCCTCCGACGCACCAGGGAAAATAGCCCCAGTCTGTTCAGCCTCTCCCTGTAGCTCAAATCCTCCAACCCTGGCAACATCCTTGTAAACTTTTCTGAACCTTTTCAAGTTTCACAACGTCTTTCCAATAGGAAGGAGACCAGAATTGCACACAATATTGCAACAGTGGCCTAACCAATGTCCTGTACAGCCGCAACATGACCTCCCAACTCCTGTACTCAATACTCTGACTAATAAAGGAAAGCATACCAAACGCCTTCTTCACTATCCTATCTACCTGTGACTCCACTTTCAAGGAGCTGTCAACCTGCACTCCAAGGTCTCTTTGTTCAGCAACAGTCCCAAGGACCTTATCATTAAGTGTATAAGGCCTGCTAAGATTTGCTTTCCCAAAATGCAGCACCTTGCATTTATCTGAATTAAATTCCGTTTGCCACTTCTCAGCCCATTGGCCCATCTGGTCAAGATCCTGTTCTAATCTGAGGTAACCGTCTTCGCTGTCCACTACACCTCCAATTTTGGTGTCATCTGCAAACTTACTAACTGTACCTCTTATGCTCGCATCCAAATCATTTATGTAAATGACAAAAAGTAGAGGACCCAGCACCGATCCTTGTGGCACTCCACTGGCCACAGGCCTCCAGTCTGAAAAACAACCCTCCACCACCACCCTCTGTCTTCTACCTTTGAGCCAGTTCTATATCCAAATGGCTAGTTGTCCCTGTATTCTGTGAGATCTAACCTTGCTAATCAGTCTCCCATGGGGAACCTTGTCGAGCGCCTTACTGAAGTCCATATAGATCACATCTACTGCCCTGCCCTCATAAATCCTCTTTGTTACTTCTTCAAAAAACTCAATCAAATTTGTGAGACATGATTTCCCACGCACAAAGCCATGTTGACTATCTGAATCAGTCCTTGCCTTTCCAAATACATGTACATCCTATCCCACAGGAAACCCTCCAACAACTTGCCCGCCACTGAGGTCAGGCTCACCGGTCTATAGTTCCCTGGCTTGTCTTTACCGCCCATCTTAAACAGTGGCACTACGTTTGCCAACCGCCAGTCTTCCGGCACCTCACCTGTGACTATCGATGATACAAATATCTCAGCAAGAGGCCCAGCAATCACTTCTCTATCTCCCCACTGAGTTCTCAGGTACACCTGATCAGGTCCTGGGGATTTATCCACCTTTAACCGTTTCAAGACATCCAGCACTTCCTCCTCTGTAATCTGGACATTTTGCAAGATGTCACCATCTATATCTTCCATGTCCTTTTCCACAATAAATACTGATGCAAAATACTCATTTAGTATCTCCCCCATTTTCTGTGGCGCCACACAAAGGCCGCCTTGCTGATCTTTGAGGGGCCCTATTCTCTCCCTAGTTACCCTTTTCTCCTTAATATATTTGTAAAAACCCTTTGGATTCTCCTTAATTCTATTTGCCAAAGCTATCTCATGTCCCCTTTTTGCCCTCCTGATTTCCCTCTTAAGTATACTCCTACTTCCTTTCTACTCTTCTAAGGTTTCACTCGATCTATCCTGTCTATACCTGACATATACTTTCTTCTTTTTCTTAAACAAACTCTCAAATTCTTTAGTCATCCAGCATTCCCTGTACCTACCATCCTTCCCTTTCACCCTGACAGGAATATAGTTTCTCTGGATTCTTGTTATCTCATTTCTGAAGGCTTCCCATTTTCCAGCCATCCCTTTACCTGCGAACATCTTCCTCCAATCAGCTTTCGAAAGTTCTTGCCTAATACTGTCAAAATTGGCCTTTCTTCAACTTAGAACTTCAACTTTTAGATCTGGTCTATCCTTTTCCATCACTATTTTAAAACGAACAGAATTATGGTCGCTGGCCTCAAAGTGTACCCCACTGACACCTCAGTTACCTGCCCTGCCTTATTTCCCAAGAGTAGGTCAAGTAGGTACATCCACAGATTGAATCAGAAAATTGTCTTGTACGCACTTAAGAAATTCGTCTCCATCTAAACCCTTAACACTATGGCAGTCCCAGTCGATGTTTGGAAAGTTAAAATGCCCAACCATAACTACCCTATTATTCTTACAGATAACTGATCTTCTTACAAGTTTGTATCTCAATTTCCCTCTCAGGAATGTCCTCCCTCAGCAAAGCTGTAATGCGATCCCTTATCAAAAATGCCATTCCCCCTCCTCTCTTGCTTCCCTTTCTATCCTTCCTGTAGCATTTGTATCCTGGAACATTAAGCTGCCAGTCTTGCCCATACCTGAGCTATGTTTCTGTGATTGTTATATATCCTGGTCCAATGTTCCTAACCATGCCCTGAGTGTAGATTTCTTACAGTGTGGAAACAAGTCCTTCGGCCCAACAAGTCTACACCGACCCCCCACCCAGACCCAATCCTCCACATTTACCCCTTCACCTAACACTACAGGCAATTTAGCATGACCAATTCACCTAACCTGCACATCTTTGGACTGTGGGAGGAAACCGGAGCACCCGGAGGAAACCCACGCAGACATTGGGAGAATGTGCAAACTCCACACAGACAGTTGCCTGAGGCGGGAATTGAACCCGGGTCTCTGGCGCTGTGAGGCAGCAGTGCTAACCACTGTGCCACCATGCCGCCTGTTGCCACCATGCCTTCCCTGTTAGGCCCCTTGCATTGAAATAAATGCAGTTTAATTTATGAGTCCTACCTTGTCCCTGCGTGCCCTGACTGTTTGACTCACTTCTGTTCTCAACTGTCCCAGTCTCAGATTGATCTCTCTCCTCACTATCACACTGCGTTCCCCCCCCCCCCCACCTTACTAGTTTAAATCCTCCCAAGCAATTCTAGCAAGTTTCCCTGCCAGTATATTAGTCCCCTTCCAATTTAGGTACAATCCTTCTTGTACAGGTCACTTCTGCCCAAAAGAGATTCCAATGATCCAAAAATGTGAATCCTTCTCCCATACACCAGCTCCTCAGCCATGCATTCCTCTGCTCTATCCTGCTATTCCTGCCCTCACTAGCTTGTAGCACTGGGAGTAATCCAGATATTACTACCCTTGAGGACCTCCTTTTTAAATTTCTGCCTAACTCTCTGTAATCTCCCTTCAGAATCTCAACCTTTTCCTTCCTATTTTGTTGGTTCCAATGTGGACAATGACCTCTTGCTGGCCCCTCTCCCCCCGGAGAACATTCTACACCCTCTCTGAGACATCCTTGATCCTGGCACCAGGGAAAAAAAGACCATTCTGCTTTTTCTCTGCTGGCCACAGAAACATCTGTCTGTGCCTCCGACTACAGAATCCCCTAACACAATTGATCTCTTGGAAGCCGATGTACCCCTCGTTGCATTAGAGCCAGTCTCAAAACCAGAAACTTGGCTGTTTGTGCTATGTTCCCCTGAGAATCCATCACCCTCTACATTTTCTAAAACAGCATACCTGTTTGAAATGGGTATATCCACAGAAGACTCCTGCCCTAGGTGCCTACCTCTCTTACCCTTCTTGGAGTGAACCCATCTATGTGACTGTATCTGAGACTTCCCCCCTTCCTATAATTGCCGTCACATTTGCTGTTTCAAATTCCTCATCGCTTCTATCTGTCTCTCCAACCGATCCACTCGATCTGAAAAGATTCGCATCCAACAGTAACCCTTAAACTCTCTTTAAACTCCCACATCTGACAAGAAGTACATATCACTGCAAAGGCCATTTTTGCTCCTTCACAATCTACAGACCCAGAAAATAACACCATCTTATTCCTTTACAAACACTGAACCAGGTTAACTTAATAGCTATGGCTTATATTGTAGGTTTAATCAAGAGACTTATCTCCAAAAACATATAATCAAGAAAGAACCCACTGTACTCACTAATACAGCCTTTCTCTTGGACAGACTTAAAACAACAATTAACTTGTCTGATTCTGTGTTGTGAACTTCGCCCAAACCGGTTCCTCCAAGATTAGTTGTGAATTTCACTGTTTGTTATTTTTCCCAGATGCACTCCGATATCCAGCGACAGATGAATTCAAAAACAGCAAAGGTAGTAGCTGTGCATGTTCTGTCTCTTTTTCTCTCTCTCCTGCACTGTTCTCATCATGTGCTTCCTTTGTCTGTTCTCCCTTTTAAAACAGCTGTTGTTTTGACTTTTTTTCCCAAAGTTCCAAAACAATGCAACAGCATATAAACCAGTAATTGCTGCTCCTGGAATTCGAGGAAATCACCTCCAACACCTAAAATACCTCAAACAAAGGAGCAGCTCTTATAGCCAGAAATTTTTCTCATTCTCCATTTTCTGTGTAGTGCCTTGTATAGTTTTAGCAAGACTTCCCTATTTTTATATTCCATTCCCATTGAAATAAAAGCCAACATTCTCTGTATCTTCCCTTATTATCTACTAAATTGGATGCTAGCTTTTTGTGCATTTACCACCTACAGTACCAAGGAAGAAAGAATCAACTGACCTCTAGCTATGTCTAGTTCAATAAAAGCAGATCATACTCTAGTATCTTGCCTAAGTGACCATTGCTCATGTATTTAAAAAGAAGTTCTGTGATTTACATATGAATGAACTGAAACCTACATGCCCTTTCTAAAAGATGAAAGACTTAACAAACAATCCAGGTCTTTTTCAATATATAATTTCAGTTACATCACACTGTAAAATTTTGCTAAACATTCTGTGTCTTACAATGTTATACTCCACAACCACCTGATGAAGGAGCAGTGCTCCGAAAGCTAGTGTTTTCAAATAAACCTGTTGGATTATAACTTGGTGTTGTGTGATTTGTAACTCTACTCATACACAACACAAAGCTGCATGTAATATTGTTTAATTGAGAGAGGCATAATGACTCAAGTGCCTACGTGGCTCTTAATCTGGCTGACCTTCCCTACAAAAGGTAACGTGGGGCCAGATCAGTGGAAAATCAAAGGGTCTCCAAGCTCAAATTCCTAATTTATACTCCAGTGAGTGATGCTTTACACCAGGAATGCAACTTTGGAAAACTTGCTGCATTATATATGATCTAAATCTCAAATATGATTGCTCAAGCACTCATTTGATGTTGGACATAGCTGCTATTAATTTGGAGAAAGTACAGTGATTTGTCTAAGAGCTGTAAGTTATAGTTAGTTATAAGTTATACTTACAGTGTTAGAGATTCATTGTTCATTCCTTGAAATGCATTTTCAGGTATGGTTTGAAGATGCAAATTGTCACATATTTCTCTGAAAATAAACATGCAAATTTTATCAAAAAGAATATTAAAGCACTCTAATTAATAATATTATGTCAGTCTATGGTTGTGAACAATAACTTTTACTGCTGGATGGAATGATGATTCACATCAATTAGAAATCGATATACATAAATCATCACTTAAAAAAAAGACACAATCTCTGTAAAGCACCCTGGCATAGGTTTTAAGTTTCTTACTCCATCTTTTCCCTTCCTTTTAGGAATGTAATTAAGTTTTTTTTTGTTTATCTACTTCTGGGATGTGAGCATCACTGGCTGGCTGGCCAGCTTTGTCGGTCCTAGTTGTCCTTGTGAAGGTGGTGATGAGCTGCCTTTTTGAACTGCTGCATTTCCTGCACTGTACATAGATAGATCCACATTGCCCTTAGGGAGGGACTTCCAGGACTTTGACCCAATGCCACCAAAGGAGGGTGATATATTTCCAAGTCAGGATGGTGAAAGGCTTGCAAGGGAGCTTGTGGGTGGTGGTGTTCTCATGTATCTATTGCCCTTATCCTTCTAGGTGGAAGTAGTCATAAGTTTGGAAGGTGCTGCCAAAGGATTTTTGTTTTTGTAATTTCTGTAAAGCATCTTGTACATAATGCACATTGCTGCTACTGACTGTCAGTGGTGGAGTGAATGGATGTTTGTAGATGTGGTGCCAATCAAGCAAGCTGCTTTGTCCTGGGTGTCTCTGTCTTCATGAGTGTTGTTGGAGCTGCATTCATCCAGGCAAGTGGAGAGAATTCCATCACATTCCTGACTTGCACATTTTAGCTGGTGGACAGAACTTCAAGAGTTGAGGTGAGGTACTCACTGCAGTGTTCTTACCCTGCTCTTGTAGCCACTGTATTTATATAATGAGTCCAGGCGAATTTGTAGTCAATGGTAACCCTGGGATGTTGATAATGGGGGATTCAGTGATGGTAACAATGATGGTGATAAGATTGTCTTTATTGTCATTTATGTGGCATGAATGCTACTTGCCACTGTTCAATCCAAACTGGATATTGTTCAGATCTCTTTGCATTTGAACACAGACTGCTTCAGTCTTCTGAGAAGTACGAATGGTGCTGAACATTGTGCTATCGTCAGCAAACACCCTCACTTCTGACATTATGAGGAAGGGAAGGTCATTGATGAAGCAGCTGAAGACAGATGAGCTGAGGACATTACCCTGAGTAAATCCCATAGGGATGTCCTGGAGCTGAGATGACTGACCTCCAACAACCACAAAAATCTTCCTACGTGCCAAGTAAGGCTCCAACCAGTGGAGAATTTTCTGTCTAATTCCCATTGCTTCCAGTTTTGCTGGAGTGCTTCTTGATGCTACATTTAGTCAAATGGTAGCACTGTTGATGAGACCTTCCATCACTTTACTGACGATCGAGAGTAGGCTCTACTCAATAAAGAATGAAGAAACAGAAGTCGTGGCAAAATCAACATAGGAAAAAGCTTTGAGTCGCATGAACAGGAACCTTCATATAAAGGCAAATTCAGGTGCTTAACTGAATGTATTCTGAATACCCAGTTCCCTGGAAGTCACTTTGCAGTTTTTTTTTATCATTTTGAAACAAGAATGTCATAAATAATTCTCTTAGAATCAAAGCAAATTGACAACTGCCTGAAATAGAGAGAATGGCCAATAAGATTTGGTGTTGAATATCAATGACCAGATGTTCATTAATGGAGTGCAACCACTTTGATTCTTGTAGGTCCTGGGAGGTGAATTATGGCCATCACCACGACCAGCAGCAGCAATTCCCCCCACCACCTCCACCCCAATACAGACACACGCTGCTCACACCATGTACAGCACAGAAACTTGTGAATCCAACAACTTGATGAAATTAGTCAGGCCCTTGCTTTATTAGTTATTGAGAGGTGGCTATTGCTGATAATTCCAGCATTTATTGCTCATCTCTCGTTTCTGCGAATGAGGCGTTGGTTATTTTTCTTGACATGTTTCAGTCTGATTTAACTGAATGGCTTAATTAGCCATGTCAGCTGCAGGTTTATGTGGGCCTGGCTAACAGCATTGGGTTTCCTTCATGTAAGCCAAAAATGTGTTGCTAGAAAAGCACAGCAGGTCAGGCAGGAATTCCTGAAGAAGGGCTCATGCCCGAAACGTCGACTCTCCTGCTCCTTGGATGCTGCCTGACCTGCAGCGCTTTTCCAGCAACAGATTTTCAGCTCTCATCTCCAGCATCTGCAGTCCTCACTTTTTTCTTCATGTAAGGATGTTTTTTTAATCTTGTTTAATTTTATGGCAATCTTATAGGATCACAGTCACTTTTACTGATACCAGTTTTTATTTCCAGATTTTCAAGAATTTAATGCACAATCTCAAACTACAGTGTTGGGATTTGATCTCTTTTTTTTATAGTAACTGCGTCTCTGTGTTAAGCATCATTTAAAATCCAGTAATCTGCAACATATTACGCCCTTGCAATGGTCCCAATTCATATTAAGTTGGAATAGTAATAAATGAATTGTCCTGGATGTCCTGAGAGTGACAGCATCATGCAGCTGGGTCCTCAGTATGCATCATCTCCCTGTTCCAGTATCCTCTGATCTTACAGAGGAGTTATAGGAAGAATGTGAAAACTCAGAATACATGTACATCACCCTGTTTTAGAATAAGAAAGAGAAAAGAGTGGAAGATTGCAGCTTCACAGGGTTTCCAGGGTGACAAGAAGTGCTTGCTAAGTTAATTAGCTGGTACCACAGATCTTTCAACTTCACTCAACAAGATCTGTGGACACTGTCCCAATAAGCTAATTAGCTCTTTTCTCAAAGATGGAGATACTGATGATTTGAAAAAGGCCCCTCTGGCTGGCTCTCCTGCAGTGAATGTTATAGCACAACTTGTTCTTATAAATGAGAATTCAGAGTAAAGCGATAACAGCAACATCCACGGATTTATACATCTGTCTTTAATTCCCAACAGAAGGATTTACAGATTCTGAATCACTGAATTTGTGAATGCACGATTTGGTGCTCTGCCTTTCTGCTCTGTTGGCACAGACAGTACTTGCTATTTGTAATTCTGTCCAAGTACATAAGCAAATTGCAAAACCATACAAAAATCCGATAAGCATGGTAAGTGAAGCAGCCAAGCACTCTTCATCTTTTACCTGCATGTTCACCAGACTGTTGCTGAATAGCATAATGGCAACTGCAATTTTTTTAAAAATTGCATAGAAGTTTCCTGGTAGTTCATCTGCTCACTGTGGTTCTGGATTAGTCATGCTGGAAGAGCACAGCAGTTCAGGCAGCATCCGAGGAGCAGCAAAATCGACGTTTTGGGCAAAAGCCTTTCAATAGGCTCACTGTGGTGCCAGCACTATTGAGTATGCAAACATTGAAACTGGTGGTGAAAAGTATCCATTTTCCTGTGATTGCCGTAAGTTCATGTGAGCAGTGTAAATCACTGAGAAAATATAATCAAAAAATTGACTTTTAGCATCTAACAGCAGTTGTCTATGGCTCAAAGAGGCATTAGGTTGATAAAGCAGATTTTCCTTGAGCAGCTTGTATAGGTTTAATGCCCGAGTCTCTTTGTGATGTCTCCAATAAGCTCCAGAATTCTCACTGACCGCTTTAGGAAATTGGCAAAATCTGTTGAGTCAGTGAAGAAGGTGAAGGGCAGGCAGGGGATTGCAAGAAAGGGTATGATCTTGGAGAATGCTTTTGAATAGGCCAACAGCATGTTGGAGGGTATTTTTTGGGAACACAAAGGTCAATGCCAATTCCTCCGGGGCATATGAAAAGAAATCAAAAGCCTCCCTTGCAGCTTCCAGCAGTCTTTCAAAGGACCATTTTTTATACTGTCGGTTTGGTGCCTGGTACGAGTTGGCAGAATGTATTTAGCCTATGCCCCAGCTGTTTGCATTTGGAGATCTGTAGGGAGCCATACCACAATGACCCAGTTTTGCATGTTCAAATACCATGTCGCCTGTCTCAGGCAGGTGGGCTGCTTGCAGATTACAAGATTGCCCAAAAATTGCATTGAACAACTCTTGGGTTGTGATGTAGGGCGAAGTGCTTCCTTGCTCTCAACCACTGCATTTTCAACTACTGTTTGTCTATTTGTCTGATAAGATGCAAGCAGCTAGTAGTTGAAAATTATATGCACACTAGTTTCAATGTGTATGCTGGATGCACAGTTAATATATAGCAGGGAACTTGACTAATGAGGCTTTCTGGTGCATATTTCAACACTTAACAACATAGTTACATTTAACAAGATCATTATTGTCTAATTTATGATGCCTGCTTCACTATTTCACTCTTTTATTATAGTAGTTCATTCCCTGGATATAGTTCGCACGAACACATAATGTCTATTCCTATTATCTGAGAGGTTGATGTGAACAGTGATCTTGAACCGAATCATTGCACTGATGGTGCTCTCCTAATGATGCTAAGTAGGAAATTCAGGAAATCGAGCAACAATATCCACAAAACAACATCTGCATATTTATGGAACTGTGCTATTAAGCTCTGAATGTGCTTTTTGCATCTTGTGCTGCTTGTGAATATGTGTCAGAACAACAGAACAAAGAAAATTACAGCACAGGAACAGACCCTTCAGCCCTCTAAGCCTGCAACAATCCAGATCCTCAATCTAAACTAGTTGCCTATTTTCTAAGGATCTGCATCTCTCTGCTCCCTGCCCAGTCATGTATCCGTCTTGATACTTCTTAAATTATGCTACCGTGACCGCCTCTATCATTTCCGCTGGCAACGCGTTCCAGGCACACACACCACCCTCTGTGGAAAGAACCTTCTACACATATCTCCCTTAAACCTTTCCCATCACACCTTGAACTCATGACCCGTAGTAATCGAGTCCCCACTCTGGGAAAAAGCTTCTTGCTATCCACCCTATCTATACCTCTTATGATTCTGTACACCTCCATCTTTCTAATTAAAATAATCCTAATCAACTCAACCTATCTTCATAGATAGCCCATCCATATCAGGCAACATCCTGGTGAACCCCCTCTGCACTCTCTCCAAAATATCCACATCCTTTCGGTAATGTGGCGACCAGAATTGTACACAGTGTTCCAAATGTGGCCAAACCAAAGTCCTATACAACTGTAACATAACCTACCAACTCTTTTACACAATACCCTGTCCAATGAATGCCTTATGCCTTCTTGACCTCTCTACCAACCGGCATTGCCACCTCAGGGTACAATGGACCTGAACACCCAGATCTCTCTGTACATCAATTTTCCTCAGGGCTTTTCCAGTTGCCATATAGTTCGCTCTTGAATTGGATATTCCAAAATGCATCACATCATATTTGCCCAGATTGAACTCCATCTGCCATTTCTCTGCCCAACTGTCCAATCTATCTATATTCTGCTGCATTCACTGACAATGCTCTTCACTATCTGCTACTCCACCAATCTTAGTGTCATCTGCAAACTTGCTAATAAGACCACTTATACCTTCCTCTAGATCATTTATGTATATCACAAACAACAGGAGTCCCAACACGGATGCCTATGGGACGCCACTGATCATAGTTCTCCATTTTGAGAAACTCCCTTCCACACCTAATCTCTGTCTCCTGCTGCCCAGCCAGTTCTCTAACCATCTAGCTAGTACATCCTGGACCCCATGCGACTTCACTTTCTCCATCAGCCTACCATGAGGAACCTTATCAAATGCCTTACTGAAGACCATGTATATGATATCTACAGCCCTTCCCTTATCAATCACCTTTGCCACTTCCTCAAAGAATTCTATTAAGTTGGTAATACATGACCTTCCCTGCACAAAACCATATTGCCTATCACTGATAAGCCCATTTTCTTCTAAATGTAAATAGATCCTAAACCTCAGTGTCTTCTCCAGCAGCTTCCCTACCACTGACGTCAGGCTCACCGGTCTATAATTACTGGATTACTAAGTTGCCATCAGGACTATAGGGGCCAGGGATAAGTACAGGGCTGTAAGTGGCATGGGGGGTGTGGGGGGCAGTGAGGGTCAGGTACAGGCCACTAGTTGGTATCATTTGGCAAAGGATGGAGTATACAGTGAGAGGGAAGAGGCTGGGCTATGTGTTAATTCTTATTCTTGAACTTTGAACTTAGGCAGGTTTTTCACCCATCTTGCCTATGCACTGGGCATCCTCTTCCAGTTTTCCAGATCAGCTGCCCTTTCTTAATATCCAGCCTGCACTTGCCATTCACAGAAAATGGAAAGTTCAGACAGCCATTGTTAAATATCTGAATGATAGAGCCAGGACTTTTTCTCCTTCTGTGGTAAAATCTAGGAACAAAAATTAGGATCTTTCTTCATCATTGGGATTATGTTTTGAATCTTGCCTTGGATCCCGCCCAGGTTCATGAAATTGTACTTTTTCTAAAGTAAATGAAATTAAATTGTTTTGTTTCTGTTGAAATCGATCTTCGGCACAAAACTGGCCATATTTTGGCTTTAAATTGGCAAAATAAATCTGCCGTTGTGGTTATGTTATTGACCTACTCGGCTAGAGTCTCTCAGACTGATGATTCCTGAGGGACAATTTCAAATCCCACACTGCACCTAAAATTAATTAAAATCAATTTAGAATGAAAAAGCTAGTATCAGTAATAGTGACCATGGGCAGAATCCTACAGGGGTCTGAATGACCTGAGCTATTGAGAAAAATGTGGCAGAATAATTTGAGAAAGCGGACAAGTTCCACCTTAACATTGGATCCATCTCACATCATTTTTTATGCTTCCACCAAACACTGAGTGGGGGTTCTCAATAGACAGCAGCGAATTGCTAATTAAGGAGGATGAAAGCCCCTAAGGCTAATATTCATATTCCTGTTTTATCAAATGCACCAAACAAAGTAGATGTTAAGTTTCTCGACATCGATGTCAGAGCACGTATATGATGACGTCAGCTCACTGCTGGCTGCAAGGAATCTCCATATTAGTCAGCACTAAACGTCTCAGGAACAATATAGCCACACATACCCCTTGTTCACAGACATTGACAACTGACATTTGCCACGATCCTCAAGAATCCTTTCTGATTCCCTTGTGGATGCTCAAGAAGTAGACACACCAGCATCATTTAACATTGAAAGGTTAAGGCAAGGATAGGCATCAAGTTTGGACAAGCCATAACTCGAGACTATTGCTTGCTCTCTTCACGCTCTCTCACTTAGCATCCACCTGCACTCTCTCAGCATCCATGTTTTGTCTTGCCATGCTGTGCCAATTAGTGCAGTCACATGACCAAACAACTTGCCTTTCAAGGCAAAAGTCTTTAGACAAGAGTGTATGGAGTGTATGGATATCTCACTGCATTGCAGTATGGCACATCAATTTCACCCCTGCACCATGTGCCGGCAGATTATGTAGCAATGACACTGCATGTACAACAAGCAAGTAGCCATGTATCAATGTCTTAGGGGAGTGGTCCTCATCAAAGACCACTGATGCAATTATCAGTCAAGGTTCTGGCTGATGTAAGCCAAGGGCAGCCTCTGATACTGTGCAGGGTAATGAGTAGGATAGTGTGCATAAGAATGAGGTAATGTGGTAGGAGGAAGTCAGGAGTACCCTGGCTTTAAGAGAGGTCATTGTAGAACCACAACTGGCAATGGTCACCTCATGTGCCAGGGGCTGGGATAGAGGCAAGGCAGTGGAAAAGGTGGGTAGCCAGAGGCTCATGTCGACACTTGGGTTTTTTTCTATTGTTTTGTGGGACATGGGAGTCGCTAGCTGCCTAACATTTACTCCGCATCCCTAGTTGCCCTTGAGAAGGTGGTGGCAAGCTGCCTTCTCAAACCACTGCAGTCCATGTCATTAGGAAGGGAATTCCAGGATTTTGACTCAGCGACAGTGAAGGTGGGGACCCCAGAGAGAGCGAAGCCAATGAGATTTATGGGAAGAGCTTTCAGGAAGGGGATCCAGATATTCAATACCTCACCAACACAGTGGTGAAGGCTTAAAGCCACTGGCCAAAAAGGAATCACTGTCACCTTCCATCATGCTGGATATCGAAAGTATATATCAGGGAAGAAAATGGTTGCAACCACACCCAGAGTGGGCAGGGTAAGTGTCTTGACCTCTGGGAGAGGGGTCTACCAGACCCAATAATGTAAGGGACCTTCAGAGGAAACACTGCACATAAACCCGTGCATTAGACAAGGCATAGACAGCTGAAACTCAGCCACCTTGGTGCATTGTCTCTTGGTGTACTCAAAACTTCCCTGCCCCAGACATTGCTGACCACTTCATTTACACCAATACATTTGGTCGTAGAGACCAAGGAACTAATAGAATGTATTTACATGAAGGGCAATAATGTCAGTAGAACACATTGCCCTAAATACAGCCTATTCATATTGTTTCCACATGCTGCAGTAGGATTCCAACATGGGCATAATGCCATGGTATAGCCTGTCTGGACATGAAGTTGGGTATCATGCTAACACAGCATTTGCATTTACACAGGGAATCAAACAAACAAATGTACTGCAAAATGAAGCATATTTATACAAATGTGATACTTTATATAGAGTGTAATGTCACCATGTGGCACCAAAGTGCACTCAAAAGGTTTTTATCTTTCGTTCCCTCCCAGATAATCTTGGTTTTGTCCAGGTTCCAAAGTTGGAGTGGAGTGAGTCTGCGTGGCATCGTAGTCCATTGGCCCTGGAGGTTTGTTTGGGCATCCCGTGCCATTTGTGTCTAGATAGTTATGGTATGCTGGAGGGTCTTCCTGCCAGTTGAGGGAGCAGGAAGAGGCATGGTGAAGGCGCAGCTCTCTCTGGAGTTTCTTGTGTGGAGGCCTGTGTGTGGTTCCTCCTGGGGCCAGCTGCCCCCAGACATTGCCTTATCTCTTTGCAAGGAAGGACCACCATGGAATGCTCACCATTTTCCCTGTCCCTATGCCTTCAATCCTGAGGGGCAATGGAGTACAAGTGGGTGTGCCTGTCCAGCTGACCTTGAGGGTGCTGGACTTTGCTCTCCATGGCAATCAGCAACCCATCCATGGAGGCAACCAGATGACCCCTTGCTTGAAGCACCTGGGTCCCCATAGCATAGCTGCACTCCTGCAACCTCTGGGCTATGAGGACCATTATGTCTTACATACCATTCTGACCCTCCTGCCTCCCCCTGTGCATTTGAATGAAGTCCTTGGTTGTCAACACCTATGTAGGGCTGAGCAGATCTCCTGCAGTCCTCTACATGCTAGCAAGCCAAGGGTGTTTTTTCCTTGACCAGCGAAAGGACTGTTGCATGTTGGGTGTTCACTAGATTGTGGTCTCTCACATTTTAAGCTTCTCACCAAAGTGTCTGCACAGGTCAGTGGTGCAGAAGGTTGAGGAGAGGTTTCTAGTAAAACAGGACATTTCTCCACCAAGGTATGGACATCCCACTGATAACTGCAAGAAACAAGAGAAAGAAGGTGGCATGACCAATGGTTAGAAGTGGTGCGCAGTGACTGTCACTGACAGTGGGGCTAATGTGATAGTTGCAGTGGAATGCAACATGCACTTACTTGGATGTCTTTGCAAGCCCGCAGGAGTGGTCTTAGTCTTTTCCTGAGAGGGCCAGGGCTTTCTCAGATGGAGTGAGGACTCTGATGTCTAGAATCCATTCACCCATCTGGGTCTTTCTGCCCTATTGAGTGCTGTCTTCTCCTCTAATGACAGAAAGAAAGGGTTTGAATGAGATAAATGTAGATAGCATATCTGTTGTTGCTTGTGCAAGTCATCATTAGGTGACGAGGTGCCCTGATCAAGCGAGTGGGTGTGCGGAGACCAAATGATAAATGGTCTGGAATACTGGAGTGTGCTGAGAACAAATGAGGGAGAATGTTGCAGATAATAGTGAGAGATGCAGAGTATGAGCTGTGGCAGAACGTGGGTGCTGTGGCAGAAGTAGGGTGTGAGAAAACAAAGGGTAGTGTCTGACACATAGCTGGCAGAGCAGAGTAGGTCATCGACCTTCCGTGGGCACTGTTGGCTGTTCCTCTGCATCTTGGGATCTTCACGGACCTGAGAGGCCACCTTGAAGTAAGCTCACCTAGTTTAGTGTTGTGGACTCCTCTGCTGATCTTCCTCAGTACCACCCCCTCCACCAGGTCCTCCAGTTATGATAATGCCATCTTCCACTTCTCCAACATCTTCAGAAAGACTGTCTGCTGCCAAGTAGGGCAGACTAAGAATGCCAATGCTTGTTCTGGGGACTTGGTGTGACTTCAGACACATATGAATGTGGTTGATTCTGAAAACACCCATTAAACCATTTGAAATAACTCCACAGTGGCTGATATCCTGTCACTGTTGTCACCCTTTATTTACACGTGGAGAGTTTTTGACACTGATCTAGCTCTGCCAGAACAAGCTCTCAGAGTGAACAGAACCTCTGACCTTCCTGTTTATATCTGTCAGTCAGGGCTCCTAGATTGTACAAGATTAACAGCCCCAATCAGGGTACTCATATTCTATGAGGTCCACCTAGCTGACCTTGTTACATCACTACATTTCTTCCTCTCTCAGTCTGCAGACATAGGTTGGTTCTTTTTCTTATAGTTTCTCCAAATCTGCCTTGGGTACAGGTGGCATGAAATGCACCATAGCTCACTTCTCGCTATCTTGGAAGATATTCATTCTCTTCTTGAGGCAGAAAAGGTGTTGAGGCTGCAACACTCACTGTGACCATCTCAGATTCTAAGGTATCTTTAATGTTTGACAGAGAAGGAGAACCCATGGGTTATGGAACAGTCAGAAAAAGCTGTCAAGGAGCTGGGCAAATTTTGCTCCGCACCATTTGCGAGATATCAGCCTTCATATGGTCCACGTTTATGTTCAGGAACGTCACCTACCTGATCTTTATGTGTCACCAATCTGACCTTGCATTGACCATGCCTCTTACCAATTCAGGGACACTCTCTGGTTCCTACACCAAACTTCATCCCCGTAAACAAACTGTTTCTTTTGCTTAGTGGAATCGTGTGTTCGGCACTGGCGTTCTTGATACTGTTTCAGGCGATGTTATGTCTGAACTTTCTGTAATAATTCACCAGCTCCTTTACAGGGTACCAGGGCACCTTTGATCATCCTTACTTCATTTTCCACTGGGTGTAACCTAGTCTTGTCAACTCTGCAGCCCAAGTAGGTTACTTGGGGTGCCTGGAACACACATTTTTCACTTCTAAGGCATGTGCCTGTCTGATAGAAATGTCTAAGTTCTCTAAGTACTCCTTATTAGTTTCCTTGTTATTAGCACATAACTTAGATAAATGGCGACCTGGGGTAGACCTTGTCAAATGTTCTCCATTATTTGCTGAAAATTTGCACAGGCTGATGATACCCCAAATGGCAGTCTTACATATTGGTAGAAACCCTAATGGGGATTAATTGTCGCATACCCATCTAACTGCAATTGCAGGTATGCATGACTCATGTCCAGTTTCATGAAGGACAACATCCCCCGCCCCCCACCAGTTTTGCGTATAAATCCTCTATGTGAAGGATTGAGTATTTATCCAGCTGTAAGAAGCAGTTTACTGTTTACTTAAAATCCCCACAATGGCGAACTGACCCATTGGGCTTCACAATCAGTATAACTGGCCCTGCTCAATCTGCAAACTTGACTGGTTTGATTATTCCTTCGCTTTCCAGCCTTCTGATTTCTGCCTTTACTTTTGTCTGTAAAGCAAATGGCACTGGGCAGGCCTTGCAGAATCGTGAATTGCTTCTTGGTCAACATGCAAGGTGGTCTTTCCTGCTTTGATGGTCCCTTGACCTTACCAAAAAGATTCTGAGCATTTAGTTAGAAAATGGCTACCTGAGTGAAGTCCTAATGGAAAAATGTTAAGGGCAGCACTACAGCCTCACAGTGCCAGGGACCCAGGTTCAATTCTAACCTCAGGTGACTGTCTGTGTGGAGTTTGCACTTCCTCCCCATGTTTTCTCCCACAATCCAAAGATGTGCAGGTCAGGTGGGTTAGATGTGCTAAATTGTCCATAGAGCTAGATGCATTAGTCAGGGTAAATATAGGGTAGGGGAATGAGTCTGGGTGGATTACTCTTCAGAGGCTCAGTGTGGACTTGTTGGGCCAAATGGCTTGTTTCCACACTGTAGGTAATCTAATCAATCTAGGTGAATGTTTCTCCAACAATGTCACCCCATCAAGCAAGGCCCAAGCCTTTTATTACATTCAGTGGTAACTGGTCCGCCGGCTTCTCATAAGAGACCGGAAATGAAGTTGTATCCTAAATCTGTAAAGGTTCCCCGATATAGGTTCTTAGCCTAGCCGAGGTCTTGAGCAAACCTGAAGGTTGGAGTCCCGTGCACGTTTTGCTAAAGACTGGTTCTGCAATCACTGAAATGACAGTGCTGCTATCAACCTCCATTAGAACCGGGTGACCATTTAACCAGACATTTAGTTTGATTAGTTCTGATTGGATGTTGCTAAGCAATTTAACTGTTCCACACCAGATGGCGGTGGGCTTTCCAGGGTGTGCACTCTCCTAGATACCGGCCTATGCATTCTCTTATTCAGTTTAATTGTAGTCGGACTCTTCTGCTGTCTCAAGTCCACATACCGGCAGCAACAACAATGGCTTTGCTGGCCACTTTGCTGGCTTTACTGAAGAAAATTTTCACGTTTGTCTGAGGCTTGGCTTTGTTTTCAGGCTTTGCTGTGGGCTGACCTAAAGTTCCTCTGATCAGGATATGTCTTGGGTGAGGCTATGCAATTGCCTTCACCCAAATGGTGTTCCCCAAGCTCAGTCAGACTGGTGAAGATATCCACTTCCATTGGAAAACCCTGCAATTCATATGCTCCACTTGTCGCATTCCCAATGATAAATCCAGTTGTAGCGCCTGTTTGAAGCCCAGTTGAGTTTCAGCTATTTTGCTCTTTTGCATGGTTAAACCATTAATCCCATCCTTGTCGCCACTGAAATAACTCCACAGAGACAGATATCCTGTCACCAAGTTACCTTTTTTTTCACATGGAAAGTGCTTAATTATGATCCAACTCCCTCAGAGCCAACTTTCAAGTGAATAGGATGTCTGACACTCCTAGGAGAAACTGAGGACTGCAGATGCTGGAGATCAGAGTCAAAAGGTGTTTTTCCAGCACCACCCCAGTGACCAGTGTAAGAATTGGAAGGTTACATAGTGCTCTTTCTCTAGTGAATCTTCTCAATTTGAGGTGGTTAAGCACATCAAAGGGAACTTGATGCTGTCAGATTCTTCCAGTATTTGGTTGGAGGCTACTTAATGCTGAAAAGAAGAGTTCAAATGTATAATTGCCAATGCTAAATTCTTTAACTTTACAAGGGGAAATCTCACCTTTCCCTCCCGGCAGATTCATTTAAATCACGGTCGGGTTCTGATATAACACGATAGCTCAGTTCTTGTGTGATCTTGTGTTATAAGAAAATCGCGCAATAGCCATGCCATTTAAACTAATGGGGCTAAAATTGTGCTATAGCCAATAAGGAAAGTTCGCATTCTGCAAATAATGGTCAAAATTCTTCAATCACGTTAAAGCCGATTAGCGCTGAAGAAACACGTGCTATAGCAAACTGACTGCATATTGGTAACTTTGTAAGGATACTTACAGAATAAAATTGAATGCAATGGAGTGGATGTGTGTCAGATCAGGAAAAAATCCTATTCCAGTATTACAAATGCTCCTGGTTTAAGAAAATAATTATGAATTGATATTCATGTCATTACTTGCAGGAATTTAAAAGAAAAACACACATGACCACACAAAGTACAATAAAATGGTTTAATTTTAACTTCTAGGTGGCCTTTAAATATTACAAAAATACAAATCTACAAAAATATAAGAAGATACATGCTATGGGAAATACCTTTAATGAAATTCCTAAATTAAGGTAACAGCAAGAATTGTTTAAAATTCACCCATCTTTAAGAAGGTTTTCTCATGTTTAGAAAAAGCATTATAGTGCAGATGTTGGAAATTTGAAATAGAAACAGGAAATGCTTTAAAAACTCAGTGGATATGGCAGCCTCTGTGGAGAGAGAAACAAGAGTTAATGTTTTGAGTTTGTGGGTGGCAATGGTGACTCAGAGCACCGGGGACCCAGGTTCAATTCCAACCTCAAGTAACTGTCTGTGTGGAGTTTTCACATTCTCCCCTGTAGCTGCGTGGGTTTCCCCCAGGTGCTTCGGTTTCCTCCCATAGTCCAAAATGCGTAGGTGAGGTGGATTAGCCATGGAATATGCAGGGTAACAGGGATAGGGTGGGTCTAGGTGGGATGCACTTTGGAGGATTGGTATGGGCTGAATGGCTTGCTTTCACATCGTAGGGATTGTATGAAGTCTGATTATGACTTTTTGAAGAGTCATACTGAACTTTCTCTCGCCACAGGAGGCTGCCAGGCCTGCTGAGTTGCTCCAGCTTTCTCAGTTTTTATATCTCATGTTTAGTGTTATTTTCCCTCTCTCTAATGACTTAGCTATTTATCATTGAAGGAATTAATATTGTTCAGCTGATATCATGTCCAGAAGTAATTAAAAAGAAAATTTAACAAAGCAAAACACTTCTTCTCTTAGAACAACATGTTTTTGCAACAGCATTATAGCTTTATTAGCCATGGATCCTAATTTTCTTTGAAACTGCTTGCTGACCTCATGAAAAGTATTAGGGAACACGGCAGTATAGCTAAGTTCCTTCAGCATCTCTTATCTCAGATCTTTGTAAGTTCTTACAATTATTCCCTATGTTATTTCACACCCTCTAATATCAGAAGCCTTTGGTCACAGTGCTCAATTTTCTTTACTGCATGTCATGCTGCATCATAATATGGGACAAATCTAATACTCACTCAGAAAGGAATGTGTTGATTAGGACACCAGTATGAATTGGTAAAAGGTAAATCATGACTGACTAACTTTATGTAGTTTGTTTGAAGAATATAAATGATTAATAGCAATAGATCTCAATAACATGAATTCATACGGTACCTTATAAAATAAAAATTTTTATAAGGTACCATATGATAAACTTAAGGTACCTGCAATTAAACCAAATATATCATGGCATGGATAAGGAGATGTTATGACAGAAAACAAGTGTGATATTTAAACAAAAGCAAATTATATTTACATATCACCTTTAAAGTAATAAAATGTTTCAAGGTTTTTCACAAGACCATTAGAAAACAAAACTTGTAACCAGCCATGCGAGCAAATATAGAGCAAATAACCAAAGCTTACTCAAACAGACAGGCTTTGACAAACATTTCTTGAAGGAGGAATTAAGACCAGGATCAGGTGAACATAAGTATCTTGAAGGGGTGTGGCGCTACATGAAATAACAGAGGTAGGAAGGGGCACGATCATAGAAAGCATTGAAAACAATGTGCATTTCTTAAGAAGCTACCATATGCCAGTGAACACAGGGATGAAGGGTGAACAAGACTTGGGGCTACTTAGGGCAGGTGCAGCAAAATCTCAATACCTCAATTTTATAGGGGTAAAATATTAGAGGCTGACCAAGTGTGTGTTGGTATAGTTTTATTTCCAGGCAACAGTGTTAAAGAAATGGAAACAGATGGTCTTTGTGATGGGACCAATGTGTGTTTAGATCTTGAGGATCAGAGATAACACAAGTTTGTGAATAATCTGATTCAGCCTCAGCTGTTTGCCAAAGGTAGGGAAATAGTAGGTGGCTATGGAATGGAATTTGTGGCAAGGACTGAAGAAAACTAATTCACTCTCTCCAATGCTTAGATGATGGAAATTTCTGTCATTCAGTGTTAGATGTTGATAACCAGTCTATCTATTTAGAGACAGTGGAAAGGTTGAGAAAAGTGCTGAAGATATGCAGCTGGGTGTTGTCATCATACTGATGTGTTTCAGATAATGCATAAATTATCTGGGGCGGCACAGTAGCTCAGTGGTTAGCACTGCTGACTCCCAGTGCTTGGGACCTGCATTCAATTCCAGCCTCGGGCACCTGTCGGTATGAAGCTTCTCCCCATGTCTGTGTCGGTTTTCTCTGGGTGCTCTGGTATCCTCCCACAGGCCAAAGATGTGCAGGAAAGGTGAATTGGCGATGCTAAATTGCCCATAGTGTTCAGTGATGTGTAGGTTAGGTGCATTAGTCAGGGGGAAATGTAGAGTAATAGGGAAATGCGTCTGGCTGTGTTACTCTTTGGAGAGTCGGTATGGATTTACTGGGCCAAAGGGCCTGTTTCCACACTGTAGGAATTCGAAAATTAAGTTGTATCACCATAAGACTGAAGGAGAATTTGTTTACTTTATCAGAGATCGTGGAAAAGGTCATGAGAAATAAAGGTGCAAAATGAATACACAACATGAGAGGATAACTATTAAAAATGAAGAAATTCTATGTTTGGTGAAAAGCACTAAATGATTAAATTAGAGATAGCACAGATGCAACTTGCTGAATGGTGACATTCACTGCCATAGAATTATATTGTTATGTTAGGGTGGACGCTAAGAAATTGTTTCCGTTAGGCAAGGAGACTGGGACCCGTGGCCACAGCCTTAGAATTAGGGGGGGTAAATTCAGAACAGAAATGCGGAGACATTTCTTCAGCCAGAGAGTGGTGGGCCTGTGGAATTCATTGCTGCGGAGTGCAGTGGAGACCGGGATGCTAAATGTCTTCAAGGCCGAGGTCGACAAATTCTTGATGTCGTAAGGAATTAAGGGCTACGGGGAGAATGTTGGTAAGTGGAGTTGAAATGCCCCATCAGCCATGATTAAAGGGCGGAGTGGACCCGATGGGCCGAATGGCCTTACTTCCACTCCTATGTCTTATGGTCTCATGTTGTACATTTTATCTCAAAAGTCAAGAAAAGGGTGCTAATCTGTAAATGGCTAGAGGATAAATTAGGTCATTTTGGCTATCAATATATTTTGTTCACAAGAAACCAAGGTGAAGGTCCAAGCATGGGAACACCACCAAGGTTGAAATGGATTGAAGGGTAGGCATGATAAGTTGAGACTTAGGTGATGACAAGGGTTTTAAATGCCCAAGATTGTACGAGCAACAAACGTTCTTCCAGTATTTTGTGGTTTTGAGAAAATTTTGCTGGACAATGTTTGAAAAAACACTTTATTTTCTAAGATAAGGTTATCTTTCCCTCGAAGGGGAACCATTATTAATGCCTTAATGGACTTTTGTTTTACACAGAATATTTTTTTCTTTCAACCTAAAGCACCCAGAGACTTGTTTCTATTCTAAAACTATTAAACAAATGCAAGCAATTTCCAAATTTTCCTGTGCTAATTCAATCCTTAATGTAAAATGTAACAACATTGAAGAGCTAGTAACCTAATTCTTTTATCTTCACAGTATCTTGGAAATAAAAATGCTAAAGTGAGCAATACAAGAGCCTACAAGTAGAATAGGTACTGTAAATATTGCCACTTTTAATTGAATTCTAAACTATAGAACAAAAGGCTACTGGTATGAATGATAAGAACTTTGGATGTCAACGTTAGGAATCCATTCTTTGTGCAAAAGAGTGACTTGTGGATCGGAAATTTTTAAAATAATTCATGACACACAAACTTTGTGATGGGCTGACGAAAATGACTGGAGGACCATAAGATACCAGAGCTGAATTAAGCCATTCAACCCAATGAGTTTGCTCCACCATTTGATCATCATTATATGTTTCTCAACCCCATTCTCCTGCCTTCTCCCCATAAACCTTGATTCTCTTACTAATTATGAATCTATATATTTCTGTCTTAAACACACTAAATGACTTGGACTCCTCAGCCTTCTGCAACAACGAGTGCCACAGATCCACCATTCTCTGGCTTAACAAATTCCTCCTCATCTCATTTCTAAATGGTTATCCCTTCACCCTAAGACTGTGCCCTCGGGTCCTAGTCTCTCTGACTAGTGGGAAGACCTTCTCCACATCCAGTCTATCCAGGCCTCTCATTATTCCATAAGTTTCAATGAGATTTCCCCTCAACCTTCTAAACTCCATCGAGTACAGACCCATAGTCCTCAACCACTCCTCATATGATAAGCTCCTCATTCCAGGATCATTCTTGTAAACCTCCTTTGGCCTCACTTCATCAGGATCTGATGAATCTTCCCAATTTTCTTAAGTTATAGTGGGAGATTGGCCAAATTCCCAGGCAAATGATGTTAGGGACTATTCTTAGCAGTTACACTGCTTCCCCGGAGAGTCAGCTGAAGTTGTGCCTATTACAGAAGGACAGAGACCTAAAGAACAATTTTAGGCTCTCTGCTTCCTGTAGATGAAAATATGGAGAAGCCGCATAAGCCACATAACGTCCCTTGTCTGCATGTATGTTTTTCTGTCTTTGTGAACCAGGACATAAACAAAAATGAAGATTAAATTACAGTTAGTATCACATGAACCACAGTTGGTACACCAAATATAAACAGCAATGAATGAAACATGCTTCTCAGAATTAAATGCAAATTAGATTCTCTCACAAGTATCGTAGTCGTGGTAGATTTCTGAAAGCTCCTTGATCAATTTTCACCAGATGCTTTGTATTTTGAATTGTGCTAGATAGAAGCAAGTGAAACATATTAGAATTGATGGACCAGTCAAAGTTACATGGAGAGTGATGTGAATGTAAGATTAATTAATGGCTTAATTATGCAAAAATAACCTTTTGTTTGAAAGTGTAGTTAATATGGCAAAATAAGAATTTCAAAACCTGATTATTTTTCCTCTATTAATTTTATATCATCGTCCCAACTCTGCTGAACGCATTGGCTTTTTGTTTGGACCATTATTTCATGAACTACCATCAGAGACTGATAAATAGCAATCAAATGAAGAAATCTTGAACAATGTTATCTCCCCTTAACATGGATAACTTGGGCCAATTATATATTCCATAGCATTGCTCCACTAACTCAACAGGAATTGAAAATTGAAACTGGAGCCACATGGAAAAGCTACTCAAAGTTTTAAAAACTGAAACATCAACAGAGTTGCACCCCTGTAATTTTGGTGGACATTGCAGTAATAAGGTTCTTACAACAGCAAATACGTGCCACACATCATATTTTTATCACTCCAGATTCAAAAGCTTTCAAACTATCCATACAAGTTAGAAGTAATCCTGACCTTCACCGACTCAGTGTATGTCAGAAATCTTCGATCTGAATCTATTAAATGCTGCAAAGCTTCAAGCAAGATTATTCCAATCTATGCAAATATTCTAGGCATCAAAATCCCTGGGGGTTTGCTTATTTTCAACCAATATTCCAGTGGAAATGATGGAGATTCAATTTTGTCAGATCTCTACCATTTCTTTGAGTTTGCCTGTTGTAAAAGATGGAGATATCAACTTGCATTTATACAAACATATTACAACAGGAAATAAAGCCAGGGAATGGTAATATATCCCAAGAGCTTCCAACCATTGGCTAAGTCAATGCCTCTTAATATTATCCCAGCTGATCTCTTCTCCCACTTCACAAATTTGTGTAAAAGCTTTTGTTGTTGAAATAGATGTTCAAAAGGGAAAAAAGGTGCTTGAATGATAGTTGAAAGTTTTATTTATTTGATCATCTTTATTGCTAGCTCAATATTACCTACATAAAATAAAGGGTACTTATAAGTGTTGTTATTGATGCTTTAAATAAATGATTGGTTGGAAGTTTTATAGGGTTGTAATAACAACAATGCTTTTCAAGAAAGTTATGAATGGCTGTTTTTAAGCTTTTAACCACACATGTCATGACTACTATCAGGTGAGGCGGCATGGTGGCTCAATGATTAGCATTGTTGCCTTACAATGCCAGGGACCCAGGTTCAATTCCCATCTCGGGTGACTATCTGTGTGGAGTTTGCACATCCTCCTGTGTCTATGTGGTTTCCTCTGGATGGTCCAGTATCCTCCCACAATCCAAAGATGTGCAGGTTAGGTGAATTGGCCATGTTAAATTTGCCCATAGTGTTCAGGGGTGCGAAGGTTAGATGTATTAGTCTGGGGTAAATGTAGAGCAGTAGGGGAATAGGTCTGGGTGAGTTACTCTTTGGAGGGGTCGTTGTGGACATCTTGGGCCAAAGGGCCTGTTTCCACACTGTAGGGATTCTTCTATAGCAGTTTTACAGACTGCATTCTTGGAAATGATAAGTTTGCAAAATGAGGTTGAGGCAGGTTGGGGAATGGGTTAACACAGAAGGTACAAAGGGATATTGGGTGTGGATGGGGAAACATGGATAAGATCTTTTGAAATAGGTCTTATCGAGACTAAGAATTATGAGTCCTGGTGAAGCTGATCTCACTTCACAAGAATTGCAGGGAAATAGGAGCTGCCTATCTGCACAGTGGAGTTGTCTGGGTCAAGAATGCAGGCTGTGGGCTACTTCTCCTGACAAAATTGGAACAATAAGAAATAGAAATCCCAGGATCAACTCCCGCACACCATTTGGAAAGGTGAGCAGAGTCTCCAAGACTCCACAAAAATCCGGCCTTGTATGTTCATCATTCACCATTGGGTCAAATCCCTTGAAATCCTTGACCAACAGTTATAGGAATAATATCACAAGAACTGAAGCACTACAAGGAAACATTCAAAAACAACCTTCTTAGAATAACTAGGCTGTCCAATAAATGCACGTTCATTAGCATCATCTACATTCAGAAAATCAAATCTCTGCCTAAAATACTTTTTCTGAGAGTAATAAGCACATGCTCTGCACCACATCTTGCTTTCCTGAATCTTCCTTATAAATGGATTCTAACAGATTAAAACATATCTTAGTCTACTACAACAGCTGAATTATTCTTTAGTTAGGTCAGACATCTGCTAAATATTTTCAACAGCAGATACAAACACATTAGACAAAAATCCTTGACGAGACAGCACATGATTTAACTTGTATTCTAAAAATACCACTCATGATATTATTGAGAGTAGACAACAATAACAACTTCAACAATGCTCAAGTGGGCGGCACGGTGGCACAGTGGTTAGCACTGCTGCCCTCACAGTACCAGAGACCTGGGTTCAATTCCTGTCTCAGGCGACTGACTGTGTGGGGTTTGCACATTCTCCCCGTGTCTGTGTGGGTTTCCTCCAGGTGCTCCGGTTTCCTCCCACAGTCCAAAGATGTGTGGGTCAGGTGAATTGGCCATGCTAAATTGCCCGTAGTGTTAGGTGAAGGGGTAAGTGTAGGGGTATGGGTGGGTTGCGCTTAGGCGGGTCGGTGTGGACTTATTGGGCCGAAGGGCCTGTTTCCACACTGTAGGTAATCTAATCTAAACTTGTCTTTAACCTATTAGCAGATCTCTCTTGGCAGTAATCGAATGATCATTGAGGTGGTTGGGGTTGATGGGGGAGCTGTATTTAATTTTGCAGGGACCTTACTGCGGACGTCTCCTTCCCACTTTAATACCAACTGAGTCCTTTAAGTAGGCAGATGGGGTAATCACCATGCAGAGTCTGAAAACTGCAGCTCATATTTAGGGTTACATAGAATCCCTACAATGTGGAAGCAGGCTATTTGGCCTACTGAGCCCACACTGATCCTCTGAAGAGCATCCCATTTATAGCCCCATGAATAATGTAGGATAGAGTTGAATATCCTTTATTGTCACATGCACTCAAGTACAGAAGTACACTTATAAGTTTTACAACGTTGCCTCTCATGGCACCATCTTAGGAACAAAGGAACTAGGTACAAATCTTAGATATACAAAGAGGAATAAAAAAGAAAAGTAGTTGCATTACTTTACAGCGATTCATAGTATAAGTTAGCAAATAAGACAAAGTTAAAAGGTTAGACATTTCAGTCAGATAAACACATTACAAATAAACATTACATTGCAATGGATCAGCGCAGGGACTTCTACACATGATCTGACCGCCCATGCCAGACGACACTCCCCGTTCTGTTCCAAGCCTCCAGCCTGCTCCGCACCAGCTACCAGCTGCTCCAAGGTAAGTTGTCTCCAGGACTCATTTCCACGCACCAGTCTGGGACTGCTTCACCGCACTGATCTCCTGAATTGATTTCCTGAACAAACCTGCTCCAAGACTGCTTCCCTATGCCAGCCTCTACTTGGGATTCACCTATGGAGCTCGCCAGCTCCTCCATTCCCTCTGGGCATGTCCAAGTCATACACAGACAGGAGGAAATAAAGGCAGAAAACAGGAAAAAAGAACTGGTGGAGCAGAGGAGCTCTGGCTGCTGTGTCTTACTCTGCCTCCATCTTGCTAAGATCCCCGTAACCATTCCCTATTCCTTATCCAACTAACCTAAATATCCCTGGACACGACGGCAATTTAGCATGGCCGACCCACCGAACCTACATTCTTTGGACTGAGGGAGGAAACCGAAGCATCCAGAGGAAGCCCACACAGGCACATGGGGAATGTGCAAACTCCAAATAGACAGTCACCCAAGGGTGGAATAAAACTTGGGTCCCTGAGCTAACCATTGAGCCATTGTGCCACTCCATTAATATTATATTTTTTTTGCTATTTTGAATCTTATTTGCTGAATTCGAAAATGCTCCCAATCTTCAAACTTACTGCATAGAATCAGTGGATTTATTCGGGTGAGGTTTATAGTGGTTATTTAGGGGAGGGTGTCTTTTTGTCACGTACTCAGTGCCTGATCAAGGGATCTGGCATAAAGAACAGGTGATTTCTCTGAGACCCATGCCTTACTCCTACTTCTAACCCCCGCCACCCCCTTTCCAGTGGCACCCCCCTTGCAATCTTGATCCGGCCTTCACAAATCTGAGCATGGGTCCTTTGCTTACCTTGAGTCTCTGATGGACAGCTACCACTAGCCTTCTGGTGACACAGGTAGCAGTGATCACTGCTGGCTTCTGATTGGCAGGTAGCTCTTGGGGGCTAAATTTCCATCCTCCAGAGTCCTTGGTCACAGGGAAGGCCTGACTGTCACTTAATAGGGCAGGCCTTCCCCAAAGAAGGTGAGGAAGACCCCTTGCTGATTCCTTAGCCAACGGACAAGATCTTCAGTCTCTTGTATGAAATTCTAGTCCACTGAGTGGAGAAGATTGTGTTTAATAACTGGAGGACTGTTTAGGAAGAGGGCAAATCACGGCTAGTGATTTATACAGAATTAATAATTAAAATTCCACAATGCTGAACAATGTTACGATTCCAGGATTGGCAGACGGGAAACAAACATGAATTATGTGCAAAACTGAGATTTACTTGCGGCATTGGACCAAGAAAGAGATCTTGGGATTTTAGCAGTACAGTATTCTCAGACTATCAAAGAAGCACACAGAATTCTGGGATGTATAATAAAGATGTACCAAGGAATGCCATACTTGGCTATGGAATGATGAAATCTGGAGCAATGCTTGCAGCTTTGATTTTCTTATTTCAAAAAGAATATTCAGTTTCTGGAAATGCAATGGAGAGAGTTATATGATGAAACCCAGAACTTAAGGACAAGGAGATTGACTACCATGTATTTTTTCTCTTTTGTAGCTCCATGTTCCAATACTTGGTACAATGTTCTGAATCTTCAATGTACTATACTGCAACATCCTGCCTATTTATTATTCCTTCTTAAATTCAGCCAGATGTTCAGTAATGGCATTTTTGAGAACTGTGAAAACACTCAAAATACAACAATTTATTACTTAATATTGTAAATTCCTCAATTTCTGCTTTAAAGTGTAAGTCATACTATTCTAGACATAACATCTCCAAAAGGAATAATGCTATGTAAACACAAAGGCACTCAGTGTTTGTGGCTTCATATTAAGTTTAATATAAAATCTTGGAAAAAATAGCTTTTATATGCCTCATAAAGTGAGATCAAAGCTGGACAGTATAATTTGAACACAGAAATTCAATTACAACTTAATTTTCCATTAATATTTGTCATTTTACAAAATAATAGGTCAAGACTTTTGCATGGGTCTTCCTGATCTCCTGCCATTATATCAAGAGAACGTCTGGAAATGTTGCATAAAGTTATTTGCATGAAATTAAGATGCTAGATTGGAAGAACAACACAGAATTTCTACCCCACCATCTCCATATTATTTCCTTCCAGAGCAGCATAGTATTTTTTCCAGAGCCTCACAGTGCCAGGGACCCGTGTTCAATTCCACCCTTAAGTGACCATCTGTGTGGAGCTTTAACATTCTCCTTGTGTCTGCATGGGTTTCTTCCCACATTCGAAAGGTTAGGCAGGTTAGGTAGGTTAGCCATGAGAAATACAACATTAGATTAGATTACTTACAGTGTGGAAACAGGCCCTTCGGCCCAACCAGTCCACACCGACCTGCCGAAGCGCAACCCACCCATTCCCCTACATTTACCCCTTATCTAACACTACGGGCAATTTAGCATGGCCAATTCACCTGACCTGCACATCTTTGGACTGTGGGAGGAAACCGGAGTACCCGGAGGAAACCCACGCAGACACGGGGAGAATGTGCAAACTCCACACAGTCAGTCACCTGTCGGGAATTGAACCCGGGTCTCTGGTGCTGTGAGGCAGCAGTGCTAACCACTGTGCCACTGTGCTGCCCAATTACATGATTTGGATGGGATGCCATTCAGAGGGTTAGCATGTACTTGATGGTCTGAATGGCCTGCGTCCACTGTGGGAATTCTATAGTGTTTAATAGTGTTATAATAATGCCAGTTGCTTTTAAAAACACTAGAAGTAGATTTTCCATCAAATATCAAAATGGGGCTTCAGATTTGCCTTCTTCTGTGCAGTGAGTTTATTATATCAAAAATTGAATTCAAATTTTAAAATTACCCTTGTGGAATTTGAATTTAAATTCTTTAGATTATCATTTGATGCTTTTTTCCCCTCTGGCACCAAAGTTTTTACTCAATATCATTTTCTTCTTCCTCTAATTAATCCAAGTATGAAAAGAATGGGAATGGTATTCTGCTGCCGAGGATAATGAGTCAATATAGTGAAATTCCATAAGATTTAATCTCTTTACCAAATTCTTAACACACAATGTACACTTATATAACATAAGATGTCACACACATTCTGCAATAAAGTAACCTAAGATCAAAACAACTAGGCTCTAATTGGCAGACTTTATGGATACATTAACATAACAGTCAAAACACCACTTTTGGCAGATAATAAGTTACTCATTTCCACTGGCCCACTAACAATGAAAATACGTGTTTGTCATTCTGTAACCTAGTATTCAGTGATTTAACTTATTTTTGAAATTGACTGGTTCAGAACAAAAGTTGTCAGTCAAGGTTTTAGCTAGTTGGGACGTCAAGTAAATTAAATTAGTCCCAGTTCTCATAGGCTGGAAGAATAGGAAAACTGCCAAATGTTAATATTTTAAACAAAAACAGGTAGAAGAAATTAAGGTATTGTTAAAATAGATGCAATAGCAGATGAAAATTAATGCAGAAAAGCATGAAGTGATTCCGCTTGATATGAAGAACAATGAAAGAGAATTTAAACCAAAGGTACCATTCTAAAGGGAGGAGTGCAAGAGCTGATGCAGGTGAAACTATATGTGCACAAATCATTGAAGATGGAAGGATGGGTTAAGAAAGTGGTAACAAACCATATCGGGACCCTGGGTTTTATAAATAGGGGCATAGAGTATCAAAGCAAGGAGTTTATGGTGAACCTGTATAAACCCTCCTTTCAGGCATTCGAGTACTATGTCCAATTCTGAATACCACTTTAGGAAGGTTGCAAAAACATTAGAGAAGATTTAGAAAAGGTAGATGAGAATTGTTCTAGGAATGAGGGACATCAGCAACTTGGATAGTTTGGAGAAATTGAAAATATTCTCCTTGAAGATGAAGAAGAGACTTGATAAGGTATAGCGTTGTTGGCAGAGTATTTGGAGAGAAACCACTCCTGCTGGAGGAAAGATCAAGAACCAGAAGACATTGATTTAAAGTGAGCAGGAAAACATGTCTTTTCAAGATGAGGAAAATCTCTTTTACACAGTATGTCTAGGGTCTGCAGTTTGCCGAGCATCTCAGCTGGATCTGCAGGAGCTGACCAGACCTCCCAGTCACCACCCATTGTAATTCCCCTTTCCACGCCCTTTCTGACATGACCATCCTTGACTTCATCCATTGCCACAACAAACCAAGCCATAAATTGGAGTGACAACACTTCATCTTCTGCCTGGGCAGCCTACAGCCCAGATGACGCAACACTGATTTCTCCAATTTCAAATAACCTCCCTTCCCAGCCACCAATTCCTTTCCCAACCCCTTCCCCTCCCTTCCACCACTCCTAGGTACCAGCCGGATCCATTCCTCCCATTAACAAACCAGGTCGTACCGTCTACCTATCTTCACCTATCCCCACTTCACCACCCTTCCCCCCACCCTCATCAGCAGCTCCCCCTACACCCACCCCAGTCCTGAAGAAAGGTTACGCCCGAAACGACGACTTCTCCACCTCCTGATGCTGCCTGGCTTGCTGTGTTTTTCCAGTCTCCTGCTTGTCTCCTTTGGATTCCAGCATCTGCAGTTTTTTTTTGTCTCTAACCAAGAGTATGATGGAGGCAGAATCAATTGGAGCCTTCAAAAGACAATTATGGATCACAGCATTGTTACAAATACTTAACATTCCATATCTTCTCCACCATCTCTAGGGGAGGACAAAAGGGGCAATCATCTGGAGACTTGCACTTGTTGGGGGAAGGGGAAGTGGTGGATGATTTGGGGTGATGGGTGAGTTGGTGGTGGGATTCCCCTGATCTACTCCTGCTCCTATTAGGTTTGGATGTGACCAGCCCAGGAAGCTGCTTCTGCTCTATAAGGGAAACCATATTTTTTCCTCAGAGAAAGCACGTTGGTGACCTATCATTTACATTTTCTTATTTAACCTATTTTTCTAATTAACCTGTTCAGAGTTGCTATCACACACCTCTGAGGCAGGTGGAACTTCAACCTGAGCGTCCTAGTCCAGGGGTAGGGACACTACCATATTTATACACACAGCGATAATAGGTTACAGCTGAAAATGTTTTGTAATTTACATAATAACCTCATCTAAAAATTTGATATGCTCGTTCAGTCTTTCCTTTCCAAAAATTGACCTTTAAAATAGAGATTTTTGTCATGGAAATGGTTGATGCAAAGCTGTTAGAGGCTTAGCTGGCAATTGCAACCAACAATTGAAATGATGACTCAGGTTGAGAAAATAAGGTGTCATTTTAAAGGTAGCTGCAATTTAATGTTCACATCAGTATGACATTTCATTGGAAAAATTGTACGAAGTTCTACGTTGCTTAATTTGTTAAATAGTTTGCATGCGTCATTATATAGGCAGATAGTGTGGAATATTATGGCCCGTAAAAGTAAGGTGGCAAGGTGGCTAGATAGTGACCCTGCACTTTTTGACAAAGCATTAATTGTTATATTCTCCTCACTATATTTTGCATCCATCATCAAATCAACAAAGATGTGCGTACTCTTCAGGTTGAAGGCCCAATCAGAGAGCATTAAGCCTTAAAAGGACAACATCTCACTGGTGAAATGTGGAGGCTGCTGCTGTAGGAGAGGGAAGGCAAAGGTGGCTTTACCTTGAGGCACCATTTGAAGGGGTTTTACTTTCTTAAAATGTGGTCAACACTGCCATGGCCTATGGCTGAAGCTGTGATTCGCTGATCCTTGCACCTCCAGTGCAGGGGATGGGGAAACTTAGAGAATGTAGGGTTTCTGGTTTGCAATCAATAATTTGTTCATTTTCTAGATGGGTTGAATCACCCTCAAATCCCTGGTTCTGACACTGGACTTATTTAATGAGTGTGAAATGAAGAAGACAGTAGACAGGTGTGACAGGGCAAAAGAATCTCCATGTTTTTTTAACTACCAAAAGAGGACTCGATAGTTAGGGGAATTGACAGGAGATTTTATCATCAGGATCGGGATTCCCGGAAGGTATGTTGCCTCCCCATCTCTGATCGGGTGTATAAGGTTCTAAAAGGGGAGGGCGAACAGCCAGAAATCATGTTATATATTGGCACTAATGATATAGCCAGAAAAAGGATTGAGGATATAAAAAGTGATTTCAGGGAGTTAGGATGGAAGCTGCAAAGCAGGACGAACAGAGTAGTGTTCTCTAGTTTACTACCAGTGCCACGAGATAGTGAGGCGAGGAACAGGGAGCGGGCACAGCTTAACATGTGGCTACGCAGCTGGTGTAGGAGGGAGGGCTTCAGATATGTAGATAATTGGGATGCCTTCTGGGGAAGGTGGGACCTGTACTAGGAGGACGGGTTGCATCTGAACTGGAAGGGGACCAATGTCCTGGGTGGAAGGTTTGCTCAAGTATTTCGAGAGGGTTTAAATTAGGGGGGGTGGAATCTGAGCTGTATACCAGAGGTGAGAGTTGATGCAGATGAGGCAGTAGCAAGAGGTAGACCAGCTAGTGGGAAGGATTTTCCTGGGAAGGAACCAAGGGATCAGTTAAAGTGTGTTTGTTTTAACGCAAGGAGTATCAGGAATAAAAGTGATGAACTTAGAGCATGGATCAGTACCTGGTGCTACAATGTTGTGGCCATAACAGAGACATGAGTTTCTCAGGGGCAGGAATGGTTGCTGGATGTTCCAGGGTTTAGAGCATTTAAAAATAATAGAGAGGGGGGAAAAAGAGGAAGGGGTGTAGCACTACTAATCAGAGAGGATATCCCAGCTACAGAAGCTTCCATTGTCGAGAAAGATCTGCCTACCGAGTCAGTATGGGTGGAAATTAGGAACAGCAAGGGAGCAGTCACCTCTCTCGGGGTTTACTACAGGCCCCCCAATAGCAGCAGGGAGATTGAAGAAAGCATAGGTCGGCAGATTTTGGAAAAGTGTGGACGTAGTAGGATTGTTGTAATGGGTGACTTTAACTTTCCCAATATTGATTGGAACTTTCTTCGAGCAGAATATTTGAATGGAGCTGCTTTGTAAGGTGTGTTCAGGAGGGTTTCCTAACTCAGTACGTTGACAGGCCGACAAGGGGAGAGGCCATTCTAGACTTGGTGCTGGGAAACGAGCCGGGGCAGGTATCAGATCTTGTCGTGGGAGAGCATTTTGATGATAGTGACTACAACTGCCTCACATTCTACATAACTATGGAGAAGGAGAAGATTAAGCAAAATGGGAGGATATTTAATTGGGGAAGAGGAAACTATGATGCAATTAGACATGAGTGAGGAAGCATGGACTGGGAGCAATTGTTCCATGGTAAAGACACTATAGACATGTGGAGACTGTTTAAGGAACAGTTGTTGCAAGTGATGAATTAATATGTCCCTCTGAGATAGGCAAGAAGTGGTAAGATAAAGGAACCTTGGATGACAAGAGCAGTGGAGCGTCTCGTCAAAAGGAAGAAGGTAGCTTACATAAGGTGGAGGAAGCTAGGGTCAAGCTCAGCTCTACAGGATTACAGGCAGGCGAGGAAGGAGCTTAAAAATGGTCTGAGGAGAGCAAGAGGGGGCACGAGAAAGGCTTGGCAGAATTGATTAGGGAGAACACAAAGGTATTTTACACTTATGTGAGGAATAAGAGAATGGTCAAAGAAAGAGTAGACCCAATCAGGGATAGCATAGGGAACTTGTGTGTGGAGTCTGAGGAGGTAGGGGAAGCCCTAAATGAGTTTTTTGCTTCTGTCTTTACGAAAGAAACGAACTTTGTAGTGAATGAAACCTTTGAAGAGCAGGTGTGCATGCTGGAATGGATAGAAATAGAGGAAGCTGTTGTGCTGAAATCTTTCTAGATGCTAGATGCTAGAGATCAGAGCTGAAAATGTGTTGCTGGAAAAGCGCAGCAGGTCAGGCAATTACAGACCAGTAAGTCTCACGTTTGTCGTCTGCAAGGTGTTAGGATTCTGAGGGATAGGATTTATGACTATCTGGAAGAGCATGGCTTGATTAAATGCCGTCAACACAGCTTTGTGAGGGGCAGGTCATGCCTCACAAACCTTATCGAGTTCTTTGAGGATGTGACTAGAAAAGTTGATGAGGGTCGAGCTGTGGATGTGGTGTACGTGGACTTTAGCGAGGCATTTGATAAGGTTCCCCATGGTAGGCTCATTGAGAAGGTCAGGAGGAATGGGATACAAGGGAACTTAGCTGTCTGGATACAGAATTGGCTGGCCAACAGAAGACAGCGAGTGGTAGTAGAAGGAAAATATTCTGCCTGGAAGTCAGTGGTGAGTGGTGTTCCACAGGGCTCTGTCCTTGAGCCTCTACTGTTCGTAATTTTTATTAATGACTTGGATGAAGGATGGGTCAGCAAGTTTGCAGACGACACAAAGGTTGGAGGTGTCGTTAACAGTATAGAGGGCTGTTCTAGGCTGCAGTGGGACATTGACAGGATGCAGAAATAGGCTGAGAAGTGGCAGATGGAGTTCAACCTGGATAAATGTGAGGTGATGCATTTTGGAAGGTTGAATTTGAAAGCTGAGTACAGGATTAAGGATAGGATTTTTGGCAGTGTGGAGGAACAGAGGGATCTTGGTGTGCAGGTACATAGATCCCACAAAATGGCCACCCAAGTGTACAGGGTTGTTAAGAAAGCATATGGTGTTTTGGCTTTCATTAACAGGGGGATTGAGTTTAAGAGTCGTGAGATCTTGTTGCAGCTCTATAAAACTTTGGTTAGACCACAATTGGAATACTGCGTCCAGTTCTGGTCGCCCTATTATAAGAAAGATGTGGATGCTTTAGAGAGGGTTCAGAGGAGGTTTACCAGGATGCTGCCTGGACTGGAGGGCTTATCTTATGAAGAAAGGTTGACTGAGCTTGGACCTTTTCCATTGGAGAAAAGGAGGAGGAGAGGGGACCTAATTGAGGTATACAAGATAATGAGAGGCATAGATAGAGTCAATAACCAGAGACTATTTCCCAGGGCAGAAATGGCTAACACAAGGAGTCATAATTTTAAGCTGGTTGGAGGAACGTATAGAGGGGATGTCAGAGGCAGATTCTTTACACAGAGAGTTGTGAGAGCATGGAATGCGTTGCCAGCAGCAGTTGTGGAAGCAAGGTCATTGGGGACATTTAAGAGGCTGCTGGATATGCATATGATCACAGAAATTTGAAGGTGCATACATGAGGATCAATGGTCAGCACAACATCGTGGGCTGAAGGGCCTGTTCTGTGCTGTTCTGTGCTGTACTGTATGTTCTATGTTCTATAATACAAGAATTAAAATGCTATTTAATAAACAATGAAATTGACACAGTTATACAGAGGGCAGTATTTAGATACACTTAAACTGAATACAGGTTAAACACTATTAGAACTAAACAACAGGTTTTTTATCACAAACTTCCATTTGGCTTCCTATCCTTGGGGTTTCCTGCACTCTAACCATCCATCTCTTCCTCCTGGCAAGCTAGGTTGGAAACTTTGGGGTCTCAGGAATTAAGCTCACCACTGGGGAGAATTTGCAATTTTGAAGTACAGGTGGTTGTTCCCACTTGCTATACTGGGTGCCTCGCTGAAGACTTCAGATGATGTAGGCCTTGAGTCTGATTTGAGTCCACTGAGGTGATAGAATGTTTTGGATTTATCGGGTGAGTACTGGGTTCTTCTTGCTTTCTGGCAGTTTTTGCAAGCTGATTTTCACCTCAGGATGTGCCTGAGGCCTTGTGATGTTGGTCTGGTGGGTAGTTTTCGGAGATTGTCAGTGTTCAGGTCTGCTGGTCATGGTCAGTCACCGTTGATTTCCCCTGGTAAAGAACAGGCCTGTGCCAGTCAGTGTCGAAATTGCCGTCAGGATCCCTCTTCTGGAGATGGCTCTGGGGATTGTTCTTCGGGTGGGGGTAGCTGTCTTCGATTCTTCTCCCGGTAGTAACTGTGGGGAATAACTCAACTCTGCTGAGATAAGGGCCTGCAATTATACTGATCACAGGTCCCTTATCTTGGCACAAAATACGTTATTCCTACAATAGTCTCTTTGTTGTTTCTTTTAAGATGAATTGGTCTACCCAATTATTAAAGTAGATGCAAATGTTCTGTGTTTATGTGATTGAATATCCATTGAAGTTGGAGGCCTTAGAATGTGCGCAGACACCATGTTGTTTGAATTTAGTTTGTCAGAAAGGTTAGTTCATTTCTCTTGTAGGACTGAGTTGTGAATAAGTTTCCAGACAGACTGTCCATGTGACTGTATATTTCAACATAGCTCAGCTGCTGGGGTTTTCTTTGTTAAGTTTATTTTAGAAAAAAACCCTCCAAGATTCTAATAGAAGTTCAGTAATTTTAGATGGGAGGGAATCTTCTCAAAATGATGGAGAGTTTTGCTCTTACAAGAGGTAACATGAGCCTCCCAACTGCCCCAACACTCAACACCACCCCATCTGAGCCAGAACCTGATCAATCAACTCCACTGCCAGATTTTCCTCAGAATGGGACCTATCTGTCCTCAGGACGATTCAAATCTGTCAAAAGTAGGGACTTAATTGTTCAATTTGGCTACACATAACTAGTGCATTGTTGATGCCTTTGTTGGCACATCTCCACAAGACTGATCAGAAACATACAAATCACTGGTCCAACACCTTGACATCAACACTTCCATCAGGTCCTAATCTTAAGATTAACTCTATGGCACCAGATAGTTACCACCCAAATGATTTTAAACCTTTGGCCATGTGGTATTAATTGTTTTAGCACTTGTAGATTATTATTTACAAAATCACTTACAGTTCCACTAAGTCCAGAAGATCTACGAAGGCTTTAGATTCAATTCTCTCCAAAGAATCACTCTGGGAAATATCACTGAAATGTAAGGACACACAAAAAAAAACAATTTATTCTATCATCTGCAAAATTAGTAATCTACATTCTCATCTAAACTGGAGCTGAATAAAGTTTATGAATTGAATATTTTATCTTGATCAACTTGTACGGTTATGTGAGGCTGATATTTACCACTGAGTACCAGAAATGATTTCATATAACAGTCCTACGACTTTTACCTGATTCCAAAACTGTCGAGGACTCTCTTTCAGCCTCCTCTTCCTGCTAACAATCAGCAGGGTTTTAAATTCCAAACTTTGTATCAGAAATATCTCTTACAGCGAGGAACTGCTTTCAAGAGTAACAACCTGACATTTTCAAATGCTATTTCTTAATTAGTTAAGTTAATTAGGATGTCTAGAGGTGTGGCAAAATTTAAAAGTACTAGTAGATTTTCAGTGGCATTGTTAATGGTGAGGGAGTCATTTTATAAAAATAATGTCATTATGCCACGTAGCATTAATGGGAATATAGACTAATAAACTTTAAGACATTTCTGAGACATGAAAACATTTTGAAGGAGTCCAGGATCTGGGTCACATAATTGCGTTGAGGTCACAACATTCAGCATATTTTGAAAGGGCGAGAGTTTTAAGGACTTGTGAGAACTAGGAGGGTGTCAAGTGACTTGATAGGCTGGGACTTTTTTCTCTGGAGCATAGGAAGCTGAGGGGTTTATAAAATTAGGAGAAGCATAGATAAGATAAACAACCAAGATCTTTATCCTAGGATAGGGAATCTAAAACTAGAGGGCATACGTTTAAAGTGGGAGGTGAAAGATTTAAAAGGGACCCAGGGGTCAACTTTTTCACACAGAAAGTGGTGCGTATATGGAACGAGCTGCCAGAGGAAGTGGTGGAGGCGGGTACAGTTACAACATTTAAAAGATATTTGGACAGGTTCATAGATTGGAAAGGTTTCGAAATGTGAGCCAAATGCAGGCAAATAGGACTAGTTCAGTTTAGAAAACCTGTTTGGCATGGAGTAGTTGGGCCTAAGGATCTGTTTCTGGGCTGTATACCTCTATGACTCTATGATTCTGTGGGTGCCAGGATAATGATTGAGGCTCTAAGAAAACTGAGGCAATGGTGTTGAAGATCAGCAGTCGGTGATAGATAGCAACAACACTGGCATAGGGAGTGGCTTTATTGAACAAAAGCCTGATGACAGTAGGTGACAGTCACAGAGGAGGGGGAATTACTTACATTGCCAGGTAGCATTCAGAGGAATAAAGGAAGTTGGGTGGTCATCAGTGGGTTGGAAGAGTCTCAGGGAGCAGACACAGTGGCACTGTGGTTAGCACTACTGCCTCACAGTGCCAGAGACCCGGGTTTAATGCCAGCCTTGGGTAAATGTGTGTGTGGAGTTTGCACATTTTCCCTATGTCAGCGTGGGTTTCCTCTGGGTGCCTTGGTTTCTTCTCACAATCCAAAGATGTGCAGGTTAGGTGAATTGGCTGTGCTAAATTGTCCATAGTATTCAGTGATGTGTAGGTTAGGTGCATTGGTCAGGGGTAAATATAGGGCTAATAAGGGAGGGGAATGGGTCTGGGTAATTTGGTGCTGGCCTCTATAGAGTCCTTTTGGTAGGAATTTGCCTGAGGAGGCCTGGCATTCTGGACACAGCCATGAAGTAGCTTAACAGATAATCTACATCCTGGTCATGAAACAACCCACAAACCTCTCCCACTTGTTAGGGGTTGCAAATTGAGATGGGTTCGAGGGATTGATGAGAAGTAGAGAAAATAAGCCTTAAGTTATCTTTACGAGTATTTTGTCTTTCCTAATCTAGTTAAAATGCCACATCAATTATTTTCATTTCCAAAGGACGGCACTCATAGAATGAGAATGATATAGGATAGGAGCCTATGCTGAATCTGAGAAAAAGTAAATCAAGTTTTTCCATTCAACCGAGAACAGTACAGCAAAGGAACAGGTCCTTCGGCCCTCCAGATCTGTACTGACGCAGTTTTCCCTTCCATACTAAAGCTGTCCTCACTTACAAGGTTCGTATGCCTCTATTCCCTTCCCATTCATGTATTTGTTCAGGTACTTCTTGAATGCTGCTATCTTGTTTGCTTCCACCACGTCCTCTGGCAGCACATTCCAGGTATTCACCATCCATTACGTGAAAAACTTGCTTTGCACATGTAAACTGCTCCCCCCAGCACCTTGAACTTGTGTCCCCAGTAATTGAACTCTTCACCCTGGGAAAAAGCCTGATACTTTCCACTCTATCCATGCTATTCACAATCTTATAGGCTTATGTCAGGTCTCCCCTCAACCTTCTTCATTCCAATGAAAACAAACCCAGTCTATTTAACCTTTCTTCATAGCTAAAATCCCCCACACCAGGCAACATCCTAGTAAACATCTTCTGTACCCTCTCCAAAGCATCCACATCCTCCTTGTAGTCTGGTCACCAGAACTGTATGCAACAGGTTCCCTTACATATTTAATCTTTTTTATTATTTTGCTTTTAAAAGTTGTGATTCTGCATCCACCATTCTTTGTGGTCAGGGATTTATAGACAATAAGTAAAAAACAATGACTGCAGATGCTGAAAACCAGAGTCTGGGTTAGTGGTGCTGGAAAAGCAAAGCAGTTCAGGCAGCATCCGAGGAGCAGTAAAATCGACGTTTCGGGCAAAAGCCCTTCATCAGGAATACAGGCAGAGAGCCTGAAGGGTGAAGAGATAAATGAGAGGAGGGTGGGGGTGGGGAGAAAGTAGCATAGAGTACAATAGGTGAGTGGGGGAGGGGATGAAGGTGATAGTCGGGGGGGGGGGTGGGAGGAGGGTGGAGTGGATAGGTGGAAAATAAGATAGGCAGGTAGGACAAGTCATGGGGACAGTGCTGAGCTGGAAGTTTGGAACTAGGGTGAGGTGGGGGAAGGGGAAATGAGGAAACTGTTGAAGTCCACATTGATGCCCTTGGGTTGAAGTGTTCCGAGGTGGAAGATGAGGCGTTCTTCCTCCAGGCGTCGGGTGGTGAGGGAACGGCGGTGAAGGAGGCCCAGGACCTCCATGTCCTTGGCAGAGTGGGAGGGAGAGTTGAAATGTTGGTACTCAGGGCGGAGTGGTTGATTGGTGCTGGTGTCCCAGAGATGTTTCCTAAAGCGCTCCACGAGGAGGCATCCAGTGTCCCCAATGTAGAGGACACCGCACCGGGAGCAACTGATACAATAAATGATATTGGTGGATGTGTAGGTAAAACTTTGATTGATGTGGAAGGCTCCTTTAGGGCCTTGGATGGAAGTGAGAGAGGAGGTGTGGGTGCAGGTTTTACAGTTCCTGTGGTGGCAGGGGAAGGTGCTAGGATGGGAGGGTGGGTTGTAGAGGGGCGTAGACCTGACCAGGTAGTCACGGAGGGAACGGTCTTTGCGGAAGGCGGAAATGGATGGGGAGGGAAATAGATCCCTGGTGGTGGGGTCCGTTTGGAGGTGGTGGAAATGTCAGCGGATGACTTGGTTTATACGAAGTTGGTAGGGTGGAAGGTGAGTACCAGGGGCGTTCTGTCCTTGTTACAGTTGGAGGGGTAGGGTCTGAGGGCGGAGGTGCGGGTATGGGCGAGATGCTTTGGAGGGCATCTTTAACCACGTGGGAAGGAAAATTGTGGTCTCTAAAGAAGGAGGCCATCTGGTGTGTTCTATGGTGGAACTGGTCCTCCTGGGAGCAGATATGGCGGAGGCGGAGAAATTGGGAATATGGGATGGCATTTTTGCAGGAGGTAGGGTGGGAAGAGGTGTAATCCAGGTAGCAGTGGGAGTCGGTGGATTTGTAAAAAATATCTGTGCCAAGTCGGTCATCATTAATGGAGATGGAGAGGTCCAGGAAGGGGAGGGAGGTGTCAGAGATGGTCCAGGTAAATTTAAGGTCAGGGTGGAATGTGTTGGTGAAGTTGATGAATTGCTCAACCTCCTTGCGAGAGCATGAGGTGGCACCAATTTAGTCATCAGTGTAGCGGAGGAAGAGGTGGGGAGTGGTGCCAGTGTAATTACGGAAGATCAACTGTTCTACATAGCCAACAAAGAGACAGGCATAGCTGGGGCCCATACGGGTTCCCATGGCTACCCCTTTGGTTTGGAGGAAGTGGTAGGATTCGAAGGAGAAATTGTTAAGGGTGAGGACCATTTCAGCCAAACGAATGAGAGTGTCGGTGGAAGGGTACTGTTGGGGATGTCGGGAGAGGAAGAAACGGAGGGCTTGGGGGCCCTGGTCATGGCGGATGGAGGTGTAGAGGGATTGGATATCCATGGTGAAGATGAGGCGTTGGGGACCGGGGAAACGGAAGTCTCGGAGGAGGTGGAGGGCGTGGCTGGTGTCTCGAATGTACGTGGGGAGTTCCTGGACTAGGGGAGATAGGACAGTGTTGAGGTTGGTAGAAATGAGTTCAGTGGGGCAGGAGCAGGCTGAGACAATGGATCGGCCAGGGTGGTCAGGCTTGTGGATCTTGGGAAGGAGGTAGAACCGGGCAGTGCGGGGTTCCCAGACTATGAGATTTGAAGCTGTGGGTGGGAGATCTCCTGAGGTGATGAGGTTCTGTATGGTCTGGGAGATGATGGTTTGGTGATGGAGGGGTGGGGTCATGGTCGAGGGGGCGGAAGGAAGAGGTGTCCTCGATTTGACATCTGGCTTCAGCGGTGTAAAGGTCAGTGTGCCAGACTACCACTGCGCCCCCTTTATCTGCTGGTTTGATGGATTGGAGCAGAGGGATTGGAGGGTTGCACGTTTGAGGGTGAGAGGTTGGAGAGGGGGAGGTGGGTAGACAGGTTGAGACGGTTAATGTCCTGGCGGCAGTTGGAAATGAAGAGGTCGAGGGTGGGTAATAGGCCAGCGCGGGGTGTCCAGGTGTTGGAGGCCGACGCAGGGGTCCTCGAAAGGTGGGCGCGAATCCTGATTATGGAAGTAAGCGCGGAGGTGGCGAAAGAAGTGTTCGACGTCACGCCTGTATTAACACACCATGCTGGCCTATTACCCACCCTCGACCTCTTCATTTCCCTCTTCCTCTGCTACGCTGATGACTGCATTGGCACCACCTCATGCTCCCGCGAGGAGGTTGAGCAATTCATCAACTTCACCAACACATTCCACCCTGACCTTAATTTTACCTGGACCATCTCTGACACCTCCCTCCCCTTCTTGGACCTCTCCATCTCCATTAATGATGACCGACTTGACACTGACATTTTTTATAAACCCACCGACTCACACAGCTACCTGGATTACACCTCTTCCCACCCTACCTCTTGCAAAACTGTCATCCGCCTCTGTCGTATCTGCTCCCAGGAGGACCATTTCCACCACAGAACACACCAGATGGCCTCCTTCTTTAGAGACCGCAATTTTCCTTCCCATGTGGTTAAAGATGCCCTCCAAAGCATCTCGTCCATATCCCGCACCTCCGCCCTCAGACCCTACCCCTCTAACCGTAACAAGGACAGAATGCCCCAGGCTCACCTTCCACCCTACCAACCTTCGTATAAACCAAATCATCCGCCGACATTTCCACCACCTCCAAACGGACCCCACCACCAGGAATATACAGTTGATGAATTCCCTCCCCACCCCTTTCCGCCTTCCGCAAAGACCGTTCCCTCAGTGACTACCTGGTCAGGTCCACGCCCCCCTACAACCCACCCTCCCATCCTAGCACCTTCCCCTGCCACCGCAGGAATTGCAAAATCTGCACCCACACCTCCTTCCTCACCTCCATCCAGGCCCTAAAGAAGCCTTCCACATCCATCAAAGTTTTACCTGCACATCCACTAATATCACTTATTGTATCCGTTGCTCCCGATGCGGTCTCCTCTACTTTGGGGAGACTGGATGCCTCCTCGTGGAGCGCTTTAGGGAACATCTCTGGGACACCAGCACCAATCAACCCTACCGCCCTGTGGCCCAACATTTCAACTCCCCCTCCCACTCTGCCGAGGATATGGAGGTCTTGGGCCTCCTTCACCGCCACTCCCTCACCACCTGACGCCTGGAGGAAGAACGCCTCATTTTCCGCCTCATAACACTTCAACCCCAGGACATCAATGTGGACTTCAACTATTTCCTCATTTCCCCTTCCCCCAGCTCAGCACTGTCCCCATGACTTGTCCTGCCTGCCTATCTTCTTTTCCACCTATCCACTCCACCCTCCCTCCCTGACCTATCACCTTCATCCCCTCCCCCACTCACCTATTATACTCTATGCTACTTTCTCCCCATCCCCACCCTCCTCTCATTTATCTCTCCACCCTTCAGGCACTCTGCCTGTATTCCTGATGAAGGGCTTTTGCCCGAAACGTCGATTTTACTGCTCCTCAGATGCTGCCTGAACTGCTGTGCTTTTCCAGCACCTCTAATCCAGAATTTTATAGACAACAGCCAGTCCATCTTACACTATAAGATGTGGAGGTTCTGGTGTTGGACTGGGGTGTACAAAGTCAGGAGTCACACAACACTAGGTTATAGTTCAACAGTTTTATTTGAAATCACAAGTTTTGGAATGCACTTCCTTCATCAGGAGCTGTGTTAAGTGACTTCACCTGACAAAGGATCAGCGGTCCAAAAGCTTGTGATTTCAAATAAACCTGTTGGACTATGACCTGGTGTTGTGTGACTTCTGACATACACAACTATTAAAAACATTTGTCATTGAATAAATGTTGCACTCTCCCCTTCCAATATTTATTCCACTTATGATGCCTGTAACACATTTTAAAGGTTTTTTTATTGTAATTGACTACAAATTTGTCCTATTGTCATAACTCTGGGCAGCTACATACAAGGTCTAACTCAAACTTTGTTTTTTGCATGTTTTTATTGTGAGATACCTATATAATGATAAATGAAGGTTTATTCACTGAAAATGTCAACACCCTAGAATTTCATTAAATTTACAGCAAGCTTGCTGACTTTATTGAGCATACTATTGTCATTAGTATGTCAAATGCAATGTAAAACAGAAGTCAAGATAAACAATTAGGCTCGAGAAAATTGTAGGACTTACACAGTGGGTATTGTTTAACACAGGGTCTCACAATTCCTGCTGAGATGAGGAGAGCACTCCATTGTCTTCCCAGGGAAGACATGGTACATTAAATACCAGTTTTGTACATAACTGAGCAGCTGCAGGCCTTCACAGGATCAAAGACCCATGTGGAAGGAAGTCCCAATCCAGAATCTATCACCAATCAAGGCTGGCAGCTTTTCATTGATGGGCATTGCCAATGGGCAGGTGTGACTGCTAGTTACTTAACCATCTTAGGCCTACGATCACCATGAATGCAGGCACTGGTGAGCAATGGCAAGATGGGATTGGAGGAATGGAGTGTCCAGCCAGGGAGGGAGAGGTTAGCTGCAAGGACTGGAAGGGTAATTCATAGTGGTCCACCCCCTTCCCAATGCTGGGTTGCCTGATCAGGGATTGAGTACTTTTGAACATTGGGCCTGGGGTTAATAAGTAACAGAGTTTCTACTGAATCACTTTCAAAGATTAAAGAAACTTAGATGCAGTGTTAAATTAGTGTAAAGTGTCCTCATTTTTTTTGTGTTGAAATTTGGTGTTACATTGTCTTGCTATCATTTATTTTGCTGTAAGTTTTTTTTGGAAACTCACAGTCATTGTGACTTTATATTTGGTAAAAAATCAGTATCATATGTGTTTAACTAACTTGGAGTTCTATCCTCTTATGCACTAGTACATGGTGTTCAAACCAAGTAGGCAGCAAACCACCATATCTTTTTGGAGACAATTATCCAGCCATCTCTTACTATATTAAGCCAACTCTACTTATACACAGAGATGATTAAAGAGAGTTCAGATCTAAATATAGAATTCCACTCAAGCAAAACCATACTCAACTATTCCTAATACACAAAGTTCTAATTAGCCAATTTATCTACGATTCACTCTGTGTACAGTTTAGTGGACAAAACAACTACTTATTCAGGTCCACTGTACAGCATTCTAACTTAACACTTTTCCAATATGAAAAAAAAATTAAAGAGACTTTAGATTTGTCTTTGAATACACAAAACAGTTCAACAACGTGCTGTGATTGCTAGCAATATGAAATAAAAACAGAAAATGCTGGAAAAACTGGGTTTGACAGTGTTTGTGAAGATAGAGAGTTCATAATACAAGTCAATGTCCTTTCATCAGACACTGGAAACGTTAGAGATGGAAATAGTTTTGACGCAATTGAGAAGGGGCAAGGATGGGAAAAAAGAACAGAAAGAAGGGAATGTGATATGGGGGTAAGGAAGGAGGAATCAATTAACGGAAGGATTACTTCTGCAAACTCAAGTGAAGTAATAAGGGAATTCTTTCTTGTGAAACAACAGTAAATGCCCACTGCTCACTGCCCACATACGATTAATACACAATTATCAGCGCAGGCTAGGTTCAACTTGTTCCAACTTTGCCTCCTGCTGAGTCATGCCATCCTTAATAACAAATTTAGCACTGGCTGCATGGTTTAGTCATAAAGGTGAATTGGCAGCACAAAGTTTGTGTGCAGCTTCCAACAGAAGCAATAGACATGTTAATTATACATTGTGATCCTCTTTGTACATTTTCAGGACTTTCAAATATTTACAGTCTAGTAGCTTGATCCAAAATTAGAATTCTTGAATAAGATATGCCTTTCATATACGTCAATAGTCTACAAAGGACTACTGCAAGTAAAGTTATTGCTGATTGGAAGCAGCATGTTACAATCAATATTTGTTACAATTTGCTGCAATTAGTTTGGTTTTAGTTTGTCAAAAATAACACTTCAGTCTTGTACTTTAGGAATTTTAGGTTGAGTTTCTCTTCAGCTATCATGAATGAAGACATGCAAGTCAGTCAGTGCATTTGATGACATCATCGACCCCACTTAAATACAGAGGACAAATGTAAATAAACTTCAAGCATAATTTTCAGAACATTTATTGCTTTTTGCATAAATATTTCCATGTAATTTATTTCTTTTTATGGAGCTTTAAAGACATGACTTGCATATATTTATAGGTGGAAACCCTGCAGCAATACAAGGGGCATTTTTATTGACTTTCTAATTTCAAAAGTGAAGATCAATATAATCTCGTCTGATTTTTAATTAACCTCGACACCATAAATGCATGTTACATTTACATCAAGTTACTTAGGTTTTTCTCTCCAAACTTTGATTGAATTGATCCACATATCAAACTCTAAATAAGTTTTCAGTAATGTGCCCAGGTAATTATGGTTAGGTACGACAACACCGAATTGAAGTCATACCTGGTATATAGGGATATGGTTATGGTTGTTGGAGGTCAATCATCTCAACTCCAAGATATCTCTTGGAGGAGTTTCTCAGGGTAGTATCGTAGACCCAACCGTCTTCACCTGTTTCATCAAAGACCTTCCTTTCAGCATAAAATCAGAAGTGGAGATGTTCAGTGATGATTGCACAATGTTCAACATCATTTGTGACTCCTCAGATACTGAAGCAGTCCCCTCAAATACAAGATCTGGGCATTAACCAGGCTTGGGCTGACAAGCAGCAAGTAAACTTCATGCCCCACAAATGCCAGGCAATGACTATCTGCAGCAAGAGACATTCTAACCACCAATCCTTGACACTCATTGGTGTTACTATCACTGAATCTCCCACTATCAACATCCTTGGGGTTACCCTTGACCAGAAACTTAACTGGACTCACCATATAAAGACAGTGGCTACAAGAGCAGGTCAGAGGTCAGGAATACTGCAGGAAGTAAATCATCTCCTACTCCCCAAAGCCTGTTTACCATATATAAGGCACAAGTCAGGAGTATGTGCTGCAAGGATGGGTGCAGCTCCAACAACTCTCAAGAAGCTTGACATCATCCAAGTTGAAGCAGCCCATTTTGTTGGCACCACATCCACAAATATTCACTTGTTCCACCACGAACACTTAATAGCAACAATATGCACTGCAGAAATTCATCAAAGATCCTCAGTCAACAGTACCTTCCAAATCCACAACAACTTCCATCTAGAAGGACAAGGGCAGGCAATACATGGGAACACCACAACCTGCAAGTTCTCTTGCAAGCTACTCACCATACTGACTTGGAAATATATCACAGTTCCATCACTGTCACTGGGTCAAAATCCTGGTATTCCCTACCTATGGGTATTGTTGGTCAACTTGAAGCACATGGACTGCAGCCAATCAAGAAAGCAGCTTGCCACCACCTTCTGAAAGGCAACGCTGGATGGTCAATAAATGTTGGCCAGCCAGCAATACCCAGATGCCACAATAAGATCTATTTTTTGCCTTTATACATGGCAAACCCCTGTTTACACCTTGAGATTGTAGAGGACCCTAATATTGCACCCATGTAAGTAGGATAAGATTTAATTTTTTCTTATGACAACAAGTTTGCTTTCTTTTCACTTATAACTGGATTGTGGATCCAGCTTTCAGAACTGTGGAGGAAGATAAGGCAAACAACAAACGTAAAAAGGTCAGATGCCCTTAAAACAAAGTATCTGTTCTAAATAACTCGCACCCAAAGAAATTTAACTGTATTAAGGGAGGTTGTTAAATTCAGGAAAGATTGATGGGGATTGGAAAGTAAGTAATGTAATTCCAGCAATCCTTGCTTAAAACACTCTAACTCTCTTATCTTTCATTTCTCCTTTAAAACCTTGCTTAAAGTCCACTTCTTTTGCCAAGCCTTTGGCCATTACCCAAATACTTAATTCTGTGGGTCAGCATGAAATTTTATTTTGTAAAACTCCCGTGAAGTACCTTGGGGTGATTCACTACCTTAAAGACACTCTATAAAATATAGATTGTTAATACGTATTGGTTTATAATCTTATTTTTCCAATCAAAATGCTTCATTTTGTATTTCTGTATTAAATTGCATCTGTCACATGTCTTTCCATTTCATCAGTCTGCCTTTTTCTGAATTTTACTACTATTCCCCTCTTCATGTATTACTTCTTTTGAATTTTGCATCATCTTCAAAATCTGAAATTATGCTCTGTGTACCCAAGGGTTGGTGCTACTATTTTTGAATACATATTGAGTTGAACAGTGAGTTAAGCTCTCAATATTTTCAAATTGTCTGAAGGTGGAAGACAAATATTTAGGAACACTGCGATCAGTTTAAGGAAGATTTATATCTTACAGGTAGCCAGAGCAACAGGTAGCAAATGCTAAATGGAACACTAGTTCACAGTGAGAGAGACAAAGGTGTATGAGTTTGTTGATAAAGTTACTTAACTATCAACACAGGTATTTAGCTTAAGTTAAATGATAAATAGGGTACAGGTTGTACTAGTAGAGAAACACAACAACTTTGAGAGATTATTGCTGCTAAGGTGCCAGTTCAGTTCAACCCCAGATCAAAGCAGGTGTATTGCATACTTGAGAATTTCATAATAGCCAGCTTCAGAGGATGATGGAATTGATTACTGAAGGGGATTCCAAACATCCGAAATTTCAATTTTTTGGAAAGTTTTTCTTGCATCCCTAACCACTGTCCAGGAGCAGGGAGGTGTACACGTCCCAATTTGTTAATGGACTTTTCTCAGAGTTTAAAGTCTCTTCTTTCCAGACAACTTGATGAGAGACTTTGCAGGTCCTACCATCAACCAGTATCTGGCCAATGTCACAGCTTCCAGTGCAGTACAATCAAAATCTTCTCAATATCCAGCCATTGCAATGAAGGCGCAGATATGAAGTTAACCAAGGTCAGCTTGCTGGTATTCAAGCTCAGACTGCTTCCATCATTGTTGCTGGTAACAGTGTCCAATAGGACTTTCAAAATCTCAAAGCAGTCCAGCAATCTGTTCTCCAACTGATCACAAGGATTACTGAGGCACTTCACTAGGGGAGAGGCAGTGGCTTCATGCAACATGAAGCTGCTGTCTTCTTCCAGGATGGCAGCTTTTCATGTTCCTACCACTGTTGATCATCAGTAAGCTTAAGCTGTCACTACCCATGCACAGTTGGTGCAGCCCAAAATTCTAGACTCAGAGTTGCTTAGGGACATGTTTGTCAGACTACCTTTACACACCCCCATCCCCATTCACCCAGAAGTCAGGAGCCTTTCATAGCCATGCTGTAGCCACCATAGGAATTTGGGACCAGACAAAGTAATGTAGACCCTGAGTGAACGCTACAGAATGATCTCTTGAACTTTGCATAGAATGATCAATAATTTGCAGGACAAAGTTAGTGGGAACGGTTGCTTTGTCATTTTGTTTCAGCCTTGTTGTCAAAAGAATGCTGTGATGGTAAGATGTTAGCTGTTGTTGGTGGTAATTTGACATATAACCCAACAAAATTGTAATCGGATGATACAAAAACAATATGCTCACAAAATGGGATTTGATGGTTGACTCCTTATCCTCAGTTAAGATTAGAGTGGTGCGGGAAAAGCACAGCAGGTCACGCAGCATCCAGGGAGCAAGAAAATCAACGTTCATCAGGAATGGATTTTGTCTGAAATGTCAATTTTCCTGCTCCTTGGAAGCTGCCTGACCTGCTGTGCTTTTTCAGCATCGCTCTAATTTTGACTCTAATTTCCAGCATCTGCAGTACCCACTTCTGCCTCCTTATCCTCAGTTATTCACCACACCACATGTGGCAAGGGCTGTGTCCTTATGTGACCAAGTTGTGAGGATCCTGCAGACAGAAGGCTCTGCTAGAGTCATGCAGATTGCAAGCTGTTGAGTACCCAAGTAAGCTGCTCTGTGATGTTACGTCTGACAGCATGGCTGACAATGCACACATTCTGGCCACGTGGTTGAGTTATGAAGCAGAGTAATTGGCCAGTCTTTAAGTGAATTATCCTGACTGTACAGCAGCCACTCTTTGATTTTACATGGTGCCTCAAATACTCACAGAACAGTGAACTGATGTAGAAAAAGAAGCACCATGGCTGCTCCAGGCTAGCAAATATTCACCCAACTGATGTACTGTGACTTGACACATACCAACTCTACACTCAGCAAGTTGTATACAGTTATAGAATATCTCCGTGGTTGGTTTCTGCAGCATGCAGTTGATGGTAACTTGTACCATGAGGAAGCTGACACTCCTGACAAAGCCACATGCAAGCTCCACATGCTTCCCTCTGATCAGAGAAAACCTAGAACTCTCCTCTCCTGGAATATAGAACATCTGTCACTCCCTTGTGGAGCAGTGGATAGCAAACTGGGAGATACTGGAGATGATATATTTTCCTGCTATAACAGTAACCATGTAAAGTAATTCATGGCCATGGTCATCATCATGTCCACTGAATGCACTGCCCTTGCCCTGCTGCAATTGCAGATCTGGCTGCAAGAGGACAGTGTTGTGTGAGCTTTTCATGTAAAACATTGACAATGCACACACTGCTCAAGGTTTACGTGAGATAAGAGAAATGCTCCTCAAAGAAATCCGACAGAGTCTTTTCTAGTCCCTCATCCTTCTATGAGCTGATTACCTTCTTTTGTGTTACCGCTGCTCCATCTCCTAATCATCCTACAACCCAAGGAGGGTGTATTACTGAAATTCATATTTCTGATCCAGAGGTCAAGCTAATTTTTTTCTTGAATGCGCTCATGAGATTTTCAAAGGCCATGTTTCAGCTTTCAGAAACTTTTCCTTCTCAATAGCAAATTTACTATAGTTTGTTATGGTCATTTTTTTTTATAATAATATAGTAACAATATTTGCGTTGACATAAGGTGTGCTTGCATTCATGAAGCAGAATTAGAAGAATTCATCAATATCCTCATTCATTATCAACAGTTCATTGAACTTATAGTCACAATACACAAGGAAAGCATTAAGCACCACAGTATTTAAATGGGCGCAAGACGGCAGGCATAAGTTACTACCAATAGTTATCTTTTAAAACAACAGATACACAATTCTGTATATAGAAAGCTATCACTCTAAAACCACCTTGCCTAAACTGGTAAGGTCACAGCTACTGTATTTCCATTGCATCAGCTCAAAGCTGGAACATTTCAATCAGAAAGTAATGGTCTGCAACTTGTATCTCAATCCTGGATGTAAACTTACCAATTGTCACACCACTCATTATAGGTGTCACAACGATTTGTGATGCAAATGGTATGTTAATATTTGTGGAAGAGGGCTTGTGCCCGAAACGTCGAATTTCCTGTTCCTTGGATGCTGCCTGACCTGCTGCGCTTTTCCAGCAACACATTTTCAGCTTTGGTACTATATAATGTCTGCGTGGGTTTCCTCCGGGTGCTCCGGTTTCCTCCCACAGTCCAAAGATGTGCGGGTCAGGTGAATTGGCCATGCTAAATTGCCCGTAGTGTTAGGTAAGGGGTAAATGTAAGGGTATGGGTGGGTTTCGCTTCGGCGGGTCGGTGTGGACTTGTTGGGCCGAAGGGCCTGTTTCCACACTGTAAGTCTAATCTAATCTAAAAAACCCTTCCTTCACTTATGTTGAGTCAAAATCCTTGAACTCCCTCTCTAACAACACAATGGGTGTGCCTACACCCCAAGGTAATCAGTAGTTTGAGAAGGCAGCTCAGTACCACTTTCTCAAGAGTTATTAGGTATGGATTATAAATGCTATCTTATAAATGCTAGAATATGCCCATACTCCACAAATTAATAAAAAAAAATGAAGTTGGAAGTTCAGTTTTGTGTTAAATGATGAATCCTAGTTGCAAACAATCTGTTTTAACCTAAGAGAGCACCAACATAGCAAAATGGAATCAGTGGTGAGGATATGTAGCAAAAAAGGGTAATTATGCAGAACTGGATATCAGTCAGATACAAAGGTTGGAGAAGTAATGGAAAATAAAGCTAGCTGTCAACATCATACATGGATGCTGGAGCAATCATCAGATTATGTCACCGAGACAAAATGTGTAGACGAAGAAAGGAAGGGACAAAAATAAAAACCCTGAAGTTATGGTACATGGTAGGTAGGAGGCCTTTGTTGGAAATATTCTAGCTAAGACTTGATAGATAAGAGTGAAATCAAATATCCAATACAATATAATACAGCATAGCAACAGGCCTTTCAGCCCACCAAGCCTGTACAATTCCTATACCTTTACCTAACCACTACTAATTGTCTATCCCTCTGTTCGTCTCCTATTCACATTTTTATCAAGATACACCTTACACTTTGCTAATGTGCCTGCTTCCACCATTTCCACTGAAATTGCATTCCAGGCACTGATGACCTTCTATTCGAAAAATGTTCCCCGCATTTCTCTCCTAAACCTTTCCCCTCTCACCTTGATCCTGTGCACTCTTGACCTTTCCAAGCTGATTATCCGCCCTATCTATGCCTCTCTTAATTTTGCAGACCTCTATCAGGTTCTCCCTCAGCCTCCATATTTCCATTTGTAAACAATCCAGATTTATCCAGCCTCTCCCTGTAACCAGGCAACATCCTGATAATATTTAATTTCATGAAATAATTTTTCCCTTATGAAATTTAGATATTTATAAAATGCAAGTATTTTGTTCTGATTAAATTGTCATTATTTAAAACACTTTCAAAATTACCAATTCAACATTTGCTAAACTTACATTCTTATGATATTGCTAAGGCCTTCAAAAGAATAACTTTGGATCGTTTTCAGTGGCAGATGAGTAAACCTCCTGGAGATAAAAAGAAAACATGAATGTCAGTTGATCAAACAAATAATTGAACAGTTTTTTGCTGTTTCAAAATAATAGTTGCTTCAATTAAATGGTACAAAGTACAAGTCTTTAAATAAGGAACCTGAGCATGTTATTTCAAAGCAACAGTTATCTGTTAGGGAGGGAAGACTTAGTAGACTGCCCTATGTTTGTGGTGGTGCTCCTACCGTTTCCGATTTCCATTAACAATAAATGTAGTTACCAAAGGCAAACCCATCAAATTTCCCTATGATAGTAAGATGGTTGCCAATACAGGTCAAATACATAGGGACCCATAGGTTCTTAAGGATTAGGTAGACCTGTGGATGATTAAAATTAAGATATAGGAGCAGAACTAGGTCATTCAACCCATCTAGTTAGTCTGCTCTGCCACTTAATCAGACCACGGTTCATATAATTCCAGTAAGACTTGCCTATTTTCTTACTCCATTCCATTTGTTTTCACATGCTAAACTTTATGCAGTCAGTTCTACTGTAATGCTCATTTCTTCAACACAAATTGACTTTAACGCGATTGAAAAATTTAGACGGTTATTCGTAGAATGCAAACTTTCCTTACCTGTACTGGTTATAACGTGATTCTGCCTCCATTAATTTAAATGGCGTGGCCATTGCACAAATTTTCCTATGACGTTAGATTGCACGAGAATGGAGCTACCCGTTATATCAAAACCAATGGTAGTAGCTTTTTGTGATTTATGCACAAGGACCCTAAAATTGTTTTCTGCTGCTGCATTTGGCAGTCTTTCCCAATTTAAGTAACATTCAATTCCTCTAAAATAAAATGAAGAACTGAGCATGCTTAACTTGCAAAACAAAAACAGAAACTGCTGGAGAAATTCAGCAGGTGTGGCAGCATCTGTGATGAGAAAACAGGATTAATGTTTTGAGTCCAATGACTCTTCGAGTTCTGTTACTAATGCTGTTTTCTCCCCACTGATATTTTTTAATGCAAAAATATACTTTATTCATAAACATTTTTTAATGTATATACACAGGTACTAAGGCGGTTCTACACACAGTCTTTGCAGATCAAGAGAAAAACAAACATTGGAATTTGACATTCTCTGCAGTTGTAAAAACCAAATGCATTTCCTACTCACACAGGTCACTATTTACATATATTGAGGGAGGTTCTGATGACTGAATGGATCTTCATTATATTTTGACCATAGACAGTGGTCTTTCTCTACTTTGACTTTGTGGCTGCTGTTTAATGCATCTCTCAGCGTAGTCCTGGATCTTGCCAGTTGGCAACACTCAGTCGAGGTCAACTCTCTTGCACTGGAAGACCAACAGGTTTTGGGCAGACCAAAGAGCGTTTTCACCAAGTTGATGCCTTCCTAGCGTAGTTGATGTTTGGCTTGGTGTGCATCCTTTAGAACAGATGACAGTGCAAAAACCTTTGATGTAGCACCTCAAAAAAGGCTTCTAGAAATCTAAGTACAGTATGTTTAAAGGCTTGCCTTTATTCAAGCACATGATACTGCTTTAAAGAATTCTAATAAATTGGATAAACATGATTTTCCTTTCATAAAACCATGCTTACTCCTCCTGATAACCTTGAGCCTTTTTGAGTGCCCAACTGTAACTTGTTTAATGTTCAGTTTTAACACTTTGCCCCCCAACATATGTCAAGTTAACTGGTCTATAATTTCTTGTTTTCTGCTAACCTCCCTTCTTGAACAGAGGGAGTGCTGATACTTGTTACTGTGCAGTGTGATGGAATTTTTCCATTTAACTAGGGATTTTTGGAAAATAAATGCTTCTATTACCTCATTAACTGCTTCATTTAAGTCCCTAGGATGAAGCACATCTGGACCATCTGATTTGCTAGCCAACAGTTCCACCAGTTTGTTTTGTACCATGTCCCTAGTGATTCTAATTTCATTGAGTTTCTCTCCCTTCCAACTCCTAAATTACAGCTGTTATTGGAATGTTTTTAATATTCTCTATGGTGAAGACAAGAACAAAGTATTTGTTCATTTTTTTTCCATTGTTTCCTTTTTGCCCACCATTAACAACCAATTCTCACACTCCAGAGAATTAACACACCTTTTCTTTTTTAAAAACCATAGAACATCTAGTTGACTGTATAAATTTCTGCTTCCTCTCACACTTTAATTTCTTCCTACTGATTAATCTTTTAGTCGGTCTTTGCTGTTTTATACATTCTGACTAATCGTTTGACCTGCCACTCATCTTCATGTAGTCATATGTTTTTTCCTTATGTTAAATTTTTTTTTAAAAAATTACCACGGATAGTGGTCCTCCCTTTTAGAACTTTTTAATATAGTATGAATATACATATTGTGAGCATTCTGAAATATTCTGTTAAACGTCTGCCAATGTATCAGTTGATTTACCTCTCATTTTTCACTTATCCTTTGCTGGCTGGGTCAACATTTATTGCCCATCACTAGTTGCTCTTGAGAAGATGGTACTGAGCTGCCTTCTTGAACCATTGCAGTTCATTTGGTGTAATTACACCCACAGTATTGTTAGGAAAGGAGTTTCCAGCATTTTGTCCCAGTGATATTGATGAATATATTTCAAAGATGGGATGGTGAGTGGCTTGAAGGGGAACTTGGTGATGGTGCCCTTGTCCTTCTCCATGGCAGTGATTGTAGGTTTGGAAGGCGCACCAATGGAGCTATGATGGACTTCTGCTCTAGTGCAGATGGTGTACACTGCTGCTACTGCGCGAATATGTATGTAAATTCATCTCTGCTGGATCAGCTTTTACATCCACGCAGTCCCCTTATTTAAGTTGGAAAAAGTGGTTTCCAACTCAGTTTTGAATCATATTGTGGTCATTGTTATCTGGGGATGGCTTTACTCTGAGGTCATTAATTAATCCTGTTACAATTCACAAACATTACACAATACTCAAATAACCTGGTCTCTGTTTGATTCCAGAACACACTACTCTAAAAACTATCTCAAAGGTATTCTGTGCATTCTATTCCATTTTTGGCTACAATTGCCAATCTGAATATTCTACTTTATATGTAGATTAAAATCATCCATGATCATTAACATTCCTTTATCACAAAAGCCCAGTACTTCTTGTATGCTTTATCCTATATCTTGGCAGCCAATTTGTGCAAAACAAATTTCAGCAAATAACAATGTGATAATGATCAAACTGTTTTTGTGATGTTCATTGAGTGATAAATATTAGCCAGAACACTGGGGAAACTTCCCTACACATTTTAGAAATAGTGCCTTCGCAAATTTTATGTCTATCCAAGAGAACAAACAGGGTCTTTGTTTAATATCTTGGATAGCAAGCACACCCTCAGAGCTACTAGGAGTGTCAACCTAGATCTTTGTACTCAAGTCATTGGAGTGCCTCTACACCCACAAGTTTCTGATTCAAAGCAAGGACCCTATTCACTGTGTCATAGCTGACTAACAAGCAATTGGAAAAGGAGTGAGAGTTAAATAGGGAATCATAGCATTTTGGTACCCAAATAAAGTGAAGGCATGACTGCCAATGAGGAGAAGCAATATAACATGGTAATTGCCAAGGGATCAGAACTGGAGGATTGTGGATAGCTCTGAAGGTTAAGCCTAGAGCAATAGTGAGAGGCACGGTCATGGAGGACTTTAAAACATAGAGTTTGAAAATTAGGGCAAAATAAAGAAAAGTTGTTGCTGCAAAACAATTTAATATCTTAAAGATTACAAATTCAAAGTTGTGCATTCTCAACATTCACTTTGTGGATTTTAACTGTGTTAACCAATCTGGTGGTTTAGGGTAGGATGGGCATGGGTGAGGGGAGGGAGCGGGGAGGGGGGAGGAGGGCGGCGGGGGAGGGGAGTTGCTCACTACAATCCCAAACATCCTAAAAAAAATGTCATTACATACTCAGAAAGGTATTATACGTAAAGCTCCAATTGTATTTTGCTTGGCTCTTTCATCCTCCTTTCTTGGACCAAATGACACAGGTCAGTATTTAATAGAGGGAACAGGAGTTTGACCTGCCAGTTGGAGACCCACTCTTTTATAAATTTGTTCATGGCATGTGGGCATTGAGGGCAGAGACAACATTTATTGCCCATCCCTCATTGCCCTGCAGGAGATGGTGGTGAGCTGACTTCTTGAACTGCTGCAGTTATTAATCTACCTATGTACATTCACATTGCTGTTAGGGATGGAAGGCCTGTCACATTAAGTGTTAACTGGACAAGGGTCTTCCTAGAGATCAAGAAGCACAAGGATGGCAATCCCACCTGCTGAGAACTGCTGGTCAGACAGAAAGCTGGCAGGATTTCATTGCTTGGCAGGGCTACGGGAATCAGTGACGGCTGCTGATGCTACACCCACTGAACACCTGCCAATGAAGCCAGGTTCGAGAGTGTGAAGGCACATTGGGAATACAGAGTGAGGTTCATAGGGATAGGGGTCAGAACAGCAAGGAACGGAGATCAGTTCTCAGTGGACCTTTCCACTTACTGAAGCATGTCTCTTGATAAGGCACTTTGAATAACATACACCACTGCACACAAATCCTGCAGCCACCTAGCTGTGTGAGTCTCTTGCCCATGGCTGGTAGGAGGAGGCACGTAAATGGGTATTAGTTGCGTATGTGAGAGCCTCACTTGGTTGTGGGACAAGGAAATTGCTCACACTCCAACTATGGATTTAATTGGGATCTAGGTGAGAAGCCTTGGCTAAACCATCATACTCTTGGTTCGCAGAAGGACAAAAGAGCTAAATTTTAGAGGTGATGTGAGAGTTACTTAACATCAAGGCTGCATTTCATGGAGTGTGGCATCAAGAATCCCTAGCAAAACTGGAGTTAATAGAAATCAGGGGGAAAACTCTCTGCTGGTTGGAGCCATGCCACACCTGGGCCATTGGATTTTTGTTGTGGTTACTGGAGGTCAGTCACCTCAGCAGGAGTTCCTCAGGGTAGTGTTCTAGGCCCAACCACTTTTAGATGTGTCATCAACGACCAACCCTTACCACAATGTCAAAAGTGAGGATGTTTTTTGATCATTACATGATCACCCCCACGCCACTGACCATCCTAATTTGTAAACATATTGTCATTCCTTCCGTATCACTGGTTCGAAAACCTGGAAATTCCCCTCCCCACACCCCCGCCCCCAAAAGTGCATTGTGGATGTACCTCCACAAAATACACTGCAGCGGATCAAGAAGGCAGCTTATCACCATCTTCTGAAGGGCAATTAAGGATGGGCAATAAATGCTGACCCAATCAATTAATTTGTCATAATCACAGGATACTGATGTTTTAAAAATAAAACCACTCTCGGCATAATGCTGCACATTACAAACCATATTTGGAATTTGCAATGCAACACATTAATAATAGCACATTATAGAGGACACACTAAAATGCTGAATCTAAGATGTTCTTTACTGTTAGTATACAAATATCTAACAGTTGAACTAATAATTGTCATGGAGATGGTAAAGTGGTAAAGTCATCTGCTCATCACCAACTTCTCAACAGCATCTAGGGACGTACAACAAATGCCAGTCCAACTGGCAACACCCATATCCCATGAATTAATTTTGACAATGTTCATGAATTTTCTGCAAGGAGCAAATCAATGAACATAAGAAACAGAAGCAGAGTAGACCATTCAGCCCCTCATGCCTTCCTGACAATTCTGTAAGAGCATGGCTGATCTGCCTTAGACCTAATTCCTCTCTAGATTTTAGATTTAGATTAAAATTTTATTTAAATACATGCTTGTTCCCCAAACACCTCGACTCCGCTATTTTTCAATATCTATCTACTTCCCCTTTATTTGATCTAGCCTCCACAGCTCTCTAGGATACAGAATTCCAGATATTCACTATCCTCTGAGAGAAGAAATTCATTCACATCGCAGTTTTAAATGAGTGTTCCCTTGTTCTGTAATGATGCCCCTAATTTGAGATTCCCCCACTAGTGGAAACACATTTTCTCAACATCTGCACTGTGAAGTCCCCCCTCAGAATCTTGTATGTTTCAATAAAGCAGCAGTTACCTTCAGAATTTTAAGGAAGAAAGAAACTGGTTAAGCTACAATGCCTGATTTATGTAGCAGTAACAGCATGTCCCATATCATATTTTAAACCTATAATCTTTCACCAATGGTGAATGCCCTGAACATCAGCATATCTAGACTAATATAGTAGGCACAGAAACTCATGTCAGCTTAATGCCTCCATAACAATTTTTTTAAAATCAGGCAGGAAATTCAAACTCTACCAAGTTAAAAGTTGCTAGCATAACCATTAAAAGTAGCAAGAATTTCCAGAAGCACAACTTCTCAACTAATCATTAGAACACATTCAATATTTTGCATTAAGCATTTTATTTTATTTATTGAAGATGAAGGATGGTTTTGCTGTGGAATGAAATTGCTCTTTTTATTTCATGAAGTCAGTGTTACCATTAAACTTAGTTATGGACCAGTTAAATGTAGCAAACGGCTTCCTCTATTCCACCCTATTCTTCAACACTAATATCAGAAGTGTCTTGTTCGACATTAACGTGACATGATTTCCATTTTCAGGCCAGCTTTGGGCCTTTCTGAGGTAGACTGTGACAACTCAAGGACAATTTTGCTCTGAGAGTTCATGTCCACTCGGATGGTGATGACTAACTGTCCAAACTAATTTCTTTGAAGTATTTCTCATATAGAAGACACAGAATGCCTCAGGGAGAGAGGCTTGAGTCTTCAATCATCTGGAATATCCCATAGCCATAAAGAAAGCACACTTCATGCATTCAATTACTAAATAACCTAAATGATTCCTCAAGTTATTACCACAAAGTATTTCCTTAGGTGAAAGGAACAGGACATGCTAGCCTGAACAACCATTTATCATCATATAACAAAACAAATTCTCACAATAACATTAAGTTTGAAGACAACGTAATGGTGGCCACACAAGCTGAGGATAGCAATCATTACTTGGAGAGGCAGTCGAGAAATCTAGGTGCTGGACATGCACAGTTTAAGAAAACAGGATGTATTTATAAATTCTATATGAGTGATCACAAAATGAACATTGAGAAGAAAGAATTAATGGAAAATGTTCTCAAAAAATCAAAGTCAGTCAATAATAGTCATCGAGTGAATGGTTTGGAACACAGTTATTTTGCAATTTCTAAAAGTTACAGGAGCTAAAATGGTCCACTGTTTTATTAATAGTAAAGATCACTACATAATGTACTAAATTACAAAGATAACCTTTTAAAACTGATCATTTTCATCTTGTCCTACTAATTTGAAAAAATAACCATTTTGTGAAAGACCAAGTTGAAATGATATATTGTGCAATTTACTTCTTGAAGATTCAACTGACCAGACGGATTGCAATGGTCTTTTCAAATCCTGCATATTTTTATGGTATACAATTATATCCTGAAACTTATAGACAGTTTTCCATTGCTTCATTGCTGAAGAGGAAAAAGAAAAAAAGTAATTTTAGTAGTTGCCAATGCTTTCAAGTTTTTTTTTGTGTGATCTGGGTAAGTGATGTCAACACTGAAATAAAAATTGTTCCATTTTAGGCACTTAGCATCAGCATTAAACACTCCCACACCAGGTATAGGACTAGACCAGATACAGACTAAAACTCATTTCATTCTGTCCTACAGCATGAGTCATTGTCAGTCTCAGGTGTGTACTCTTTACCTAACACCTTTTCTGAATTTATCTGAACACAAGCCAAGCTTTGAGCATTGAGGATGAGGCTGTCAATTCATGCTGATTTAGGAAATATTTTATTGGCAGATCAATACCAATTAAAAATTGCTTTTAAACTGCCCAAGCCCAATTCACACAGACCCATTTCTCATTATCAACCTTTTTCCATTCCCCGAGTTGAAGCACCAGGATCAGAGTTCAGAAAGCCCTTGGCTTACTGAAATGCAGACATTTAGCTATGCACAGTTTTCTTGGATCAACCAACTTAACAATAATAATGATCTCTCACTAAAATTTAAACTTGTCACCAGTGGGTCTTGCAATATCACAAATCTAGAAAGTGTGCACAAATGTTGCCCTTAAAAAGAGGGTGGCTACTTTCTGAGTAGTCAGTGAAAAAAAATTACCAGTCAAAACAAATTTATTGCTCAAAATCTAGGATGCCAGAGAATAAAGACAAATGTTACATGGAAGATGTTGCTGCAAGAATTACAAAAAAAAAGAAAGTTGATCTCTTTGGATTTCAAGGGTGTACTTGGCACACAGCAAACGTGTGCACTCTGCTTTGGAGAAAGTGAGCCAATGATTTTAAGCTATTTTCTGACTTAATACTATCTCTAGAATTAATGCTACATCCAAACCATAAAGGACAAGAAAAATAAATGAGGAAAAGAATGAATAATCACAGGAGATCTGCCAAGGTGTTTTTGTAGACCAAATAGGTAAACAGAACGCACAGCAGAGAGCCACTTCTCAATTGATAACACCAGAACTGAGATCTTCTGTTAAAGGACCTCATAGATATTATATTTCTTTCAAAGCTTCACATGCACATCCATAAAGCAGCAATGCCTATATCCTCATTGTCAAATGAAAAATAAATATAATACTAATAATAAATATAATCTTGATTAGGGCCACAATGCATGCACACAATAAAGTCTTCTGCCATCATCAGAAATGTTACTGTCATTATGGTTGAGATAGTGATTGCAGATGAGTCCACAAAAGCATTTATGCATGGCAGCTTATTGCTACTGAACACCTCAAATCTATGCTTCATCAACTCATGCTAATGCTTGTACCCACCCAGACTCTTTAAAAAGATATAATAATTGGGCTGGTTTCCTTTTCCTGAGATAAGCAGCTCAGGTCAGCAAGTTATTGAATCATAGAGGCCTACAGCCAACGTAAAATCCCTTTAGTCTGCTCCAGAATGGCTCCAGAATCAGCCTCACTTGATCAAAATTGGAATGCCTGTCTTCTTGTATCTGCCTATAGCTGAATGGAAATTGAGCGCTAATCTGTACAGTACTGCGTTGTTGGTACTGAAGACATACATGAACATTAGTCCCACCTGATCTATGAAGTTAAGTGAGTTGCATATGGGAGTCTAGATGAATATATGGATGCCATCAATACTTCAGCGGCTAATAGATTATCCTGCAATGACAAACCTGTGTTTTATGGATCCAACTTTCAATGTGGAAAGAGAAGGTGTCTACCCTGAAGAACAATGCCAGTGACATACTTGATGAATATGTGCACTGTACACTGTTGGTTGCTGATATTTTTGTCTTGTGGGAGCTGGCAATGAATTTGAGCCACAAAAGATCATGGCTGTGGTGACCTTGACTGCTACTATCACTGCTGTTGGAAGCTTCATACAAGTTAGCTTCCAGCAGACCACACAACTCTGTTGCTGCCTCTTTGGCGAAAGTGCATCTGAATAAGTCAATTTTATTTACATTCCTGCCCTGACACTCCTGTCTCTTGGTGATTCAGTAGCATTGTAAAGGCAAGTAAGGGCATTCCAACTTTGGTGTAGTCAAATATGTCTCGTTGTGTTGGGCAGTATTCATGGAAAGAGAAATGCATCTAACATTTTAAAATGGATATGACTCATCAGAACATATCAGTATCATATTCAACTTGAAATATTAACTCTGTTTCTCTCCCTCCATAGATTCTGCCAGACCTGTTGAGTATTCTCACCACTTTCTGCTTTTATTTCAAATTTCCAAGAATAGTTTGCTTTTATTATGCCTCCTCTTCTTTTTCCTTTCTCTCAAGCAAAATGAGGGAAACACTCCGAAATCTGGCGTAAAACAATAAAATGTCAGAAAAGCATTTGCAAGAGAAATCATAACTTCAATTCCTTCTGCAGATTCACCTCACCGTGAAACAGCTTATTAATTTGTGAATGGGTGTGTCTCAGTGCAACTTTGGAAGATCATAGCTGTTCGAGAATTCAATTGTTCATCCTCTCTTTTCAAAGCTGCCAAGGGTGATCATAGCATCTTTTTACAACATCATACAAGAGGCTTCACAGAAGCATAAATAGACAAAGATTAATACAGCCAATAAATGATACGTTGGGAGCATGGGTATAAATTGGTCAAAAGCATTGATTGTAAAGAGGGTCTTAAAGGAGAAAAGAGATTTGAATCACATTTCATTTCTCTTACTCCAATAGATACACATGCAATCTGCCTAACTTTTCCTCATGAGATTACCACGTCATCCCAGGAGTCAGCCAATTGAACTTTCTCCAAACAGTTTCTAATGCAATTATGTCATTTCTTAAATAAGATGACCAAAGCTGCACACAGTACACCAAATGGAGTCTTACCAATGCCACTTCACAATTCAGCAAAATATTTCTACTTTAATATTCTATGCCTCTTGTAATAATTGTAATAAAAGTAAAATAATGTGCAAGATAGAGCACTGAGATATTAGATTCCCTACAGTGTGGAAACAGGCCCTACAGCCCAATAAGTCCACACCAATCCTCCAAAGAGATCCATTTCCCTCTGACTAATGTACCTAATACTATCGGCAATTTAGCAATGGCCAATTCACCTAATCTGCACATCTTTGGACTGTGGAAGGAAACCAGAGCACCCCCAACGCAGACACAGGGAGAATGTGCAAACTGCATACAGACAGTCACCCGTGGCTGGAATTGAACCTGGGTCCTTGGTGCTGTGAGGCAGCAGCGCTAATTACTGAGCCACCATGCCACCCCAAATGTCAGTCCCTAAAATGTGCAGTGAGAAGTTTCTTACCTATTGATTCTCCCTGCCTTACGTGTGTGCTTTGCTTGTGTAGCAGTGATGTATCGCAACAAAATATTTGTCTTTCTCATTTGCACTTCAGTAAACTATCCAAACTTGCAGCACGATAAGGACAAATAAAATTGATAAATTGCTTTATCTTACTGTAAGGTGACTGTGCAGACTGGAAGTTATGATTGCGCACCCATTTAATGAAAATAGGACAATTTTCTGTTCATTTTGTTTGAATGCACAATGGGCACAATGGATGGAATCTAATTGAGACAATAGGGGTCTCATTAGCCTGAAGGAGAGCCAGCAAAAGCCTGTGTCACTCTTTTGTGAGAATGTGGCCATATTTTGTGCCATTCAGCTACGTGATAGCCAGTGGTGGGTGTTCCTTCAGGAACAGTGAGTCCCAGATGGACTTGCCAACTAAAAACCATTGGCTAATCAGCATTGCTTTCAGTTGTTACTCCACTCATCTGCGGCCTCATATTGAGGAAACATCCAGACATTGGTAGGTAAAGACAGGATTAGGGTCATAGGGGAAGGGTTTGGCAGCAAAGATCTGGGGGATTGACTCCCAGCAGGATTCTCTTGCTGATGCTGGATCACCCCTGCCCTAGTCCCACTCAGTAACTTTGAATAATGTTCTTATCCCACTCCCACCCTCCAGTGGCTGCAAGCAAACATTCATTGTTTTACTTGTCATACTTTCTTCAAGATGAAATCTTCACCTGCTGCAGCATTACTACCAGTGGGATGAGGGCCATGATTGGGTATAATTGCCCACTCAAACATGGCAAGGCTTCCTCTGGTCTTCATTCAGGGAGTGCTAGCAATCCACTCCAACAAATTCACCACAGTGGAGGTCACAAGGTTCTGCCCTGCAATTTTACCTATGTATTCATTCATGGGGAAACTTATTGGACTTTAGGGTGACTTGTTGTTGTCCCATTTTCATCATTTCTGATCGTGCAGTCTTAAGCAAAACCAATTATCTAAACTCCTGGCTACCTTTACCCGTTCTGAAAAAAAGTTTTCTTTATCAACCTGTCTCACAGCCTTCACCTTAAACATGTCTGTTCATAAGCAAGTGATCAGACATCTCAACAAATGGATGTGACAGATTTTTCAATTAATGAGAATTGATCAAATTGCTTCTTCATAGTTGACAAAGAGCCACCAACTTCAATCACTGTCATCCTAATGATTTAATTTCCCCATCTTTTATCTACTTTTTTGAATATTATTGATGTAATGTGTATTAATCACATTGAAGTCACTGTTAACTCCTTTCTAGAGCATGAGGCCAGAAAATTTCAACATGAGATCAGGTAATTTAAATGCAGCACCTGTACGGCTTCCAGTGCAATCTGAGTATCCATTCGAGTGCAAAAGACTCTCATTATCAACACTAGCCGGATTAGTGGGCAAATGGGAATTTGCAGACAGATTTTTTTTTAGGCCTGAACCTTTACATTTTCTGCTAATTTCAGCAATACACTTGATGTTAGTGAAGAGTGTCTCTGAGTCTGATCACTTTTTATTTTGATGAGAGCAATCACACAAACTGATCACTTTGTCATAGAGTCATAAAGATGTACAGCATGGAAACAGATCCTTCGGTCCAACCCGTCCATGCCCACCAGATATCCCAACCCAATCTAGTCCCACCTGACAGTGGCCGGCCCATATCCCTCCGAGCCCTTCCTGTTCATATACCCATCCAAATGCCTCTTAAATGTTGCATTTGTACCAGCCTCCACACTTCCTTTGGCAGCTCATTCCATACACATACCATCCTCTGTGTGAAAACGTTGCCCCTTAGGTCTCTTTTATATCTTTCCCCTCTCACCCTAAACCTATGCCCTCTAGTTCTGGATTCCCCAACCCCAGGGAAAAGACTTTGTCTATTTATCCTATCCATGCCCCTCAGAATTTTGTAAACCTCTATAAGGTCACCCCTCAGCCGTTGATGCTCCAGGAAAAACAGCCCCAACCTGTTCAGCCTCTCCTTGTAACTCAGATCCTCCAACCCTGGCAACATCCTTGTAAATCTTTTCTGAACCCTTTCAAGTTTCACAACATACTTCCGATAGGAAGGAGACCAGAATTGCACGCAATATTCCAACAGTGGCCTAACCAATGTCCTGTACAGCCGCAACATGACCTTCCAACCCCTGTACTCAATACTCTGACCAATAAAGGAAAGCACACCAAATAGCTTCTTCACTATCCTATCTACCTGCGACTCCACTTTCAAGGAGCTATGAACCTGCATTCCAAGGTCTCTTTGTTCAGCAACACTCCCCAGGATCTTACCATGAAGTATAATCAATCCTGCTAAGATTTGCTTTCCCAAAATGCAGCACCTCACATTTATCTGAATTAAACTCCATCTGCCACTCTTCAGCCCATGTATCATGATTTATAATATTTCTCTATAAATTCATGCCTGATTTATATCCAGTTTAGGCACATAATATTCACCACTATAGCCAGGGTTCAATTCAGAATGAACTAATGGAATAACACAGTCATACTTGCTTTCCAAGAAACATATTTAAAATGTGTTTGTTTCGCTTTAGTCAAATTTTGATAACACAAATTCAACACTAATGGGCTAGAAAAATGGTAATCTAGGCGACTACTTCCTTTCCGAATAACTAAGTTAGTAATGTTCAATGTAATGGAAGTGATTTTTCAGAAAATATGGAGGCAGCTGCTGCAGGCTTATTTATTGCACCCAAAGTGCTGAGGGTGCTTGTGGAACAGTGTTTGTAGTGTCCCTACCTATAAAACAGGAGACCCAAGTTTAAGTCCCACTTGCTCCAGCAGCATGATATAGCATCACTGAATAGGTTGATTATAAAATATCTACCACAAAATGTTCAGCGAGTGAGAACAATTCTACCCATTGTTTGCTTTGAGTACTAACATATACAAAATGAGATATTTGACTGTAACAACACACCTTCTTGATTCATACTTCACTGCCAAGATATTAAAATTGCCAGAATATATTGTTATTTTTTGCTAGACATGAGAAAAATTAGAGTTAAGAGCAAGTGAAAATAACTATAATTTATTTCTTCCTCAAGAAAAATCTTAATTTGAAATCTTCAAAACTGGTAGGTAAAATAATAAACTGAATAAACAGATTGCAAATCATGGCCAAAGTTTGCTTCCATGTGTGAGGTTTGTAAATATTAATAGGAGATTACAGTTCAAATATTACTACAATGTTGTAAAGATAAATTCAAAAGTATTTACAAATTGGTACATTCCTCATTTCCTGATGAATGATTCCAACATGAAAATGAAAATAGGAGTGCTGACAACACAACTGAAATTGCCCTCAGCATCATTAGAATTATATTCAACTACAACCTGTAAACTCTTGGCCCAACATATTCCTCACTCTAACATTGCCCATCAAGCCTCGGGATCAATTCTGGTTCAAGGACCAGGCTTACCTAAAAATAAGAAGTCAGCCTACTGAAACTATAACACTACTCGTGTCAAACAGTAAAGCAGCATGTGAGAGACAGTGCTAAGTGATCTTGCAAACAATGGATCAAATCTAAACTCTGCAGTGCTGCCACATCCAATTATGAGTGGTGATGCAAAATTAAACAACTAAGAGGTAGAGAAGGAGGCTCCACAAACAACCCTAAAAGTGTATCAGTGCAAAAGACAAGACCAAAGTACCACAACTATCTTCAGCCAGTGGTGCCAAGTGGACGATCCATCTCTGTCTCCTCTTGAGGTCTACAATATATCAGATAGCAGTTTTCAAATAATTCAACTCACTCTACATGATATCAAGAAACAGCTGAAGGAACTGGATATTGCAAAGGCCGTGTGCTCTGAAAACATTCCGATAGTAGCTCTGAAGACTTCTGCTCCAAAACTAGCTGTTCCTTGAACCAAGCTGTTCCTGTATAGCTACAACACTGGCAGCTATGCAACAAATAGAAACATTGTCCAGGCAAGTCCTCACCAAAAAGAAAATGGACAAAACCAACCAGGCCAATTACCAGTCTACTCTTGATCATCCACAAAAATGACAGAAAGGATCATGAATTGTACCATTAAGCGACTCTTAATCAACAATAATTTGATCACTAATGCTCAATTGGGATTCCACAAGGGCCACTCAGCTCCTGATCTAATTATAGCTTCAGCCTAAACATCAACAAATGAGCTGAATTCAAGAGAGGAAATAGCACGAATGAATTTGAAAAGAATGTTATTAATCAAATTAGGTAGGAATTTAAAATTGATAATCAGCCTTTGGTACTGTTAAATACATTAGTTTGGAGATAAATCATGATGAGTCAGATGTGACTTTACATTAACAATTTTGTTTGGAAAGTGCCAATCCCATCATGATTGATCATGCCACGCCTGAACATAAAGATACAACTGATCTTCAAAGATAAAAAAAGGCCAGTTGCAAGGCATGTCGATTAGTCAGGCATGTAAACGTGACTTGATACAAGCTTTGATATGATAGAACTTATCTTAAGGGCAAACAAGACATTTTAAAAAATTAAAAGTAGGAAATTGTACACTGAAATTCCCAACTTTGGGTGATTACAAAAATATGAAAATAACCATCTTAATAATGCCCCGCACGCCAATCTTGGTGATGTATTTTTCAGTGCAGTTCATAATATCCTTCATGGTAGATAATGAGAAAAGTTACCCTTTTGTTTAGGAAGCCAGAAGAACATGAGGTAGTGAAGAACATGCTAAAACCATTGTATTTAACTGGCTGCTGAAACCCCTCTATTTGTTGATACAGTGGACATGGCTTTCTATTTATCCAAAATCTTGGAAAAAATGTTATATGAAGGGATCACAGATATAGAATGATATAATAGATCATTAATCCCTTCTACAAAGAGTGCAAATGAGAAACGTCATAGATATAGCAAGTCTAAAGCAAATGTCAAATAGGAAAGAACTATTGAAACTGAGAAGGGTGGATAAAGTCAAAAATTTTTGGACTGTTTTATCAAAAGGATCTAAAGAAAGGGAGCCCTCAAAGAAGGATGCCTCATGACATAAACCTTGGAAATGTGAAATATATGTTTGAAGTACACTTTTGTCTGCAAATATGTGTTTATTAATTTTTGTTTGCTATTTTGAAAAAAAGGGACATGAGTTGTAAATTATGGTTCTTTTTACAATGAACCAGAACATGCTGTTAGAGACACACAAGAAAAGCTCTTGATGCTCATTAAACAATATAATTAAAAGATATTTTTCTATCTTGATTTAGCCTTTCCTCTCTTCCTCACCTTTGATGGTCTGCTTTGCCCTTAATTAGTGTTGCATATAAATACGATTTATTGACACACACACACACACACACACACACACACACACACACACACACACACACATATATAAATGATTTATTGGTAGTGGTTAATTGGATGAATAAAAACACAGGAGATTTGGTGATGGAAATAGAAAGTTCAGCTGTGTGTAAAATCACTTCTGAAATTAGATTTTAAAAAGGGGTTATTTTTCCATTTTGATTTAGTACCTCCCTCTCTCCCTCCCTCTCCCTCAGCTTTAATGGTCTGCACTGCCTTTAACTAGCTATGCATAATTTAATGACGGTGGCTGGTAGGTGAAAATAGGCAGAGGTTATTTGGTGGTGGGAAAAATTATTTGTGTGTGTAAGAGCGCTTCCAAATATTAAAAAAAAAGTCTTTTCCAAGTGAGGGGGGGTTGGTTAAGAAGCAGACTGGGGTTTGTATTGAACTATGAAATGAAGATAGATTGATTCCTGCTTCCTCTTTTCTACTTAACTAAAGTGATAAGCAACAATATAATAGAAATCTGAAGTTGAGGTTACGATCAGATCAGCCATGCTTTTATTCAATGGAAGAGCAGGCTTGAGGAGCTGAGTGGCTTACTTCTGGTCCTAACTTGAATGTTATCTTCAGGTCAGCACAATTGTCACCAACTGGAACCAACTGTTTTGTGATGTTACCAATGGTATCATCTTCCATGATAATCATAAGGGAACACATACATGCCATATATCCAATGCAAAGGACAGTGAGATTAATGCGTCAGGTGAAAGAACCTTGAGGAGAGGAGGTGAGACTCAAGAGTTAAATGTTAATAGTTCAAAGGGATACAGTGAAAAAACTTGGGTGAAGATGTATAGCAAAGGATTACATTTAAGAAAAGCTACTGTGTAGCAACAGCTACTGTGCAATGAGTTAGGTCTTAATGACATTTGGCCACACACAACTGGGAGACCTAAATCTATAGGTTCCAGAGTTATCCTTTACTACCATGACCTAATTGTATTATGACTACTGTGTAGGTAAAACAGGATGCTTGACTAGCCCTCTAGCTACCAACTTAGCCATTCACTCCTGTACCATGGATGTACAGTGGCTTTACCATTCACTAAGGCTCTTTAGGCAGCAATCTCTAAACCCATAACCACCACCATCTCAAAGCAAAAGTGCAGCAGATATATGGCAATACCACCACCTGCACATTCCTCTCTGAGCCACTCACCATCTGGGCTGGACATATATAGAGCTGAAAATGTGTTGCTGGTTAAAGCACAGCAGGTCAGGCAGCATCCAAGGAACAGGAAATTCGACGTTTCGGGCCAGAGCCCTTCATCAGGAATGAGGAGAGGGTGCCAGGCAGGCTAAACTCCTGGACATATATAGTCATTACTTCAGTGATACTTCAAAATCCTGGAAATCACTCCCTAAAGGCAGTGTGGGTCTACCGATAGCACATGGATTAGAATGGTACATGAAGGCAACTCACCACCACTTTCTCAAGAGGTGGGCAATAAGAGGTGGCCCAGTTAGCCATGCCTATGTCACATGAATACCTTTTTAAAAAGATGCAGTATAGTGACTCAACAAGGCTCCATGGACAGTACCTTCCAAACCCAAGACATCTACCAGCTGGAAGGGGGAGGCTAGCAGATGCATGGGAACAGCATCACCTGCATGTTCCAATCCATGCCCCATGCAATTCCAACTTGGAATTATATTGTTATTCATTCACTGTTGCAGGATCAAAAGCAGATAAATTTACAAGTTACAAAAATGTTGCCAAAGCTTGAATATTGCAGCTATCAGAAAAAAATGGATAGACTAGGATTGCTTTCCTTAGAAAAGAAGAGCCTGGAGGTTGATTTAATAAGGGATAAAGTGGACAGATAGGACCTGCTTCCCCTGGCAGAGAGATTAATTACCACATGGCAGAGATTTAAGGTGACTGGTAGATGGAGTAGAGGAGACATGAGGAGACTCAGATGCTGATAAATGTCTGGAATTCACTGTCCATTTTTAAGGATGAGGCAAAAGCCTTCAAACCACTTAAAGTAAACCTGGGTGTGCTCCTGAGGTTCTGTGACCTGCAAGGCTACAGAGCTGCTAGAAAGTGGGTTTACAATGGATGGCTAATTTATTCAGGTGGCACAGGCACAATGGATTGAATGTCCTCTTTCTGTGCTGTAATTTTGCTATGGTTTTATAATTCTGGATAACTCTACCTACCAGTACTGCGGCTGTGTATACACAACATGGACCACAGCAGGTTAAGGAGGCAGCTCACTGGCCCCTTTCCAAGGCACTTAGGGGAAACAATAAGTGCGGCTATAGCCAGCAACACCCCACCCACATCCAAAGCATGAACAAATAAATTATAGAAACTTAATGTGAGTTATTGGGGTGGAGAGATCTGACGCCCACTCTAAAGTCTGATGGCACTTCCTCACTGACCCAATCTCTGATCTATGATGACCTCTTGCCACTGGATATCCCAGCATTCCTGATCACTTATTTGCTGCACTGGCCGCGCTCTAGCAGTGTTGCTAGGAATCAGGGCCTGCAATCAACTCTATTGTAGACAATTGACAATGAATCTTCTGGAGTGAGATAAGTGAGACAAGACAGAGGTCACAGAGAGTAGGTCACAAGCAAATGCATGGGGTGACTCCCTGTGGGCTTCCACAGTCCTCCCTTCCTAATGCTGTGCTCTTTGATCCGACAGAGAGTGCCTAAGAATAAGGGATGCCCATTCTCCAGAAGGCCATGGACAAACCCAGTAGCCAGATTGGATTGCAAAATAATGTTCCTAGAGTCAAATTGAGGGCATCCATTGGCAACTGCAAGCCTTCCCACAAAGACTTAATCAGAGAGAGGTGAGAATGCAATGTGATCTCTGCCCCTCAACCTTCTACCAAATCACTTGGCAACCCCCCTTCATGTCCATGCCCTCCCCACCAACTAGCATCTCTGAACTCAACTGAGGGATGTGGGACATTTGATTTAACTGATGAAGCTGTCAAATTATCAAACAAACCCATTCACTGTTCAGGAAGGAAATCTGCTGCACCAACCTAGCTGGCTTCAGTAAGACACCAACATGGCTGACATATTATTTTCCTTCAAATGGCCTAACAACTCAACTAGTTATAACAAAACATTACAACCACCCTACTGCCACCAACTTAAGAACAACTGCCAACTTTTCCAAAAACATCCCCAGTCAGCAAATTAATTTTAAAAATTGACTGAAGATGTTTTGGTCCAAACCAGTCAACACAGATTTTGTGATGAAGGTTCCTCGTATTAATCTGAACAGGTTATTGACACGGAAGAGAGCTGGGTCTAAAACATACTTGGGCTGGGCCGCAATTTTCAGCAAGTTGCAGATCTTAAAAGATTGTAATTTGCTGGAAAACTGCAATCATGACAGAAAAAGGAACAGCTGTTCAAATTACTTGGAAATCACCCTAACTACCCCCCAACTACTACCAATGCCATGTTCTACACAGTGCTGTTGCCAAATGAATTACTGATATCTACCCAGAAATTAGGAAAAGTATTTTATGAATTGAGTTAGGAGCTGATGTAACTAAGATATCCAACTGGTCACTGTGCCTGTATTTATTGGTTTCCCCCAAAACTCTTCTTCCTTGTACCAATTATAAACTATGTTCAAAATGTCTTCTCTTTTGTAGGTTACAAAATTAAGCCTTCACAACCAAGAATAGCGGAACAAATGTTTGGTGGGGATAATGCACGGTCCAAAATGCAGCAAATGATGTCTTAGTAAGTCATTGCATTCATGTGTGTCCATGTGTAGGTGATTAACATGTACTATTTCAATAGTTCTTTTAGTATAAAGTTCATTGCAAGACACATCAATGAGGGAAATTGGTCAATGAATGACAGAGAAATCAGGAGATCAAAAGACTGATTACAAGGGTGAGCTTTGAGAAGGTGAGTATGGAAATGTAAAAGGGACTTAGGAAAATGTAAAGAGAGGAAGTTCCAGAGAATAACATGAAGGAAAACAAATACACTAGAAGAGATCAGATGCTGATGTTTTGCAAGATCAAAGTTTATGCAAGGTTATAAAATAAAAACTTAAAGATAGGGTGAGGTACATTCTTGGAGGGATTTTAGGTTGAGGTGTTCTGATTGCAAGTGTACATCAGTAAAGGCACATATAACTTAGTCCAGGTCAGGGTAAAGCCAGCTTGCATTATTGACATGTAAAGTTTTGTAGGGAGAATTAAAGATCAAAAAAGAAGACAGTGAAAGGCACATTACAAAAGCCTGGCTGTGATTTCAGCAACTTAGGGACTCAGATAAGGAGAGAAGGGGGTAATATTAGTGAAGTGGGAACACTTGATGCGGATAGTACATCGAACATGGAACCTGAAATTGACATCAGCATCTGTTTATACAGGTTCAGCCTGAATACATGATCAACCTGGGAGTTGACATTAGTGGCCATGAGTGAATTTGCCATGAAGGAAATTGAAATTCATCAATGACTGTGTCAGAGAGAGAATCTCACATCATGCAGGTGGTTGGGGACCAAGAAGTTGGTGACATCAGAAAAATGATATGTTAATTATATGTACATTATACACATTGGTGCTTCAAAATAAAACTGCAGTGAATGAAAAACAAAGCAGATTTACAATCCAATCATCACAACTTTCAGCTTAATTGTATTTTAGTAATATGTTCCTTTAAAAGACTTGTATGTGCACATATATTATAACAGGAAGCATTAGCCTTAAATAGCATTAAATTTTCAGATGTTCTCTCATTTATTGCTATGACATCGGTGGAAGAGTCAGGGAAACCTGGAAAAAAGAAAATTCAAATCTCTTCAAAAATTGCAAGTCCTCAATCATGTTAAACCTAATTATGGGAGTGAGCAAATTGGAAACAATAAATTACACATCATAAATATCACTCATACTAAATATAAAATAACATCTACAATGATATTGTACTCAAGTTTCTTTTCTCGAAATCATGCTCAGATCCATGTTGATCACCTCTGCTCTCCGGACAGGCTTTCACTTTAGGTAACAGAATCTTCCTGGTGTCTCTTTAAAGTTTGTCATTTTAAAAGGAATGGAAGTACATGTAATTACAAATAGCGCCAGCATATAGCAATCATAAATATCAACCCAGAAAAACTCACGGCATGCCAAAATGAATGCTATTGTGACTGAAACTACGAGAGGAATTAAAGGGTTACTGAAATTTTGTTAGGCTCAATTAGTTGCTACAACAGTGATGATCAGCTCTGAATTAACTAATAAGTTTTCCTGTTGATGAAAACACATAGATCTCTTAATGGAAATGCTTTTGACAGGTAAAAACATGACATTAAAATGAAAGACACGATAAATGTTCCTTTCTAAAATGTTGTGTACTGTGAACGACATATCAGTGAATGTTTCGAAACAGTTCTTCCTGAAAACACTTTTGATAATCATATTCCCCGTGCAATGTCTGATCCATTAGTATATAGAATGAGAATTTGAGTATCGGCTATGCTTAATATGTTGGTATAATTTTTGTTTGCCAACAGGTCTAAATATCTATAGTTATAGCCAATCACTAATGTCTTGAGAGGATAGTGAGGAGTCACCTTCTGGAACAAGTCAGCAATGTGATAGAATGTGCTCCACTTGCCTAGAAGAATTCTCAGGGTCACATCATATGCCTGTGACCATAGTAGTGAGCAACACCAATATCTGTCAAGAAGCTTTATATAACCCAGGACAAAGCTGGAAGGATTACAAGTGACCTTCTTGAACTGCTGCAAGTCCTGTGGTCAAGTTCCTCCCACAATGCTGCTAGATAAGGAGTTCAAGGATTTCAACTCTACCACAAAGAAGAAATGGTACTATATTGGTATGCAAGAATTTTGCCCAGATGGAAGGGAAACTTAGTGGTGTTGCTGTTCCTGTATACCTGATAGCTTTCTGAACATTGCTGAATATTATGCAACCATCAGCAAACATCCCTACATACCTCTGATCTTGGTCAGTGATTGAAAATTATTAAGAATAGGACACTTATCCAATGTATTCTTGCATAATGTACTGGGCAACAATGATTGGACTTCAATAAGCTCAACCATACTTCTTTGTGTCAGAAATAATTCCAATCAGTGGTGCTTCCCTCACCCCAACTAACCTATAAATGTCACCTATTCAATGACTTCAATTTTACATGGGTCCTTCATACCATATGCAATCAAATATGTCCTTGATATCAAGAACAGTGACTCTCATCTCCCCTCTGAAGTTCAACTTTTTTTCCAAATTTTGGATCAAAATTACAATGATGTCAGAAAGTGAGTGGTTTTGGCAGAACCCAAACTCAGCATCAGTAAGCAAGTTGTAGGTGATTATTTGTTATTTAATTGGACTGTCAATATATTTTCAATCATTTTGCCGATAATCTAGGGTAGGTTCATGGATTGCATTGTATGGCAATTTGTGGACAGGGCATAGCAGGACAGTATTCCACCTCTTGAGTAGACGCTATGCTGTAGAAGTACTGGAACAGCTTGAGCTTGAGATGCACAAATCTGGTGTTCTGGTGCACAAATCTTTAGTGCTGTTATTTGGGGCCCATTGTCTTTGCTACATCTGGTTATTTCTTGGTATTGTATGTAATGAATCAAATTAGCTGAAGTGTGATTCTATTGTGCTGGAGATTTGAACATGAGGATGAAATGGATCAACATGATCTTTTGAAGATGGTCACAAATACTTCAGCATTATCCTTTCATATACATGCTGGGCTCTACATCATGCAGGATAGAGATGCTTGCAGACCCTACTTCATCCATTCATTATTTAATTGTCCAACATCATCTTCAACTGGATTTGGCAAAATTTTGGTTTGATCCATTGGATGGGTGATTTCTGAGCTCTGACATCCTGCTTTTTCTCCTTAGCAAACAAATGTCTACACCAGGTTGACACCACATTTTCTAGGACGCTCAGTGCTGCTCCTGGGCTCTTCTATGCTTATCTGACTTGGAGGTAGTGGTAGACTGAGGAATAATCTAGATAATGAGTTTTGATAATGTGCTGAAACACAACAGTGCTGTCACTAATGGGGCCTAGCACCTTGTGAATTTGTAAGAGGCAGATTGGTAAGGACAAAGCCAAGTAGGTTTTAAAATACTACCGATTTTCTCACTCTTTGCCACAAGCCCAGCTCAACAGTTTGTCCTAGAGGACTTATCTATCTTGTTCAGTAGTGGGGCTACTGAGTCACTCTTGTTAATGGATGTTGAGGTCCTTCACCCTGTGCCCTTGCTACCTTCACTGCATTTTCCAAATGGTGTTTGACATGGAGGAGCACTGATTCACCAGCTGAGGCAAAGAGATTGCTGATAATTAGCAATCAGTTTCCTTTTGCATGTTTGACCTGATATGATATTTCAAGAAATACGGAGTCAATATTGAGAATACTCTGGACCACTATCTCTCAACTCTACACCATGGTGTCACCACCTCTAGTGGCTCTGTCCTGCTGGTGGCACTCTACATATCCACAGATAGTGATGCAGTAGACATGGATGTTGGTTAGAAAATATGATTCAGTAAGGTTGTTGATAGACTGATCAGTTCTCCTAATTTTGGCATAAGTACATCTCTGCCAGTCACAAGGACTTTATAAGCATGGCTGGGGCAGCATGAGCTTTTGTCCTTTTCAAATCAGTACCTGGTCTGTGCTAGCTTTTCTTTTACGAGGTTCATGGTTGCTTACTAGGCCATGACACAAGAGTCAACCACATTGCTGTGGGTGTGAACTCAGATACAAGAAAGGGTAGGAAAATTCCTTCCCTTAAATGGCATTAAAGAATGTGGCCAATCTGATAATTTAATATTTTCATTAACCATTACTATATTTTCTTAAATTCCAGGTTCATTTTATTAACTGCATTTGAATTCCCAAGCCACTAATCAGATTTTAATTTGCCTTCAGATCATTTGTCCATGCATCTGAACTACTAATCCAGTAACATAACTACTGTTCCTCTGTATTCATATTAGATGCTAATTTGTAGCATATTAAGAGGTTACTTTGGTCTACCTTCTTGACTTGATGGTTTTCCTATTCTATAAAATAAATAAAGGAAGAAGAAATGGCACCTCTTATAAGATCTAGTCTATCAAGATCAAATGAAATCTGAAGTCCCAATAAATCTCCAAATTTTAGCAGGAGCTATTTGATTTAGCTAGCATTTAACTAGTTACTAAATTATGTATTCCAACTATAGCATATAAAAGCTTGGAACTAAAAGTCCATTTGTCTCATGATATCTGTTGCTTATGCAAACAATTGACAATTCTAACCAATTATTCACACCTCCACACATTTTAATCTACAGAAGGAAAGTTCTGCATCAACAATTCCTGATACCCAAAACAATCAATCAAACACAAAACCAGAGGAGATTCATTATTTATTTCACTCCCTTATACCTGGATTGTAATTATTATTACAAATTTCTGAGAAAGGATCACCAGACCTGAAACATTAATTCTGATTTCTCTCTACAGATGCTGCCAAACACGTTTTTGTTACTAATTTTTACCCCAATATATGATTGTAACCTATTTAAGAAGAACAGGATTAATAAATCAGGCATATGGATATTGAATAAAATTTAGTGCATCAAAATGCAATGTAATACATTTGTGGGATGACAGGCTAAGGGATGACCTTATAGAGGTTTATAAAATCATGAGGGGCACAGATAGGATGAAGAGCCACAATATTTTTCCTGAGATGGGGGAATGTGAAACTCGAGGCCATAGGTTTAAGGTAAGAGGTGAAAGATTTAATAAGGTCCTGAGGGGTAACATTTTTATGCAGAGGGTGATGTGTGTATGGAGCTGCCAGAGAAAGTAATGGAGGTGGGTACAATTACAACATTTAAAAGGCATTTGGATGGGAAAATGAAAAGGATGGGTTTAGAAGGATATGGGCCAAGTGCTGGCAAATGACACAAGGTCAGATTGGAATATTTGGTCAGTGCAGATAAGTTGAACCACAGGGTCTGTTTTTGTTCTGGATAACTCTGTGACTCTATAATTAGAAGGAGATACACTCCAGGTGATCAAAGAAGTGCCTTGAAGTATCAGGTTCATATGTTTTTAAAACTTTGCGGACAAGTTGATGAAGTTGAAAAACAATACTGGGTTTTACATTTGGGGGCATACAGTACAAAAACAAAAAAGATAATGTCAAACCAATGCAAATTCAATAGGTATGTTGTAGTTACGTGATGGAGGTTTGTACTGGCCAGGGAAGCTTGACCTGTTAACAGTACATCTGAAAAATCACGTGACTGGAGAAGAGATGGTTAAGCTGGGACTTGATAGAGATGTTTTAAATAACTAAATTTAATTGGAAAATTGGCTTAAATCCTGTATGAATTAGATTCACACACAATATCTAATGAATATAGTTGGTTAAGTTCGTAAGATCAGGCAACTGATTTTCCTTCTGTTCCAAAATAACAACTTATTTATCCTTAGCAGAAAGCTATACAAGTTGAATATGTACAGGTTCTGTTAGTCCACTATTCTATTGATGTGTCAAGAATGGAACAGCAAACACCACTGTTATGTCCTGTTAGTAAAACTGATTGGCGGGGTGTTGGGAGGGAGAGGAGACCAGTAAGAGTCAAGGATATTTTTGGAAAACAGTGAATAAGTTGTGACAATTGTACCTAAATCTAGATGATTTTCTGACTTTCTGAAAATTACATAGTCAATCTCTGCCAAGAAAGTGCTTTGATTTATTACTGTGACACTAGAAAGACTCCTACAAAAAAACATACCCAAGTCTTGACGCAAATTATGCGTTAATTCAGATTTAACACAGAATGCGATATTTCCTGTTAATACTTTATGTTTACAGTTTGTAGTTAGAAGTTTGTCTTCCCCACATTACTAAAAGTTAAAAATGGTAAAACCCGACTTTTATACATATCTATTATTAGTTTGCATATTTGCACAGTTTGTGAATAATTCAGATCTTCTAATTAAAACCATTCACTGACGACCCTTAAAGCAAAATCGGAATTTCATAACAGTAAAAGACATTCGTCCCACTGGAAGAAAATGTGGAATCGCAAAAGAAAGATAATACTTACAGATTGAAATAGGTGCGTAAAATCTCAAGTGGAACCCGGGCAGCTGTCTCCTGGGTGCATCTGACAAACTGAGTGGAGCAGTGGCAGATGCTGGGACAGTGGTAAGTTTGGACACAAGAACAGCACACAATGTTACAACTTATCAAGAGGAGCAGATAAATAGTTGAAGCCATGTGTGTGCGCGTGTGTTTATTTTCTGGGGAAGAGGGTCTTTATTGCGCTGCTTCTCAGCCGGCTTGGCCAGCTCCAGGTATCTCGCCTCCGCTTGCTGTGCACACTCCGATGCTGCCGCTGGTGGGCCGCGGGGACGCGCGCGCGCACCCCCTTCCCCCCCTCCCCCCCACCAAGGCACCTGGAGAGAGCGCGCGCTCGCTGAACGCGGCTCTCCCGTGCCTCGTGCACGGCCATGACCGACAGCGCGAGAGTTTCTCACTGCGCGTAAAGTTTTGTGCAGAGCGTGGTGAATGTATTTACTCCCCTTCCTTAAAAACTAATGGACTGAAAGTTTTCCCAATGAAATAATGAGCAGTAATATTCTGGTTCAATATAGGTCGGTGTCTATCCAGAGGCAGACGAACATTTCTTAGCGCAATTCATTCTTTATTTTAAGGTCTTACCAAATTGATTGAAGTTTTCGGAGGTAACTGGGTCTATCGACGAGGGCAATGCGTTCGACCTGTCTACTTGCATTTCAACGGGACCTTTGATAAGGGTGTGCATGGGAGACTGATAGCGAAGCTAAGAGCCCATTGGGATGCAAGGAAATTTGGCTAGTTGCATACAGAGTTGGCTGTGCGGCGGGAAGCAGAGGGTGATGGTTAAGCGATGTTTTTCTGACTGGAAGCAGGGATCAGTGTTGGGTGGTATATAGAATCAATTTAGATTTGAATGTAAGAAATTTGATCAGTAGATTGGCAGAAGATATGAAAATTGGTGGGGTGGTAAATAGTAAAGAGGTTAGCCTTACATTAGAGGAGGATAAAGACAGGCTAGTCAGATGTGCTAGAAAGTGGCAAATGGCATTCAATCCAGATAAGCGTGAGGCCATGTACTTGGGCAGAACAAACGAGGAGAAATTGAGGTCTGCAGATGCTGGAGATCAGAGCTGAAAATGTGTTCCTGGAAAAGCGCAGCAGGTCAGGCAGCATCCAAGGAACAGGAGATTCGACGTTTCGGGCATAAGCCCTTCTTCAGGAATGAAGAAGGGCTTATGCCCGAAACGTCGAATCTCCTGTTCCTTGGATGCTGCCTGACCTGCTGCGCTTTTCCAGCAACACAGAACAAACAAGACATGGGAATGCATGATGGTCTCTGAGTAACACTGAGGATCAGAGGAATCTTGGTGTATGTGGTGTTATGGTAATGGAACAGATAGATAAAGTGCTTAAGAAGGCATATGGGTTGCTTGTCTTCATGAGCTGAGGCATAAAGTTTAAGAGCAGGGAGGATATGCTGGAGCTATATAAAAAGTTAGTTAGATTACAGCTAGAGTAATGTATTCAGTTCTGGAATCCACATAGGGGAGGAATGCGATTACATTGGAGAGGGTGCTACAGAGATTTACCAGGATGCTACCTGCCTGAAAAGTTTCAGTTATGAAGTGACATTAGATAGACTGGAGTTATTTTCCTTGAAGACTCAGAGGGGACATGGTTGAGATGTATAAAATTATTAGGGAGCATAGACAGGGTAGACAGGAAGGAATCATTCCCCTTGATCAATGTCCAGGGGACAAAAATTTAAAGTAAAGAGCAGAATGTTAAGGGGATTTTGGGGGAAAAATCACTCAGAAGGTGGTGGGAATCTAGAAGTCACTGCCTGTAAGAGTACTGGAGGCAGAACCCCTCGTAACATTTTAAGAAGTATTTAAGTGTACATTTGTGATGCTAAGACATACATGCCTTTGGGCCAAGTGCTAAAAGCTGGGATTAAAATAGATGCTATTTTTGATGGCAACAGATACAACAGGCTGAAGGGCCTTTATCTGGGCTTTAGAAGTCTATGCCTCTATTAATTTGTTCTGTATTTGGGAGGATGTCAGCTTAATGATGGAAAGTGCTGTAGAAACTCTGTAATTGTGGCAGCATCTGTGGAGAGAGGAACACAGTTAACTTACCAATCCAGTAAGACTCTTGCTAGGAACCAGGAAATTGAGTTAGACAGATTTGTGTTAGCCACGGCTATAGAGGTATATAAAGCTAAGAATTTGGGAATACAAATCAGGCATGATGTAATAGAATGGGGTGCTGAATTGTCTACTACTGTCCTTGGTAGAATGACAAGAAAGATGAGCTTGGGTTTGAAATATGTCAAACAATTTAGCAAGGACATGTTGACTTGGGTTTGGTAGCTTGCAAGACAGAAGGACAAGGATGGGTCTTTTGAATAGGGTGTGATTTAGACAGTTTTGTAAGAAAAATATGATTAGATTATCATTGATACTATGCTGACTCTTCACTATATTGTTACAAGATTCAAAGTAACAGTTCTTTGGAGGCAGTGTCAAATGATGTTTCAGAATTTTACTTTCAACTTGCTGATATAGGGAGACAAAGCATGGAGATTATTTTTCCATTCTAAATATTGCTCCTGACTTTCAACACGGCAGGGAGCATTTCTTCTGCCAGAAATTATTACAATAACCAAGATTGAACCAGTCAATCAGTCATTTCAATCATGCAGCTGGCTTCTAAGCTAATATTCTGATTTGAACCTTAATCAAAATGCCAGCACACCTAAGTAATAATTAGGATTGTGTTCAGAAAGCAAAGACCATGCATTTTTCCCTGCAGGGAGGAAAGCAGAATGAGAGACTTTGTCTCATCCCTAATTGGTCCCTAAGATCACAGTCACTCTTCAGGATTCTCACAGAGCAGAACTTGAACCGTCTTTCTTTTGCCCCACTCATAGTGATACTACCACTATGCTGCAAGACCCTAGGGCCTCCATTTAAACTGTGCCCACTGATTTGGGAAACTGGAGACATCCTTTAATTACTGTTAAATAGCTCCCCATCTAGTGGGTTCAAGTAGCTCTCTTCTGGCCCTAAATCCAAACTTTCAGCAAAAAGACTGGTGCTGGGAAAGGGATTGACCAATATGCCAGCTGGTGCTGGAAGTTTGCAAACCTCACCAAATTCCATTCCCTCCCTTCCAGGGGTCTGAAAATCCTGTTCAATATTTCAATGATGCTTCACCAGCTCTCCTTTCACCCTGGTGTCTCTGACCTACTATTCCAGAAGCAGACAATCTCTTGGAATATTCAATCGATAACATGGTCTAAATGGCTTAACCAGAAAATCATCCACCTTTTGTAATGATTTTCCAAGACCACATGGAAATTTAGAGCCAATGAGGCTTTTTCAAGTGAATTTATAACTGCCCTTTAATTATTCTGTCAGTTATGAAAATTCAAACTTGGTGGGACAATCTTGTGATTTGCCATTAAAGAGATTAATTGCATGTTAACACATTGACTCTGTTAGAAGTTCACTTCCATGTTAACTAGGAAGTAGTGAGAATTGTGCAAATTTATGCAAGATTTACTCAGTTCATAACCTGTGCCAGTTTCTGTGATTAATATTGGCTATAATGCAGCAGAAGTGGATAAAACATAGCTGGAGATAATTCTCAAACTTTATCAAAAAGGTAACTTTCTGTGAACTTTCTAAGTAAAAGTTACTACTGTTACTCAGTAGTAGTAGTAATAATAAAGCCGTCTTTCTAAACACTTTGAGGAAGAAGACAGCACAGGGCTAATTGCTGCCAAACAACAGAAATTAGCTGGCAATAGAAATGGCTAAGCAATCTCATGACCAACTTAAACTCTGCAGTCCTGTCATATCTATGGCAGTGGACAGTTAAACAGGAAGTGGATGCTTCACAAATACCCTCATCCTCAATGATGTGCAAAAGATATGACTGAATCATTTGCATCTATTTTCATCTGAAAGTGTTGAGTGAACAATACATCTTGACCACCTTCTGACATCACAGTTGCCAGTCTTCAATCAATTCAATTCACTCCATGCAATATCATTATCACATTGTTACTTATGTTATAGATTAGATTAGATTACTTACAGTGTGGAAACAGGCCCTTCGGCCCAACAAGTCCACACCGACCCGCCGAAGCGGCAACCCACCCATACCCCTACATATACCCCTTACCTAACACTACGGGCAATTTAGCATAGCCAATTCACCTGACCCGCACATCTTTGGACTGTGGGAGGAAACCGGAGCACCCGGAGGAAACCCACGCAGACACGGGGAGAACGTGCAAACTCCACACAGTCAGTCGCCTGAGGCGGGAATTGAACCCAGGTCCCTGGCGCTGTGAGGCAGCAGTGCTAACCACTGTGCCACCGTGCCGCCCTATCTTGTGTGATTGTTGCTATGTTTTCTACACAATGACTTTAACAGCCCTTCAGAAGTAATTTACTGACTGTAAAGCACTTTGTCCTGAAGTTGTTAAAGGTACTGTATAAATGCAAATTCTTTACTGAGGAAGGCTGCACTGTTGAGGTTGCCACTCTTTGAATGAGATATCCAAACTATGCTGATACCTCATTCTATTGTTGCAATATTGAACATGTTCTTATGAGGTAGTGTCCCGATTGAGTGGCAAGTGACAGAAGGTTGGGATAATGGGTAGGTCGCATCCAAGGACCAGGAGAATCGATGCTTCGGGCACAAGCTTTTCCAGCAACACATTTTCAGCTCTGATCTCCAGCATCTGCAGTCCTCACTTTCTCCCATAATGAGTAGGTCCTCAAATTGGCAGCATGCAATCAGTAATGTCCCACAAGAATCTGTGTTAGGGCCTCAATTATGCACATTATTTATTAATGAGTTCGAAAATTGTGTAGAAGGTTGTATATTCAAGTTTGCTGATGACACACGATGGCACAGCGGCTAGCATTCCTGCCTCACAGCAACAGGGACTTGGGTTCGATTCCAGCCTTGGGCAACAGCCTGTGCGGAATTTGTAAATTCTTCCTGTGTCTGTTTGGGTTTTCTCTTGGTGCTCAGCTTTCCTCCCACAGTCCAAAGTTGTGTAGGTTAGGTGAATTGGCCATGCTAAATTGTCCGTAGTGTTCTGGGATTTTTAGATTAAGTGCATTAGTCAGGAGAAATGTAAAGTATTAGGATAGGGGAATGGGGCTGGATGGGATATTCTTCGGGAAGTCGATGTGGAATTGTTGGCCCTAATGGCCTGTTTCCACACTGTCGGGACTCTATGATTTTATGACAACAATAGTTGACATTGTGGACAATGTAAATGATAGTATAAAATTACATAGGTATTTTGATAGACTTGCTGAATTGGCAAGCTGTTACAGATGGAATTCAATGTAAGCAAGTGTTAAGTTATCCATTTCAGCCTGGAAAAGGATAAATCAGAGTACTTTCTAGATGGTATGAAATTAAATACAGTTATGTCTAAAGAAACTTGTGGTTCGGGTACATAAACCTTTAAAATGCCATGACTGGTAAGAAAGTAATAATGATAGCTAGTGGAATACTGGTCTCTATAACTAGAAGATTAGAGTATAAGGATGCAGAAGTTATGCTGCAGTTATACAAAAACCTGGTTAGATCCCTCCAGGTATATCTGAGCAGATCTGGGCACCACACCTGAGGAAGGATGTATTACTCTTGGAGGGAGTAGAACGGAGGCTTGCAAGAATGATATTTGGACTTCAGGGGTTGTGATACAAGGAGAGACAAAGCAAATTAGACCTGATTTCTCTTGAGTTTAGAAGGTTAAGGGGTGATCTGATCGATGTCTTCAAGATAATACCAGGAAAATAGTAGATAAAGATAAACTATTTCTGCTAGACTTTCTAGACCTAGTGGTATAATCTGAGAATTAGGACCCGATCATTTAGGTGAAATATTAGGAAGCACTTTTACATGCAAAGGATAGTAAATGTTGGGAACTTTCTTCTACAAATGGCAGTGAATGCAGGATAAGTTGTTCATCTTAAATCTGCGATAGATAAGCTGTTCAGAGATATGGCCAAAGAGAGGTATGTGGAGTTAGGCCACAAGTCAGACATGGTCTTATTGAATGACAGAATAGGCTCAAGGGGCTGAATGGCCTACTCTTGTTCCTATGTTCCTATTATCTTAATAAGCAAGAACAAGAAACAAAATTATTGCTGTTTCCTATTGTTAGTGCAAGCCTTAGACTAATTGTATTCACATAATTATCTTCAAATTGCCTAAAATGTTGTATGAATTATAGTAATGCATTTTTATTGTGCAGTTTATGAATGTAATGCCAGTCAGAAGATCTTCCTGTGAATTGACTTTAAGTTTTGCAATAAACTAAATCATTGATGGTCTATCTAGGAGGAAAAAAGACAACATAGTAATTGCATAAAACATAATTTGCTGCTGCAGTTTAATTAATTACTATACAAAAAGTAAAACAAGTAAGTTATTACTATTTTTCTATGTGTACCTTGGCTCTATTTTTAAGCATCAAGTTGAAGTAGGTTTAGTTCTCTGAAATCTTAAATTTTAACAAGGTGCACATGTCAGTTTATTTTCGTTTCAACTTAAAATTGTAAATTAATATGTGCTTGTTGCTAATGAAGGTGTTTTAAAATAATCCAGCAAATGATTATTATAATCCAGAAGACCTCCCGGCTTTTTATTCCAAATTCTAGTTACCCACCTCTCCTATACTGCTTTCATATATTGGTTCTAGTCTGGCGACTCCCAATTTTATAAAGGTCTTGCTGCATCTTACTCAAGGCAATCTCAATTAGTATATCAAAAAGAAAGGAATAGAAGAAGTTAGGTGAAACAGGATGGAATGAGTATAGAACGCAAACGCTGATTGTGGCAGAATAGTCTGTCTCTATGGTTTACATCTACACAGGAAGTCTTGTTGCAGTGAGGTAGCCTTCTACCTCTGGACCAGAAGCTTTGTATTTCAATCCCATGCCAGAATCTGATGCCATGGAATGTACATTCATAATATGGAGTTATAGGTTTGTTAAGTGCTGAAGAAGGCCATTTGGTCTGTCACACCCCCCAGGTATCCAAATGAGCTTCTTATCTAATGCCATTTTCCTGCCTTCTCCCTGTAATCCAGTACATTCTCTCTTTTCAAATAAGCATCTAATTTTTTTTAATTGCCTTGATTGAATTTGCCTCCACCTCTTTCTCAGGCAGTGCATTCTGACTTTAACCAATCACTGCTTGAAAAACTCTTCCTCTTGATAGGTTTTGCTTCTTTTACGTATTAGTTTAAAGCTGTGGCCTCTCATTCTTGATTCTCTCATCATTCGGAACATTTTTTTCCCTTTTTACTTTGTCCAGACCCCTCACAACTTTGAATGCTTCAATCATATCTCCTTTTAGCCTTCACTGCAAAGGAAACAGCCCTAGCTTTTGCAATCTATTTTCATAATTGAAATTCCTCATCCCTGGAAGTATTTTTGTAGCCTTTTTTGTATCCTCTCCAATACCTTTATCTCCTTCATGTGCCATTTCCAGAACTGGTGTGTGTACAAGATGGTTTACTGGATCAATATGCTGAAGAACCAACTCGAGGACAAGCCACCCTAGATTGATATTGTCTAATGAGAAAGGAATAATTGGCATTCTAGCTGTTCAAGGCAGCTTGGGGAAGAGTGACCATTGTGTGATTGAATTCTTCATTAAAACAGAGAGTGAGAAAGTTGATTCTGAGATGAGGGTCTTGAATTTAATCTGAGGAAATTAAAATTATACAAAGCACGAGCTGGCTATGATAAATTGAGGAGCATTACTTAAAGGATGGCAGTACGTAGGAGATAGTGCACGGAGGCACTACAACAATTTTTCATTCTTGGCTGGCACTAAAACAAAATGTGAAAGATGGTCTGACTATACCTAATAAGGGAAATCAGTGATAGTGGTAGATTCAAGAAAAGGGAGTACAAATTGGCCAAAAAGAGAAGCAGATGTGAGGATTGGGAGCAGGTCAGATTTCAGCAATGGAGAATAAATAAGAGGGAGAAAATATAGTACAAGTGTAAACTTGTGGGGAGCATACAAACTGATTGTAAAAACATACATAGATATATGAAGGAAAAATGTTAGTGAAGTGTAGGTCCCTTACACTCAGAAACTGGAGAATTTATAAGGGGGGACCAAAAAGATGACAGACCGTTAGATATGTATCTTGGGTCTATCTTCACAAAGGAAGACACAAACAAATCTCAATAATGCTGGGAAACACGTGGTCTAACCAAAGCATAGAATTGAAGGAAATCAGTATTTGTAGGCAAATGATGTTGGAGAAACTGATAGGATTAAGGGCCCTACAATCCCTACAGTCCAATTGCCTACATCCCAGAGCATTTAAGGAAGTGGCCTAGAAATAGTGGAAAATTTATGGTCATCTTTTAAAACCTATAGACTCTAGAATAGTTCCTTTGGATTGGAGGGTAGCTAATGTAACCCTACTATTTTAAAAAGGAGTTAGAGAGAAGATAGGGAATTTTAGACCAGTTAGCCTGACATTGGTAGTAGGGAAAATACTAGAAGAAAGTGATGACTGCAGGTGTTGGAGATCAGAGTCGAGAGCGTGGTGCTGGAAAAGCATAGCAGGTCAGGCAGCATCTGAGGAGCAGGAAAATATTTAGCAGCAGAGCACTTGCAAAACAGTGACAGAATTGTACAAAATTAGTATGAAATTATGAAAAAGGAATCATGCTTGACAAATTTATTGGAATTTTTTCAAGGATGTAACTGGTAAAGTTGATAAGAGGGAATCAGTAGATGTGGTTTACTGGGCCCATCAGAAGGAGTTCAATAAGGTTCCACTTAAGAGATCAACATGCAAACTTACAGCTCATGCAATTGGGACAACTGTACTGACGTGGATAAAGAATTATTTGGCAGACAGGAAACAAAGAGTAAAAACAAGGTGACCAATGGAGTACTGCAAGGATCCTGCTTAGATCCCAGCTATTAGCAAAATCCACATTAATGATTTAGATGAGGGAGCTAAATGTAATATCTACAAGCTTGCAGATGGCACAAAACAGAGTGGGGTGGGGTGAACTGTGAACTGCGTCAGTGTGATTTTGACAAATTGAGTGAGTGGGGAAAACGCAAAGCAGATGAAGCTTGTACGGATAAACGTGAGGTTATCTACTCTGGTAATAAAACAGGAATTATTGTCAGTATGGTCGTAGATTAGGAAAGGGGAAGCCATAATGAGACTTGGCATCTTCATTCATAAGTTGTGAAAGCTTTTGGGGTGGCACGGTGGCTCAGTGGTTAGCACTGCTGCCTCACAACACCAGGGTCCCAGGTTTGATTCCAGCCTCGGGTGACTGTCTGTGTGGAGTTTGCACATTCTCCCTGTGTCTGTGTGGGTTTCCTCCAGGTGCTCCAGTTTCCTCCCACAGTCTAAAGACGTGCAGGTTAGGTGAATTGCCCATAGTGTTAGGTGCATTAGTCAGAGGGAAATAGGTCTGGGTGGGTTACTCTTCAGAGGGTCAGTGTGGACTGGTTGGGCCAAAGAGCCTGTTTCCACACTGTAGTGAATCTAATCTAATCTAGTCTATGCAGGTGCAGTAGGTGGTGCAGAAAGCAAATGGTATGTTGACCTTCATTGAGAAACAATTTGAGTACAAGAACAGGGACATCTTGTTGCAATTGTGCAAGGCCTTAGTCAGACCACATCTGCAGTATTGCATGCAGCTCTGGTCTCCTTATCTGAGGAAGGATGTTCTGGCAATTGAGGGAATGCAACAAGATTTATTAGGCTAATTCCTGAGATTACAGGACTGACATAGAGTCATAGAGATATACAGCACAGAAACAGAACCTTTGGACCAACTCGTTCATGCTGACCAGATATCCCAACCCAATCTAGTCCTAGCTGCCTGCACCCTTCCTATTCATGTACCCATCCAGATGCCTTTTAAATGTTGCAATTGTACTAGCCTCCACCACTTCCTCTGGCAGCTCATTCCATACATGTACCACCCTCTGCGTGAAACATTTGCCCCTTAGGTCTCTTTTTTATCTTTCCCCTCTCACCCTAAACCTATGCCCTCTGGTCCTGGACTCCCCCACCCCAGGGAAGAGACCTTGTCGATTTATCCTATTCATGCCCCTCATGATTTTATGCACCTCTATAAGGTAACCCATCAGCCTCCTACGCTCCAGGGAAAACAGCCCCACCTATTCAACCTCCCCCTAAAGCTCAAATTCTCCAACTCTGGCAACATCCTTGTAAATCTTTTCTGAACCCTTTCAAGTTTCACAACATCCTTCTGATTGGAAGGAGACCAGAATTGCACACAATATTCCAAAAGTAGCCTAATCAATGTCTTGTACAGTTGCAACATGACCTCCCAACCCCTGTACTCAATACTCTGACCAATAATGGAAAGCATGCTAAACACCTTCTTCACTATCCTATCTACCTGCGACACCACTTTCATGGAGCTATGAACCTGCATTCCAAGGTCTCTTTGTTCAGCAACACTCCCTAAGACCTAACCATTAAGTGGATGAATCCTGCTAAGATTTGCGTTCCCAAAATGCAGCATCTTGCATTTATCTAAATTAAGCTCTACCTGCCGCTTCTCAGCCCATTGGCCCATCTAGTCAAGATCCTGTAATAATCTGAGGTAACCTTCTTCGCTATCCACTACATGTTCAATTTTGGTGTCATCTGCAAACTTACTAATTATACCTCTTATGCGCACATTCAAATCATTTGTATAAATGACGAAAAGTAGTGGATCCAGCACTGATCCTTGAGGCACTCCACTGATCACAGGCCTATGTCTGAAAAACAACCCTCTACCACCACCCTGTTTTCTACTGTTGAGCCAGTTCTGTATCCAAATGGTTAGTTCTCCCTGTATTCCATCGGACCTAATCTTGCTAACTAGTCTCCCATGGGGAGCCTTGTCAAACGCCTTACTGAAGTTCATATAGCTCATGTCCACCATTCTGCCCTCATCAATCCTCTTTGTTACTTCTTCAAACAACTCAATCATGTTTGTGAGACATGATTTCCCACGCACAAAGCCATGTTGACTATCCCAAATCAGTCCTTGCCTTTCCAAATACATGTACATCCTGTCCCTCAGGATCCCCTCCAACAACATGCCCACCACTGATGTCAGGCTCACCGGTCTATAGTTCCCTGGCTTGTCCTAACCACTCTTCTTAAACAGTAGCACCACGTTAGCCAACCTTCCGTCTTCTGGCACCTTACATGTGACTATCGATGATACAAGTATCTCAGCAAGGGGCCTAGAAATCACTTCCCTAGCTTCCCACAGAGTTCTGGGGTACACCTGATCATGTCCCGGGGATTTATCCACCTTTAACCATTTAAAGACATCCAGCACTTCCTCTTCTGTAATATGGACATTTTACAAGATGTCACCATCTATTTCCCTACAATCTCTATCTTCCATGTCCTTTTCCACAGTAAATCCTGATGCAAAATACTCATTTAATATCTTCCCCAACTTCTGTGGCTCCACACAGAGGGCACCCTCTTTGAGGTGGCCTGTTTGCTTCCTAGTTACCCTTTTGACCTTAATGTATTTGTAAAACCCTTTGGATTCTCCTTAATTCTATTTGCCAAAGCTATCTCATGTCCCCTTTTTGCCCTCCTGATTTCCTTCTTTAGTATATTCCTACTGTCTTTATATTCTTCTAAGGATTCATTTGATCTATCTTGTCTATACTTGACATATGCTTCCTTTCTTTTCTTAACCAAACCCTGAATTTGTCTCGTCATCCAGCATTCCCTATACCTACCAGCCTTTCCTTTCACCCTCACAACAATAGACTTTCTGTCGACTCTCGTGATCTAATTTCTGAAGGCTTTCCATTTTCCAGCCGTCCCTTTACCTGTGAACATCTGCTGACAATCAGTTTTTGAAAATTCTTGCCTAATACCATCAAAATTGGCCTTTCTCCAATTTAGAACTTCAACTTTTAGATCTGGTCTATCCTTTTCCATCATTATTTTAAATCTAATAGAATTATAGTTGCTGGCCCCAAAGTGCTCCCCCACTGTCACCTCAGTCACCTGCCCTGCCTCATTTCCCAAGAGTAGGTCAAGTCTTGCACTTTCTCTACTGTGTACATCCACAAATTGAATCAGAAAATTTTCTTATACACACTTAACAATTCCTCTCCATCTAACCCCTTAACACTATGGCAGTCCAAGTCTTTGTTTGGAAAGTTAAAATCCCCTACCATAACCACCCTATTATTCTTACAGATATCTGAGATCTCCTTACAAATTTGTTTCTAAATTTTCTTCTGACTATTAGGGGGTCTATAATATGAAGAGAGACTAGATCAATTAGGACTATACTCACTGAATTTGTCAACACATGACCAAGTAAGCTGATTGTCAGCCAGTAAATCTTTATAATTTGCTTGTCAGTAGGTGAAAGAGTTTCCCATACAACCATCTTCAGAAGGCAATGACAAATAACTGTAGCGTTTTCCCCATAAGCATGAACCAGCACAATGAAAGTCAATGCCTAATCCTTCCTAGTGAGGATGAGAGAATAGCCTGACATTCTAGCAATTTAAGAAAAACCTCCTGCTCTAAAGAATGATAACAGCTTTTGTAATTAACTGCAATTGCACTTTTTTTGGCTTGGTGTTTTGAGGAAAGGTATATAATGTTTGCTGCAAGTGTTTAACAGCCTGCTGTATTTAAGGAACGATATTATTTCAGTGGACGTAGTTTGGAGAAGGTTCACTGATATGAAGGGATTATTTATCAGCAAAGGTTAAACAGGTTGCATTCCACTCATTGGGATTTGCAAGAATGAGAGGTGATCTCATTGAGACATACAGGATTCTTAATAGGCTTGACATGGTAAATACTGAAAGGATGTTTCCCCTTATGGGATAATATATGACCAGAGGGCATAGTCTCAAAATTTAGGGACACCGATTTAGGAATGAGATGAGGAGGAAGTTCTTCCCTTATTGCCACACAGAACTTTGGGACACTGTCCCCATTTATATTTCAGGCTGAGATAGATTCTTGATCAATAGGGAAATGACAGGAAAGTGGACGTGGGGAGTATTAGATCAGTCATGATACTATTTCCTTTTTAATTTATTCATTCATGGGATGAGAGGGTCACCGGCTAGGCCAGCATGTATTGTCCATCGCTAATTGCCCTGAGGGCAGTTCAGAGTCAAACGTATTCGCCATCTGCCAAAGCGTGATTCAAACCAATGTTCCAAGAGCATTAACCCCGTGGTTCTAGGTCACGAGCCCAGTCACAATACCACAATGCCACTGCTACAGGTTGGAGAAACAGCACATGTACCAGCAACCAGAATGGGAGCCAAATTCCAGAATCCTCTTCTCAGTTCAACAGCAGCAGCATTCTTTTTTTTTGTAGATATTTTTATTGAAATTTAACATTTTTGCAAATTTACAAAAATAAACAAAACTCTCAAATACAAACATTGATGTACAATTAAATCATATATACAATAGTCATAATTTAACAAAGAAAAGAGAAAGAAAGAAAACAAAAAAAAGAAAAAAAAAGAAACGAAAAAAAGAAAGAAAAAAAACCTCAACTTTCTACTAATCTAACCTATAACTAACCAGAGTGTATACCTAAGTCTCTTACATGCTCGGAATGTATAAACATCAAATATAATAAAACCCGTATTCGCGCAGGATTCCTCTCCCAAGGGGCCCCGGAGCAGCCCGGTCTGAATTCTTCACTAAATAAAAGCCCTTGTTAGGATAGCCGAAATATCTGCATTTATATAATTCAAAAAGGGCTGCCATATTTTATAAAATAATTCAGTCTTTCGGTGCACCATATTTGTGAGGAAGTCAAGGGGGATATATTCCATAATTAATCTGTGCCAATTTGAAAGTCCAGGGGGGCCCTCAGCCACCCAGTTCACCAAAATATTTTTCCTTGCACAGAAAGAGAGAATAGAAAATAGTCTCTTCCCATGCATATCCAGAGATGAGAGGTTCGAAAAGCCCAAAAGGAGAGATACAGGGTCCACCCTAATTTCCGTTCCTAAACTTTCTGTCAGGGTATTTGCCACTTTAGTCCAGTATCTGCGGATTTTCTGACAAGTCCACAGACAATGTGCAAGAGTACCCACCTCTATTTTGCATTTGGGACACATTGGAGATGCTCCTGCCTTAAATTTTGCCAGTCGAGCCGGAGCTATATGGGCCCTATGAAGTATCTTTAGTTGGATAGCCTGAGTTCTGTTACAGACAGCAATTCTTCTAGCATTTTCCCAAATGTCATTCCACATATCCTCAGAGATTTCTAGCCCCAAGTCCTGCTCCCATGTTTTAAGCAGGTCATCCATGTCTCCTGAGACTCCATCATGTAGCAAATGGTATATAGTACTAACGGAGGATGCCCCCGCTGGTCGTAAGACATTACGTTCTCTGTCTGATTTATAAAGACTATCTATTAATGTAGTCTTCCTCTGTATATAATCTCGAACTTGGAAGTATCGAAAGAGATCCCCATTAGGTATTCCGAATTTCAGACGCAGCTGCTCAAAGGACATCAGGATCCCATCTTTAAATAGGTCCCCTAAGCATGAGATGCCCCTGGATCTCCAGAGTTTAAAGGTGGCATCTGTAATCCCCGGTTGGAATCCCCATGCGCCTACTATTGGTGCATGGGGGGATGTTTTATGTGAGTTACCCTCATTTTGCCGCATTATATTCCAGGCCTTAATTGTGTTTAATATTATGGGATTTTTACAGTGGTCTGTAATGATTTTCTTCTTATCTGAAAATAAAAGGTTAATGAGTGGGTATTTTACTTGGGAGGCTTTGATATCCAGCCAAATTGATTGTGGATCAGATGAAACCCAATCAGCTATGTAACTTAGTAGGGAGCTTAACTGATATTTCCTAAAGTCTGGGAAGTCCAGTCCTCCCCTTGCCTGTGGAAGCTGTAGTTTCTTCAGCTTAATAAGGGGCCGTCTATGGTTCCAAATAAAGGAGCCCAACCAGCCATATAATTTACGTAGGGCTAGCCTTGGCAGCATCAGCGGGAGCATTCTCATAGGATATAAGAGACGGGGCAGAACATTCATTTTAATTAATGCTATTCTCCCTAGCCAGGAAATCGGAAGGTCTCTCCATCGCTGGAGGTCCTGCCTTATCCTTTCCATTAATTGTACAAAATTAGCCCTATACAGCTGATCAAATACTGGCGTGATAAAAATACCTAAATATAAGAAGCCCTCCAGGGACCAACAGAAGGGAAAAGGGGATCCGTCCATTAAGTGGGGTATCATAGCCAGACCACCCATTGGCATGGCTTCCGATTTTGAAAAATTAATTTTATAGCCTGAGAATGCACTAAATGTATTAATAACTTGAATTAGACGAGGCACTGACATTAAAGGATTACTGAGGAATAAGAGAACGTCATCTGCATAGAGGGTAATTTTGTGTTTACCTGTACCAATCCTCGGGGCCGTTATATTAGGATCAGTCCGGATGGCTTCTGCTAATGGTTCGATTATCAGTGTAAACAACAATGGTGAGAGAGGACATCCTTGACGGCAGCCCCTACCCACACTGAAGCCATCCGAGCTTAACCCATTAGTAATAACAGCTGCTTTGGGGTCATTATACAATGTTGAAACCCATTTGGTAAACACCTGTCCAACGCCAAACCTTTCCAATGTGTAAAATAAATATGACCATTCAACCCTATCAAATGCCTTTTCCGCATCCAATGAAATTACTACTCCTGGTATCTTTCCCTGATGACAGGCTTGGATCATATTCAAGACCCTTCTGATATTATTGGATGATCTGCGGCCCTTAATAAATCCCGTCTGGTCCTCCTTTATAATATATGGCAGTACCCTTTCTAGTCTTAGTGCTAACATTTTTGAGAGAATTTTAAAGTCTACATTTAGTAAGGATATTGGTCTGTAAGATGCACAATCTTCTGGGTCTTTTCCTTTTTTGAGGATAAGAGAAATATTTGCTTCTTTCAGCGTGGGCGGGAGACAGACCTGACTATGCGCAAAATTATACATATCCATAAGTGGGTCAACCAATATTCCTGTAAATTCTTTATAGAATTCAGCTTGAAAACCATCCGGGCCCGGTGCTTTTCCGCTCTGAAGTTGCCTAATTGCCTCAAGTATCTCTTGGACTGTTAAAGGGGTATTTAGGGCCAACACCTGTTCCGGAGTCAGGCCCGGGAAGGTCAAATTTTTTAAAAATGACTGCATCCTCCTAATCCTATCTTAACAATCCTGCGATCTATATAGTTCAGAATAAAATTCTTTAAAGGTCGCATTGATCTTTTTATGATCATGAGTCAGGGTACCTGTACTTTCCTTGATGGTCGGAATAGTTTGAGGGGCTTTCTTTTTCTTTGCAAGAAATGCTAAGTATCTACCCGGTTTGTCGCCATATTCATATAATCTTTGTTTCGCAAATAATATTTCCCTTTTAGCCGTTTGAGTAAGCGCGGTGTTTAAAGCTGTCCTAAGAGCTGTAATCCTCTGCAATTTTGTGATAGAAGGTCTATCAGCGTATGCTGTTTCGGCTGCTTTTAGGCGAGCTTCGAGCAGATGCTGTTGCTCTCCCTTCATTTTCCTCTGGGTCGCTGAATAGGAGATGATCAAACCTCGTGCATAAGCTTTGATGGTCTCCCACATCATTGACGGATTGCTAGCCATACCAGTATTAATTTCTAAAAAAGTTTTAAGTTCTTGGGAGAAGTACTTTAAAAATTTGCTTTCTTTTATCAGGAAGGGGTCCATACGCCAATGCCGAGCAGATGTCCCATTGTTCTTTACCTTAGTTTCCATGTATACAGCGGCATGGTCAGAGATTGCTATAGTACCTATTTTACAGGTTGCTATAGAGTTTAGAAAAATCGATGGGGCAAAAAACATATCAATTCTTGTGTGACATTTATGTGGATTAGAGTAGAAAGAAAAATCTCTACCCTGTGGATGGAGACATCTCCATACATCTACCAATCCTAATTCTTTATTCAGGTCCGCCAGTTGTCTAGATCTGGGAGATACTCCAGCGGCACTCTTGGGAATCCTGTCTATTTCCGGATCCATAATACAATTAAAGTCTCCCCCTATAATTGTATGACGGGCACCAAAGGCCATCAGTTTTGAAAAAGCTTCTGTTATGAATTTAAAGGGGTGTGCCGGGGGGCAGTATACATTTAAGATCCCATATTCCTCTCCATTTATGAGGGCTTTAATCAAAATATATCGTCCAGATTCATCTTTTATCTGATTTAGAATTTTCAAAGGGAAGTTCTTCCGGACAAGGATAACGACTCCCCTGCTTTTTGAATTAAAAGAGGAAAAAAAGGCCTGATCAAATCCGCCCTGTCGTAATTTTAAGTGTTCTTTATCCGACAGATGTGTCTCCTGTAGGAGAGCTATATCAACTCTCTCCTTCTTAAGATTTGATAATATTTTCTTCCTTTTAACTGGCGAATTACTCCCCCTGACATTCCAGGTGCACCACTTAACCGACTGTTCAGCCATAATCATCTGGACAGATCCGAGACCCCTCGGGAGGGGAAACCCTATCTAGAACATCCCGAGCATGGAGCATACAAGATTTACAAAAGTAAAAATTCTCTGATACACTTAAAACAATATAACAAAAAACTCTTTCTAAGTATAAAAAATATAAAACATTTCGAATTGGAGATTTTCTCCCTTGTTCCCAGGGAGCGTCACTTCCTCTCCCACAGTCCATCTTACCCTCTTCCAACCAGTGCCCCACCCTTGACCCAGGTGTTCCTCAATAAAATGAGGAGAATTCAAATATAATATAAAGCTAGAGTTAACAGTGAACACCCCACCCCCACCCACACCCACATCTAAATATATTTGGGAATATTAATACCATATATAACTATAAGATTACAATCTCAACATGTAATACTTAAATATAATACCACAAAATAACAGGGGAAAGAAAAACAACCCTGCTCCTAAAAACAGAAGTAAAATAGAGTAAGGTAACCACCTCTCCCCATCAACATTAACCAAACGTCCCAACATATATATATATACATACACACATAGGGGGAAAGATAAGAAAAGATGAAGGGATGTAAACCAAAATAATGGGAAAGGCAGACCAGCGTCCACAATCTCTTACAGTTTATTTAAGAGAGTCCAAGAATTCCTTAGCCTTCTCCGGTGATCCGAAGTTATATATAGATCCTTTGTGGCTAAGGCGTAGCGTCGCTGGATATCGTAAGGAGTACTGGATATTTAAGTCCCTTAAACGCTTCTTCGCCTCATCGAATGCCTTCCTCTTTCGGACCAAAGCTGGGGAGAAGTCCTGGAACAGCATGATCCTGGATCCTTTGTGGGTCATAGCTTGGGGATCTTTTCCCAGATTTCTTGAGGCTTCCAGGAGCATCTGCCTCTCCCTATAGCTCTGCAGCTGGAACAGGACCGGGCGTGGGCGCTGGGTTGAGCCGGGTCCACGTACTGTGACCCGGTAGGCCCATTCTACCCTTACCTGGCCTGATCCATTATGCAGATTTAAAAGTTGTGGCAGCCAATGCTCTAAGAATGCTGTTAGCTGACCTCCCTCTTCCTGTTCGGGCAGGCCCAACAACTGAATATTTTTTCTACGACATCGATTTTCGAGGTCATCAATGTGGTTTTCTAGGTTCTGGACTCGATTCTCAAGAAAACGGATGTGGTCGGCTGTTGATTTTATCCCAGTCTCTGAGGCTGCGGCCTTCGACTCCACCTCTCTGACTCGGCACTCCAATTCCTGAATGTCTCTGCCCTGCTTCTGCAGCTCGGCTGATAGTGCTTCTCTGCTCTGCCGAGACTCATCGATAAAAGCATCAATCTTCGCCTCCCACCTGGCAAACATCTCCTCAAAGCTCATCTTCATTGGTAAATCTCCTGAAGTAGCTGAAGACACCTTTGTTGCAGCTGAAGAGGGAGAGGGTGGGGGAGGGGTCCCTGCTTTCTTAGAGCCGCCTGTTCCCTTCCCTTTACTCATTTTCCAGCTAGTATTAGACTATTTAAATGTACTAATAGGTAACTATTTAAGGTTAACAACTATTATAAATGGTTTAGTGAGTGTGGTGGGGGTGGATAGCCCACTTTTCCCAAGTTTTGGGTAGAGCACTGTGGACTCAGTCTTGCTGGGTCGCCGCCATCTTGGATCCCCCCCAGCAGCAGCATTCTTAACAGGGATACGTCAAACAAAAAAATATTCAAACTAAATCTAACAGTGTACAAAATTACAGAACCTTTGCTGTTCTACTGCTTTTAGTAGAAGATAGCACATAGCAGAAGGAAGCAAGCAAAACATGTCATGATTCCAATAACCTAACATATTTATTTCTATTAGTTGGCCTGAGATTCTGACATAGATCAGTTTGCATAAAATATGGTGTATAGTGGAAATTTGAAATCGAGCACAAAATGACATATTAAGCAGCTCCTGAAGCGTGAATGGAGAAAGAAATAGAACTAATGTTTCAGATAATTATGTTTGATTAGAACTGTTCTCGTGAAAGATGATTGACTTGAAATGTCAGTTCTCTTTCATTCTCCAGACTGGCAAGGTATTTTCAACATTTCTGTTACAAGATTTCCTGGCCTTTCACTTCACAACACCTTTACCCAATTCACTATAGGCATGTGTACATCAGTTCAAATAACTGTCGATACATTATGTAGATACATTGTCAACCACAGTATTGATTTCTAAAATGATACTGAACTCAGAAAATTATAGTCAAAATAAATCTCTTACTGGCACTTTGTTTTCTTATGCAGTGGCAGAATGTGAATGGTATAACGGGGAATAAACACAAATCGTATGTACTGAACACGTTTTAACTGGCTGCATAGCTAGTGTGTCCAAGCATTTGTCACATGCTGTTTTAGAATAGATTAGATTCACTACAGTGTGGAAACAGGCCCTTCGGCCCAAGAAGTGCACACCGACCCTCCGAAGAGCACCCCACCCAGACCCATTCCCCTACATTCACCCCTGACTAATGCACCTAACACCACGGGCAATTTAGCATGGCCAGTTCACCTAACCTGCACATCTTTGGACTGTGGGAGGAAACCGGAGCACCCGGAGGAAACCCACATAGATACGGGGAGAATGTGCAAACTCCACACAGACAGTTGCCCGAGGTGGGAATTGATCTCAGGTCCCTGGCGCTGTGAGGCAGCAGTGCTAACCGCATATTATGGTCACTTGTGTTCACGAGTGTGTCAATTATAAACTGAAACCTCACTGATTCAAGCCACCTAAATGTCATCGAGTCACAGAGATGTACAGCATGGAAACAGACCCTTCGGTCCAACCTGTCCGTGCCGACCAGATATCCCAACCCAATCTAGTCCTACCTGCCAGCACCCGGCCCATATCCCTCCAAACCTTTCCTATTCATATACCCATTCAGATGCCTCTTAAATGTTGCAATTGTACCAGCCTCCACCATATCCTCTGGCAGCTCATTCCATACACATACCACCCTTTGTATAAAACGTTGCCCCATAGGTTTCTTTTATATCTTGCCCTTCTCACCCCAAACCTATGCCGTCAAATTCTGGACTCCCCGACCCCAGGGAAAAGACTTTGTCCTATTTATCCTATCCATGCCCCTCATAATTTTGTAAATCTCTATAACGTCACCCCCTCAGCCTCGGATGCTCCAGGGAAAACAGCCCCAGCCTGTTCAATTTCTGCCTATTGCTCAAATCCTCCAATCCTGGCAACATCCTTGTAAATCTTTTCTGAACACTTTCAAATTTCACAACATCTTGCCAATAGGAAGGAGACCAGAATTGTACGCAATATTCCAACAATGGCCTAACTAATGTCCTGTACAGCCGCAATATGACGTCCCAACTCCTGTACTCAATACTCTGACCAATAAAGGAAAACAGACCAAATGCCTTCTTCACTATCCTATCTACCTGCGACTCCACTTTCAAGGAGCTATGAACCTGCACTCCAAGGTCTCTTTGTTCAGCAACACTCCCTAGGACCTTACCATTAAGTGTATAAGTCCTGCTAAGATTTGCTTTCCCAAGATGCAGCACCTCACATTTATCTGAATTAATCTCCATCTGCCACTTCTCAGCCCATTGGCCCAACTGGTCAAGATCCTATTATAATCTGAGGTAACCGTCTTCGCTGTCCACTACACCTCCAATTTTGGTGTCATCTGCAAACTTACTAACTGTACCTCTCATGCTCGCATCCAAATCATTTATGTAAATGACAAAAAGTAGAGGACCCAGCACCGATCCTTGTGGCACTCCACTGGTCACAGGCCTTCAGTCTGAAAAACAACCCTCCACTACCACCTTCTGTCTTCTACCTTTGAACCAGTTCTGTATCCAAATGGCTAGTTCTCCCTGTAATCCGTGAGATCTAACCTTGCTGATAAATCTCCCATGGGGAACCTTGTCAAATGCCTTACTGAAATCCATAGAGATCACATCTACCGCTTTGCCGTCACCAATCCTCTTTGTTAAAAAACTCAATCAAGTTTGTGTGATATGATTTCCCGTGCACATAGCTATGTTGACTATCCCTCATCAGTCCTTGCCTTTCCAAATACATGTACATCCTGTCCCTCAGGATTCCCTCCAACAACCTGCCTATCACTGACTGCAGTCTCACTGGTCTATAGTTCCCTGGCTTGTCCTTATCATCCTTCTTAAATAGTGGCACCACGTTAGCCGATGTCAGGTGAAAACAGGGTAAAAACAATGATTGCAGATGCTGAAAACCAGATTCTGGATTAGTGGTGCTGGAAGAGCACAGCAGTTCAGGCAGCATCCGAGGAGCAGTAAAATCGATGTTTCGGGCAAAAGCCCTTCATCAGGAATACAGGCAGAGAGCCTGAAGGGTGCAAAGATAAGTGAGAGGAGGATGGGGGTGGGGAGAACGTAGCATAGAGTACAATAGGTGAGTGGGGGAGGGGATGAAGGTGATAGGTCGGGGGGGAGGGGGGAGTACCACCCCTGCTCATGACTCCACCCCCGTCTCCCCCACCACCACACCCACTCCAGTTACTGGCTCCAACCCCACTCCCAGCTCCACACCCACACCAGATCCCAGCTCCCAGCCCTGCCGAGATTTCACCATCCCTCCAGACCTTCCCCTCACTGAGGACAAACGATCAGTTCTCAGCAAAGGACTCACCTTCATCCCCCTCTGTCCACGCATCAATGAATTTAATACATGCTGTGACGTCAAACACTTCCGCCGCCAAGCTTACTTTCACAATCAGGACTCCCGCCCACCTTCTGAGGACCCCTTCACCCACCTTCAACACACTGCATCCACCTGGACACCCCACACTGGCCTATTGCCTGCCCTCGACCTCTTCATTTCCAACTGCTGCCGGGACATTAACCACCTCAACCTGTCTACACCCTCCCCCACTCCAACCTCTCACCCTCACAACGCTCAGCCCTCCACTCCCTCTGCTCCAATCCCAACCTCACCATCAAGCCAGCAGATAAAGGGGGCGCAGTGGTAGTCTGGCACACTGACCTCTACACCGCTGAAGCCAGACGCCAAATCGAGGACACCTCTTCCTACCGCCCCCTCAACCAGGACCCCACCCCGCCCATCACCAAACCATTATCTCCCAGACCGTACAGAATCTCATCACCTCAGGAGATCTCCCACCCACAGCTTCCAACCTCATAGTCCGGGAACCCCGCACTGCCCGGTTCTACTTCCTTCCCAAGATCCACAAGCCTGAGTACCCTGGCTGACCCATAGTCTCAGCATGCTCCTCCCCCACTGAACTCATTTCTACCTACCTCGACACTGTCCTATCCCCTCAGTCCAGGAACTCTCCACATACGTTCGACACACCACCCACATCCTCTACCTCTTGCAAGACGTCCGTTTCCCCGGCCCCCAAAGCCTCATCTTCACCATGGATATCCAATCCGTCTACACCTCCATCTGCCATGACCAGGGCCTCCAAGCCCTCCGTTTCTTCCTCTCCCAACGTCCCCAACAGTACTCTTCCACTGACACTCTCATTCGTTTGGCCGAACTGGTCCTCACCCTTAACAATTTCTCCTTCGAATCCTCCCACTTCCTCCAGACCAAAGGGGTAGCCATGGGCACCCGTATGGGCCCCAGCTATGCCTGTCTCTTTGTTGGCTACGTAGAACAGTCGATCTTCCGTAATTACACCGGCACCACTCTCCACCTCTTCCTACACTACATTGATGACTGCATGGGCGCCACCTCGTGCTCTCGCGAGGAAGTTGAGCAATTTATTAACTTCACCAACGCATTCCACCCTGACCTTAAATTTATGTGGACCATCTCTGACACCTCCCTCCCCTTCCTAGACCTCTCCATCTCCATTAATGATGACCGACGTGACACCGACATTTTTTATAAACCCATCAACTGCCACAGCTACCTGGATTACACCTCTTCCCCCCCACCTCCTGCAAAAATGCCATCCCGTATTCCCAATTCTTCCGCCTCTGCCGTATCTGTTCCCAGGAGGGCCAGTTCCACCACAGAACACACCAGATGGCCTCCTTCTTTAGAGACCACAATTTTCCTTCCCACGTGGTTAAAGATGCCTCCAATGCATCTTGTCCACTTCCCGCACCTCCACCCTCAGACCCCACCCCTCCAACTGTAACAAGGACAGAGCGCCCCTGGTGCTCACCTTCCACCCTACCAACCTTCGCATAAACCAAATCATCCGCTGACATTTCTGCCACCTCCAAACAGACCCCACCACCAGGGATATATTTCCCTCCCCACTCCTTTCCGCCTTCCACAAAGACCGTTCCCTCCATGACGACCTGGTCAGGTCCACGCCTCCCTACAACCCACCCTCCCGTCCTTGCACCTTCCCCTCCCACAGCAGAAATTGAGAAACCTGCGCCCATACCTCCTCCCTCACCTCCATCCAAGGCCCCAAAGGAGCCTTCCACATCCATCAAAGTTTTACCTGCACATCCACCAATAACATTTATTGTATCCGTTGCTCCCGATGCGGTCTCCTCTACATTGGGGAGACTGGACGCCTCTTCGTGGAGCGCTTTAGGGAACATCTCTGGGACACCAGCACCAATCAACCACACCAGCCTGTGGCCCAACATTTCAACTCCCTCTCCCACTCTGCCGATGACATGAAGGTGCTGGGCCTCCTTCACCACCATTTCCTCACCACCAGACGCCTGGAGAAAGAATGCCTCATCTTCCACCTCGGAACACTTCAACCCCAGGGCATCAATGTGGACTTCAACAGTTTCCTCATTTCCCCTTCCCCCACCTCACCCTAGTTCCAAACTTCCAGCTCAGCACTGTCCCCATGACTTGTCCGACCTGCCTATCTTCTTTTCCACCTATCCACTCCACCCTCCCCCCACCGACCTATCACCTTCATCGGCTCCCCCACTCACCTATTGTACTCTATGCTACGTTCTCCCCACACCACCTCCTCTCACTTATCTCTCCACCCTTCAGGCTCTGTGCCTGTATTCCTGATGAAGGGCTTTTGCCCGAAACGTGGATTTTACCGCTCCTCGAATGCTGCCTGAACTGCTGTGCTTTTCCTGCACCTATAATCCAGAACAATGTCAAGTGAACTCATTTGCAGAAATTATTGTAGACATTTCAAAAATTTTGTATTTAGTCTAGGATGTTTCAGAATTTTTGGCAATTTGAAATGGCCATCGTAATCTGAAAAAGTAGTTATATGTGTGCAAGAATGTTTATTTATAGATTTTGGAGATTTGATTGAGTAATAAGTTGCTGCTTTGCTTTCTACCATGACAAGTACATGAATAGGAAAGGTTTAGAGGGATGTGGGTCAGGAGCAGATGGGTGGGACTAGTTGAGTTTGGAATTATGTTTGGCATGGACTGGTTGGACCGAAGTCAAGAGTGTGCTGCCAGAAAAGCACAGCAGGTCAGGCAGCATCCGAGGAGCAGGAAAATCAACGTTCGGGCAAAAGCCCTTCATCAGGAATGAGGCTGGGAGTTGGACCGAAGGATCAGTTACTGTACTGTCTGACTCTATGAATAAGCTATGAAAAAATGGCCAAGGCATTATTGGGAGTCAGAAGGCAGATGCTTTCTTCCCTATAGTTTTTTTATCGAACTTTTGGTTAAACGTTTTTTTATACTTAGTTGTTTTTGTGATTTAAGGAAGAAAGGCTTGTATGTAAAGGAGTCTTTCACAATCACAAGATGTCTCAAAGCACTTTGCAGCCAATAAGTACTTCTGAAGTGTAGTATATGTTGTAAGACTGGAAACATTTCAACAATCAGATCTCATAGTCTACACTGTAACAATGTGCAAATCTGTTCTATTTTCATTGATTATTTGAAATTATTGACTTGTCTAATCGCAAAATAAATTAATTTATATTTCCAGTCCAAAAGAGCAATAGTGGAACGAAAGAACTAACAAACAAAATCCAGAAACCTAATTTAAAAAAGCTTGTTCTTTTAACAGCTGCATTCCATGTACACAATCTATGTCCAAGACAGAATAATGGCCGGAGCAGCTTTAACACTAGAGCTTGCAATGCTGAGATAATTCCACAAACAGGATTGCATTTCTGGTGATTTTATAATAGCTGAGCAACAGCAAGTTCAGGGAAATGTTTTATATATTCCATAATATGAATATTCTATAAATAGCTTGAAAATTTGAGGGTTTTTTCCATTATTTGAGGGAACTACTCAATATGTCAATATACTTTGGTCTCTACATTATTCATCTTTGGTCACCTGCTATACAGAATAATCACTGTGACATATTGAGTCTATTCCTAAGCTTGTGTGATCACTAGTATAATTTTCTCCAACTTCTTACCCTTACACCTTGGTGATTAGATTAGATTACTTACAGTGTGGAAACAAGCCCTTCAGCCCAACAAGTCCATACTGACCCGCCGAAGCGCAACCCACCCATTCCCCTATATTTACCCCTTACCTAACACTACGGGCAATTTAACATGGTCAATTCACCTGACCCGCACATCTTTGGACTGTGGGAGGAAACCGGAGCACCCAGAGGAAACCCACGCAGACACGGGGAGAACGTGCAAACTCCACACAGTCAGTCGCCTGAGGCGGGAATTGAACCCAGGTCTCTGGCGCTGTGAGGCAGCAGTGCTAACCACTGTGCCAACATGCCACCCACTGTGACCATAGAGAAAAGTGCAGGGTATGCCAGTTCATTCAATATTTTCTCTGACCACTGCAACACATCAGTTGTTTATTTAGTCTTGCCTGGAAAATAGCAGTATTATCTGGAAAGCGTTTTATGTTTTGGCATGCTTCCAGTTATTTTATTCGTGGTTTCCTGTTAATTATAGAAGGGTGCCTGTAGAATGTTTATAGCATTTGAAATTAAAATGACATACTATTAGGAGAAAGTGAGGACTACAGATGCTGGAGATCAGAGTCAAGAGTATGGGCTGGAAAAGCACAGCAGATCTGGCAACATCTAAGAAACAGGAGAATCGATGTTTCGGGCATAAGCCCTTCTTCAGGAATGAGGCTTGTGGACTGGGGGCTGAGAGATAAATGGGAGGGGGTGGGGGGGGTTGGCAAGCTGAGAATGCAATGGGCACACCCCCAACCCCACCCATTTATCTCTCAGCCCCCCCGGCCCACAAACCTCATTCCTGATGAAGAGCTTATGTCTGAAAGGTAGATTCTCCTACACCTTGGATGCTGCCTGACCTGCTGTGCTTTTCCAGCATTTCCAACATTCCTTGCCAAAAGCCATATAGATTAAAAGTGATTTTTAGAATATCAGCATCAATTCTTTATTCAGCAGTCTGAACTAGATTTTGGGCAGGAAGATTATATACCAATTTGTATATTATCAATTTCATCTGATCCCTGTTTGAGTTCATGATTATATCAATTTAATTTGGTTCCATTCATTTTCTGGAAAGGTTTCATTTTCATTCTGTTTGCGAATAAAGGGCTTTTAGCACTTTCACCTTCATTCAATGCATTAAAGGTATCATAACACAAAGTGTTTCTTTTTCATGGGCTAATAGTATGTAGTTGAGAGTGTGGTGCTGGAAAAGCACGGCAGGTCAGGCAGCATCCAAGGTATAGGAGAATCAACGTTTCAGACATAAGCTCTTCATCAGGAATGAGGCTTGTGGGCCCGGGGGCTGAGAGATAAATGGGTGGGGGGGGGGGGGGGGGGGGGGGGTTGGGGATGTGCCCATTGCATTCTCAGCTTGCCAGGGATCAGATGAAATTGATAATATACAAATTGGTATATAATCTTCCTGCCCAAAATCTAGTTCAGACTGCTGGATAAAGAATTGATGCTGATATTCTAAAAATCACTTTTAATCTATTTGGCTTTTGGCAAGGAATGTCAAACTGCTAATAATTAACTACAGAGTTTAGCACTGGCTGCTTGTAATAATTCTTCTGTCTTTCCATATTTAAAGTCCTGCAATAAATTATAATCATTACTTATCTGAGTTTATGCTGAAGGAGTTGACTGCGGTATTGTCTTCCATGTTGTAAGCACAGCTGGTGAACAGAAAATAAAATTAAAACCAAGATTTGTTTTGGATTTCAAGATTACTTCAAAGTAAAGCTTTGACTTATAATTTAAAGTTAATGTAATATATTTCAATATGCTATATTAGAGCATTAAATACTGAGTGTTGACGTTTTACTTAATTGAAAGTAAAATGCTTTCTCATTAGATATTGTCCATTTTCTTTGTTTAGAAATCAGTCCAAGGCCAGTATTAAACCTGGGAATTGAAATTAATTTGTTGCTCGAAGCAGATCTTTCTGGGTTTTCCAGAGGCAGGTTGTGTTGCCAGCTGCTATTTTGATGGTTTGTGTGGTATTCCATGAAGACGTGGGGCCTTGCAGTTGCTGAAATATATAGAGTTAGTGCTCCCCTGATTCTGATGTCACGCAGCCTGACCAGCTGATGCAGCAACAGGAACATTAATCTGAGAAGGCAGGTGTCTCGAAAATTCATGTGTTGTTTAGCACAAAAAAGGAAGCATGAAGCAGCAACCTGGGCCCTACAATAGTGAAATTTGAGGCATCAGACATCCTGACTTCAGTAAATTAAACTTTCAGAACTTTTTAAATTGGTAAGTGCCTGAATGTACTCCAGACTGTTTTTGGTGGTGTTTGCAAGATTCTGCAATTGCCAGAGAGTCTTTCATGCCCTCATGAGATGGCAAAGGCGTGGACAATTTCTGGACTCAAAAACTGCAAGAAGTATCAGTAGCTGTGCCCCTGAACTTGCACAATAATGGGAAAATGGAGTAGTTGGAGTACATAGCAGAGAGGGCTACCTATGCACTACTCCCTCTCTCAAAACGCAATTGATTCCACCCTATTTCTTGATATCTATCCGCAGTCAGCAGTTTCCTATATACCATTCCATTGAGGCTCTCAGATGAGGTCTTTGCAGCAGAACTCATCTGGGACTTTATCTTCTGGAGTGTTGACAAACCCCTAGTCAGACCACAGTTAACACATGCCTGGTGATTCACCCTGTGTTATTCCTATCCATATACCAACCTTCAAAATATGGCCATTGCCAGTATCTGACTAGATGGAGATGTTTGGCCTGAAGAAAGCGGGGTTGAGAAGTGAAAAGTAGCCTGTCTGTTTTGACACCATCAGCAGCTTGTTCATCATGCCAGATGAGGATTTGCTAAGGGTTGAGAAGGGGCTAGGGTAGCAAAATACTGCCTTGTCCTCAAGATTCTCAATAAAGTTAAATGCTGCATCCCAACTGTTCTTTTCCTTTCTCCCTTCTGTGGTGTGGCCCTGCAAGAGAGAGGGCTGAATGTCAGTGGTTGTGTAGCAGTTTGTTCGGATAATGTGACTGTAATAGCTAAATTGCTGTAAATATTTGCCAGGTAATGAGTGGGGTGAGGCAGGCTAGTAGTAGTGTGGGTCATAGAGTCATGAAGATATACAGCACAGAAACAGACTCTTCAGTCCAACTTGTCCATGCCGACTAGATATCCTAAATTAATCTAGTCCCACTTACCAGCACTTGGCCCATATCCTTCTAAACCCTTCCTATTCATATGCCCATCCAGATGCCTTTTAAATGTTGTAATTGTACCAGCCTCCACCACGTCCTCTGACAGCTCACACCATAGACGCAGTACCCTTTGCGTGAAAAGTTTGTTCCTTAGCTCCCTTTCAAATCTTTTCCCTCTCACCCTAAACTTATGCCCTCTCATTCTGAACTCGTCCCAACCCAGGGAAAAGACCTTGTCTATATTTAACCTATGCATGTCCCTCATGATTTTATAAACATCCATAAGGTCACCCCTCAGCCTCCAGTGCTCCAGGGAAAACAGCCCTAGCCTATTCAGTATCTCCCTATAGCTCAAACCCTCCAACTCTGACTGCATCCTTGTAAAACTTTTCTGAATCCTTTCAAGTTTCACACCATCCTTCTGATTGGAAGGAGACCAGAATTGCACACAATATTCCAAAAGTAGCCTAACCAATGTCCTGTACTGTTGCAATATGACCTCCCAACTCCTCTACTCAATACTCTGACCAATACTGGAAAGCGTGCTAAACACCTTCTGCACTATCCTACCTACCTGCGACACTACTTTGAAGGAACTATGAATCTGTACTCCAAAGTCTCTTTGCTCAGCAACACTCCCCAGGACTTTATCATTAAGTCTATAAGTCCTACCATGATTTGCCTTTCCAAAATGCAGCACCTCACATTTATCTAAATTAAACTCCGTCTGTCACTCCTCAGCCCTTTGGCCCATCTGGTCAAACATCCTGTTGTACTCTGAGGTAACCTTCTTCGCTGTCCACTACACCTCCAATTTTGGAGGCATCTGTAAACTTACTATCTATACCTTCTGTGCTCACATCTAAATAATTTATGTAAATGACAAAAACTAGTGGACCCAGCACTGGTCCTTGTGGCAATCCACTAGTCACAGGCCTCCAGTCGGAAAAGCAACCCTCCACCAGCACCCTCTGTCTTCTACCTTGGACTCAGTTCGATATCCAAATAGCGACTTCTCTCTGTATTCCATGTGATCTGACCTTTGTAACCAGCCTTCCATGAGGTGTGTGGGGGGGGGGTGAGTTAGAGTATCTGGATGCTCAGGATATATCCTAAATGTTAGGAGTTCTGCTGAGTGAATGATCAATTGTTGTGCATTGTATAGTGTTAGGGGTTGGTGTCGTGACAGGTAGAAGATTTCAGGTGAAGATAAATTTATTGACATTGACCACAAGGATGAGATCATTTGAGCTTTAGTGTCACTCCTGTCAAGCCCTGGGACCAGACTCCATGAGCTGAACTTTCTAACCACTCTGGGGCATCTGCAGTGGTGTACAGGATTGCTTATGACTGTGTAGACTGTTGTTAATGGAACTTTGCACTCTAATCTCCAGCGCTTCTCAGGTGGAAAGACCTTGAAGGAAGATTTCACAAGGCCTCACTGACTTCTCTTTGCATATTAAAGGACATACCAAAAGAGTGTCTGATAGCAAGGCATGGTTTAAAAAATATTGACAAAGTTAACACCTCATAGAGCGAGATGCTGCATCTGCACTTTCTAGTCTCCCTGCACAGGTCACTGAAAATGAGCAAGTCAAGCTGGCAACTTGCTCCCACTCAGTTCTGAGGTTATTTGTGAAAGATCTCCTGATGTTCTCACAGACCACAATAACTTTTCTCAGCCCATCTGAATTATCAATATCTCTAGTATCACTACAGATCCCAGTGTCCAGTTTCTAATAACTTACTGTGTTGCAAACTGTAGTGCAGGTTTCCTTTTAGAAAACTAGAGCCCACCTATACTGGGTGGCTAGCAAGCAATGTTGCCATGGCCTTCTGCAAACGGATCTTGCAATTAGTGTTGGAGGCACCCAGACAGAACCACAATAATTCAGATCAAGGTTCGTATGTTATCTTTTCCATGTTACCTGCCTCAACTGGGATACATGAACTCCAGCACCTGTAAATTAGATCAAATAAACTTCTAGTTCTAGGATTTCTGAACCAGTGAAATAGTTTTCGATTGAACTTTAGTAGGATAGATTTATTGAAAGATTAAATTTTCTGTGGCTCTGCAAAGTCTTTTTGTACTTTGAAGTTATGAAACAAGCACTTGGTGTCCTATTGAGAGGGAAGAGGCCAAACCACAATAAAAGTCATAGTCCATAAACTAAGGAAAGACAGATGCAGAGCCACCAGCACAGCCAAGAAGACTGCTGTATCCATTGCTCAGTCAAGAGACACTCAGCTAAGACCCTTTAATTAACCCTGTAATCTTCTTGGTATAGAGAAAATAGCTCAAAAGTATCTACTACAAACTGCATTCTACAAATTCCTAACCAATATCAACAATGTTTGCTAACTTATTCGGCACCAAATTTCAAGGAAAATTCAGCATTTGGTATTCTGTTTTGTGTTGTTTCATATCAGTGTCTTTTTCTCCTTATTGCTGGAGTATTGTTTAATTTTGATCTATCATGTCTTAAGATTGTGCCCCACACATAATGTTATCTATGCTCAGGTCTGGGGGTGTTTGGGGGTCAAGGTGGAGGAGAGGGGGTCAATGAAGTCTGGTTGAGATTCAGACTGGCTGGTGTTTTTTTTTGTGCCACCTCATAAGATGGTGATTCAGCAAGAGTTGTCAGCTTGCTTTGTTCATTTTCTGTAATCTGTGAAGGGAGATTAGATCATGCAGATACAGCATCTCTCTCTATGAGATGACAACCTTGTCAATACTTACTTCAACCATGCCTTGCTATCAGACACTCATTTGGTGCATCCTTTAATTTGCAAAGGGAAGTCAGTGAGGCCTTGTGAAATCTTCCTTCAAGCTTTTGCCACCTGAGAAGGGTTGGAGATTAGAGCCTGAAGTTCCATTAATAGCAGTCTGCGCAGTCATAAGCTCCACTGCATATGCTCCAAAGTTGCCACCTGCTCCACAATAGACTGCAGTAAAAACTTTCTGCATAACCTTTCAGATGTTGGCAGTGGACTTCTCCATATTCCTAGCCAAAGTAGGCAATTTTTTTTTTGCTATAGATAATTCTGGTCAATTAACAAACCTCTTTTACGTGCAGTTCCTGTGAAGTCTGAATCCTAAGGCATTGCACTAAAGCAGAACTGAGCTGACCCTTAAGCCATCATGTTCATTCCTTTCTATCACCATCTGCTTCCCACCCGTGCACTGTAACTTACCTGCTTTAACTCCTCAAATTCCCTACCCATATCTCTTATATTACAATGTGTAGATAAATTCTATAGGATGTCTTAGGTGAATTTATTGGAATCAATTCTTTTTATTAGGTTTAGTCTAAGCCACTATGACCATGTGGGAAGGATACCCACACAAACTCTTCCACAGAGGATGCAGGTCATTCTGTTATAATGCATGTCTTGATTAGAGTGGTGTTGAAAAGCACAGCACAGCACAGCATTCCTGATGAAGGGCTTTTGCCTGAAACATCGATTTTCCTGCTCCACAGATGCTGCCTGGCCTGCTGTGTTTTTCCAGCATCACTCTAATGTTGACTCTGATCTCCAGCATGTGCAGTCCTCACTTTTGCCATAATGCATGTCTTGTTAATGCAAATTCGCTATAACGCGATTGACGGATTGGAGGCACTGTTTCTAAAGTGTGAACTTGTAAGGTGTGTATTGGTTATAACATGATTCCAGCCCCATTCGTTTTGATGCTGCTGCTATTATGCGATTTTCTTATAACATGGGAGTGCACGAGAATGGAACTACCGTGTTAAAGCAGAACAGACTGTAGTATCAATCTTCATAAACAATAAAGTTTTATTACATAGCATAAATTAGTACATTACCTCTGAGGTACATTGGTGTTGTTTATAATATATTGGCTCAACTTAAGGCGAAGTATATATTGTTATTAATTCCATTGATTTAGCACTAGAACAACTCAAATTGAAACATGTTATCAGTTCTTTATATACCAATGGGTGAAGCTTATTTTGTGATGTCAGTTAACCTTTTCAGGTACTGTCATACAACATTTCTACACAAGCTGTTTTCTAATTATTAAATTTTCTATATAATTCTTTCAAAGAAATATCCAATCCCAGCCCCTCCCCTACTACCGTGCGTCGCTATACTGTAGCCTCAGTGGATCTTTGATTTTTCTGATGCCCTTAAAATGAGGATATTATTTGGCATTGATGTCAGAGTTTAATTCTTGTTTCCACTGGAAGAGTTTTAGTTTCCTCAAAGAAGGAAAACAGTTGTGTTTCTGAAAGGAGTCTTCTTTTACTGTCAACATTGTAACAAAGTGGACTTGCATGTGATCCTTTCAGTTTTACATGTATTCTTTTGGATAATATAGTCATTTTATCAAGTTCAATCATGGACAGTAAAACTGACCATGCTGTTTTGGTACTGCTTTTTGAAAATAGCTGAATTGACTGAATCAAGTGTTCATTACTTAACTGCTGTGGTAATGATGTCAAGGATAACCAGATGATTAGATTTTGAAGATTCATCTGTCGTTGGAAGGCAATTAAATAATTCCATCAAAGATGTGAAAGCAGTAGCATCATATGGTCTCTTGATCATGAGGTGTCATTGTACATGAACAGTAAGTAATCTTGAGTTCTCTAGTGTTCAGTGAACATCCTTCTGAATACTATATAGTCTTCCTTTTGTTGAATTGAGTTTCATTGATCACTAGTATTTGGCTTCTAAGCTGGTTCGTGTTTTTCGGCATTCTGTAGAGTTTTAAGAACAAAACATGCTTTTCTGGTCAGAAGTACGGTGTTGGTTCCTGATGTTGTACACCTGTTCCTCATAGAATTGGGCTCTGTACATCAAGAGTACTCTCACCATTCTTTTGTTTTTCAGTGGTGTTCTGCCTTTGTCATGAAGTTTACTGTTGTCCTCCTTAACCAAGGATCTTTTTGAATAGCACAGTAACACTCACCTCAATATCAAATTTAATATGCAATGGATGCCATTAGACTGTACATCATTAATCTGTGTCTAATCTAATGTAGTTAAGTCACCTGTTACCCCTAGGAAAGTATTATTCACGTCTTCCAAAGATGTGTATCATTTTATAATGTGTTCCAATGAAAGTAATTGTTGGTATTCTGGGATTTCTTCCAAAGATACTAGCATTTTGTGTATGTAAATATTATTAGCTCCATGATTTTATGATTGTTTCTGACTTTTTCCCTTTCTCTGGAAATGTTTCACTTTCTTACAGAAGTTGCATTGACATGATGAAGCATTGTTCCTTTTTGTGCTTTTTTTCAAACTTCACATCTGTAATTTCTCGCATCAAAGGATATAAGATATTTTATGTTGATCTGTCAGGTTTTGATGTTTTGTACATTAGAAAGTTAACAAAGTCTGATGACCTTCTTGAGTTATGTTGGGTTTCAGTTTTCATATTTTTTATGCTTCTTTTTTGGATTTCAGCTTCTACCGCTATTTAGATAGTTGCTACTCATGTGAAGTCATCTTTTGATTTTTAACACATCTGAAAATGATCAATCTGAAATTTTGATGATACTTTTACTGTGTAAATCACCATAATCACAAGATTGTGACAATGTATAAAACTCATTAATTAAGTTGTTCTCCTGAATCTGTATTTTTTGATTAAATATAGCTCTCACCATTATTCAATTGCTATTTGATGAACTTTTTAAAAAATTAATTAATACTAGATAGGCCAGCATTCTATCTCTAATTGTCGAGAGGGCAGTTAAAAGTTAACCAGGTGTAGGCCAGACCAGGTAAGGATGGAGGTTTCCTCCCCTAAAGGACATTTGTGATTCAGATTGGTTTTTCCAACAATTGACAATGATCATCATTGGAATGTGAATTCCACCATCAGCTGTGGCAGGATTCAAATCTGCGTACCCAGAACATTACCCAGAACAAGTAATTCTTAAATGTTCTTCCAATATTATTAAAGGTCTGTCTCTTCTCTTACATTCAGCTATTTAAAACAGATTACCTGGGAAACCCGCCTTCTGCAAGTCCCCCTTCAAAACCACTTACCATGCTGACTTGGAAATGTATCACTGTTCCTTCACTGTAGCTAGGTCAAAATCCAGGAGTCCCTTCCTAAAGGCATTGTGGGTCAACCTATAGCATGTGGACTGCAGCAGTTCAATAAGGCAGCTCACCACCACCTTTTCAAGGACAGCTAGGCTCAAGCAATAAGTGCTGGCCAACCAGCGACACCCATGTCCCATTAGTGACTTGAGAAAAAAAATCTGCTACCTGACTTACCGATCAAAAATACGTTCACTTGTTTTCCTTGTCTTCTTCACTAATCGTGAAGCAATTCTGTATCACATAAATTGTCTCTTCCATACAGTCAAATTTCATTCCTGTCTGAAGGATTTTTGATTTAAGGCCTCTTGGACATATTATATCTTTTACTATTGTCATTGTATTTAACTGCTGTAGTTTCTGTTATTTAAAGAATTTACTTGAAAACTGTTACAGGAATTCTTCTTAATTTTGTTTTGTAGATGAGGCTGGTTTACTGTTCTTTAAATTGTAGACTATTTTGAATTGTATAGAAGGTTAAATCTTTTTCACCAATTTCCTTAATAATAAAATTATTTTCTTTAATTACTAGATAATGAAGAAGCTTTGTTGCTATAATGAAGAGTTTTAATGACTATTTTCTGTTTTAGAACATTTTCTTTAGTTAATGTCAATTAAAACAGAAAAACTTCCAGACATTTCAGAATTATTCTCCAAATTGTGCTGAAAAGAATTATTGTCAGTCATTTAAAGATTGCTGTAATAAGTAAAATTAATAAATATGAACTTTCTGTCAAAAATAAGAAAAATAAGTATTTTATGCCATTTTCCCCTTCTTGGGTTTTGTGCCCTTTTTAAGAATATGGATAATTTCTACCCTTTGTATTTCTTTATTTTGATTCTTGCACAGTTCTATATTGAATGAATGGTGTGGTGTTGTTATCTTGCCTTTAAGAAAATATTCCAAAGCACTATATAAATTTGTTTTTGTTACAAGCACTGATTTCTCATCAACTTTTCTTCTGCTTTCAATTCTGTCATTCTTATAGTCAAGTTAAAGTTCTATTTGAACAATTGTTCTTGTTTTCATTTCTCATAGCTTTTTTTTGATGCATTTAAATGATCTTAATAATGCTTATTTATTGAATGTAACAATGGAAAACTTTGCTTAGTCAAGGAATTCTTCTTAAATATAAAGATATTCATTGTAGTGATTATAACGAGGTCAGGAAGAAAGTGAGGACTGCAGATGCTGGAGATCAGAGCTGAAAAATGTGTTGCTGGAAAAGCACAGCAGGTCAGACAGCATCCAAGGAGCAGGAGAATCGACGTTTCGGACATAAGCCCTTCTTCAGGAATGAGGAAGGTGTGCCAAGCAGGCTAAGGTAAAAGGTAGGGAAGAGGGACTTGGGGGAGGGGTTTTGGGAATACGATAGGTAGAAGGAGGTTAAGGTGAGGGTGATAGGCTGGAGAGGGGGTAGGGGCAGAGAGGTTGGCCAAGGAACACCTCTGGGACACCTGCATCAATCAACCCAACCGCCCCGTGGCTGAACACTTAACTTCGCCTCTCACTCCGCCAAGGACATGCAGGTCCTTGGCCGCCTCCATCGCCAGACCATGGCGACACGACGCCTGGAGGAAGAGCATCTCATCTTCTGCCTAGGAACCCTCCAACCACAAGGGATGAATGCAGATTTCTCCAGCTTCCTCATTTCCCCTTCCCCCACCTTATCTCAGTCCAAAACCTCAGACTCGGCACTGCTTTCTTGACCTGCAATCTTCTTCCCTATCTCTCTGCCCCCACCCCCTCTCCAGCCTATCACCCTCACCTCAACCTCCTTCCACCTATTGCATTCCCAACGCCCCTCCCCCAAGTCCCTCCTCCCTACCTTTTATCTTAGCCTGCTTGGCACACCTTCCTCATTTCTGAAGAAGGATTTATGCCCGAAATGTTGATTCTCCTGCTCTTTGGATGCTGCCTGACCTGCTGCGCTTTTCCAGCAGTGATTATAACGAGGTCAGCCAAGTGGCCGTCATAGAATATGTGTTCCTTGATTGGGGTTGTTAATCTAGTCCGATGAGGGAGCCCTGGCTGACTGGTGTAAACAGGAATGTCAGAGGTTCTGTTCACTGTGACAGCTAGCTCTGACAAAGCTGGAATAGTGTCACGGACTGTCCACATGTGAATAAAGGGTAACTTGGTGACAGCACTACTGGCATCTATGGAGTTATTTCAATGGCAAGTTGAGAAAAACACACTCCTGAAGAAATTCACTCAGAGCAGTTGTCTTTGAATTGGGGGAAGCATTTCCGGCATTATGACATTATTTGGGAAGCTTGACTCGTTCAATCCTGCCATCGAATATTGGGCCTGGTATGTGGAAAGAATTATTGTTTTTGGTGGCAAAAGACATTGGGCCAGATGAAAAGTGACAAGCAATTTTCCTGCCAGCATGTGGACTCCCAACCTGTTTGGTTATTAGGAGCCTAACCTTTCAGGAGGCAGCAAATCCTAAAACCTTTCAAGAGTTGATGGATTTAGTTAAGGAATATTACAGCCCCAAAGTTCCTCTTTCTGAGATGCTATCCTGTTTTACTCAGTAGTTTGAGAATTAGGGGATTCCATATTCAGATTGTTAAGTAGGCTAAGATGACTGGGAGAGGCATGCAACTTTCGTTTAAACCTGAATGAGATGCTGAGAGACCATTTGTTGGTATGTGGGATTAGTGCTGTAACCATGCAAAAGCGCCTACTAACAGAAGTCCAGCTGGACTTGAAATAAGCACGACATCTGGCTTGATAATTGGAAAAAGTGGCAAGTGGAGCATATATGTCGCAGACTATTCTGATGGAAATGGACACCCTCATCAGTCCAACTAAGCTTGGGGAACACCACTGGATTAAAGGGGTAGCCTCACTTGAGGAGATATCCTGAACAGAAGGATTCTAGGTCAGCCCACAGCAAAACTCCAAAAAAAAGCCAAAGCCAAGCCTTTGCCAAATGGTTAGGATTCCTTTCAGGATCCAGGCCAGCTAACCATTGTAGTTACTAATAGTATGCAGACTCGAGACAGCAAAAGTGTCTTACTAGACTTAACTGGAGTAAGAGAACTCATAGGCCAGTATCCAGGAAGATGCACATCCTGGAAAGCCCACCTACATCTGGTTTGGAACAATTAAATTGCTTAGCAGCAGCCAAATCAGAACCAATCCAAATAAACATCTGGTTAAATAGTCACCCAGTTCTAATGGAGGTCTCTACGAGGACTGTCGTTTCAGTGATTGCAGAATCACTCGTTAACAAAATTCACTTTGGACCCCAACACTTAAGTTTGCACAAGCCCTTGGCTAGATTGAGAACCTTTACCAGGGAACCTTTACAGATTAAAGGTACAACTTCAGTTCTGGACTCTGATGAGAAGCAGCTGGTTCAGTTACCACTGATTGTAGTAAATGGCTGATGCCCAGGCTAGATAGGGTGAAATTGGTTGAGGAAGATTCATCTAGATTGGATCAACATTTTTCAATTAGACAACTGCTGCCTGAGTGACGTCTTTCATGAAGGTCTAGGGGCTATCAAAGGAGCCAAGGCCACCTTAATGTTGACCGGAAAGTCGTTCCACAATTCTATTCCACCCAGTGCAATTTGCCTTATGGGCAAAAATAGAGGCTGAAGTCAGGAGACTGGACAACAAACAAATCATCAAGCCAGTCCAATTTGCGGAATGGGCAGCACCAGTTATATTGATTGTGAAGCCCAATGGGTTGGTTCTCCTTTGTGTGGATTTTAAAGAAATGGTACATTGTTTTTAGCAGCTGGATAAATGCCCAATCCCTCACATAGGGGATTCATACACAAAGCTGGCAGGGGGGAGCTGTCCTTCACGAGGCAGGACATGAGCCATGTGTACTTGCAATTGTGGTTAGATGAGGATTCCTGGAAGTATGCTACAATTAATATCCATAAGGGTTTGTACTAATTTTTTTAACCACTATGGAGAACATTTTACAAGAGCTACTTGATGATTCTATAATGCAGAGCGTAAATACACCCAGATAGAGAAGGAATGTTTGGTGGTCATATTCTACCAATTCCTTTACAGATATAAATTTGTAATAAAAATGGACCACAAACTCTAGCTGGGCCTACATAAAGAGTACAAGGCAGTGCCAAATTCATCAGCGGGCTCTAATGTTAAGTGCTTATAATTATAAGTTGGAACACTGTCCAGGAGACTCTGTAGCAAATGCGGATGCATTGAGCTGCCTCTTGCTAACAGATACTGGAAGAGTCTGTAATGGTTTTAAATTTTCTGGACACATTTCCAGTTGCAGCTGACAGTATCAGGCTTTGGAAACAGCTAGTGGTGATAGGGGATGCCATAGGCCCATCAGAACCAGAACTGAAACCTGTCTGGACATGGAGAGACCGGATCACAGTGGAGGACAAAATGTTATTGTTAGGAGCATGAGTGACTGTCCCGAGCAAAGGTTGCCGGCCAGATACTGACTGAACTCCATCTGTCCTTCAGGGGTTTTGAAAATGAAGATGTAGGCAAGAAGTTATGAATGCTGCCCAGAATTGGATGCAGACATAGCCATGTTGGTGTGGCAATGGCCAGAGTGCCAAACAAGGGCAGAAATTACCACCAGCTGCTCCCACACATTCGTGGGAATGGTTAGGGAGATCCTCGACTCAGGTACAATCAACTATGCAGATCCTTTCAGATGCCCATTCAATGTGGCAGGATGTGCATAGAATTTATTAATCAAACACAGGGACAGGGAATGGAAAAATTGCATGCATCTTTTGCAATGCAAGGTATCCCAGAAACATTTGTCATAGACAACAAGTCATTGTTTACCAGCTGGGAATTTAAGCATTTCCTAAAGTTGATTGCTATTCGTCACATAAAGACAGCTCCACACCACCCATCATCCAATGATCCGGTAGAAAGAGCAATCCAAACTTTGAAAGCAAGCTTGAAGAAACAGCCTACAGCTTGACTAGATACCAAACTGTCCAAGTTCCTATTTCATTATAGAACCAGCCCCCATGCAACTACGGGATAGCTCCAGGAGATGAGGAGAAGACTCCATATATACCTTATTCTGATCTTCCTGGACCTGAGGGGGAGGGTGAAATGGCATCAGGAACACCAGTGCCAGACACAAGAAGTCTCTAAGTGAGAGAGACAATTCACTTCAGGAGACAAGGTTTGATGTAGGAATCACAGGAATGGCCCTGCTTGAGTAAGAGATATGATTGATTTGATGTCAGGTCCAGTGACATATAAAGGTCAGTGCGACAAGATGAGACTGGCCCTGAACAAGTACATAGACCAAATGAAAGCTGCATACTCACAAACAGTGCGGAATAAAACATTCCCGGCTCCTCGACTGCCTTTCCGACTTCCGGAACCAGTGGACTCTCCGTCTCCGTCAAGTGTGAAGATACCTTAGAATCTGAGATGGACACAGCAGATGTCGCTGCCTTGATGTCTGTGCTGCCTGAAGAGGGGAATGCACTTCCTCCTGGATGCTCCGGGTGCAAGAAGCGAGTGGTTGTGTGTTGCATGCTGCCCATATCAGAGGCAGAGTTGGAAGAACCTCACCTGATGCTAAAACACCCCCGGAGGAGCTGCAAAAAAGGAACCAGCCTCTATCCCCCTCAAACTCAGTGGGGGAGGGACGTAGTGATTGTAACAAGGTCAGCCAAGTGAACCCCATAGAATATGAGTTCCCTGATTAGAGCTGTTAATCTGGTCCAATCAGGGAGCCCTGGCTGACAGATATAAATAGGAGTGTCAGAGGTTCTGCTCACTCTGAGAGCTGGTTCTGGGGCAGCTGGATCAGTGTCAAGGACTCTCATCTGTCAATAAAGGGTGATTTGATGATGAGATACAGGCCTCTGAAGTTATTTCATTCATCCTTCCTCTAAAGGCCCTAAGTTACTATGAATGTCTGACATTGTTTAGGTTAATGACTCTGATTTATTTCCCTATGTAACTCTGGTAAACTCTCCATCATCCACTGAAGCTTTCACTTCAGTAGTTTTCACTTTTTTTTAGCTGTTCTGATCTTTCTTAGTACTGTCATCTTTGCTGCTGTTTTGTTTTAACTGCTGATTGTTACATTCACAGGAATAGACAGGCACTGTATGTTTTTGAGCAGCTGAGCATTTAAAGATACACTCAAAGTTTTCTGAATACAATTTCTTTCTCTTTCTGTCCTGTGGATGGCTGTGATTTTTGTGGGACTGATCCTCAATTGAAGAGGAAGTTTTTAGTACTTGCTACTTGCATTGACTTAGCACTAGAAAATCTCGAGCCGGTCACAGGTTAGTTCCTGCCAGCCTATCGTGAGGAACAGAGCTAACCTTGTGATGTCAGTTAGTCCTTTCATACTAATTGCCTCATATAACAATATTCTACAAATAGGCACTGCATTCCCTTCTGCTATATTCCAGCTTCAATTCAGATAGATCTAGGTTTAATGAAGATTGATCAATTTCTCTCCATTGCCCAATGGTTGTACTATTGGGGTGGACAATGTGACACCAAATGCCCTGGCTGGAATGGAGGACTCTATCAGTTGAGTCTGGAGACTGAATTGCTTGAATTGAATAGGATTGATTTTGCACAAATAATTTTGCAATTTTGCAATTAAGTGCATGGACAGATTCTCAAACAAAAGCATAAAATAAGCAAATTCTGAAGATCTGAAGTAAACAGCCATTTGAAATAACTCACAATATATTGTTTGCCCAATTAGTATGAATTCAGGGATTTTCATTCTTTTTTGTGTATATTTGCGTAATGTGACAAAGTCACAGAATCAGGATGGTTACTCAGATGAAGTATTTTCTATCAAATTGTCTTGTGTTACCTTGGCTTAGCAGTTCCTTGATCAATGTCAGCTGGATGACATATGTCAGCAGACACAAAGAGCTGTATTTTACCAGAAACTAACTAAGTCTCATTTTCATCAAATTTCATGGAGAGTTTCTCTAGCAGGTTTTTGTGCACGATTGTCCTAAATTCACCTGATAAACTACGCTTTTCTATGGCACCCGGACCATCTAATGCTAGCCCTGGTTTTTGACTCGCTCTGAGCAGAAGTACTTGCCACGGGCAGAATATCCTGCAATCTGCGGTGCTGGTACCATCTTAGAATCCCAGAAACACAACCAGTTGAATGTAGCAGTCTGGCAATGTCCTTCAGCCTCAATGTAATGGGAATTTATAAACAAGCCAGTGCTTCTCACAGCACAGCATGGCTGATACCTCCTTGCACATAGAACTGCACATTCCTACCTATCACTGTTTAAGACCAGGCTACACAAATTAACTGTCCTTAGCCACATAGCATATTATAATACCCTTTGATAACTACTTGTCTTTGCATAAAGTCGAATGCAGCCCAGAAACTTAATATTGTTCAAGTGGAACCATCACGTACAGGGCAGACTTCAATTGCTTAGAACATTCATTTTAATTCACTAACACCAAAATCAAACAGAATTCAAATAAAGAGAAACCACATTTGCCTCTCGGAACAGACCAGAGACTGCTTGACATATGAGCGCCAACTATTTTACAGTCCATAAATGATCACTGGATTTAAAAATATATTAAGAACAAAAGCGTAACTAGGGAGAGAATAGGGTCTCTCAAAGATCAGCAAGGCGACCTTTGTGTGGAACCACAGAAAATGGGGGAGATACTAAATGAATATTTTGCATCAGTATTTACTGTGGAAAAGGATATGAAAGATATAGACTGTAGGGAAATAGATGGTGACATCTTGCAAAATGTCCAGATTACAGAGGAGGAAGTGCTAGATGTCTTGAAACGGATAAAGGTAGATAAATCCCCAGGACCTGATCAGGTGTACCTGAGAACTTTGTGGGAAGCTAGAGGAATGATTGCTGGGCCTCTTGCTGATATATTTATATCATCGATAGTCACAGGTGAGGTGTCGGAAGACTGGAGGTTGGCAAATGTGGTGCCACTGTTTAAGAAGGGTGGTAAGGACAAGCCAGGGAACTATAGACCAGTGAGCCTGACCTCAGTGGTGGGCAAGTTGTTGGAGGGAATCCTGAGGGACAGGACATTTGGAAAGGCATGGACTGATTAGGGATAGTTAACATGGCTTTGTGCGTGGGAAATCATGTCTCACAAACTTGACTGAGTTTTTTGAAGAAGTAACAAAGAGGTTTGATGAGGGCAGAGCAGTAGGTGTTCAACAAGGTTCTCCATGGGAGACTGATTAGCAAGGTTAGATCTCATGGAACAAAAGGAGAACTAGCCATTTGGATACAGAACTGGCTCAATGGTAGAAGACAGAGAGGCGTAGTGGAAGGTTGTTTTTCAGACCGGAGGCCTGTGACAAGTGGAGTGCCACAAGGATTGGTGCTGGGTCCTCTACTTTTTGTCATTTACATAAATGATTTGGATGCGAGCATAAGAGGTACAGTTAGTAAGTTTGCAGATGACACCAAAATTGGAGGTGTAGTGGACAGCGAAGAAGGTTACCTCAGATAACAACAGGATCTTGACCAGATGGGCCAATGGGCTGAGAAGTGGCAGATTGAGTTAATTCAGATAAATGCGAGGTGCTGCATTTTGGGAAAGCAAATCTTAGCAGGACTTATACACTTAATGGTAAGGTCCTAGGGAGTGTTGCTGAACAAAGAGACCTTGGAATGCAGGTTTATAGCTCCTTGAAAGTAGAGTCACAGGTGGATAGGATAGTGAAGAAGGCGTTTGGTATGCTTTCCTTTATTGATCAGAGTGTTGAGTACAGGAGTTGGGAGTTGAAAAATGTGGTGCTGGAGAATCGACGTTTTGGACATAAGCCCTTCTTCCTGCTGTGTTTTTCCAGCACCACATTTTTCAACTCTGATCTCCGGCATCTGCAGTCCTCACTTTCTCCTACAGGAGTTGAGAGGTGATGTTGCGGTTGTACAGGACATTGGTTAGGCCACTGTTGGAATATTGCGTGCAATTCTGGTCTCCTCCCTATTGGAAAGGTGCTGTGAAACTTGAAAGGGTTCAGAAAAGATTTACAATGATGTTGCCAGGGTTGGAGGGTTTGAGCTCTCGAGAGAGGCCGAACAGGCTGGGACTGTTTTCCCTGGAGCTTCGGAGGCTGAGGGGTGACCTTATAGAGGTTTACAAAAATATGAGGGGCATGGATAGGATAAACTGGCAAAGTCTTTTCCCTGGGGTCGGGGAGTCCAGAACTAGAGGGCATAGGTTAAGGGTGAGAGGGGAAAGATATAAAAGAGACCTAAGGGGCAATTTTTTCACGCAGAGGGTGATACGTGTATGGAATGAGCTGCCAGAGAATGTGGTGGAGGCTGGTACAATTGCAACATTTAAGAGGCATTTGGATGAGAATAGGAAGGGTTTGGAGGGATATGGGCTGGGTACTGGCAGGTGGGACTCGATTGGGTTGGGATATCTGGTCGGCATGGACGGGTTGGACCGAAAGGTCCGTTTCCATGCTGTACATCTCTATGACTCTATGACTCTATCTCCTAGTGGAACCAGATTTCAATTAAGTCCTGTTCAGCTTGATGCTGCTGCACTCTAAGATGCTGAAGATAATGTTTTCCTGTTCAATGTCCCCACTCCTCCTTCTTGGAAGGTTACTGTTGCTGTCCCAGCTCATTGGCTTCAATCGCATTCCCTCTTCGCCTATTCCAGTTGTGCAGAGCACAGCACCCAATGATTATATGGCCAACCAATGCAAACAACAGAAACTCATCATCATCAAGCCCATCATCTGCTCCACCAGGAATGGTCCAAGAATGGGCTGTATTTCATCTGTGCTCTGTCTCAGGAGGTTGCAAAGCAAAGTCATCAGCCTTGGTCCTAGAAGGTGACCTTTGTCCACCAGTTACCATCTTGTAAAACATCTGGCCCCTCAAGGACAGTAGAAAGATGAGAGTTCTAAAGGATATAGGTAACATGGCAGCTCCCAGGGTACAGGGCGCAAGCTTTTAAAAGTGGTACGCATATTCAATGATCATTGGCACTTTGGCGGAATGGAATTCTTTTGTATTGATGAACATAGCAGTGCTGTAATATGGGCCTCTCAGTGTGGCATGTTTACTATCTATTATAAAAGTTTACACCACTGTTACTTTGAAGGTCACTGGGACAGGATGGCCTCTCATTCCTTCAGGTCCCATTCCAGCAGTTGGCATTGTGCTGTGACAGTATCCTCATCTTCTGCTGCTACTGCATTTCACTCATTCGGAGGAAATGGCATTGATGAAATACACCCTGACTCTACTGTACTTCCTACGTATCCTGAGGAGAATTGCCACTAAGATCGCTTCATGTGCAATGTGCTCGGTATCCTTTGGAGGTTACTGTTGTTCCTCTTCCATTTCTCTGCATCTTTGCTGCAGCACCGTAACAGCAATTATATTATCTGCTGCAGCAGGACCTACCAGTGATGCTTGCAATGAACCTGTGCGAGGAACAGATCCTCAGTAATGTGCCTAATGTAATTTGTCTAATGAGCAGTCAGCATTCACATCATTCACAAATAGATCCCTTAATTTGACTGAGAACTACTCTACTTCACAAGTTGGCGGCACGGTGGCACAGTGGGCGGCACGGTGGCACAGTGGGCAGCACGGTGGCACAGTGGTTAGCACTGCTGCCTCACAGTGCCAGAGACCCGGGTTCAATTCCTGCCTCAGGCTACTGACTGTGTGGAGTTTGCACATTCTCCCTGTGTCTGCTTGGGTTTTCTCCAGGTGCTCCGGTTTCCTCCCACAGTACAAAAATGTGCAGGTTAGGTGAATTGGCCATGCTAAATTGCCCGTAGTGTTAGGTGAAGGGATAAACGTAGGGGAATGGTTCTGGGTGGGTTGTGCGTTTGGCGGGTTGGTGTGGACTTGTTGGGCCGAAGGGCCTGTTTCCACACTGTAAGTAATCTCATCTAAACTGCAGCTTAACATATTTCTCTACACAATGGGACATGAAACACTGTGATATGGAGGGTCATCTATTGGACCGTATTCCACTGAATGAGAACTAGTCATGTTGCAATGATACAGAAAGAGATCCTAAGTGCTTCATGAGTATTGGACCCTTCTCCTCCAAGCCCTTCATCACCCACAAAAGGCATAATCACAAAAAGTGCACCTAGCATAACGCTTTCAGTTCAGAGTAAGCGGGAATCTTCTGTGTTTTTCTACAGTCAATGAGATTTTACCTTATCCTTTTTTTTTGTGACTCACAAATGTCTCTTTTAAGTTTGACTGGGGGTACTGCAGCTTCACATAAATGTCTATCTTCAAACTGCAGTGATCATTGACACGGTCAAGATTTCTTATGACCAGCATTTGCCTCCTCCCACACAGTTGGGATGCTGTGATTGTAAATGACTTTAACTTGGGCTCTGAGGACATGATTGATGCAATTGCCCTTTGAAGCACCCCATATCACTCACAAGTGGATCCTGGCCTGGGACAGAAAAGGCCGTTGACTGTCCACTCTCGGTGATGTCACAACTGTTTTCTATTAATAGGTTGCATTTAGGAACTGAGAGAGGGTCCTCTTGTGGTGCAGCAGTCGTGTCCCTACCCCTGGACGAATAAACCCTGGTTCAAGTCTAACCTACTCAGAGATATGTAATCACATCTCTGAACAGATTGATTAAAAACATAGGTAGGAATTGAGAGATCAGGATGCCTGGGTTCTAAAGGTATGTAATAAAATCTCTGAACAGATTGGTTAGATAAACAGGTTAATAAAAATTTTCAAAAAATCTTTAGAAATTGAGAGATCATAGGCAATGCAGGTCACATTGGGCACCTTGAGTCCATGGGTGGTGGGCATCATTGGCTACCCAGCCAGTGCCTAGCTGCTCTTGAGAAGATGGTGGTCAGCTGCCTTCTTAATCTGCTGCTGTCTATGTGCTAAAGGTTGACCCACAATACCCAGAGGGAGGGTATCTACAGTCCTCACTTTCTCCTGATGATTTACCAGATCCATGACTGTTGGCCATGCAGCTCCCTGACTGACAATCTTTAGGTTGCCTGTCTGGCACTGGCTTTGAAGGGCTGACCATGGCTCACTAGGAGAAAGTGAGGACTGCAAATGCTGAAGATCAAAGTTGAGAGTGTGATTCTGCCAAAGCACAGCAGGTCAGGCAGCATCCAAGGAGCAGGAGAATTAATGTTTCAGGCATAAGCCCTTCATCAGGAAAGGCTTCATTTGAAAGTGAGGACTGCAGATGCTGGAGATCAGAGTCAGAGTCTGGAAAAACACAGCAAGTCAGGCAGCATCTGAGGAGCAGGAGAATGCCTCACTCCCCAGACTGTAATAAGACTAACTCCCTGACTGTGACCACCCTAAGCAGATGATTACCTTCCCCAAGGTCCTGAACTGATTGTGGATGATGCCCTTGGCAGACTGTACCGAGACCTTAATTTGACGATAGATCCCTTAATTTGACTGAGAACTACTCCCCTTCAACCATAGATATTTTGCCAATGCACAGAGTGCTTTGCCACCTAGGCTGCTGACAAATGCTGCAGGTGTGAGATTGGCTTAGCTCTGTATCATCCAGCAACATGTCTATCCCCTCAACCAGTGACTGCTGATGAGCATGATAAACTGCCTGGTTTTGTGTCAGCATTTTAAAGTGCTTTTAAAGTCTGCCTTGGGGGCAAAATGCAAGGCAAGGCAAAGCAGTGATGTTGTGAGCTTCGTGGTACTCACAAAGTGAGCGAATGATAAACGAACAAGCAAGCCAACAAGAATATGCAGTGTGGTCCAGTTCATGAGTGGGGCCAACACCCATGTGCCATTGCAGCAGCATTTAAATAAGAGGTGTCATGTCTCTCTAAGTTGCAGCAGCATATTGCAAGTGGGACAGAGATGTGCCATTTTGATATTGAGAGGCTCAAATGTATTGTATGTTAGTGTCTATGGATGTTGGATGCTTGGGTTGTTGCCCATAGAGTGTACCCTGAAATGTTGATGCCAGGTGTCCAAAACAGATGTTCAGTGGAGCAAGCGGTAGGCTGGAGTTGCTGGTATCCTGCCCACTGTGCCTTTTATAATTGGAGATCTTGGTATCTGTTTTCTATTTGGCAGATGACAGAATGGAAGGCTGCATATCAAAAAAAAGTGAGATTACATAATAATAAAGGTGATAACCCATGCTAGTTAGCTTCTCACTGCTCACCATTGTGAAACTCATCTTGACATCCAGGACTTGGTGAGAAAGTGAGACTCTTTGGTCTTGAAGTCAAGAAAATGAGATGTTAAGGGGTTAGTTTGCTCTGCTGACCTGCCAGAAATTGAATGTCCTGAGACTATGCCACCCAAAGACAGAGTGGTCTGCCTCTGTCTTTGGGTGGTATGTCTCTGTCTTACAGGTAGAATGTAAGGAATTTACACTCCCATCCCCTACCATTTAGAGCCATTTGCATGGCAATTTCCTAGTTATTCAGAGTAAAAGAATTACATTATCATCCCCTGTTCAGAAATCAATAAGAGCATTGCAATTAAAATTCTGGCTACTCCCTGCAGTTAAAAACACAATTTATAACAGATCTGGTCATTAAGGGATGATTTACATTACATTGTTTCTGTAAATGTTGTAATCACTACATTGTGTATGAGTGGCATGTGACTGTGGGGGAATGGCTGGGGGTTGTCTTGTGGGCATTACTGACTGTAATGTGAAACTCTTGTACTGTATAAAGGAACGACTGATTCTTTTGTTCAGGGAGAGATCCCTTGACATGGCTGTGCAAGCATGACAAAGAGTGGTGATGGTTCCTCCACAGCTTGTACTTGCTTAATAAATTTTGGCTGTACACAGAAGTTGGCGTATTATAGTTGCATCAGGAAAAAGAAGTGTAAGAATCTCAAGAAAAAGAACCTAGCAAAGGTACTCACTGGATATTTCACCCAATTTTTCCAAACATTTAATCATAGCATTCATCGTTCAGGGGCTGGGAAGATTTCATCCAGTGCTCAAGAAAATTTGTGTTGAAGGGCCAGCAGAATTCCATGATGAATGTAAGTGAGGACACAGTAAGCTACAAGGAATGAGATGAGAAAAAAATTATATGCATTTGTTGAATTACTGCAACAAATGTGATATTGATCAGAAAGACCAACTGACAAGTTGGTGAAAGTCAACTAAGACCTCAATATACTTTGCATTAGTACTGACCTTTTCAACTGAAGACCGATTAGTAATGTTGAATGCTGTAGGAGAAGTTGGTCTTGTTAACATTAATTTTTCTTTATAAATTCTATCAGCATTCTATAGAGCAACTGGGATTGAAAAAGCAACTGAAACTGAAAATGAATTTGATGCTGTGGAAGGAAAACTTGGATTTATATGGTGTCTTTCACAATCACCCATCATCCCAAGTGTTGTCACTGTTGTAATTAGACCACAAGAAATAGGAACAAGAGTAGGCCATTCAGCCCTTCAAGCCTGCTCCTCCATTCAATGGGATCACGGCTGATCCATTGTTCCTCTGGTCCATTACCTAACCTTTCCCCACCATCCTTCATTCCCCTGCTGATCAAGAATCTATCTCAGCCTTAAATATGTACAAAGATTATGCACCACAGCTGATTATGGCAGGAAGTTCCAAAGACTCACAATCCACTGAAAGAAGAAATTCCTCCTCATCACAATCTTAAATTGCCTCCCTATTATTGTCTCCTCTGGTCTTAGACTCTTCCATGACTCTTCCAAGTCCCTTAGAATCACCTCTCATTGTTCCAAACACTAATGACTTTCTGTGTTTCATGCAAAAGTCTCCCAAGTCCTTTTGCATCGCAGCTTTCTGTAGTTTCTCTTCATTTAAATCATATTCTGTTCTATTGTTCTCCATTCCAAATGAATAATTTTGCAATTTCTCATATTATAATCCATTTGCCAACTTTCTGCCCACTTAGCTAATTTATCAATTTCTTTTTATCCCTCTCAATTCATGTTGCTTGTCATCTGCGTGTGTGGCTACTAAGGGTAGCTGGTCGTGTTGTTTCGTGGCAAGTTGGTGTTCGTGGATGCTGAATGTTAGCTGTCTTCCTGTTTGTCCTATGTAGTGTTTTGTGCAGTAGCCACACATGCAGATGACAAGTAACATGAATTTGACTGGGACAATGCTACTATTATAGGACAAGCCAAACAGAGAACAGCCCGGGAATCCTAGAGGCATGGCACCCATCCACAGATTCAATCAATAAGCACATTGACCTGGACTCAATATACCGACCACTGCAACGGACAGCTGGAACTGACAACCAGAAGCAGCAGATTCAAACCACTACAAATGCCGGAGGAAAGATCACAGAAGCTCCCAAGCACGGAGGATGTCACCTAGACAGGGGACGAAACCTCTGCAACACAAATTCCCAGCTCGGCGAACAGAACCACAACAACGAGCACCCGAGCTACAAATCTTCTCACAAACTTTGATCTCCTTTTTAATTTCTTGCCTAACTCTCTATGTTCTCTCTTTAGAATCTCATCCTTTTCCCTTCCTATGTCATTGGTTTCAATATGTACAATGACCTCCTGCTGGTCCCTCTTCCCTTTGAGAACATTCTGCACCCTCTTTGAGGCAGTCTTGATCCTGGCACCAGGGAGGGAACACAACATTCTAATTTTTCACTGCTGGCCATAGAAACGAGTGTCTATGTCTTTGTCTGGAGAATCCCCTAACACAATCGATTACTTGGAACCCGACACACCCTTCGTTGCATTGGAGCCTACCTTGATACCAGAAACTTGGCTGTTCACGCTATATCCCCCTGAGAATCTATCACACACTACATTTTCCAAAGCAGCATACTTGTTTGGAATGTTGATAGCCACATAAGACTCCTGCACTACCTGCCTACCTCTCTTACCTTTTCTGGAGTTAACCCCTCTATGTGACTGTATCTGTGGCTTTTCTCCCTTCCTGTAACTGCCATCCATCACACCCCCTTATTCTTGTAAATTCCTCATTGCCTCTAACTGTCTTCAACTGATCCATTCACTCTGATAGGATTCACAACCAATGGCATTTATTGCAGATATAATCTTCAGTAACACATAAACTCTCCCTAAACTCCTACATCTGATAAGAAAAGCATATCACTCTACTAAAAGGCATTTTTGCTTCTTCCAATCTATAGAACTAGAAAATAGCACATCTTATTCCTCTACATAACACAGCTCCAGGCTAACTTAATACTTATGACTTAAAAGACATAAACATATAATCAAGAAAAAACCCATTCTACTCACTATTGTAGCAAGGCTATCTTAAAACTATCCACTTATCTGTTTCTGTGCTGTGGCCTTTCCCAAACAGGTTCCTCCAAGATCAGTTGTGAATTTCGCTGTTTGTTAAGTTTTCCTCGACGCACTCCAATGTCCAGCGATACATGAATTCAAACAACAAAGGCAATAACTGCGCAGATTCACTGCTGTGTCAGTTAGCAGTGTAGGTTTCTTTCTTTCTTTGTCTCTCTCTCTCCTGCACTGACCATGTGCTGCCTATTGTCTGTCCTTCTCCCTTTTAAAAGTGCCGTTGTTTTGCCTTTGTTTTCTCCAAAGTTCCAAAACAATGCAATAGCATATAAAACAGTAATTACTGCTCCTGGAATTCGAGGAAATCACCTCCAACATCTAAAATACCTCAAAAAAGGAGCAGCCTGTTACAGCCAGAATTTTTTCCATCCTCCATTGTGGATTACCATGATAGCATGGGATTGGCTAGCTCAGTTAGTTAGAGCTGGTTTGCAATGCTGAGTAATCCCAACAGTGTGAGTCTAGGTGCCACACCAGTTGGGTAATCCCAACAGTATGAGTTCAATTCGCTGGTTACCATGCAGGGCTCTCCTTCTCAGCCTCTCCACTCCCCTGAGGTGCTGTGACTGTCAAATTAAACCACCACTACAGTTTTGTCGCTCTAATTTGTGAGCAGCCCTATGATCTGTTAAGAATATAATGACTTTATTAACTTTATCATATGAACAGAGAAACCTAAAAACATTGATAAGCTGTAACAACATAAAAGCTTGGAGGTGCTGGTGTTGGACTGGGGTAGGCAAAGTTAAAAATCACACAACACCAGGTTATAGTCCAACAGGTTTAATTGGAAACACTAGCTTTTTGAGCACCATTCCTTCATCCCACAACCACCTGATGAAGGAGAGGTGCTCCAAAAGTTAGTGCTTCCAAATAAACCTGTTGGACTATAATCTGGTGTTGTGCGATTTTTAACTGCTGTTATGATCTGGTAGTTTAGAATTGCAGTTCATTTGATTGTATCATCCTACTATTTCTGGAGCTAAAGAGCAAAGTTTGGTGACATATTCAGCAAGTAAAGTAGGGCATCTGTGGCAAGAAAACATGAAATTCATTAACATTCTTATAAAGTAAATTGGCCTGTTTTTCCACATATTTGCATGCTAAAGAATTTTGTGCAATTTTATTTAACATGCAGGGAAGATAATATTTGCGTTGCACAGTTTGCATGGAGGTGGTTACTTTATATTTACTTTTTCATCTAGATTAGTTGGCCAATATGTGGGCATGATTGAAATTGGGAATACTTGTGGGAAACTCTCAATACTAGTTAATCCCATCAAAATTGAGAGTCATTTTTAAGCCTTCATCAATCTGGTTCCCAAACAATGCTTGGGACTGTTGCTATTGACAAAAGTTAATTGAATAATCTTGTTTGAGACTTCCTATCATCACAACAAAGTTTATTATGATATGTTTACAGCACATAGGTGGCAGAGTGCTGTGGATCAGCAATTCCCCAGAATACTTTGGGTGAAATAATTAACCACAAGAGAACATACTAGAATTTTATGATTGTCAGCAAATTAAATTACTTCAACTGATTGGTTAAGTATTTTTTTAAAATAGACAGATTGTGTATTTTGTTTTAAAAAGTGGATGTAAAAATTTTAAAAGAAAATATTTAAATATTAGATGTATTTTTACATTTTAAGTACCACTGGTTCCTTTGAAAATATTTTTGATGGTTTGGGAACATCAAATCCAGTAGGTGAAAGAGTAATAAATAATGATAGTTAAAAATATGTGACATGGCATGATGGGCTATAATGTTAAATGATTTCGACATAACAGAAATAACTGGGTATCACACGTTTCATGGATTGTTTAGAGTGGCTAGGAATATGTAATTTTGTGGTATTCTGTGATCAGCTGGTATTGTATAAACTGGAAAGATGAAGGTTGAACAGTTTACAGTCAGCTGATGCCCTTGAATTTTGTGCAACCTTGATTGTATTTGCCAACATTTTAATTCTATTATAAACGTTGTTTAGTTCTGATTGGCTTTATGGTGCTTCCCTGCTGAAGTTTGCTAAGATGGAGCTTACACCTTCTGTTACTATTGAAACCATGAATATATCCACTTTTACAGGACTACATATTTTACTAGAAACAGTAAACAGAGGAAATCCATTTATAATAAATGCTGCTTTACAAAAGCACAACATCCTAAGATGGAATGTTTTTGGGAATTTTGCAGTCATCAGCCAAGAGATGAGAACAGTTGCCCATAAAGATTTAGTCTGCTGTGGAGAGTAGATTCACTGTGTCTGACATCACTTTGAATTTGGTGCCACCTGAAGGGATCTGTGATACCTATTCATCTGACCAGTCAGTTGGGTTTAAGGATTCTCACAAACCACAAGCAGAAAATGAAAGGCTGGGACAAATCTGGCTCAGAACAATGGGAAGAATGTATCTCTCTTTCTCTCTCACTCTGATGATGGTAAAGGTCCTCCATCAAATGTGTTCCTGTACTTCCTCAGGATCATGAGCCCACAACAACATAAACAAGCACTGCTGTACAATCTCACCCACAAAGGCCACAACAATGGCAGGAATGAGAACTGTTCGCAATAGTCCACGTGTGATAGGCATATTAGATTACGCACGCGCGCACACACACACACACACACACACACACACACACACACTGCTCAGCTTAATTTTATGCGCCCTTGAGGATAGTTGCCAAGCTACATTTTAGCTTGGAGTGGAAGTTTGAAATTGGACTCAATGGGATAGACTCCATTCTAACATCTACCCAACCAGCTACAGTTTTAGTCACGGAAGGTGTTGGGTGATTTACCTGTGGGTCAGCTGAGACCCTTAAGAGGTCAAGGTCAGTGCCTGAGTCTTTACATTGCCAATTCCTGCCAAACACAACCGTAACCTTAGCCATTGATCAAATTACCATACCCTGATCTATCAATGATCTCCGCAATCAGGATCTATAACTTATTTACTTGTTTCACCTGACCCAAAAAATCAAAACAGGTTGCATAACATTTAATGATAGTCTTCTTTCTCTTTGATAAGACTAAGGGATGAAAAGCGGGGAAGAACTAACACACCTGCATATCCAGTCCCTATGGATGAGATGGTATGGCCAATTAAATGTGAATATGCCAGAGTCACAGTCTCTTCTTAGGGAGACAACTGGCAGTGAGTTTAACCTGAGGGTCATCACGCCTCAGGCTAGGAAAATGTTTGCAAAGGTAGGACCTTCAAATTGATCTCAGACAATAGAAGGAGTGAACCCACAGTGTTGACATTACTTTGCATCACAAATCAGCCACTCAGCTGACTAAGCTCACCATTATTAGAATGGCCATTGCTGAGGCATGTCCAGTCGGAGCACCAAAGCTAACAATTTCAATATTTCAAATTCTCCTTCTTACATCCTACTTCTCCCTCACTCCACTTTCTCTTCTGATTTATACTCAGAGGCTGGTGTAAACATTCAGCTCTCAGATTCCTTTCCTGCAGCACAACCTTACCCATGTGTCTTTTTTCTCATCTACCCAAGAGATACAGTCTGGCCGGGTAGTGACTCCAAGTAGATATTGTTGATAAAGCTCAGTGCTTTCACTAGGTTTCACACTCACAACCAATGTCTCAGATGATGACACTGCATTAGAGAATCAAATGAAAGGCTGGATCTGCTTGTGATGAAACACTGTGCACAAGTGAACTGCAGCCAGAGAGTAACTTTAGTGTAGATGCCAGCAGACAAGAAGGCAAGGTTGCATTTTCCACTGTTGAGGATTGAGATCATGATATAACGGACATTTTAAAACTGGAGATGCACCATGAAATGCTTGCAGTTTCCAGTATGTAACTGGTAATCAGTTTCAAATGTGCACTTGTGGACCTGCCCATGATGTAGCATCTGGTGGCTGATGTCGCAGTGTGAGCAGTGGCCAGCCGATGTCGGAGTGCTGCAGTGGAAACCTCAGGCTACTTTCATACACGTTCACCATGCTCTATCTCTCTCATTTTAGCTCTCATCATAATTCCATCATTATGAAGGAGCTTGTTGGTTGTCATGGCAGTCAGGCAACATTTTCTCTCACAAATTACAGAGTGATGCTACACAAGGGAATAGCAATGGTTCCATGGAACCGTAGTCTCCTCATGCTCCCATGTGTGCCATTCCATCATGTCCTTGCTGTCAACTAGTCATAGCTAACCACTGCTGCCCAATTTCACCATTTGTAGGTATTAGTAAGGTCTGTTCTTCTGTAATGGTCATGTTGTGTAGCATGCAGCATGCTATTACAAGTCTTTGCTCCTTCAGAGCAGTCCAGGTAATAAAAACATTGTTTCTACAGATGAGAGATGTGGAATCATGATATCGGTATACTTGGGTCACACGCTGAAAACGTGAACCATGTTGTCAGTGGAAAGCCCATGTTGCTGTGTAGTCCCTCTGGTTTGTTGTGGTAGCTGAAAGATATTGGATGCTGATTTCCATGATTCTCTATCCTTGGCTCTACACCAGTTGGAGGGTGGGGAAGTGGAGTCCCTCTCAGTTCCAATCTAGGACAGATTTGACACATGGTACACACAAACCATGCTTGCCAATCGATGGTATGCTGCAATCTCTGGTAAAGACAGAATTAAGTGTAGGCAGTTCTTTTTGAATAGAATTCTCAGTAACCTTACAATGGATGGCAAAATGTGAAATGTTGCAAATGTCTCCAGCTGCAGCCTGAAACAAACCAAATGCATAAAAGTTTATCATCGTGGTCACTAAAATAACTCCATAGAGGCTCAGAAAACACACGGTGCCTGTCAGTTTCTGTGAATGTAGCCATCACAGTTAAAGCAAAGCAGCAGCACTGATAGCAGTACTAAAGAAGCTCAACACAGTTAAAAATAGTGAAAACCTTCAGTAGATTAGGGAGAGTTTACCAGAGCTACAAGGGGAAACAAATCAGAATCATTAACCTAAATTATATTAGATACTCAAAATAACTTAGGGCCTTGAGAGGAAGGTTGAATGAAATAACTCCACAGTAGCTGGTATGCCATCACCCTTTACTTACATGTGGACAGTCCTTCATACTGACCAAGCTTCTTCAGAGTTTGCTCTTAGAGTGAACAGAACCTCTGACACTCCTGTTTATAACTGTCAGCCAGGGCTCCGTGATTAGACCAGATTAACAGATTCAATCAAGGAACTCATATTCTATGAGCTCGACCTGGCTGACCTTGTTATTATCACTGCATTCCTCCCCCTCTGAGTCCAAGGGCATCAGCCAGCTCTTTTTCTTGTAGCTCCTCCTACAGCAGTTTAGCACCAGGTTAATTTCCTCCAACTCTGCTTCTGATATGGGCAGCATGTAATACACAGTAGCCTCTTGCACCCAGAGCATCTCAGAAGAAATTATTGTCCTCTTCAGGCAGCAAAGGTGGTGAGGCCAAGACATCTGCTGTGTCTGTCTCAGATTCCAAGATATCTCCAATGCTTGACAGAGGGGTAGAACCCACAGGTTCTCCAACAGTTGGAAAGGCTGTCGAGGAGCTGAGCACATTTTGCTTCTGCACTGTTTGCAAGTTTGCAGCTTTCAGGTGGTCCACATGCTTGTTCAGCACCGTTACACCTGCCCGAACTTTATGTCATTGGACCTGACCTCATGTTGACTATGTCTCATGCAGGGTCATTCCCATAGATCCTACACCAAACTTCATCCCCTAAAGTAAACTGGCTCTCTCACTTAACAGAGTCTTGTGTCGGCATTGATGTTCCTGATATCATTTCACCCTCCCAGGTCCAGGGAGATCAGATTTAACCTGGTGTGTGTCTTCTCCCCATTAGCAATTCTGCTAGAGCTATCCCTGTTGTTCCATGAAGGATGGTCTTATTGTTAAACAGGAACCAGGACAGTTTGGTATCTAGTGAAACTATAAGCTGTTTCTTTAAGGAGCAAGTCCAGCACTTTGTTGCCCATCCCTAATTGCTGTTGACAATAATTAGGTGTCAACCGCATTGCTGTGAGTCACAGATAGGCCAGGCCTAGTAAGGATGGCAGAGTTTCTTTGCTGATGGACATTAGTGAACCAGACGACTTTTTAAAACGATCGATGATAGTTTTATGGACACCATTGCTGAGACTAGCTTTCAATTCCAGATTTATTTTTACTGATTTTCTTTATTAATTATTTAAACTTAAATCCTATTAGTTGCCATGTGCTTTGAACCTGTGTCATCAGAATCTCAGCCTGGGCCATTATACCTGTTTTCCCATTTATATGTCAGAAATTGGTTTGGAGGTACCATGTTCGACTGGGGTGTACAAAGTTAAAAGTCACACAACACCAGGTTATACTCCAACAGGTACTATGCAACCACCTGACAAAGGAGCAGTGCTCCGAAAACTAGTGTTTCAAGATAAACCTATTGGACTATAATCTGGTGTTTTGTGTTTTTTAACCAAATATGTCAAAAATGTTTTGAATGCTGTAAATATTTATATCTCCCCATCTCTCCTGAAGAAGTGGACTCATGCTGAAGTACAGACCTTTGAACATAATCAATTCTTTGGAACTAGTCCAAGTGGTCATTTATTCTATGTGCCTCAATGTTGAAGTGTATTGCAATCTTTACCTATAAAAGGTATAGTAGTTGATCATAACTCTAGTTTCAATGTATATTCATCTACCTTGTCAATGTTCCAGCCTGAGCCATAGAATAGGAGTGATACATTTAGATGTTTACAGTATTTAATAATACCTTTTTGACAACACTACTCCACAAGTTAATTTCATGCTTTTATGTTTTATATGTTTAGGCTGACAACATTTCAGTCACTTGGCATCTATCTATTAATACTATAATTGTAAAAGACATAGAAGTGAAAGTGCCACTCATTATAAATGGTTAATCTCAAATATATTATTACAAAATGCAAAGCACAATGTTAACGATTTACAGTGCATTGTACAAAATATCTGCAACAGTCTGAAGAGAAAGTTGCAGTGAAGTAATTTTCCACATTCATTGTTATTTAGGAGCTCCAGATTTGATCCTATATCTTTGTGCTTCTTGATTCTTTGTCTCTGTCCAACGAGTTTGAATTTATCTCTTTGTAAGTTTTCCCCTTTTGTTTGCCTTAATCGACTTGTGTGTTTATTTTCCCCTTGGATTCCATTATTTTATTGTCAAATTGATTTTATAAATATTATCATCTTAATTTCTTTGCAAGTTTCAATTATTTTATTAACCAACTTAACAATTTGAAACAATACTATGATTTTCACTATTTACGTAATGGGTCTTTTTTGGTGAATACATTAAAACTATAAATTCTAATGATCTGAATCTAAAGTGTGCAGACATTGAGATGCTTGCAGTAATGGAAACATTCTGAAGAGCAAGAATATCCCAGAATCAGCCCCCAATTGTATGAGAGATCTGATCACAGGAGTAGTAGGAGGAATGCTACAAGTGGTAGAGATCTCAGCATTCCTGATTTAGAGTGTTGAATACCTGCCAAGATTTTTATTACAGCTGCTATTTCCTGAACACTGCTGCAATTGCATGTGTGTGGATTTGGTCAGGGAGGTAATGTGGTTGGCTGAGATGCTCCAAAATGAGCGGCTGAACTTTGGGGACTTTGCGCACTTCCCTCAAATGCCATTGCAATGTTTGTGACATCAAAATCAGTGATGCCCGAAGCAGCCACGTGTATCAACGATGGTACAGATCCAAAATAAAACTAATCCTTTCCTTCAAGAAGAAGCTGAAAAACACTTAGGAAATGACATTGCTGGGGAAGGATTGTGGAGGCAGCAGACCAGTGAGAGACTGAATGGTTGCACAAGAAGCAGACAGTGTCGAACACATATTATTTTTCCTATTCCTTTAACAACCAATGCCAAAATTTCACTTACTTCCTTATTACCTGCTACACATGCAAAGCTGTTTTCTGCAATTCATGCACAGGGACAGCCAGATCCCTCTGCACCGAAGCACTCTGACGTTTTTCTCCATTTAGACAAAAGAAACCTTCTATTCCTAATCCAAAATGGATAACCTCACACTTATACATGATAAACTTCATCCATCCATATCCATTTGTAATTTTCTTATTTCTTCATTGAAACTTACGTTCCCACCTATTTTAGTCTCATTTGCAAATTGGCCTGTTATACTTTCTATTGCTACTTCCAAATTATTCACATAGATTGTAAATAGTTGGGGTCTGATGACTGAACTCTATAGAACCCTACAGGTTACATCTTGCCAACCAGAAAAAGACCCATGCATTCCTAACAGGCCACAGTTATGAGGTGAGACATCCAACAGGATTTAAATGGAGAACCAAAGCCACAACTAGCACCTTCAAGGAAATTATTTATTGGCAAATTACAGGTCCATGCCTGAAATGTATGCATACAGTGAAGGTTATTCAGGCTGCCATCAATAATTGATTCCTAATGAAGGGCTCCTGCCCGAAATGTCGATTTTCCTGCTCCTCGGATGCTGCCTGACCTGCTGTGCTTTTCCAGCACCACTCTAATCTTGATTGATAATTTATAGCAGAGTTTCCCTTTTAGCTTGGGCGATATGTCTCCCGTAGAAATAAAAACAAAAGAACAATCATTTATTTCACATTGATTATCATTCAATAGTGGTGCAGGACATCTATGCCTTCCATGCAATACATTGGGATGTTCAGTATCACGCAAATGAATCCTGGTATTATTAATTCTTTAAGTTTTTTTTAAACTTATTGCATGTTGGGAAGCAATGACTCTCATGTTCCAATCTTTGGTTTAAATGTTGCCAATCCTGGCAAAGAAGATCCTTCAGAATCAAAACTCTTGCTGAATTTGGTCCCGACCTGTCACTGATTTACTGTCAAAATCTTAGGCTTCACTTTATGAAAACAGCAGCAAGAATCTTATGCTGCTAAATCTCTGTTTAAGTAGCTGCTTGGCTGTTGTCTCCCCTATTAGGAAATTGCGTTTTGGAGGATGTAAATCGTTTAAAGCTTTGATGGGACAAAGTATCCAAGACAATTTAAAATGACTGCAGAGCCTTCCCTACAGAGGAAGTTAACTATGGCTAATAGTCAGCTGTTTGGTTCCAAAGTTCATTTCAAATTTAAATCACTGCAATTGAAGATGTTCTGGCAATCAGTCCTCAATTTACCTCTCATGGTTTGAAGCAATGTTCCCATGAGTTTTCAGGACTTGGTATTCAAAATCTCAACAAATTCCATTTCCAGTTGTTTGTTTTTCCAGTAAAATTGGAGAGTTTCTTATTTTAAGATCTTATCCATATTAAAATTATCTAACTTTAAAAATCAACCTCTTGTTTCAAAAAACTTGGCCCTCATCCAAGCAATTGGAGAGCATCTGTCACACTCTAGACTTGGCCTTGTACATGATAGACAGGTATTACAGAGGCAGGAGCTAAGTTATTTGTGACAGAATCCCTAGCCTTTTGTAGCCACAGTATTTGTACAGCTCGTCCAGTTCAGTTTCTGGTCAATAGTAACTTCCAGAATGTAGATAGTGGCAGATTCAACGACGGTAATGCCATTGAACTTCAAATTGATGGTTAGAATCTTGCTTGTTGCAGATGGCCAGTACTTGGCACTTGTGAAATGCAACTGTCACTTGCCATATATCAGTCCAAGTCCAGATTCTGTTGATACTTCGCAGTGGTATAAACTTGGTTAGAGACAAACAGTGCAGATGCTGGAATCCAAAGTAAACAAACCGGAGACTGGAGGAAGACAGCAAGCCAGGCAGCATCAGGAGGTAGAGAAGTCAATGTTTTAGGTATTAACCCTTCAGTCCTGAAACATTGACTTTTCCACCTCCTGATGCTGCCTGGCTTGCTGTCTTCCTCCAGTCTCCTGTTTGTCTACTTTGGATTCCAGCATCTGCAGTTTTTTTGACTCTAAATAGATTCTATCAATGTCTTGCTGCATTTGGACACAGACTGCTTCAGTTTCTAAGGATCATTGTGCAGTTATCAGCAAACGTCACCATTTCTGGCCTCATGATGAAGGGATGGTCATTAATGAAGCAGCTGAAGATGTTTGAGTCGAGGATACTAACCTGAGGAGATGGGGCTCTTGCGGCATGTGTTTTTACTTCTGTGCCAGGAGGCCTGAGCTCAAGTCTCAACTGCTCCAGAGGTGTTTCGTGACATCTCTGAATAGGTTAACTGGGAAATATCCACCGTGAGGAACTCTTGAAATTATGTGCTTGGACTAAGATGACTGACCTCCTACAACCACAATCAGCTTCCTCTGTCATAGTACTGATTACAACCTGTGGAGAGTTTTCTCCCAGATTTTCATTCACTCTACCTTTGTTAGGGCTCCTTGATACCATACTCCGTGGCATCTGCCTTGATATCAAGAGAAGTCACTCTCACCTCACTTCACTCTTGGTCCAAGTTGAAATGAGATCAGGGTCAGAATGGGCCTGGTGGAACTGAAATGTGCATTAATGACCAAGTTCATCCACTTCAAGTACCACATACTTGACAACTATTTCCACCACTATGTTGATGATAGAGAGAAGACTGACAGGGCATTAATTGGCCATGTTGGATTTGTCCCACTTTTTTTTGTGGACAGAGCATCTTTGGACAAATTTCACCTTTAACACATGGATGCAAGCGTTGGAAGTTGTACTGGAAGAGCTTGGCTAAGGGTCTGGCAGATTTTCAATAGAAAAGCAACCTGGGGCGATTTTAACTGCCCACTTGACTGGTTTCTGAAATGTTAAAGTATTGAGTGCAGGAGTTGGGAGGTTATGTTGCAGCTGTACAGGACATTGGTTAGGCCACTGTTGGAATATTGTGTGCAGTTCTGGTCTCATTCTTATCAGAAAGATGTTGTGAAACTTGAAAAGGTTCAGAAAAGATTTACAAGCATGTTGCCAGAGTTGGAGGATTTGAGTTACAGGGAGAGGCCGATCAGGCTGGGGCTGTTTTCCCTGGAGCATCGAGGGTTGAGAGGTGAACTTACAGAGGTTTACAAAATTATGAGGGGCATGGATAGGATAAATAGACAAAGTCTTTTCCCTGGGGTCGAGGAGCCCAGAACTAGAGGGCATAGGTTTAGGGTGAGAGGGCAAAGATATAAGAGAGACCTAAGGGGCAACGTTTTCATGCAGAGGGTGATACGTGTATGGAATGAGCTGCCAGAGGCTGGTACAATTGCAACATTTAAGAGGCATTTGGATGGATATATGAATAGGAAGGGTTTGGAGGAATATGGGCCGGGTACTGGCAGGTGGGACTAGCTTGGGTTAGGATATCTGGTTGGCATGGACGGGTTGGACCGAAGGGTCTGTTTCCATGCTGTACATCTGTATGACTCTATGTTCCATTTCTTAACTTTCTTCAGTAGGAGTGTACCTTAGATTACAAAATACTGGCCTTTGTTCATAAGGCACCACTATTTCCAGTTACTTCTTCAACCATTCAAAAATTAAGGATACCATTCTAGGAAAAGTAACAGAGCACACATATCACAACAGGAGTCACAACAATACCGATTCATGAATCAATTTATGTAAAAGAATCTGGAGGGTAGACAGAAGTGGCTTTCAAATGTGATGGCTACATATAGTATTTTAAGAAAGTGTAAAGGCAGCAATGCATTTCAGAATTCAAGAAATGTTTTGGATTTCACATGAGGTCGTCAAGACCCCTGAAGTTACTGGAGTCTAAAGTGACCTCTGAATCCCTAGCTGGTTTGGTTACACTTCATGCTTTCATTGCTTGGCTAATCTTTAGTCTCATAAAACATCCTTTAGTTTGGAAGCTCTGTTCTTGTATTGGCTAGAAATGTCTAATAGTAAGTGAATTATAGTTAATTGGTCCCAGATTTCTAATATCTGATTCAATACTAAGATAAGTCTATTTTTCCTATATTCACTAATGCCAAGTAGTTGGATACCCTACAAACATGAGTAATCTTCATTGAATTTCAGACGGTAAAACATATCTGACCGCCTTCATTTGCAGCTTCCCTCAAGTTACGTTCATGAAACCTCAGCAGAAACGCAGCTGGTTGATGTCCAGATTCAAAATAGTTTTCCAAGCTAGGTCAAGAGATTCAATCTCCAGCAATTCCTGTGACCTGAGAAGCTTAGGAACAGCATCATTAAACATAATATGAAACATTTCATGGAATTCTGCTTCACATCAAATTGCACAAGATTTACAAGTCAGAAACAAGCCATTCAGCCTAACCAGTCCATATTCATCTTAATCCTTCACAAATCCTAAGATTATGTTCCCACACCCCTTTATTTCATTTTCTTTCAACTAGCTGTCTAATTTATTTGCAAAAGTTATATTTTAAAGTTCATTCACCAGCTTTCATAATGTATTCCACTGTCTCATGTAGGAGCAGAAGCTGTTTGGCCCATTAAGTCTGCCCCACCACTCAGTGAGATCATGGCTGATCAGTTAACGTACAACTCCCCTTACCTGCCTTTTCCCCATAACCCTTGATTTCCTTACTGATTGCATATCTGTCTATCTCAACCTTGAATATACTTAATGTTGCAGCCTTGACAGCCTTATGTAGTAAAGAATTCTACAACTTCATGACCCTCTGAAAGAAGAAACACCTCCACACTTCTGTCTTAAAAGGATTACCTCTTATTCTGACATTATGCCCTCTGGTACTATACCCTCCCATAGGAGAAACAACCTTTCCACAGTTAGCCTTCAAGTCCCCTCAGAATCTTGTATATTTCAAAAAGGTCCCCTGTCATTCTTCTCAACTCCAATATGTACAGGCCCAAACTACTGAACCTCTCCCCTTAAGTCAAACCCTGTATACCTGGGAGCAGCTTCATAGACCATTTCTGACTGCCTCAATACTTTTTATCTAAAGTATTTTTTTTAAATAAGGGACCCAAAACTGTTAACAATATTCCAAATGTGATCTCATTAGTGCCTCCCCTGATTTTTGCAAGACTCCATATTCCTTCCCTTAGAAATACAGGGCAACATTCCATTTGCCTTTTCTATTACCCTTCTGATCTTGCATGATAGCATTTTGAGATTTATGCATGAGGATTCCCAAATCCCTCCGTGACTTTCTTCACTTAAATAATATTTAGCTCCTCTATTCTTCCTGCAAAAGTGCATAACTTCAGATTTTCCAGCTTTATGTTCCATCTGCCAAGTTCTTGCCCACTCCTTTAACCTCGCTATATAAGAATCCTTGTGTCATCATAATCATCATTTGTCTTCTAACATATTTTTGTGTCATCTGCAAACTTGGACATTGTACATTCACATTCCTCATACAAGTTATTAAAATATATTGTCAATATCTGTGGCCCCCTATATGATACCTGTGACACACTATTAATTAAAAGTTGCTGCCCTGAAAATGCCCCCTTTATCCCAACTCTATCTTTTATTAGTTAGCCAATCCTCCATCCATGTCAATATACTACCCCAATACTATCAGCTCTTATTAAAAAGTCTTAAATGTACTATATTGAATGCCTTTTAGAAATCTAAATATATTATATCTCCTGATTTCTCTTTGTCTATCATATTTGATTTCAACATTTTAGAAACTTTTTTTTTACATTTCACCATTTGTCTATGACGATCAATTGAACACCTTCACCCATTGAAAACAATATAAGGTGGTGGTGGAGGATTGTTTTTGAGACTGGAGGCCTGTGACGAGTGGAGTGCCACTAAGGATCGGTGCTAGGTCCACTACTTTTCATCAGACAGCAGAGAAGGTTATCTCAGATTACAACAGGATCTTGATCAGATGGGCCAATGGGTTGAGAAGTGGCAGATGGAGTTTAATTTAGATAAATGTCAGGTGCTGCATTTTGGGAAAGCAAACCTTAACAGGACTTATACACTTAATGATAAAGTCCTCTGGAGGGTTGCTGAACAAAGAGACCTTGGAGTACAGGTTCATAGCTCCTTGAAAGTGAAGTCGCAAGTAGATAGGACAGTGAAGAAGGTGTTTGGTCTGTTTTTCTTTATTGGTTAGAGTATTGAGTACAGGAGTTGGGAAGAAAGTGAGGTCTGCAGATGCTGGAGATCAGAACTAAAAATGTGTTGCTGGAAAAGCGCAGCAGGTCAGGCAGCATCCAAGGAACAGGAGATTCGACATTTTGGGCATCAGCCTGAAGAAGGGCTTATGCCTGAAATGTCGAATCTCCTGTTCCTTGGATGCTGCCTGACCTGCTGCGCTTTTCCAGCAACACATACAGGAGTTGGGAGGTCATATTGTGGCTGGACAGGACATTGGTTAGGCCATTGTTGGAATATTGCATGCAATTCTGGTCTCCTTCCTATCGGAAGATTGTGGTGAAACCTGTAAGGGTTCACAAAGGATTTACAAGATGTTGTCAGGGTTGGAGGATTTGAGCTATAGGGAGAGGTTGAATAGGCTGGGACTGTTTTCCTTGGAGTGTCGGAGGCTGAGGGGGTGACTTGATAGAGGTTTATAAAATCATGAAGGGCATGGATAGGATAAATAGACAAAGTCTTTTCCCTGGCATGGTGGAGTTCAAAACTAGAGGACATAGGTTTAGGCTGAGAGGGGAAAAGATATAAAAGTGACCTAAGGGGCAACTTTTTCATGTCGAGGGTGGTACGTGTATGGGATGAGCTGCCAGAGGAAGTGGTGGAGGCTTGTACAATTGCAACATTTAAAAGGCATTTGGATGGGTATATGAATAGGATAGGTTTGGAGGGATATGGCAAAGGTGAGGACTGCAGATGCTGGAAACCAATGTTTAGATCAGAGTGGTGCTGGAAAAGCACAGCAGGTCAGGCAGCGTCCGAGGAGCAGGACAATCGACGTTTCGGGCAAAAGCCCTTAATCAGGAATAGAGGCATGGAGTCTCTAGGGTGGAGAGAAAAATGGGGGGGTGGGGCTGGGGAGAAGATAGCATAGAGAACAATGGGTGAATGGGGTCAAGTCAGTCATCATTAATGGAGATGGAGAGGTCCAGGAAGGGGAGGGAAGTGTCAGAGATGGTCCAGTGAATTTAAGGTTGGGGTGGAATGTGTTGGTGAAGTTGATATCCCAGGTGCTGGCAGGTGGGACTAGATTGGGTTGGGATATCTGGTCAGCATAGATGATTTGGACCGAATGGTCTGTTTCCTTGCTGTACATCTCTATGACTCTATAACATTTTAAACCTAAGTTGAAATCACCTTGCAGATTTACCTGCCCACACACTACCTCTTCCCTAATTTTCTATTTTATTCTACTCTTCTGAGTTGGTGAGAATGGCAAAAGCAGTGGAGTCAGTCTTCAGAGATACATTTTGAGCTCCGATGATCTAATTGCAGCCCAAATGCTATCTTACGTAGCAGTGCCGAGAAGCAGTAATAGCTATCATGCCTGGGTGAACATAACCAAAAATAAAGATTTAAATCCAAACACACCTTGTGAGGCCAGGAGGGTTTATCCCCTATCAGTAAATTTAGATGTCTTCCTCTCTGGGCTCCTCTTTCCATAATCATGAAGTTTCCTCAAGATCCCTCACTACAATGTACCTGCGCACCAGTAACCTTTCACCTGATGCCCCTTAGCAGTTTCCATAAAAAATCGGTATGCTCGACCATTTAATTGGATTAGGGTCAATCCAACATTCCTCACGTCCACTTTCCTGCCATTTCCCCATGATCATTGATTCCCGTACTAATCAACAATCTATCTATCACTGCCTTAAATGTACACAAGGGACTCTTTTCTGTCCTCCCACCTGAAATTCCAGTCCAGTCAGTTCATACTTCTTGCTCACTGAGCTGTAGGTTTGATACCCAGACTTTTCATTACCTAGCTAGGTAACATCATCAGTAGTGACCTCTAAGTGAAGCGAAGCTATTGTCTCCTGCTTTCTATTTAGATGTTTGTCCTGAATGGGGTTCCTGGGGTTTGTGGTGATGTCATTTCCTGTTCGTTTTCTGAGGGGTTGATAGATGCTATCTAGATCTATGTGTTTGTTTATGGTGCTGTGGTTGGAGTGCCAGGCCTCTAGGAGTTCTCTGGCATGTCTTTACTTAGCCTGTCCCAGGATAGATGTGCTGTCCCAGTCAAAATGGTGGGTTTTTTTCCTCCGTGTGTAGGGCAACAAGGGAGAGAGGGTTGTGTCTTTTTGTGGCTAGCTGGTGTTCGTGTATCCTGGTGGCTAACTTTCTTCCTGTTTGTCCTACGTAGTGTTTCTGGCAGTCCTAGCATGGAATTTTGTAGATGACGTTGGTTTTGTCCATGGGTTGTACTGGGTCTTTTCAGTTTGTTAGTTAGTTTTTGTTTGAGAGTGTTGATGGGTTTGTGTGCTACTAGGATTCCAAGGGGTCTTAGTAGTCTGGCTGTCATTTCTGAAACTTCTTTGATGTATGGTAAGGTGGTTAGGGTTTCTGGCTGTGTTTGGTCTGCTTGTCGTGATTTGTTCTTGAGGAATCTGCGCACTGTATTTTTTGAGTATCCGTTCTTCTTGAATACGTTGTATAGATGATTCTCCTCTGTTTTCTGAAGTTCATCTGTGCTGCAGTGTGATGTGGCTCGTTGGAATAGTGTTCTGATACAGCTTTGTTTGTGTGTGTTGGGATGGTTGCTGGTGTAGTTAAGTACTTGGTCAGTGTTTGTTGATTTTCTGTATACGCAGGTTTGTAGTTCTCCGTTGTCCGTTCTTTCGACTGTGACATCCAGGAATGCGAGTTTGCCCTACACACGGAGGAAAAATACCCACCATTTTGACTGGGACAACACATCTATCCTGGGACAGGCTAAGCAAAGACATGCCAGAGAATTCCTAGAGGCCTGGCACTCCAACCACAATGCCATAAACAAACACATAGATCTGGATATCATCTATTAACTCCTCAGAAACTGAACAGGAAATGACATCATCACAAACCCCAGGAACCCCATCCAGGAGAAAGATATAAATAGAAAGCAGGAGACAACAGCTTCGCATCACTTGGAGGTCGCCACTGATGAAGTTACCTAGCCAGGTAATGAAATGTCTGGGTATCAAACCTACAGCTCAGCGAGCAAACCTACACCCTAAACCTCAACCTGAGCTACAAACCTTCACAAACCTTGCAAAAAATACTTCTTGTGGCAGGTCAACTAATCCAGGATATGCCATTGTGGCCCAGGAGTTAAGAGCACTCAGACTTCATGCTCCTGAGGTGAGAAATGATTATTGCTGACCCCAGCTCATGCTTGGCCAATTCCCATGATGCATTAAACAAGGGCTCTATTTCCATGGGCAGAACTTTGCAAGAAAGTGGCCAAGTGTCAAGTTTGACGAGTTTCCTGGAGGGTTTCTCTCTGAGAGGCCGAGTGAGTTTTCTCATGCTACCTTCCCAAATTGGTCTCATTATCTGTGCACCCTGCCCCTATGCAGCCTGTTGACCTATTCTCCCTCCTGCCATGACGGAAATACTATCAAATACCCTTGGATCCCTTGGACAAGCGCCATCTTTAAAGCCATCTGTGCACCTGCTCTAGCACTGGCCAACTGGAGTAGTCACTCACCATGTGTAGTAGAAAAACAACTCAAACCAACACTTCCCAGGGCTCACAGATAGTTGACACTTCATTACACATTGAAGTACATGTTCTTACATCCATTGCTACTTAAGAACAAACACACAACTTGACCATGCTTAGCCTTACTCATCATCCTGTTAATGGAGTGCTATTCTTTTGCCAGTGCTGAGTGCAGCTCAATATTGTGTCATTATGCAACATGAGACCACCATTAACAGGAAAGGCTTCAAACAGTTCAAAACGTTCATTTTTATTCAGCAATAGCAAACACAAACAGAGGACAAACAAATAAGAGCCGCATTTGTCCCCATGAATTTACAGGCACTGAATGCACCCAGCTCTCATCTACTGAACCGCTCCACCATGGCCCTTATCAAATATATGGGCTGCATGGTATCCATGCTCTGCCTCAGCCATAGGTTGCATCATTAAATCATCAGCTATGATCATGGAGGCCCCCCCCAACCCCCGTAACATCCTTGTAAAGTAACTGGCCCTCTCAATGATCCAGGGACATGAAAATTGCACATAACAGCATGGTGGCTGCTAAGATCCAGCCGAATCTTGTAGTTTTGTGGCAAAATTTGTGAATTTGGTGGAGTGATTCTTTTCTCGATCAAGTTTTCTTACCAAACTCATACATTAATTAGCATTTCAGCTCTCATGGTGAGTATCACGTCTGATTTCCTCCCCACCTTAACATGTGACGATCCTGGAGCACAACCAGAGATGCCAGAATTGATCAGCATCGCTGGCACCGGTGTGATTTTTTTTAGAAGTCCATTGTGCACCAAGACAAACACTGTCAGTCTGGAGCTGCCCTGCACAGTTCCTGACACTATCCCCAGACATGGTCGACAGTGGGAAATTTCTGACAGGGTCTCGGAGCTCCTGCTTGACAGTATAGTGCACATGGAGTTCTTCTTCGACCAACCATGCCAATCTTGTCTTAGTCGCAACTAGTTTGAATCAGTCTCAGTCATCTGTAGAAATACCCAGCAATGTAGAAAGAAGGTCAATGTCCTTTTCCACTCCGCTAGCCTAAGTGCCACCACCCTGTCTCTGATACCTCACACACTCTATCTCTGTGACTGCACCCACATCACCAAAGGAAATGACATCAGCAACCGAAGAAAACCTAAACAAATAAATAGAAAGTGGGTCACTAACACCAATGCTTCACTGGAGACTCACTGATGATGTTGCCTAGTATGGTGACGAAACATCTGAAAACGAACCTTCCAGCTCAGCGAGCAAACTTACATCCAGAACTACATCTGCCTCCCTTGGCTCGAGGTTCACATTCTCCCACTCTCATTGATGAAAGCAATATCCACCCTCACCCACCTAAACTGTGGCACCACTAACGCTGCACATCCTCAATGGTGTCTTCTCACTCACTTGGGAAGCTTCCCCACCTGTATCCAAGTGCGCTGTTCAATTTCATCTTCCACAACATCTGACCCTCCTTGCTCTTTCCCAAGACTGACTAGTGATAGACAGTGAATGCTAGCCCAGCCATCAATGCCCACATTCCATGAATGAATAAAACAAAAACTCTAGGAACAAACCAGTCCAAAGTGGGGCAAACAGAGCCAAGATGGCTGGAGTTCTGCTCATTCTTTGGCTGTTCATTCCTTGTGAGCAATGAATCCTGATTCGTACTACCTAAAGCAGGGCCTGGACAGATATCAGAGGTTCCCCTTGACTTTCTGTGATGGGGCCTTTCCAAGTGAAGGTTATCCTCCTTGACTGGCCTGAGGCCTGCTGACAGTTTGTGGGAAGTTTCCTGGCTTTATGTCTGCGCTAAATGGTAGAGCAATGCAACAGCACTACAAACCATGTATCTCTGGCTGAGGGGGTAATGTGCAAAAATGTAAGGCCATGCAATACAGGAGTGCCACTGAGTGAATACTGTGATCGCAAGCAAAGGGACCGGAAATGCAGCCTGATCCAATCCACAAGATGGGTGTATGTCCCTGACAGCACAATCTCCTTTCACCAACATTACAATATGTGCAGCCCAAGGTTAAAAATTGTAGATTATTATAAATTAAACTAAGAGCATACAGATCTGCATTAATGTCTCCTATAATTTGTTTGGGAATATGCAAACTATTTTGCATGTTCTTTCAATCAAGTATAAGGTGTACCTCCTCTCCATTTAGGTACCCTTGTTCCTTTTCTGAATAAAAATCTATTTGTTTTCAAAGTTTCAATTGGTCCAGTAACCATAGGCTGTATTGAGATGTAATAAGTAGACCACAGTTATTGGGAATATCTGGTTGTTGAGAACACTCAGAATAACATCAACAGATATGGGCCATATCTCACTTACTTCTTGAGGATGTAAATAGAATGATAGATGAAGACATGCCAGTGGATATTGTTGACTGAAAATTTATGTTTTCTTAAAATTACACTAATCTTTCATATGTTGAGGGTTGAGGAAATATGAATGTGATTTGAAAGCAACTTAAAACATTATAACAAAAGAGTATCTAAAAGGCACCAGGATGAGTACATGAATAGGAAGGGTTTAGAGGGATATGGGCCAAATACTGACAAATGGAACTAGTTCAGTTTAGGATATCTGGTCAATATGGATGAGTTGGATCAAAGGTTCTGTTTCCAAGCTGTATAACTCCATGACTCTGTGACTAGTATTTATTGGAAAGGTTCAAACTAGGGCTTGGTAATGACAGGAATTCTCTCAGATTCAATGAAAATCTGATGGTTGTCTTTGCCATAAAACGAACCATTAGAGTTTTATGGTAATGGTCTCTATTTTGGGGTTTTGCTAATGGCCATTTCCTTTCATTTCAACCCCACATTGTCAGAGTTCTGTTGTTAACGGAAGTGATTCCAGCACCTGCACTATGTAGGCAGATATTCTTACAATACCATAAACGCTAGCCCACTGAAAGCAGCACTGACAAGAGGGGGAGTAGAGGAAATAAATGGAACATCTGAGCAAGGGAAATGACAATCTGCACAAGTTTCTCTGCAGCCAAGAACTCAGCAAGGTTGTGGTTGCAGAGAAGTTACCAAATTTCATGGTAGGACTTCATTCTATTTCCCATCCAGCACACAGCCAGTGTGGCAGCCTGATCAAATACAGGTCAGGAAAATCAGCACCTGGAGGCTGCAGCCAGGAATTTAGCATTTGGGTGGTGGCAAGATAAGTCATTGCTGCTTGTGGAGTGGGGTGGGGTGGGTGGAGGGGGAAGGTGCAGGGCTGCTGTGGGAATGGGGTTACTGTGGAAATTGGCTTCAATGTGAACTTGGAGGCAGATGCTATCAGGCTTTTGTGATGATTTGGAGATGCTGGTGTTGGACTGGGGTGTATAAAATTAAAAACCACCCAACACCAGGCTATAGGCCAACAGGTTTAATTGGAAGCACTAGCTTGCAGAGCACCGCTCCTTCATCAGGGTGGTTGTCTAGGCTTTTGTGAGGGTAAGTTTGCAATTGTGGTTGAGTTTGAGAGCAAGATTGTGATTAATGGTGAGTGGGGCAGGGGGAGCATGGGGGAGGTGTCTCAACAGGCTTTCTTGAGGTGCTGGGCACGTGAAAATTAAAAGGAAGGTGCACAAGTTTACTATAAAAAGCACTTGTTGATGGCAGCACCTTCCTCCCTTTCACTGTTAATTTCCTGACTGCTGGAACTTCCATTGTAACTGTGAAATTAATCCCATTTCCAATTGCGTGGATCTGCAATTTAAATATGTTAATAAAGTGTGCCATTTCTCCACAGCAGGACAACCAAATGTTTAGGTAAGCTGTTGTTAAAATTAGCAAAAGCCTAAAGGCAATCTGATTTAATCGTGACTTCCAATGGGGTTACTAATTATTTTACAGTGGAGCGTAGTACAGTGAGCCACAACACAACTGTTTGAGGGCAGACAACTACAGTTTATAAGTAACAGAAGCAAAATATTCATAGTGCATTGTTCCATGACAAGGCAACTGCATCAGAATGTAGATAGAGGAACTTATGAGATCCACTATCAAGGACTTTAGTCATTATTGTGACCCTGAATTAGACATAATAAAAATAAAAGAAGCCCTGGTGACCTAGCAGAAAAGCACACCCATTAAAACAAAATGGATTATTTTAATATGTTATTTTTTGAAACTTTCCTCTCTGCTAAATATGATTAGAGCATTATGCTGGTGGTGAGCAAGAGCTGCAGAAGGAAGGGTGATTCCCTACTATCTGTTAAGGGAGAGCCCCACTATCCCCTGGAGTTTCCGAGGTCTCTGTAACTGATAACCGGATCTCAACTCAACAGCAGGAGAGACTTAAACACCAACCTTAGAATTCCATATTAAAGGTAGGTTAATAGTTAAAATAAGTGCTAACAGCAAATGTGTCAGCAGATTAGAGGAATTGTTTAGATTATATGGAACTTCTTCTGGCAGTTACAACACAGAATCAAGTCTTTGAGCTCAACCAGTCCATACTGGATTTTGCCATCAATGTGAGCAAACAGTTCCTGGGCCAATTAAGTTTCTGGTTAATGGTAGTCACCCCACAGGATGTTGATGATGGGTGGCTCAGAGATAGTAATGTCTTCGAATGGTAGGGGATTTAGTCTGGACCTTGCAAATACTGAAATCTGTTTAATTCCTTTCTTGTTCCATCCTATCATAATTTTAAATACATCTGCTTTATTCTAATGGTTGGAAAAAAACAAACTTCCAAGTTTTATCTCATATCTGAATGTTTTTCTATTTTTACCTCTGTTGGGATGAAGCCATTTAATAAACCTTCAGTTCAAAATTACACTTGAAGAAAGCACAACACTTTTTATTATCTTAAGTAACAGAAAGTCCTTGCATTTAGCCTTCAACAATCAAGCCTGCAGAAGCATTCCATCCACTGCAGTCTTTTTCTCAAACATTATTTGAGTTTGAGGTATGTTTATGCAATTGATTTGCATTTAAGCGTACTTGCTGAGTAAAATAGCAACTAAAAAGACAAACCAGGAAATAAAGAACAAGAGGCAAAGAAAGGGTGACCCAAAGGTGTTGGGTCCGCCACTCATGAAGAGAGCCGAAAGCTACCCTTTCTGCTGATAATCACTCCAAGGATGAAGTTGGTCAGAAAATGTGATCAGCCAGACAAACACAATACAACTTTGTAAGCTGTACATAAAAGTAATTTCTTCCATCCAAGACTGGCCAGTAAAGATATCAAAGGCAATTTTCAAACAAATTTGATAAGGTACCCGGTTAGCAGTTCCAAAGATGAGTCATATAGGAATGTTAACTCTGTTTCTCTCTCCACAGGTGCTGCCAGTGTCTACAGCACTTTCTGTTTTTATTTCAGATTTCCAACATCCACAGTGTTTATTTGAAGGTTAGCAGGTGAAAATCTGTTTAGTTTTCTCAGGTCAGAATTTCCTCATTCAATTCAAAAGTGGTTGAATGGCAAGTTACATCCAGGAAACTCTTTGCATTTGTAAATTGGCTAAAGAGAATGGCTGTAGCACTATGATGTAACCATACCGCCCGCGATTAGGGTCACTATGTGTACATTCACTCATTAATCTCTGTGTAATGCCCATGATAACACAAAGCCAACGTGCCCAGACTGCCCATATAGCAGTTGAGATGGGTCAATATACAACTATACTCTCAGATCTAAAACCTTAGAGTTTGCCTGTTAGAATCATCTCAAGACTCTCGTTTGGGCATCAGCAACCATCAGCTGAAGCTACAGTATGATCATCATTTTGACAAATTAAAAACTAAAATATCACTGAAGACAAGCAGGCTGCAGTAACACCTAGGTGTAATGTTGTCTCAGAGAGGCAGTGACGCCAGTTCTATACTAGCTGCTAAGCCTCTGTTGTCAAGTTCCTTTTTGTTGTTGAATGGTTGGATATTCACCTTTGGAGGATGGAATGGTATGATGTTGTGTGGTAGGCCTCTGAACTAGAGGTAGGAATGGGTATATATTAATTTACTTGAGGCACTGATTTGGCTCATGAAGAACTCTTGTTGGCAACTGTTGATGTTCCAGCGCTTCGGATTCCTCTTCATGTTTCGCAGCGTCAGAACAAGCCAGTTCAACTCCAGTGCACACTGCAACACAGCGTTATTTATTACATGCTTTCCGAAGTTCATCTGTGCTGCAGTGTGTGGTGGCTCATTGGAATAGTGTTCTGATACAGAGGAAAACAGAGGAGAACCACCTATACAACATATTCATGAAGAACGAATACTCAAAAAATACAGTGCGCAGATTCCTCAAGAACTAACCATGACAAGCAGACCAAACACAGCCAGAAACCCTAACCACCTTACCATACATCAAAGAAGTTTCAGAAATGACATTCAGACTACTAAGACCCCTCGGAATCCTAGTAGCACACAAACCCACCAACATTCTCAAACAAAAACTAACAAATTTAAAAGACCCAGTACAACCCATGGACAAAACCAATGTCATCTACAAAATTCCATGCAAGGACTGCCACAAACACTACGTAGGACAAACAGGAAGAAAGTTAGCTACCAGGATATACGAACACCAGCTAGCCACAAAAAGACACAACCCTCTCTCCCTAGTAGCCCTACACACGGATGAAAAAAACCATTTCAACTGGGACAACACATCTATCCTGGGACAGGCTAAGCAAAGACATGCCAGAGAATTCCTAGAGACCTGGCACTCCAACCACAATGCCATAAACAAACACATAGATCTAGATGCCATCTATCAACCCCTCAGAAAACAAACAGGAAATGACATCACCACAAACCCCAGGAACCCCATCCAGGAGAAAGATATAAATAGAAAACAGGAGACAACATCTTCGCTTCACTTGGAGGTCGCCACTGATGATGTTACCTAGCCAGGTAATGAAACTTCTGGATATCAAACTTACAGCTCAGCGAGCAAACCTACACCCTATTTACAACTCCTTTCTCTAATCTATCTTTTACCTTCCCTTCTGGAATACTAGTCCGATAAAATCCCCAGGAGAAAGTAAGGACTGCAGATGCTGGAGATCAGAGTTGAGAGTGTGGTGTTATAAAAGCACAGCAGGTCAGACAGCATCTGAAGAGCAGGAAAATTGATGTTTCAGGCTTAAGCCCTTCATCAGGAATGAGACTTGTGGGCTTCAATTCCCCCTCCCACTCCATCAAGGACATGCAGCTCCTGGACCTCCTGCACTGCCAAACTGTCACCACCCGATGCCTAGAGGAGGAATGTCTCATATTCCACCTTGGGACCCTGCAACCAACGGGATCATGTGGATTTCAACAGCTTCCTCATTTCCCCTCCCCCCACATTATCCCAGTCCCAAGCCTCCAACTCAGCATGGCCTTCCTGACCTGTCCATCACCTTTCCCATCTATCTGCTCTAACCCTCCCCTGACCTATCAACTTTTCCCTCACCTTCATCCACATATTGCTTTCTCAGCTACCTCCCCCCCCAATTATATCTCAACCCCCCCGCCCACAAGCCTAATTTCTGATGAAGGGCTTATGCTGAAACATTGATTCGTCTTCTCTTGATTTGCTGCTTGACCTGCTGTACTTTTCCAGCACCGCACTCTCGATAAAACCCCCAATTAAGATTTACGAAAAATTAAAATGTCAAAACCAGGCAACAGTCGAATCTTCTCTTTGCGTTTTCCTCTGTAGATTTGCTCTCCAGTCGGTGTTGATGTTTTTCCTCTGTGCAAACTCCTTCTCCAGACAGGTACCTCTCAGACAGTTATAACTAGCAGCTTACATCTGTTGGTCTTTTGGCAATTCTCTCTCAACTTTTCATGTTTTCCCTCAAAGCATTCGATCATGTCAGTGGTTTTTAAGATTGTGAATATGCTAAATTCAAACTTGAGTGGAGTTTGGTATTTTTTGGAGGTATAATTTAAACTGATTGGCCTAATTTGAATTTGTTTTTGTCTCCAGGCAACCAGTTACTCTAGCTGCCAGGCCGAAAGGTGACATTGTATCTTGTTCAGAATATTTAGTGCTCTCAGGTAGTTCTGCTAACTTTTAACTCACTTAAAAGTATAGTACTTCATAACACATTATCAAGCCACTAACATTCAGGTCACTCTTTGACAACGATATTGAAGGACTTCTCAAGACTTGTCCTGGCAACAAGTGCTTTGCTTTAAGATGCCAACAAATTGCTTAATGGTTGCTCTTTGGAAATAATGACCGCAATTGTGTCTTCTTTCTTCAGTGGTATTAGTTCAGGACACCACTTGCGGAAATGAGTATCGTGAATCCTTCAAACCACACACCATGTTGTTGATCAAGATGCCAGTCATCAGTCATCCATTGTGGTAGTTTGACTGCTGAAGTAAACCTTTTCAAATTCTCGGTCATGTTCCTGAAAGATCGCTGCCCACGCAGCACTATTTCTACTACTGGCATAGATTATCCTGTTTTGGAAAGCAGAGATTGAACATTTCCACCAGTTCTGTGAAGTGTGTGAGACTCACTTTGTGTTGACAATGTTAGAAGATTCTTTTATGCCACCATATGATATAACATAATTGGATTCTTTCTTCTGTTTGGGTTATGAGTCAGGGAAGCCCAGTAGGATCTTCTACTCGTTGTGTCTTGTCTGGTTGGTCATTAGTGGTATGTTCCTGTAAAAATGAATGAATGAATAAATAAATGATTTATTGTCACATATATCTTGGGGAATACAGTGAAAAGTATTCTGTTGCCAGAATCTGGTGACATTTTGAGGTGCAAAGGAATAAAAAGAAAGTGCCTAAATAGAATTTCTCTTCATCATCCCGGGACCCAAACATGGCTCCAGCACTTCTGCACGGTCCCTACTCTGGGCTGACCGCAGCCAGGAGTCCTTGCTCCCGGCACCAACACTGCCACAGTCAATCACCCACCACTGCCAAAAGAGTCCCTGCTCCGCTAACTTCTCTGCTGTAATTGAAGTTGAGACATGGATGTTGATGGGTGTTTCACTTGTAGACCTCTTTATGTTTTTATCTACCGGTATTTCTGCTGTTCTGAAACTGTATCTTACACGACCTCCAATATTTCTTACTGATATCTGGATATCATTTGTGCCACTGATCCCTTGCTGTCCCATGATATTGACATTGGTTTTTACTTCAGTTGTTTGACTTGTTCTCTGTGTAGAATTATCCCATTTCTTTTTAAGTTAATAGGCACTGTTGGCCATTTGAAATAGCCTTGACTTCTCCTTTCAGTATCTACCTTGAGACTTCTAGTTTTTTGATTCCTGTGTGAATTAATTAGTTTTCTCAAAGTTAAAACTTTCTTGGTCTGTGAGAAATTCAAAAAAGCCTCATCCAGAATTCCACAATTCTCCTGGCTCTCATGAATTATATTCAATGCTCTATGTTATAGTTTTCCACTAACCTATAAAGGTTATTAGTTAAATTGTTGATGGGTTGCCCTAATAGGTGAACTCTTCTGTTAAATTGTGCTCATTCAAGAATTTTATTTGATTATCAATTGATATAATTATCAAAAACTATTCTTTGACTTTATAATCTTTTTAAGTGTCTCTCTGCTGTTTGCCTGTAACTCTGCTGTTTGGCTATCACTTCCTGCAGTTTTGCCTGTGATTCTCTGCTGTTTAGCCTGTGACTTTACGCTGTTTTGCCTGTGACGCTATGCTGTTTTGCCTGTCAATAACATAGTCTGTAATGGGACCCATTGAATGCAACAGTGTATTCATTCATTCAGCTTCAGTTTTTATGTTTAAGTTTGAGCGAATACTGTATCTTAAGAATAAGATCACCTCCGTTATGTCCAAACTTGTGTTTGATATGGTTCTTCTTTGGTCTTGAGTTCTTCTCAATATGCAAATTAATTTTACTTCAGTAAAGGTATTTTCAATCTGCATCATTTCAGTATTGCTTTAAACCTTCTGTTCTTTAAGCTTGCATTCTTGTACCTATTAATACAGTTTGAAATTGAATGACTGTAGAGCTTGCTAGACTGTGTATCATTGCAATATTTCTTCTATTTGCCAATCATTTAAGCTCTATATTGTTGTATTTTGTATTGGAATCTTCAATAAAGCTTTAAATTATGTTTTTGGCTATTCTGTAGTAAGTTACTGTTTTCAAATTTTTAACATCTGTTCTTTCTAATACTGTCTTCAGTGATTTCCCTTATTTTATATTAATCAAAATAATGGCTTCGTCCAGGGTTGTCCAGCTCTTTGCAATCGAGATAGAATTTTCCCTCCTCTTCCTGCGTAAAATGAATTTTTTCCTTACCTTTCACAGTCTAAATCACCAAACACTTTCCTCTGCATTGATTTGCAGGTAAGATGCTCTGGTTTTGGCTTTACTGAACCTCGCCACTGGAAACACAATTTCATTTTGAGTCCCTTTAAACCTACAGAGTCATACAGTCAGAGAGATGTACAGCACAAAAACAGACCCTTCAGTCCAACTCATCCAGATCGACCAGATATCGTAACCTAATCTAGTCCCGTTTGCCAGCAATTAGCCGGTTTCCCTCTAAATATTTCCTATTCATATACCCATCCAGATGCCTTTTAAATGCTGTAATTATACCATCCTCCACCACTTCCTCTGGAAGCTCATTCCATGCACACACCACCCTCTGTGTGAAAAGGTTTCCCTTAGGTCCCTTGTAAGCCTTTCTCCTCTCATCCTAAACCTATACCCTCTAGTTTTGGATGCCCTTAACCCTGGGAAAAGACCTTGTCTATTTATCCTATCCATGCCCCTCATGATTTTATAAACCTCTATAAGGTCATCCCTCAGCCTCCGACACTCCAAGGAAACCAGCCCAGCCTGTTCAGCCTCTCCCGAGAGCTCAAACTCTCCCACCCTGGCAACATCCTTGTTAATCTTTTCTGAAACCTTTCAAGTTTCACAGCATCCTATAGGAAGGAAATCAGAATTGCACACGGTATTCCAAAAGTGGCCTAATCAATGTCCTGTACAGCCTCAAATGATCTCCCAATTCCTATACTCAATACATTGACCAATAAAGGCAAGCATACCAAATGCTTTCTTCACTGTCCTATTTACTTGCGACTTCACTATCAAGGAACACTCTCCAGGACCTTCCCATTAAGTATATAAGTCCTGCCCTGATTTGCCTTTCCAAAATGCAGCACCTCGCATTTATCTAAGTTAAATTCCATCTGCCATGCCTTGGCCCATTGACCCATCTGATCAAGATCCCGTTGTACTCTGAGGTCACCTTCTTCTTTGTCTACTGCACCACCAATCTTGGTGTCGTCTGCAAACTTACGAACTGTACCTCCTATGTTTACATCCAAATCATTTAAATAGATAACAAAAAGCAGTGGACCCAGCACTGATTTTTTGGCACTCCACTTGTCACAGGCCTCCAGTTTGAAAAGTAACCATTCACCACCACCCTTTGTCTCCTCCTTCAAGCCAGTTCTGTATCCAAATGGCTAGTTTTCTCTGTACTCCATGTCATCTAACTTAGCCAACCAGTCTCCCATGGGCAACCTTGTCGAACGCCTTACTGAAGGCCATATAGATCATGTCCTTTTCTCTGCCCTCATCAATCCTCTTTGCTACTTCATCAAATAACTCAATCAAGTTTGTGAGACATGATTTGCCATGTTGACTATCCCTAATCAGTCCTTGCCTTTCCATATATAAATTTACATCCTATCCCTCAGCATTCCCTCCAACAACCTGCACACTATTGATGTCAGACTTTCTTAAACAGTGGCACCATGTTAGCCAACTTCCAGTCTTCTGATTTTTACTGATTTCTTCCTCTGCCGAAGGGTCTGTTTCCACGCTGTACATCTCTATGACTCTAGACATTTCTGCGAGGTTTCTTTAAAAGCGCTTGTTTTCAACACTGAGGCCAACTGAATTCCGGGTAAACTAATATTGTGAAGGGAGCTTTGAAGAAGTGATCAGCACTAAGTTTGAGTTTGTAAAGGCACTAATGCCCACTTGAAGTCAGCTTGGAAGCCAATTTATTTTGCTACCTCCAGTTACATCTCATAATGAATGTGCCTTCTACCTGCTATGTTGGAGGCTTAGTGAGTAGCTTAATACCTGAAAAAAGGGGAACAACACAGTCAATTCCGATAAAGCAACAAAAATAGAAATGTTTAGGTAGTTGTTAAAAATTCAACAGTAAAAAAGTATTATCTGCCATCTTTCGGTGCATGATAAGACTAGCATCACCATTAGGGTCATGTTGACATTTACTGTTGAAATGCAGCTGTTTGCAGGGTAGGTAAACAAAAGCTAGTTGAAGGGAAGTTGAAATCCAGGGAATTCACAAGGAATATAACACTTCCAAAAAATAAATTGAATCATGGTCTGGTGTATAACAGTAATGCTACCCTCGCAACTCATTTTTTTACTTAATTTACTTAGAGAGAAGAACAAAATAAGTGAACTTGAAAAAAAGTTTCTAAGTAAGTTGGCTGTCATACATTTATCTTTTTGCATTAACAAATATTAGTTGAACTTACTGTACATTGGAATCTCTTTTGAAGTAAAAGCTAGAGAAGTGATTGCTGGCTTCTTGCTGAGATATTTGTATCATCGATAGTCACAGGTGAGGTGCCAGAAGACTGGAGGTTGGCTAACGTGGTGCCACTGTTTGTTGACTCTAGTTGTTGGAGGGAATTCTGAGGGACAGGATATACATGTATTTCGAAAGGCAAGGACTGATTCGGGATAGTCAACATGGCTTTGTGCATGGGAAATGCTGCCTCACAAACTTGATGGAGTTTTTTGAGGAAGTAACAAAGAGAATTGATGAGGGCAGAGCGGTAGATGTGATCTATATGGACTTCAGTAAGGCGTTCAGCAAGGTTCCCCATGGGAGACTGATTAGCAAGGTTGGATCTCACGGAACACAGGGAGAACTAGCCATTTGGATACAGAACTGGCTCAAAGGTAGAAGACAGAGGGGGGTGGTGGAAGGTTGTTTTTCAGACTGGAGGCCTGTGACAAGTGGAGTGCCACAAGGATCGGTGCTGGGTTCTCTACTTTTTGTCATTTACATAAATAATTTGGATGCTGCAAAAAAGGTACAGTTAGTAAGTTTGCAGGTGATACCAAAATTGGAGGTGTAGTGGACAGCGAAGAGAGTTACCTCAGATTACAACAGGATCTGGACCAGATGGACCAATGGGCTGAGAAATAGCAGATGGAATTTAATTCAGATAAATGCGAAGTGCTGCATTTTGGGAAAGCAAATCTTAGCAGGACTTATACACTTAATGGTAAGATCCTAGGGAGTGTTGCTGGACAAAGAGACCTTGGAGTACAGGTTCATAGTTCCTTGAAAGTGGAGTCACAGGTAGATAGGATAGTGAAGAAGCCGTTTGGTATGCTTTCCTTTATTGGCCAGAGTATTGAGTACAGGGTAAAAAGTGAGGTCTGCAGATGCTGGAGATCAGAGCTGAAAATGTGTTGCTGGTTAAAGCGCAGCAGGTCAGGCAGCATCCAAGGAACAGGAAATTTGACGTTTCGGGCATAAGCCCTTCATTAGGAATCATCAGGAATCTTGATGAAGGGCTTATGCCCGAAACGTCGAATTTCCTGTTCCTTGGATGCTGCCTGACCTGCTGCGCTTTAATCAGCAACACATTTTCAGCTATTGAGTACAGGGGTTGGGATGTCATGTTGCGGCTGTACAGGACATTGGTTAGGCCACTGTTGGAATATTGCGTGCAATTCTGGTCTCCTTCATATCGGAAAGATATTGTGAAACTTGAAAGGGTTCAGAAAAGATTTACAAGGATGTTGCCAGGGTTGGAGGATTTGAGCTATAGGGAGAGGTTGAATAGGCTGGGGCTGTTTTCCCTGAAGTGTCAGAGGCTGAAGGGTGACCTTATAGAGATTGACAAAATTCTGAGGGGCATGGATAGGATAAATAGACAAAGTCTTTTCCCTGGGGTCAGGGAGTTCAGAACTAGAGGGCATAGGTTTAGGGTGAGAAGGGAGAGATATAAAAGAGACCTATGGGGCAACTTTTTCACACAGAGGGTGGTACATGTATGGAATGAGCTGCCAGAGGAAGTGGTGGAGGCTGGTATAATTGCAACATTTGAGAGACATTTGGATGGGTATATGAATAGGAAGGGTTTGGAGGGATATGGGCCTGGTGCTGGCAGGTGGGATTAGATTGGGTTGGGATATCTGGTTGGCATGGACGGGTTGGACTGAAGGGTCTGTTTCCATGCTGTACATCTCTATGACTGTATCTCCACATGAAAGAAAGAACTTGCATTTACATAGCGCCGTTCGTGATCTCAAGGCAGGGTGCTTCACTGTCAGTTAAACAAGTTTGTAGTCACAGTTGTAATGTTAGGAAATCCACAGCAACATATAGATTAAGAGTCAATGCAAATTTGTAGATAGAATTAGGAAGTTACAAAGAAAAGCAAACAGATTAAATGAGCACTGTAAGCTTTCCTGATTTGAATAAGCATGCAGAAAACATGCCTAGAGAAGTCAGCTCGGAAGCATAAAATTCAGCAAGGCAGGAAATTATGAAGAGGTCCAGGTTGCAATAAAAGTGAATGATAAACTGGTGACAGAGAAACTAATTATTCACAAAGGCGACATGGAAACTTGTGGAGTAACTCTCCTTTCAATGTTACTAAAGTCATTCAGTGGGTGAGTTGAAGGATGTATGTTACCCACCCCAGGATCTAGTGGCAGACAGCAAGATGACTGAGCCATTACAGTCACTTACCTATGTAATTTGTAAGAAATAATAACATTCAGTGCTATGGAGATCTTGAGGAGGAGGAGTATGTCACAATGCATGTTAATCATTGGTTAAGATTAAGTAGTTTCAGTACTTTGAGGACAACTGAAAGACAAAGAGATTTGATTAAAGATTTAGGGAAAAATAGGTATGAAGCTGGGAAGCAGTGACAAATACAAGAATTTTGTAGAAAATATAGAAAGTGAACATGCTAAGCAGGACAAATAGGTTGCGTACTCTTTTATTGAAGAGGGAGTAGGTGCAAGCATTTTTGAAAAGTGACACTTGCAGAAAAGGAGCCAACTGAGATATCATAAAACAAAGAAATGCACATGTTGGAGATCTGAAACACATAGAAACAGAAATTGTTGGAGATAGTCAGCAGATATGGCAGCATCTGTGGAGACAAAGCAGAGTTAATGTTTTGAGTTCAGAACCTTCTTTGGAAGGGTCACTGGACCTGAAAAATTAACTTTGCTTCCTCTTCCCAAACGCTATCCAACCTGCTGAGTTTCTCCGGCAATTTCTGCTTTTGTGTGTGTCGACTGTAATATTATCTAGCTTGGGGTTTAGGAGAGATGATCCAGATGTCAGAGATGCAATAACACCTTAAGTCCACTGTTAGAGGGTTAAATTACAGCACTTCAAATTTCCATTATAAAAGTGAGCATAAAATTATATAAAAAAATAGAAGTAAGGACATAATGCATTATTTTAAAATGGAGATAGAATTACACCTGTTGACCATTGTCATCCTGTCTCTGATATTATTTTAGCTGAAGATCATGGTCAATTTTGACACTCCACATGCAATAACACAGGAAATCAATTTGAATGAATAAAGGTTCAGGAGCAGTATAATATGAATGTATTTTGTCTCCATTAATCAAGATGTTTATTGCTGTGCATAGTTAGGTAAAACAAAGAGCAGTGATGCTGCATTGTCAAGATTCATATTTTATTCATCATTTTTATTAAGGAACATTATTTTATGACTTTACCAACCTTAACAGATTTGAACTACAGACAATTGAAATAATTTGTTAGACTTCTTTTTTTGATATCAACAAGTTAAAGCACATTCCGGGAAGCTAAAGAATGAAGTTCAGCCAGTCTTATGGTAACCAATGAGTTGGAGCTTATATTTAGACCAAGTTAACAAGAGAATGAGCCAAACATCAATACAGATACCAGTAAGATTCTACTGCACAAAAACAGGATAAAAACACCCTGCTTCCATCCTTAACACTTCAGGAGCTGGTTATCTCTTTTCTTGTTGTCACAATTGTTTTATCGTTTACAATCTCCCCATTTCATCCTCACATTCCCTTTTTGCCATTCCATGCTGGAATTCTTCCTATCAGTGTCACATACTACTTGCCACACTCTTCCCCACACCCCTTCCAACACACACACATGCACACGCACATAAACTATTTCTTTCTCTCTCTCACCTCCAGCGTGCACACACGCACACATGCATGACCTCATGCCTAACTCTCAGCATTATTCTTATGCTCTTATGCTCTAATGGTTTTATAAGGAGACCAAAATTGCGCACAATACTATAGGTGTGGTCTCACCAAGGCCTTGTACAGTTGCAGTAAGACACCACTGCTCATCATTACTGCCCTGAAGCATCCAGCCACACCCTGTGCTTGTCAATGTTCTGCACTGGATCTGGGTTATTTGTCTATATATTTTAGGACAAGGCTCAAAATGTAATTGTTTTGATGTATGACAGTTTCAAAAAAAGACCTGAATTGAAATATTTGCAGGCAGTGCTGAAAGAAAGGAAATTTTTAAAAGTACATTGCTTTTACCTAGCCCTTTTCTTGACGACTGAACAATTCAAAGTGATTTATAGCCAATCGAGTACTTTTGTTGTGTAATGTAGAAAACAGCAACCAATTTATGCTCAGCAAATTCCCACATATAATAATGACCAGATAATCTATTTTAATGATTTGGATTGAATGATAATTAGCTGGTAGTCAACCAGGGATACGTATCCTCCACTTCTTCAAAACTGAACCATGAGGTCTTTCACATCCACCCTTAACCTAAAATCTGATCTGAAAAACTACATTTCCTCCAGTATTGCATTGTCAGCCTTGTTTTATACTCAATCCTGAGAGTGAGAATTGAACCCATAATCTTGGGATTAAGAGGTGAGTATGCTATCCACTCAAGCAGAACTACAAGAGCATAGCACAAGGATTTGAATACAGGAGCAGTGATGTCTTACCGAAATTGTACAGGGCCTTGGTGAGGCCACACCTACAGTATCATGCGTAGTTTTGGTCTCCTTATAAAACCATTAGACCATAAGAAGTAGGAGCAGTAAGCAATTCAGCCTCTCGAGTCTGTTGTGCCATTTAATATGATCATGGCTAATTTAATTTTAGCCTCAACTCTACTCTCCTGCCTGTTTCCATAACTCTTCAACCTGTTACTAATTAAGAATTTATCTATCTCCTCCTTAAATTTACCCAATGTTCAAACATCTACTGCAAACTGGGGTAGTGAACTTTTTTTGACTTATGGGATACAGGTAACTCTGGCTAGGCCAGCACTTGTTGCTCATCCCTAATTGCCCAGATTGCTGTGGGTCTGGAGTCACGTAAAGGTCAGACCAGGTAAGGACGGCAGATTTCCTTCCCTAAAACTCATTAGTAAACCAGATAGGTTTTTCCAAAAATTGACAATGGATTCATGGTCATCATCAGATCCTTAATGCCAGACTTCTTTTTTTTCAGTTGGGACCTGAGGACAGAACTCTGTGGGGCTCCACTAGTTACAGCTTATCAACCAGAAAATAATCCATTTATCCCAACTCTCCAGTTTTTGTTGGTTAGTTAATCCTCCATCAAAGCTAATAAATTACCCCAACCCCATCTGATATTTCCTATTGTATTAATGTTTTGAGTGGCATTTTATCAAATGCCTTCCCAAAATCTCGATAAACTACATCAATAAGATCCCCATTATCTACATTGCTTGTTACATCCTCAAAGAATTATAGCAAATTAGTTAAACATGATTTACCCTTCATAAATAAAATTACTAAGTTATGAATGCAAACAGAGATGAATGGGTATGATTTGGTAGCAATGGCCGAGACGTGGTCGTAGGAGACCAGATTTGGGAATTGAATATCCAAGCACTCTAAAGGATTGCACTTTGATTTACCAAATGCCCTGTTTTTACTTCCTTAATAATGGATCCTCACAAAATTCCAACAACATGTTAAAATCAACTGGTCTAAACTTCCTACCTTTTGCCTCTCTCCCCTTTTGAATAAAGGTGTTATATATTTTCCAATTGACTAGAACCCCTGTATCCAGGGAAGTTTGGAGTATTATTACCATCTATCTTTGCTGCCACTTCCTTAAGACCCTAGGATGTAGGCCATTAGGCCCTGGGGACTTCCTAGTTTTACTATGCTTATTTTAAGCCCTATGAGTCTTAATTGTTTAACCCCAATAGTTTGCTCAGTACATCCCCGCGGTGATAATGTTTATTCTGAGTTCCCCATGATTACAGCTGAACGTTTCTTATAAGCTGCCAGTATTTCCTGGTTAATACTGTGTCCCACTGGGGAATTACTATTTGGGGACCTATAGATCACTATCATCAGGGAATCCTTTCCTTTGCTAGTTCTTATTTCTGTCTGGACTGATTCTACGTCTTCATCTTAAGTGCCTACATTATTTTTTATCATAGCAGTGATTCGCTCCTTTACAAACAAACAAAGCTACACCACCTCCTTTTTCTTCCTTTGGAGACACTGAGTATCTTTGGATATTCAATTTCCAAAGCTGGTCTTGCTGCAACCACATCACAGCAATTTCGCCCAAATTGTACCCATTCATCTCTATTTGCATATATAACTTATTGATATGATTCCAGATGCTTTGCTGATTCAGATACAAAGCCTTTAAAGTTTGTTATATTCTCAAATTTCCCTACTTACAGATATCTCCTTGGTGAAATATGACGTTCACACATTTTGTCCCTTCCTTTGACGGTAACAATCAGCCTCATCACGAATCTGTTCTCCCACCTTCTCCTATAATTTGGTTTCCTAATTTTCCATGCAACTGAACCTTCCCCCTTTATTATTTAGTTTGTAGCTCTACCTATATCCCTTCATTAGGGCTGTGGTCCCAACCTGATTCAGGTGGAGCCTAAGCCATGGCAACAGCTCCCTCCTTCCCCAGTACTGGTGCCAATGTCCCATGAATTTGAGACTGTTTCTTCCAAATCTTTCAGCTACACACTTACCTCTTTAATCTTACTCACCCTGTGCCAGTTAGCTTACAGCATAGGTAGTAATACAGAGTTTATTACCTTTTTGATTCTTTTTCTAATTTAGTCTCTAGCTGCTCATAGCCCCTCAGCATAACCTCTTTCCTTATTCTATCACTGGTACCTATGTGGACCATGATAGCCGCATCTTTCCCCTTCCATTCCAAGTTTCTCTACATCCCAAACCCTGGCACCAGATATGCAACATGGCCTCTGAGGCTCTCGGGCCTGGTGACAGACAGGAGTGTCTCAGGCTTGGAGGGCCAAAGGGCCTGATCCTGGGCTGTAAATTTTCTTTGTTCTTTGTTCTTTGTCTCTGCCCCTAATTATACTTGCCCCAATTATCACTATCTGAGGAATAATGTTCTGGCTAGGAAGGGAGTGGTTTACCAGACAGTTTCCTGGGATGACAACACTGACATACGAAGAAAGATTAGATCTGTTAAGATATATTCACTGGAGTTTAAAAGAATGAGTGCCAGATCTTATAGAAACCTATAAAGTTCTAATATGAATTGACAGGGTAAAATAGATGATTTGGAAGTGCAGAACCTGGGCTCAGTTTAAGAATATAGGATTTTTGTTTCTTTGTTCATCCACAGGATGAGGGTATCACTGGCCAGACAGAATTTATTGTCCATCCCTAATTGCCCAGAGGGCAGTTAAGAGTCAACCACATTGCTGTGGGTCTGGAGTCACATGTATGCACGACTGGATAAGGATGGCAGTTTCCTTCCCTAAAGGGCATTAGTAAACCAGATGGGCTTTTCCTACAATCGACAATGGATTCATGGTCATCATTAGACTCTTTAATTCTAGATGTTTTATTGAATTCAATTTACACCATCTGCCATGATGGTATTTGAACCTGGGTTCCCAGAATATTACCTGGGTCTCTAAGTTAACAGTCCAGCAAGATTAGCATCACCATTTAAGACTGAGATGAGGAGAGAAAGAAAGAACAAAGAACAAAGAACATTACAGCACAGGAATAAACCTTTCGGCCCTCCAAGCCTGCGCCGATCCAGATCCTCTATCTAAACCTACCATCTATTTTCTAAGGATCTGTATCCTTTTGCTCCCTGCCCATTCATGTATCTGTCTAGATACATCTTAAATGATGCTATCTTTCGTGCCCCTACCATCTCCGCTGGTAACACATTGCAGGCACTCACCACCCTCAGCATAAAGAACGTTCCAAGCCTATCTCCCCTAAACTTTACCCTCCTCACTTTGAACTCATGACCCCTAGTAATTGCGTCCTCCACTCTGGGAGAAAGTGTCTTGCTTGTCGACACCTTTCACAATTTTGTAGGCCTCAATCAGATCCCCCCCAACCTCCTTCCTTCCAATGAAAATAATCTTAATCTGCTCAAGCTGTCTTCATAGCTAGCACCCTCCATACTAGGCAACGTCCTGGTGGACTTCTTCTGCACTCTCTCCAAAGCATCCACATCCCTTTGGTAATGTGGCAACCAGAACTGTACGCAATATTCCATATGTGTCCGAACCAAAGTTTTATACAATTGTAACATGACTTGCCAACTCTTGTACTCAATATTCCGTCAGATGAAGGAAAACATGCTGTATGTTTTCTTGACCACTCTATCGATCTGTGTTGCCACCTTCAGGGAACAATGGACCTGAACACCCAGATCTCTCTGTACATCAGTTTCCCCAGGACCATTTCATTTACTGTATAGTTCACTCTGGAATTGCATCTTCCAAAATGCATCACTGCACATTTGTCTGATTGAACTCCATCTGCCATTTCTCTGCCCAACTTTCCAATCTATCTATACTCTGCTGTATTCTCTGACAGTCCCCTTCACTACCTGCTACTCCACCAATCTTAGTGTTATCTGCAAACTTGCTAGTGAGGCAACCTATACCTTCCTCCACATCATTTATGAATATCGGAAACAATAGTGGCCCCAGCACGGATCCCTGTGGGACACCACTGGTCACAGGTCTCCATTTTGAGAAGCTCCCTTCTACTACAACTGTCTGTCTCCTGTTGCCCAACCAGTTCTCCAATCATCTAGCTAGAACACCCTGGACCCCATGCAACTTCACCTTCTTCATCAGCCTACATGGGAAACCTTATCAAACATCTTATTAAAGTCCCTGTATATGACACCTGCATCCCTTCCCTCATCAATCAACTTTGTCAACTCTTCAAAGAGTTCTATTAGGCTTGTAAGATGTGGCCTCTCCTGGACAAAGCCAAGTTGCTTATCACTGATAAGCCCATTTTCTTCCAACTGGGTATATATCCTATCCCTAAGTATCTTTTCCAGTAGCTTCCCTCCTACTGACGTCAGGCTCACAGGTCTATAATTACCTGGATTATCCCTGCTACCCTTCTTAAACAAGGGGACAATATTAACAATTCTCCAGTCCTCTGGGACCTCCCCCATGTTCAAGGATGCTGCAAAGATATCTGTTAAAGCCCTAACTATTTCCTCTCCTGCTTCCTTCCGTAGCATGGGATATATCCCATCCGGTCCTGGGGACTTGTCCACCTTAATGCCTTTTAGAATACATAACACTTCCTCCCTCCTTATGCTGACTTGACCTAGAATAATCAAAGATCTATCCCTCATTTTAACATCCGCCATCTGGGCGGCACGGTGGCACAGTGGTTAGCACTGCTGCCTCACAGCGCCAGGGACCTGGGTTCAATTCCCGCCTCAGGCGACTGACTGTGTGGAGTTTGCACGTTCTCCCCATGTCTGCGTGGGTTTCCTCCGGGTGCTCCGGTTTCCTCCCACAGTCCAAAGATGTGCGGGTCAGGTGAATTGGCCATGCTAAATTGCCCGTAGTGTTAGGTAAGGGGTATATGTAGGGGTATGGGTGGGTTGCGCTTCGGCGGGTCGGTGTGGACTTGTTGGGCCGAAGGGCCTGTTTCCACACTGTAAGTAATCTAATCTAATCTAATGTCCCTCTCCTCGGTGAATACCGATGCAAAGTACACATTAAGAATCTCATCCATTTTTTCTGAGTGTTGAGCCTGTGGAATTCTCTGTCACAGAAAGTGGTTGAGGCAAAAACATTGAACGTTTTCAAAAAAGAGTTCTGAGGCCTAAAGGGATCAAAGAGTATGGGGAAAAAGCAAGAACAATCCCTGTTCCACAATCATATTGAATATTAGGGCAGACTTGAAGAATGAATGGCCCGCTTCTGTTTTCTATGTTACTCAGGCCTGAAGCTCAGTGAGGAAGAAGCAGCAGATATGGCCATTGTGTAAGAATGTTTTGGCCTCAACTGTAATCTGGGGCAATAAAACATGTTAATTGCACTCACTGTCCAGCTCACACCTAAGAATTTGTCATTTGGAAATAATAGAGCAGTAATCATTCTGAAGTCCAGAAAGATTCATGAATCTTGAAGAGAATGAAGCTTGATAAGGAAAAACCCAAAAGCATTAAAAGTAAATACATTTCATAAGAGTATATTCTAAAGGTCAGATTTTACTCAGTGTGTTCAATATTATGTCTATCTAATCCTGTTCAACTTTTTCTGCATTGTTTATATGTACTTGTTTGTATTGTACTGTAAATTATATAAAGGAAAATTATCTTCAGAAAAAAACGATGAATACCAAAGATCAGCAAGAATATATTTAAGGCAAAACAATATTCAGAAAAACAAAATGGAAGGAAGACAAAAACCCCAGAACAATTATCTATCAGGAAGAAAGTTGGAGTTGGTTGCCACCTAGAGGAGTTTCTGCACTATGCAACTACAACTTTAAAAAGTGTGGCCCTGTCATTCCACATGAGGAATTATGAGGAATTGGTGCCAATGAGGTAGGACTTCCAGCCTCTGAGTGATGTTTTGCAGTAAATGATGAAGTTATTCCAATATCCATTGATTGTCCAGTAGCACAAATCTCTTACAGGTGCATGATTGCAAATTAAAGATTTAAAATGCCAGGTTTTGCTGCACATTTGCAGTAAGAAACTGAGGAAACAGCAAACCAAGTACTCAGTTTAGTCAGTTGACTGCTCAAATGTGTTTCTATGTCATTTTCAAGAATACAGAATTGTAGAATTTTACAGCCCAGAAGGAGGCCTTTTGTCCCATCCTTTCTATGCACTCTTTAAAGAGCTAACCAATTATTCTACCTTACCGTGCACCCTCACAAGTTTTGTTTTACATCTTCAATGATTTACAGTTAGTCAGGTATCGCCTCATACACACATCATGCTCCCTCCTGTCACCCTATGCCTGCCTTTTATTTGATGGTTAATATATTTCCCCTCAGCCCCTGGCCTACTGTAATGCTAGGCCCACTATTTTGATACACTGTCCTCTTCATGAAGTCAGGGCGGCTTGTGAAAGCTGCCCATCCCAACTCTTACAGTAGTCTATGCCTTCTTCGGCTGTTTCAGCATTCTCACCCCCCCTCCACCCCCTTACTGTCATTACCCCATAAGCATCGCTTTGTAATTCAGCCCATTCACAGACTTGAAACCCTCTCCCCCCACAGAAAAATATGTGAAAATTTTCCACAGATAATCCCGACCCTCCAACATTTACTGTCCATATTCCCCCAGGAACTGATGAGGTTAGCTGTGACTGGCCCAGCCACTGACTGATGTCTCCACAGCTTGCAGATTGAATGATCTATAATGCTCAGACCTGGCACGCTTGGCCCAGTGTGGCCCAAGCCCCCGACTGTGAGGACAACGATCCCTGGACCCTGATCACTCTTATAGAATGTGGCAATACCCCTCCCTAGTCGGAGTGGGGAGATATCCCTTGACTGCCATAAAACAAACCTGTGCAGACAGATGAGATGGGTGTGCATCATTATGAGTTCATCCATGGTGACTTGATGAGGCTAGTGTTTTCTCAATGCCACCTTCCAGAGATGAATGATGGAGGCTGTTGTTGACCATGGAGCATGCCATGACATGTTGATGATTGGGATCTTAAATTGGATGCCTTTGGGTAAGCCAACCAAAGGTAGGACTTACACAATTAGTAATCAGGAGAGAGATCTAGGACTTCAGGTACATTGTTCCTTGAATGTTGCATCACAGTGTGATTAAGAAGGCGTTTGGCACATTGGCTTTCATTCTTCAGACCATCGAGAGTAGGAGTTGGAACGTCATGTTGAGGTTGTACAGGGTGTTGGTGAGGACATTTTTGGAGTACTGCGTATACCTTGCTGTAGAAAAGAAATTAAATTGGAGATGGTGCAAAAAAGATTTTCAAGGATGTTACTGGGATTGGAGGGTTTGAGTTATAAGGAGGGGCTGCATAGGCGGGGACTTTCTTCACTAGAGCATAGGAGGTTGAGGGGTGAACTTATATGGGTTTGTAAAATCATGAGGACCATAGATAAGATGAATTGCAATGGATTTTTACCCCTAAGGTAGGGGAATTCACAATGAGCGGGCATAGTTTTAGGGTAAGAGACAAAAGATTTAAAAGAGACCTGAGGGGCAATTGTGGGAGGAACTGCCAGAGGAAGTGGTGGATGCAGGTACAGTTGGAATATTTAAAAGACATTTGGAAAGGTACATGAACAGGAATGGTTTAGAGGGATATGGACCAAATGTAGGAAAATGGGACTAGTTTATTTTGGGATGAGTTGGACCAAAGAGTCTGTTTCCGTGCTGTATGACTCTATGAGCTGAAAATGTGTTGCTGGTTAAAGCACAGCAGGTCAGGCAGCATCCAAGGAACAGGAAATTCGATGTTTCGGGCCGGAGCCCTTCATCAGGAATATGACCCTATGAGAAACAGTTGGCAGACTGCTACTGCCCACGTAACCTTAGGAATTGATGGTCTATCTTCTTGACGGTGCATGAGAGAATCATGAAACGCATTAGGAATGAGGTCGAGGGCTAGGCAAATTCCATCCAAAGTAATTTTACAGCAGTAATCATTTTAATTCCCGGCTGCTCACCAGCTGACAAACATTGCCTGGAAAACTGCCTCGAACCATTCCTGCTTATTTCTATATTACTGTGCCAGAGGTCCTGATGTATTTCTAACACAATTACTAGGCAGAGCTTGACCAAGGAACTACCCAGACAATGCAGTGGCACTGAAGAATGGGAGAAATAAGATTTTTTTCTGCAGTGATTCTGTATCAAACCGGACATTCTATGAAGGGATAAGTTAGCAGCAACAATTCAGGGTCATCCTGCCATTTTACACAGACTGAAGCTCTGAAGTGAAAACTCATGGGATCATAGAGGAAGTTGTAAACTGGATAAGTAATCAGTTGCATAATACAACCAGAAGATGGTTTATTAATAATAGCCATCCCTATTGTGCAGCTGTGATTAGTGGAGCTCATTGGAGATCAGTTCAGGAACACCTGATACTCCTAATATTTATTAATGGCTTCAATAAACACAATCTAAGTAGACAGTCAAAGTTTGGACAGCAGTGAGTGGGAAGATCAACAGTTCAGAAGAGATGGACGTAACTAAAACTGCTTCATAACTCAGCTGGCTGAACATCAAGTGATATTTAAAATGTTGAGAAATGCAAGATTGAGCTTATTGGTGCTGAATATAGCAAAACACAATTAAATACTAAACTCAATATAGTCAACCAAAGTTTAATTTGGGTAAAATTTAGGTTCGTTTGTTTAACAAATATTGAAAAGCTATGCCATAGAAATGCATCTGCTCTTTTTTTGATTATTAAAATTTCCAGGGTCTCTGTTATTGATCTTAAAAAAGAAACAGTGAACCATCTTCTTGATTCCAACTAAGTGGCTTCCAAAGCCATTTCATAGGCCAATTATGCATTATTTATCTAGATGTAGACCAGAACAGGTAAGGACTGATGTTTTCCTATCCTACAGGACATCCGTGAACCTGATGAGATTTTATAACAATCAAGTAGTTTAATGATTATTATCAATAACACTTGCTTCTGTTTCTATTGATGGGCTTTCAATCTGAATTACTGTTTTGGAAAAATGACCACAATGCTACCATAGTCCTAAGCCAAGTAACGTCAGGTTTCTGGTACCTTAATGCACTTTGTATAGTCCAACTGCCAAGATCAATAAATGTGAGGTGCTGCATTTTGGAAATGAAAATCGTAGCAGGACTTCTGCACTAAATGGTAAGATCCTGGGGAGTGTTGCCGAACAAAGAGACCTTGGAGTGTAGTTTCATAGTTCTTTGAAAATGGAGTCACAGGGTAGATAGGAGAGTGATGAAGGTGTTTGGTATGCTTTCCTTAATTGGTCAGAGCATTGAATAGAAGTGTTAGGAGAGCATGTCGCAGCTGTACAGGACATTGGTTAGGCCACTGTTGGACTATTGCATGCAATTCTGGTCTCCTTCATATTGGAAGGATGATGTGAAACTTGAAAAGGTTCAGAAAAGATGTACAAGGATGTTGCCAGGGTTGGAGGATTTGAGCTACTGAGGGAGGCTGAATAGGCTGGAGCTGTTTTCCGTGGAGCGTTAGAGGCTGAGGGGTGACCTTTTGGAGGTTGTATAAAATCATGTATATATCATGTATAAATGGACAAGGTCTTTTCCCTGGGGTGGGGATGTCCAGAACGAGAGTGCATAAGTTGAGGGTGAGAGGGGAAAGATATAAAAGGAACCTAAGGGGAACCTTTTTATGTAAAGGGTGGTGCATGTATGGAATGAGTTACCAGAGGAAATGGTAGAGGTTGGTATAAGTACAGCACTTAACAGGCATCAGGATGGGTATATGAATAGGAATGGTTTAGACAGATATGAGCCAAGTTTGGTAAATGGGACTAGGTTAGGTTAGGATGTCTGGTTGGCATGGGCGAGTTGGACTGAAGGATCTGTTTCTGTGCTGTACAGCTCCATGACTATATAGCACATAAAACACCACCTTTCACTGTATCTCGGTACATATAACAACAATAAACCATGAGTGTTCAAATCAGACTGGGAATCAGACTTGGAAAACACTAAGAACACTTCCTAAAAATTATCATAACATTCAGTAACACTGATGAAGTCACAGGTAGATCTCTAAATTTCTCTTTGATTGAAACTAGCAGATGTGCTAATTCTGTAGATCAGAGGTAACAAATTTGATTTTGAAAGATTTTAAACTCATGGGCTTAGTTTGCAATGTGCGTTTTGGAACATTTATATGGGGACACAATCCCAACCAATGTGGACCTTGCTATCATACTGGATGTCCTTAAATCAGGTTCTACGCAGAATATATTAAATTCAGACAAAGTCTGCACACAGCCATAAAGTAAAATGAGCAGATCAGTCCCAGTAGATGAGGTCTTTACCATAAGGTTCTGAAAGGTTCTTTAGCCAACATAGTAAAGCCTTTCACTTGCTCCAAAGGATGTTAATTATCAAATCAAAAATGGTAAGTTCCAATTTTAGCAGGAATGTAAAACTGGCAACAGCAGTTTATCCATCCATTGTCAGCCCAGATTTTCACCACTAAAGAGATTCGACCATTTTAGCAAAAATGGTGGAAGTTAGAAAAAAATCAGAATTCCTGTTCCCGAGCAGAGCATTTTTCTTTTCTGTGGGAGCAGGAGAATCACCAGCTATCTCCACTGAAGTGGGATTTTAACATTCTTGTATCATGATTAGATTAGATTAAATTAGATTCTCTACAGTGTGGAAACAGGCCCTTCGGCCCAACAAGTCCACACCAACCCTCCAAAGAGTTACCCACCCAAACCCCTTTTCCTGCTGTACTGAGTCTGCACATTAAGCCTGTTAAGTACAGGTCTGAGCTTCATAAACTAATTTGGATGGCTAAGGCACCTGTTTGGATTAGTAAAATGAATGGGATGGGCATACGGCAAGTTGCTGCTCCCAGGTACCCACTCTGTTTCACCTGTTGGACGTTTGTGCCATCTGGTGTCTTGTTGGGGGAGAAGAGAATTTATATATGATGAGCTGGGGTTTTAATGAGATGTAAAAGCATGGAACTAAAGTAGTCGCCATTCATGAACAAAGTTCAGAAATTACCATTTAAGTATTGGGAAAATCGGGAACATTCTATTCAATGTTGAGACTTTGTTTCTCGCTTTCTCACCCTATTTTGTCTCCATATCTACCATTATCTTCACCACATGGGGCAGGAAATTCTGCCCACAGTTTGCTGACATATTGGCAAGAGCACTGCTAACTGACCATCAATGAGCAAAGCTTTAGATAGGAAAGATACCCTCAGACCAATTCTGGTTATTTGTGGATGTGACAAGTTGGATTGTCTTTCATCCTCAGATCGAGCATGCTTACGCTGCAAGAGGATTTGTATAAAATTCCACTTGGAGAATGGCTAAATGGTGGCTGAGCAGAGTGTAGTTGAAAATAACAACAAGAAATATTCATTAACAGGGCAAAATCAAGGAACCTCAAACCTCACAGTTGGGATCAATAATATTCCGAATTAACTTGTATACTTGATTTCTGATCATCAGTCCAAACACAGATATATGGAATAGAAGCAGGAGTAGGCTATTTGACCCTTTGAGGGAGAAAGTGAGGACTGCAGATGCTGGAGATCAGAGTGAGAGTGTGGTGCTGGAAAAGCACAGCAGGTCAGACAGTATCCAAGGAGCAGGAGAATCAAGTTTCATCACAAATGAGGCTTGTAAGCTGAGAGGGGTGGAGAGATAAATGGGAGGCAGCTGGGTCTGCTGGGAAGGTCGCTGAGTGTGTAATAGGTAGATGGAGGTGGGGGTAATGGTGATAGGTCGGAGAGGAGGGTGGAGTGGATGATTGTGAAGGAAGATGGACAGGGAGGACAGGTCATGAGGACGGTGCAGAGTTGGAAAGTTGGATCTGGGATGAGGTGGGGGGGAGGGGAAATGAGGAAACCAGTGAAATCCACATTGATTCATGGGATTGGAGGGTCCCGAGGTGGAAGATAAAGCATTCTTCCTCCAGGCGTCGGGTGGTTAGGGTGTGGCGATGGAGGAGGCCCAGGACCTGCATATCCTCAGCAGAGTGGGAGGGGGAGTTGAAGTGTTTGGCCACTGGGTGCTGGGATTGGTTGATGCGGGTGTCCCTGAGATGCCCTGTGAAGTGCTCTGCGAGTAGGCGTCCTGTCTCTCCAATGTAGAGGAGATCCCATCAGGAGCAACGATACAATAAATGACACAGGTGGAAGTGCAAGTAAATATCTGATGGATGTGGAAGGCTCCTTTGGACAGAGGTGAAGGGGTGGGGTGGCGCAGGTTTTATAATTCCTACGGTGGCAAGGCCTTACAAGAGAGTCGCAGAGGGAATGGTCTTTATGGAAAGCGGATGGGGTGTGGAGAGAAATATATCTTTGGTGGTGGGGTCCGTTTATAGGTGGCAGAAATGGTGGAGGATGGTGTGATGTATATGGAGGTTGGTGGGGTGGAAGTTGGAACCGGGGGTTTCTGTCCTTGTTGCAGTTGAAGGGGTGGGGTTCAAGGGCAGAGGTGCAGGAAGTGGATAAGATGTGCTGGAGGGCATCATCAACCACGTTTGGTTGGGGGGGGGGTACTGCAGTCTTTGAAGAAGGAGGCCATCTGGTGTGTTCTGTGTTGGAACTGGTCCTCCTGGGAGCAGATGTAGTGGAGGCAGAGGAATTGGGAATAAGGGATAGGGTTTTTACCGAAGGCAGGGTGGGAGGAGCTGTAGTCAGGTAGCTGTGGGAATTGGTGGGTTTGTAGAAGATGTCCATGTTGAGTTGGTCACCGTTGATGGAGTTCACTCCACCACACAATTGGATCATGGCTGAGCTGACTGTAGCCTCAAATCTACATTCCCATCCCCTCTCCCCAGTAACTCCTGATTTGTTAGTGAAGAATCTAACTAACTTTGTCTTTTAATCAGCACATTATATAACATTAAAAGAAGCATTTGAATTGACAGCTGCAGCCCAGAAACCACAGAACATAGAATTGGAATAAGGAAATGAACTGAACAATGGTAGAGTACATTTTAATGCAGATAAATGTATTAATCCAAGAAAAGAAAATTGCTAGCAAGTATACTGGAGGAGTCAAGGAGTCATACAGATATATAGCACTGAAACAGACCCTTCGGTCCAACTAGTCCATGCCGACCAGATATCCGAAATTAATCTAGTCCCAGTTGCCAGAATTTGGCCCATATCCCTCTAAACCCTTCCTATTCGCATACTCATGTAGGTGCCTTTTAAATGTTGTAATTGTACCAGCCTCCACTATTTCCTCTGGCAGCTCATTCCATATACACGACATCCTCTGCATGAAACTGTTGCCCCTTAGGTCCCTTTTATACCTTTCCCCTCTCACCCTAAACCTATGCCCTCTAGTTTTAGACTCCTTTACCTGGAGAGTCATTTTATATCTTCTGCCTGACCAAAGAGGATGTAGGAGAGCATTACCAAAGTGGGAGAAGTTTTTGATGATGTTGGAAGCCTCTCCACAGCAACGAACTGTGAAAACTGTGGAAGGTTAGCTTCCGTGATGGCCTGGACTATGCACATAACCTTCTGTAGTTTCTTATGGTCCTGGGCAGAGCGGTTGCTGTACCAAACCCATTATGCACCAGGGCAGTACACTTTTAATGGTGCCTTGGTCGAAGTTGGTGAGAGTCCTTATGGACATTCCAAATTTCTTGAGTTACCTGAGGAAGAAGAGGTGTTGTTGTGCCTTCTTGACTGTTGCATTTATATAGGAGGTTCAGGACAGTTTGTTGGTTATCATCACTCCTAGGAATTGTTTGCTCTTGACACTCTCAACTATTGACTATTCTCCCTATCCATGCCCCTCATGATTTATAAGGTCTACAACATCTATAAGGTTACCCCTCAGCCTCTGATCCTCCAGAGAAAATAGCCCCAGCCTATTCAGCCTCTCCCTATAGCTCAAACCCTCCAACCCTGGCAACATCCTTGTAAACCTTTTCTGAACCCTTTCAAGTTTTACCAACATCCTTCTGATAGGAAGGAGACCAGAATTGAATGCAGTATTCCAAAGGTGGCCAAACCAATGTCCTGTATAGTTGCAACATGACCTCCCTACCCCTATACTCAATGTACCGACCAATAAAAGCAAGTAGACCAAACGCCTTCTTCATTACCCTGTCTACCTGCAACTTCACTTTCAAGGAACTGTGAACCTGCATCCCTAGGTCCCTTTGTTTGACAACATTCCGCAGGACCTTAACCTTAAGTGTATAAGTCATGTCCTGGTTTGCCCTACCAAACGTAGCACCTCACATTTATCTAGATTAAACTCCATCTGCCACTCGTTGGCCCATTGGCCCATCTGATCAAGGTCCTGTTGTACTCTGAGGTAACCTTCTTTGCTATCCACTACACCTCCAATTTTGGTATCATTTGCAAATTTACTGACCATATCTCCTATGTTCACATCCAAATCATTTACAGAGGTGACAAAAAAGCAGTGGACCCAGCACTGAACCTTGTGCCACTCCACTGGTCACAGGCCTCCAGTCCAAAAAGCATCCCTCCACCACCACCCTCTGTGTTCAACCTTTGAGCCAATTTTGTATTCAAGTGTTAGTTCTCCCTGTATTTCATGTGATCTAATATTGTTAACCAGTCTACCATGCAGAACGTTGTTATATAAATTGCTAAGAGTGGATCAGAAAGCGACCTGGAAGTTTAAGTACTTAAAAGTTTTTTTTTGATTTATTGTAGTTGCATGTACCTAAGTACAGTGAAATGTACTGCGAGCAGTACAAGCAGATCATAACAAACAAGGACTTACAGATCATAGACAGAGCAAGGCATATAAGTTATCCTGCAGAGGAGGTGAATAAAACAAGATCAACATTAGCAAGATCGACATTATTTGAAGTTAGAAAGTCCATTCATCAGTCTAATATTGGGAGGGAAGAAACTGTTCTTGAACCTGTTGGTTTGTGTATTCAAACTTCTGTATCTTCTGCATGAAGGAAGAGGATGGAAGAGTGCATTACAGGAGTGGGAGGGGTCTCTGATGTTGGCAACCTTTCCATGGCAACAAAGAGAGTAAATGGAGTTCATGGATGGGGGGGTTAATTTCCATGATGGTGTGGGTTGTGTTCACAACCTTCTGTAGCTTCTTATGGTCCTGGGCAGAGCAGTTGCCATACCAAGTCGTTATGTACACATCACTGGGGGACTCATGATGAAGATTATCATGGAGGAGGTACTATTGTCTATCTTCACTGATTATGGTCTATGGGTCAGGAAGCTGATGATCCAGTTGCAGAGGGTGGAGCCAATCCCTAGGTCTCTGAGTATTGAGATTAGTCTGAAGGGTATTAAAACTGTAGTCAATGAGTAGGAGGCTGACGTAGGTTTCCTTATTGTCCAGATGTTCCAGAGATAAGTACAGGGCTAGGGAAATGGAATTGTGGAAGTGTTATGTCAGTAGGCAAATTGTAGGGGCTCGAGGCAGGCTGGGAGGATAGAGTTAACGTGACTATAACCAGCCTCTTGAAGCACTTCATGATTATGGAGGTCAGAGCCATTGGGCGGTAGTCATTAAGGCATGTTGCATGTGCTTTCTTTGGTACTGGGATGATGATGGTCTTCTTGAAGCAGGTGGGGACTTTGGCTTGTAAGATAGAAAGGTCGAAGATGTCAGTGAATAGCTCTGCCAACTGGTCTGCACAAGATCTAAGTGTATGCTGGGGACTCCATCTGAGCCCATCGCTTTCCTTGGGTTGATTCTGAGGAAGACTGACCTGACATGTGCAGTGGCGATGGAGGGAACAGGCGCATCCTGGGCTGTTGGGTGACACCGCACTGCTGGCATTCTGCTTGAACCAAGCAAAATAGGATCAGAATGTCCAACTAAACATTAAATTAATGAAATGTTTACAAATTCTTGGATATCGTTATGTGTTGAGCTAATGATAAAACTATTGATAAAGGAAAGCACTGTACAAGTCAATAGTTTTGAAATATCGCAGGCAGAGGGCAAGTAATCATTGGACTCTTAAGGAGGAAACCAAACACCGCAGGTTGGTGAGGCTAGGGAAAGGCAATCCGGTTCAGGTTAGTAATGGCATGAACTGACTACAATAATGTCAGTGCTTATAGTCTGTTGAAGATACATTGATCTCTGCATTCAATCATTGTCTACTCATTTCTTCTAATCACAAGTCAGTATGCACCTTAAGAAAATGAATTAGCGCTGTAATCTCACAGGTGACTGGATGCTTAAGGAAGAAAAGGAACTAATGAGTGACCTGACAAATCTGCAGTACTCAATCTCACACCTGATTCACAGACAAATGGTTTATTACTGAAATATTTTAGCACAAGGAGGTTGTAAATAGCAGTATGCCACAGGGTGAAGTACAGAGCACCAGTCAGCAGGGGGAGCTGACAAGTAAGCATGAGGAAACAGTTATGTGCGGAAATGATGGAGAATGGAAACTCAATGAAACAAATATCAGGAAAACGAGCTTCAAAATAGCCATGATTTAGGAACTTAGATATCATATGTCGGCAGTTGTGAAAACTCTACGTGTTAGAGATAGCAGACAAATTCAGAGGAATCCTTAACTTACATTTAGAATACACTATAGCTATAACAGGTTCTGTGGAATACCTGATGAATGTTACTATCCACAAGATTTCTGAGATAACAGAACACAACAAAGAGGTTCTCTGAGAGCTACCTGTACTTCTGGAATGCTGACCACAACTGTTCCTGAAGGTTTCTGCCATACTTGAAGACTTAATTGGGATTGTGTGGTTCACTCTCAGGTAACCCATATTAAAAATTTCATACTGCTACCTATGTGAATGCATCAGATCAGTTTCCTCCAATGTCTGCATGAGGAAGTTTCCCTTTAGACCTGCATAAATTTATTAGAAAGGAAATGATCATGTTCCATATTTCAAATTTAGACCAATAGAGATTGTTTTGTCATGGATATCTTATTAAGAGTGGAAATAATGTAACTGCTCATAAAATGGTGTCCTTTGTCATGAATCAGATACATCTCACAAAATAGTACTTGTTACCTAGTGTATCATTTTCGACAGGTTTAATCCATATCGTGGCGAATTCATGAAGTTCCTGTTTTAAACTGGAACAATTCATTTTTTTAAAGATTTCAAAATTACAAAATAAGTTTTGAGGCTAGAATTAGTAGAAATAACTGCTTTTTGTCATTCATATAAATAATTTGGATGTGTATAAGCTCCTCTAATCGATGCACTAACCAATGAAGGCATGTGTGCCAAATGCTTCCTTTACCACACTGTCTACCTGCGACTCCATTTTTGAGGAACTACACACCTATACCCCTAGGTCCCTTTTTTTGGCAACATTCCCCAGAGCCCTAACATTAACTATACATTTCTATCCTGATTTGCCTTACCAAAATATAACACCTCACAGTTACCTAGATTAAACTCCATCTGCTACTCCTAGGCCCATTGGCCCATCTGATCAAGATCCCTTGTTCTCTGAGGTAACCTTCTTTGCTGTCCACAACATCACCAATTTTGGTGTCATCTGCTAATTTACTAACCAATCCTCTTATATTCACATCCAAATTATTTATATGAATGACAAAAAGCAGTGGATCCAATACAGATCCTTGCAGCACACCACTGGTTCACAGGCTTCCAGTCTGAAACACAACCCTCCACCACCACCCTGTGACTTGTAGCTTCACGGCAATTTTGTATCCAAGTGGCAAGCTCTCCCTGGATTCCATGATCTAACCTTACTAACCAGGCTATCATGCAGAACTTTACTTATACGCCTTGCTGAAGTCCATATGGACAACATCTATCACTCTGCATTCATCGATCTTCTTTTGTACTTGTTCAAAAAACTTAATCAAGTTAGTGAGACATGATTGCTCACACACAAAGCCATGTTAACTATTCCTGATCAGTCCTTGCCTTTCCAAATGCATCTAAATCCTATCCCTCAGAATCCCCTCCAGCAACTACCCGTTACTGCTGTCAGGCTCACCGGTGTACAGTTTCCTGGCTTTTCCTTACCACATTCCTTAAATAATGACACCACATTTGCCATCTGCCAGTCTTCTGGCACTGCACCCATGGCTATCGATGATACAAATATCTCAGCAAGGGGCCCAGTAATCTCTTCTCTAGCTTCCCACAAAGTTTTGAGATAAGCCTGATCAGATCCTGGGGATTTATCCACCTTTGTACTTTAAGGTCTCCTCTTCTGTGATATGGACATTTTCAAGGCTATTAATTCTTGATAAATAGCATGTTAACACACACATTCAGCAAGCAATTAGGACAGTAAATGGTAAATTGGTCTTAATGAAGAGAATTTGAGAATGGAAATAAAAATGCTTTGCTTTAATTGTCCAAAATTTCAATGAGACTGCACCAAATATTGTGCGCATTTTGGTTCCCTTATTAAAAGAAAAATAATGTATGATGAAGTTTCATAATGTATTATTATTGTTTGAGAACTTATGTTCTAAAGTGGAGGATTGATGCGTAACTTTACAATAAATCTCTATTTCTATATTATGTGTGTTAAGGTGAGGGAGAACATCAGCCCAGATTATTCAGTGACCAGATAGTCCAGTTATTCCAGCCTGGATGGGCATTGCTCATAGGATTGCCATCGCAATATATTCTGAAGAAATTGCCCAGGAAATTGAATTTGCTGCTGGGTGATTTTCCTACACTTCAAACCCTTTGAAAATCTCCATTTAAATTTGAATGAGACTTTGGGGGGTCCAGTGAAATTAAGTAAGATATTTACTCAGGAAAATGTTTAAACTATTAATATAGTCTAATAATGGTCCCTTCCTCCTTACACGTGCCCAACTACATCTCCCCAAATCACCTACAGCACTCCCAGATCCTGGCCCATTTCTTCCTCATCTGAGTTAGATGGAAACAATTTAAATAATGCCTTCCAAATAGCATAATTCCAATTAGAAAATATATTACTTCAGTGGAAAATATATTACTTCATTGTTGCTGGGTTTAAAATCTTGAAACCCTCTATCTGGTAACACGATGTGCATAATTAAGCCTGGTAGGCAAAAATCTGAATTTTGCTGAGCTCTTTAGAGAGCTGATATAGAGAGGAAATATATCCTTTGGATACAGTCCTTGCAAACATCTTGCAAGGAGAGAAATAAAGTGCCCTTCAGGAGAGATCATGTGCCATTGGGAGAGCTAGGTGTCCTTTAGGATGGTTAAAAGCAGACATGAATGTGCATAAAATATGCATAAGCGTATTAGAATTAGCAACCTTACTGGAACTGTCAAAAGTGTCAAAGCAATAAGCAAAAGAGCCAAAAGGACCCATCAAAAGCAACTGCCCAGCTGTCAACAATTTCAAAATTTCCACTCTTTTTCCATGAAAAATTAATTTATAATTTTAATTTGTCTGTTGACATAAACCTGTGAGTTACCATTACTGGATTTGTGCTACATAATGGATTTCACAACTTTCTGTTATCACAGTAGGGTACCTGCAATTTTACAGTTTAATTGACAGCTCCAAGTGGCAATAAACTGTTTGAAGTGGGACTGTGAATTCCAAAGCTTGTTTTTAATTGTGATTATAGTCAAATTCAATGTTTTTCTAATAAGGGATTAAGAGTTGTAAGTACACAAGTGTAATTTTTTTAAAATTAATGATGTGTTTTTCTTCAAAACTGAAGTCTGCAATAAATATAGAACCTATCTGATGATAGATGAAAGGGTAAAGGCTGGTTGCTTGGAGTATTATGAGTTGACATAAATTGGCACCAGTTTGGAATATGGGCAACGAAAGACTTTGGGAGTGTGTGGAGATTATAGGATTGGCAGGTTATGAAAGGTCATAGGGTAGGCAGAGGGATATGGATTGAAATGGGAGGTATGAGAGGTTATGGCTGTGAGTGGAAGGCATGACATGGCACAGGCCTGTCATGGGTGGGAGATGATGAATATGGGAGGTTGTTGAAATTGAATGACGGCTGAAGTGTTGTTTTATGGGACTTTTAAATGAAAACTTCAAGACATTGCTAGATCACCAACACCTACTGCCCAATCCCCCTCTACTTTGGGGATCGTGAACATGAGTTCTAGAGACCCCTAGCCTGACTCCAAGGGAATATGGGCACTCAGAATAAAAGCTCTAATTTCTGTTGACTATCTCTCAGGTCAGGTTTGCACAGCTGGGAAATGCATAGAAACTCCATGCATTAGACTGAGAACTCTGTACCTAGCCAACCAAAATTTTTCATTATTTTAATCGCTTCTATTAAGTCATTCCTCAGCCTTCTGTTTACAAGAGAAAAATACATTCAGTCTGTGCATCCTTTCCCAATGTATATCCCCACATATATCTGATATAACCCTTACTTTTCTCTGCATCCTCTCCAAAGCCTCAATACTCCTTTAACAATATGACAACCACAATTGCACAATTTATTCTAAATGTAATCCAAAATTCCTTTACAATTCACACTCTCAAGAAATCAAGCCGCATGTTTGTTTTGTTTTTAGTTCTTTCTAACCTGTGAGACAGCCTTTAGTAATTGTTTCCCTGTATTCCAAGGTCCCCTTATCAGTTCCCTATCACACTTTCAACTTCCAAGTAATTAGGCATGAGTAATAAACGTGGGCTCTGTTATCTCATAAATAAACAAAGGATAGCGAAAAACATATTTAAGTTGTAAAACAAAACAAGTGAACATGGGTGTAAGTGGTAATTGCTTATTTCTTAGAACTTACCTACAGCTTGAACATTGGTTCTAGAGAGATTTGGAGAGTGAAAATTCTTATCAGTTTCCCAAATATCTTCATAGATTCTTTACCTTGTCAATAATTGATTACTCGGAAAGTTAACTTTTGATTTCATCCTCACCCTTTATTAACTTTGCATATGTTGAATACATTTAGCTTGTTCAATTTACACTCAATCTGGATTGTTGTGTCCAGTTCTGGTCTTTCTGCTATAGGAAGGATATAATTAAGATGGAGAGGGTTCAGGAGAGATTTACCAGGACATTCCCTGGAGTGGAATGTTTAAGTTATAGAGAGAGATTGGATGGGCTTTGACTTTTTTCACTGGAGCATAAGGGAGTTGAGGGGTGACTTGAGAGAGGTTTATTAAATCATGACAGATATAGGTAAGATGAATGCCAGATGTCGTTTCCTAGCATGGGGGATTTCAAGACTAGGGGGCATATTTTTGAGGTGAGAGGAGAAAGATTTAAGAAAGACATGAGGGACAACGTTTTTACACAGAGAGTGGTTCAATATAAGATAATCAGAGAGTTAGATAGGGTGGACAGTGAGATGGGATATAGCTTAAAATTGAGGGTTGATAGATATAGGACAGAAGTCCGAGGTAATTTCTTTACTCAGAGAGTAGTAGGAATGTGGAATGGCCTGACTGCAACAGTAGTAGACTCACCAACTGTAAGGGCATTTAAATGGTCATTGGATAGACATATGGATGAAAATGAATAGTGTAGAATAGATAGGCTTCAGATTGTCTCCTCATGTCTGCTCAACATCGAGGGCCAAAGAGCTGCACTGTTTTGTTTTATGTGTAGAATGAACTTCCAGAGGAAGTGGTGGATACAGGTACAGTTAATGTTTAAAAGGCGATTAGATATTTGGAAATTCAAAATATCCAGGAAATTAGACAGCTACTATTTTGGAGAACTGGTAAGTTCGACAGCAATTCATTGAAATGTACAGCACTAAATGGGCACTTTGGTCCAAATTGTGCCAATCAGGTATCCTAAATTAATTCAATCCCATTTGCCAGCCTTTGGCCCATATCCCTACAAATCCACTGATTCATGTACCCATCTAGATGCCTTTTAAATGTTGTAATTGTATCTGCCTCCTCCATCTCCTCTAGCACCTCATTCCATACAGGCACCACCCTTTGTGTGATAAAGTTGCTCCTTAGGTCCTTTTAAAAGGATGCTCAGCTTTCTGACCCACAGACTGCAATCAGTGAAGAACAACCGCACCTCCTCCACATTAACACTCAACACTGGAGGTCCCCAAGTACATGTCCTCAGCCCCCTGCTGTACTCCCTATACACCTACAACTGTGTTGTCAAATTCTATTTGCAAGTATGCTGATGACACCACTGTGGCAGGAGGGATATCTAACAATGAAGAATCAGAATACAGAAAGAGATAAAGAGCTTGGTGTCATGGTGCAATGAAAACAATCTCTCTCTCTCAATGTCAGCAAAAAAAAGAACTGATCATTGACTTCAGGAAGAAAGAAGAAGGACCCCCCCCCATCTACATCAATGATGTTGAGGTTGAGAGGGTGCAGAGCATCAAGTTACAGAGATACAGTCATAGAGATGTACAGCATGGAAACAGACCCTTCGGTCCAACTCATCCATGCCAACCAGATATCCCAAACCAATCGAGTCCCACCTGCCAGCACCTGGCCCATATCCCTCCAAACCCTTACATAAATTCTTAGAAATGACAATTATTGACAACCTGTCCTGGATATCCCATGTAAATTCAACTGTCAAGAAGGCACAACAATGCCTTTTCTTCCTTGGGTGGCTCAGGAAATTTGGCATGTCCATAAGAATCTTCATCAACTTTACAGGTGCACCATTGAAAGCATATTGTCCAGTTGCATAACGGCCTGGTATGGCAGCTGCTCTGCCTAGGACTATAAGAAACTACAAAAGGTTGTGTGCACAACCCAGACCATCACGGAAGCCAACCAACCATCCATTTACAGTTTTTGTTGTCGCAGAAAGGCTGCCAACATCATCAAAGACACCTCCCAGCTTGTTAATACTCTCCTACAATCTCTTCTGTCGGGCAGAACATACAGAATCGTGAACCCATGCACCAGAAGGTTCCGGAGCAACTTTTTCCTGGCTGTTATTAGACTGATGAATGGATTCTCTGACATCAAGTAATGTTGATCTTGCTAAAGTTGATCTTCCCTAGCACACGCACTGTGTGATGTAAACTATATGCCTCTGTCTAAGGTGTTTTTTCACCCTATGATCTGTATGTCCTCGCTTACTATAATCTGTCTGTGCAGCTCGTAAACAAAGCTTTTCACTGCACTTAGGTACAAATGACAAATCAAACAACTAAATCTTTCCTTAAATCTACACCCTGTAATTTTGGACCCCCCCCCATCCTGGGAAAAATACCTTGACTACTTACCCTATCCATGCCCCTCATTATTTGATAAACCCTATAAGGTCACCCCTCAGCCTCTGACACTCCAGGGAGAATAGCTGCAGCCTATTCAGCCTCTACCTACAGCTCAAATCCTCAAATTTTGGCAACATCCTTGTAAATCTGTCTTTCAAGTTTCACAAATTCTTTCCTATAGCGGGGAGACCAGAATTGAACGCAGTATTCCAAAGTGGCCTATCTAATGTCCTGTATAGCGGCAACATGACCTCCCAATTCCTATAATCAATGCACTGACCAATAAGGACAAACATACCAAATGCCTCATTTGCTATCCTATCTACTTGTGACTCCACTTTCAAGAAACTATGAACTTGCACTCCAAGGGCTCTTTCTTTGGCAATACTCCCAAGGACCTTACCATTAAACATATAGGTCTGCTCTGATTCACCTTACCAAAATGCAGCACCTCATATTTATTTAAATTAAACTCAATCTGCCATTCCTCGGCCCATTTACCCATTTGATAAATGTCCTATTGTACTCTGAAGTAACCTTCTTTGCTGTCCACAACACCACCAGTTTTGGTGTCATCTGCAAACTTACTAACGACACCTCTTATGTACACATCCAAGTCATTTATATAAATGACACAAAGCAGTGGACACAGCATCGATTCTTGTGGCACACCGCTGGTCACAGGTCTCCAGTCCAAAATGCAGCCGTCAATGACCATCCTCTGTCTACTGCCTTCGAGCCAATTTTGTATCCAAATGATTACCTCTCCTTGAATTCCATGTGATCTAAATTTGCTAATCAGTCTACCATGCAGAACTTTATTGAACACCTTGCTGAAGTCCAGATAGACAACATCCACCGCTTTGCCTTCATCAATCTTCTTTGTCACTCCTTCAAAAGACTCATGATTTCTCATGCACAAAGCCATTTTGACTACCTCTAATCAATCCTTGCGTTTAAAGCATTTAAATTCATTTAAATGTGTAGCAATATAATAGCATGCACTTTCAACCATTCATTCTCAACCATTTATGCTGGGATATCTGTTTTCCATGATATTTTATTTTATCCCCCTTCAGCATCACTGGCATCCAATGATTTCCCAATGGGAATAGCAAAGTCATTACAAGTTGGGCAAGGAATGGCAGGGAATTCTGGTCTACATCTGTTCAATCCTGCACATCTACATCTGTAAGTACCTGTGAGCATTCTTTGTTTTGGCAGATTATTGTAGGAAATATCCTCTGTTGCCTTTGCTCAAGGTTAAAGTTACAAAACTCTTGGGGGAGACATGAAGTATAGAGTTTTAAGCAAGGCAGGCTTTAAGGGCTGAACACTCATGATTATCCAATGAAATGGAAATAGAAGTCAGAAAGAAAGAACATTGCAAAGGAAGTGCATTGGCAACCATAATACTTTAAAGAGCTGGTTTTTGCTTCCCAGGCCCCACCTGGGTGTTTCTGGTCAAGCAAGCTAAAGGTATGCTTTGTGAGGCTTGAACCAGCCTGTGTTTAAAGGTGCAAATCTAATAAGAATCCTCCCACAGCGGAGCCCTGTGCCTGAGGGCAGGGAGAACACCGGCTGTAGTACTTGATCTGTCATTACGGAGTGTTAGTCGAGGATTCTCTAAAAGGTAAACATGCAGGTTGAGTCCGTGCTTAAGAAAGCGAATGCAATGTTGTCACTTATCTCAAGAGGGTTGGAATATAAAAGCACCGTTGTGCTACTGAGACTTTATAAAGCTCTGGTTAGGCCCCATTTGGAGTACTGTGTCCAGTTTTGGTCCCCACACCTCAGGAAGGACATACTGGCACTGGAACGTGTCCAGCGGAGATTCACACGGATGATCCCTGGAATGGTTGGTCTAACATATGAGGAACGGCTGAGGATCCTGGGATTGTATTCATTGGAGTTTAGAAGATTAAGGGGAGACTTAATAGAAGCTTACAAGATAATACATGGCTTGGAAAGGGTGGACACTAGGAAATTTTTTCCGTTAGCGAGGAGACTAGGACCCGTGGACACAGCCTTAAAATTAGAGGGGGTCAATTCTGAACAGAAATGCGGAGAAATTTCTTCAGCCAGAGAGTGGTGAGCCTGTGGAATTCATTGTCGCAGAGTGCAGTGGAGGCCGGGACGCTAAATGTCTTCAAGGCAGAGATTGATAGATTCTTGCTGTCTTGAGGAATTAAGGGCTACGGGGAGAATGCGGGTAAGTGGAGTTGAAATGCCCATCAGCCATGATTGAATGGGGGAGTGGACTCGATGGGCTGAATGGCCTTACTTCCACTCCTAGGTCTTATGGTCTTATATAATCCCTGGTTGATTTTGAGTACTTTGGGGTTAGGTTGCCATGATGGTTGGGGATCCAAATTGCACATCTGAGAGATTCCTTCCTTAAACTATTTCATCGTCACACTTCATAAGTTATTTTGTTTACACATAAGTATACGCCATTCTGATCCATGTAATAGATCCATGTAATCCTCACTTTCTCCCAGAGACCCTATAGCACATAGCTGCTGATATGAACCTAGGAATGTATGGAATAGGAGCAATTGTAGACTATTCAGCCACTGTAGTCTGCTCCAGCATCCAATAAGATAATGGCAGATTAGTTTATGTTTTGAATTCCATACTATCCCCAAATAACCCTTGACTCCCCTGCCTAACAAGAATCCATTACATTCTGTTTTAAAAAGACTTAATGATCCCACTTTCACTGCTCTCAGCCATAAAGCATTCCAAAGTTGCACAACCCTTTGAGAGAAAGTATTTCTCTTCACCATTGGCATGCAATATTGACCCCAATTTTTAAACAGTGACCTCTAGTTCTGAACTGACCCACAACAGAAAATACCCTTTCCACATGCATGTTGTCAAGATCATTCAGGTTAAGTTAATCAAATCAATACTCACTCATCTGAACTCCAGTGAAGACAAGCCCAGCATGTCCAATCTATGCTCATAAGATAACCTGCTCTTTCCATGTATCAATGTGGGAAAGCTCCTCTGAACTGCCTCCAATGCATTTACCTCCTTCCCTAAATATGAAAACCAAAACTGCAGACAGTATTAAAATATGGTCTCACCAATATCCTGTATAACTGAAACATAGCATCCTTACTTTTATGTTTAATTTTTCTCATAATAGAGGATTACATACAATTCTTGATTAGGTGCTGTAACCGCAGGCTAACCTTTTGTGACTCATGCACTAAAAAACTTAAATCCTTCTGTATCTTGGAATTCTGTAATCTACTGTATTTATGTCAAATTCTGTTCTTTTTTTATCTTGCCAAAACAAAAACATTTATGTTCAATTTCTCATTGTAATAAAACATTGCATTTCATTGGAATTCTTAATCACTTGCTGTGTCTGCTTCCCAACATTTTGTGACAAATGCACTCAAATACCTGGATCCCTCGCCATCTTGGAAATCTGCAATCTTTCTACATTTGAGTAATACTGTGTTTTTATATTTTCCTGGTAAATTGTACAACTTTGCATTTTCCCACATTATACTCTGTTGCTAGATTCTTGCCCTCTCATTCAACTTACCTTTTCATCTGTACATGCCTTATGCTATCTTCATAACATAGGTTCTACCTATCTTGGTGTACTCTGTAAATCTAGCTACCAAGCTTTTGTTTCTCTCATCTAAGTCATTAAAATGTACTGTAAAAGCTATTTGTCACACTCTGCTAATCAAACACAGACCCATTTATGCATACTCTGTGTTTTTTGCTACCCAACAAGCCAATCTTACATCCACAATAATATGTTACCCTCTATACCGTGAACTTTTATTTTGCACATGAAAGTTTGATGTAGCATCTTATGAAATGCCCCCTGAAAATTCAAGCGTAATATGTCTACAGTCTGCTCTTTATGGATGGAACATGTTACTCGTTTAAAGCATTCTAATAATTTGATTAAGCGTGATTTGATGAAACTATGCTAACTCTTTCCTATCGCCTTGAACTTGTTTTAAGTACACAGCTATAATTTCTTTAGTGATTTTTCCTAATATCTTCCCCATGACAGATGTTAAGCTAATTGACCCATAGAGTCATAGAGATGTACAGCATGGAAACAGAACCTTTGGTCCAACCTGTCCATGCCGACCAGATATCTCAACCCAATCTAGTCCCACCTGCCAGCACCCGGCCCATATCCCTCCAAACCCTTCCTATTCATGTACCCATCCAAATGCCTTGCAAATGTTACAATTGTACCAGTCTTCACCATATCCTCTGGCAGCTTATTCCATACACGTACCACCCTCTGCGTGAAAAAGTTGCCCCTTAAGTCTCTTTTATATCTTTCCCCTCTTATCATAAACCTATGCCCTCTAATTCTGGACTCCCTGACCCCAGGGAAAAGACTTTGCCTATTTACTCTATCCATGCCCTTCATAATTTTGTAAACCTCTATAAGGTCACCCCTCAGCCTCCGACGCTCCAGGGAAAACAGCCCCAGCCTGTTCACCTCTCCCTATAGCTCAAATCCTCCAATCCTGGCAACATCCTTATAAATCTTTTCTGAACCCTTTCAAGTTTCACAACATCTTTCCAGTAGGAAGGAGACTGGAATTGCATGCAATATTCCAACAGTGGCCTAACCAATGACCTGTACAGCCGCAACATGACTTCCCAACTCCTGTACTCAATGCTCTGACCAATAAAAGGAAGCATACCAAATGCCTTCTTCACTATCCTATCTACCTGCAACTCCATAGTTTTGTCATTTTCTGCCTCCCTCTCTTCTTGATTAGAGATGTTATACTGCTACTTCTCAGGTCAGTGAACTCTTTCCTGAACCTGGGGAATGGAGGGAAATTTAAACTATTGCTTTATTACTTAATTATTACTTAATTAGAAAACTCTTTTACGCTCTTAGGATGAAATCCATCTAAACGCAAAGAATCGTAAGCCTACAGATACATCATTTTGCCTAGTACAGTTCCTCATTGACACTAATTTTGTTCAGTTTCTCTCTCTCTTTCATCTCCTGATTTATAGATATTACTGGAGATTTTTGATTTGACTTATTATTGTCATATGTACCCAACTAAAGTGAAAGATTTGTTTTGTGTGTAGTGCAGGCACATCATATCGTACATGGTCTCTCATGGTAACAGAGCAAGGTATACAATGTTATGGCTACAGAAAATGTGCACAAAGAGCAAAGTCAACATTAAATTTGAAATTAGGGAGGCACATTTAGCAGCCTAATAACAGCAGGGAAGAAACTGTTCTTAAATCTGTTGGTATGATGTGTTTTTGCGTTTGTATCTTCTGCCCAGTTGTAGAGGTTGAAAGAGATTATAACTGGGATGAGAGCTGTCTTTGATTATGTTGGTTGCCTTTCTGAGGCTGCGAGATTAATAGATAAAATCAATGAATGGAAGGTTGGCTGGCATGATGGACCTTGTACTGTGTTCACAACTCTCTGTAGTTTCTTGTGGTCCAGAGCAGAGCAGTTGCCATACCAGGTTGAGATGCATCTGGATAGAATGCTTTCTTTAGTGCATCTTTAAGAATTACTAAGAGACTTAATGCCAAAGTTCCTTAGCCTCCTGAGGAAGTAGAGGCATTGTTGTGCTTTCATGACTGTCGCATCAACGTGGGTGGACCAAGACAGATTGTTGGCGATCATCACTCTGAGGAACTTGACAATCTCGATCATCTTCACCTCAGCTGCACTGATGTAAATAGCCCTTCACCTTGCTTTCTGAATCCTCTAGGAGAAACTGAGGACTGCAGATGCTGGAGATCAGAGCTGAAAATGTGTTGCTGGAAAAGCGCAGTAGGTCAGGCAGCATCCAAGGAGCAGGAGAATCGATGTTTGGGGCATGAGCCTTTCTTCAGGAATTCCTGAAGAAGGGCTCATGCCCGAAACGTCAATTCTCGTTTCTGAATCCTCTGACTAGCTCTTTCATTTTCCTGACATTGAGGGAGAGATTGTTATCTTTATTATATAAATATTTTTATTGAAAAAAAAACTTTGGGCTTTTTACAAAATTACAAAATCAGTACAAAATAGTATGACAACATTATAATATAATAGCAATCATAGAAAACAAACTACTACTCTACTCCACCGACCACCGAAACACGAAAAAACAAAATAACTCTACAAAAACTACAATTCAATAAATAATCAAGGAGAAAGAAGAAAAATAAATAAACAACAAAATAACATTAAACCAACTTATAGCAAGGTAGCTTAAATTATATTTAATTAAATTACTGCACTCAGCACAATCTCATCGAAGCTCCCCACCACTTGGAGCAATAGTAAGTAAACCCATATTTGTTTAGGACTCCCCCCCCCCCCCCCCCCCCCACCCCCTCCTCCAAAGAGGCCCCCGCACCGACAGACACAATCCCCATGGCTACACCAATGCTCTGAATAATATAGTCGATATATCTGCATCAATATAACACAAAAAGGGCTGCTATGATCTGTAAAACAATTCCGTTTTCTGGTGTACCATACTTGTAAGGAAGTCCAGTGGGATGTGTTCCATGACTATCATACACCAACTCGAGAGTCCTGGATGATTCTCTGATACCCAGCTCATTAGAATGTTAGAAAGAAAGAATTTTAAAAAATTTCTTCCCATGTACATCAAGAGAGAGAAAATGTGGGAGACCCAAAAGGAGGGATACCAGATCCAACTTAACCTCAGTTCCCAGAACCTTTGCCAAAACACTTGCAATGGCATCCTGATACCTGTGGAGCTTGTGGCGTGACCACAAGCAGTGGGTAAGAGAACCAACCTCATTTTACACTTGGGGCACATTGGGGCCACTCCTGTCTTACATTTTGCAAGCCACTCCGGTGCCAGGTGAGCCCTATGACGTACTTCACTTGAATAGCCTGGGTCTTATTATAAATTGAGATCTTCCTAATATTTTCCCAGATATCTGCCCACATCTGAGGGGATTTCCACCCCTAATTCTTGAGTCCAGGTTTATATAACCGTTCAATGTCCCTCGGGATGCTACTACCTAACAAGTGATAGAGATTGCTAACCAAGAGGGTGCCTGTAGACTAGAGCACTCTCCTCTCTTTGCCCAACTTGTAGGGGTTAACCATCAATATAGTCTTTTTTTTGTACAAAGTCTCTAACCTGGAAGTAATGAAAGAGATCTTTCCTAGGTAGCTCGAACTTCTGACTCAGCTGTTCAAAGGACATCATGACCTCCCTGTCAAATAGATCTCCCAAACAGGAGATTCCTCTGGACTCCCAGAGCTTAAAGCAGTGCCCATCGAACCCGGCTGGAATCCCAACATTCTTACTATGGGAGTGAAAGGGGAAGTTTCAACCCTCACGCTGCTGCATCATTCTCCACGTTTTCACTGTGTTTAGGACAATCTAGTTTTTACAATGATCCATAACAGTTTCATCTTGTCCATAAATGTCAAATTAATGAGAGGGCATTTTGTCTGGGAGGTCTCGATGTCTAGCCAGATTGATCGCAGATCCTGACAGGCCCATTCAGCCACATAGGATAGTAAAGAACTCAATTGGTATTTCTTCAAGTCTGGAAAATCTAGACTCCCCCCCCACCCCTTGCAGAAACAGCAATTTATCCAGTTTAGTAAGAGGCCACCTACAATGCCAAATAAAAGATCCAAGCCAGCTGTAAAGCCTGTACAGTGCTTGCCTTGGCAGCATCAAATGGAGCATTCTTATGGGATATAATAAGCGAGGAAGAACATTCATCTTAACCAAAACTATTCTGCCCAACCAAGATATCGGAAGATCTTCCCAGCGCCGAATGTCCTGCCTTATCTTCTCTAGCAACTGCCCGTAATTGGCTTTATATAATTGATCGAAAACTGGGGTAATAAAAATGCCTAAATACAGACAACCTCCCTGTGACCATGGGAAAGGGAAACAGGTTCCATCCCCAAAGTTGGATATACTAGTAAGACACCCCCCTAACCCCACACACACAGGCATGGCCTCTGATTTCATGAAATTAATTTTATAACCTGAAAACAAGCCAAATAGACTAATCACTTGTATTAAGCAGGGTACAGATATCATTGGATCAGTTAGAAAGAAAAGGACATAGAGGGTGATATTATGCCTGCATGACCCTACCTCCGGGACAGTTATATTGGGATCCCTCCGGATGGCTTCCGCCAGTGGCTCGATCTCTGTTGTCAAAATAGTGGCAAGAGAGGGCACCCTTGACGGCAGCCTCTGCCAACACTAAAACTATCTGATCGTATACCATTAATGAGAACTGCTGCTTTCGGATCATTACACAGCAGTGCCACCCATTTGGTAACACCTCTCCAAGACCAAACCATCCATGACATAAAAGAGGTATGGCCACTCTACTTGGTCAAATGGTTTCTCTGCATCCAGGGAGACTACCAAAACTGGGATCACTCTTTGCTGACATATTTGGACCATATTTAATACTCTTCTAATATTGTTGGTAGACCTGTGACCCTTAATAAAACCTGTCTGGTCCTCCTTTACAATAAAAGGCAATGTCCTCTCCGGCCTTAACGCCAGCATTTTTGGCAGGATTTTAAAATCCACGTTCAGTAACAATATGGGTTTCTATGAATTGCAATCTTCTGGGGATTTTCCTTACTTAAGAATGAGGGAAATATTTGCTTCTCTCAAAGAAGATGGGAGGCAGTCCTGACTGGAAGAGTAATTGTACATATCCAAGAGTGGCCCGGCCAGCTTGTCTATAAATTCCTTATAAAACCCACTTTGAAATCCATCTGGTCTGGTCGCTTTACACTCTGGAGCAGTCTCAGTGCCTCCTGTATTTCCTGAATTGTCAGGGGCGCACTCAGAAAGGACACCTGCTCTGAGGTTACACCTGAAAGGTCCAACGGACTCCATCTTCATCATTCTATCCTCACAGCCCTCCGACTGATACAGCTCAAAATAAAACTTTCTAAATGCTGCATTAATCTTTTTAGCATTGCAAGTAAGAGTAGCAGCGCTCTCTCTGATGGATGTAATAGATTGAAGGGCATTCTTCTTTCTAGCCAAGTACTCTAGTTATCTACCTGGTTTATCACCATACTCAAATAATCTTTATTTCGCAAAAGAGATTTCCCTTTTTGCTGTTTGGGTAAGTGCAGCATTCAAAGTAGCCCTAAGGGCTGTAACATGCTGCAATTTAGTTACACACGGCCTATCAAAGTATGCTAGCTCAGCTGCCTTCAGGCGAGCCTTGAGCAAACATTGCTGTTCTTCCCTCTGTCATTTCTGATTCGCAGAGTAAGAAATAATCAAACCCCGTGCATAGTCTCCCATGGTACCGATGGATTACTGGCCATACCTAAATCAATATCTGAAAAGATTTTAAACTTCCGCACTGTAAACTTGCTACCTTTCAGGAGGAAAGGGTTCATGTGCCAATGCTGGGAATCCGTCCCACCACTATCGGTCTTGACCTCCATGTATACTGCCACATGATCAGAAATGGCTATATGGCAAGACAGAACCAAGTTCAAAAAGGTCAATGGGACAAAAAAAATGTCAATTCTCGTATAGCACTTATGTGGATTAGAAAGGAAGGTAAAATCCCCACCTTTGGGGTGAAGACATCTCTATACGCCCGCATACTCCAGCTCCCTGTTCAGGTCCACCAACTGCCTGGATTGCAGAGACATACCTGCAAGACCCCCTAGGCATCCTGTCCACCTCAGGGTCAATAATGCAATTAAAGTCTTCCCCTGAAATTGTATGATGCGCCCCAAGGGCCATCAATCTCGATAGCCCATCCATTACAAATTTAAAGGGGTGTTCGGGAGTGGGGGGCAATATACATTCAGAATCCCATATTAAATCCCATGTTAAAACTTTAAATATTATGAATCGGCCGCACTCATCCTTAATTTGGCCTAACATTTGAAACGGGAGGTTCTTCCTGATGAGAATAGCAACTCATCTACTTTTCAAGTTAAATGATGAGAAAAAACTTGGCCGAATCCTCCCTGTTGCAACTTCAAATGCTCCTTATCAGTTAAGTGCATTTCTTGTAACAAGGCTACATCGACCCTCTCTTTTCTAAGGCTTGACAGTATCTATTTTCTCTTAGTTGGTGAATGACTCCCCTTACAACTTCTAAAACTAAATCATAACTTCTAACAACTATTTCTACAACATACCAACATATAACATAACTGAAAGGAGACTTCCCCCTTGTCCACAGGGGGTACTCATGCCACCCATTAGTCCCACCGTGACTCCTTCTAGTTGAAGCTGTGCCCCCACCCCAGAAAACACAAAGTAAGGAAAAAACACCAATATCTTATAACAAACAAGTTAAAAGTGAGCACCCAACCCATCGCCTCCATACTGTAATCTTAGGCACTCCTGGTAGAACAACAAAAAAATGATAATATATGACCTCTCCCCGCTTCCCCTCACTGCACCCCACCCCCATCCAAAACAATGGATGACAGGGAAGGGGAGAGAAGGGAGAGAAAACAAAACAAAAATGATAATTATGTCCCCGGCATATATTAAACAAAAGACCAACACCACCCGCTGACAACCGGTAAACCTGGCAAATTACAAAGTTACAAAGAATAAAATAATTGTCCATATAGTTCAAGCCAGCCAGTCTATTTTAAAGCATCCAAGAAGTCTTTTGCCTTTTCCAGTGAATCAAAGTTGAACACATACATTCTGTGGCTGAAACACGGTATTGCCGGATATCTAATGGAATACTAGATATTCAGGTCCCTCAGCCGCCTTTTTAATCTCATCGAAGGCCTTTCTCTCGCAAATCACGACTGGAGAGAAGTCCTAAAAAAGCATGATTCATGATCCTTTATATACCATAGCCAGAGGATCCTTCCCCAGTGCTCTAGAGGCTTCCAGCATCATTTGTTTGTCTCTACAATGCTGGAGTCGCACTAGGACTGGGCCGGGGGCGCAGGTCCGATCTGGGTTCGCGCACTGCGACCCGGTGGGCCCACCCGACCTGCACCCAGCCTACCTCAGACTCCAGCCTTAGAAACTGTGGGAGCCATTGCTCCAGAAAGCTGATGAGCTGGCCTTCTTCCTCCCGTTCAGGAAGCCCCAGCAACCGATACTCTTTTCCAGGTCGTCAACCTGCTCCTCCAAGGCCCACACTCAGCATTCCAGGGTCTGAACCCAACCTGCTGAGGATTATGCTGCAGTCTCGGAAGCCGCGGCCTGTTACTCCGCCTCCCCAACACACTGCCTGAGACGCTGGATCTCCAGGTCATGCCTCTACAACATGACTGAGATCGATTCAAGCCTGGCTCGGGTCTCTTCCTTCGACGAATCAATCTTCCCTTGGAGTTTCATGAACTCCGAGATCAGGCTCTGCTCTGCAAGTGAATCTCCTGGGGCGGTTGCAGAGGCCAACGCTGCAGCCACGGGTGTGTCCGTTATTGCAGGGGGGGCCCCTGCCTGATTTGATCCCCATGCTCCTTCCCCTTAGTCCCCCACTTTGTGCCTCACTTTGTCTGGGTTCTGGTGCAGAGCTCAGCAAAGCAGACCTTCTGGATTGCAGCTATCTTGAATACCCCCCAAGATTTTTATCTTTAACACCATGCCACCAAGCACTCTATCTCTTTCACCTATACTCTGTTTTGTCATTGTTTGAGATCGAGACCATAATGTTGTCAGAGATTATTAAATAACTAAGGAAGTGTAAGTTTTCGTGTCTGTGTGTGGTTGTGTGTGTGAGAGAGAGAGGGAGAGGGAGTGAACTGAAAAAGTCAGTTGAACGTAAAGATTTGAGATAAAAGGGTAACCTTTGGGTTTGGCATTGTAAATTGTGATTTATATTCATTTAGTTTTGTTTATTTATTTCATTGTTTTACCTTGTAAGTCATAAACTTTACTTTATGATACAGTCGTGGATAGGAGGAGGAGTGGGGAGATAGTTGAAGTCAGAGACCAGGGAGAGATAAAGAAGGTTAGACAGATAATGGGTGTTTGATAGTAAGCTAGGGGGTGAAAGAAAAGCTGATCATGGAGACGATGAGTAAGTAATGGTTTCAAATAATGTAACTGTTAGCAAAATGATATTCAATAGCTTATAGACTTGTCCCTGAAGCTTATCAATTAAAATTTAGAACTACAGGAAAGAAAATTAATCAGAAATATCTGGAATTTGCAAGAGAAACAGAAATATTATGGGATCAGTGGCTTTGATCTCTGAAGTTACAAAAAAAGCTTATGGAAAAACTATGAAAGAATTCAAGAATAACATTCCTGCAAACTGAATACTGTATTTAGATGAGCATCAAGAATCAAAGATCAGAAAAGCAGCGGTTTTGTCAGGTACCTATAGTATCTCACACAGACAACTGCACAGAAGGTAGTCATATGGGTACCCACAACCGAACTGGAAGAGTAGAAAATCTGCAGATGTAAGAGACACGAGGCTTAGTGAACAAACAGAGGGCACCAAATTGAAAAAGAAGAAAGACCAGAACCATGCTTCCATTGTAATAAGATTCGATATGCCAAAGCAAATTGCTGGAAATTAAATAGGATTCTGATTGCAGCTGCAAGACCATCTAAGGAATTCACAGAAAAAAATGGCATCAGAAAAGGAAATAGGTATTAAAAATGTAGTGGTGGTACAAAAAGCACATGTTTCCAAAGAATGGACTAAGGCAGGAGAGATGGTTCTGGACAAGCAAGGAAGTTCTTCTTAAGATATTGATAAGGACAATCCAACCGCTGGAAGTTCATAATATTTTCTCTCAAGTGACAGAAGTTTCCTTATACTTTGAATCAAGGAGGTATTCCAATAAAGATATTGAGGGATGCTGGAATAAGTCGGCAACTGATGTTGACTGATGAAATGATTTGACTTTCAGATGAGTTAATGAAGGAAAAAATATTAATTGGACATATACATGGATATTATAAACCAAACCCACTTTCGAGAGTTTGATGAGGCAGCAACTTAGTAAACAGGTAAGTTGTAGTTGGGGTAGTGAAACAAATGTGTGGAAGAAAAGATTTTATTTTGGGGAATCACTTTCCTCACTGAGGGAACAACAAGAGGATATAATTTGAATTGTGACATTACAGATAAATAGTATTTATAAATGTATTGTGACCATGCTGTACATCTCTATGACTCTATGATTGTATTGTAACTAAATACAGGTTCCATTCACTGAGACAGAAAGAAAAAGAGACCATTAAAAAGAAGGAAAACTTTACTAAAAAGGGTGAAGGTAAAGAGAATGAGACTGATATGTTTAGCCCAGCTTCTTTCACGAAATACAGCAAAGGATTCTGAGTTGAGAGAATTACATCAAACAGCTTACATATAAATTGAATCAGAACCAATATCTGAATGTTAATACTTGAAAGATGAGGTACAATAAGGATATAGAAGCCACCTCTGATAATGACAATGAGAAATATGTGGTGATCCATCAGGTGGCTTCTCCATTAGGTGGTAATTCTATTTGAGTCTCATCAGAAATTTTATGAATGGCTCATGAAATTCCAAGGTCAGGTATTTTAGGTATTAAGAAAACACAGACTAAAACATTTTTATTGAGCAGGATTACATAAAGTTGTGGTCAAATTTTGCCAGACATGCCATACATGTCAAGCAGTGAGGAAAACTCACCCATTAAATAAACCTCTACTTCTAATCCTGAAACCAGCTTTTGGAGAACAAGGTCTTAATAGATTGTCTAAGACCTTTCACTGAAACCTGAATGCATGTCAACAAAATTTCTTGAAGTAGTGCTTTAAAGGTCAAATTACTGCAAATATGATAGAGGAAATGTTATTTTTTATTACAAAATATGTTTACCAAAAGACGTACAGTCAGATCAAGATTCAAATATTGTGTGACAAATATTCAGACAAATGATGACTACTTTGGAAATAAAAGAAAGTTGTGCCTGCTATTTATCATCCATAATTTCAAGGTGCATTGGAAAGATGACATCAAAATTGTGTTTCTTATGAAGAATATCCTCATGATTGTGATAAATGAATTCCCTTGTTACTGTTTGTCATTAGGGGTGCTCTTAATGAGTCTATATGTTTCGGTCCCTTTGAACTGATATAACTGATTATTAACTCAAAATGAAACTCAATCATGTGAATTATGTAGTGGAAAAAAATCAGTTTGTCATGTCGATATCTTCAAGAGATATTATGACAGGGAAGATAGAGAGCAGGAAGTTACATTTAAGGTAGTGAAAGTCAGAGGGAGTGAAACAAAAATGCCAGGACAATTGGGGAACGAAATGTTTAAAAGGTTAGTTAACATATATTTGATCTTCTAGAGTAATAACCAAATGGTACATAAAAGCTATTAAAGTCTCAAAAGTTGATTTGGTGCCAATAGATAGGAAAAACATTTTTGTCTAACTGTGACCTGCAATGGGGTTAGCTTTTCATTTATTTAACATTTAGCATCTAATTGCAAAGCTAACAGTTATATTCTGAAGTATACGAATTATGAAATGGATATTTGCAAGATCAGCAACAATTAACAAGGACAGATACATAATTAAATGCAGAGAAATGACACTTTGCTTTCCAAGATCCATTGCTCTGCTATTAGCTTCTTAGGGATGATAGATGTTATCTTCTAATCCCTTTGGCAGTGAGCCCGGAGTGAGGAAAGACATTTAATTAGGTAGATGGAGGCCTTCCTGCATCCATCAGATTTAAGTTCTGGATGGGAAAGCCAGTGGCCAGCCTTCCCGATCTAACCTTTAGGTGGCCAATTAGTAAACATTTAAGGGCCATATTCCACCCAGGGGCAGATGTGCCTGCCACCATGTGCCAGGCATGACATATAAAACTGTGCAGCCAGCTTGTCAGTTCTGGAGAGGTTCCCCTGGTAAAAGGCACTTGGGGCCCAGTTGAGGGAATCAGTTTTAGGAAAAGGAATGTTCACTGATTGCCACCAATGCCACCAACTAAACCACTTTTCCTACAGCCCTCACATTCTGACATTTTTTTAACCTCTGGCCTGGATCACTCTGCAATCCTGGGACTCGAAATCTCATTGTTCAAGCTGCCACCTCTGTCTCCTCTTAGTAGGTGAGACCTCCACCCCTGGAGACTTGATTCCAAACGCAAGTCCACTACTGGTCTTGCCGCTGTCTGACTGGTTTGTGGTTCATCAGGTTTTCGGTATTGGTGTGGTTCGATGTTAAATCTTGTCATTTTCAGACCGCGTAAGTGCCCTTTTACTGACACATTGTATGATTTATTCCCAGTTAACTCCTTCAGCATTGATAATTAACCATTGCATTTGGGGGATATCATTTCTTCAGGTATTAATTATTGTCAGAGTTTTAAAAATTTTACATACAGCAGCATTTGGTGATGACTTCTGCAATGGAGTGCAGACATTTGAAATATTTGTTATTGAATACCTTGGCAGGTATAATTTCCTGCTAAGAGTCATTCTCCCATACACCTCTACCAATATTCAGACTTTATGTGGTATCTGTTCATAGAATCCCTACAGCGTGGAAGCAGGCCATACAGCCCATCAAGTCCACACTGACCTACCAAAGAGCAGCCCACCCAGACCCACTTTCACCCCTGTATTTCCTGTGGCCAATCCATCTAACCTGCATATCTGTGGGAGGAAACTAGAGCACCCAGAGGAAAGTCACACTGACACAGGGAGAATGTGCAAGCTCCACACAATCACCTGGGGCTGGAATTGAACAAGGGTCCCAGGCGCAGTGAGGCAGGAGTGCTGACCATTGAGCAACCGTGCCGCCCTTTTCCAGTCATTGGTTATTCTGAAGGTCTTTTCCTGCAGTAAATCATGAAGCACCTGCCAGGGACAGGGACAGAAAAAACAGGTCCTGGTGTTGCTCTTTGTCTAAACTCCTGGTCCCGCTCGACACCCAGAACCTGGCAACAGCAGAGTGTGGCCCAGTTCTGGGTCCTGATGTTCCATCTGTACTGAACTTTGGCACTTTGCCTGTGCAGAAAGCTGAAGTCAAAAAAACCCTATCCCTAACCATGATCCTAACCTGATCCTGCCACATCATTCTGTGTAGATGTCTGAACCTTGAAGCAGCTATTGGGAGCATTAAAATGTGTGGGATTATAATGACCAGCACCATGCAAGTACTTGATTGTGCTTTTAGAAATAGCACTGGGGTGTTTTTTTTTATCCCGACGTGCTTTCATGCACAACTGAACAGATTTTACCATCACCAAATCATCTATGTTAATTTTATATTTTATTTTCCACTGCTAAACCACCCTTTAAATTACCAATGGACACCAGGGGCAGTGCATTGACTCCAAATGAAAAGGGAAAGGGAAATCAAAATGGTATTGGAGGGAGAAAGAAGACACTCCACCCTCTGCAGAGCCCAGTGCTCTCTGAAGGCCTAGGTAGTATTGGTGGACACCATGTGCACAAACATAGCCACGGTGGAGAGGCAGGCAGTTGGCAACTATAACCCCCTCCATAGCTTGCTGCCTAGATCTGGTCACGGCCACCTTGGCCAGTTCCAGGAGCTGACACAAAACACAATCTTCCAATGTATTGACTCCTCTCTGCGCCATTGCCCAGAGTTCAGAAGCAGAGTGCTGAGGTGGGATATTCTCATAATTTCTGAGCAACTTGTGCAAAGATGCTGTTACTCACCTCTTGTGCAGATGGGACTCGAACCCAGGATTCTTGGCTCAGAGGTGGGGTCACTACCCTTGCAGCACAAGAATGTTGCTGGAGCATTGCTCACTTTGCTTAAAAGCAAGTTCAACTGTGCAAGGTTAAGACACACTTGGTTTGGTTTAACTACAGCAAAGGTTAGGGAGTTATATAATGGACAAATTGGAAATGTGAAAGAATTTAAAAGGCTTAATAATGAATATTTTTGTTTTCCACTGGTTGCTGAATTCATATTATAAGATCATGAGCTTGCAGACTTCTTCTTCATTAAAATGTTGGGCACATGATCATTATTGGCAATTGAAGGCTGGTCATGGATGACATGTATCAGATAAACAATTCAACAAGAAATTAATGGGCATGGTAATGGTGCAAGATGATTCCAAAATGGAGTTTACACAGGCAAACTGAGACAAATAGCCTCGCTCTAAACATAAATTCCCATGGTTTTGTCAAATACAGACTACAGTGATAGTCATAGCAAAATGAACAATACAGTGTCATCAGTGGAAAGCAAATAATCAGAACTGTAGGGTGTGAATTACTTTTATGTACTTAGATTTTTGTAACTTTTGGGGAAATTGTATAATTGGGTTAAAGTCTAGGAAAGGCAAATTTTACATTCTTTACATGTAGTTGTTACTCAGATCACTTTCTGAAAGTTGAACTCAATATTGTAACCAGTTCAGCAGGTTAAATGCTTACCTTCATGTGATGCAATCATTATTTTTGGGAGTTTTGTAAATTACAAATATTGCAATAAGGATTCATGGCTGTAGTTTATTTGTTGATTCACTTGGAGTCACACCCATGAATTGTTTACCAGACTTCTAACAAGATAATTGCTCCTACATGAGTCATTGATGAATAAAATCTTATTAATATTGCACAAATTAAAATAATGGCAAATACACCTTTCAGTCCTAAATTTGCCTTCTCTTTCTTGTTTGATCTGTAATCTTAAACCATTTCTATAAGGCAAAGTGGTCTGATTTTCTGACCAGCTGCTAAATCTTCTAAAGATGTGTAAATGCCAGTCAGAAACATCTCCTTGCAGATGCAATGTGGAAAGAAATAACCCTGTGATATTTACATCTATGTATGAGAACAAATAGTTGTGGTTTTCAATGTCTCATCTGAATTTGGCATCTCTGACAGTGCAACACTTCCTCTGTACTGCACTAGACATGCCAACATGGAACACATCATTGGAATGGATCTTAAACAGAGCTGAAAATGTGTTGCTGGAAAAGAATAGCAGGTCAGGCAGCATCCAAGGAACAGGAGATTTGACGTTTCGGGCATAAGCCCTTCTTCAGGAATGAGGAAAGTGTGTCCAACAGGCTAAGATAAAAGGTAGGGAGGAGGGACTTGGGGGAGGGGCGATGGAGATGCGATAGGTGGAAGGAGGTCAAGGTGAGGGTGATAGGCCGGAGTGGGGTGGGGGCGGAGAGGTCAGGAAGAAGATTGCAGGTTAGGAAGGCGGTGCTGAGTTCGATGGATTAGACTGAAACAGCAGCAGCAAAAGGCATCACCACCAATGGCGGAACGTATAAATCATTGAAAATACCAAAGTGTGCAGAACCACACAGAGCATAAGGTCAAAGGTCAGTGATTCAGGTAGCTGATCTCAGTCAGGGTAGCATTGGAATGGTAACATGAAGATGGGAGTTTAAGCCACAATGTGCCGCTTGGAATATGGAGATCTTGTAATGCAGTGATGGGTATCTCTAATTCTCAGCTAGACATTCTGAATTCAAGTTCCATTCTAAGTCTTAGTGTTCAAGGAAGGTGCATTCATAATGTGGTCCAACAGGTTGAGCATCAACTTGTAACTCCTTAAAACATATATCAGTAGCAGGTGGAAGATCCCTGGTCAATGGTCTGCAGAAGAGAATGGCAAACCACCACAGTGCTTTTCCAAGTATATTTGTGGACCAATGTAGAAAAGCCATAGTCACCTAAAGCATTTCAGGGTATGGTTCCTGAGGAGTGGCACCCACTTAGGATCAAATCTATCACAAAGGAAAGGTTAAAAATCACACAACACCAGGTTATAGTCCAACAGGTTTAATTGGAAGCACACTAGCTTTCGGAGCGACACTCCTTCATCAGGTGACTCCAAAAGCTAGTGCTTCCAATTAAACCTGTTGGACTATAACCCGGTGTTGTGTGATTTTTAACTTTGTACAACCCCGTCCAACACCGGCATCTCCAAATCATGACAAAGGAAAGGAGTTTCAATTTTTTTTTCTTACGTTAAACATCCAACTTAAAAAATTTCAAGCAATATTTTTGCCAAAGACTATTTCCACCACCGTGTGAGAATTCTAGTTTGCATTTGAGACTCCCCACCTCATGGTGGCACTAGTTAGGCAATTGGTTGCATGAATTGCCACGGCTTTAAAATGTGCAACTTGGGAGTGCTGAGAGCAGCAGGGTAATTTTAAACACAGGAGTCATGCACACACTGTATTATGCACAATCTTGCCCTGAGGGTGAGCTCCTGTGTGTTTGTTTCAGCAGGAAGGTATGTGGAGGTACTTAAAGCTACGAGGCTTGTGAAGAAACGATATGAAATACGCTGCAAGCGATCAGGAGGCTGGCCCACCCATCACTTTTTAAGCAAGCTCACGAGTGTTTGCAGCCTGTGTACTCCGCCCATATGATTCTCATCTCAAATTCAGACTGGGACTACTTAATCTGTAAATCACTACACAGTTTGTATAATTAACTGAACAAACACGGTTCAGCACACCATTGTTCATGTTTTAGTGATTATTGATTCAAGAGAAATTGAAGTACTCTGTGGAGCATATTTAAAATACATGATGTCAATATGCTGTCTAAGACTTTTTTAAGTTGTTGTGCCTATACAATATGAGATGAGTAACCCTTCAGGAACTACTCTTGCATAAGTTCCTTCAGTAACTTTCCACTCACCAGTTATTAAATCATCATATCTGCCAAGCAACTTGCTCAGAATATGTGGTGTTACCCCTTCTTATATGAAGTCCTACCACAATGAAGAGCACAGCTTCAGGGACATCTGCTATGACATGGGATGTTTATATGCTGGATGCTTGAACAGAAATTCACGGCCTGAGATATTATTGTTAGAGTGAAGGATTTACAATGAGCAAAAGCAGGTTCAAATTAAAACATTTAGTTAGAAAAAGTATTTGATTACAAACAAACAACTCATCCATTTCTCAGGACATCCAGGATCTCTTACTGTAACTCACCTGAGCTGGAGGGTCATAGAGTTAAACAACACAGAAACAGATCCTTCAGTTCAATTCATCCGTCCTGACCAGATATCCTAAATTAATCTAATCCCATTTGCCAGTATTTGCCTCAAGTCTCTCTAAAACCTTCCTATTCATGTACACAGTAAGATGCCTTTTAAGTATTAATGATGAAGGGCTTATGCCCGAAACGTCGAATTTCCTGCTCCTTGGATGCTGCCTAACCTGCTGTGCTTTAACCAGCAACACATTTTCAGCTTTTAAGTATTATAATTGTACCTTTTAAATATTATAATTGTACCAGCCTCCACCACTTCCTCTGGCAGCTCATTCCATACATGCATTTCCTTTTGTGTGAAAAAGTAGACCCTTAAGTCCTTTTTAAATCTTTACTCTCTCACTTTAAATCTATGCCTCCTAGTTTTGGACTTCCCTACCCTGGGAAAAAGACCTTGACTATTCACCTTATCTATACCCCTCATGATTTTATAAACGTATAAAGGGTTACCCTTCACCTGCCTCTCCAGGGAAAATAGCCCCTGCCCCCTCAGCCTCTACAGCTCAAATCCTCCAACCCTGTCAATGTCCTTGTAAGGAAACTTTCAAGTTTTACAATATAGCAAGGAGAGCAGAAATGAATGCAGTACTTCCAAAAGTGGCCTAGTCAATGTCCTCTACAGCCACAACATGACATCCCAACTCCTATTCTCAATGCATTTACCAATAAAAGCAAGTGTCCCAAATGCCTTCTTCACTATCCTGTGATTCCACTTTCAAGGTCAGAAGTCACACAACACGAGGTTATAGTCCAACAGGTTTATTTAAAATCACAAGCTTTCAGAAAACATCTCCTTTGTCAGGTAAAGTGGAGGGAGGCACTCAGGCACAGAATATATAGGCAGAGAGTTAATGGCAAGATAATTCCAGATGATTAGAATGGCAACAGATAAGTACAAATAGTGTGAGCAGAGTGACGCCAGGATGCATAACAAGCCTTTACAGGTAATCAAAAGTGTCAAATCGAGTCATAGTGATGTACAGCATGGAAACAGACCCTTCGGCCCAACCCGTCTATGCTGACCAGATATCCCAATCCAATCTAGTCCCACCTTCCAGCACCTGGCCCATATCCCTCCAAACCCTTCCTATTCACATACCGATCCAAATGCCTCTTAAATGTTACAATTGTACCAGCCTCCACCACTTCCTCTGGCAGCTCATTCCATACACGTACCACCCTCTAATTCTGGAGTCCCTGACCCCATGGAAAAGACTTTGTCTATTTATCCTATCCATTCCCCTCATGATTTTGTAAACCTCGTTAAGGTCACCCCTCAGCCTCCGATGCTCCAGGGAAAACAGGCCCAGCCTGTGAGCCTCTCCCTATAGTTCAAATTCTCCAAACCTGACAATATCCTTGTAAATCTTTTCTGAACCCTTTCATGTTTCACAGCATCTTTCTGATAGGAAGGAGACCAGAATTGCATTCAATATTCCAACAGTGGCCTAACCAATGTCCTGTACAGCCGCAACATGACCTCCCAACTCCTGTACTCAATACTGTGACCAATAAAAGAAAGCATACCAAATGCCTTCTTCACTATGCTATCCACCTGTGACTCCACTTTCAAGGAGCTACGAACCTGCACTCCAAGGTCTGTTTGTTCAGCAACACTCCCTAGGTCCTTACCATTAAGTGTATAAGTCCTGCTAAGATTTGCTTTCCCAAAATGCAGCACCTCGCATTTATCTGAATTAAACTCCATCTACCACTTCTCAGCCCATTGGCCCTTCTGGTCAAGATCCTGTTGTAATCTGAGGTAACCTTCTCGCTCTCCACTGCACCTCCAATTTTGGTGTCATCTGCAAACTTACGAACTATACCTCTTATGCTCGCATCCAAATCATTTATGTAAATGGCAACAAGTAGTGGACCCAGCACCGATCCTAGTGGCACTCCCCTGATCACGGGCCTCCAGTCTGAAAAACAACCCTCCACCACCACCCTCTGTCTTCTATCTTTCAGCCAGTTCTATATCCAATTGGCTAGTTCACCCTGTATTCCATGAGATCTAACCTTGATAACCAGTCTCCCATGGGGAACCTTGTTGAATGCCTTACTGAAGTCTATATAGATCACATCTACCGCTCTGCCCTCATCAATCTTCTTTGTTACTTCTTCAAAAACTCTTATCAAGTTTGTGAGACATGATTTCCCACGCACAAAGCCATGTTGACTATCCTGAATCAGTCCTTGCCTTTCCAAATACATGTACATCCTGTCCCTCAGGATTCCCTCCAACAACTTGCCCACCACCGATATCAGGCTCACTGGTCCATAGTTCTCTGGCTTGTCCTTACCACTTCTTAAACAGCGGCACTACATTAGCCAATCTCCAGTCTTCCCGCACCTCACCTGTGACTATCTCAGAGATATACAAATATCTCAGCAAGAGATCCAGCAATCACTTCTCTAGCTTCCTACAGAGTTCTAGGATACACCTGATCAGGTCCTGGGGATTTATTCAGCTTTATGCATTTCAAGACATCCAGCCCCTCCCCCTCTGTAATATGGCCACTTTGCAAGGTGTCACCATCTTTTTCCCTACATTTCACATCTTCCATATCCTTTTCCACAGTAAATACTGATGCAAAATACTCGTTTAGTATCTCCCCCATTTTCTACGGCTCCATACACGGGCCGCCTTGCTGATCTTTGAGGGGCCCTATTCTCTCCCTAGTTACAGTTTTATCCTTAACGTATTTGTAAAAACCCTTTGGATTCTCCTTAATTCTATTTTCCAAAGCTATCTTATGTCACCTTTTTGCCCTCCTTGTTTCCCTCTTAAGTATACTCCTACTGCCTTTATACTCTTTTAAGGATTCACTTGATCTATTCTGTCTATACCAGAAATATGCTTCCTCTTTTTCTTAACCAAACCCTCAATTTCTTTAGTCATCCAGCATTCCCTATACCTACCAGTCTTTCCTTTCAACCGAACAGGAATATATTTTCTCTGGATTGTCATTATCTCACTCCTAAAGGCTTCTCATTTTCCAGCTGTCCCTTTACCTGTGAACATTTACCCCCAATCAGCTTTTGAAAGTTCTTGCCTCATACAATCAAAATTGGCCTTTCTCCAATTTAGAACTTCAACTTTTAGATCTGGTCTATCCTTTTCCATCACTATTTTAAATCTAATAGAATTATGGTCACTGGCCCCAAAGTGGTCCCCCGCTGACACCTCAGTCACCTGCCCTGCCTTATTTCCCAAGAGTAGGTCAAGTTTTGCACCTTCTCTAGTAGGTACATCCACATACTGAATCAGAAAATTATCTTGTATACACTTAACAAATTCCTCTCCATCTAAACCCTTAACACTATGGCAGTCTCAGTCTATGTCTGGAAAGTTAAAATCCCCTACCATAATCACCATATTATTCTTACATATAGCTGAGATCGCCTTACAAGTTTGTTTCTCAATTTCCCTCTGACTACTGGGGGGTCTATAATACAATCCCAGTAAGGTGTTCATCCCTTTCTTATTTCTCAGTTCCACGCAAATAACTTTCCTGGATGTATTTCTGGGAATATCCTCCCTCAGCACAGCTGTAATGCTATCCCTTATGTAAAATGCCACTCCCCCTCCTCTCTTGCCTCCCTTTCTATCCTTCCTGTAGCATTTGTATCCTGGGACATTAAGCGGCCAGTCCTGCCCATTCCTGAGCCATATTTGATGTAAGTAAAGTGTCAACTGCTGAATAATAAATGAAGGAATGACCTATGAATCAATTAATTAAGGCAAAGAGATTAACAATAAAATGATGTTAGAGACAAACCAAATGGTTGGAATATCATGTTAGGTATCAGAGACGCATGATGGGGGTCTAACAAAGTAACAAGTAATCAAAAACCAAACCCAATGATCAAGGTCGAGAGATGATCACAAGTGATCAAGGTAATGGTGTCAAAACAGCAGTAAGGAAGATTTTACAAACACTGAACAGTATGGTGGGGTTACATGAACCCAAGATCACAGTTGAGGCCGTCCTTTTAATAGTTTCTGCTCAGTGATTCTGCATTGCTGTAACCTTGAAGACTGCAGGGCAGATGCTTACCCGAAGATCGGAGACTGAATTTCCTTGACCGAGTGGGTGGAATATTCCTGTCCGGCGATTGTTGCATGGTGTCCATTCATCCATTGTCATAGGATCTGCATGGTCTCGCCGACATACCATGCCATGGGCCATCCTTTCCTGTAGTACATGTGGTAGACAAGGTTGTTGGAGTCACATGAGTACATACCGTGTACCTGGTGGGTGTTGTTCCCATGTCTGATGTTAATATCCACATCGATGATTTGGGATGTCTTGCAAATGTTGCCATGGCAGAGTTGTGCGGTTCTCCTGAAGGCTCAGTTGTTTGCTCTGAATGGTATTTCCAGGAGCTATGAACCTGCACCCCAAGGTCTCTTTGTTTGGCAACACTCCCCAAGACCCTACCATTTGGGGAAAGAATCCTATTATCTATTGTATGTCTACACAGATAAGAATCACTCAAATACAGAATGATTTTCCATTATTTGCTGTTTTCCATTACAAATAACTGACTAACAGAGCTACAGATTAAGATTTAGACTCATTAACATTAAAATTCTGCTGTGGGCTGCATAGAAGCATGAATCTTTATTCTATCCATCATGGTAAAACTCTGTGGAAAAGATTTTCAATATTGTTGCCTAAATGATAATGTAGTGGACCTGATTTAACGATGATAGAATCTGCCCAATTATCAGCCCATTGATTCACCCCACCAACAGCTCAACTGCTAGTAGCATGTTACAGATTACCACCTACACAGGCAATAAGGAGCTTAGGAATTGGAGTCAGCTAATTAACCACTCAAACATGTCCACTATTCAATGAGATCCATAACTGTACTGTGACTAACATCGTAACTTAATACCATGGTTAGCAAAAGGCTATCAAACTGGCGTCAATAATTACTAACTGGTAAATCAGCAATAGACATTTATGGGAGATAGTTCCAAACTTCTAGCCCCCTTTAGGTGTGGATGTGTTTCTGCATTGCACTCTTGAAAGTTCTGTCTAACTTTTTACAAAAATTGTTCATGGGATGCCAACGTCTTTGGCCAAACCAGCATTTACTGCAAATCCCTAATTGTCCTTGAGAGGTCAACAGTTTATCCACAAATATTCCACGTTTCTCCTTCATATCTTGAGAGCACCCACTGTATAACCTGCTATATTCTCAGTTCCAACCAACTGAGATTACCACAAAGGACTTTCCCCTCACCTTTCGCCTAAGGTCTAGTGACCTTAGGTTAGCCACCAGCAATCATCTGTGGACAATAGTAATGATACTTGCTTCTAATATTCAAGAACTACAACCCCAGTTTGTATAATCTTTCCATGTAATTTAATCCTTCAACTCAATTAATCATTCTGGTAAATGTATACAGCATTTCCTCCAATGCACAATGGCCATTATCTCTCCGCCTATGAATTCTGTGCCTGTGTGCCTCCCTCCACTTCACCTGATGAAATAAATCAAGCTTGGAGGGTTTGAGCAATAGGGAGAGACCAAATTGGCTGGGGCTACTTTCCGTGGAGTGTAGGAATCTAAAGGGGGACTGCACAGAGGTTTATAAAATCATGAGGGACATGGATAAGGTAAATACACAAGGTCTTTTCCCTGGAGTGGGGGAGTTCAAAACAAGAAGTTTAGAGTGAGAGGAGAAAGATTTAAAAGGAATGCAAAGGATGACTTTTTCACACAGAGAATGGTGCATATATGGAATGAACTGCTAGAGGAAATGGTGGAGGCTGATACAATTGCAACATTTAAAAGGTAACTGGATGGGTGTAGAGGGATACAGGCTAAGTGTCGGCAAATGGGACTAGATTCGTTAAGGATATCTGGTCAGCATGGACAATTAGACCGAAAGGTCTGTTTCTGTGCTGTACGTCTCTATGACTGTATGACTATAACCTAGTTTCATATGACTTTTGACTTTGTCCATCCAGTCCAACACCGACATCTCCAATCATGATTATTTTCTATACCTGTTCATGGTCTCTGAATTACTTCTGTACCTGGACCCACAAGTCTTACTAGAAGTCCATTATTTCCAGATTTCTCATTAGAAAGTATATCCTTCAATCCTTTACTGTGTTGAAGTCCATTTGTCACAGTCTAGTCCTTTCATTTAAAATTTCATTATCTCGTTGTCATTTAATTCTTCCATATATACAGCTTATCATTTCAACAACATAGAACATAGAAAAATACAGCGCAGTACAAGCCCTTCGGCCCTCGATGTTGCGCCGATCCAAGCCAACCTAACCTACACTAGCCCACTATCCTCCCATATGTCTATCCAATGCCAGTTTAAATGCCCATAAAGAGGGAGAGTCCACCACTGCTACTGGCAGGGCATTCCATGAACTCACGACTCGCTGAGTAAAGAATCTACCCCTAACATCTGTCCTATACCTACCACCCCTTAATTTAAAGCTATGCCGCCTCGTAATAGTTGACTCCATACGTGGAAAAAGGTTCTCATGGTCAACCCTATCTAAACCCCTAATCATCTTGTACACTTTTATCAAGTCACCCCTAAATCTTCTTTTCTCCAATGAAAACAGCCCCAAGTGCCTCAGCCTTTCCTCATACGATCTTCCTACCATACCAGGCAACATCCTGGTAAACCTCCTCTGCACCCGTTCCAGTGCCTCCACATCCTTCCTATAGTATGGCGATCAAAACTGCACACAATACTCCAGATGCGGCCACACCAGAGTCTTATACAACTGCAACATGACCTCAGGACTCCGGAACTCAATTCCTCTACCAATAAGAGCCAGTACACCATATGCCTTCTTCACAGCACTATTTACCTGGGTGGCAACTTTCAGAGATCTATGTACATGGACACCAAGCTCCCTCTGCTCATCCACACTACCAAGTATCTGACCATTAGCCCAGTACCCCATCTTCTTGTTACTCTTACCAAAGTGAATCACTTCACACTTAGCTACATTGAACTCCATTTGCCATCTTTCTGCCCAGCTCTGCAGCTTATCTATATCCCGCTGTAACCTGCCACATCCTTCCTCACTGTCAACAACTCCACCGATTTGCGTATCATCCGCAAACTTGCTCACCCAACCTTCTAGCCCCTCCTCCAGGTCATTTATAAAAATGACAAACAGCAATGGTCCCAAAACAGATTCTTGCAGAACACTGCTAGTGACTGCACTCCAAGATGAACCTTTACCATCAACTACTACCCTCTGTTTTCTTCCAGCCAGCCAATACCGAATCCAACCCTCCAACTCACCCTCAATGCCATACCTCCGTATTTTTTTCAGTAGCCTACCATGGGGAACCTTATAAAATGCCTTACTAAAATCCATATACACCACATCAACCGCTTTACCCTTGTCCACCTCCTTAGTCACCTTCTCAAAGAATTCAATAAGGTTTGTGAGGCACGATCTGCCCTTCACAAAACCATGCTGACTATCCTTGACCACATTATTCCTATCCAGATGTTCACAAATCCTATCCCTTATAATTCTCTCTAAGACTTTGCCCACAACGGAAGTGAAACTCACCGGCCTATAGTTACTAGGGTTATCCCTAATATCCTTCTTGAACAAGGGAACCACATTTGCTATCCCCCAGTCTTCTGGCACTATTCCTGTAGACAACGAGGGCATAAAATCTGCAATCTCCTCCCTTGCTTCCCAGAGAATCCTGGGATAAATGCCAAAGGGCCCAGGGGACTTATCTATTTTCACCCTTTCCAGAATTTCCAACACCTCTTCCCTACATACCTCAAAGCCATCCATTCTAATTAATTGTGACTCAATATTCACATCGGCAACAATGTCCTGTTCCTGAGTGAATACTGACGAAAAGTATTCATTCAGTGTATCCCCAATTTCTTCAGCCTCCACACACAACTTCCCACTACTATCCTTGACTGGACCTATTCCTTCCCTAGTCATTCTTTTGTTCCTGACATACCAATAGAAAGCCTTTGGGTTTTCCCTAATCCTACCAACCAAGGACTTTTCATGTCCCCTCCCTGCTGCTCTTAGCTCTCTCTTTAGATCCTTCCTGGCTACCTTATAACTCTCAATCGCACCAATTGAACCTTCATGCCTCATCTTTACATAGGCCGCCCTCTTCCCTTTAACAAGGGATTCCAATTTCTTATTAAACCACGGCTCCCTCACACGACCCTTTCCTCCCTGCCTGACAGATACATATTTATCAAGGACACTCAATAGTTGCTCCTTGAACAAGCTCCACATATCGATTGCACCCTTCCCTTGAAGCCTACTTTTCCAAGCCACGCATCCTAAGTCATGCCTCACCGCATTATAATTTCCCTGCCCCCAGCTATAACTCTTGCCCTGCAGTGCACACTTATCTCTCTCCATCACTAAAGTAAAAGTCACCAAATTGTGGTCACTGTCCCCAAAGTGCTCACCTATCTCCAATTCTAACACCTGGCCTGGTTCGTTACCCAGAACCAAATCCAGTATGGCCTCACCTCTTGTTGGTCTGTCTACATATTGTGTTAGGAAACCCTCCTGCACACATTGGACAAACACCGACCCATCTAACGTACTCGAGCTATAGCTTTCCCAGTCAATATCTGGGAAGTTAAAGTCCCCCATAACAACCACCCTATTACTTTCACTCTTCTCCTGAATCATCCTCGCAATCCTTTCTTCTACATCTCTAGGACTATTAGGAGGCCTATAGAAAACTCCTAACAGGGTGACCTCACCTTTCCTATTTCTAAGCTCAGCCCAAACTACCTCAGATGGCGAGTCTTCATCCATCGTCCTTTCCACTGCTGTAATACTATCTTTGACAAGCAATGCCACACCTCCCCCTCTTTTACCCCTACCTCTGACCCTACTAAAACATTTAAACCCTGGAACCTGCAATAGCCTATCCTGTCCCTGTTCTACCCATGTCTCCGTAATAGCCACAACATCAAAATCCCAGGTACCAACCCACGCTGCAAGTTCACCTACCTTATTTCTCGCATTGAAGTATACACACTTCAAGCCACCTTCCTGTTTACAGGCACCCACCTTCGAGATTGATGCCATGTTCCTAACCTCCCTACACTCCAGGTCCTGCACCCTAAAGCTACAGTCTAGGTTCCCATGCCCCTGCAGAGTTAGTTTAAACTCCCCGAAAGAGCACTAGCAAACCTCACCCCAAGGATACTGGTGTTCCTCAGGTTCAGGTGTAGACCATCCTGTTTATAGAGGTCCCACCTTCCCCAGAAAGAACCCCAGTTATCCAGATACCGGAATCCCTCCCTCCTGCACCATCCCTGTAGCCACGCATTTAACTGTTCTCTCGCTATTCCTCAACTCTCTATCACGTGGCACGGGTAACAAACCAGAGACAACAACTCTGTTTGTTCTAATTCTGAGCTTCCAACCTAGCTCCCTGAAAGCCTGCCTAACATCCTTGTCCCTCTTCCTACCTATGTCGTTGGTGCCAATGTGGACCACAACTTTGGGCTGCTCCCCCCTCCCCCGGAAAACACGATCAGAGACATCACGTACCCTTGCACCTGGGAGGCAACATACCAAATGCTAATCTCTCTCACCCCCACAAAACCGCCTATCTGTGCCCCAAACTATCGAGTCTCCAATAACTATTGCTCTGCTCTTCTCTACCCTTCCCTTCTGAGCAACGGGTTTAGGCTCCATGCCAGAGGCCTGAACCCCATTGCTTACCCCTGGTAAGTTGTCCCCACGACAAGTATCCAAAACGGTATACTTGTTCTTGAGGGGAATGGCCGCAGGGGGTCCCTACACTCCCAGTCCCCCTCACTGTTACCCATCTGTCTGCAATCTTTGGAGTTACGACTTCCCTAAAGCTCCGATCTATGACCCCCTCTGCCTCCCGAATGATCCTAAGTTCATCCAACTCCAGCTCCAGTTCCCTAACTGATAAATTTTAAAAGGTGTGACTTTCTATTCCATCCTCTAGTCATTAATAAATATGGGAAATAGTTGAAGTCCCAAAACAGATCCTTTCTAAAACCAACTAGTGACTTCCTGCCAGTTACAGCAATTATCCTTAATCTCTGTCAAACTATGTCAATAGCTTGCCTTGAACTCCCTGAACTTGGAGTTTAATGAATAGTCTCTTGCCTTCTCCAAATCTAAGTAAGTAACATCTATAAACTACTCCCAACCTCGCCCTTACTAATCCAAGTGTGTAAATCTGCTTGTATAGAGCCTTGCATCTCTGCAGAGCTCTGCTCACAATCACTAAAATTGTAATCACCCAACATCAGGCTATAGTCTAACAGATTTATTTAGAAGCAATAGCTTTCGAAGCACTGCTTCTTCATTAAGCGGTTGTGGAGTATAAGATCATAAGACACAGAATTTATTGCAAAAGATTAAGGTGTCATGCAAACTGAATTGATATATTGAACAAACCTGGATTGTTGAGTCTTTCATCATTTAGAATAGGTTGCAAGTTTCAGTTCCTTAATATGCAAATCCCAGAACTTATTTTAAGTCACTTTGTCGAGATAGCTTAAGGTTTTATATCAAAAAGTGACATCTCAGCTCAGTCAATGCACTAACGTTGTGAGGTCAGAGTCTGTCTGTATCCCAATCTTGAGTCAGACTGGTTCTATTTCCGAAGTGGAATTTACAAAATAATACACGTATTGAGTGCCTGCATTGATTGCCTGCAGATTGTGCATTTTTTGAGCCAAATAGAATGTATCTGCAAATATAATTCTGCAAATATATATTCACCCCTTAGATTTATATGTGTTTGCGTGCATGTGAGAGAGAGTGCATGTGAGTACATGTGAGTGAGTGTGAGTGCATGTGAGAAAGTGTGTGTTGTGTGTGTGAAAGCTTGGTAAAAGAAAACATTTTTGTTATATTTATAAAATATCCTGAACTCCCAATGGTGAAATGTGGAAGGTTGTGTCACCCACAAATCTATGCTGCTATCTCAGCTTTTCCTGTGTGTTAATGTTACAGCCAGTCCCAATCACAGTTTCCCGACGTATTACAGTTAAAGACTGTAGGGTAGGGAAGGAAAGGGACAAGCTGGGTTTGCTTTTATTATGTACCCACCTCCTCAGTTGATCAAAACAAGGTCAATTTAAAAGAATCCCTTCCCTAGTGGATATCTTTCTTCAAGAGGAACTGGTTTATCCAGGCATTCTTAAGTTGTAGAGTCATAAAGATGTGCAGCACCGAAACTGACCCTTCAGTCCAACTTGTCCATTCCAGCCAGATATCCTAAATTAATCTCGTCCCATTTGCCAGCACTTAGCCCATATCCCTCTAAACCCTTCATATTCATAAACCCATTCAGATGTCTTTTAAATGTTTTAATTGTACCAGTCTCCACCACTTCCTCTGGCAGCTCATTCCATATCAGCCCCACTCTTTGCGTGAAAAAGTTGCCCCTTAGGTCCCTTTGAAATCTTTCCCCTCTCACCCTAATTCTATGCCCTCCAGTTTAGGATCCCCCACCTAATCCAGGGAAAAGACTTGTCTACTTAACCTAACCATGTCCCTCAAGATTTTGTAAACCTCTATAAGGTCACTCTTCAACATCTGATACTCCAGGCTATGCAGCCTCTTCCTATGGCTCAAAGCCTCCAACCCTGGCAACATCCTTATAAATCTTTTCTGAACCCTTTCAAGTTTCACAACGTCCTTCCTATAGGAGGGAGACCAGAATTGCAGTCAAAAAGGATCAAGTTTCTTAATTGCTAAATATGAGAAATAGTAGTGTCAGAAAAAGCAGAAATGAGAACTGACTCCAAAAAATATAAATGTTAAAGGATTTACAATTGTGTTTTTTGTGAAGAGAAGACAGTGGAACATTGCATCAATTACATTGGATAACACCATTGGTATTGATGAAATTGATTTTGAAATTTTTGGCTTTGCAGGTTGACTGAGAACCATTTGTCCAGTTTTATTTGGATGGTGGCTGGCTTGAAGTGCTTAAAGTGAAACATTGTATTTTTTTTTGTCTTCAGTGCAGGAATATTTAACGACAATACTCAAACTGTGAACTTCACAGCACGCTATTCCATGCTAGCGCATCAGTCCATTAATACCAGGGTTTGCAGCTGGTGTTTGCACTTCTTGTATTAGTGAGTTTTGAGAAGATTTGAGTTCAGGTTGAGGTTCATCATCATTCTAGGTAACATCATCAGTGAGCCTCTGGTGAAGCACTGGTGTTTAGGTTTCCTTGGATTTGTGGTGTAATTTCCTTTGGTAATGTCATTTCCTGTTCTTTTTCTCAGAGGATGGTAAATGGGGTCCAAGTCGATGTGTTTGTTGATAGAGTTCTGGTTGGAATTCCACACTTCTAGGAATTCTTGCGAGTGTCTCTGTTTGTCTTATCCTAGGGTGGATGTTTTGTCCCAGTCGAAGTGGTGTCCTTCCTCATCTGCATGTAAGGATACTAGTGATAGTGGGGGAAAAAGAACAGGAAATGACATCACCACAGGAAATGACATCACTAACCCTTGGAAACCTAAACACATAAATAGAAAGAGGGTCACAACACCAGTGTTTCACCGAAGGCTCACTGATGATGTTACCTATTATGGTGCCGAAACATCTGAAAACTAACCTACCAACTCAGCAAGCAAGCTTACATCCAGAAGTGTTTTGTATATTACCGAAAAGGCAAAGCACAGACTGATGTTGCCAGTCTGGAATATAACCCACAGCAGATGCTTTCCTGCTGAAATGAGGTGGGAAATTAGATTACCTTCCACTTCAACCTTTTGAAGTCTTTCACTTTTTCAAGCTTCCTTGGCACCTTACAAGGTGCAATATTCAAGGCTTTACACAAATTATCCTCAGACAGTCAGTGAATTCCATGCTTTGAAGTTACGTTATCAGTCAGGCTCAGTTTGCAGTTTTAGTTTTTAAAAAAATACATTACTGTTCAAAAATTCAAAATGTAATTTGGTATTTTGGTCCATCATCATGTCAATGACTTGGATGAAAGAACAATTGTTGTATATTTAAGCTGTTGCTAAGTTAGGAGAGACAGAAAATTCTGTAATTGGAAGAAGAAAGTCATTAATTGTCATAGAATGAGGGAGGCAGAACTCAATGTGGGAAAGTGTGGCACAAATGGTATTTCCTACTTATCAGCCTGACGCTAAATTTTATACATATCTAGCAGTGTGTGGGCATGGATACCTTTAGCATTCCAGGAGGTACAAAGGCACTGATTGAACATAAGAATTAGAAGCAGGAGTTGAGCCTGCTGTAATATAATCATGGCTGATCTCATCAGTCTCAACTCCACTTTCTAGTCTGCAGCCAATAATCTTTTAACCTGTCTCTAATATAAAAATCTATCTCCTCCTTAAATGTCTTCAGTATCCTGGCCTCCACTGCACTCTAGACTGTGAATTCCTCAGATTCACACCCCTTTGAGAGAATTAATTCTTCCTCATCTCTGTTTTAAACCTGCCGCCCTGATTGCTCTGCAATACTCAAACTAAGGAGTAGTGGTGTGTCACGGACTAGCATTTAAATTTAGGAACTGGATTGAAACCACACAGATTCATAGCCATCTATGTACCTCCCTCAATTCAGTTGTATCCATTTGACTTGTGTTTCAGCCAATATTCCGATGCAATTCATTCATTACTATGAGGTCAGCATGAACCTTTTTTCAAGTTTTTATTTTCAAAACACTGAAAATGACAGGAAAGATGGAAAAGGGTTAATGCTATTTAGGATCTAAAATGATTTAACTTCTAAAATGAATTTAATGTCATGAATCAGTCCCTGTCCAAATTCACGAAAACTAATCTGTAATATAAACTTAACTTTGGTTCATGATTCTGGTCGCTATCTAGTGACTCTACTGCAATGTGGGTATGAATGGGATATCAGGTGAGAATTGGGCCGAACTGTTGCTTTTTGATTTGATTTGACTTAGTATTGTTCTATATACTTAGGAAAAGTGAAATGTTTTGTGTGCAGTACAGGCAGATCATACCATAGAAAGTGCATTAGGAACAGGACAGAGTGAGGAATACAATGTTAAGGCTGCAGGAAAGGTGCACAAAGAGTGAGATCAACATTAAATTTAAAATTTGAGATGTCCATTCAGAAGTCTAATAACAGTGGGGAAGAAGCTGATGTTGAATCTGTTGGTGCATGTGTTTAAGCTTTTGAGCTTCTGCCTGATGGAAGAGTTTGGAAGTGATTATAATCGGGTTTTTGATTATGTTGGCTGTCTTCCTGAGGCAGTGAGAAGTAAAGCTGGAGTCAATGGATGGAAGGTTGACTTGGATGATGGATTGGGCTGTGTTCACAACTCTCTGTAGTTTCTAATGGTCCTGGGCAGGGCAGTTGCCGTACAAATCCATAATACATCGAGATAGAATGCTTTCGACAATGCATCTACAAAATTGGTAAAAATCTTTATGGACATTTCCCCATTATTAAAAGGTTATTATTGTCTTGACTCGTCTCCAAAGGATGAAAGGGTTATCGGTATTGCTATGGAAGAAAATGTTGTCATGCTCCTTAGTCTTTCGATTCTGAGGTGTCACTTGGAATAGCCTGCTTGCAAATGTGTTAAATATGTACTAGATAGAAATGCTTGTTTTCCATAATATATGTCAACTCGATAAGATTTTCTCATACTGATAATTGAAACAGTTAAAAGCAAGGGCAACTCCCAAGCCTAAAACCTTATTCACTGTAAAGGGCAGGGACAGCAGGTGCACGCGAACGTCATTTTCAAGTTAAACATCACTTTAGAATTTATCACCATTTCTGCAGTGCTGGGTCAAACTCCTGGAAGTTCCTACCTCACAAAACCAGGGGGAATGTCTGCACCACGTGGATTTCACTCGTTCAAGAAGTGGCCCACTATCACCTTCTCCACAACAATTAGATGGTCAACAAAACCCACACTCTAGAACTGAACTTCCAAAAAATTGTCAGATAATCTTTGGTCAATATTCCTCGCAATATATGTTTGTGTACATTTTCAAAGTTGTTGTAGGTATGTTTGCCGAGCTGGGAATTTGGTTTGTAGACGTTTCGTTCCCTTTTCTAGGCGATATCCTCCGTGCTATGGAGCCTTTTAAGAGTCCTGAAGCCAACAGAAGAAATATTATCCAGTGACTACAATGCAACTATCTACTGGGGAAATGCGACTCTGCACATTTACTTCGGTCGGTGATGTTAGGCATTGATTTCTTATAAACGCACTTCCGTCAGCATCAAAAGAAATTTCCGAAGGTGCGTCCTGCCAAAATTAAAAGAGGAAATTTTAATATAACCCGTAGTGAGGCATCACCCATATAGCACCTTCACCTTGGGAGCTCAATGCCGTCACATATGACCCCGGTGCAGTGATTGAGAATCCGTGCTGATAGGGTTGTGATTTGGCAATGGGCGGTCGGAATATTCCAAAATAAAACCTCTGTAGGGCGGCCACATAATCTCCCCACATCTATTCTTTGCAGTGCAGGTGTTGGCGTGGATGAAGCGTCGCCCAGCCCAGCCTGTGTGACACATAGACACGAACACCCACCCACACACACACACTCTGCAGAGTTCGCTCCATCCAGTCAAGGCGCGACTCCGCCGCTGCTTTTCCACCAGTTTCTGTCCCCAGCCGCTGAAAAGCGTGAAGCCTCCGCTAGGTTCTCATTATGTCAGGGATGGCAAGTCGGATCCAGAAGCTGCGAGGGCAAGCGGGAGGGATCGGTTCCCATGTCCAGCCCGTGAAATTTCTCAACCAGGACTTTGAAGCACTGCGGCAGCAATGCTTGGAAACTGGGACTCTGTACTGTGACGAGAGCTTCCCCGCCTGCCCTTCGGCTCTGGGCTACAATGAATTGGGACCGGGTTCATACAAAACCAGAGACGTCGAGTGGAAACGCCCCACGGTACTCAGCTTTCCTCTCACAGCAGATATTTGATTGTATTCATTCGTTTATCACTTAGTTAATTTCAATGCTTCTACTGAGTAATAACTAGCGGGTTCATCAAAACAGCAGGGAATCCCGAGGGTCGGTGCCGGTGATGTGAAATTCCTCTTCAGAGAGAGGGAAAAAAAACATCGAGATGTGCCACCAAATGTGACAATCCTCGGAGCAGAAACACACTCGAGCTGTTAGAGACAAGACAAAACGAAGCATTCTCGGCTCCGAGAAATATCTAGAGTAGAGAACTAATAAGTGTAATAGTCAGTCCTGGTTGCGATTTTATTTGAGTACAGCGGAATAAAGTGTGGAAGGTGTGGTAATAGCAGTGCTGCCTCAGAGCGTCAGGGACTCCGATTCGATTCTAGCTTCAGGCGACTGTCTGTGTGGAGTTTGCACATTTTCCCTGTGACTAAATGGTTTTACTCATACTCCAAAGATGTGCAGGTGAGCTGTATGGGCTCTGCTAAGTTGTGTAGGGATGTGCAGGTTAGCTGTATTGGTTGTGTTAAATTGCCCAAAGTGTGTAGGTTGGGTGGATTTCCCATTGGAAACACAGAGTTACAGGATAGGGTGGGGGCAGCTGGTCTGGGTGGGGATGCTCTTTGGAGGGTTGGTGTGAACTCCATGGGTCTCAGGACCTGCCTCCACATTGTGGACAGTCTATGGTTCCATGATTTATGTCATGTCAGATAGTTACCTAGTGCTATAGCCTCACGGGTATTTTTATTACCTGAGTGCAACTGTCAGTGGAAGCTGGTTTCCATCGCAGATCAGCATCTGTATTCCAGCACCATCAATCACACTCATGGTTTAAAAAATGTAATCGAGTCATCTGTTATTTTTGTAATGTTGACTGTTGATAGACATTGCTCTGGGATCTTCTACATTCACCTGAGCGGGCACATGGCAGCTCAGTTTAATGCCTCGCTGGAAAAATGACACCTCTGACTCTGTGGCACTCTGTCAGTGCTGCATTAGACTGTGAGCCTTGGAGTGGAATCTGAACCCAGCTGGGAGTCCTAGTTTAGAATTCTTTCAAAGTTGTAACGCATTTTGTTTGGCAGTTAGAAAGGCAAATGCAATGTTAGCATTCATTTCAAGAGGGCTAGAATACAAGATCAGAGATTTACTACTGAGGCTGTAGAAGGCTCTGGTCAGACCACATTTAGAATATTGTGAGCAGTTTTAGGCCCTGTATTAAACGAAGGAGGTTCTGGCATTGGAGGGGGTCCAGAGGGGGTTTCCAAGAATGGTTCAGCAGATAAAGGACTTATCATATAAGGAGTGGTTGAAGACTCTGGATTGGTACTTGATGGAGTTTAGAAGGATGAAGGGGGAACTGACTCAAACTGAAGACTGGGAGGTCTGGATGGAGTGGACATGGAGAAGGTGTAAGAGAGACTAGGACCCTAAGGCACAACCTCAGAGCAAAGGTACAACCCTTTAAAACTGAGATGAAAAAGAATTTCTTCAACCAGAGGGTGGTTAATTTGTGGGACACATCACTGCAGAAAGCTGTGGAGGCCAAGTCACTGAGTGTTTTTAAGACAGAGGTAGATAGGTTCTTCATTAGTAAGGAAATCAAAAGTTACAGGAAAAAAGCAGGAGAATGGGGTTGAGAAACATATGAGTCATGGTGCAGCTGACTTGATGGGCTGAATGGCCTAATTCTGCTCCTATATCTATGACCTTATGGGTTCTCAGCAGGGACACTTGACAGAATATGATATGAGTCAGACTAATTGGATGTTTCTAATACAAAATAGTTGTCAGACACATATCACAAATTTCATTGATTCTCATTTCCCTGAACATGAATCACAAAATGTTAGCATGTAGGCAGAGCAATTAGTTAGGAAGGCGAATGGAATGTTGGCCTTTATTGCAGAGGGAATGGAGAACAAATTGGGTTTATTTTGTTCCAATTCTGTAGGGCCTTTGTGAAACCACATCCAGGATATTTTGTGTAAGTTTGGTCGTCTTATTTAAGAGGGGGATATATTTGCATTGGCAGCAATCCAGTAATGATTCACTTGGTTGATTCCTAGGAAGAAGGGAGTTGTCTTATTAGGAAAGGTTAAACCTATTGTCCAGGGATGTGCAGGTTAGCTGTATTGGCCATGCTAAATTGTGCAGGGATGTGCAGGTTAGCTGTATTGGCCATGCTAAATTGTGCAGGGATGTGCAGGTTAGCTGTATTGGCCATGCTAAATTGTGCAGGGATATGCAGGTTAGCTGTATTGGCCATGCTAAATTGTGCAGGGATATGCAGGTTAGCTGTATTGGCCATGCTAAATTGTGCAGGGATATGCAGGTTAGCTGTATTGGCCATGCTAAATTGTGCAGGGATATGCAGGTTAGCTGTATTGGCCGTGCTAAATACCCCAAAGTGTCCAAGTAAAATGTCTAGGTTTGGTGGATTTCCAATGGGAAACATGGGGTTACACAGATAGGGTGAGGGGGATGGTGGCCTATACTGATTGGAGTTTGGAAGAATAAGAGGGTCTCACTGAAACATATAAGATCCTGAAGGAACTTGATTGGGAAAATACTGTGAAGATGTTTCCCTTTTTATGGGAATGTTGGCTGGGGTCACCATTTCAAAATAAACTATCTTTCATTCAAAGTGGAGATCAGGATGAATTATTTTGTTGCAGACTGTGAAGCAGAATTCTAGTAAAGTTGAGGTATTGGATTTATTCAGGGTTACATTAGAGAGTTATTTGATTGACAAAGTTAGGACAGGCAGGAAGGTGGAGTTAGTCATGATCAGTTCGGTATGATTTTCTTGAATGGGAGAGCAATTCTGATGCATGACTGGCTGACTACTGTTTGATTCCTAATAATATTTTTTATTTTCCTCATCACAGCCATTTTGCCATTATTGCTTTGAAAATGCATAATTGTATTTAATCAATTGTATTTAATTTATTTATGTTTTATGTTGGGGGTGTATTTTTTAAAATGTCAGATATTGCTGTCTATTTTCAACCATTTCCTCTTCCTCCTCCTTGGGAGAGCGAAGGTGTGAACAAATCTTGTGCAATATCCTCCTCCAACAAATCACCTCATTCCCCAATCGTAATGGTCAGCATGGAGACAGCTTGAACCTATCTGATTGTGGTCTCCTGCTGCATATTTTGTGTGACTTCTTGCAAGAAAGTAGGAAGTGCGTTAATGAGGGTGGGTTGTAGGGGGAGTGGACCTGACCAGATAGTCATGGAGGAAACAGTCTTTGCGGAAGGCGGAAAGGGGAGGGGAGGGAAATATATCCCTGGCAGTGGGGTCTGTTTGGAGGTGGCGGAAATGTCGGCGGATGATTTGGTTTATGCGAAGGTTGGTAGGGTGGAAGGTGAGCACCAGGGATGTTCTGTCCTTGCTACGGTTGGAGGGGTGGGGTCTGAGGGCGGAGGTGCGGGATGTGGACGAGATGCATTGGAGGGCATCTTTAACCATGTGGGAAGGGAAATTGCAGTCTCTAAAGAAGGAGGCCATCTGGTGTGTTCTTGCGCCTCCGAGCAGAGCGCTTTAGGGAACATCTCCGGGACACCCGCACCAATCAACCACACCGCCCCGTGGCCCAACATTCCAACTCCCCCTCCCACTCTGCTGAGGACATGGAAGTCCCGGGCCTCCTTCACCGCCGCTCCCTCACCACCAGACCCCTGGAGGAAGAATGCCTCATCTTCCGCCTCGGAACACTTCAACCCCAGGGCATCAATGTGGACTTCAACAGTTTCCTCATTTCCCCTTCCCCCACCTCACCATAGTTCCAAACTTCCAGCTCAGCACTGTCCCCATGACTTGTCCTACCTGCCTATCTCCTTTTCCACCTATCCACTTCACCGTCTCCTCCCTGACCTATCACCTTCATCCCCTCCCCCTCTCACCTATTGTACTCCATTCTACTTTCTCCCCACCCCCACCCTCCTCTAGCTTATCTCTCCACGCTTCAGGTTCTCTGCCTTTATTCCTGATGAAGGGCTTTTGCCCGAAACGTCGATTTCGCTGCTCCTTGGATGCTGCCTGAACTGCTGTGCTCTTCCAGCACCACTAATCCAGAATCTGGTTTCCAGCATCTGCAGTCATTGTTTTTACCCTGTTGTTACAGAGACAAAGTTGTGAGGGAAGGAGTCACAAACTCCTATGCTTTGTCTTGTCCTTTACTTGCCCAAAGGTAAAAATTGAGATGACTTCTTGATTCCTTTTGGGAATGGGAATGGCTTTGTTAACAGACATGCTAAGCTGTACAATTTCTTTGAGAAATGTACTTTTATGCATTATTTGGTTGTTGAATATAAACATTGGACAGTGAGAGTAGTGTATCTAATATAGTTTATAGGAGGTGATGGCCCAGTGGTATTATCATTAGGCTATTAATCCAGAGACCTGGAAATGTTCTGGGGACCACGACTGAATCCTGCCATGGTAGATGGTGGAATTTAAATTCAGTAAAAATTTGGAATGAAGAGTCTAATGATGGCATGAATCTATTGTCAGTTGTCAGGAAAATCCCATCTGTTTCACCAATGCCCTGTAGAGGAGGAAACTGCCATGCTTACCCTGTCTGGCCTATATGTGATTCCAGTCCCACAGAAATGTGGTTGATTCTTAACTACTATTTGGGCTATTAGGGATGGGCAATAAATGCTGGCATAGCCAGTGACGCCCTCATCCCATGAATTAATTCTTAAAACAGATCCAAGTTTCTACAGACATTTTGAATTGATTTGTACATTGTTTATTTTTATAAAATGTCAGCTGATTCCAGAGTTTCAAAAACCATTTAATGGTCATAATCTAAACTGAACGACATCAGGGGAGATGTCACTCTGCAGAGGGTAACCTTGCTGTCTGATAGGAATTTAGGCTCTTTCGAAACTATTCCTGACTGCCAGTGATTGACCAACAATACATTTTGTTGTTATTTGCACAAGAGTTATCGATTTCTTTGGCGGAGGGTATTGATAGCTAATGTAGAAAATAGATTATTTTTCCTTTGTAAATGCAGAGAACTCTTGTGAATTATGAAGCCTTGTCCTTTTAGTGCATCTGACAGATAACTATAAATATAAAACTGTTTATGTCTCTTGGCAATAAGCAAAACTTTTTTATTGTAGCTAAAAAGATAAAAATAGAAATAAAAGTGAAGTTCTTTCTCCATTTCTTTATTTCTGTTTAATTATTCAGGATCTGTGTGCAGACCCCAAGTTTATTATTGGAGCGGCATCCCGCACAGATATCTGCCAGGGGGCACTGGGTGAGTGTCAAGAAAATTTTTTTGAAAATTTTTCGTTGGGGCATAACATGATGAATGTCCTGAGGAGGACAGAAGATGGTTATTTGGCTCTGTTGGTTTGTGTTAGAGTTTATATTTGCTGAAGTCCTGTGTGCTGTTTGTGTTAACTAATCCCTGTGATAACAAGTTCCACATCTTACTATTCTCTGGGTAAAGACATTTCTCAAAAATTGGGATTGTGATGTCTCCTGATACCCAACGCTTGCAGGGTGATCAAATCTGGGCGTGTGCATAAGTGGAGGGGGCCTGAGGTCGAATTGTGTTCTTTAGCCTGATGTTATCTTTTCCAGGATGGAGATAAAGTGGACCTAATAATGCCATCATATTTTAAGTGGAAAGATATGTAATTGCCTCTGATTTGAGCTTTAAAATTGGAAACTTCTTGCCAGCATTGAGTCATAGACTCAGAACCTCCAATTGCCATTAAAACAGATTCAACCAAAGCTAAATGGATCAAATCAGGCCTTTTTAACTTTCTGTCTTTGTTTTGGCCAGACTTCTGAGTTCCTAAAAGTAGCAGCAAACAATGTGGAGATAATGCTTACCCTTTCTGGGTTAATCATATTTCTGTAGTATTGCACCTTTATGTTCCTTTTTCTGTTTGTAAATCTCCATTTTTAATTGGTTATTTGTAAATGTACTTTGTAATTTTTAAAATTTACTTTAAAGTTTTAATGTCATTGTAATTTATTAACAATTCAAATTAGTATTTCATATTTAACATTCAATGGGATTGATTTACAGTGAATGAGTGTGGGTGAGTAAATGGTTTGTAGGTGGGAGTAGCAGATGGGTAAGGTTGGTCAGATGGTTGGCAGCTGCAGGTAAGTAAATGTGTGCAGAGTGTAGGCCATGGAGAGTTAAGTCTGGGGGAGAGTGTCAAATCTTGGAAGATGATGGGGTGGAGGGGTCAGTTATCCAGTCAGAAGGTGGGTGGGGATATTTGGTGTATTTAGGGTGGAGAGGGGATTAGTGGTAAGTCTTCAGGCAATGGTGAATCGGGCTGGGGTGGGTCAGGGCCAGCGTGGATCAGTGCCAGGGTGATGGGGTTTGGGGAATTGTCAGTTTAATGGTTACCTGGAGTTACAGTAAGTTTTAGTTCCTCTAACTTTTCCAGGGTAAATATTAAGCTAAGTCGGTTGGAACTGAGCAAATTCTTTGACACTAATTCAGATTTGGGGACATTTTTGGATATATATCTACCTCCATTGATCCACTGTGAAATAAAGAAATGTAAGGTTATATTTCCTCTTCTGTTAGCAGTACAAACATGATGGTTCACCGGATGAAGAAGTATTTTCACATCATGTTTGGTCTCCTACTAAAAAAAATCCTGTTTAAACACAAACAAAATGAAAACATTTCCATAAACTAGATTATCAATGCAATTGGAAAAATAGGGATTTGCTGCACTTTTTGTTTCATGGAAGAAATATTTCATAATGTGGCATTTATGGATGGTACATTATTGAGTTCTTCAGATAACCTGTTTTACAACCTTCATCGTATTTCCACCTGAGGCATAAACATTAAGAACAAACAACATTTTACATTTTATTTTTAATACTATTTGTTATATAGAACTCACTTTTTTTCCTTCCAAGGATTGCAAGTTATGCTCGCAACTACTGCACATAAAATATAACTTCATTTTAAACATCTGATATTGAGAGAACTAGATGAAAGACTGAGGTGAATATTGTAGAATTATGCCAAAGAGAAAGTAGTCAACAAGAACATAAATGTTGGCAAGTTATAAGATTAGCCGTGATCTGAGGAGCACTTAGACAGAATAATATTTTTGGTGTGAGCTACTTATGAAGGCTCTGAGTAGGAGCTAACAAAGGCATTTAATTCTGAGAGTTCTGGTTAAAAACTAACATTCCCTTTAGATTTTCATTGAGATTAACTGAAGATATCAGAACAATCCTGTGGAAATTCTAGTTGTTTGTGCTTCAAAGAAGCAACTTTACACAAAACGTTATTATGTTTATCCTCTCCACAGGTACTGACTGACTAGTGTATGAATTTAGCGTTTGGCGTTTTTATTCCAGAACTTTTCAGCAGATTTAGTGTAGTATTTTGCTTTTTAGGTGGTATGAGTGATTACAGTTGAGCAACACCATAATGGAATTTGGAAAAACTCATGAATTTTGGGAAAGGAAAACAGGAGTGGGCTGGAGGGTGGGGGATGAGTGTTGTGGGTTGGGGGTGTGAAGGTAGGGATAGAATTTGTTTTGTTTTGAAATACTGAGAGATAAAGCCTTAGGGTTGGAAATGACCACTGGTCATCCATGAATCATTCGCAATTTCCATTGATTAAACATCGAAAAAACTGAAACTACACACTCCACAACTTCATTCCAGTTCCCCATGCAGCAACCTGTCCCAGGTTGAACCAGATTGTCTGTGCTTCCAGACATGCTATTCAGCCCAAAAGATGAGCTCAATGTTATAACCTTTCTGCCCCATTTAGAAAGTAGTCTCCCTTTTTAGATTATCCATTCAGGTGATAGGACATCACTTATTGCCCATCCCTACTTCTCCTTTAGAAGGTGGTGATGAACTGCCTTCTTGAACTATTGCTGTCCATTTGGTGTAGGTACACCCACAGCGCTGTCTAGATTTTTGATCTAGCAACAGTGAAGAAACAGTGATATATTTCCAAGTTAAATGGGAGAGTTCAGAGGGTGGAAGGTGCCATTTGAATTACAGGGTCATTGTCCCATTTAACAAGATCCGTGTGAGGCCTCCTAACCTCCAGTCACTCATTCCCCTTCAATAGTCCTGTGACTTCAAGTTTTATCACCAACCCCTTGAGGATTTTACCAATGCCTGGTGTGCCCCCACATCTGCTCACCCAACTCCATAAAGTACAAAACTGAGCTGTCTATCAAACAGTTCGAATATCTTTTCAAGCTTACAAGTGGAGGGCTGAGTCTGAACTGTCATTCAATAAAAAAGATTGAATCACAGGGGACAGCTGACATAGTTAACTGTGAACATTGCTATTGTTTAATGCAGAAAAGATTAATTTATCCTCAGGTATCTGAATGCATTTCTATTTTCACAGTGCTGGCCAATTTAATAGTCAATCAACTTTTTAAGACAAAACCTGTATTAAAATCTATTTAACTTGTCGACCATTTTGTTATGACATAAAAAGTTGTCAAGACCTTTTGAATTTACCTGTAAAACGATTCCTGACCTCGGGCTAGGGCTCCCCCATAATACAACACTCCTGTAAAATGCCATGATATTCTGACCTGACTCCATCAAAATTTCAGAGTTGGAGGAGGAGCAAGTGAAATAACTGCCAGGGAGGCCAGGTCCCATCACCAAGTCACCCTTTATTTACCACTGCACAGTACACTGACAGTGGCTGGCTAGCCTGATTGGAGTCAGTCCTCAATTTAAGAGATTCTAATTGCCTGGTTTTTTTTTTATTTTCGTACAGTTTACTAAAGTCAACAGTGAACAAGAAACAACAATTCACAATAAACAGCAACTTACAGGGGAAAGGGGCAATAAAGCCAAACCCCAAACCATAATCGTACAACCAATTCACAAGTAAATGTGGATGAAACGCAATTCCTACTTCAACTTACCAAAGGTGAAACAGTCCAGTTAACTGAATAACGAAACCGTGCACATTACACAGATACTCCTGGTAAACCCGCAAACAGCTTGCCCCTCCCACTTTCTGGCCACTCAAAGGTAGCCCGCCTCAGCCCTCCTTCCTGCTCCCTATCCACCCCTTCTGGTTCCTGGCTTGACTGACAGGCCTGCCCGTCCCGATATCACCCAGGACAATGGATCTTGGGACAGCCCACATGCCTTCCGGCCCTGGGCCACCCTTACACATATTCCAGCCCTTGGTCCGCTCCCTTCTCGGGGTGATAGTGTTCAGGACGGCATACCCACCCTCCGCCTCTTGGGGTGGCAGCTTTCAGGATGACCTACGAATCTACCGGCTCAAAGTAAGGCCTGCCAGACCCAGGGATACACAAGACACAGTGCAGCTGATAAAACCAACGACCAAAAAGCTGAGTCCATTACCAAAACTAAGTCCATGCCCAACGGCAGAGTCCATGCCTGAAGACCGAGTCCACTCCAGAAGGCAGCAAATATACACCTCACAGCACACACACAGTGGCCTGGTCCATCCACAGAGGCCCAGGCCCACTCATAGTGGTACTGTCCATTTGTAAAGGAGCACTCACAGGGGCTAAGTCCAAACACAAAATGGTGAAAACACATGCAAAAGTAAAGTGCACTAAAAACCGTTGTGCAAGGCCACAAAATCAGCATAGTCCTTGCTCAAAAACAAAAAGAGTAACACACAGGCTGCAACCAGCCAGTGAAACAACAAAACAGCAGTTCCCTAGTGAGAACTGAAATACAACAATAACACACTGACAGTGTGGTCAGCCAGCTCAGAAACCAGTCCTGAAAAAGGAATAACTGTAACAAACTGGCTGTGTGATCAACCTTCCCACGACAATGGCTGGTCGGACCATATCCTGAAGAACAGTTTGGCCATTTAGCCGAAGCTTGGCTTTAATGTGGGGTTCTGCTGTGGGTTGGCCTAAGGTCCCTCTACTCAGGACATTCTGTGTGTGAGGCTCTGTGACTGCCTATACTCCAGTGATGTTTCCCTAGCTCAGTTGAACAAGTGAGGGTGTCCACTTCCACTGGGATGCCCTGTAGGCCCCATGCTCCATTTGCCACAGTTTCTCATGGCAAAGCCAGTTGTCGTACCTGTTTGAGATCCAGTTGGGTTTCAGCTAGTTGGTGCTTCTGCATAGTTACATCATTAATCCCACATACCAAATGGTCTCTCAGCATCTCATTTGGTTAACCCAAATTCACATGCCTCTGCCAGTCATCCTAATTTCATCAAAAATCCCAATATGGATTTCTCTAACAGCCAAATAAGACCGATCGCATCTCTGGATTAGAGGATGTTTGGGGTCGTAATATTCCTTAACCAACTCTGTCAACTCTTGGAAGGTTTTAGTGTATGCTGCCTCTGGGAAAGTTAAGCCCCTTGTAACTGAAAATGCCACAGGTCCACACACAGTCAGAAGTACTACTTGTTGCTTTTCATCTGTCCCAATATCAAATGCCTAGAAAACATTTGCATTCTTTCCACATACTCGGCCCAGTCTTTGACAACAAGATCAAATGAGGTGAAAGTGAGGACTGCAGACGCTGGAGAATCAGAGTCAAGATTAAAGTGTTGCTGGAAAAGCTCAGCAGGTCAGGCAGCATCCGGATCAAATGAGTCAAGCTTCCCAAATAGAGGTATGGTGCCGGAAATGCTTATCCCAACTCCAAGGTGACAGTTGCTAGCGAATGTTCTTCAAGCACAATGTTTCTCCCGTCACCACTGAAATAACTGCCCAGAGAGGCTGGGTCCCATAATTAAGTCATCCTTTATTTACTAGTGCATAGTACATTGGGTATGGTTGGTCAGCCAGCTTGAAGTCAGTCCTTGACTGAGGAGGTACTAATCTCCTGGTTATTTATTTTATTCCATCAGGAAAAACACCCATGTGCCTAGGGAGCTAGTGACAAGCAAAGCCCTGACAGGAGAAATGCTCACATGAAACATAAAGTGAAGGGGAGGGTAAGGACTAAACCAAAATGGTATTGGAGGGGGAAATAAAGCACTCCAAGCCCCGTGGTGCCCACCTCTCCCTGAAGACCCCAAGAGTTTTGGTGGACACCAAATGCTCCTATTTCAAGGACACCCAGGCTTGAAGGTAGCCGCGGAAGAGTACCTTGCAGTCGACAGAAATGACTCCCTCCACGGTCCGCTGACTGGACCTGTTTATAGCTAGTCTGGCCACGCCCAGGAGCAGACCCACGAGGAGATCCTTTGACCTGCTCTACCCCCCTCTGTACCGAGTGCCCAAAGATCAGAAGCGTGGGGCAGAAGTGCAACCAAAAACATTAAAGATGATCTTTAAGAAAACTAAAAAAGGGAGTGCAGGTGCCCACACCCCGTATATGCATGGTCCACAGAATCCACAGCACCGCAGAACAAGCAGCTAGGCTGGGAATCCGTGAACCACCGCAATCTGCGGTTGCAGGGGACTGCTGCGTGCAACACCCTCCACCCCAGATCCCCGAGAGAAAGGGGGAGGACTCCCATGTAGAGAGCTCTCCACTGGGAGTTCCCACCATCCGGTGGTAAATGGGCATGTCAAGGTGTATCCGGGTGGTGGATGAAAGAGAAGAGGTGGATCGTGTGCAGCAATAGTCTGTACTGGGCAACCTCCTGATTATATTATATTATTATTTTTTTTTACCCCCACACTACCGCCTAACTGTGGTAGTGCTTTTTTTTTTTTTCGCCAGCACCCATGGTGTGTGTGTGTGCAGCTGTGAAACACAGTGAAAGACACAAAGTGTACAAATCTTTATTCAATTTCCACCACCAGGAAAAATAGGAAAACACCCGAGTGGCCAGTGACAAGCAGTGCCCTTCACATCAAAGAGGGCAATGCTGTGTGATCAAACAGTGAAGGGGAGGGCAGGGATTAAATCAAAATAGCGTTGGAGGGGGAAATGATGCACTCCACTCCCTGCGGCACCCACCTCTCCCTGAACAACGCCAGGGTGTTGGTGGACACTGCGTGCTCCTTCTCCAAGGACACCCGGGCCCTAACGTTACCGCGGAAGCGGGGCAGGCAGTTGGCCCTAACGACCCCCTCCACGGCCCGCTGCCTGGACCTGTTTATGGCCAGTTTGGCCAGGCCCAGGAGCAGACCCACGAGGAGGTCTTCAGACTTGCCCTCCCTCCTCCGCACCGGGTGCCCGAAGATCAGGAGCGTGGGACTGAAGAGCAACCAAAAACAGAGGAGAAGGTTTTTCAGAAAATCAAAGAGGGAGTGCAAATGCCCACACCCAATATACACATGGTCCACGGACTCCACAGCACCACAGAACAAGCAGTTGGGCTGGGAGTCCGTGAACCACCGCAATCTGCGGTTGCAGGGGACTGCTGCATGCAGCACCCTCCACCCCAGATCCCCGAGAGAAAGGGGGAGGACTCCCATGTAGAGAGCTCTCCACTGGGAGTTCCCACCATTTGGTGGTAAATGGGCATGTCAAGGTGTATCCGGGTGGTGGATGAAAGAGAAGAGGTGGATCGTGTGCAGCAATAGATTAGATTAGATTAGACTTACAGTGTGGAAACAGGCCCTTCGGCCCAACAAGTCCACACCGACCCGCCGAAGCGCAACCCACCCATACCCCTACATTTACCCCTTACCTAACACTACGGGCAATTTAACATGGCCAATTCACCTGAGCTGCACATCTTTGGACTGTGGGAGGAAACCGGAGCACCCGGAGGAAACCCACGCTGACACGGGGAGAATGTGCAAACTCCACACAGTCTGTACGGGGCAACCTCCTGATTATATTATTGGTCAGCCAAGGCTTTCCTGATTGGCCCAGGTTAACAACCCCAATCAAAATGAAACCAACCTGGTCTAATCACTACAGGGGGTATTGTCTAAAATGCCCAACTGTTCAAAGGAGCAGGCAAGATTGGTGGTGCTGTGTGTGGAGTGGCATCTCCACATCTAAGCAGTGCTGCTGAGAAGTGATGGAAATGGAAGCAGGTATTGCCTTTGTCAGGTGAGCCATGCAAATTTGGTCTCATGAATCTCAAAGAGTTCTATGGTATTACATAGGAGATGAATCTCCATTGGAAACGTAACCCTGCTAAAACAAAATGGTCTTGCGAAGAGGGTATATAGATGGAATGTGAATCCTATGTGGTACCAGCTGTTGATATTTATATCTGAATAAAACAGAATTGAATTATTGTTATCCAACTGCATAAACATGATGGAACAGGGTTTTTGGAGCTGTGTTTGCAAGAACTCAACTTGGATGACAATTTTACATATCTCCACTGTTCATTTCTAAAGATCACTTCGACTTATTTTAATATTTTGCCTTTTGTAGAACCAAGCTTGCTTTTTGACTGTTGTTAGAGACTCTACCCCAGTTGGTAACAGTAGCATGCATTGCATGTTCTAATAGCCTGTGAGCAGGAACAGAATGTCTTATTGCTACTCTGTTCATTTGTCTCATACTAATTCTGTCTATTCTGTACCACTCCCAACACCACACACTCCCCATTATTGACTCACTAAGCAGTGGAAACATTTCTTCTTAAGTCATTAAACTTGAAGCTAACAATATTTACAGCAAAGTTTTGATCTGTTTGGGAAATGGGCTGAGCTGAAAGATAATAGGCAGGTCTGTCCTTGGCAAGACCTGACTAGTCTGGAGAAGTTACGGTAGAGGGACCTCAACTGTTCATAGTATTCACTAATGAAAGGTGATCGGAAGGAAATCTAAACTGCACATTGATGCAATGCAAGCAATTTAACTAGAAAAATTAAATTAGAGATACTTAGAGATTAAAGTAATGGGCGAAACTGTGCTGGATGGATTTCAATATAATTAATGTGAAGTCATCCATGTTGAATTTAAAAAGAATGGAACAGACTAGTGAATGGTACTAAAATATAAATTGGGACATAATGGTTTGTCACTGGAATGGTAATTAGATTAGATTACTTACAGTGTGGAAACAGGCCCTTCGGCCCAACAAGTCCACACCGACCCGCCGAAGCGCAACCCACCCATACCCCTACATTTACCCCTTACCTAACACTACGGGCAATTTAGCATGGCCAATTCACCTGACCCGCACATCTTTGGACTGTGGGAGGAAACCGGAGCACCCGGAGGAAACCCACGCAGACACGGGGAGAACGTGCAAACTCCACACAGTCAGTCGCCTGAATCGGGAATTGAACCCGGGTCTCAGGCACTGTGAGGCACCAGTGCTAACCACTGTGCCACTGTGCCGCCCTTTAACCTGCAGACCAAAACTCTTGCTAAAACTCTTGACCATTGGTTTAAATCGAACCATGACAGATGGTGAAATTTTACTTCAACTGATAATTCTGAAACTGAAAGCCAGTCCATTACCATCTGCTTCACTAATGCCCTTTAAGGAAGGGAAATCTGCTGATCTTACTTGGTATGTCTTATATATGAGTCCAGTCCCAAAATGATGTGGTTGGCTCTTAACTGTCCTCTGAAGTGGCCTAGTTACCCACTCATTTGTATCAAGCTGCTACAAGAACTGATAGTAGAAATGAAACCAATAGAAACAATAATGGCACACACACTGCACCAGGGAGCCTGCAGAGCCCCTCTTAGTAACATGCATGTGCTTATGTCAAAATTAAAAATCACACAGCACCAGTTTAGACTCCAACAGGTTTATTTGGAAGTACATGCTTTCAGAGCACTGCTCCTTAATCAGGTAACCAGTGGGGCAGGATCCCAGGACACTGAATTTATAGTAAAAGATCAAAGTGTCATGCAATTGATGCGATGCATTGAACAAACCGAGATTTCCATTAAGTCTTTAATCATTTAGAAATGGTTGCAGGTTTCGATTCATTAGTATGTAAATCCTAAAACTACTTTCAAGTTTCCCGAGATAATATAAGGCTCTTAAAAAAAAAAGTGATGTCTTGGCTCAGACAATGCATTAAGGGTATGAGGTTAGAGTCTGTCTGTATTCCAACCTTGAGTCAGACTGATTCTCTTTCCAAAATGGGCATTTATAAAATGTCACATGGACTGACTGCCTACAGATTGTGTGCTTTTTGAACAAAATAGTTTGTAAGAGTGTGATTATGTGTAAGTGTGTGTGTGTGTGTGTGCTTAGTGTAGTGAGGTCACCTGAGATGTGCAGTGAACTCAAGATCCCAGTTGAGGCCATCCTCATGGTTACTGAACTTAGCTATCAGCCTCTGCCCAGAGACACTGCATTGATGCGTATCCTGAAGTCTGCCTTGGAGGACAGTCACCTGAAGATCTGAGGCTGAATGTCCTGAACTACCAAAGGGCATCCTTGCTTGCAGCATATGAGACAACGTTGGCTGAGTCACATGAGTGCCTGCCACGCACGTGGTGGGTGGTGTCCCCACAAGACCAAGCAAATGTGTGACAATGGATGAATGGACACCCCACAACAATTGCCAGACAAGAGTGTTCCCTCCCAATTGGGGAACACTTCAGCAGTTTTACGTTCAGCCTCAGATTTTCGGGTGACTGTCCTCCAAGGCGGACTTCAGGATATGCAACAACGCAGAGTTGCTGAGCAGAGGCTGATAGCCAAGTTCAATACCCATGGTGATGGCCTCAACCAGCATTTTCGGTTCATGTCATACTACAGGTGACCCCGCTACACTATACACACTCTTACACACAATCAAACTCTTACACACTCATGCAGACCCTCACACACGCTCCCTCTCACAGGCATATACTCCATCACATTCGCAAACACATGCACACACTCCCCACACTCCTATACACATACACATGCACACACGCATGCCTATGGGGTGAATTTGTATTTGCAGACACATTTTATTTTGATCAAAAAGCACACTATCTGTAGTCCATGTGACATTTTCTAAATTCCTCCTTTGGAAACAGAACCATCTGACTCAAGGTTGGAATACAGACAGACTCTAACCTCACACCCTTAAAGCATTGTTGAGCTGAGCTGTCACCTTTTTAAAATCCTTAAGTTATCTCGGGAATGTGACTTGTAAGAACTTCGGTGATTTACATATTAATGAATTGAAACCTGCAAATCGTTCTAAGTGATTAAAACTTAACAGAAATTGGGTTTGTTCAATGTATTGCATCAGTTGTATGACATTTTGATCTTTTACTATAAATTTTGTGTCCTTGGATCTTGCCTCGCTACTTATCTGATTACGGAACAGCGCTCCGAAAACTTGTACTTTCAAATAAACCTGTTGGACTATAACCTGGTGTTGTGTGATTTTTAGCTTTGTCCAACACGGTCCAACACCAGTATCTTCACATGATGTGCCAAAATTGACAGAGCTGTGCCAGGGACTAGTTAGGTGACAGCATAATATAGTCATTCGCAAAGAGTTGTTCCTTACAGATAATGTCTTGACCTCAAAATCCCTGGGTGGGATCAGAGGTGGCAACACAGTCAGGAGAGGTTTGTCCTGAGATATGTCAATATTGCTCCAGAACCCGATGTAGTCAGATGATATCAGGTCAAACATGAGCAAGTAAACTATCTGCTGATTAGCATCTTCTCCCACTCTCAGCTGATGAATTTGCTGTCCTCCATGTTGAACGCCACTTGGAGGTTGCAGCAAGAGTAACAAGGGCACAGAATAATCTGACTGGGGATCTTCAATGTCTGTCACCAAAATGACTTGGTAGCACCACTATTTATTAAGCTATGTCCTAAAGGGCATTGCTGCTAGACTATGTTGCTAGCCCATGAGGCAGGTGTAAGGGAACCAATAGGAAGGAAAGAACTTACTTGATCCAGTTGACCAAATGTGGCATTAAGAAATTCTACCAAATCCTCAGTGAATGGGAATCAAAGAAAATAGAGTCATAGAATCACAAAGGACTGAAACAGACCCTTTGGTCCAACTCGTCCATGCTGACCAAGTTTCCCAAAGTATACTAGCCTCAATTACCTGCATTTGGCCTAAATCTCTCCAAATCTTTCTTATTCATGTACAAGTCCAAATATCTTTTAAATGTTGTAATTGTACTTGCGTCTACCACTTCCTCTGGCAGTTCATTCTATATACGAACCACCCTCTATATGAAAACGTTGCCCCTTAGTGCCTTTTAAATCCTTTTTCTCTCACCTTAAAAATATGTTCACAGTTTTGAGCTGCTCCACCCTCAGGAAAAGACCTTTGCCATCTATGATGGCACCCCTCAACTTCTTATGCTTCTGTGAAAAAAGTCCCAGCCTCTCCTTATAACTCAAACCCTCAAGTCCTGATAACATCCTGGTAAATCTTTTATGAGCCCTCACTAATTTAATAATATCCTTCCTATAGTAGGGCCACAGAACTGCACTCAGTACTCCCAAAGTGGCCTCACCACACTCAGTACAACCCCAACATAATGTCCCAACTCCTATACTTAATGGTCTGAGCAATGAAGACAAGCATGTTAAACACCTTATTAACCAACCCACCTACCTGTGATGCAACTTTCAAAGAGCTATTTATCTGAACTCCTAGATCTCTCTGTACTACAACACTATCCAGGATCCTACCATTAAACTATATAGCTCGCATTTATTCAAATTAAACTCCATCTGCCTTTGCTCAGCCCACTGGTCCGATTGATGAAGATCACTTTGTAACATTATATAACCTTCTTCACTGTTGATGCAAGCACCAATCTTGGTATTATCTGCAAATTTACTAACCCTGGCTCCAAATATCTCATCCAAACCATGTATATGAATAACAAGCAAAAGTGAACCCAGCACTGATCCATGCAGAACACCCGTTGGTCACAGGTCTCCAGTCCAGGAAAAAATTCTCCACCACCTCCCTCTCTCCTATGTTAAGCCAATTTTGAATCCAATCGACAGGCTTTCATGAATCCCATGTGGTCTAATGTTACTAATTACTATGCAGAACCTTGTCAAAGGTTTTACTAAAGTCCATTAAGACAATGTTTACCCCTCTGCCCTCAACAATCTTTTTGGTTACTTCACTAGAAGACTAAAGTTTGTGAGACACAATTTCCCATGCACAAAGCCATGCTGACTAATCAGTCCTTGCCTCTCCAAATGCATATAAATCCTATCTCTCAGAATCAGCTCCAACAGATTACCCATCAGTAATGTCAGACTCACCGTAGAGTCATAGAGGTGTACAGCATGGAAACAGACCCTTTGGTCCAACCCGTCTATGCCGACCAGATATCCCAACCCAATCTCGTCCCACCTGCCAGCACCCGGCCCATATCCCTCCAAACCATTCCTATTCATATACCCATCCAAATGCCTCTTAAATGTTGCAATTGTACCAGCCTCCTCCACTTCCTCTGGCAGCTCATTCCATACACGTACCACCCTCTGTGTGTAAACATTGCCCCGTAGGTTTCTTTTATATCTTTCCCCTCTCACCCTAAACCTATGCCCTCTAGTTCTGGACTCCCTGACCCCAGGGAAAAGACTTTGCCTATTTACCCTATCCATGCCCTTCATAATTTTGTAAACCTCTATAAGGTCGCCCCTGAGCCTCCAACGTTCCAGGGAAAACAGCCCTAGCCTGTTCAGCCCTTCATGTAGCTCAAATCCTCCAAACCTGGCAACATCCTTGTAAATCTTTTCTGAACCCTTTCAAGTTTCGCAACATCTTTCTGATAGGAAGAAGACCAGAATTACACACAATATTCCAACAGTGGCCTAACCAATGCCCTGTACAACCGCAATATGACCTCCTAACTCCTGTACTCAATACTCTGACCAATAAAGGAAAGCATACCAAACGCTTTCTGTCCTTCCAGCCTTTCTTAAATAAAAGTACAACATTAGCTACTGTCCAGTCCTCCAGCACCTCACTCATGGCTATAGACGATACAAGTATCTCTATTATTAGTTAGTGATGATCATTCGAAATATATCCTTCACTGCCTATTAATAAACTTTCCAAAACAGCCATGTCTCTGAAGCAGTTGTGAACACATGAAACAGTGTTCTGAATAAAATGTGTTCACAATAAGAGATCTGAAATTCAATTCCCAGTAGCAAAGTACACATTTTTGGTTAGTGCGTCAGTGGAGAGAAAAAAATCTCTACACCGTGCAAAGGTGTTTGTACATTTTCATTTTAAATGCGGTTCACAATCGATCATATACAGAGAAATGTACAGCGGGTGGGGACAGCAGGAAGACCCCCACGTCCTCACCAATGGAAAGGAAGTTTATTCAGTTCTCTCAAGCCCGACTCTCAGGTATAACTGGTTAAAGTTGGGAATTCTGCACCCTCGGGTGGGAGGTGGTCCTACCCCTGAGAGATTCCAACCACACCAGAGTGCAGTGGGGGGCACAGCCAGTGTTGCAGGTGAGAGCTCAAAGAGGGCTCTGACTCTCCGGATAAGGTCCTTAGCAAGGTTTCATAGTGGGGAGCAATCCTCCAGCCCAGAGAGGGAGCAAGATTCTGTAGGGCAGGGAGTATAGAAGGAGGGGTAGGATAACATCTTTGGGGTGCCCCTGATGTACCTGGTGCCCTCTGAATGAGATTCCCCCTTCCTCCATGCCTTTGTTCACATAGACATTTAAAAATAGCCCAACCACTCCTATCTCACTGCCACACCCACCATATTCAGATGAAGGCAGCATATTATCTATTCAGCTTTTAATCAGCACAGTTTATCCTTTGTTTAAAATTTATAAATGCAGGGTAGGGTTCTGATATGAGTACCCTCTCTGTACAATGGGGGTGAGCAGAAACATGGTGGGCTGGACATCTGACTTATTTGTACATGAAACACTTGCTGTGGAAAACTCACCCGGCCCACGATAAAATGAAAAAGTGCTTAAAATTAAAATATCATGCATCCTGCAAATGAACCAGTTCTTTTTCTGTCTTTCTGGTCTGGATTTGAGTCTGAAGATGGAAGAGGTGAGGCACACAGGCCCGAGGCCTGATTATATTACACATTGTTACCGATCTGGTTTTTCAGTACAACTTAAAATTCCAATCCTGACCTATCCTTAGTAAGTTCTTGAACAGCTGTCATTTAAAAAGAGAACTTATTTAATTGTACCACTTGTACATCTCAAGTTTCACTTGTTTCTATCTGAACTAGAGGCTAGAGAGGAGCTTGGTTTGGATGACTAAGCATAGTTTAAGTTCCAGATATTTCATGTATTATATTTGCATTTTCAAAACATTCCAAATCTACTCGTGTAAAATTTTAATGTGACACACAAGCATATGCAATCTTCCAGGTTCCTTTCATTACTAGGATGGCACCTTCAGTCCTGAACAATTGACCACAATTTATTCTTTTGCACAGTACTGAGTGAATTTATGTACAGGTCCCACCATTTGCATTGGAAGCACTGACAATGCAGTTTGTCTCCAACATGAGGAGTTAAATTGCTGGTACTTCCTCAAACATTAACTTTACATTCACAATATCTCAGAATCGCCTGTATGCAGTATAACTAACTTCGTTTAGGCCATAAATACAAAAGCAAAGTATCATTGACAACAGGAGTCTGAAATAAAAACTGAGAATGCTGGAAATGCAGGTCTAGCACTATATGGGGAGAGAGGGAAAGGGCTAATATTTCGGACTGGTTCTGATGATAGGTAACTAACCAGTAATAGTTTCTCTCTCCCCCAATGCTGCCAGAACTGCTACGTGTTTCTAGCATTCTGATTTTATTTATTTAGGCCATGCTTTAATTTTCTTTGAAATATCAACTGAAAGTTAACGTCTGATCTCTTGATCGAGCATGTAGTTGGACCATCCTTTACTTTTTTGCACAATAGTATGTGTCAATGCAATCTAATCCATGCCTGCACTGTAATTTTCTGCTGGTACAGTCATCAAACTTTTCCACCTTTCTTAGTGTGCCCTGGGGTTGTCTCATTACCTAAGAGCATATCGCAAACCTCCTCAGTGTTAAAATCTCAACTGTAACCAGCATCAACCATCTTTACCTACGCCTTGAATGAAGATTTTCTTTGTGCAAAATGAGACCCTCAGTTGTGGAAAGGTTTCTGTCTCCGATCTACGCATCAAAGGGATTTAAATTGGGTTTGCCAGTTAAGTGCTGGGAGCCAATGAGGAATACATCTCCTATATTTTGAAGCCAATGAAAAGACATTTCCTGAATCTCCCTCACACTCCTCTTTCGGTCGGGATTGGAATTTTGATGCATTTCGGTGAACAGTTGGCACTGTCTAAATCAGTGACGGTAGATTTTGGGGTTCTGCTCCAAGTCAAGCTGGTCCATCTTTGGCAGCTCATACTTCTGTTTTCTTTTTGAGACCAGTGTTTTGACGTGGGCTTCTCGTTTCCCCCCCTCGCAGCAAAGTATACCAACAGCAAATTAGATGTTAAACTGCAACCTGACACTTATTACATTTGGATAAACTGCCAAGGCCAGTAACCATAGCAACTTATAAAAGGTGTGACCAGCTGATTGTGCCGAAAATTGAGTAGGCTTTTTCTTCTGATGTGTGCAAGCAGGACTTTGTTTCTTAGATGCTGGGAAAGAGCAAGCGAGAGAGGATTCTCAGCCCTATATAGAGTCACAACAGGCATCATAACAGCTTTGTGAAGGTGGAATAAACAATTACAACATGAAATGAGAAAAATGGAAAGTCAGGCTGAATATTGTGTATTTTAAATAACACCTTTCCCACTTGTCATCTTGGCTTTTGCAGAACTGTGAGATGATTTGGTCTGCTACTCATCTCTCATAAGCTGAACAAAGGAAGGCAGTTATGAGATTGGATTATGGTTTGAACACTGGAAGGGAATCTGCTGCATACAGAAGTATAATAGCCAGTTCCTGTCCATCTTAAACATGCGGTTAGAATTTTCAAGATTTAATGTTGCTGACAGAACTTTGAATGCATCAAGCAGCTTATCAGTAAATGTACTGCCTGTGATATTCCTTCCATTTGAAATTAATGGATGGAAAGTTGCTATAGCCTTCCTAAATTTTCCTGTAAGTTGCTTTCTGTGTGGTAACGCAAGGCCTGAAGAAATGGTGTGCTTCATACCTAGTGCATTTTTCAACATTCAGATATCCATGCTGCAGTATAACTGTGGAGTAAATTGAAAATTGTGGTGATTACGCTAATTGTGGTAAAATTTGAAAATTCTAAGAAAAAGGAAGCTTGCTGCTGTAGTTGAAATCAGTTTGAAGCAGACATTGGCATATGATGCAAACAGGTTATTGACCTAGACCTTGTGGTTAAGATATGGGGAACCTCTTACAAGCATCTATCAAAAATACACATAAACTTAGACATGAAAACAACAAATGCTGGAGATCACAGCAGGTCAGGAAGCATCCTTGGAAAGACAGCCAGCTAACATTTTGAGTCTTCTAGACTTCAGAGCTGAAGTGAAGCGTGGAGATAGCAGCATTTATGCTATAGTTCGGGGGAGAGGGGGAGGTGGACGGTTGTGGTGGTCGTGGTGGGGATTGTGGGTGTGTAGAGTGCTGGTGGAGAAAGTATGTTCCTAAGGTATATTAAATGACGGAAATCCTGTTAGACTTGAAAGGACAGTAAGTGGGATGGGAGAGAGGAGGACATGATAACAAGCTAAAAGAAAAAAAAAGAAATGGTTCACAGTTTGAAGGGGTTGAACTCAATGTTAAGTCCAGAAGACTGTAAAGTGCCCAATCTGAAGATGAGACGTTGTCCTTCCAGTTTGTGCTGTGATTCACTGGAACACTGCAGCATGCTGAGGACAGACATGGGGACATGCGAGCATGTCAGGGTCCTGTTTGCACACAGACCTGAGATGTCCGCAAATTGGCACCCAGTCTGGGTTTGGTCTCTCCAATGTAGAGTCGGCCACATTGGGTACAGTGAATAAAATACACAGGATTGGAGAAGGTACAGGCGAAATGCTGCTTCACCTGGAAAGACTGTTTTGGCCCTTGGATGGTGAGCAGGGAAGAGGGGAAGAGGCAGGTGATGCATCCTCTGCAGTTACATGGGAAGACGCTGTGGGAAAAGGGAGGGAGTGGTGTTAGCCGTTGATGAATGGACTAGGGTGTCCTGGAGGGAACGATATCTGCAAAATGCAGACAGGGGAGTCGGGGGAAGATGTGTTTATTGATGGTGTTCTGCTGGAGTTGTCTGAAATGGCAGAGAATGATCCTTTCCATACGGAGGCTGGTGAGATGAAAAGTAAGACCAAGGGGGACCTGATTATGCTGTTGTGAGTGATGGGGTGGATACAAGGGCGAAAGCACGGGTGATTGGTGGGATGCGGTTGAAGGCCCTGTCAACCACAGTGGGTGGGAAATCACAGTTATGGAAGAAGGAAGCCATGTCAGCAGCACTGTTTTGGAGGGAGGCGGCATCTGAACAGATGGCGAAGGAACTGGGAGAATGGGATGGAGTCCTTGCAGTATGTGGGGTTGGATGAGCTGTAGTGAAGGTTGTTATGGGAGACAATTACTTTGTAGTGGATCGCAGTGGACAGTTTATTCACTAAAATGGAGACAGACAGGTCAAGGAAACAAACGGAGGTGTCAGAAATGGACAATGTGAAATTACAGAAGGGTGGAAATTGGAGGCAAAGTTTTCAAGGTCCTGGGACAGCATGAAGCAACACTGAAGATGTTGTCAATATACTGAAAGAAAGGTTATAAATAGGGGCCAGTGTAAGACTGGAACTAGAATTGTTCAACATATTCCATAAAGAGGCAGGCATAATTGGGACCCATGCAGGTGCCCATAGCCACTCCTTTGACTTGGAAGAAGTGAGATGGATTAATAGAGAAATTGTTCAGTAAGAGAACAAGTTCAGCCAGGCGGAGGAGAGTGGGGATTGTTCAGGCCTCTGGTTAAGAAAGAAGCCGAGAGCTCGCAGACTGACCTGGGTGGGGTAAATTTGGTCCAATTTGGGCAAATTGGTCTTGGAAGGAAACCTAATAACTTCTTGCCATTAAGTTCTGGGTGAGAAGGTCCACAGGTGTCTTTCTTAACTCACCGCCTGTTATGCAACCTGGAGGGAGCCAGGAGTATGAATAGTGGTCAAGGGTGGGGCTTCTGAAAGCCACTCCCTCTGCCTTTACACATGTGAGTGTCTCCAAACAACAGTTTTCCATTACATTAAATGAAAGAATTTCATGAGCAAGTCAGGACAGGTAAACTGTAGCCTGAAGACATGCTTAATGTAATTTGACAAATAAACTGATGCAAGGAATTGAGATTCTTGTTTATAACAAGGCTCTCAATGGGAAGCTCTTCACACTTTTGCACTCATTCTAATGAATTAAAATTGCAATAATTTTTAGAAGAATTTCTGTTGAGCTGATTATGTAAATAGTTATGGCAAAAGCAAAGTTAATAGTAGTAAGTGTGGCATGCATAACATGGACATATTTCAACTGGCTCATTCTGGCACTTCTGGTTGGACTTGTGTCCTCCCCCCTCCCTAAATTTGTGTTCATCAAAAATTCACTCTTCATATTGTCAAGTTGGGTTCATCAATCGTCTCTGTGTACTTGGCTAATGTTAGTTTCCAGTTGAGCAACATACAGATTCAAAATTCTCATGCTTTCACATTCCGTCATAGCCTCACTCCTTCCTCCCTCTGTAAACTGTACAACCTGGTGATCTTCCAAGGTACTTGAGCTCCTCCTTTTCTCTCCTCTTTCACATTTGCAATTTTAACCATTCTACCGTTGACAACTGTGTCTTTAGCCGTCAAGGGTCTAGTCCTGAAATCTCACCCCCGTCACCATGCTGTAGAAAAGCAACCCTCAAGTTAAATACCACTCGGGCTTTTAACTGGATATCAAGTTGATGGCCAATCAGTGGCCGACAGCTCTATTGAAAGGCAGCACCAATGGGGAGGCAATGATTACTGCTGATACACTGAATCCAACTGAGCCCTAGTAATGCCACTGGAACCCAGGTCGCAGGTACTTAATGCTGGAGCAGCAAGAGCAGGTGGTAATGTTGCTCATTCTTTCCGTTTCCCTCAATCAGACGCTAAGTACCGTTGAAGGAGGGAAATCTCTGTCCAACCCTGAAAGCCCCCAACTAACTACATTCCTCTTGGGAGGCCACATGATCTGCTGCTGGGCTGGTACTAGTGGTGGCAGCATTGAGGTCTTTTAGTGTTTTTTTTCCCCAGAGATGTAATTGGGTTGGATGCTGGTAAGCAATGGGGTCTGCACTTGCCACCTGCTCACTCACCTGATTAAACTGCTCACTCGCTACTAAGTTTGTCACAGAAGAGAGTTTTAAATTCTGCTTCAGAGTCAATTTAATACATTTCATGTCATTTGGAGGAATATCTATTTTTTTCAAACCAATTTTACTGGTCATTAGGATTGTTAAAGAGACTTAGTGACCAACAGCTGAGGATAGAACCATGATCATCTAGGATTTGTCTTAAGAAGCATAACTCTTTAGATACCATATGGTCAAAATCAGTGAGCATAAAATGCAAAGAAGCAAATGAAGGAAACATTAAAAGGAGAATGAGTAGGCATGTGGTGATTGAGGGACACAAGAACTGAAGAAAGGATGAGATTTGTAAAGATAATTCACAGTGCTAGATGGTGTATTGCTTTCCAAGTGGACATCATGAAGTCAGCAACTGCAGGGTTGAAAGAATGGTGCAGAAAGGAGGGTTTGGCTTGCTGGAGAATGTGATCATTTTGGTGGCCAGGATGGGAGAGACACTAGTGTTCCTGTAGATCAGGTAAATACAGAAGTGGCAACAGACTTGAATTAATTGGGTCAAAAATATGTTAACCAAGATGAGCAGGTTGGGTACAGAAGTCCAAATAAGTGTTCCCTTTTTGGTTTTACATGCCATAATAAGAAAATGAAGCAAGTTAGAAGCACAATGATTAATACATTAGACACTACAGAGACACCTGGCTTAAAGATAGATTTAGAGTGATACACTTCATGCCCTCTGAACTTTCAACAGACCTGGAATTGATTTATAAAAGGAAGGGGTAGAGCATAATAGACACAATAGCAGCAGTAAAAAGTAAGGATTTTGTTGATCAAGAAACAAAATTAAGAGAAAGCAAAAATTGCAACACAATAGGGAGTTGTCTACATACCTAACCAACTACTGAGAATAATGGTGTAATGGGGTGGATAGATAAATATAAACAATAGGGAAGGGTATAGTATAGACAATGTGGTTATAAAGGGTGTTTTAAATTGATGCAAAAAAAGTTAGAATTTTCTAAAACATATTCAGGAGTTTTGTACAGCAATGTTACATAAAGAAACAGTTCATTTTGTGTTTTAGAGAGAGAAGGGTACAGACCATACTGGAATCAGTAATGAATAACAAACCACATTTAGTTAATAATCTGTCAGTAAGGGAACATCTTAGGAGAAGTGACTAAAATGTGTTTGAATTTAATATTATGTTGGGATTAGATGAGGAAAAACCACAAATCAGATTCTTAACTTTAGGTAAGCTTTGAAGAGATTACGAATAGATTAACCACAGCAAAACTTACTAAGTAAATCTACTGACAACAAGTGGGAAATATTCAAGGAATGAAAGAAGTATAAAAACTCTTTAAATGTCAAGGCATTGAACTCCAACTTGGGAAGTAGTCCAAAATGAGCGAGAATGAATTTCACACTTCACCTACTTCTCAACTCCAGTTACGTGGAGAAAGTGAGGACTGCAGGTGCTGGAAATCAGAGTCAAAAAGTGTGGGTGCTGGAAAAGCACAGCAGGTCAGGCAGCATCTGAGGAGCAGGAGAGTCAATGTTTTGGGCGTAAGCCCTTCATGAGGAATGCTGTATCCTGATAAAAAGCTTATGCCTGAAATGTTGACTCTCTAGCTCCTCAGATGCTGCCTGACCTGCTCTGCTTTTCCAGCGCCCACACTTTTTAACTCCAGTTACCTATCCATCCTGGCTGAACTTAAGGAACATTTAATTATCATGCAGGCATGTGGGTAAGATCATCAGGGTGATTGGCCAGATGGGCGAGTACCAAACCACACCAACCTTGGTAGTAGGATACCTGAGCAGTTTTAATACCTGGTTGTCCGCATATACTAAATAAACACTGATGACCCAATTCCACAGGACAAGAACAGAATTTTGACAACCAGAAACTGTAATAGAAGTTTATAAAATTATGAGGGCAGAGTTAAGGTGAACAGTCAAGGCCTTTTTACAAGGGTAGAGGAGTCTAAAACTAAAGGGTATAGGTTTAAGGTGATAGGGGAAAGATTTAAAAGGGACCTGAGGGGCAATGTTTTCATTCAGATGGTCTATAATATGTTTCCTTCAGTCTCTTCTCTCCTTGGGTGCTGAATGTCCGTTTTTGAAGATTTCTGGAATCTGCTGTTTAAACGCTTACATTGATACTGCAGTAAGTTGTTTTACAGCAGCCATTTTAAAAATAGTTCTGTTCATAATCTTTTTTTTCAGAAGCTAATATTAATGGATGATCACATTAGAAATCTCAATGTGTACACTTTGGCTAATGCAACAAAGACAAAAAGCAGTTCTGCTTACTGATATATGTGGAATAAAAACAGGAAGTGGGTGAACAAACCTGATCTGAAAGAAGGAGAAGATTGAGTTCTGGTTTACACCCAGAATGCTAATATACTTTTGTGTTTCATGTATTGATTAATCTGCTGCGCATTTCCTGCTTTTTATCCTTTTGGCATTTGTGGTTCTGTTGCATTACCTCATCATTTCTAAATACAAATATAGATTGAATTAGTTTGATCTAGGCAGTCGTGATGAATGTAAATCATGAAATGGGTGAATGATAAACCAGTTTGACCAGGTGCAAACAAAAGACGACATAAATAACTTTTTGTTTGCAAAGGCAAATTACTTTATTTGATTTGGAGATGCCGGTGTTGGACTGGGGTGTACAAAGTTAAAAATCACACAACACCAGGTTATAGTCCAACAGGTTTAATTGGAAGCACACTAGCTTTCGGAGCGACGCTCTTCACACAATCACCTGATGAAGGGGCAGCACTCCGAAAGCCAGTGTGCCTCCAATTAAACCTGTTGGACTATAACCTGGTGTTGTGATTTTTACTCCATTTGACATCTCTTTATGCTAAAAAAACTGAAACTGATCCAAGTCTTGTCTGTATTCGTTAGTTCTGTCGTTTCAATTCACATTCAAATAATGCTGTGATAATTAGCTTCATATTGAGCTAGAAATCAATCTCTCTGGCATGCAAGCTCATTCTCAATGCACTGGGGCCTACTGTGGTATATGAACCAAAGAGAAGAATCAGCTTGAAGTTTAGTTTACAAAATAGTCTTGAAGTTCAAATGGAAACTCGGAAATAAGTTAGAACTGTTTTTAAAAGTCATAACAGGTTTATACTCTAGAGGACAAGATGTATGAGGATAAAGTTATTCCAGGATGGAAACTCAGTTTCGCAAGTGCTGAATTTGTCAGTGATTTTGTGCATTCCTACAGATTGCAATCTGTACTTCGGACAGATTGATCCTTCCCAGTTTCCCAGACACTTCTCTACCATTGCTTGGGAGGATCCACAGGTCAGCCATATGCTTTGCCCATTCTTAGCAATTAAGAACATAGTCTGGCTACAGTTTGAATCAAAATGATAGTTGCTTTCATAGCATCATTTTAAGTTTGCCATTGGTATGTTGCTTCTAGAGATGGAGAACAATTGCCTTCCTTATGCATTAGTAATAGCTTTTTCACAATACACAGACTCCACGATCACACTCACATCAGACTTCGGTCCTGCCAGACTCTGTCTGTACTGTGTGTTGGACAGTTTGGAGTTCGCAATATTGGGAATGAAGCAGATATTGGAAACGTTAGGGCCAAATGTAAAGGTGTGAATAAGGATTCTGTTGCTACTGTTGTTCAGGGGTGTGTGTGTGTGTGTGTGTGGTGGGGGGAGGGGCGCGGTGGGTGGGTGGTTGGTATTAAGTATTAGAAATACAAACAAGTGACCTTCATAATAGATAGGTGTTGCCCATCTCTGAGAGACAACAGCATGTACATAAACAGAGATACTCTTAGAGCTCTATAAAACCCAATTAGTTTATTAAGTACTTAAATGATGTTTTTAACTATGAAAGATGTCTCCATCACTGTCTTTCACTACCCTGGATTCTGTAATGAACCTGAAACATTATTAGCTGGCCAGGCTGGAACTTTTCTTGACATCTTCGCCATGCCTCCTGACGTGGGGTATCTCCTGCATTGTTAATCTTTGAAGTTCTGCTGAAAGCTAATTTCCTCAGGCTCTTTACACATAGGTGTCTGTGCTAAGTGCATGCCTTATTTGGAATTATTTATGCACATTACCAACCCTGAAAATTTTGTCCATGTGCGTGCCTTATTGGGAAGAGACAACAGTTACTGATTTCCTGCAATAGTAGCTCTTAAAAAACCTGAATGACTTAACGTAATTCCACTCACATTACAGCCCACTGTAAAGCTTCTTAGAGGCATAGAGATGTAAAGCATGGAAACAGACCATTCGGTCCAACTCATCCATGCTGACCAGATATCCTAACCTACTCTAGTCCCAATTGCCAGCACTTGGCCCATATCCCTCAAAACCCTTCCTATTCATTTACCCGTCCAGATGCCTTTTAAATGTTGTAATTGTACCAGCCTCCACCACTTCCTCTGGCAGTTTATTTCTTATCAATTTCTGTTATCTTCAGCCTTATCCAACACAAGATAAGGATTTCAAAACATAGCTATGAGTTGTACAAACTAGCAAGTCTCAGTTTAGCCTGGGCAAGAAGTCAAGGAGAAGAAGAAATCCATTTGCTCAGAGTCAAAATGATGGCTTTGGTGAGCGAGAGGTGGATGTCCCTATCATACCCATTTTTCAGAAAGATCTGAAAGCAGCATTTAGCTAAGGAGTTATGGGCGGAGTGCATTCAAGGAGTGGCACGGTGGCTCAGTGGTTAGCACTGCTGCCTCACAGCGCCAGGGTCCCAAGTTTGATTCCAGTCTCGGGCGACTGTGTGGAGTTTGCACATTCTCCCTGAGTCTGTGTGGGTTTCTTCTGGGTGCTCCGGTTTCCTCCCACAGTCCAAAGATGTGCAGGTCAGGTGAATTGGCCATGCTAAATTGCCCATAGTGTTAGGTGCATTAGTCTGACGGAAATGGGTCTGGGTGGGTTACTCTTTGGAGGATTGGTGTGGACTGGTTGGGCCGAAGGGCCTGTTTCCACACTGTAGGGAATTGAATCTAATCTAAAAAACTCTGGAGTTGACAATGATGGAGGTTAAGGGAAGTCAATTGTGTGCATTGCAACAAGTTAGAGTGGAACAGCATTAAGGGCAGCAGAGGCTGTGGGCGAACATAGAATGATTGACACAGCTGCAGAGTCCCAGGGAAGGTAGATTTTAGGTGTTGGCAAATAGCGGTGATGGTGAAACTGAAAGGGAAATGGGCAATGCCACCCAAAAAAGCCACAAACAAAGCAAAACAAATTTAAGCAAGAAGAATCACAGCAGGAAAGCAGGTGTAACTTTGGGAAAGCTATCAATTTTCAAAGTAGGGTCTTGAACTTAGCAAAAGGAGTGCAAGGGATAACAGCTCAGGCCAGTAAACATCGACACTCTTGCATTAATTCTATTATTTGGCAAAATGTCACCATAGGCTGAATTTTAAAGGTTGGGCTGAATTATCGTGGGAAGGAAAACATACGGGTGGATCTGTACATTAAGGGTGCTGTGTTACTTGTGCCATTCCTGCTGCCAGCCCACTTCTTCCGCCATGATGTTATGAGCAGCAGAAGAGGCTTTCATTGGATTGCCTGCCCATGGCCTACTTATAACCCCCATGAAATGGTTTAATGCCGAATTAAGGATTTCATTTCACTCTAATTTTGGGAACAGTAGAAGAGTCCAGAGCTCAATCTGATGTGACTGGCAGGATTAAGCCCAGCTGTCTGCTGGCCAGTGAAACTATTCTTTAGAGACATTTATAGATAATTCCTGCCAACACCCCTCGTGCAAATTCCCTTTCCCATCTTGGCCTCCATCATCCAGCTTTGTACCCCGTCATACTTGTCCAACATGTGTCACAATCCAACCGCACCCCCCCCCCCCCCCCCCCCCCCCCCACCAATGACCTGTTGGACTGGCTCCAGAGATATTTTGGGTGTACCTGAATGTCAGAATCTAGTGCCGAATGCTGTCTTCTTGATTTCCCACAGTACTGTCATTGGCCACTGCTCATGGTGATGTCGCCATCATGCAGTGATGGTAATGTCTGACTGGCTGGCAGTTATATTAGATGGAACGTCCTCCTGGACATGGTTGGAAATCATCCTAATTGAAGGATAAAGGTGTTGCAAACAGAGTGGAATTCTTGAAGTGCTGTACCTATTAGACGGAAAGCTAGAAAATAGGATCAGGCTTGATGGCTGTATATGATGGGCTGAATGGCCTTCTTCCCTAATTCAGATTTATCCAATACTGTGAATATATGATTGTATGCAGAATTTTCCAAAATTCCTAATCCTGTCATTCAACCCTCCTGCTACTTCTGTCTTTCTTTTCTGCCTTTTTAAAAAGTCTGTTATATTTAATGATGAAGATGGGAATTAGCTTTTTTTATTTTCAACATTAAATAGAAATCATTGAAGGTTCAGACCAGTTGAAATGTGTGACTGCCTAAACTATCAGTGCAAAAAACATGTCTCAGTATTGACATAGGATGTTTATTAGTGTAGGCGTGTGCAACGCTGAGTTTCATAAATAGGGGGAGACTTCAAAATTCCATATCAATAGACAATCTTTTACTCTGTTCCCTTCTTGGAAGGATTTCCAGCTCAGACGAAAGGGAAGCAGTTGAGTGCCTTTTGGCTCAAGGGTTTTCTCTGAACAGTATTTAGACTGAAGCAGTCTATTTACATTGGAACCTATTTGTTGTACTCAGTGTGACACTGGGTTTCATTTATAATATCGGTCATCTGCTCCACACCAACTCTGCCTCCTCATAGCTGCACTCCACTATCCCCAGTTTTAGTTCTAATCTTTGGAGTTGAGTCCACACGACACCGTCAAATGAGTGTGCCTGACTCCCTTTCTGATCTCCTCAAAGTATAGTTTATTTAACTCTGGTCATCACTCCAAATGGTTCCATTTTGCTATCCATTTCTCCTCTGCAAACCATTTATAGAGTATTTCCTACATTAAGCCACTACATGAGTTAGAATTGTCACTGTAACTGGAGCCTCTCACGTGTTATGGAAACAGAATGCCTTCAGGTTCGACAGTGTTCAGTTCCAGGATCTCAGCTTGAAATACTTTTAAAACATTATTTCCTTGCTCACAGCACCCTGCTCAGAGGTTACCTCCAGAGGTAACTTTATATATTTAATGAAATGAATGGAACTGCCCAAGTCTGGCAGCTGTCCAGCCTGGGTACACTCCCACTGAAAGTACGCTTGTATCAGTACATTCACATTATCACATTCTGGCAACCCTTTGGTTTGTGCTGATTTCCAAAGAATGTTTGGTATCTTCCAAAGTCCTTTACAGTGAAGTTGGATGAGTAAAAGAAAGAGTTACAGCATTATAGACTGCTTCTCCAGCCAGTGCTCTCTGCAAGAATACTTCTTATTGGGAACACAGGTTGGAGCACAAACCTCTGGACTTCATTATTTTGAAATATAATTGTTGATTTTGATACATGAACAGATGAGGGAAAGATCACCAAACTGAACTTGTTTCTGCGCAAGGACTTTTAAGAATTACCTTATGCTGTGGTCATGTCTTCTCTTAGACAAGCTGTGGTTGTGTGCTCAGTATATATGAGATGCTGTTTACACAAGCAATATTAAAGCCCTCACAACCAGGTGAATAGATGGTTAGTAATGAGCTTATTGAGGTGACGAAGTGGAATATTGCTGACACTTCCATTTCAATTGTCTAAGGAGAGCTAGTTTTGTAAAGATGCTCAAGGAATGCTTCCTTTCTTGTGCCATCCCCGCCTCCCCCTTCAGCCCAGAGGTTTTAATCACACTGTTCCAAATGCTTCAACCTTTCTCTCCAGAACTTTGAAATAAACAAACCTGACACCTGAATGCATCTAATCTGCACTGATTGGGGAAACATGAACGTGAAATGACTCTCTGGTTTCCTCCTGGTTTCCTTTTACAGGTGACTGCTGGCTTCTGGCTGCCATTGCCTCGCTGACCCTGAATCATGAGGTTCTTTGCAAGGTTGTTCCCAGTGGACAAGAATTTGACTCTGATTATGCTGGAATCTTCCATTTCCAGGTAAGCACTGCTAATTTTACATTTTGCTGAGAGGCAGGGTGAAGGACTATGAAAGGAATTCTGTTTCTAAGTGAACGAGTTAAGAGAGCCTTATCTTAAGAGAGGGATAAGAGAGCATATACGTGATGGGGGCTGGTGAGAGAGCAAAGTGTGTGTGCAAGGGCTAAGGGATGAGGAAGAGATAAGAAGGGTGACTGAATGAGGGGAACAAGGACTGAAAAACCACATTGAGAGGAAGTGAAAATTGGGGCCATACATCTTCAGGAGTGCAGTGAATGTAGTAGTTAGAACACGGAAGCCTATAAGCTAAACAATTGGTTACTATTTATCTTCTAAATGAACAATAGATCTAATATCTGTGTACTTTGTTTCAATATCCTTTTATTCCCTTTATATCAATGGCACTCATAATGGACCTCTTTGTCTTACAGTAGAGTTTTATTAATTCTGTTCCCTTTGATCATTTTAAAATGAGGGAAAACTCTTCTGCTGGGAAAAGCAGTTCCAACTGGCACACTTAGATGCAGAATTTCGAAAGTTTTAAGAGCAGTTGAAACTGACAGAATGTAATTATGATTTAGATTGTTAGGCCATGTTGAGTGATGTGAGCTCGATTCCTGCAGTGTGCTAACATCTCGATGTTCGTGTTCAGTTCTGGCAGTATGGCGAATGGGTGGATGTGGTGATTGATGACAGGTTGCCCACAAAAGATGATCAGCTGATATTTGTGCACTCAGCTTCTGGCAATGAGTTTTGGAGTGCCCTGCTGGAGAAAGCCTACTCAAAGTAAGTTCATTATGACCATTTTCTGGTTCTTTCTGTGGATGTGGAAATAGTGGTTTCACTCTTAACAGCTATTGATTTGTTCATTTACTCTTGATGTCTGTGTAACTCTTTTCTCCTGGGAAGCGGGTAAATGCATCTCTAGCTTAGAGCCGTTGGAAGATGACAGTTTTGGATTGTAACCAACTCTATCGAGCAGAACACAAGGGTGTCCACTCAAGGTGGGATTTTATTTTGCTGTGATAATTGCCTGACCCTGACGAAAACATTGGAACCCAACTGCAATTTTAACTTAAGGGTTTGAATGAGAAGTCGCAATGGCACACTCATTAACTTGAGATATATTAGAAGGAGCCTAATCATATCCAGCAGAAATATCATAGAATAGAATCCCTACAGTGTGTAAACAGGCCATTTGGCCCAATGAGCCCATACTGACCCTCTGAAGAGTCACCAACCCAGACCTATTCCCCTTATCCTATTACTCTACATTTACCCTGACTAATGCACCTAACCAACACATCCAGGAACACTATGGGCAATTTAGCATGGCCAACTCGCCTAACCTTATTTATACATTTCCTTCCGAGAAGGGGGTCAGGAGAAGGAGTTCCTCTGGATCCAGAACTGAAATCGTTTATCTTTTTGCTGTGGATTCTCCTGTACTCCATCTGATTGTGACTCCTACAAAGGATGTTACATGGTGTATTAATGGGAGCCTTTGGGTATGTGATTGCCCTGCTGCTTTTTGCTGAATTTCACTTTCTCCAGTGGAATACTACTGTCAGATACGGGGCTGAAACGTGCCAATGGATTCTCAATGGATTAATTGCAACGTCCCCATTTCTCAGGTTAAATGGTTCATATGAAGCACTCTCTGGAGGAGCCACCACTGAAGGGTTTGAAGATTTTACAGGAGGAATTTCAGAGTGGTACGAATTAGACAAAGCACCAAGCAACCTCTTTAAAATCATTCGAAAGGCACTAAGATGCGGCTCACTCCTCGGCTGTTCAATTAATGTGAGTCTCTAATTAATCCAAAATATCATTAGAACTCCGCAGTCCTAGATACGATGAAGACTCAAAGAGCAATTGTGATTGGAAGTCCGATAGGTGACTGTATGGGTTTTTCTCCAGGATGGTATGCTGCCTCCCTGGAACAGCCAGTGCTAATGGGTGATATTTTTTACCAATAACGTAAGGAGAAAAAGGGAAATGATCCTACAATCAGTGTTTAAGAAGCTACATAGAATATGAGCAGGCAGGACCTCAAATGTAACAATCTGATTAACTCCCAGCACTACATGCAAGTGTGTAAAGAATTAGGAAAGAGAGCATGTGAATGCATGGCCGGATAGAGAGATAATGCTGAACGGAGGGCTTTAATTTCTTGAGATCTCAGAATCAGTTCTTACTGAGGGTTGGAATATGTCCAGGCATGATCAGTTGCACTTAAACAAAACCAGGACCAACTTTCCCTATAAGCTCCATGCATGCAGATTAGTGTGGCAATACATGGCTTCTGCTTCCAGGAGCTGCTCCTGCGCATGAACCTTGGAGATCTGTGCAGTGAAAACAAATTAGAGGGAACATTGACAGGACCTTGTGGCACAGTTTGCAAATACAGTGTTTAGACTGATTTGGAGATACCAGTGTTGGACTGGGGTGTACAAAGTTAAAAATCACACAATACCAGGTTATAGTCCAACAGGTTTAATTGGAAGCACTAGCTTCCGAGTGCCGCTCCTTCATCAGGTGGTTGTGCTGATGAAGGAATGTTGCTCCAAAAGCTAGTGCTTCCAATTGAACCCGTTGGACTATAACCTGGTGTTGTGTGATTTTTAAGTGTTTAGACTAAAATGGCAGGGTTATGGGAATCATGAGATAATACTGGAGAGGGATTCCAGTAACAAACAATATTGAGAGGGAGACAGATAGCATTATGTTGGAAATATTAAGGAATGAGGTGGGTTCTCGGGAGGTTACAGTGCATGTACGGAAATTTACAGATTGTGAAAATAGGATTGGTGAGTTGCAGGTGCAGATTGACTTGTGGAATTCAATATTATTACGATAACGGAGACCTGTCTCAAAGAATGGCATTAAATATTCCTAGTGTAGGTGTTTAGAAAAGATCAGAAAGGAGAAGGTGTGACAAAATTGATTAAAGAGAACATTGCAGTCCTGGGAAGAGGGAAGGAGATTTCCAATGGGGTCACAGACAGAATCTATCTGGCTCAAGGTAAAAAGTTAAAAAAAGGAAGAGTTGCATTGCTCACTGTAATCTGTCAGCCGCCTACTAATGGTGAAGATGTAGGGAAGCAAATTTACAAAGTTATTAAAGACGTTCAAGAATTATTGAGTGACTATACTGGGAAGCTTTGAGGAGAGGCTGAATGGGCTGTTTTCCCTGGAGCATCAGAGGCTGAGGGGTGACCTTCTAGAGGTTTATAAAATCATGAGGGGAATGGATAAAGTGAATAGCCAAGGCCTTTTCCCCAAGATGGGTGAGTCTAAAACTCAAGGGCATAGGTTTACGGTGAGAGGGGAAAGATTTAAAAGGGACCTAAGGGGCAACATTTTCATGCAGAGGGTGGTGCATGTATGGAATGAGCTGCCAGAGGAAGTGGTGGAGGCTGGTCCAATTACAACATTTAAAAGGCATCTGGATGGGTACTTGAATAGGGAGGATTTAGAGTGATATGGGCCAAGTGCTGGAAAATGGGACTAGATTTATCTAGGAAATCTGGTCAGCACAGACGAGTTGGACCAAAGGGTTTGTTTCCATGCTATATATCTCTATGAATGTATGGCTGCATATAGTTTGTGTGTTGTTCTAAAGCAGTATTTTGCCAGTCTGAGGAGAAAGAAAACATGGATGGACTAAATATTGAAAGAGAGATATGCGAAGTGCATAAATGTTAGTAGGGAATATTTAGGGTCAGAGATCTTTGAATCAGAAGGTTTTAATTTGATTGGCTATGGAAAAGGGCAAAGAGTAATTCCAAGTAAGAATGATTGACTGGAGGATTGCCAGCTTCATTGTGTTAAGAATGGATCTAGCATAGATAAAATGGAACCCAAGATTAGCAGGCAAAATTTAAATTGCCTTTAGAAAAGACAGAATTCAAATGCTACCAAGGTATATTCCTCTGAAGGGGAAAGACAGGACAAACAAAAACAAAGCTCCCTGAATGAAAAAATGGAGAAATATTAAGATGGAGCAGAAAAAGTGTGCTCACGACTGATATCAGGTGGGAATTACATTTGAGAACCAAGCTGAATATGAAAGCTTCTGAGGAGAATTGAACAAGAAAATAAGAGAAACAAAGAAAAAAAGCCTGCAAATAACATTAAAGGGAATCCAAAAATCATTTATGGACAGGTTAACAATAAAAGGGTAGTAAGAACAGAAAAGGCCAATTAGGGACAAAAAATGAGATCTATGCATGAAGGGAAGGCATGTTGCTGAGGTTTCGAATTATTATTTGGCGGCAGCATCTCTCTTGTTGAAGCTTGCTGGACATTTAAATCACAGGACATAGCATCTACTTCTGAGAAAAAGGGGGTGTAGTTGTATTTTGCCTGACTACCCTGCACTGCAGAGAACCTGTTAGCTTTCAGGTAATTCTGAATTTCTGAAGCAGCTGTGATTGAAAGCTCATACCAGGAGCAACATGCTAAACTCAGGTAATACTTGAATTTTGTCCGTTGTATTCTTGACTTAATCTGTGAGGCAAAATTTCATGAATGCTCTTCAGCATAGAACATCAAATATATAAAAATAAACAGAATAACACATAACAGAGCCAGAGTCTAATTCTGTTGAATATGTTAAATGGGTGGGTGTGTGATGGGATATGCTCGGTTACCTGTGCAATCTCCCCAAACAGTTTGCCTCTACTTGCTGCATCTAAATGTTCCTTTACCTTTAAGGACACTCAGAAAATTCTGCCTCAATGTGCACTTAGCTGCTGATCTCAAAAACTATCCATTTCCACAGATATTGATTAAATTCAATTAAATATTTTCACTATCATCTCCATTGGAGAGCTTCCAATTTTTTACTTTGTTCAGTGACAATTTATTTTCTTTTATGGGCATGAGTAAACATCCTTTACAGCTCAGCCTTACATGTGAATGTATGGTCCGACACGCTGCGGGTCTAATAGGAATTGTAGGATAGGGTAGACTTCACTTCTGGTAAGCCGATCACATTCCCCTATATCTGTTTCCATTTAGTGAAAACCAGTAGTTCTGATAAAGTGAATGCAGTTTGTTCAGGGGTAAGGATTCAGCCTGGAGACTAGGCTATAAATACATGATTCAAGAACAAAGTACACACTTAGACCAGAAATAAAAACAAAATATTGCAGAAGTTCAGCAGGTCTGGCAGCATTGGAGGAAAGAGAAAAAGTTATCATTTTGAGTCTCGGATGACTTCTTCAGAATATTGTTGAAGGAGATTCATTGAACCTAAAATGTTAACTGTTTCTCTCTCCACAGATGTTGCCAGACCTGCTGAGCTTCTCCAGCACCTTTTGTGTTTTATTTCAGAATGCCAGCATCCACAATATTTTGCCTTTTTATGATGTTTTAGGCTGCTATAATTCAGTTAAAACAGATAAAGATTTTAATTTCTTTTTTGCAATATTTTTGCCTTTGATTCTGAGACTTGATATTTATACCATTTAAATTGTTGGTATTTGTGTAACCTGCAAGCCTTAGTAACAATCTCCAAGTTAACTGAACTGCATGTTGCTTTGGATCCCTGTGCCTTATTGCACTCCTGTTCTCTCCTATCTAATTTATTTTCTAGGATTCCAAGACTGAAGATTTCCTTGCCTACTGCACTGTTCCTTCCATTCTATAAGCTACAAACCTTTGAAGCTCTGCTTTAGCATCAGATACTAACTTTATGATTTACTTCACCTTCTCCTACTCCTCTTCATTTGGTAATGTAGTAGAGTATGAATCTTGGTTTTTACAGATTCTCAAATGCATAATTCTATATTTGATAAAGTTTTATGTTCCATTTAAAAATATTAAATAACATAGAAGTTATGTATTGTAGTGACTAAAGCTATTTTTAATCAATGATAATCTGACTTTTGACTATTTAACACTGATACTCTTGTTCATTAGATCACCAGTGCAGCAGAGACTGAAGCAATTACTTCCCAACAGTTGGTCAAGGGCCATGCTTATTCTGTTACTGGAGCAGAAACAGTAAGTGTCAAATAGTCAGTTTTTAATTTCTCCAAAATATGTCATGTTATCTGAAAGGGTGATGTTGTTTCTCTGTGTCATCTGCCAAATGCAACATATAATGAATTCCCCAACTTTTTTCTTTCTCTCTTTATTCTTGCTGTACAGCTGGTTGTACAGATGCATTAAGCCTTTGATACCCGGCCCCTTGCCTGACATAGTCATTCATGCCTGTGCCTTTAAATTTCAAATGTCTGGTATTTGATCTCCATTTGCCACAGGACCTGTTCGGCTGCTAATCTGCTCAAACATTCACTCACCTTTCAATCACTGTCCCGAGCAGAACCCTTATTTTCTTCCACCTTGGTCAGTTTACCAATTCTCAGTTACAAATGGCATAGACTTGAACATTGTGGAACACAATTGGTTTAGCCTTTTATTGCCACATCGGGCTGAATCATTCACCAAGTTCATCCTGAAATGCAAGATAAACCCAGCTTACTTCCTCTTCTTCAACTTGATAAACTCTTTTTTTGGCAGATAACGATACGCTGATCTCTAAAAGCAACTGTTCATTTGCCACTGTGTCAGTCTTTTCACCTTATGTGCAAAGCCTGGCTTTGCCCAGGTGTTCCCGAGCCCCAGCCCGAATCTACATCCTGTGTGAGACCACAGACCAAGATTGAATCCCAGTGATTAATATACTCAATGAATTTAACATTTTCTATAGGGATCTGGACAATAATCTAATAAAATCAAACTTTCTAACAGCAAACTCTGATGTAGAGAGGTGTTCATGGTGACAATTGCAGCAGGCTAATTGCAGTTGAGATTTGTTACAATAACTTCACAACAAAGAAGCTTAAAACTCAATGAGTTAATCAGGAGTAGGATGCTGTTCGTCATTTATATAAATAATTTGGATGTGAACATAGGAGGGTATAGTTAGTAAGTTTGCAGATGACACCAAAATTGAAGGTGTAGTGGACAGCAAAGAAGGTTACCTCAGAGTATAACGGCATCTTGATTAGATGGGCAATGGGCTAAGGAGTGGCAGATGGAGTTTAATTTAGATAAATAGGAGGTGCTGCATTTTGGGAAAGCAAATCTTAGCAGGACTTATACACTTAATGGTAAGGTCCTGGGGAGTGTTGCTGAACAAAGAGACCTTGGAGTGCAGGTTCATAGTTCCTTGAAAGTACAGTCGCAGATAGATAGGACAGTGAAGAAAGTATAAATATAGAACATTGCAGCACAGTACAGGCCCTTCAGCCCTCGATGTTGTGCCGACCTGTCATATCAATCTGAAGCCCATCTAACCTACACTATTCCATGTATGTCCATATGCTTGTCCAATGACGACTGAAATGTACTTAAAGTTGGTGAATCTACTACCGTTGCAGACAAAGCATTCCATACCTTTACTACTCTCTGAGTAAAGGAACTACCTCTGACATCTGTCCTATATCTATCACCCCTCAATGTAAAGCTATGCCCCTTCTTGCTCGCCGTCACCATACTTGGAAAAAGGCTCTCCCTGTCCACCCTATCTAACCCTCTGATTATCTTATATGTCTCTATTAAGTCACCTCTCAACCTTCTCTCCAACGAAAACAACCTCAAGTCCCTCAGCCTTTCCTCGTAAGACCTTCCCTCCACACCAGGCAATATCCTAGTAAATCTCCTCTGCACCCTTTCCAAAGCTTCCACATCCTTCTTATAATGCAGTGACCAGAACTGTATACAATACTCCAAGTGTGGCCACACCAGAGTTTTGTACAGCTGTAGCATAACCTCATGATTCCAGAACTCGATCCCTCTATTAATAAAAGCTAAAATACTGTATGCCTTCTTAACAACCGTGTCAACCTGGGTGGTAACTTTCAAGGACCTGTGTACCTGGACACCGAGATCTCTCTGCTCATCTACACTACCAAGAATCTTACCATTAGCCCAGTACTTTGCATTCTGGTTACTCCGACCAAAATGAATCACCTCACACATGTCCACATTATATTCCATTTGCCACCTCTCAGCCCAGCTCTGCAGCTTATCTATGTCTCTCTGTAACCTACAACATCCTTCATCACTATCTACAACTCCACAGACCTTAGTATCATCTGCAAATTTACCAACCCACCCTTCTACGCCCTCATCCAGGTCATTTATCAAAATGACGAACAGCAGTGGACCCAACACCGACCCTGGTGGTACACCGCTAGTAACTGGACATTTCCCATCAACCAGCACCCTCTGTCTTCTTTCAGCAAGCCAATTACTGATCCAAACTGCTGTATTTCCCACAATCCCATTCCTTCGCATTTTGTACAATAGCCTACTGTGGGGAACCTTATCGAATGCCTTGTTTGGTACGCTTTCCTTTATTGGTGAGAACATTGAGTAAAGGAGTTGGGAAGTCATGTTGCGGCTATACAGGACATTGGTTAGGCTAATGTTGGAATATTGCGTGCAATTTTGGTCTCCTTCCAATTGGAAGGATGTTGTGAAGCTTCAAAGAGTTGGAGATAGGTTTACAAGGATGTTGCCAGGGTTGGAGGATTTGAGCTACAAGGATAGGCTAAATAGGCTGGGGCTGTTTTTCCCTGGAGCGTCAAAGGCTGAGGGGTGACCTTATAGAGGTTTACAAAATCATGAGGGGCATTGATAGGATAAATAAACAAGGTCTTTTCCCTGGGGTGAGGGAGTCCAGAATTAGAGGGCATAGGTTTAGGGTAAGAGGGGAAAGATATAAAAGGGACTAAAGGGGCAACCTTTTCACACAGAGAGTGGTACATGTATGGAATGAGCTGCCAGAGGAAGTGGTGGAGGCTGGTACAATTACAGCATTTAAAAGGCATCTGGATGGGTATATGAACAGGAAGGGTTTAGAGGGATGCAGGCCAAGTGCTGGCAAATGGGACTGGATTAGGTTAGGATATCTGGTCGGCATGGACGAGTTGAACTGAAAGGTCGGTTTTTTTTGCTGTACATCTCTACGACTCTATGACTCTGGTCGGTAGATGTTTCTGAGACAATATTATGTGGGGACTGTGTTGGATACTAGTGCAATCTTTCTTAAATCCAAAAACATTATTCAATTTTGCCAGCTGCCCAAGATTTTCCTCACCCTCAAGGTACGTCCACTTGACATTCCTGAGAAGGTCAATGCCTTCAAGGTGCCAGTAGGGCAGGTGTGCACTTCCGGAAATTAACTGAACTCTGCTTGTTAATTGTTTATACTAATCTGTTTGTCCCTGCACTATCCACATGTCTTGAGCTTTCTGTCAATATGTAGAAAAGAACCATTGACCTATTGATGAATGCAGGTTGTTTGTTTCCTATTAATAGAATAAAATTTTACTCTTAACTCAAAATTAAGTGGATCAAAATTAAAATATTCTGCAGTAGCATAAAAATTGCTTTTGTCCGTGTTGGTATTATATGACGATATGGAGGTGCTTAATCAAAAAATGTCATAAAACTAATTTGGAATCCTGAAAGATAAATGCTTCATTCAAAAACCTGAAGTAACAGCTTTTCATTTTTTTCCTGGTATACTTCAGATCCAGCTCTGAATATTAATTCCAGAGACCATAAGTGAAATAGAAACATTATGGGACTGTCCTTGTATTTTAACCCTTACAGGTGAATTATCAAGGTGATGAAGAGCAGCTGATCCGGATCAGGAACCCTTGGGGTCAAACGGAATGGACTGGAAGCTGGAGTGACGAGTAGGTTCCGGGAATAATTTCCCTCAGCACAGCTGTAATACTATCCCTTATCAAAAATGCACTCCCCCTCCTCTCTTGCCTCCCTTTCTATCCTTCCTGTAGCATTTGTATCCTGGAACATTAAGCTGCCAGTCCTGCCCATCCTTGAGCCATGATTCCATAATTGCTATGATATCCCAGTCCCGTGTTCCTAATCATGCCCTGAGTTCATCTGCCTTCCCTGTTAGGCCCCTTGCATTGAAATAAATGCAGTTTAATGTATTAGTCCTACCTTGTCCCTGCCTGCCCTGACTGTTTGACTCACCTCTGTTCTCAGCTGTACCTGTCTCAGGTCAATTTCTTTCCTCATTATCTCCCCGGGTCCTACCCCCCCACACCCCCACACACTTTACTAGTTTAAATCCTCCCAAGCAGTTCTAGCAAATTTCCCTGCCAGTATATTAGTCCCCTTCCAATTTACGTGCAATCCGTCCTTCTTGTACAGGTCACAACTACCCCAAAAGAGAATCCAATGATCCAAAAATGTGAATCCTTCTCCCATACACCAGCTCCTCAGCATGCATTCATCTGCTCTATCCTCATATTCCTGCCCTCACTAGCTCATAGTACTGGGAGTAATCCAGATATTACTTCCTTTGAGGACCTCCTTTTTAAATTTCTACCTAACTCTCTGTAATCTCCCTTCCAAACCTCAACCTTTTCCCTTCCTATATCGATCCTGAAGCTCCTTTCGTAACAGCACAGTAATTACCACCACATAGACTATACCAGTTCAAGAAGGCAGCTCACCACCACCTTCTCAAGGGTAATTGAGGATGGGCAATAAATATTCAAATCTCATGAATGAATTAAAGAATTTAATGGCTCACTATAACTCATTTAACAGCAACAGAAGAATATGGCAAGGAATATACTTTAATCAGAGCAGCTATCGTGTCCATGAAGCATTGATGTCCATGATATTGCATTATCAGGTCAGGAGGGGGAAGCTCCTGTGTACACATAGTAGTTGGCTCTTTGGTTGTTTCATAACTTTTTCATAAAGAAAAGCTAATTTTGAGGAGACAGTCTGAGCTGCATTGGAGACATTAATACATGAGGGGGTTATCAGAGCGACCATCACTCTCAGAACTTCAGTTACTATATTGAAAATATCTAGAACATCAATATAACTCAAAACTCTGTCTGTGCATGATTATGACAGAAGTAAATACTGATTGTTGGTATGAAACTGGTGTGTAAGTTCCTGTATGACTTTATGAATAATGAACTACAACAAACATGTACAAAGTCTCTTATTTCATTGAACATCAAAGTGAACTGTTGTTAATCTATTATTTTCTCACCCTGAGGTTCCCTGAGTGCCTCAATTTACTTTTCCTTCCTCCAGATGCAAAATGGGTGTCTGAATTGTGAGAGGGGCTTGGGTTTTGATGCAACATATGAATGAAAAGACATATATTTTCCACCACCTTTTCTAATACTGTACAATCAAAAAAGAAAACTCTGGCCCTTTAAAAAATAGTGCATTATGTATAAATCATATGAGTAAATTATATGTAGGACTCCATCATCAGCTACATTGTTACCAAGAGTTTAAGGGTCAGACACACAACAAAACCATATTGGCAGCTGGGCAAATTATGAATTTTGTTGTAATGAAAGCTGATGTGTTTTTGCTCCCATTTCATTCCTACAAAATATAACAACGTTTTTTCCAATTATCTACCTCATTACAGTGCATGTGAGTGGGATTGCATCCCTGGTGAAGAAAGAGATCGGCTACATGATGAATCAGAAGATGGAGAATTCTGGTAAAGTGAATTCAGATGTCCAAGAGAGAAGATTCAGAAGACAAAAAAGTTTATTTGTTTGTGGGGACTAGTGAAGGACTGGGCTGGGAGAAGACTGTCGAGCTTCTCTAGGTTAAGGCAAGAATTAGAACAAAGCTCAGGGAAACAGAAAGATGAGAATTTTAAATTTGTGTTACTGGAGAACTGAGAACTACGTTAGCTCAGTAAGGGTTGGAGTGATAGGGAAGTGGATTAGTGGTGCTGGAAGAGCTCAGCAGTTCAGGCAGCATCCAACGAGCAGCGAAATCAACGTTTCGGGCAAAAGCCCTTCATCAGGAATAAAGGCAGTAAGCTGGAAGTATGGAGAGATAATCTGGAGGAGGGTGGGGTGGGGAGAGAGTAGCATAGAGTGGGGGAGGAGATGAAGGTGATAGGTCAGGGAGGAGAGGGTGGAGTGGATAGGTGGAAAAGGAGCTAGGCAGGTCGGACAAGTCCGGACAAGTCATGGGGACAGTGCTAAGCTGAAAGTTTGAAACCAGGATGAGGTGGGAGAAGGGGAAATGAGGAAGCTGTTGAAGTCCACATTGATGCCCTGGGGTTGAAGTGTTCTGAGGCGGAAGATGAGGCGTTCTTCCTCCAGGCGTCTGGTGGTGAGGGAGTGGCGGTGGAGGAGGCCCAGGACCTCCATGTCCTCGGGAGAGTGGAAGGGGGAGTTGAAATGTTGGGCCACGGGGCGGTGTGGTTGATTGGTGCGGGTGTCTCGGAGATGTTCCCTAAAGCGCTCTGCTAGGAGGCGCCCAGTCTCCCCAATGTAGAGGAGACCGCATCGGGAGCAACGGATACAATAAATGATGTTAGTGGATGTGCAGGTAAAACTTTGGATGTGGAAGGCTCCTTTAGGGCCTTGGATAGAGGTGAGGGAGGAGGTTTGGGCACAGGCTTTACAGTTCCTGCGGTGGCAGGGGAAAGTGCCAGGATGGGAGGGTGGGTCGTAGGGGGGCGTGGACCTGACCAGGTAGTCACGGAGGGAACGGTCTTTGCGGAAGGCGGAAAGGGGTGGAGAGGGAAATATATTAGGGAAAGTTATTAAGCTGTACAGGGCAAAGGAGTTGGGTTGTAGATCAATGCCTTATTGGCTAGCGGAACAGGCCAGAGATGCTAAATAATCTATTTGCAATGAAAAAGCGCGGATTTGAATTGTATGCAGAAGTATTCCAAGTCTGTTCATCTTGGACTCCAGGATGTGAAGATGAAACCCCTATCTTACATGGAGACCAACACATTATCTGTGGTTGCAAGAGTGATACGGATGGTATTGAGTTATTGGATAAGATCTGGATTCCTAACAAGCCTCTTCCCCTTCTAATTGCCTCTGCCTATCCTCCATCCAATTCCACCCCACTTCATTCCCTATTTCCTTCAGTGTCCATTCTTATGGGGTTTTTCATCTTGATTTACATAATATATACTTTAAGTGAGGAAAGGTTGGATGATATAGAAAAGCAGAACATTTTATAAGTTCAAATTCACAAAATTTTAAATGAGGTACTTCAGCTGTTAAGGTGATATTTAAAAACAAATAACCAAAAGGTTAGGTCGCATGGAATCCAGAGAGAGCTGGCAAATTGGATACACAGTTGGCTTAATGGTAGGAAGCAGAGGGTAATAGTGGAAGGATACCTGTTGGACTGGACACTTGTGACTAGTGGTGTGTCTCAGGAGTTGGTGCTGGGCCCATTGCTATTTGTTATCTATATCAATGATTTGGATAAGAATGTACGAGACATAACTAGTAAGTTTGCTGATGACACTAAAATAGGTGGTACTGGGGACAGCGAGGAAGGTTATCAGAAATTGCAGCAGGATCTTGATCAGCTGGGGAAGTGGGCCAAGAAACAGCAAATATAGATAAGTGTGAAGTGTTGCATTTTGGAAAGTCAAGACAGGGTAGGTGTTTCATGGTGAATGGTAGGGTCTTAAGGAGTGTAATGGAGTAGAGGGACCTTGGAGTTCAGATGCACGGTTCTCTGAAAGTGGAGTCACAGGCAGACAGGACAGTGAAGAAGGCTTTTGGCACACTGACCTTCCTCAGTCAGGGCACTGATTATAGAATTGGGAAGTTATGTTGCAGTTGTACAGGATATTGGTGAGGCTGCACTTGGAGTATTGTGTTCAGTTTTGGTCACCTTGCTATAGGAAGGATGTTATTAAACTGGGAAGAGTGCAGAACCCATTGCCAGGACTCAAGAGTCTGAGTTATAGGGAGAGGTTGGATAGGCTAGGACTTCTTTCTTTACAGCATGGGAGACTGAGGAGGAATCTGAAAGAAGCGTGTAAGATCATGAGAGGCACGGATAGGGTGAATGCACTCAGTTTTCTTTCCCCAGGGTTGGAGAATTGAGGATTAGAGGGCATCAGTTTAAGGTAAGAGGGGAAAGAATAAACCTGAGGGGCCACGTTTTTTACACAAAAGGTGGTACGCATATGGAATGAGCTGCCAGCAGAAGTGGTTGAGGTGGCTACATTAACAAACATTTCAGAGGCATTTGGGCAAATACATGAATAGGAAAAGTTTAGAAGGATATGGGTTAAGTGCAGGGAAATGGGGTTAGTGTGGATGGACATTTTGGTTAGCATGGACCAGTTTGGGCCAAAGGGCCTGTCTCTGTGCTGTAGGACTCCATGACTCTAAAAGACTGCTATAGACTAATGAAATATAAAATCCCATGAGGTAATAATTATCCCTGTCTAAAATCTTAGTGTCAGATTTCTGTATGGACTACTGAGTCTTCAGGTTAGGAGGGATAATAAGAGTTGAGAGAGCATACAATGCTGCTTCATCAGGAGGCTGTCTAATATGAGGAACCATAGCAATTCAATAAAAAATGTTTAAAATTATGATTACTGAAGGAGTAAATTGAAGCAAATGGCTTCCAATAATTAAGAACTTTAGAAGAGACCATAGTTACAAGAAGAAAACTGAACAATTTAGAATGATGAGTCAAAAAAAACACAACAGAGAACTATTGAGGCTTTGAACTGCTGTAATGTTGGTGGCTCAGATAGGAATCATGTCAACATTAAAGGAACAGAAACAGAAATTGATGGAAAATCTCAGCAGATCTGGCAGTATCTGTGAAAGAAATCAGAGTTAACATTTCAGGTCCAGTGATTTTTCTTCAGAGTTCTGAAGAAGGGTCATTGGACCCAAAACATTAAATCTGATTTCTATCCACATATACTGCCAGACCTGCTATGTTTTTCCAGCAATTTCTGTTTCTCTTTCTGATTATCAGCATCTGCAGTTCTTTTGGGGTTTTTTTGTTCAACATTGAAGGATATTATTAAAATAAGGGGAATAAAAAGATATAGGAATAGAGGAAAGGCTGACCTTAAAAGTAGGACTAATACTACTGGGTACACACCTAATTGGAGGAGGATTTTGAAATGCCTGTTTTTATATTGTAATTCCTATGCAGGTATAATTCTAATTTGATTAAAGACAGAAGTGAAGGAAAACCATTTGTTGAAGATAGTTAGGTGTTTTTTGGTCCACATTTCTCTGTAATTTTTTGTCGGCTCTGCCCTCATTCCCAATCTCCTTCCAGGATGTCATTTACTGACTTTCTCCGAAATTTCTCCCGAGTGGAAATATGCAACCTTACTCCTGACACTCTTAGCAGTGACACAGTTCACAAATGGAGCATGACGACATTTAATGGGAGTTGGAGGGCTGGATCTACTGCAGGAGGATGTCGAAATTACCCAAGTATGAAATTTCAATTTCTCTCTCTCACCCATGGCACTGTGTTTTTCTGTTCAATCTATCACATTAAGCAACTTAATAGATGAACGAAGATTATATTGGCACTCAGTTAAGTGAACATCAACAGGCTTCATTAAATATAATTGTGTTTACATCAGAGAGGATAGGAGAGAACATCTGAGACCTTACACAGTCTGCTTCAGGTTCCATTATGTTTTACTCCGTTATGACATTACTGCTGACATAATCGCTAATTTTGCATCTTCTCCACCTATGCAGTTTGTTAACATGCAGTTTGACAAGAGATTCTTTTGACTTTGCATTGAAGATACTTCAGTAACAAGAACGTTTAATTTTCCTTGAGTGGCTGCTACTTCAAGATTAGATATTACTGCTTTACATCTACCTTCTTTGCCAAGTCTGTCCTGATCAGTCTATAGTATTACAGTTCAATATATTTTTCAAATAGCTTTATGATCTCTTGTATCCACCTTTCCACTAGTAATTACAACATTTTCATACAAATAACCAAATTCTATCAAAATCTAATGTTACTTTCCTTTACATATTCTGTGTTTTTTTTTCTTTTATTAAATTTGGGTGCCTATTTGCACACTGTAGGGATTCTAATATAAAGTGTGATTAATACCTGTGGTAAAAAATAATGTTATATGATACGTTATTTGTCTGTTTCTAAACAGTAATAAACAAACCATCAGTTTTGTCCTGCGAGAATAATGTGCATGGTGTTATGATCTCAATTCGTGTTGTTACTGGACAAATCCGATCCCCGATTGAAATCTGGCTTGATAGATCATAGTTTGATTTCTGCTGTTTTAACAAAATTGTCTTTCACTGTAACATGCAACACAATGGATTTGAGTTTAACAATAAAACAGAAGTTTATTGCAGAAAAACAAGATATAATAGAGTAAACCAAACTATTTGCATATATTGCAAATGTAGAGGTTTCAAAATAGGTAGTAAAATACAATTCATTAATACCCACAGCATCCTTTTACAGTACTCACGGTGGTTAAAATTTCCTTCTCTATCACATCTATAGTGTTTAACATAATTGATGCATCAATTCCTGGTCCTGAGAATCTGATATCCTCTTCCTTGAATCTTCGTTCAACTGACCTTAAACTTTCTCAGCTTCAACTAACCCCCTTCAGGACCTTAACCAGACATTTCTGGAACTTCGAAATCAAGCATGTAACCTATTTCTTAACAGCTTGAAACTGTCTCCCTTTTTCGGGAGAAACTGTTTTACACATCCAACTTCAACTAAGGTTTCTACAAACTCAAACCAGAAGGACTTTGCAAGATTTGGGCATTTCCCCTAAACCAACAATAAAAAAAGCACAAAGCCTGATCCTTCTAAATGAAACCTAATGAACAACAATCTCTTTTCTCTGTTGACTAGTTAAAACTTTCCCAATGTAAATAAATTCTCATTAATCTGCAGGAACTATACCTGTCTCTTTTTATTTAAACAAATTATAGCCTCAGAAAGCCTTACAAATTAATCATTTACCTCCTTCATACACACAGACCAAATCCCACATGTCACTAGCAGTGTTCTTTCTAAGCTTGTGAATGCATGCAACCACTCTGATACTCTGTATACAGCATTCAGCATTGGCACATTGATTGCAGCACTGACCTCCAGTTCTGGAGGTCTCAGCCATGCACTGACCTTGTCCCACACAGCCAGTAAGAAAATTAGAGGGAATGCTGGTCATCAGTTCAAGATCCAAACTCTAAAATGAATGATGCTATATAAATCTCACACATTACATCACAAGCAGCATCAATTACTGAAAGACTGATCTTGCTCAGAACTGGTTTCCATTTATAGGAACATTTTGGACAAATCCTCAGTTTAAAATCCAGCTGGATGAAGCAGATGATGATCCTACAGATGACGATGATAAATGTAGCTTTCTGGTTGGTGTGATTCAAAAGAATCGTAGAAGGCAAAGAAAAATGGGTGAAGACATGCATACCATAGGCTTCGCTATCTATGAGGTAAGTTTCTTGTTTTGATCATGTAAAATAAGTTAACAGGTAAAAAATAAGTAACAATTCCTGTCGTGCTGATTTACATATGGCTTTTCAGACATTTGGTGCAAAGAAATAGAAATCAATATTATAAACCTAATGTTGCAGATCATTGAGACTGTCAAGACAGTACTTCACTGAAATATTATCTTTCCCTTAGTTAGAAGTTGGGGCAGTCTCTGCAGAGTATATGGCCCTGTCTTCACACTCTCTTGTATGAAAATATTGGCAGCCACCAATGCAATATCTTCTTAGGTTGCTCTGTACCAAAGCTTTATCACCATAAAATCTCATTTTGGGGCACAGACATTATTAGTTCTGTCATTCCAGAATTTGTGAAATGTTCGTATAAGTTTAATTGTTGGTATAGCACTTAAAAACATGACTTCAGTTCAGCTCAAAATTTTTTAAACATTGCATAAATTGTAAATGCCTTATAAAACCCTTTGGACTTATGTTCCTCTTTCTTAACTTCACAGGTCCCTGACGAGGTGCGTATAAATAAGATCTGGATTACAACCTTAATTAGATTTTTATAAGATGGTAGTATTTTCATAGCTTTTAATATTACACTGAATATCATCCAATTAATCTTCAAACAAAAAAAGAACAAGCCTGCAGATGTTGGAAGTCAGAAACACAAGCAGAAAAAACTGGGAAAACTCAGCTGATCCGGCAACGACTGTGGAGTGAAAGCAAAATTTGCATTTTGGGTTCAGTGACTCTTTTTCAGAAGTGAAGAAGTTGAACTCCTAGAATTTTTTTTCACAACAGACAGTTACATTTTGGGAGAGTATCCTCCTGGTACAGTGGATCACCTTATTGATCTGATCAGTATATACATTTACTTCTTGTTTGATTTTTCTTTTCCCTTTGATTATCCTGACCAAAACCACATGCTGAAGAAGAATTTTAACAGTGAAGTCAATGCAGAGCTGGAAAATATTCTGTTGCTTTGTTGCTTTCCTGGTAACAGCGCTATCATCGCAAATATATAGAAAGATTGTGATAACAGTTCAAAAGTATGGCAAAATCAGAAACAAGTTAATGTCATTTTCTTTTGTTTATCCATAGTATAAAGATCAAACTAATATTCAGCTGAGGAGAGATTTTTTCATGACGCATGCAGCCAGCGCAAGATCAGAAACCTTCATCAATCTGCGAGAAGTCATGAACCGTCTTGCTCTTGAACCTGGACAGTATTTCATTGTACCATCCACTTTTGAGCCACATAAGAATGGAGATTTTGCAATTCGTGTGTTTACAGAGAAACAAACTGATCTACAGTGAGTATAGACAACACAAACTCAGATATGAGCAAATGCTGTGAAAGGCCTTGATACTTTTAAAGCAAGCATTCTGAGTCAAGCGTGCCTAGGAATGTGAAAAGCTGCTGCCAATCATCAGTTATGACATTTATGGAAATACGATGAAAACTTACTACATTTATGATGTTGGATCAAGACCAAATCTCTGTCCTCTTGGTCTCTTCTCCATGAAATTAAATGACGTGTGTTAATGTGGAGAGTTCAGAGAAGCTGGAATTGCATTTTTAGAGTAGAATAGTTTAAGGGATATTTTAATGTTCAGAGCTTGGGTGGGTTTTGATATAGTCATGGGGAAAAAACATTTTTTGTTGGCAGAAAGGTCAGCACACAAATGACAAAGTTTTTAGACAATTGGCAAAGGAACCAGAGGGAGACAAAGTTTCTTTTTTCTGCAGTGAGCTATTACGTTATCATTTGGAATATGTGATGCCTGAAGAAAAAGCAGAAACAGATTCAGCAGTATCTTTTCTCTCAAAATTGGAAATGTACTTGAAAGGGAAAGTTTTCATGGCTGTGAGGGAAGGGCTGAGGTAGAACTAATTGGATGTCTTTTTGAATAAGCTTCCTTTTGTGCCATTTGATTATAAGTAATTTTATGATTAATTTCCCAGCATTCATCTTTCAGAAGAAAATAGTTCTATATGAAAACATTGCACATGTTCTGCAAACCATATTTCTGCTTTTTGTCTGAAATTAAGATTCCAAGTTTGTGCATAGAAAAATACTTTAATTCTATCCTAAACATATATAAATTCCATGCAAATAATTAATTTGGTCTTCACAAAAATATGTTAGAAACATTAAATCAACCTCTTCCAATCTCTATGGTCTGTAATTGGTAAAATCTGAACCATGCAGGTGAGGAAGGTGCCAGTTTTGATTTCTGATCTATGTTAGTCATTCTCAACCAGGAGGCACTATACTTTATCTCTATCCCACAGTAGAGTAAGCTTGGCAAGGTTGCTGTCTTGAGTCCTGTGTTAGAAAGTCTGCATACTAATCTAATGAGGAATTGAGCTCGTTTGTGATGCACTTCATGGTAAAATAACCTGGAGGCAGTAGCTAGCCAGAAAGGCCCATGAATAATATCCCAACATGTGTCAATGCATTTCATTCAGAAATGAGATTCTGAAATGGGATTGAATTGCAATGTGCTCAGGATACATGGAACACAGCTGAAATATTCATTGCAAGTAATATGCAACGTCTTTCTATTACAGAGTCATAGATGTTGAGGTTGATGCAAAACTGGAAGATGAGGAGGTATGTGTGACTATAATTGTCTTTTTTTCAGGTGTTATAGGATCAGTTGTGATTGTTTGTCCTCAATATCAAAAACATTGTTATGAAATACCACCATTTCTCCTAACTTTTCCTAACATTCTCGCTAACCTGACTGGTATAAAATCCGACATCTATAAGGCCACCTGTTTCCTGATTTTTTTTATAGGGTCCTTCTGCCTCTGTAAATGCCTGGCTGCTGGTTTGTGCCATGTAACTACTTCAACTTTGTGTTTGGGTACTGACTGCTGCCACTCTGAATGCCAAGAATCCCAACAGGTTTATAAGATGACTGATTGGAGGGTGGGGCACAATTGGAGAACTAGATAGAATAACCTGAAGAGGGAAGTTTGATTCAAAAAAATCTGTAAAAGTCATGATCAAAATTTATTTGACTTTAGTCAGACTGCAACTTGAGTCAACTATAATCTCCAGGGCACATGAGGAATGTTGGACTTAGACCCACACTCATTACTTTGTGCAGTGGTACACTGGAATAGATTTTCTGTTTGATCACAGTTTGATATTTTGGTCCCCAAGGATACGTTAAACAGCGACATAGCTGTTTGTTGTTCTGTGCTTCCTTGAAGACTAGTTGAAGCTGTCAGTGGCCATCAAGGGGCACGGCTCTTCACTCCATCTGCTGAGAATTATTAGTGAACTGGCTGGCTTCCCTTACAGAGTAATGACACTGATAAATGGAACCGAGACTCTTCTCTTGCCCTTTGGTTTTGGTTAGGATAGTATATTAATATTTCTGCGCTGGTATCGTATGCTGTTAATACTACGTATCATTCAAAAATACTGGTATGTGTGCTTTTCCATGTTAAATGAGACTGATTCCTGGAAATTAAATGTTTATAGTGTTGCCTTAACAATAATTTTTTCTAGTTATTTATGGTTATATGTGCATGTAATTCAATTCTTCTTCAATAATTCCTAAAGGTTGATGAAGACGACATTAGCGAGAGCTTTGAGACTTTGTTTGGATATTTAGCAGGACAGGTGAGAAATTTACATTCACTACTAGAGTTATTCCACATGTCTTTTGTAACTTTACTCTTGTGCTTGCCATTAGAAGAGTATTCTATTACTTTAATGTTGCCTGTTCTCAAGTAAATTGAGATAAAATATGTTTATGGACAGTAACTTTACTACCTGGATTACTCTACAGGGAGCTGACATAGCCACGGTAAGCTCAGTGCTGGCCTCCTCTGCTGTGAAAAGTCACTGCCAATAAAATAACAGTGAGCCAGCAAAATATACTTAGCTCTTACCACAGAGTCAGAGAGATGTACAACATGGAAACTGACCCTTTGGTCCAACTCGTCCATGCTGACCAGATATCCTAGATAAATCTAGTCCCATTTTCCAGCACTTGGCCCATTTTCCTCTAAACCTTTCCTATTCATATGTCCACCCAGATGTCTTTTAAATGTTGTAATTGTGCCAGTCTCCACCACTTCCCCTGACAGCTCATACCACATAACACACCACCCTCTGCATTAAAAAGTTGCCCCTTACTCACTGCTGAGCAAGATGAGGGCCCATGGTGTTCGAGGTGAGCTACTGGGATGGATTGAGGATTGGCTATCTGACAGAAGGCAGAGAGTTGGGATAAAAGGTTCTTTTACGGAATGGCAGCTGGTGACAAGCGGTGTCCCGCAGGGTTCACTGTTGGGGCCACAGCTGTTTACATTATATATTAATGATCTGGATGAAGGGACTGGGGGCATTCTAGCGAAGTTTGCAGATGATACGAAGTTAGGCAGACAGGCAGGTAGTACTGAGGAAGTGGGGAGGCTACAGAAGGATCTAGACAGTTTGGGAGAGTGGCCCAGGAAATGGCTGATGGAATTCAACATGAGCAAATGCGAGGTCTTGCACTTTGGCAAAAAGAATAAAAGCATAGACTACTTTCTAAATGGTGAGAAAATTCGTAAAGCCAAAGTATAAAGGGATCTGGGAGTACTAGTCGAGGATTTTCTAAAGGTAAACATGCAGGTTGAGTCCGTGATTAAGAAAGCGAATGCAATGTTGTCACTTATCTCAAGAGGGTTGGAATATAAAAGCACCGTTGTGCTACTGAGACTTTATAAATCTCTGGTTAGGCCCCATTTGGAGTACTGTGTCCAGTTTTGGTCCCCACACCTCAGGAAGGACATACTGGCACTGGAACGTGTCCAGCGGAGATTCACACGGATGATCCCTGGAATGGTTGGTCTAACATATGAGGAACGGCTGAGGATCCTGGGATTGTATTCATTGGAGTTTAGAAGATTAAGGGGAGACTTAATAGAAGCTTACAAGATAATACATGGCTTGGAAAGGGTGGACGCTAGGAAATTTTTTCCGTTAGGCATGGAGACTAAGACCCATGGACACAGCCTTAAAATTAGAGGGGGTCAATTCAGAACAAAAATGCAGAATTTCTTCAACCAGAGAGTGGTGGGCCTGTGGAATTCATTGCCGCAGAGTGCAGTGGAGGCTGGGACGCTAAATGTCTTCAACGCAGAGATTGATAGATTCTTGATGTCACGAGGAATTAACGGCTACGGGGAGAATGCGGGTAAGTGGAGTTGAAATCCCCATCAGCCATGATTGAATGGCGGAGTGGACTCGATGGGCCGAATGGCCTTACTTCCACTCCTATGTCTTATGGTCTTATGGTCTTAGGTCCCTTCTTTTATCTTTCCCTTCTCACCTTAAACCTATGCCCTCTAGTTTTTGACTCCCCTAACCTGGGGAATAGACCTTGTCTATTTAACCTATCCATGCCCCTCATGATTTTATAAACCTCTATAAGGTCACCCCTCAGCCTCCGACGCTCCAGGCCACAGCTGTTCACTTTATACATTAATGATCTGGATGAAGGGACTGGGGGCATTCTGATGAAGTTTGCCGATGATACGAAGTTAGATGGACAGGCAGGTAGTACTGAGGAGGTGGGGAGGCTGCAGAAAGATTTAGACGGTTTAGCACAGTGGTCCAGGAAATGGATGATGAAATTCAACGTGAGCAAATGCGAGGTCTTGCATGTTGGAAAAAAGAAAAAAGAGAGGGCATCTTGAATTTCAGAATAATGGAACAGCAGAAATATTCAAGTTGTTCATCAGATCTTGTAATAATGGAACAACATTGGCAGATTGCCTGAGGGTGCTTTCAAAGAGCCATTACTAATATTAAATATCGATTGGGAAAATGAAATTCATTCATTGTGTTTTAATATCAAAAAGTCCCCAAATTGGATATTTCCCAAAAAGAATTTTAAAAAAACGAACTGTGCCAAAGAATTCAAGGAAAAAAATTGTTACAGCTATGTTCAAGAAAGAAGAAAAGGATAAGACAGGAATTATAGGGATTATCACCTCTATAAGCATTACCTTTGAAATGGTAAATCTTCACTATTTAACTAATTGGAAACAAGATGACATGGATTCAGGATTGTTATTAAAAGAACACAGGGAATATTAATAAAATTGTTTTGAAACAGTTAGAACTAAGGGGTGCTAGGGCAGTGACTGTGACATCAATTGAAAAGAAGTTAGTTAATTATTTGAAAAAACATGAAAAATATTCAACCCATTATTTTCATCCACTTGGAAGGAAACATTAGGTTGGTATTACCTGATTTGTTTGAATTTGGGCTGCTTTCCTGTGAAGGGTATGGCACTTGAATTCTGATTTTTTTTTTCTTTCAAAATCAGGATGCAGAAATTTCTTGCTTTGAGCTACAAAGAATACTGAACAGAATTGTGTCTAACCGTAAGTAAAGAAGCATACTACATAAATTTATACCAGTAAATCTGTGCTGGTAGATGAACCGAGTTGTTGTAACATAATGCTAATCACGTGCATTCCCCTGATGCTATGGAAGAAAGAACTGAACACTCCTGGTCAGAAAGTCTACTTGCTGATGAGACCAAACATGGACAGATTTGGGGCAAGATTGGAAACAGTTGATGATCTATCACTTGAAGATTGGATTGAGGATGGACAGACAGCTAGTGGTGATGTCCAGTGGCCTCAAAGTTTGCAAGCAGGCAGGGTTCAGGGGGGAGCATCTGGATGGGAAAGCCTGTTGGGATGTACTGGGAAGTGGTATGGTTGTTCAAAGAAGACTGCAGTGGGGTTTCAGGTACTGACAATGGATTGTGGAACATCAAAAGCCTGACATAGTTAAAGAAGAGCACAAACAACTAAACCGAGGATTTGGACTCTGTCTCCCTGGAACTGGTAAAGTTGTTTGACTGTGGTGTCCTTGTGGATCCCTCCTTAAAGTTTGTGAGAAGATTTGTAGTTTGTTGTTGAGGTTCTGTTCGCCGAGCTGGGAATTTGTGTTGCAGACGTTTCGTCCCCTGTCTAGGTGACATCCTCAGTGCTTGGGAGCCTCCTGTGAAGCGCTTCTGTGATCTTCCCTCCAGCATTTGTAGTGGTTTGAATCTGCTGCTTCTGGTTGTCAGTTCCAGCAGTTCGTTGCAGTGTTCAGTATATTGGGTCCAGGTCGATGTGCTTATTGATTGAATCTGTGGATGAGTGCCATGCCTCTAGGAATTCCCTGGCTGTTCTCTGTTTGGCTTGTCCTATAATAGTAGTGTTGTCCCAGTCGAATTCATGCTGCTTGTCATCTGAGTGTGTGGCTACTAAGGATAGCTGGTCGTGTCATTTCGTGGCTAGTTGGTGTTCATGGAAGCGGATCGTTAGCTGTCTTCCTGTTTGTCCTATATAGTGTTTTGTGCAGCCCTTGCATGGGATTTTGTACACTACGTTGGTTTTGCTCATGCTGGGTATCGGGTCCTTCATTCTGGTGAGTTGTTGTCTGAGAGTGCCTGTTGGTTTGTGTGCTGTTATGAGTCCTAGTGGTCGCAGTAGTCTGGCTGTCAGTTCGGAAATGCTCTTGATTTATGGTAGAGTGGCTAGTCCTTTGGGTTGCGGTATGTCCTCGTTCCATTGTCTTTCCCTTAGGCATCTGTTGATGAAATTGCGCAGGTATCTATTTTTGGCGAATACATTGTATAGGTGTTTTTCTTCCTCTTTTTGCAGTTCTGGTGTACTGCAGTGTGTTGTGGCCCTTTTGAACAGTGTCTTGATGCAACTTCTTTTGTGTGTGTTGGGGTGGTTGCTTTTGTAGTTCAGGACTTGGTCTGTGTGTGTGGCTTTCCTGTATACTTTTGTGGTGAATTCTCAGACAACAACTCACCAGAACGAAGGACCCGATACCCAGCGTGAGCAAAACCAATGTAGTGTACAAAATCCGATGGAAGGACTGCACAAAACACTACATAGGACAAACAGGAAGACAGCTAACGATCCGCATCCATGAACACCAACTAGCCACGAAACAACACGACCAGCTATCCTTAGTAGCCACACATGCAGATGACAAGCAAAATGAGTTCGACTGGGACAACACTACTATTATAGGACAGGCCAAACAGAGAACAGCCAGGGAATTCCTAGAGGCATGGCACTCATCCACAGATTCCATTAATAAGCACATCGACCTGGACCCAATATACCGACCACTGCAGCAGACAGCTGGAACTGACAACCAGAAGCGGCAGATTCAAACCACTACAAATGCTGGAGGGAAGATCACAGAAGCGCTTCACAGGAGGCTCCCAAGCACTGAGGATGTCACCTAGACAGGGGACGAAACGTCTGCAACACAAATTCCCAGCTCGGCGAGCAGATCCCTCCTTCAAACTGACAAGTGAAGCCAGCTAATGGACCATCCTGCAGAACGGGTTAGGGATCAGAACCTGTGGGATTGACAAGGCTTAATACAACAAATGTCTTTCTTTGACATGTGGGATCACATCATTCAGACTGTAACAGGTCAAACGTCTTTGACCTTGCACCATGCACTCAAGGCCCATCTGCCTTTACAAGACCTGAGAACTGTCTCTGTTGCAGAGAATCAGGCTGTTCTTTTACCTGTCCTTGATTACGCAGGTTTCCAACTTCCTTTCTTACTGGAAGCAGTCACCAGTTTCCATGGCCTTGAAGTGGTGCTATAACGGGTTCAAGGACAGAAATTGTGATTATCACTTATACCTGTCAGAGTCTCAAACCAAACAAAAAGAATACGGAGAATTACTCCAGCATGAAACCTAGCCCATCTTGAAGTAAGTGGTTCGCAGAAGCTCAGAGACATTGTGATTGATGCAGAACGTGAAGTGTTCACAGCAAAAAAAACCCCTTTTGAAATGTCAGCCAAGTTTGGACGAGAGACCCAATGGGCCACTGCACTTGGGTTCAGTTATCAATTTATCACAAAGCTGGTCACTTTTTTCTAAAAGCTGTTCTTTTTCTCAAGGATACTGTGTCGTTGATTATTTTCAGAGGGGCTGTAGGCGGGCCAGGCTCCAATCAGACTGGATTGGTACAGAGGTGAAAAGGACTTTGAGAGGCCTTTTGTTTATATGTAAACAGATTAAACTTAAGGCCAAAGTGGTGATGGTTTAGAAGTGATCCATATAATGAAAGGGGAGTGGTCAGCTCTCTAGCTGAGCAGTTCACTCCAGAACTAGTTGGGACTTCAGCAGTGGACAGTGTGAACAGTCTCTCTCTCTCTGTCCTTCTAACTTCAATCCATAAACATCTGTTCCCTTTTACTGTATTTTAAGGAGGTTTGCTTATTGGGACTGTTGTGTATATTCAGAACAGCATAATTAAGTTTAGTTTGGATAGACTGAGTTCTGCAGGGGTTCTTTATTCTGTACTCGGTGTTTTATTGTGTAATTTTGTGAATAAAGTTTTGTCAATTTTAACACCTGCTAGTCAACCTAGCTAACTTACTCTGGGTAATTTTCACTGTACACTTAGCAAAACAAAATGCAAAATTATGGTCTGGGCTGCCTGCTTAAGAATGTTTTAGTGGTCTGACCTTGTCGAGTATCGGCCAGGCAAAAGTAACACAAATGCAGATGGCCTTAGTTGGAAGACTGACCATGGGAGTAAACCCATGCCTGCCCAGGTGAAAGGGGCTGTGGCTCAGCCTGTGCCAATGCTCAAATCAAATGCAGCGTTCCGACACTGATACTCTTATTACATGCAGTTGATGATTCATCACAGTTTCACTGGTGCACTTACGAATGAGAGCTAAATCAGGTTCAGACAGGTAAAGACAAGGTATGTATTCACATTTGCCATCTACTTTGCAAGAGGTCTTTAGACAGCTTCAGCTGATTCATGAGGGCGTCAGAAGATTGCATCATTGGTGGAAGGCCCAGCATCCACGTAACTCAGAGGTAACTTCTAAGGGAGTCCAGACAGGAATGGAAACTATTGCGGTGTTGGAGGAGGATCAGGGAGAAGGGTGGAGTCATCTTTTGGCTAGCTTATGATAAGTGTAGAGAGAGAGAGAGAGAGAGAGAGAAAGAGAGAGATGGGCAACTCATCCTTCCCAATGGCCTCAAGCATCAATTGTTGTTCACAGTTCATGATCAAGCAAGATACCAAATGACTAAACAGCTGACTGCCCTGAACGGATGGCAGTGTTGCTGGCCCGGAATGACTTCTGACATGAATGACTGGCATTAAAATTAAGAGAGGTACAATTTGGCCAAAGCAGGGAAGTAACTTCAACGCAGCATAGGATCTCTGGTCCTTGCAATGGATTTTGTGGTCCTCAGCACTAGTAATAACATGATTGAATGCATTCTCAGCCTCATGGATGCCTTCACCAAGTTCACACAGGCCATTCCCACTCCTGACCAAAAGGTCTCAATTAAAGCTGGAATTTTATATGTGCTTGATTTCTCCTTTATTGTGTTAGATTCACAGCGATCAGGATGCAACTTCAAAAGCAAGATCCTACACAATTTTTGCAAGGTCAATGATAAGAGCTGCACCCCTTGCCCTCAGTCCTATCACTTTGAGGGGATGGACCATTTGTTTACCTTGCCTCCTGAGTGGAAACAAAAATATACTACTCTAGAGGCTAGTTTATGTTTACAACAGAACCCCACATCATTCAAAGGCTATTCTCCATTCTTTGGACAAGACCTAATCCTTCCTCACTACAGGAGCTGATGGGGATAGTCAGGTCAATGGGTGGATAGCCAAGCATGACACGAAGGTAAGTGAGCTGTTCAGGAGACAGAGAGAAGAATAACATTGCATGATTGCAACATTGACAGGATTGACCTTCCAATTAGAGCTACAGTTCACAAAAGGACCTTGTTTGAGGTCAGGAATCTAGTGGATGAAGGCCAGCAGCACACTCAATAGCATTGCAGAAACTGTGCGTGATATCTCATGTGAAGCCAGATAATAATGAAAAATCCCGGAATGACTTGGTTGTGGTGAATCTATAGTGCATCCAGAGGGGAGAAACCAACTCCACCCAGGGGTCCGAAACTGGAGTGAAAACTGCCAGAGTTCCTCCACCAGATGTAAACTACAGGCTTAATGCTATATAAACATTGTCTTCCTTATTTAATCTGAATTTCCTCTCATGTTCATAGTGACCTGACGTCAGTGGAATAAAGAATCCCTGCTTCATGATCTTTGGGCTGTCCATGTGTCCAAATCTCATGTTACATCATTAACACAACTGTTTAAATGTTGACTTAAATTATATTTCCATTCTGTAATAATATGCACTGTTTTCATTTTAGGGGATGACATTCAAAGTGATGGTTTTAGTTTGGAAACTTGTCGAAATGTAATTAGTCTATTCGATGTATCCTTTTAAATGATCCAATTGAGGCCATAAGGCAGGAGCAATAGGTAATTCAGCCCGACAGGTTTGCTCTGTTATTCAATGAGGTCATGGATGATCTGTTAATCCTGAACTCTATTTTCCTGCCTTTACCCCATAATCCTTGATATGCTTACCGATTAAAAGACAGGTATGTGTTCACCTTTGCCATCTATTTTGAAAGAGGTTTTCAGGCAGCTTTAGCTGACTCAGGGGCATCAGAAGATTGCATCATTGATGCAAGGTCCATCATCCATCTAACCCAGGGCCAATTTCTAAGGGAGTTCAGACAGGAATGGAAACTGAGATGTTGGAAGAGGATCAGGAGAAGGATGGAATTATCTATTGGCTAGCTTATGATAAGGAGAGATGGAGAGACAGATGGGGCAACTTTCAGCTTTGAATATACTTAACTATCTAGCCTAACCACATTCTGCTATAAAGAATTCCATAGATTCATGACCATCTAAGAAACTCCTCCCCAGTTTAAATGTGCGCCCCTTATTCTGAGATTATGCCCTCTGATCCTTGACTCTCCCACAGGGAAAGCAGCCAATAAACACATGTCCAACCTTCTCAATCTATCTTCACAAAATGGTCTGTCCATGCTCATGATTGATCTAGTGGTCCTTTCTCTGGACTCCCTCTCATGACAGTATATCTTTCCTGAGTTAACTAGCTAAAATTGGTCATTGTTCCAGCTGTAATCTAACTAGTGATTTTAGCAAGACCTCCCAAATTTTATATTTCATTTCCTTTGAAATGAAGGCTAATATTCCATTTGCCTTCCCTACTGCCTGCTAAGTTTGTATATTAGCTTTTTATGATTTATTCATGAGTACTTTTTTCTAGTGATAGCTATTGTATGTATTTTGTTCCTTGATTATTTAGTATTATTGAATATTATGTCTTCTCCTGTGAAGATTAATGCAAAGTATTTATTCACATTATTACTTCCCTAGCCTCATTCTCTAAAGGGCCTAAATTCATTTTGGCCTCTCTTCCTTTTCAAATATTTAAAGAATATGCCCATCTTGATATTACTTGCAAGTATTTCCTCAAAGTTTACCTTCTCATTATTTTTTGGTCATCTTTTGTTAGTTTGTTCCCATTTTGAATTTCCACTGACCTTTGACATTTTGTATTTCTTTTTACTTAAATTCAGTGCTATCCTTAACGTTCCTGGTTAACTGTCATGACATAGCAACCATCTTTGCTGCTAAACTCCTTATCCAATCCACTGCCCTTATTCCTTTGCCATGAGGACTAGCATTTATTTCTTCGTGTTTTAAAAAATATTTTTTAATCAACCTGTTAATACCCCCCTTTGAAACAGGTGGACTGAACCCAGGTCTTTTGGCTCAGAGATAGGGACACTACCCACTATATCACAAGAGATCTTCAAAATTTATTTTAATCATATTTCTTCTTCTTTCCTAGGCTGAAATGAAAATCAGGATGAAATTTTATTTGTCTCGGTCTCTGAACATCAACTTTGTTAACATTTTCTTGCCAAACTGGTGATCTGAATCCAGGTTTCTGGTGGTGCTGTCAGTCTTAAATTAGCTGTCACGTGTGTAACAATTGCAATTTAGATTCATTTTTGCCTTTATAGCTGAATTTCTTGGGGAATGGCTTCACTTCTCTGCTGCCTTTCCCAATTTATCAGGTAGAGGTTGTGAAATGAATGCAAGTATGGTGTCCTGTCATTACATCACTTGCTGGTGAAGGTCCCTCACTTCCAAATGACCCAGCTATATGCATCCCAGATATTGTTTGAGCAGACCATGCCCAGGTGTAAGGTTTGTTCTGATGAATAACATATAAGATGGGATTTACTAAATTTCTTTACATTTCTGTATATGAGGTACTTTAAAGTAGTTTTCCTGAATGAGAAGTGTAAAACAGAAGGATGGATCTGGAAAAATTGGACTAGTGGAATTCAAAGCATTTTGGAACAAATTACAGAAGTTTCTGGTAAGTTTCCTGATTTGTGCCAACCTTCTGTTAGATTCTTTGTTCTCAGATCAATAAACTGCATTTAAAGGGCCTTGTACTACAATGATATTTCATCAAATTAACTTAAATGAGGTCCAATCAATTCATTACAGTCACTTTATTGGAATGGCCCAGAGGTTGTATATGAAAATCAACCCATGGACACAGTTGATCTTTGTAAAAAAAATTGTTCAAAGCATGAAATGTACACCCCCTGCTGGTCACGTAGAATGGCATTTAAAAAGCCAAAGAAACAGGTGAATCTGTAATTGTGACTGAAAGTAGTTATTAAAGCTTGTGACATTGGAGAGAGAATATAATTTTTGATTGATTGAGAGTACATATTTAATAATAGGAAAATTGGAAATTGAGCGAAAGCACTGTTTTATGAAAGTTAAGGTGCTACACAGGGATTGTAGCCAGCTTGATGCATAAATATGACCATAGCTTTATGTATATGCTATGTTCCTTCTGATTTAAACCAAAGAAATTTGTTAGATCTTTTATTTTTCATCATACTAAAATTCTGATGTAAAACTTAAAAATAAAACCAGAAAAACATTTTTTTTCTGCCATTTAGAAAATCTTCAAGAAGATGGATGTTGATTGCTCTGGTACCATGAGTTCACATGAAATGAGAATGGCACTTGAAGAAGCAGGTAATATTTGAACAATTCATCTGTCCCAATCAATCATCCATATGAAACCAAACTGCATTTGGAGACTTACTATTTCTAGAGTATAAAATGCTCAATAAATACTTAGCTGTTTTAAGAACAAGAATTTTTAGAAACTCTTAAAAAGAAGCTTTTAGGCCCAAAAAGATCATTCTTCTTGTCTCATCAACCGACTTTATCACTCTTCTTTAGTCAGTTCCTGGTAAGTCTCAGCCTATACTTGCCCTTACTTGCCCCATTTCACAGGTGACATTTTTGCAGGCAAAACAGAATTTGGTGCACCCAATCCGTACTCATTATTGTACCAAACTTATTTGGCCAAAACAGTAATATTCACCCAAAAATGAGGATGGATATATGATAATGATATGGTATTATCATGCATGCTAATTTCCATCATTATTGTCTTGCTTAATATGACCTTAGCTAAGGTTGCTCCATCTAAGAAAAGACATACCTACCTTCACAGAATTTCAGTGAAGGTTTACTTAACTGAATACTGAGATAAGGAGAATTGTGTTGAACAAGTCTATCTTCACTAGTGTTTAGAACAGTGATTGGTGATTTCATTTTGAGAGATTTTTAGGATATTGCTGAGATGATGTTTAGAGGTCACAAATTAGGACTAAGATGAGGGGAAATTTATAATCTTAACAAATTAACAATTGTATTATTATATAATTCTGGTTTTCTGCCCAGGTTTCACTCTGAATAATACATTGACTCAGATCCTTGTTGCCCGTTATGCAAGTATTGATCTTCTCATTGACTTTGATAACTTTGTTGGCTCTTTGATCCGTCTGGAAACCATGTTCAGTAAGTTATTTGTAAACTATCTTCATTGAAGTCCAAGTTCTGTAAACATGTCGGGTCCAACTTTCAGGAACCCCGCTCTAGTGGTATAAGCATTGAACCCATGATGTTGAAAGTAGCATACTGGCATCGATAGAGAATTGGCTAGGGCAGGTAACAGTGAGGGGGAATAAGAAGTTCTTTTTCAAGTTGACAACCTATAATCAGTGGGATTCCACAAGGATCAGTGCTAGGACTACTGTTTATAGAATATATTAATAACATGGAGGAAGGAAGTGAATGTACTGTAGCCAAATTTGCAGGCAACATTAAAATAGGTGGAAAGACAAGTTGCAAAAGTGATAGAAACAGAGATATTGATAGATTACATAAGTGGGCACAAAGTTGACAAATGAAGTGTAGTGTGGGAAAATGTGTAGTTATTCATTTTGGAATCAAGAACGAAAGAACAGTATTATTTAAATGGAGAAAAACTACAGAGAGCTGCAAAAAAAAGGGTACTTGTGGGTACTTGTGCATAAACACAGAAAGCTAGCACACAGGTGCAGCAAGTGATCAGGAATGCAAAAGGATATTGACTTACCTAAAATAGGTAAGTCTTACTATACAAGATACTCATGAGACCACATGTGGAGCACTGTGAGCAATTTTGGTTCCCTTGTCTGAAGAAAGATATTTCATATGGGGTTGTTCAGAAAAGGTTCACTAGGATGATCCTTGGTATGGAGGGATTGTCTTATGAATAAAGATTTAACAGATTGGGACTCATTAGAGTTTAGAAGAATGATGGTTAATCTTGTTGAAACATTCAGGATTCTTAGGGCTTGACAGGGTAAGACCTGAGAGGATGTGCTCCCTCATGGGAGAGTACAGAACAAAATGGCATCGTCTCAGAATAAAACCAATGTAAGACTGAGATAAAAAGGAATTTCTTCTCAGAGGACTGAGAATCTTTGAAATTTTTTGCCACAGCTATGGGACAGAGTCCTAGTGTATATTTAGGACTGAGATAGATTGATTCTTGATCAGCCGGGATAAATACAAGAAAGTGGACTTAGAAATGGCTCATCAGCCATGATCCTATAGAATGGCTAGGCTGGCTTGTGCAACCAACTGCCTATGCCTGTTCCTACTTATTATGGTCTTATGGAATAACTGAAGAATTCTCATTGATGGAGATTAATTCAGACCCTTTGCCAAACCACAAGGATAGATCACATGAAATTCTGTAAGGACATGTGAGAGGCATTTGTCCCAATACCTGTAGGGAAGCCAGAATGGCACCATACACTTGAGAGGACAGAATTGAGGCCTAGAATGACTGAAATAAAAGATCTTAACTGACATTATGGAAGAGATTATCTCAGACTAACAGCCTTATTAGATGGAATTTAAAAACTGCCCAGGAATACACTGATATTCCCCAAACATTATTCACCAGCAAATTATAGTTGGACTTTTCTATGTCCCAGGATGTGTCACATCAAGGTCTATTCCCCAGCTACAGGGCAATAACCTAAGATTCAGCACTAATTCTGACATTACTGAAAGCATTTGGCTCTCCCACCTACTTGAAGCTTGGCTCAATTTTAAACTATTCAGTAGACGTTGGTAGAATTTGATATAGGAACATAATTTAAACATGCATTCAGCATAAAATCTTCGAGTAAAAAGTGAGGTCTGCAGATGCTGGAGATCAGAGCTGAAAATGTGTTGCTGGCATCAGAATTCAGGCTCTGGCCCGCAACGTCGAATTTCCTGTTCCTTGGATGCTGCCTGACCTGCTGTGCTTTAACGAGCAACACATTTTCAGCTCATTCAGCATAAAATGTCAACAGAAAGGTTAATTTGGCAGGTTGTGGACAAGGAAGCTGATCATATGTTGCCTGTTTTACATCCCTAAAGTTGAATAATGCATCACAATGTAACTTTTCTATCTTGTCACGATGTCCCTCAAATTCTCGTGTTTGCAGAAGTTAATAGACTACAGAAAAAAATTCAAAAAGTACTGATTAAAAAAAGATTTTGAAAATTTAATCTTTAATATAAATAATATATACAGTGAGGCCACAAGGTTAGGAAACTGGCTGCCAAGTGTCTCAGTCATAAAGCCATCTAGCTGCCTCACCTGGCAATTTGTGCAGCATCAAGGCGTAGACATTTTCCCCATGAGTGAACTATGAAAGAAACTTCTCTCAATTTCTTGGGAGAGACATAGTAGAGAAGATACGTTCATTGTTAGTAATGTTCAAACGCTGCCTGCAACTGCAACAAACAAGTGAATTAGCCTCATCAATAATCCATAGCGATCTCATTTATTGTTCTAGTGTTCTGAGCATGTTGTTCATGATGTTACTGTGTGCTTAAGATATTTGGAATGGGAATGCTAAAGCTTTTATATAATTGCAGTCTTTTCAGCACTTATTTGTCCCTTGGCCCTTTTTTGTGGGGGTGGGGTGTTGTGAAGGAATGTAGTATATCAGTGTTCTGCATGTACTGGTTGCACGAGCTGCCTATCAATGTCTGTAAAACTGCTATGCCACAGAGAGTGTTCTTGCGATATGGGTGTTTGGCCAATCAGATGCCAACGATTGTGAGATTACCACCCACGATAGTCCCTTGTTGATCAGCTGACACAAGTGATAATTCATCATCTAATTCCTTAAGTTGAATCTATCAGGCTCCGTTTCAAACATATTTCCTGTCGAATATGCAATTTTGCTGTTTTACTCAAAAAAAATCTACATTTTAAGATAGAAATGCAAAGATACTGAAACAACCAGCTGTTTGACATAAAATTCAAAGATCCCCCATCCTCTGCATGAAAGAAAGGAGATTTGTTTTTGAAATGGGCCCATTTGTGTTCTTGCCTTTTCAGGAATATTTAAGCAATTAGAGCTGGATGATGAGGGATATGCTGAACTGGATCTATTTCAGGTATGCATTTTGTGATGGAAGTGAATCCATATGAACTCTTTGACATGTTTTATATACCCTGTTCTAAGTTTCCTGGCAAATGCAGTGAGAATGAATTGGCATCATAAGAATGGAAACAGACCATTCAGTCCAACTCGTCCATGCTAATCAGACATCCCAATAGGAACTAGTCCCATTTGCCAGCATTTGACCCACATCCATCTAAACCCTTCCTATTCACTGACCCATCCAGAAGCCTTTTAAGTGTTGTAATTGTACCAGCCTTCTCTCCTTCCTTCAGTAGTTCATTCCAGGCACATCACCCTCTGCATGAAAAATTTCCCCTCAGGTCCTTTTTAAGTCTTTTCCCTCTCACCTAAAACTATTCCCTCTAGTTTTGGACACCCCTAACCTTGGAAAATGATCATGGCTATTCACCCTATCCATGTCCCTTATGATTTCTTAACCTCTATAAAGTCACCTCTCAGCCTCTGATGCTTCAGGGAGAAAAAGCCCCAATGTATTTAGTCTCTCCCTATAAAATCAAACCATCCAGTTCTGGCAACTTCCTTGTAAATCTTCTCTGCACACTCTAAACTTTAACAATGCACTTCCCATAGGAGGGAGACCGCAATTGCACGCAGTATCCTAAAAGTGGCCTCACCGATATCAACTTCAGCTGCAACATGACATCACAACTCAATGTTATGATTAATGAAGACAAGAGTGCTAATTGCCTTCTTCACCACCCTGTATACCAGCAAAGCCATTTACAAGGAACTATGCACCTACACTCCTGAGTCTCTTTGTTCAACAACACCCATGGTGAAGTTGTACAGAATATTAGTGAGGTATTTTCTGGAGTACTGTATGCAGTTTGGTCACCCTGCTATAGAAAGGATATTACTGAACTGGAGAAGATTCAAAAAAGATTTACTAGGATGTTGCCAGGAATGGAGGATTTGAGTTATAAAAATAGGCTGGATAAGCTAGCACTTTTTTCATTTAAGTGCAGGAATTTAAGGGATGATCTTAGAGAGGTTTATAAAATCATGAGGATCATAGATAAGGCGAATAACAGTTTTTTTTAAACTCTAGAGTGGAGGAGTTCAAAACTCGGGGGCATATTTTTAAGGTGAGAGGAAAAGGTTTTTAAGAAGGACATGAGGGGCACCTTTTTGTTTTTTAAACACTGTGTAGTTCATGTTGGGAGTGAATTGCCAGAGGAAGTAATGGATCTAGGTACAGTTACAATTTTTTAAAAAATTGGATATGTATATGAACAGGAAAGGTTTGGAGGAATATGGACCAAATTGAGGCAAGTGGGACTAGTTTAGTTTGGGAACATGGCCGACGTGGACTAGTTGGACCGAAGGGTCTGTTTCCATGGTGCATGACTCTAATGACACTCCCCAGGACACAATTTCCCAAGCAGAAAGCCACGTTGACTATTCTTAATTAGTCCCTGCCTTTCCAAATGCATATAAATGATATCCCTCAGAATACCCTCCAACTGCTTATCCATCACTGATGTTAGTCTCACTGGTCTATAGTTCCCTGACTGTTCTCATGCCTTTTCTTAAATAACAGCACCACATTAGCCAGTCTTCAGGCTTCTGGCACCTCACCCAAGACTGTCGATGATGCAAATATCTGAGAAAGGGGCTCAGCAATCTCTTGCCTAGCTTCCCACAAAGTTTTAGACAATATCTAATCAGGTCCCAAAGATTTATCTACTTTTTATGCATTTTAAGATCTCCAGCACCTGCTCTTTTCTAATATGAACGGCTTATTTATCTAAGTTCCCCAGTTTCCATGTCCTCCTCCTCAGTAAATACTTACACAAAATATTTGTTTAGGATCTCATCCACCTCCTGTGGTTCCGCACATAGACGGCCATGTTGATCCTTAAGGGGCCCTATTCTCTCTCCAATTACTCTTATGCCCGTATAATACTTGTATCATCTGTTTGGATTCTTCTGAACCCTATTTGTCAAAACTATCTCATGTCTCCTTTTTGCCCTCCTGATTTCCCTCTTAAGTTTATTCCTACTGCCCTTAAACTGCATTAAGGATTCACTCAATCCCAGCTGTCCAAACCTGATATGCCTCCTCCTTTTGCTCAACCACAGCCTCAATTTCTCTAGTCATCCACCATTCCCTACACGTACCAGCCTTGCCCTTAACAGGAAGGTACTACCTCTGAACCCCATTATCTCATTTTTAAAGGCCTCCCACTTCGCAACTATGCATACCTCTGAACAGCCTCCTCCAATCAACTTTTGAAAGTTCCTGTCTAATACCATCAAAAATGGCCTTTAGAACCTTTAACTTTTTGATCAGTTCTATCCTTGTTTATAACTACTTTAAAACTAATAGAAATATGATCTCTTGGCCAAATCTTCCAATGTCAAAATTCCTGCAAAGGGTAGATACAATAATCACAGTCAAAAATACTGACACCTCATTAAAAGTTAGTTTTTTAAAAAAAACCACAGGAAACCAACTGCTCTGTATTCTGCTACTGTTTGGGTACTTGCCAATGTATTGGGGTAGCAAAGGGGCAGCTCCAGAAGTCACTGTTCTAAACAGCTGCTTCTGGAAACTGGTTTTAATTTTTCTGCCTCCTGCAAAGCCTGCACCTTACACATAATGAGGGGGCAAATACAGAAACTCTTTCTTGAGTGTTTTCATTTGACTCTGCACATTTATTGGTCAGCCCTAATGAAGTGATGAGAAAAACAGGTTTTGCTTGATTGATGGCTCTTTGGATTCAGCTGTACGTTTCTCCACATTTTTATATTAGCTACCTGATAAAAAAAAATTCCATGCTCAAAGTCAGAGCTGTGTAAGCTACCTCATGGATACCTGTAACCAGAGGGCTGACAGAGTGATATTAATAGTTGTGGATTAAGCTTGACTACACATGCAATGCTAATATTTTGGGTTGTTATTGTGGAATAATATGGAAGTTAATCTTCCTTGTAAAAGCCACAAGCAGCAAAAAATCCAAGATAAGCTCACAAGAGTTAACTATAGAATCACGCTTTCGTCTCAATTCCTTTACCTTCTTCATTTTTGCCCCTAAATGTGATACTCGTTAATCTTATTTCCTTTCCCATCATTAATCTGCTTTTCAGACTCATTTGTTAATGATAACAAAATTACCATAGAAACTGAGCATAAACATTCATTTAAATTTGTCCAATTTACCTAATTCAAGAATAGTTTGAAAAATACTTACTCCTCATTAATGCTTACTTCAACTTAGAATGTTAGCTTTCATTTCAACATGCAATGCTAAAAGTTCCTGTTTTAAATCAAAGTGTGCTTTTGTTTGCTAGGGGGAGGGGAATTCCATATTGTGCAAACATTACATGTTCTTCCTAATTTGCATAGTGTGAAATTCATTAATAATTATCTGATTTTTCTTTTCAGTGGTTGCACTTGGTACTAAACTAAAGTTCAGCTGCAAGAACTCAGACTTCAGCCAATCAACAGGCACTTGCCACAGACATGCCTAAACTGTAATGGAAAAATGGGAAATGCTTAGTTTGATGGGCATCATGAGGGAATATGTTTGTTTGCTTTTTTTAAAAATACATTGCCATTGTGTGCTTTATTCAACATTTTGGGTGGCAATGAATTAACCAATCAGAACTCATGCTCCTGAAGGATATTTTAATCTTTGTATAACGCAATGTTTGGATGGCGGAGAATGTGTTTTTCATTACAATTATTGATCTGTTCTATTTATCTGCTAAAACCTAAAGCATTTAAACTTCAAACTGCTTCTTTTAAAAATGGATTTGTAGATGCAGACATGAGGTCAAAGCTGAGATCTGCAGCTGAGGAGAATCAGGATTAAAATTTTGGGGACATCGTGTTTTAAATGCAAATGTAATATTCAAACTAGTGAACATGCAACAGATGTCTGACTGCTGTCCTTTGTCATTAATTAGGTACTGAAAGAATGGCACTTATAATTGCTATCGTTTATCTTAAAATTATAATGGTATGGATATTAGTGGTTTTTGTAGAGCTGTATGCTTAATATAATCAGAAATATCAAATTACTTTTGACAAAAGCTATCTGGAAATTAAATACGAGTATATGGGCAATTGCCTTTTTGTGGAAGCTCTCAATATGACTCAATTTAGTTTTATTCTGTCATACATGTGGGTTCTTTATTGCTAGTCCCTTATTATTCTTGACAATGATGAAGTGTCTCTTGAACCATTGAAGACCAGCTGCTGTTGGGGCACCCACAATACTGTTAGATAGGGAATTCCAGGATATGGATCCATGAACTGAAGGGACAGCCATATACTTTCAAGTCAGGATCGCACAGGCTTGGAGGGGAAGTTCTAGGCGCTGACACATCAATGCAGTTGTCTTTTTAGGTGGATGTTAGCAAAGGAGCCTTACAGAATTGTTGCAGCATGTCTTGTAAGTAATACTTATGAAACCATGCCTCATCTAACTGCATAGTGGTAGACAGTTGTGGTTCAGTACAATATAGCAATATGTAATTGCATTTTAATCTCAAGAACTACAATCTCCACACATTTCCTGGAAACAAGGACTTACATAAAAATACACTGACAACTATATATCAAATTGTGAAAGGGAACTGCTTATGCACTCGCTCAGAGTCTAAAGATGATTCAGGTACCTGACTCATTTAGATTAAATGGAGATCCCCTATCATCCAGAAACAAACTCAGCCTTTTAACTAAGCAGGATGCCCACGTGTTAAGTTCAAGGCATCTGTAATGATCTTGTAATCTCTCCAAATTAGCAACGTAGACATTACTAGTCACTTTACACTTTGACTTATTTACAGATATACAGCTAAAGATAGGACCAGTTTTTAAAATACAGAATTATTAACTATAATGCTAAAATGGTCTACCGTACATGCACAAAGGCGGCCCATAGTATCAGTGGGTCATGATCGGTCACAGGAAATATCAGCATGTGTGCTGTTGGCACCACTTCACCATGGTCACTTTGCCTCTGTGCCTGCATTTCAGCTGTTGGCCAAGGGAGGAGCCCGCCTGTTCCAAACCCCTCCCACACCTGTAGGTCTCCCTCGCTATCACTTCATACAGGTTTAGACTGCTAACTTTGGATAGCCATTGCACAATGCTGCAGCATGGGCTTCATTCTGCAGTGACTCTTCAAAGGCCTCACGATCTGGCCTCAATATTCAATACACAACATTATTCAGGCCACCAAGTTCTGGGTTACAAGGAATCTCAAGCAGCACCATCTCAGAGTGGCTGCTGCTTTCTGTCATTTCAGAAAGAGCACATGCATGCTCTTTGCACCGCCCAGAGGCATTTACACCTTTAAAATAGGTTCTGACCTTTCAGAAATTCCTGCAAACAAAGGTTATTGGTTCTCTTGAGTATCCTAACGAGGAGCATAATTCACTCTAATGTAAACTCACCTTTTAATTGTATTATATATTTCCCACAGATTGCTTACAATACTATCTGCAAAATTCTGTTTTTTTTTAGTCAAACTAATACTTCTAAAAGGAAAAGTTGCATTCAAAATATATTTTTTCATAGGATGTGGTATTCCTGGTAAGGCCAGCATTTGTTGTCCATCCCTAATTGCCCTTGAACTGATAAGTTAAGAACCAAATACATAGTTTGGCTTGTATGTGAATTGAGATCTGTAGCTAAGCGAAAATTTCCTTCTCTAAAAGGTCACTGAAGAACCTGAAACAATAACTCTGATTGTTCTCCACAGATGCTGCCACACCTGCTAAGTTTTTCCAGCATTTTCTGATTTGTACCCAAAAGAAGTGTTGAATAAAGTGGCTTAGCAGCACATTAAGCTAGAAAGTGATTTATCACAGCTCTATATAAAAAAAGAGAGGGCCCAAGTTCAATGAGAGGGAGACTTGAGTGAGATGGAGGGCAACTGAGTATATTTGGGAATTTGATGCAGAAGGGAAAAGGGATACTTTAATTTACTGAAAGGGCTGAGTGAGGAGTCTACTGGTGGGCAGCAGAGGTGTTTTTGGCCTTTTCCCTCAGTTCACTGGTGGGTATTAGAGGCTATTTCTAAATTGCTGAGAATTAGAAAAGCATATTATTTTTATGTCCAAGTGGTGCTACTTTTTAAATTGAGAACCACAGGAATGAAGGAAAATCAGTGCCAATATAATGAAGCAAAATGTAATCCAAGGCAAACTGATGTTGATGTAAGGGAAGTAAATTTTTAAAAAAGCAACTCAGTTCAGCTGTGTGAAACGTGACCTGTAATTTGTGGGAAGTCACTGACCCTACCAGTGATGTAGATGACCATAGAATCAGAATCCTTAGTGTGGAATCAGGTCATTCTGCCCATCGAGTCTACACTGACCCTCTAAAGAGGATTGCACCCAGACCCACCTCCCATCTCTGTAAGCCTGCACCTCTCATCGCTAATCCACTGATACCTGCATTTCCCTGGACATGATCGGCAATTTTGCATGGCCGATCCACTGAATAAGTGCAGGAAGTGATGCATCTACAAGGCAGCAAATTACATATTTGTAGATGTATGGAAAACAAAGGAGAATACTGATGAATAGAAGGGTTCACAAAATTTATAGAGAATGATAGCATAGAAAATAGGAAATGAATAAATGAATTCAAACTGAGGGAGAAAGTAATGAAGTCTAACTCAGGGTTACTAGGTATATGTGCATGCACATGAATGCATTTACTGGAAATAAGATTGGTGAGTAACAGGTGCAGATTGTTAGGTGCAAATATGAAATGGTAGTATCAGAATGGTTCAAGGAAGGGCAAGATTGGGTGTTAAATATTCCTGCAGATTACAGAAATTCAGAAAAGATAGAAAAGGAGGAGAGGTGGTTGTGTTGGTAAAGGTTTGCAATCCAGTGCTGGAGAAAAAGAACGTCTCAGAGGGTTCAAAGACATGAATTTAACTAGGGCTAAGGAACAAAAAATGTGCAATTACATAGACCAATTAGTGATATGAACATATAGAAAAAAGTCTGCAGGGAAATCGCAAAGAGACGCAACATTATAATTTAAATTTGGATAATCAAAGGCATAGCAAGTACTCCTACATTTTGTTCAGGGGAATTACCTCCAAAAGTACATGTTCAGTCCAACAAGAAAGGATGCAGGTTAGTTAGAACTGGTTCTTGTAAATGAGGTGGGCCAAGTGGATCAAGAGTCACTGGATAACATTTAGGGGACAGTGAGGTCATAAGGTTTAGCACAACGTATACATGATCAAAGGGGAAAGGTTAAGACAAATAAAGCCAGAGTTCCCTGGATGACAGAGAAGAAATTAAGATAAAGAAAAGTGCACTTACAACAAGCATCAGCTAGAAAGTACAATTGAGAATCAGGAGGAATATAGAAGGGTCAATGGAGATGTGAAAAAGCATTTTAGAGTGGCAAAAAGAGGAAGTGGGCTGATTTTTGACCAAAAAAATGGATTTCCACTTGCAGGCAGATGGAATGGCTGAACTTTGCATCCCTCTTTATTGCGGTAGGTGCTACACAAACCATGACGACAAAAGAAACTCTTTTCTGAGAAAGGTTCAAAACTGATAAGGGAAAAGTGTTGAATAGTCCGAAAGTTGATAGGTATTGAGACCAGATAAGATGCATGCAAGGTTGTTGAAGCAAGAGTCAAAATTGCAAAGGCATTGACCATAATATTTCAGTCTTCCCTACTCTCATGGGAGGCACAAGACTGGGCAATTGAAAACATCACAGCCTTGTTCACAAAGGTTGTAAGGATAAGCCTAGTAATTTATAGTTGAGTCAATTGGCTAGAAAGCTCCTAGAAACAAGTATTGGTAGAGACTTAGTCACAGGAAATAAGGTGGTTGATCAGGAAGAGTCAGCAGAGTAGGCAGACAGTTCCTAGATAAAGTTCAGTGCAGAAAATGTTGAGATGAACATAGATAATAAAAAGAACACAATTCTAAATAGGGGAGCAAGGGTGTACAGATCACTTAAGTTGGCAGGACAGGTGAAGAATGCTATTAATAAAGTATACAGTATCCTGGGCTTTATTAACAGGGTTATAGAGCAAAAGAGCAAGGAGTTGAAGCTAAACGTTTGCATATAGTTCGAGGCGAAATGTTATGGGAATGATGTGAACGCATTGCAGGGAGTTGAAGAGGTTTATAAAAGTGGTTCCAGAAATGAGGAACGCCAGATACTAGGGTAGGTAGATGGGAGAGGCTGGGACTGTTCTCCAGAACAGAAGGAGGCCAAGAGGAGATCTGAGAAAAGGTTTTAAAATCAAGAGAGGGCTGGATAGAGTAGGTAGGAAGAAACTGGTCACATTCATAAAAGATCAAAAATGAGAATGCACAGATTTGAAGTGATTTGCAAAAGAAGCAAATGCAAGGTGAGAAAAAAAACTTACAATGCATGACTTGAGTCTGCAAGGTACTAAGCAAATTTAAATGATTCAATTCAGACATTGGATGACAATTTAAATAGAAAAAAAACAAAGTCAAGGGAAAAGGAAGAAGATGGCACTAAACCATGACACTTACTTGAAGCCCATGCAGACGTAATGGGCCAAATGGCATCCTTTTGTGCCATAGCATACCTGCACTTACTGGGATTTGGACAGTTATTGCCCGCTGCCCTGAGAAGGTAATGAGTTGCCTTCTTGATGTGCTTGGATTATACGGATATCCAGTGCTGTTAAGAAGGAAGTTCCATGGTTTTGATTCGGACAGTGAAGGAACTGTAATAAAATTCTAAGGCTTGGATAGGAGCGTGAAGTTGTGGCATTCTATGGTTTAGTGCTGACATCTTGTATATTAATATTGAAATGACGCTGATTAAGAATATAACCCAAAATGGCATAAAAAATAGACAGTTATCAAAGTACATAGTTAGACAATCAGGTAAAAAATTCAGAACACTATCTTTGGGGGAAAGAAAGGAATTTCGACTTAATGGGTTACTTAATAAATCTGCTGTTCATTCCTATGTGGAATAAGCAACTTTTATAACGTCTCAAATTCGCCATGAGCAATATCACAAGAAATCCATTTTAAATAAAAATCATGCATGTAACATGCAGACTAGATACATGCAAAGCTTTGGCCATATTTTCTGCCTTATCTGTCTATGTACTTATGCCAAACTTAAATTGATGTATTTTGCCTCAGTTTTCTCACCTTGTCCCCAAGGTTTATGATGCTGGTTTTCTCAACATCTGTCTTTGGAGTGTTTAAAAACAGGTATATTAATAAGTGAGCTTTTATTTTCACTCCCAAGTTCCTTAAACCACCTCTTCTTTCCTCCAAAAGCCACCAGAACATTTTGCCCTCTGCTCCTTTCATATCGTATACTCAATGTTAATTAATACCATGCCTGAATAAATTACACATGCATTTCACTTCCATCGATTAAAATTAACGTGTAATGAACTTGAAACAAAAGTTGTTGCCCACAGCAAACATCAGGTCACTTTCTATGTTTCACAACTACACGAATAATGCATATTACTTATGTGCTTTGCAAACACCATCCCCCAGAAATTTTTTAATAGATATTTTTATTGAAATTTGGGGAGCCCAAGCGTAGGGACACTGGGTCCAATCCAATCTCCGTACCCAAACTCTTTGTCAAGGCATTCGCTACTCTTTCCCAATACCGACAGATCTGATGGCATGTCCACAGACAATGCATGAGAGTACCAACTTCGATTTTGCATTTAGGACGCATTGGAGATGCTCCTGCCTTGAACTTTGCAAGTTGATCATGTGCCATGTGAGCCCTGTGAAGTATCTTCAATTGAGTAGCCTGAATTCTGTTACAGATAAAAAGCTTCCTGGCAAATGTGGTCGCCCCACATTTCTAAGATCTCGAAACCTAATTCTTGACTCCAGGCTTTACATAACGATTCCATGTCCTTCGATACTTTATTGCATAGAAAGTGGTAGAGAGTAGTGACCGAGGGTGGACCCAACAGCCGAAACACTCACCTTTCTGTATCTGATTTATAGGGATTGATTGTCAGTGTGGTCTTCTTTTGTATAAAGTCTGGTATTTGAAAAATACCGAAACAAGTCTTTGCTGGCGCAAAAAAACTTCTGGCACAACTGCTCAAAGGACATCATGACCTCCCCATCGAACAGATCTCCGAAACAGGAGATACCTCTGGACTCCCAGATTTTGAATATAGCATCGGTCAGCCCTGGCTGGAATCCCAGTGTTCCCACTGTAGCAGTATAAGGGGAGGTTTTTTTTGCAGGTTACCCTCATCTTGTCGCATTACCCTCTAGGCTTTGATTGTATTTAATACAATTGGATTTTTAAAATAATCCATAATAACTCTCATCTTGTCCATAAATAGTAAATTGATGAGGAGACAATTTGCTTGGGAGGCCTCAATATCTAACCAGATTGATTGTGGGTCACAAGAGACCCAAGCAGTTACATAAGAAAACAGGGAGCTCAACTGGTAACTCTTGAAATCCGGAAAGTCCAGCCCTCCCCATACTTGTGGGAGCTGCAGCTTTTCTAATTTGATAAGGGGTCGTCCACGACTCCAAATAAAGGAGCCGAGCCAACCATAAAGTTTACGTAGCACCTGTCTCGGCAGCATCAAGGGGAGCATTCTCAGAGTATAGAAGATGAGGTGAAACATTCATCTTAACTAAGGCTACTCTACCTAGCCAAGATATTGGGAACTCTTCCCAGTGTTGAAGGTCCTGTCTTATTTTCTCTAATAAGTGTGTATAATTGGCTTTATATAGCTGACCAAATGCCTGAGTAATGAAGACACCCAAGTACAGAAAACCTTCTAGTGACCACCGACAGTGAAAACAGGATCCGTCAGAAACTTGGACATACTGGCAAGGCATCCCAATGGCATGGCCTCCGATTTCACAAAATTGATTTTGAAACCTGACAACATACCAAATAAATTGACCACTTGAATTAAGCGGCACACAGATGTCAAGGATCACTGAAGAAAATTAGGACATCATCCGCATAGAGAGTAATTTTGTGCTTGCCCGATCCAACCTCCGGAGCCATTATGTTAGGGTCAGTTTGTATAACTTCTACCAGTGGTTCAATCACTAGCGTAAATAATAATGGTGAGAGAGGTCATCCCTGATGACAACCTCTGCCAATGCTAAAGCTATCCGAAGTTAAACCGTTGGTGATCACTGCTGCTTTGGGATTATATAACAGTGAAACCCATTTAGTAAAGACCTCTCCAACATCAAACCGTTTCAGTGTATAAAAAAAGATATGGCCATTCTACCCGATTGAATGCCTTCTCTGCATTGAGGGAGACAACTAAACCCGATATTGCTCCCATATTTAAGACTCTTCTAATGTTATTAGTTGATCTGCGACCCTTTATAAACTGTGCCTGGTCCTCTTTTATAATGAATGGTAAAACCCTCTCCAATCTTAATGCTAACATTTTTGAGAGAATTTTAAAATCCACATTTAACAAGGATATGGGTCTATATGAACAGCAGTCTTCCGGGGCCTTTCCCTTCTTAAGAATGAGAGAAATATTTGCTTCTCTCAACGAAGGCAGGAGGCAGCCCTGACTATGTGAACGGTTATGCATATTTATAAGAGGCCTGGCCAGTACCCCTATGAATTCTTTATAGAACTCAACTGGTCCAGGCACTTTGCTGCCTCACCGCTTCCTGGGTTGTCAAGGGGACATTCAAGAATGACACCTGCTCAGAGGTTAGGCCCGAGAAGGCCAGATTTTTAAAGAAAGACTCCATCTTCCTTGTAGTATCCTCACAGTCCTGCGACTTATACAATTCAAAATAGAACTTCCTAAAGGCTGCATTGATCTTTTAACTATTACAAGTCAGGGTACCAATACTCTCTCTAATAGACGTAATGGCTTGGGGAGCCTTTTTCTTTCGGGCAAGGTATGCTAGATACCTGCCAGGCTTGTCACCATATTCAAATAGTTTTTGCTTCACGAATAATATCTCCTCTTTGCTGTTTGAGTAAGTGTCATGTTCAAGGAGATCCGCTGTAGTTTAGTAATGGAGGGACTATCAACATACGCTGTCTCAGCTGCCTTTAGACGAGCCTCGAGCAGACGCTGTTGCTCTCATCTTTTCCTGATTGCAGAAAATGAGATAACCAAGCCTCATGCGTATGACTTAACAGTCTCCCACATTGTTGAGGGGTTACTGGCCGTGCTGAAGTTGATATCCCAGAAGGTTTTAAATTCCTGCAAAAAATATTTGATGAACTTGCTATCCTTCATAAGGGGCCCATATGCCAATGTCGGGGACCTATCCCATCACTAGTCTTAACCTCCATATATACTGCGGCATGGTCAGAAATAGTTATAATACTTATTTTAAAAGACAATATAAAGTTCAAAAGGATCGAGGGGACAAAAAAGTCGATTCTGAGAAGGCACTTGTGTGGGTTAGAATAGAAAGTAAAGTCTCTACCCTCAGGATGGAGACACCTCCACACATCTACCAGCCCCAACTCCCTATTCAGATCTGCCAGCTGCCTAGATCTCAAGGATATGCCCACAGAGCTCCTAGGTATTCGGTCCGCCTCTGGGTCAATGATACAATTAAAATTTCCCCCTATAATTGTATGACGGATACAGAGAGCCATCAACTTGGAGAACGCTTATATTACAAATTTAAAAGGGTGTGCCGGGGTGAGCAATAAAAATTCGAAGTCCCGTATTCCTCTCCATATATTAAGGCTTTAATCAATATATACCATCCAGACTCATTTGTTATCTGGCTTAGCATTTGGAAGGGAAGATTCTTCCGAATAAGAATGGCTACTCCCCTACTTTTTGAGCTGAAAGATGAAAAGAACATTTGGCTCAACACGCCCTGTTGCAGCTTAGAGTGCTCCTTATCAAGTAGATGTGTCTCCTGTAAAAGAGCTACATCAACCCTTTCTTTTTTAAGACTTGATAATATCTTTTTCCTTTTGATTGGTGAGTGGCTCCCCTGGATATTCCAGGTGTACCACCTAAACAAATGGCTAGCCATGATCACCCAGACAAGCCCGAGACCCACCAGGAGGAAGAACCCCCCCAAAAGACATTGAATACAGACCAAAAACAATTCACATATAAAAAACTCTTTGAAACAATTAAATCAAAACAACTAAGAACTACTCCTACATAAAAATAATATAGCATATTTAAAAGGACACTTTCCCCCTTGTTCACAGGGGGCACTACTATCTTCCGATAACTCCACCATAACCTCTCCTAGCTAGAGCCCTGCCCTGGGCCCAGGCATTACAAAATAGAGTAAATAAATTCCAGTATCTTATAGAACAGGAATTAAAAGTAGATGACCCACCCACCACCCCACACTATCACCTAGATACGCTTAACAAAACAAGATAAAAATATATAAGATTACAAAATTACAATCCCAGCAAGTATTAACCAACTAATTAAGGAAGAAAAATTCACCCAAGAGACATTCCCCAATAATCAAATAAACCGTGCAAACTATAGTTAAGAGACCAAAGACCAAAGAATAAGGAACGAGAGTCCCCTCCCCTACAATCAAGGGAAAGATGAAGAAAAGAAAGAGAGAAAGGAAGTAGGAAAGCCAAAGCGGGGGAAATAAAGTCATTATCCATACAGTTCAAGTCCTGCAATCTGTTTGAGAGCATCCAGGTATTCTCCTACTTTTTCTGGTGACCCAAAGTTATATACAGATCCTCCATGACTGAAGCGCAGCATTGTCGGATATCTCAGAATATTGAACATTTAAGTCTCTCAAATGCTTCTTCGCCTCGTCGAATGCCCTCCTTCTTGCAGACCACAACCGGAGAAAAAATCCTGAAACAACATTATCTTGGAGCCTTGTACATCATGGTAAGGGGATCCTTCCTCAAGGCTCTGGAGAACTCCAGCAGCATTTGTTTTTCCCTATAGTGTTGAAGGCAAACTAGTATCAAGCGGGGGGCACTGGTCTGACCTGGGCCTGTGCACAGCAATCCGGTGGGACCGCTCAATCCGCACCCAGCCCAGATTCCAATTTTAGCAGCTGTGGGAGCCACTGCTCCAGAAAATCCACAAGCTGACCTTCCTCCTCCCGTTCCGAAAGGCCCAGCAACCGAATATTTTTTCCCTCAGGGTGCGGACTCGCCACTCCAGAGCCCGGACCTGACCATGGATCACTCAGCAGCAGTCTCTGAGGCCGCGGCCCATTGCTCTGCCCCTCCGCCACACTGCCCGAGTTTCTCAATCATGCTTCTGCAGCATGACCGAGATCGACTCCCATCTGGACCAGGTCTCCTCGATGGATGCATCAATTTTCTCTCGGAGTTTAGCAAACTCTGAGATCAGGCTCGCCTCTGCAGATAAGTCCCCCCGGGGGGGTGAAGGTGAACTATAAGAGCCTTTGCCATTAGTCATTTTAACAAGCACCAAACTGTTAAAAGTTTGATGCAAAATGGCCAAGGGTGCTGGGCAAGAACTATTTTAAGTAATTTAGCAGGTGAGGTGAGTGTTGTCACCCCATTTTGCCCGGGTCCTGGGCAGTGCTCTGCAGATTCTGACCTGCTGGGTCGCCGCCATCTTGGATCTCCCCCTCAGAAATATTTTTAATGAATCATTTTCCAGGTTGCTGCCAAATCAATCACAGGATTGTTGAAAGTTTAATTTTCCCTTTTAAAAATTCCAAATTGCAACAAACATTTCAGAAGCACAAGTAAACTACAAGCAAGAATAAGCTTATATTTCATAAAATGATGCCAAATGTCTTGTGGTGTATTATCCATGTTCTCCTGCTTCACTTAAAGCTTCCTGAAGCTTATTTCAGGATTATTACAAAGGAATTCAAGATGAAAATTGCAAAATAGTACATTTATTTGATATTGTTTTATGTCCATACTGGATATAAAAAGGTACGGCTCTAAATCCTAACTGATCGTGTACATAAATCTGCGTAAACACCATAAATCAGCATGAAAAAAACTTCAGGGATTGTCTGTTTGCTCGTGCAATGACAGAAAATTGTTCAACTCACCATCATAATGTTTATTTCTCAACACCGACTGATCATTTCACTGTCTCACAGTTTTACATTATGCTCAAAAGAGTACTTGACAAATATCTTTTGTACAGAATTACTTCAGTCGAATGTTGCATTCAAATAACCTTATGAAGAAATGAGCAAAAACTCCAAAGTGTGTTTGTTAATTAGGTACTGAAAAGAGTCCCCATTTCCAGCCATATAGCACAGACTGCAATATTGTGAAATAGCAAATGCTGGAAGGTCACCATAACAATGATGTGATGGAAGCTTAATGCTGACTGTACATGCAAAGAAAATGGAACACAAAAATGCCATTCCCAGCATTATTAATAACAAAAGATCTCCAAGGGGAAAATAATAACTCTCAGTAATTAGAAAACTTACAATTAAAAAAACAAGTTTATTGTTTTATCATAATAGAGCATAGATGGACCAGAAAGTACTCATTGGTTCATTCAATCTGTACTGTGCGTGAATAAGAAGTAACTGAAAATGGCACCTTGTAGAACACAAGGTAACACAGACCCAGTGTCTTCATTGCATTCTGCATGGCTGGTGAAGTTTAGCATATGATTTATTAATAACTTTAAATGCTGCTAGCTCTAATAACTAAGCGAGGAATCCACCTTGAAAAGGGAAATGGGAACACTTGCATTCATAGTTAAAGAATTTAATATCAGAAAAACGAAGTTTTACAATTCAGTAAAATCTTTAATAATTGGATATAGAATTGTAACTTGACATTACCTGATTTCTTTTAACCCCTTAGTGGCTATGATGAGGTATTTATAAACAGAACAGAAATACAAATAAATACATTCGGTAAAAGACAACAGTTCCTGGGATGTGCACACATTCTGCAACAGCAGTGTTTAATGAAGTATATGGCACTATTGTCAGTATTCAAGGATCTATTCTAATGATGGGAAACCACATTTGCAGATTTAATAATTACAGAATACATAGATAAGAACTACTAACATGTGTTGCCATTAAGAATTTTCACCAATCCTTTTGCAAGATTTGATTTTCCCGATCTTTAAGTCCAACCTCATTTTCTTTTCGCAAGGTGCTCTAATTCTGTTCAAATAACTCTAAACTCTCATACAATTAAGAGTCTTATTAGTGTAAATAGAGTTCCATGGAGGTGTAGTCAAGACACATTTTCTTTACTAGGAGAAAGTGAGGACTGCAGATGCTGGAGAGCTTGGCACTGGAAAAACATAGCAGGTCAGGCAGCATACAAGAAACAGGAGAATCGATGTTTCGGGCAAAAGCCCTTCATTTACCGACGAGCTATCATTATGGGTAGGGCAGGAACTCCCTTTTTTAATTTTAGGGAAAGTGACAGAAGATTTGTGGAGACCAAGCTGTTGAATGAAAAATCTTTGTCTTAAACGTTTGAACATTTTTCTGGTGTTTTATCAGGTTTGTATCTGAAAACTATAGAACGTCAGAGATGCATCAACAACTGTTAAGCTCTTCAGATATTCCAAAAAAAGTACATCTTACATTATATGAACAACTCAAACATTCAACAAGTTCATTTCAAATCTGCAATCAGGTGCACCTTTCTGTCATCACAATGAATTTTGGTTCTGCAAAAAAGGCAAGTACTGAAAAATTTAACAGTATGCCACTTTCTCAAAAACAAAATGAACAACGTGTAGTGACAGCAAAAATAAATGAAGAAGCACCATGAGCTGTAGCTGTCAGTTTAAACACACAAGGGAGATCCAGAGGTGCAAGTATTGTTTTACTATGCTTAAACAAAACATCAAAAAAGAAATATATTAAACCAGAGATATTTTAACTTTACCAGCATGAAAAGAAATTTAGCCTTCAAAATATACAGTTCCTTTCAATTCACATTTTTTTTCCCTGCACAATTGTACCAAAAGTGAAAATATAAAATTTATCAACTTGGTATATTCTCGGAATACACAAAGAGATTTTTTTCTACTTTTAACTTTGATACTGAAATCTACTATAGTCAGAGTCAATATTTAAAAGATATAAGAACGTCTATAGACAAACATTAGTCGTTACAGTTTGCAAAATAAATGGGTACTGTATGAAAGGTTGCAGAATTACACATTCAAAACAATCGCCATAGAATTACATAGTAGAATGAATTATTTCCAAACTTCATTAGTGATCACTGGTCAAGAATTACCCTTCAAGGTACAACTATTCCATAAAATTACAATGCTTCAATAATTCTTCAAAATGAACTTTAAAATATTCTAATCTCTGTTCAACTCTGCAAATAATCTTATTTCAAGACAGAACATTTATAATGCACAACTAAATTACAGCAATCTCAACCACATGAAGTTATCCTAGAATTGTAAACTGTCAATGGTAAGAGATCACGATATGGAACTGAAAAATTAAAATAATTAGAATTTCCCTAAAGGAGCACAACACACATTTTATTAACCAAGGACCAAAGTACTCTCCAAGCGTGCCCTCATGAGTATGCCCTATTTTAATTGCTCCATCATTGGTGATTATTAAGCTCTGTAGCACTTTTTCTACACCTCTATTTCTCCAGCTCTTGGGCATTTGACTTTATATTGCCTGAATTGGTTTGGTTTCATGCTTCATTTTTATAATGCTCATTTGAAGTAGATTTATTAAATTAAGGTGATATACAAATTGATGTTATCACTAATCGTCATCAATACTATAGGCTGTGTTTTAAGGATTGGGGATTATAATAGAACCACTGTAAATGCTACCCTCAGGACAGCAAAGTCAATCAAGAAAATTCTGTGTCTACCTTCAAATATCACAGGCTAGAAATTAGTACGAATTATTGCTACCTTTTAGGCATAAAATAGTTCACAACCCACATCATTTTAGCCTGCGTTCAATTACATTGGTTCCCCCCCTTATTTTAGACATATTTAAACCTCTCGCAAATATGTTAGTATTGAGACTCAATGTGTGCAGAACAACCATTTTTCAAAATTCATACTTAATGAATGTGGGAGATATTGGGTCTAACTTGCTCAGGATCCTACAGACATCCAATTTGCATAAGAAAATTTGAGGAAAAATTAAAAATAAACCTTCCTGTGGAATGTTTTCCCCAGCTACAAAATTATTGTTGCTGTCTCTTTGCGCCTACAACATATATTGCTTCTTTTCTCGTCCTAGATCTAAACAGCAGGTCACTACCAGCAAACAAGTCAGCCCAACAAAGACTCAATCAATCACTGGAGTTCAAGTCAAGGTGCAACCAACACCAGAATCTCATGCAACTATCTAGCTGAGACCCAAGGGCCAAATTCGTTCAATCGTTGGACCTCTTGGTTTAGGGGTATACTGGCTGCATAATTAGGTCTAGACTAAATATCCACTCCAAAGACTATAATTAAGAAATAAAACTCTATATTGTAGGCACAACTTGCAAAGTTCACTGACAGTTAAGAATGTCAGTTATCACTTAAGGGTCTAAGTTGAATTCTAATTCTTGACAATTGTTTAAAATTGCTAAGCTTACCTAAATTGGCCATTACATTTTGTGACCACCTGGATCGGGAAAAACTGTCCTTGCAAACAGGTAGTTCCAAACAAGCATTCTTCAACCAGAGAAGACTATCACATCAGAAACCAGATTCAATTTTCAGAATTGCTTTAAAAAAGATAAAATGTACAGGTACAAAAATAACTTACATGAGTAAGAGAATACTACACTTTATCATAAAGGAATTGAATTCAAAGGGATTGAAGTTATACTTCAATTGCGTAAGATTCTGAGTAGACTAAATCTGCATATAGTTTTGGGTGCCACATCCCAGGAAATGATTAAATTATGAAGGAATAAAGCCTACACAATGATGAAGGAGCAATCCGATCAAGTTATTTGAAAATAATATTATTTGAAAAACTTTGGGACATAGGTCTCTGCTCCCCACTCTGTAATTGGATTTTCAACTTCCAGACCAACAGACTGCAGTCAGTAAGGACAAGCGACAACACCTCATCCACGATAATTCTCAACACTGGTGCCCCACAAGGCTGTATATTCAGCCTCCTACTATACTTATACACACATGACACTGCAGCCAAATTCCACACCAAATCAATTTACAACTTTGCTGACGACACCACCTTTGTAGGTCAAACTTCAAACAACAACAAGATGGAGTACAGAAAGGAGACACAGTGCTAAGCAGTATGGTGGAAAGACAACAATCTCTCTAACAATGTCAGCAAAACAAAGGAGCTGATCACTGACTTCAGAAAGCGGAGTGGAAAGCACATCCCTCTCTACATCAACGCTGCTAAGGTGGAGGTGGTTGAGATCACCAAGTTCTTGGGAGGAACGATCACCAACAATCTGTCCTGGTGCATTCATGTTGGCAAGGAAGCACATTGCCTCTACTTCCTCAGGTGGTTAAGGAAATTCGGCATGTCAATAATGCCTCTTTCAAATTTTTGCAGATGCACCACAGAATGTATCCTATCTGGATGCTATGGCAACTGTTCTTTCAAATATTGCAAGAAACTACAGAGAGTTATGAACACTGTCCAGTCCATCACATAAACCAGCCTCCAATCCATTGACTTCATCCATAATTTCTGCTACATTGGGAAAACAACTAACATAATCAAAGACTCCTTGCACCTCATTTACACTCACTTCCACCCTCTTCTATCATTCAGAAGATATAAAATTTTGAAGTCACATTTGAAAAGATTCAAGAATAGCTTCTTCCCCCACTGTTATCAGACTTTTGAATGGACGTCTTAATATTATTGCTGATCTCTACACCTTGGCAACCCTATACCCTGCACTCTGTTCCGTTATTCTGATGCACTTGTATAATACGATCTGCCAGTAAAGCACAGAAGTCAACGTTTTTCACTGTAACCCAGTACAGGTGACAGTAACAAATCAAATAAAATAATGAAATATTTAATGGAAACCTTTCTTGGAAAAATTCAGAACAGGGTGCATGACATTAAAATTAGTGCTGGTCCATTCAGAGGAGATGCAGAAAGCACATCTTCACTTAACAAGTTGTGGAAATCTCCAATTTCCTCCCTGCCAAAAAGCTATTCAGCCTAGGTCAATGATACATTTGAAACTGAGATTCACAGATTTTTGATAGGTAAAGGTATTAAAGGATATGAAACCAAAATGGTCCAAGTGAATGACAAATAACAGCTTGAAGGGTTGAATGACCTCTTATTGTTCCGAAGTAAACTACATAAATGTCTAGATAGGAGGTACTCTTTATTCAAGGAGGGGTTTCAACTAATAATTTTTCAGCATTTTTACCTAGAACTACTGTAAATAAGTGCTATTTTCGGCTTTTATTGCATTTTCTTACCTTTACAAGACATTAATCAATGTTGTATTTTGAAATAGAAATTATGATACATTAAAATTAAAATGTAAGAAAAATGAGTTATAAAAGTTGTATTCATCCATAGGTGATAGTACTCGACTTCTTTATTGATACAACAAACAACATGGCTAATAAAGGGCAGTAAATGTTGAATAATTATTTACCATTAGGTAAGGAAAATACTAAGTGACAAACTAATCAATGTGTGAGGGATCCATAGCAAACCACAGGAATGGGGAGATTTCCACCTCAAATCATGAACTTTTGAGCATATACATTTAATATGTCTTAAAGTAAAAGTAAAAATAAACACCCAGAGCTCTGAAAATGGAGGACCTAAAACCATTTGAATGACAATGGCATTAATATTTTTCCACAAATATTTTTGGTTTTGTGAGGAATTAAATGCCGAGTTTTAAAATAAAACTACTAAATGCTTATGAAAAATTCTCAATTGCATTAATACAGAAGATGCAAATAGTTTTACACTATGCCAGGTAAGCAGCTAAAGATATTTCAGTGACAAAGGAAAACTGAAGTAAAATGAATATAAAATTGTGATTGATTACAACATATATACTTTAGTGTGCAAAATTATTACAAAGCATTTTCAAATGACTATATTTAATATCACCCCTTTAAACAACTGGATGGGTTTCTTGTAAAGTTTAAAATACTATCAGCCATGCTCATCATTATTAAATACAAATCAATACGTAAAATTCAAATTAGAATTGAAATTCTTCATTAAAGGCAACAGGGCTAATGCAGTCTGAAACACAAACAGGTTTTAGCAAGACAAATTGTAGTGTCATCTTCAAAATACTATGTTGAGCCTGTGTCAGATTAAATTATGAAAACAAGCTTTGAAAGAGCTTAACACACTTTGCTTTCAAAATTCTGGATGCATGCTTTGGAATGTGCAATGCCATGGTTACATTATACTCAAGAGAAGGATGTCTAGATGACAATCATTGTTGATTAGTTACAAAAAAAATGATTATAAGCTAAGCTAAGGGCATTAATGCTTGAATTTTCTGCAATCCGACATGGAGCTATTTTAAACAAGAATCCAAATTCTGCTCAGAAAACATCCTATTTCAGTCTCTCTAAAACATTTCCAGTAAACTAAGCTGGTTTGATTATTCATACCATAAAACAACCAAACAACTCCTGCATACAGTTAGCACCCTTCCAATATAACAACAGCAGTAAAAATTCTGTATTTTAACCTAAGTTGGAGGGAAAACAAATTAAGATTGTTGATTCTTTACCTCATTATCTGTGCTTTTATCTACTTTAAGTCTCTTACAATGTTCTAAATCTACAAAGTATTTTAAATGCACCAAAATAAACAGCTTTGTCAAAAAAAACCTTCAGTTCACCATTTATATTAGGTGATTATTAACACTGAACAACAAAAAAATGCTCACTTCATTACAGAAGCATTCACTATGTCCATTGAATTTTCCTTCATTTAGTCTGGAGGTCACCATTTTAATGCAGACATTTTGTGGATTTGAATTGGTACAGGGTTTGTGGTCTTCATCTGTAGTGTTTTCACACAAGCACTTTATGCCAGAGTTCGCTGTCTTGGTTTAATCCTTGGATAAAGCTGTAAAAGGAACAACAGAAGGAGTCAATCAACTTAAAATGTAGTTATTTTCCTCATCAGAGATATTTTGATGCAGCTTGGTCCAAATGGATCCCACACACTACTACTGTGCCATGAAGTCCTAACAAATTAAACTCTCAGTGCATTTCCCAAATTGTTTATCACTCATTAGCTTATGTAGAATATTAAATCCAGAACAACTATGGAACCAAAGCTAAATTATACTCATGAATTGGTGTTGGTTGATGGAACAATGCTCAGCAAGTGCCATCAACTTCAAGAAGGATACAGAAAGAAAAGCAAAGAAAAAATTACTTACACAAGCTACGCTTGGTTCTGCTTTGGTGCACTGGAGGCTGAGGGGTGACTTTATAAAGAATGAGGGACATGAATAGTCAAGGTCTTTTCCCCTTGTAGGGGAGTCCGTGTATGGGAAACCTACGAGGGCATAGGTTTAAAGTGAGGGGGAAAAGATTTAAAAGAGATCTGATGGGCAACATTTTCACAAAGAGGTTGATGTGTGCATGGAATGAACTGCCACAGCAAGTGGTGAAGTCTGGTGCAATTACAATATTTAAAAGGCATCTGGACGGGTATATGAATTGGAATTGTTTAGAGGGATATGGGCCAAATGAGACTAGATCAATTTAGGATTTCTGGTCGGCACGGATGAGTTGGACTGAAGGGTCTGTTGCTGTGCTGTATGGCTCCATCTTCCAATAGTAGGTAATCTGCAGCCAATTAATGCCCAAGCATAGTGGGGGGGGATTCATTTTCAGAGAATATACATTAGGTAGCAATTATTTATTATATATTAAACTTCAATTGAATATTGAAACCACTGATGTTCACAACTACCATTTTGGTTCCCCTACACTAGTTGGTTCCCTTTCAATATTTCACCACAATAAATTAATAACATCTCAAAAAAAAACAGGTCTTATTCTTGGAAAAACCTACACCAAGTAAGTTGCGCGGCACATATCCTTCCCCATCATTTAGTCGTGCCCACCACCATTCAATCTCAACTTCATCTTCTCGCCGGATAATTGACATACAGTCTCCTTCCTTAAATGGTAACTCATCTTCAGTTTGAGATTCATAATCCCACAGACCATACACTACTCCTCTGTTCATTATGCCCATTTTCTCTTGCACACCTGAAGGAAGAAGCGAACATATATTTCAGTAGTTTTACTTCCCTACCAAGCCAATTACAGGATTAATTTCCCAGAAACATTTCATAGGCTCCTGATACATGGATCACAACTAGACAGTCTCAGTTCACAGTTTAAGTCAAAATTCAAACACTTCTGCTGGATTATTGGAAATGAAAATAAAGCTTCTAAAGTGCAGAAATCCAACATACGAATGCTTAGAAACAAAATAAGAACATTATCAGCTTCTAGTGACACAGAGCGACACTGAAGTATTACAGTGGAATTCCAATTACTTATTGCTATTACTGGAAAAATACACATGCAAGAATTGAACATGAACATTGGAATTCCCTTGGGAAACATTTACATTGCAAGTTCCAATATAGTGTGAGACTGTCATGATCCCAAATGATGTTAATACTGGACAAGCCAGACCCTAGAGTCAGGACTGGCTTGAGAAATAAGTTTTATTTTTCTTTTCATTTACCGTGGTGATTACTGAACATATTCACAAGAGGCTACCAATTATTTGTAACAAAAGAACAGAAAAGTTTATTAAATAAAAGAAAAATATTGTATTACACAATGTAGCAACTACTTGAAACAATCTTATTATGAATATCAGAGAGAAAGATTGAACTCTCTTACAACACTGCAGATATCAAAATCTCTGAAAGGTCACCGTGCCATTTTGCCAAGACCCCTTGCTCAGATGGCAATGTTGTTTTTGGTTTCCGTTTGGAAAACTTTTGTATTCACTCAATGCTATTTCCTTTCATTATTGCCTCTTCTGGAGACCCTGAAACAAACTGAAATCTCAGCATGCATTCCTTAATCTATATTCTTAACAGCCTGATAGGATGTCTTGCTCATTCATGTTTTAAAGTCTTCTGATTCTCCAGCTTTTCTTATTAACTTCGAAGGCACTCAGGACTTTGCTTTAGCCATGACTGCCTGCACACTGCTAAATTAACAGCACTTCTGCTGTTAAGAACCTCTTCTCTGGGATTGAACCTGTTTATTGGCTATGCTTCAGGATTGTTCTGACTTTGTGCTAGTGGATTCCTGTCACATGACTTCTGCCTTTTTTAAAAAAAACTATAGCACTGAATGTTCACCTCAAGAATTTAACTACCTCATTAAACAAATAAAAATTTCCAGGCTTACTTGCACCACACAAAATCCAATAACATTGTTCTTCTTCCAGTAAGTCAAACATAAAGCTATTCATTTTCTTCAACTTCAAAACATAAGTTTCCAAGTAAAACCATGAATCTTCATTACACCATATATTAAAAAGCCTTTTTAAAAGATCCAAGTTCCTGCCAACGGCTAAAAAAGCATCAAGAGCAGTCATGTACTTGTTAAGGGAAACAGTATGGACCAAGCACACATGCACAACTGTTCTTGACGCTTTACATGTCACTTGGAGATAATTTTTAAAAATAAATACTTTTCATGTTGGTGACGGTTCCTTTGAGGATCAATGGTTAAGAACATAAGAAATAGAAGCAGGAGTAGGCCATTCAATGAGATCATGACTCATCTTCTCCTTCAAAACCATTTTCCAGCACTACCTTAATATTCCAAGATTTCTTATGTAGAAATCTATTGATCTCAGTCTTGAACATACCCCAAGACTGAACCTGCACAGTTCTCTGGGGCATTTTCAATGATTCAACCCTCTGCGACTGAAGAAAAACATCAACTCACTCTTAAATAGCCTGTGTCATATTCTGAGACCCTGTTCCCTAGCTCTACAGAATACCCAACAAAAAGAAACACCTTTTCTGCAGCCTCCCCCCTCCCATAAATTCCTCTAATTCATACTTGAAGGAAGTAACCACTCTGCTCTAAACCAGCAAATTTCCTCAAGACAGCTCTTCTCCCCCAGCAATTAGTTTGGTGCACCTCTGCTGCACCCCTCAATGGCAAGTATGTCCTGAAACAGGATGCACTCAAATGCAGTGTGATAGCTTTATTCCTACAATCAAATCCTCCTGTAACAAAATAAGTCACAATATAATAAGACATTCTCCTGAACACAGTGAGCTAACAGCACTCAAATCAAAGCAACTCAACATTACAAGACTTGGTTGTGGTATTAGGCACACTTCTAACATGTAATGAAAGGCTACTTTGTCCATCATGTCATACCCATTTTGCATCTGTAATATGGGCAATTTCAAGAAAGGCTTATTAACCAACAGATAGACAGCTCAGACAATCCAAAGTATTCTTGCATAATGCTCATGAAGAACAGCTACCCAAGTTACAAAGAACCATGGGTATTGCTTCAGTCAGAAGTAGTTAATATACATGAAACCACAAAACAAAATAATAATGTGCATTGAGATAACATATTTGGCCCATGGAATGTACTCAGAAATGGAAAGAGCAGAAGCAAAAGTGTCAAAATTGTTGTCTGAAATTGTAGAATAGTGGAAACAAGAAATCAAGACAGAAGACAACTATACTATGGAGTAAGGTTTCAGGAAGAAATAAAGAAAAGCAGAGTTGTAACAACAGTCCATCAAATACTACAACACATACCATATAGAAACTGAGAGCATTGGATATAACCCTCCTCCATTTCCTCACATTTATCAGCAGCAGTCTGCAGGTCACTGTAGGTTGTAGCAAATACTGCTGCTCCAGATTCAACTAGGAACTTGCAAACTTGCACATTATTACAGGAGGCTGCACAATGCAAAGGGGTCCTAAAGAAGGAAATTAAGAGTTAGTGATATTTAGTAAACTCAAACATGTTTTAAAGATTCACTTTTCTCACAAGCTGTTGCTCAATCTGAAAGAAAAAGATAAGAGAGGGTTCTTAACACAGTCATCATGAACAGTATCTGGAATCATCAGGTGAGACACATTAAAGTATTCCCAATCATAGAGCGATGCACAGAGTACCCATTGCGCATGGGTTGGCTCCATTCAATTAATACTACTCTCCTGCTTTTTATCCTTAATAGCCGTGAAAGAAAGCTTCACGTTTATACTCAATTTCTTTTCAATGTTCCTACTGAATATACTTTCACCATATTGCTATTCATTCCAGATCATCCCATGGAAACATGACTTCATAATTCCCGCCAGTCTGAAACATAAGAGGACACTAACACCTTATTCTTTTTCACCCTCCATCAATTTTGCATCGTGCCAATGGCTCTTTAATTCCAATGTTTTAATTTGCCAATTATCTGCTTTTTCAGTCCACATGTACCATGAAGAACCACCTTCCTCTAATTAATCCTTTCTGTTGTTTCAAAAGAAGATTTACAAGGATGTTGCCAAGGTTGGAAGATTTGAGCTATAGGGAGAGGTTGAATAGGCTAGGGCTGTTTTCCCTGGAGTGTCGGAGGCTGAAGGGTTACCTTATAGAGGTTTATAAAATCACGAGGGACATGGATAGGATAAATAGACAAGGTCTTTTCCCTGGGGTGGGGGAATCCAGAACTAGAGGGCACAGGTTTAGGGTGAGAGGGGAAAGATAGAAAAGGGACTTAAATGGCAACTGTTTCATGCAGAGGGGGTATGTGTTTGGAATGAACTGCCAGAGGAAGTGATGGAGGATAGTACAATTGCAACATTTAAAAGGCATCTGAATGGGCATATGAATAGGAAGAGTTTGGAGGGATATTGGCCTGGAGCTGGCAGTTGGGACGAGATTGGGTTGGGCTATCTGGTCGGCATGGACAAGTTGGACCAAAGGGTCTATTCCCATGCTGTACACCTCTTTGACTCTATAATTCAATCAAGCTATTCAAACATGATTTACCTCTAACAAAACTTGAATGCTTTTATTTTTAGACTTTGTCATGGATTGTCTCTGGAAGTTTCCTAATCACTGATGTCAGGCTGACTGACAGGTCACTGCTGGGTTTACCTTCTATTTTTGCACAGTGACGTAATATTTACAATCCTCTATTGGTTTGACCATATTCTCAAATTGAAGAAAAAACTGGAAGATTGTTATTAGAGACCCTGTAATCATTGCCCTTATGTCTCTCACATAAGTAAGATGGATCAAATCAGTCACTTCCATCCCCATTTTCATTCACTGGATAGAAACATGGCTGGCTAAGCCAGGATTTATTGCCCATCCTTAAATTTCGGCAGGAAGGTGAACTGCCTTCTTGAATCATTGTGGTTCTTGTGATATAGGTATACCAACATTGCTGTTAAAGGATGAATTCCAGGATTTTGACCCATCAACCAAAGAGAATGATAACTCATTTCCAAGTTGGAACAGTGCGTGAATTGGGGGGCATTTGCAGGTGGTGGTACTCCCCTTCACCAACAACCTTTATGCTTTACATGGCAGAGTTTGCAAATATGGATAGGCACCGTTGAAGGTGCATCTTGTAGATGGTACATACTACTGCATTGCTGGAGGGACTAAATGCTTGTATGGTGCCAATCAGGGTGCTGCTTTGTCCTGGATAGTGTCAAGCTTCAAGTGTTGTTGGAGCAGCATTCATCCAGGCAAGTGGGAGAATTGGATCATATTCCTGACTTGCACTTTATAGATGATGAACAGACTTTATGGAGTCAGGATGAATGTTACTTGCCACAGAATTCCTAGCCTCTGACCTGCTCTTGTAGTTATATGGCTAGTCCAGTTGTGTCATCATGAGATGAGACAATGCTGTCAATATACCAGTAAAGAAGTAGACAGTTAATACATAGGACAGGACAAATATAAAGAAAGAGTACTTAAAAGATTGGTCACCCTATGGCCAGACATCTTCAGCTGCTTCACCTTGTCTCCACTGTAAAGTCAGAAGTGGGGTGATACAGTTCGGTGTGGACATACTCAATTCTTGATAAGACTTTAAAATATTCATTTAATACTTCAGCACTGCTCTCTGTATCCATAAGTGATCTCCTTTCAGATCTCTAATCACTCTAACCTTCTTGTGACTATCTTTTTACTATATTGCAATTTATAAGAGACTTGTGGGTTCTTTTTCTGTTAGCTGATAATTTGATTCTTTTTTAAATCTACCCTTGCACTTCTCTTATTCAGCTTGGTAATAATCTTACCACAGTCTCTCGAGTTCTTCATAGTCAATGATACACGAACAGTTGAAGGATACGCGATCTCCAAATCCTAAACATATGGCCTCATTCTCCTAGATTAGCTCTTTTTTTTTGCCATGTTAGAATTTCAGATTACTTATTTTAACCTAATTTGATTATTTTTCATGTTAATATTTTTATGAACACAAACAAAATCTATGTTTAGGCTACATTATTTTTGAGGTGTACAAAGTTGAGGTTTGTGGGCAGCACGGTGGCAGAGTGGGTTAGCACTGCTGCCTCATAACGCCAGAGACCTGGGTTCAATTCCTGCCTCAGGCAACTCTCTATGTGGAGTTTGCACATCCTCCCCGTGTCTGCGTGGGTTTCCTCCGGGTGCTCCGGTTTCCTCCCACAATCCAAAAATGTGCAGATTAGGTGAATTGGCCATGCTAAATTGCCCATAGTGTTAGGTGAAGGGGTAAATGTAGGAGAATGGGTCTGGGTGGGTTACGCTTCGGCAGGTCGGTGTGGACTTGTTGGGCCGAAGGGCCTGTTTCCACACTGTAAGTAATCTAATCTAAATCTAGAGCATAGATACTTAAGCTGCTATTTAAAGGTGACTCAGTATTTTACAGTAGAAGTCTGTATTTCAAGACAAAACAATAGCAGGCTTTTAGCTACACAACATTTGAACGACTCCATTTCAATAGCAAGCTTGTCCTAATTTGGAGAAGAAGTGAAATTGGAACTCTCAAGGACACTCGTAGCACAGCTCTTTCACTGAATGATGTGTCTCTCAGACAAACAACTTTGTAAAAAGCTTGTAAGCAATGACCTCAATATTAGCAGATTTTATTTTCTCCCTTACAAATGAGAAGCAAAAGTTAACGTGATTAAATTAAATACTCCAAAAATTCTGACAGTGTACACCAAAAATAAGTTGGCCTTAAGTACAGAGTTTAAACTACATTTTAGGAGAAGCAAAAGCTTGTTTCTCTATCGAATTTTGATTGGTAAGTGCGCATACATACAGACAAACAAATCTAAAAATAATCAAAATCAAGTACAGTTTGGACACCTTGGAAAAATCAACTTGTGAGCATGAACAGTTGGCTTCCATGTACCTAACTATTAAAATGTAGGTTTTATTATCTGGAATTGTTTAATGGTAGAAACGGGCTTTTTAAACAATTGTACATGCTTTCGCCCAAAATATTAACAGTGCATAAAAATTACTTCAGCATATTTTCAATAATGAAAAGATATCACAAATATGTCAGGAGATGGCTTTATTAACACACAGGTAAAATTGAATACTCTGTAAGTTCAGCAATTCTGCCATGAATCCAATTATGAAAGCCACCATCTGTTCAATTCGGCAATAATTGTAACCATAAAATGAGTGAGGTGTGTGAGAGTAACTGAAGGAAAATTCAAACCATATGCAATAACTAAAAGAACTATTTTCTCCAAATATATTTTATTTACCATATTTTATATCTTCAAGCACTACCTATTGTTTAGAAATTCAATGTAATTCTGTTAAGCTACTGAGTTTTCTGATAAAAAACGTATTTTGAGAAACTGTCCCCCACAATGCTGAAAGAACATACTCCAGTTGTTGTACAAAATATGATTATACACTTGGAATTAAATAACCATGCGACTCAACAAACATCAACCATATTTATTTTCTAACTCACCATCCATCACTATCTGCTGCATTAACATTTACCCCAAACTGTACTAAGAACTTCACAATTTCTGTGTGACCTGCACAGACAGCATTATGTAGGGCTGTAATTCCTTCATCATTTGGTTGGCTAGGATCCTCCACCTATACGAGAAAAACAGATCACAAACAATAATGGACTGATTTTTTAAAAACTATTATTGACAAAAATTGATTGTTGTTGCGCAATCACAATCATTAGTAACAAATGCAATGCTCCTCGGTTACATACTTGACATCTAGAACAATTTCCAACACAATTCAACCACAAATTAGAGACATCTGCATTGTCCAGATAAATTGAGAAATAAAGTCCAATTCAGCAACTGTTTTCCAACTGAGTTCTTCAACATTTTGAAAATCAGTTCTGAAAAATTAGCATATAGTTTACAGCTTTTCCAAGAATGAAACTAATTATGTGCATTAAATTCATTCTAAATCAAGTTGCCCACAATGCTCCTTATTCTGTCAAGTAGGAGTAAAAGACTCACATGCAAATAATACTTGGCAGGAAACCATCAAGCATAAAAGGTAAACACTGGGCTGAGTTTTCCAGCCCCTTGTGGATGCAGCGAGAGGCTAAAGGATATCATGGGTAGATGGGAGTGGAGTTTCCACCACCTTTCCGTTACCATGACATTTTATTAGCAGTAAGAAAATGGAGGACAGTTGTCCTTATAGCCTCTTGCTGCCACTGTTGGCACTTTTTGAGTGGTGGGTGAGCTGTCTAAATGTCGAGAGACCATCCGTGAACAGCAGTGGTTCAGGTTTGGGGGTCTCTCCTGGCATCCTTAGCCCACGGAAGACTGCATGGCAACACTGACTGCCCTTCAGTAACACCACCTGTCCTGTTTTTGCTTTGTTGGGAGGATGGCATTCTTCTTTAGCATCCTCCTCTTCAAGGTGCAGTCCCAGAAGTGACCACAGGCATTGGCAGCGATGCCAAAACCGTAATCTGCCAACTTTGTGATTAGCCAGCAGTTGCAAGGAGTGGGCAGTTGCCCTTTAAAGGAATAGCTGGGTTGAGAACTAATTAGTTACTCAACGAAGGGTAGATTAAGATTGCACACCCTTCATGTTTACCCCCACACCCTTTGCCATCAACCCAGCTTCACAGCAATTGAGCAGAATCCCTTCAACCCCAAGAATAAAACAAAGCCCTTTGTCTGAATTTCAGTTCAAATTGTTCCAGATCCAGTAAAACTGGATAGAATGAAAATTTATATCAAGTGACATCAAAGGTCATAACATACCTCATAAATAATGCGCTGGACTAGATCAAATTCACCTTCCAGAGAAGAATCAAGCAACAGTGCTAGAGGATTGAACTTAACTCTCATTCCATGACCAATACGTTCCGAGCCTAGCTTTTTCAGATTTGTCCTCTTTCCCTGAAACCAACAAAAACAAAATAAATTGGGACATGAACAACTAGGCAATTAACTATACTTCTGCCCAAAGGGTCTAGTGCAAGACATAATTTGGGCTCTCAGCAATAACCAATAATACGCGCACGAGATACTGGGGAGCTTTTGTTTATTTCCTTAGGAGATATGAGCTTTGCTGGCTGGTCCAATTATGTTTTCATATCCCTGGTTGCCCTTCAGGTATTTGTGGTGATGGTGAGCTGCCCTTTAGAATCACTGTAGCCTATGTGATGTAGATACACGCACAGTGCGACTAGGGAGGGAGATCCAGAATTTTGATTCAGCAAAAAATGAAGAAGTGGCAACATATTCCCAAGTCAAAAAGTGTGGCGCTAGAAAAGCATAGCCAGTCAGGCAGCATCCGAGGGGCAGAACATAATGTTACAAGATTAAATTGTGTTCTCTCTCTAGACATTAATGTAATAGTAAAGAGTTTAGCTGCACTCTGTCTCAGTGGGAACGACATTCATGCAACAATGCGGACAACTACCATTCCATTTAAACAGCCATTTGCTCCTACTCCCCCTACTATTATCAACTTAAACTATCATTCAATCTCTTCCATTACGAAATGCTTTCTAGTCATCCCCTGAAGCTTGGTATATCACACCGACATTGTCTTGGAAAATCACTGAGTCAGGAAATCATTTGCATACCGATTTCCCAGATTTAGGGCATTTACATTATCTCAGAGGATGGTCTCATCATACCATCATACCTGGGGTAACATGTGACCATGAGGGAGTGGCTGAGGGGTTTTCTTGAATGGCACGTGACTGTGGGAGAGTGGCCAGAGTAACCGTGAGCATGACCAACTGACCTCTATAAAGGGGATATGTTTTCTTTGTTCAGGGCCTCACTTTGACTAGACTTTGTATGCCTGTGAAGTGTGTCAAAAGTGGTCACCTAGCTTGTACAAGCCTTAAAAAACTTGAACTGTTTGCATAAGTTGGTGTGTGTGAATTGCATCTCCTGTATGAAACCTCAGGAAAAGAACCTAACAAGGAGAGTTAACGTTTCGAGCATAAGCTCTTCATCAGAAACATAGGACTCTGATCTCCAGCATCTGCAACCCTCACGCTCGCCCCAATATATTCCCAAGGCAGGAGGTGAATGTCTTGGAGGGAACTTGCAAGTATTCCATGTAACAGTTGCCCTGTCTTCCTAGATGGCAGTGGTTGTGGATTCTGAAGGTGCTGTCTAAACAATACTTGATAAATTTTTGCAGTGCACTTGTGCCGGTGGTTGAGAGAGTGACTGTTTGTAAATATGTTGTCAACCAAGCAGGTTTATTTTTCCTAAATGTTGTCAAGTTTCTTCAGTATTGTTGGAGCTGCACTCATTCCATCACATTTTTCTCTTGGAGTTGGTGGACAGGCTTTGGGGAATCGAGAGATGCAGGATTGAGAGCCTGTGACCGGACCTTGTAGCTCCAGTATTTATATGGTTAGTCCAGTTCAGTTTCAGATCAATGGTAAACCTAGTATGTTGATGGTGAGGGCTACTGCAAAGGTAATGTCACTGAATGTTAAGGGGCAATGGTTGGATACTCTATGGTTGGTGACAGTCAGTGTCTATTACTTGTGTGGTACGGTTGTTTGCCACATTACTCCCCAAGCCGAGATATGTTCAAGTCTTGCTGCATTTGGGCATGGACTGCTACAATATCTGAAGTGTCACAAACAGTGCTAAACATTACAGTCACCAGCAAACATCCCCATGTCTGATTTCGTAACAGAGGGAAAGTCATCAATGAAGCAACTAAAGATGATTGGGTCTAGGACATACCCAGAGGCTCTCCTGCAGAGATGACTGACGTCCAAGAGACACAGTCATCTTCCTTTGTATGACTCCAACTGGCAGAATGCTTTCCCTCCCAAACTGATTTTAATTACCCAATAAGCACCTGAGTTGACAACTCGTACAAATTCTCAGGTCTTCTCTTTTACGGTGGGGTTCCCCACAGATCAGGATGGGGATATTCCTAGAGCCTTCTCCACGGAGTTATTTAATTCTCCACAACAATTCATGATTGAATGTGGCAGGACCAGAGCGCGGCTAATGGTGGAATCATTTAGCCCTGTCCAGTACTCATTATTTATGCCATTCGCCATGCAAAGTTGCATTTTCACCAGATCAACACCTTGTATTCATGTATGCCTGGTACTGGGCCTTGGGATGCCCATCTGCACTCTTCATTCAAGCAAGACAGATTTCCTGACTTGGTAACACTAGAGTGGGATATGCCAGGTTATGAGGTTGCACATTATTTCAGTGCAAATCTGCACAAAGCTGATTATCCACAATATTTCGTAGGCATTTAGTCTTGAGTTCTCAATCTATTCAAAATTTATCCCAATTAACAGAACGTTACTGACACACCACACATTCGCGTGCATCCACAATGGGAATATAATGCTTCAACTCCACAAGGACTGTATGGTGGTCACTCTTACCAAACTGATAAAGTCACATCTGTCTGTAGCAGAAAAATTAGTGATGAGGCCGAGAATGTATTTGTCTCTTGTTGCTGCCTTCACCATTTGCTGCACATCCAATTCAGCAGCGGTGTCCATTAGAACTCTTACCAGCGCCATCAGTGGCGGTGCTGCCGAACCACTCCTGGTGATGGACATTGAAGTGGCTATCCCAAAGTACATTCTGCACCTTTGCCACCCTCAGTGTCTCCTCCAAGTGGTGGTCAACATGAAGGAGCACTTATTCATTATCAGAAGAAAGGGAGGTAATAGGGAGCATAAAGTGGTAATCGGAAAAAAGGTTTCCTTAATCATATTTCACTTGTTGCCATGAGACTTCTGGGGTCCAGAGTCAACGTTGACAATGTCTAGAGTAACTCCACCCTGACTGAAAACCATGACACCTTTGCTGGGATGGTGATGGTGCTGTCTGGGACAGTCATTCTCACGGAACCATAGCTCGTACTCATTAGCAAAATATTACTTAACTAACTAGTTTGAGAGTGTTCTCTCAATTTTGGCACTAGCTCCCAGAAGTTACAAAGGCCGACTTTGCAGGGTTGACAGGACTATATCTGTTGTCGTCGTTTCTGGTGACTATATCAATGTCAGGTTATCTATTGAGTTTCATTCCTTTTTTTGATTCGTAGCGATTGTTGCAATTAAATTGCCAGCGCGGCCATTTCAAAGGGTAGTTGAAGATCAATCACACCGTTGGGTGTCTGAAATTACAGTGGGCAGACGAGGTATTTCCTTCCGAAAGGACATGAGTCAATCAGATTTTTTTTTAATAACAAAAATCGACAACATTTCATAGGGATCGAGAGTTTTAATTTCAGACATTTTTTTCAAATTCAAATTTCACCATCTGTCGTGGTGGAATTTGAACCAAAGTCATTTGAACATTACCTGGGTCTCTGGATTACAAGTCCAGGAATGGTATCATGTGCCATTGTCTGTCCAATCTTGCCCCAATAGCTCAAGAAGTTTACGTGTGAACAACTGAGCCCTACAAGTTAGTGAGGTCTGAACAGACTTAAGGTGTGAATTAAGATTGGCAAACAAAAATACACCTTAACAGCCCAAAGTTAAGAAGTGAAAACAATTGCCAAGCTATTTTATAAATTCAATCACTGTTCAGTGACCATTGTTGGAAGAGTGTGTGGGTGGTATAGGGCAGACCAGATATGCATATGAGTCAAACTGATGGTGATGTTGTCATATAATGCTTCCATTCTCTACCTTGGTCAGCAACAAGCAGCTACATTTATGCAGAAAATCTATGGTAGTAAGACATCTTCACAGGAGTGCTATCAAACAAGACTGAAAAATTGAATGAATCATGGTATGTCGTAGGTCAGTATCTCTAAAACGATACCAGTGACTCAAAGCTTTTAGTGAAGGTGATGGTGAGGAAAACAAAACCAGAAGTTACCAATTTATCCAGCAATCTTTGAAAATCATTTACGGGATGACCACCAGACTGGTAAGCAATGAATCATGGATCAGAAATTCTGATTCTTATTCTTATTTCATTTGCATGAGGGAAGGAGGATCATGGGAACCCATGCAGCTTCTCTTCCTAGCCACACACCACCCTGACTTGGAACTATATTGCCATTCCTTCACTATCACTGGATTCCAATCTTAGAAACTTACAAACAGCACTGTTGATGCACCGACACCATATAGTCAGCAGCAGTTTGAGATGGATGGGAACTAATTTCTGGCCTTGCCAATGACACACTCTTCTCATTGAATAATAAAAAATATGAAAAAACTTGGGAGGTGATAATGTACACAATATATTTTCGACTTTATAAAATTCAGTTTTCTGTGGCATACTTTTGAATAAGAGTTCTTTGTATTAGAATAAAAGGAAAACATGTCAAATAATCTGAAAGGTCCTACGCCATAAATTAGAAAAAAGCAAAAAAAAAGTGTTTTACAGACTTATATGTCCAAGTTATATTGTATGGTTGTACATTTATATGGGATGATCATTGGATTGAAAAATCCATTCTGTGTTACATTCCATTCATGGTTTTATTTTGCCAGATTCTCCATCATGGACCGGCGGCACGGTGGCTCAGTGGTTAGCACTGCTGCGTCACAGCACCAGGGACTCGGGTTCGATGCAGAGGCTATATGGAGTTTGCACATTTTCCCCGTGTCTGTGTGGGTTTCTTCCCACAACCCAAAAATGTGCAGGCAAAATGAATTGGCCATGCTAAATTGCCGATAGTTTTGGGTGCATTAAATATAGGGTGGGGGAATGGGTCTGGGTGGGTTACTTTTTGGATGGTCGGTACGGAATTGCTTCCACACTGTAGATAATCTAATCTAAAAAAAACCTGTCAAATTCCATTACTTGTCCATTATGGCAGTGAAGTGAGATTCCACCATACAATGTCTCTGTGTTGATCATATTCTTCTGAAGCGTTTTTGGAAAAGATACTGAATGCAATACAGTTGATATGGTTTACATGAACTTTAGTAAAACCTTTGACAAGGTCTCACATGGAAGGCTAGTCCAAATGTTAAGAGCCCATGGAATCCAAGGCAGTATGGCAAACTGGATCCAAAACTGGCTAACAAACGGAAGGCAAAGAGTCATGGTGAAGGGCCATATTTGTAATTGGAAGCTTGTGATCAGTGGTGTTCCCCATGTTTTGTTTTGGGACCCTTGTAATTTGTTACTTACATTAATGACTTGGATGTGAGTGTAAAAGTTACAAGTTGTAAGCTTGCAGATGATCCGAAAATTGGTGATGATTTTGATAGTGAAGAGAATGTTGTCAGTCTAAGCCTGGTAAATTGGGCACAGCAATGGCAGATGGATTTATTCCTGATAAGTGTGAGGTGATACATTCTGGGAGGTCTAATGAAGGAAGGTAAAGCACAATGAATGGTCAATCCATTGGGAGTATCGAGGAAAAAAGGGTTCTTGGTGTACAAGTCCATAGATCCCTAAAAGGTCTCAGCACAGGCAGACAAGATGAAAAAAAAAGGCATATGGGATGCTTGTCTTCATCAATTGGGGAAGAGAATATAGGTGCAAGTCAGTCTTGTCACAACTTTATAAAACTTTGACTGTCACAAATAGAATACTCTGTGCAGTTCCGGTTGCCACACTATTGGAAGGATGTGATTGTTTTGAAGATGATGCACAGGAGACCCGGGGAGGGGGAGGGGAGACGGTGGCTCAGTGCTTAACATTGCTGCCTCTCAGCATCAGGGACCCAGGTTCAATTCCAGCCTTGGGCAACTTATCTGTGTGGAGTTTGCTCATTCTCTCAGTGTTCGCATGGGTTTTCTCTGGGTGCTCTGGTTTCCTCCCACAATCCAAACATATGCAAGTCAAGTAGATTGGCCGTGCTAAATTGCCCATAGTGTTCAGGAATGTGTAGGTCAGCTGCATTAGTTAGAGGTAAATATAGAGTGGTAGGGGGTCTGGGTGGGTTACTCTTCAGAGGGTCAGTGTGGACTCGTTGGGTTGAATGGCCTATTTCCATGCTGTAGGGATTCTATTCTATTCTAAAAGATTCACTAGATTGTTTCCTTGGTTGAAAAAACTCAGTTACTATGACAGACTGGATAGGCTAGGTTTTTTACCTTGGAGTAGAGGAGGCTAAAGCAGGATCTGATTTAGGTATACAAAATCATGAGCAGCATAGACAGAGGTAGATCATGTGAATCTCTTTCCCACAGCAGATGCGGCTGAGGCTAGAGGGCATAAGTCTAAAAAAAGGAGCGAGTAGTTGAGTGCAGATCTGAGGATATTTTTCAACCACAGGGTGATAGATATGTGAAACATGCTGCCTGAGAGGGTGGGTGGAGGCAAGTACTCACAAAATTTAAGAAGAATCTGGCTAAGTACTTAGAGTCATAGAGGTGTACAGCACGGAAACAGACCCTTCAGTCCAATTTGTCTATGCTGACCAGATATCCCAACCCAATCTAGTCCCACCTGCTAGAACCCGGCCCATATACCTCCAAACCCTTCCTATTCATATATCCATCCAAATGCCTTTAAAATGTTGCAAGTGTACTTGCTTCCACCACTTCCTCTGACAGCTCATTCCATACATGTACCACAGCCTGCATGAAAAGGTTGCCCCTTAAGTCTCTTTTATATCTTTCCCCTCTCACCTTAAATCTATGCCCTCTAGCTCTGGACTCCTGCAACCCAGGGAAACCCAGCCTCTGATGCTCCAGGGAAAACAGCACCAGCCTGTTCAGCCTCTTCCTACAGCTCAAGTCCTCCAGCCCTGGCAATGTTCTTGTAAATCTTTTCTGAACCCTTTCAAGGTTCACAACACCATTTCGATAGGAAGGAGACCAGAATTGCATGCAATATTCCAACGGTGGCCTAACCAATGTCCTGTACGGCCGCAACATGACTTCCCAACTCCTGCACTCAATACTCTGACCAATAAAGGAAAGCATAACAAACACCTTCTTCACTGTTCTATCTACCTATGACGCCATTTTCAAGGAGCTATGAACCTGCACTCCAAGATCTCTTTGTTCAGCAACACTCCCTAGGACCTTACCAACAAGTGTATAAGTCCTGCTAAGATTTGCTTTTCCAAAATTCAGCACCTCGCATTTATCTGAATTAAACTTCATCTGCTTAAACTTCAACTGCCACTTCTCAGCCCATTGGCCCATCTGATCAAGATCCTATTATAATCTGAGGTAACCTCCTTCCCTGTCCAATTGTGGTGTCATCTGCAAACTTACTAACTGTACCTCTTATGCTCGCATCCAACTCATTTATATAAATGATGAAAAGTAGTGGACCCAGCACTGATCCTTGTGGCACTCCACTGGTCACAGGCCTCCAGTCTGAAAAACAACCCTCTACCACCACCCTCCGTCTTCTACCTATGAGCCAGTTCTGTATCCAAATAGCTAGTTCTCCCTGTATTCCGTGAGATCTAACCTCACCAACCAGTCTTCCATGAGGAACCTTGTTGAATGCCCTACTAAAGTCCACATAGATCACATCTACCGCTCTGCCCTCATCAACCCCCTTTGTTACTTCTTCAAAAATCTCAATCAAGTTTGTGAAACATGATTTCCCATGCACAAAGCCATGTTGACTATCCCTAATCAGTCCTTGCCTTTCCTAATACATGTTCATCCTGTTCCTCAGGACTCCCTCCAACAACTTGCCCATCACCGATGTCAGGCTCAATGGTTTGCAGTTCCCTGGCTTGTTCCTACCACCTTCCTTAAACAGTTGCACCATATTAGCCAATCTCCAGTCTTCCGGCACCTGACCTGTGACTGTTTAACTGTCAGGGCACAGTAGATGATGGATCAACTGCAGGTAAATGGGATTGGTGCAGTTTAGTGTTTGGTGGGAAGCAGAGACATGATGGCCTGAAGGGCCATGCTGTATGACTCCATGATGCTATAATAGAAGAGTGAAGGTAAGACCAAGAGATAACAATGAAAAGACAATTTCAAAGAAACAAGTAAAGAAATGCGCCAAATAATGAAGGAAATTTCTTCCTCCATTTCATTTGGACATGCAGATGAACTATATAAGATGAACTGCCAATTTTGAAATTATCCTGGAGCCCATCTCTATTACAATAGTGTGCTCCAAATGTTTAGAATTAAATGGCTTAACAGGTTTCACTGCAGCTAGCTATCTCAGATACAGCAGTAAGGAAAGTTACGTATACTGATCCAAGGAGGGGCCACAACAAACAAAGTGCAATTCAAATCAGCGATGTTTCTAAAATACAGATTTATCCACGCTGTTGTCAAAATGAGAACATGTATTTTTGTTCTCCCTTTAATGCTAAAGCTGTAACTAATACAGAATATTAAAGGAAGTGTGGACCATTAGCATATACATGCATCATTTCAGGACCATTAGATCACAAGCTAATGTTTTAAACAAAATTCTAGGCTATAGGTAATAAAACTTACCAATGCTAACAATAATCTAATTCCAAAACAAAGCATGATTTTCAAAAAGATCAATTCAATTAAACCTTTTTGCGTATTATACATGAACGAACAAAGCACAGCAATAACTAGTGGACAAAGGAGTTAAAAATATCAAAGCAAAATTCTGCAAATGCTGGAAATATGAAATAAACACAAAATACTGGAGAAATTCAGCAGGTCTGGCAGTAAAGGGAGAATCAGAGTTAATGTTTGGAGTCCGGTATGACTCTGCAGACTCTTCAGATTATTTTACAAATTAAGCTCAGGAGCCTTGAGGTCCTAATCAATGATCTTTTAATGAGCCAATGTTGGGAGACTTGACCCCAAAAGGAATTCAAAAGTGGCACTGCGTTAGTTGACTTCCAAAAAATGTCTGTTTTAGACAGACACATTCAAAAAGTGGCAAGGCATCCATGATGCCCCTGGCCCCACTTATCTTTCTAAGTGCCATACTATCTCCTGTCCAACGCCTGTGTTTTGTTTCATCATTGTCTCAGCCCCATTGCTTTGTCTCAGGATCAATACTGTTTCAGCCACATTGCATTTTCACAGAAACACTGCCAGCTGCATCAGCACCCGAGTGTCTTTAATCAGTTCAACTAATTTTTCTTTAAATATATCTTCTTGAATAAGAATAACAAAATTAATCTTAAATGACTACTATGATTAGTGCTTTTGAGGTGAACTAAAACTCTCTACCTCATTCTAATCCCTGGCTTACAGGTTAATGGATAATAAACCTAAGCTTCCACCTAAGAAATATACCAACTCAGAATGTTAACTGTTACTTTCCCCACAGATGCTGCCAGATCTGAGTTTCTCCAGCACTGCCTGTGTTTTTGTCTAAATCTTTCCATTTTAGAAGGTAAGCATGTATTCAGGAAAATGAACTGCATTTGCTAATTGGAAAGTTAATATTTTTGGAAATTTAAATGAAAGAAATAAAGCACCTGGTCAAAAATACAAATTGCATCGCTATCAAAATTATTTGTGCAAACTAAAATAAGATCAATTTATGATTTTAAATTTTCAGTAAAAATCTTAACAGTATGGACTACTCACAGGTGGCAAGATGGTATGTCCAGTAATTTCAGGTGCGCGCATATTAAAAGTATCATCTCCTATATTCTCATGTTCACCAGTAATAGGATATGGAGGTGGGGGGTATGGGGGATATTCGTCTGTTAATTCTTCTAAAGAGTGTGGGCTATCTTCACTTTGGTGCTCTTCCACAGAAGACAGAACAGAAGATGTTGGTATCTGTCCCTCCAGAAAAGAACCACGCGGAGAAGATGAAACGTGTTCTTCAGCATCTGGGGTTTCAGCTTCCTTCTTCAGAATTAATTCAGACTGATCTGAAGGAATATTTGTTACAGTTGTAGAGTCTTCCTCTAGTTTAATACCGTGATCTGTGCTTTCATCAACAACATTTGCTTCTGCAGATAAAAGAGCAGGCTGTTTTGGCTGGTAGAATGGCATTGGGCTACCAGTCTCCATAGCAGCCAGTGTCGTGCGCTGGTACAGCAGCTTCTGAATATTAGGTCCATTTGGTCCCTCTGGTTCTGTAATAGAGCTACGCTTTTTTAGTGGCCTGGGAGCATTGGACAGTTTTTTCCTTAATGCTTCCAAGTCAGCATCACTCTGATTTCGGTATGGATTGTACATAAAAGGCAGGAGCTTTGTAGGGCTCAGTGGTCGTGGAATGCGTTCAGTCTCCGAATGGTCTGCTGGAGATGCAGCATTATCAGTCTCAGAATCAGGACCATCTGGTTTATCTTGGTTCTTTGAATATGTACTACTAATCTCCTGGTCATTTTGATGTTGATTGCCTACGTAATTCTGAGAGGATCCAGGAATAACTGGTTTGCCATACACTGCAATTGACAAAATAACACAAAACACAAATTTAGAAATAGCCAAAGTTAATTTGATTTAACATTTCACTGAATAATTTTCTGCTTGCGAATTTTCCTCTTAAATTTCATACACTTACAAATAGGTTTGTTAAAAATGTGATACTGAAATGATCCCCATCATTTTGTTTTTTATCCAATGTTACCAATACACTATCCTGTTGTTGTTTGTCACAGAAGCTAGCTAACCTGCAGCATTTCCACCATTTCCTATTTTTATAGGGCCAACTTTACCATTGCAAACTCTGCTTGAACACACAAATAGCAGCAGTGGTGGGCCACCCTTGACAACCGCTGATCACATCATATTCTGTTCTCGCCCCAATAACCTGAAACGCCTTTAGTTCGAAAAATGTACCTATTTCTTTAAGTATATTCAGTGCTATTGCCTCCAGTCTTCTGTCAAAAATTTCACAGATTCATCAACCATTTGAGCCCTGTCAGAAATTTGTATGTTTCAAGAGATCCCCTTTTATTCTTCTCAATTCCAGTGACGACAGACCAGTCGACCCAATCTCTTTTTACAGGAACAATGAATTTGCTATCCCAGCAAAAGTCTGGTGAACTTGTTCTGCACTCCCCTGAACATAAAGTCAATTTTTTTTTAGGTAAAGAGACCATAGGGTCATAAAGTCATAGAGATGTACAGCAAGGAAACAGACCCTTGGGTTCAACTCGTTCATGCCGACCAGATATCCCAACCCAATCTAGCCCCACATGCCAGCACCTGGCCCATATCCCTCCAAACCCTTCCTATTCATATACCCACCCAGATGCCTTTTAAATGTTGCAAGTGTACTAGCCTCCACCACTTCCTCTGTAGCTCATTCCATGCACGTACCACCCCCTGCTTTACAAGTTGCCCCTTAGGTTTCCTTTATATCTTTCCCCTCTCACCCTAAATCTATGCCTTCCAGTTCTGAACTCCCCCACCCAGGGAAGAGACTTTGCCTATTTATCCTAACCATACCCTTTATGGTTTTATAAACCTCCATAAGGCCACTCCTCAGCCTCCGACGCTCCAGGGAAAACAGCCCTAGCCTATTCAACATGTCCCTATAGCTTAAATCCTCCAACGCTGGTAACATCTTTGTAAATCTTCTCTAAACCCTTTCAAGTTTCACAACATTGTTCTGACAGGAAGGAGACCAGACTTGCATGCAATATTCCAAAAGTGGCCGAACCAATGTCTTGTTCAGCCGCAACATGACCTCCCAACCCCTGTACTCAATACTCTGACCAATAAAGGAAAGCATACCAAATGCCTTCTTCACTGTCCTATCTACCTGTGACTCCACTTTCAAGGAGCTATGAACCTGCACTCCAAGGTCTTTTTGCTCAGCAACACACACTGTTGTTTGCTGGGAGGCGTTGTGCAACACAACTTCCTAGATTCATAGGATGGGGAGGGAGGTTTGGAGAAAGTTTTCTGCATGTAGAGTCCAAATATTATGTGCAGTCTACCATACACCATTAAAAGTAAAAACTGTCTGACAACAAACCCATCTTAACATTTCCACAGTTCTAATCTGAGCATCATACAGCATATGGATAAAAACATTTTTTTTTATAGAAGACGTTCGATCTTATGGGGAGATTTCCACTGCAGTATTTATTTTCTTAGTCCAAAAAAGATTTTAAATTCACAAACTCCATTATTGGACAAGAGCTACAAAAACAGCCAGAGTACACGAGCAAGAAATAATATGACTATCTGCCCAATCAGAAAGTATTAATCTAAACCACTATCACTTAACATGAAGACACAAAACATATATCTCAGAGCAAAAATCAATTGCTTAGAAATAACAATGTTGGGAATGGGAGAAGGGAAAACTACATGCTAACACCAGATCACAATGGAACCATCAGAAAACAAAATCCAAAAATTCAATTCAAAACAGCCAATAAATGAAATCTTCCTTACCACTTGTGAATTGAGGCCGTGTCTGTACTTTGGTCAATGCACTCTGAACAGCCTGTTGGAAGTTTTTGCCTGGTGCCTGTTGTTGTGTGTACATTGTGTAAATAGAACTTGCAGCCACTGTCTCTGGTTTTTTCAGGGGTTGGGGTGGAGGTTCTTTAGATGGTTGTGGGGTGAAAGGTCGTACTGTAGCGGCAGGTGGCGCCTCTGGAGAAGAATGAATTTGCACACTTGAAGCACAATGCTGTGGTCCTGAAGTTTGCGTTGGTTTCAGTTTATTGACTAAGGTTCCTACGTTCCCAGGCAACTTTTGAGTAATTGACTCAGGCTTATTCTCTGCTATAGCAGCTAAATTAGATGGTCCAAAATAAGGTAAGGAAATCTGTTTTGGTTTGGAAGGGACAGGGGGTGGTACTTTAACAACATTCTTGTTAGCAATCTGAAAATCAAAATTGAATAAAATTAGTTTACATAAAAATAGAACTTCAAACATTTTGATAAACGAGGATCTGGATTATTCCATATCTTTACTCATCTTCAAAACTTTGCATTTAGAACTGAATCATTTTACTCTTCACAAATTAGTCACTGTGCATGCCACAAAAGTCCTCTCCTGGTCACAGAATCCTCCCCTCACAGATTGAACCAGAACACCACCTAATGTGAGATCTTGTTAAACCTGATCTCTTATCGTCTCCAGTGTAAAGAGACCATAAGATGTAAGAGAAGAATTAGGTCAGTCAACCCATCGAATCAGCTTCACCATTTGATCATGGCTGGTGTTTCTCAACAACATGGGGACTCTCTAGTCCGAGGTACAAATGGATGTTTCTGTGGCCAGCAGCGAAAAGTCAGAATGGTGTGTTGCCTCCCTAGTACCAGGATCACGGAAGTCTCAGAGAGGATGCAGAATGCTCTCAAGGGAGAGAGGGGCCAGCAGGAGGTCATTGTACACATTGGAACCAACGACATAGGAAAAGGATGAGATTCTGAAGGGAGAATATAAAAAATTAGAGAGGAATTTAATAAGGAGATCCTCTGGAGTACTAATATCTGGATTACTCCTGGTGCAAGCTAGTAAGGGCAGGAATAGGAGAATACAGCAGATGAATGCATGGCTAAGGAGTTGGTGTGTGGGAGAAGGATTCAGTTTTTGGATCATTGGAATCTCTTCTAGGGTAAGTGTGAGGACAGATTGCACCTGAATTGGAAGAGGACTGTGACACTGTCAGGGAGATTTGCTAGAGCAGCTCAAGAGGATATAAACTAATAAAATGTGGTTGGGGAGGTTGTGGAGAACCCAATGAAATAGTGAGGAAAGAGATCAATCCGAGACTGATACAGTTGAAAAAAAGAAGCGAGTCGAACAGTTAGGCACAAAGCAGACAACAGTGTAGGGCTGATAATAAATGCAGTTTAATTTCAATGCAAGAGGCCTAACAGGGAAGGCAAAAGAATTTAGGGCATGGTTAACAACATGGGACTGGAATATCAGCAATTACAGAAACGTGCACAGGGATGGACAGGACTGGCAGCTTAATGTTCCAAGAGACAAATGCTACAGGAAGAACAGAAAAGGGAGGCAAGAGAGGGGGGGGGAGTGGCATTTTTGAAAAGGGATAGCATTACAGCTGTACTGAGGGAGAATATTCCCGGAAATACATCCAGGGAAGTTACTTGGTTGGAACTGAGAAATAAGAAAGGGATGATCACCTTACTGGAATTGTATTGTAGATCCCTAAGTAGTCAGAGGAAATTAAGAAACAAATTTGTAAGGAGATCTCAGTTATCTCTAAGAACAACAGGATGGTTATGGTAGGAGTTTTTAATTTTCCAAATATAGACTAGGACTGCCATTGTGTTAAGGGTTTAGATGGAAAGGAATTTGTTAAGTGTGTACAAAAAAATTTTCTGATTCAATATGTGGATGTACCTACTAGAGAAGGTGCAAAACTTGACTCTTGGGAAATAGGGCAGGTGACTGAGGTGACAGTGGAAGAGCACTTTGGGGCCAGAGACCATAATTCTAGTTTTAAAATAGTGATGGAGAAGAATAGACTAGATTGAAAAATTGACATTCTAAAGTGAAGGAAGGCTAACTTTGCTGGTATTAGGCAAGAACTTTCAGAAGCTGTTTGGGGGCAGATTTTGCAGGAAAAGGAATGGCTGGAAAATGGGAAGCCTTTAGAAATGAGATAACAAGAGTCCAGAGACAGTATATCCCCATTAGGGTGAAAGGAAAAGCTGGCAGGTATAGGGAATGCTGGATGACTGAAGAAATTGGGAGTTTGGTTAAGAAAAAGAAGGAAACATATGTCAGGTATAGACAGGATAGATTGAGTGAATCGTTAGAAGAGTATAAAAGAAGTAGGAGTATACTTAAGAGGGAAATCTGGAGGGCAAAAAGGGGACATGAGATAGCTTTGGCAAATAGAATTAAGGAGAATCCAAAGGGTTTTTACAAATACATTAAGGACAAAAAAGGTCAAGGAGGAGAGAAAAGGCTCCCTCAAAGATCAGCAAGGCGGCCTTTGCGTGGAACCGCAGGAGATGGGGAGATACTAAACGAGCATTTTGCATCAGTGTTTACTGTGGAAAAGCACATAGAAGGTATAGACTGTAGGGAAATAGATGGTGATACGTTTAAAAATATCCATATTATAAAGGAGGAAGTGCATAAAAGTGGATAAATCCCCAGGACCTGATCAGACATTTCGTTACTTTACTAGGTAACGTCTTCGGTGGGCCTCATGCGAAGCAATGCTGAAAATTCCTGCTTTCCATTTACATGTTTGGGTTTCTTTGGGTTGGTGATATCATTTCCTGTGGTGACTTCACCACTTTGACTGGGCCAACACATCCATCCTAGGGTAAGCCAAACAAAGACACACACAAGAATTCCTAGAAGCATCGGATTCTAACCGGAACTTTATCAACAAACATCAAGTTAGACCCCATCTACCACCCCCTAAGAAAAGGAACAGGAAGTGACTTCATCATAGGAAATTACATCACCAAACCAAAGAAACCCAAACATAAAAATAGAGAGCAGGAAATTTCAGCATTGCTTCACATTAGGCCCACTGAAGGTGTTACCTCGTAAGGTAATGAAACATCTGGAAATGAACCTTTCAGCTCAGCGAGCAAACCTACATCCAAAATTCAGAAAATAGCCTGTGCCTCTATTCTTCTTATTGCATAACCTTGCACTTTTCACATGGTATTCCATCTGCCACTTTCTTTGCCTGATTACTTATAGTGTGGAAACAGGCCAACAAGTCCACACCGACCCGCCAAAGCGCAACCCACCCATTCCCCTACATTTACCCCTTATCTAACACTACGGGTAATTTAGCATGGCCAATTCACCTGACCTGCACATCTTTGGACTGTGGGAGGAAACTGGAGCACCTGGAGGAAATCCACGCAGACATGGGGAGAATGTGCAAACTCCATACAGTCTGTCGCCTGATTCGGGAATTGAACCCAGGTCTCTGGCATCGTGAGGCAGCAGTGCTAACCACTGTGCCACCGCGCCGCCCACGACCTCCCTACTTCCTCAACACTATCTGTCCCTCCAACTTTGTGCTATCTGCAAATTTAGTCACAATGCTGACAGTTCCATCATCCATATCAAGCATAATACGAAGAATTGTGGTCCCAATTCTGACCCCTTAGAACACATTTCTCTACCTCTGCCCATATTTCAGCTTCCTCCTATTGGAACTCTTTTGTCACTGTCACGTTAAATTAATTCAGTTCATCGTCCATCCATTACTTTACCGAAACATCAGTTTGACTAAAACTTTATATTCCAACATTGTGCACTGTTTCTTTATTACACTTGTCCTCGCTTACCCTACACTGACTCTGACTGCCTCAAATCCTTGAATAGGTAAAGGTATTGGAGATAGGATGGTCAAATTTATTTACGGCTCAGGATTATGAAATGCAGATAACAAAGTGGAGCTGAGACCACAACTAGATGATCCATGATCTGACTGAAAGGTGCAGAAGGCTAATAGGCCCAAATAGCCTACTCCTGTGCTTACCGTCTTTGGTTTTACATCCTTCATCTTCTCTTCACATCTGTCAACCATTTTGTTCCATCTTAATTCTTAAATCTCCACCAGCCATATTTTGTTTTGTTGAACATTCTGTATCTCAAATTCTCATTGTTCTCACCACCTCATTACTGGCAGTATATCCTTCAGTTAGTTGGTTTCTCGACAATTCTCTCCAGATCCCTTCCTCTTAAACTCCCAATAGCTAGCCCTTGAATGAAGCTTTTGCTATTCACCTCTAGTGCTTTTTCACCATCTCACTATTCCTTTGACATATTCTGATCCATAAAGCAATTTGACACATTCTCTATATTTAGGATGCGATCTGTTCTGATATAATACATTAGTTCTGTTCATGTGCAATCCAAGAAAATCACGTAGTAGCAGCACCATTTAAACAAATGGGGCTAGCTTTGTCTAACAGCCAATACAAGTAAGGAAAGTTTTTGTTTTATAAATAATGGTCTAACTTCTTCAATTGGTTTATAACCAAATCAAATTGAAGAAATGCTTGTTATTGCAGAACCGACTACTATAAAAATAAATCTAAGTTCTTATTGATACTTCTTTAATGATCAAAATGCATAAACAATCTAAACAACAAAAAGATACTTATAAAACAAATAAGGTAGCTCAGTTTGATCAAGGGAGAAATTGCAATATCAAACTGATTAATGTTTTAAACTTCCAGAGTTACATCAGAGCAAGGGCAAATGTATTTTCTAATTATTCAGTCCCATAAGTTTCATATATTTATTGCAAATAAGATTTCAAAAAACAGGTCTGAAATACATTTTCAATTAAATAGAGCATTTCACTGAGAAAACTATTGTAGATTTGAAGAAGGCATTAACTAAACACAAAAATGCAGTGATGTGTAAAGGTTTGAAACTTCAGGGAGGTCCCTACTTAATGCCAACTAAACATAATTGTTACTTCATACAAAAGACTCATTTTGTCTTAATTAACACCCATGGATCCAACATGAAGTTTACTGAGTTCCGACTTTTACTCAAAAACCCAATTCTCTCAGACACAGTGGTAGTCCAGCACCAGAGACTCAGGCAAATTCAGAGCTGAATCTTGCGAATATCGGGAGTCTGACAGCAGAATTACACATTGGTTCTGAGCCTGTGCATGCTGATAGGAACTATATGAGGCACCTTTTAAGATAGTTGTGCAACGAAGGATAGTGGACAGACCAGGCAACATGACCTGCAACTGAAGGGTCACAGCAACGTCCAATGTGGAAAATAAGTGCTGCTGGAAAACAGGGAATCAAAGGAAGTAGTCTCAAAATGGAAGCGCCTATGAAGGTTCCCTCTATTAGCATTAACTCTATGATGAAAATTTCTTTGAGAGGTTTCCGTACATACGGTTGACTTTTCCAGAACATCACCTGTGATAGCCCTGGAATCCTATGAGCACTGCAGCTCTTTGACACTGCCAATTTAATTCAATCACCATGGCCTCTCAAATTCCTTGAGGTAGGGGCTGCTTTTGTCATGTCATTAGATTCCTGACCGGACAGGATATGCATATGATACTAGGAAAGTTACAGCACTGTTGGAGAACAATCCTTGATTGGGACCTTATTTAGCTTCATTACTTATCCATCTCGATGAGTTGCACTGCTGACTCTCTCAGCTGCAACTCTTCCCTTTGTCCAGTGTCCTCTATTCTAGCAACCGACATTGCAAAGTAAATGCATTCCCTTTCACATTTTCTCCTGGCCTGCTTCATGACAGGATTCTAGTCAAATCTCCCAGTTTCTCCATATCTGTCTTGAGAATACAATCCTTGATTCAAGGTTTTCATTTTCCTCAAGCGGTCGTTCTTTTTAAAATCACAGAATTATTACAACACACGAGGCCCCTATTTAGCGTACTGCATCTGCTCTTCAAGAGAACAATTTTGTTTCTTTCCTTTATGCAATCTTCACTTTTAAAGAACATCCAATTCCCTCTTCAATGAACCTGTGTCCATCTCACACACAATTTATTACAGATCACAACTACTTGATATGTAAAAATATTTTTATGTTGTTTTATTTTGCTTAATTCTATGCCCTCTTGTCCTCAATAATTCCAGTCATTGGAATAGTTTTCCTCCTTAGTTTGCCTGAATCTCTCATGATGCCATGATCAAATATCATCTCATCCTTCTCTTCAATCCATTTGTAAAAAACTGAACTTCCTCATCCCTGGGAATATTGTCGTGATTTTTTTTGATCTCTCTAATGCTTTCACATCTTTCCCAAAGCATATTATCAAGATATGAATACATCACACCAGCTGAGCTCTGGACAAGTTTAACACAACCTCTGACATAGAGACAAATAGCATGGCCAAATCAGCTTTTCTGTATCTGCATTCATAATATGGTAAAACTGAAACCTTCAAAGACCCTCAAAATTAACTCCAATATTTCCTGATTAGACTTTTGAACAATGAATTCCAGAATAACATGCCTTCCTTCATGATAGGAGTCTATTCAAATCTCCAAGTTTCTCCATATCTACCTTGAAAATACAATGTAAATAATCAATTCCAGACACCAGCTATTATTTCTTTTAAATTCATTCACAGGCCAAGGGTGTTGCTGGCTAGGCCAGCATTTATCACTCATTTGAAGAGGGCAGTTGAGAGTGAATCACATGGCTGAGAGTCTGGAGTTACTTTTAGTCCAGACAAGAGAAGGATGGCAGTTTCCTTCCCTAAAGGACTTTGTGAACCAGATGAGTTTTGTAACAATTAACAATCATTTCATGATTGTCACTAGACTCTTAATTCCAGATTGTTATTCAACTTAAATTTCATATTGTCATGGTGGGATTAAAAAACCAGGTCCACAGAACATTATCTGGATATCTGGATTAATACTCCACTGATAATATAACAAGACCATTGCCTCCCCTTAATACTTGTATGTTATACAAAAGACCACAATTTATTTACAAAAAGTAACTTGGAGTGAAATTAAACAAAGTACACTTGAGTAAGTCAAATTTTTTTGACTACTTTTAATGTTAAATTTATAGGGTTGAAGTCAAAATTCATACCGTATCATTTGGAGATCAATTGGGGCTCTGCTAATGAAAAAAAAGTGTTATGGTAATTCTGAAAACTCAGAGCAGAATGCATCAATCAGCAGACTGGAAGAACGAGAGCGGAGCAGAACAACCAGCAGACTGGAAAGCTAGAGCGGGACGTGACGGCCAGTGCACTGACACATTAAGAGTGATTTGTTGTCTGTGAAAAACTAGAATGGACTTTTACAAGATATATGGAAAATTCCAGGTTATGTGGCCAAAAATAGGAGGTCAAATTTTACATGAAATCAATTATTACCAGAGTATTACCTGGTCTATTCTCTAAACCCACAAACCTTTGTTTTCAGCCCCATTAACACAAAAGATAAACAGAAAAACACATGCAGAGATAAGGGATAAAAAAAAATCAAAATTGGTGAGGTTACTTTAGTTTTCACAATTGTTATTCCAATGAACAGATGATGGAATCTTGGGTGATTTTCTGAAATGTTAATCAGGTCACCTTTGGGAGGTGACTTAGATCAAGGCAGTTAGGCTTGGAGCTTTCAAATCTAAACACTAACATCAACACCCAGATTCCTTTTCCGCAGAAACTACCCAAAATGCAATGCTCTTCCCAGTGACAAAGCTCTATAGAACCTTATGATCATGAACAAACCTGCACTCAACTTACAGACCTAGCTTCACGAATAAACAAAAGTTTGTTCGGTTTGTTTCCTCTTTAACACATCTGTTACCCACAGTCCAAAAGTCACCTTTAGCTCACAATTTGTAGCTCATAGCTCCAAGCCAAAAATAAAACAAATAATGAAAAATTAGCAAGGGTTCTAGCACCTGTTAGTAAAACCCAAAGATGCTCCAAAAAACCTTTTTAGCCACAATATAGACCTGTTTTTCCCCCTTGTAATTTATGCACATTTGCATCCAAATTCCTCTGTTCCTTCACCCCCTTTAGATTTGTAATATTGTCCCACCATATTACTCCTACCAAAATACACTTCTGCACACACAAGGTTCCACATGGTAGGCTGATGGAGAAAATGCAGAGGCATGGAATTGGGGGTGATTTAGCAGTTTGGATTAGAAACTGGCTTTCTGAAAGAAGGCAGCGAGTGGTGGTTAATGGAAAATATTCAGTCTGAGTCCAGTTACTAGTGATGTGCCACAAGAATCTGTTTTGGGACCACTGCTATTTGTCATTTTTATAAATGACTTAGATGCAGGCACAGGTGGATGGATTAGTAAACTAGCAGATGACACGAAAGTCGGTGGAGTAGTGGACAGTTTGCAACAATGTTAGTTTCCAAGGGGACTTGGATAAAGTGCAAAATTGGGCTGAGAGGTGGCAAATGAAGTTCAATGCAGCTAAATGTGAGGTGATACACTTTGGGAAGAATAGCAGGAAGGCAGATTGCTGGGTTAATGGAAAGATTCTTGGTAGTGTGGATGTGCAGAGGGATTTTGGAGTTCATGTGCATAGATCTCTGAAAGTTACCACCCAGGTGGATACTGCTGTTAAGAAGGCATATGGTGTTAGGTTTCATTGGTAGAGGGATTGACTGCCAGAACCGCAATATCATGCTGCAACTACACAAAATGCTAGTGCGGCCACACTTTGAATATTGTGTACAGTTCTGGTCGCCTCATTACAGGAAGGATGTGGAAGCATTGGAAAGGGTGCAGAGGAGATTTACCAGATGTTGCCTGGTCTGGAGGGAAGCTCTTATGAAGAAAGGCTGAGAGATTTGGGTCTGTTCTCATTGGAAAGGCGGCAGCTAAGGGGGGGATTTGATAGAGACATACAAGGTGATCAGAGGATTAGATAGTGTGGACAGTGAAAGTCTTTTTCCTAGGATGATGATGTCAGCTTGTACGAGAGTGCATAACTACAAATTGAGGACTGATAGATTTAGGACAGATGTCAGAGGCAGGTTCTTTACGCAGAGAGTGGTAAGGGCGTGGAATGTCCTACCTGCTAATGTAGTTAACTCAGCCACATTAGGGAGATTTAAACAATCCTTACATAAGCACATGGATGATTTTGGGACAGTGTAGGGGGACGAACTGAGAATAGTTCACAGGTCGGCAGAACATCAAGCGCCGAAGGGCAGTTCTGCACTGTATTGTTCTATGTTCTCCACTGTGAATCACAGGATTCTTCATCTTGCTTGGCCAATTTATTTTAACTCCTTATCTCACCCCTACCTAGCTCACTCAGAAGCACAATCAGGCACCCCTTGACTTCACTTTATCTCTTACCAGCCTCCAATTTCAATCATATACACAAGATGATGTCACCAACAAATACGCTGTTTCCCTCGTATTTCAACATTCTGAAAGGACCATTCCCTCCACACTGTTCTGTATCACTCTTCAATTAACCCCAATGTTCCCATGGTACCTTCTTGTGTAAAGAGATGCAACACCTTTTTTAATCCTTCTCTTTCCACCATCCAAAAAAATTATTGTGCCAGGTGAAATAGTGATCTACGTGCTTATTTCCATTTAGTAAATTGTATTTACAGTTAATGGCAAAAACTCTTGTATACTGCAGGGAATCCTGTTAAAAATGGGATTACATTAGATTAGATTCCCTACAGTATGTAAACAGGTCTTTCGGCCCAACAACTTAACACTGACTCTCCGAAGAGTAACCCACCCAGACCCATTCCCCTGCTCTATATATACCCCTGACTAATGCACCTAACACTATGAGCAATTTAACAAGGCCAATTCACCTGACCTACACATCTTTGGACTGTGGGAGGAAACTGGAGCACCCGGTGGAAACCCACGCAAATACGGGGAGAATGTGCAAACTCCATACAGACAGTTGCCTGAGGCGGGAATCAAACCCAGGCCCCTGGCGCTGCAAGGCAGCAGTGCTAACCACTGAGCCACCGTGCTTGTTTTGTCTTCTCAGTGACCCCAAGGTGCCACCATCTGTATTTTCAATCTCCACCTTACTCCTATCTCATACCATTGTCTTCTAAAATGTTTCACTGAGGTTTAATGCAACCTGAGGGATCTGCACTTCATTTGTTAATAATACACTTTACAGCATTTTAGACTCAACAATGAATTCGACAATTTCAAAGAGTAACAACTGTCCCCAGTTTTTCTGACTGAAACTGCTGTTAGTGATTTAAGTCTTTCCATTTACACTCTCGTATTTGTTTGTCCTTAACTCCAAGAAAAGACGTTGCAAGTCGGATTCAGCCATGTTCCCATCAAAACACCTTTCATTTAGAAGGAGTAAAAAGAAATCATCCAGGAGTAAAGTGGTCAATGTTCAAAAAACCTAGGGATGGTGGACCAATTCATTCTTGAAATCCATCAAAATGCTATTGCAAATTCAATCCAGGGGCAATTAATCAGAAAAAAACTCATCACATGCATACTGGGCTGACAGGATCAGTAAGGAGCCACTCCTCCAATCATAGGCGGTCTCTGACTAGATTCATTCGTGAACCTATTAATAACAGAATTTTCAAGGGGAAGGAGGCTCCAAGAGATGAAATGAAAAGCTGGTGGCAGTTTTAGAGCGGGGCAGTGGAAGGACAATTTAGGAGAAGGAAGGCAGTATTAAAGCAGGAAAGGGAACAGGTGGTGGCTTCTGGGAAGGGGGGAGAAATGGGTGGGATTTAAAAATGCTTCACATCAAGATCTGCTATTTGTACTACATTTTGTGATTGAGGAAGAATGATGTCAATATTAGAAAATACATCATTCTTTTAAACATTGTTTAACAACATTCATATCAATACCTGAACTTCCCGCAGAAGGTCCTCACTGCTTTGGTTTTTCCTTAATGTTCCAGTAGATGGAATTCCTGTAGGAGGATCCATGGATTCAAACATGGAGAAGCAACGAACTCTCTTATCATTCTTGTCTCTCATCACAACATCACCATCACCCACTGTTAAAGTCACATTAAAAAATCTGGTTCAACTATTTATTTTGGTTGGGTTTCAAAATTCAACAAAAGCTAGTAATGATGAATGCAATGAGTGGTTATGGCAAAAACAAGACTTCCATCTGAAATGCACTTTTAAACTTTTACTTTGAATTGCCAACAAGTTCACACAATTTTAGCAGAGGCAACTTGACCTTAGGTAACAATGATGAGGATTTGGTGTCGGACTGGGATGGTCAAAGTTAAACTACTTGATGAAGAAGCAGTGCTTCGAAAGCTAATGCTTCCAAATAAACCTGTTGGACTAAAACCTGGTGTTGTGTGATTTTTAACTTAGGTAACAATGGCATAGATCAAATAACCAGGTGCAGTTTAGTTAGTGAATTTGATTGAGAGCTTTGATTGGCGATACCTTTGAATATGGGATATGTTTATTGGTTGGCTGTAGACCTCTTTGATCAGCCATTCGTAAATAAACTACTCATTAAAGTCTATATTGATAATATTCTTTATTATGTTCCAAGAGTCAATATTGTATGCTATTTATTGTTTATTCAACTACTTATATTTATCTGACATTATTTGCTGAATCAAAGTTTGATACTTGGTCAGGTACAAGTTATATCAGTCTTCTTCTGGATCAGACAATCATTTCACATGCTGCCACTGTAGCAGCTGGTATATAGAGAAGGGGTTCTGCTATGATTGCTAGAAGTCTACTTATTTCGATTAAGAATGGACAAAGGTTAATGCCAGACCATGAGGAACACTTGGGCTACTAACAGGAAGTGTGTGCAGAGCCAGATTCTGTAAAACATGTGGTGCAAACATTAAAAAAAACCTGATGCCGGTCGAGCAGTACCGGAATCTGCTACCAGGTTTTCTAATAAACATACAAGTTAGGAATAAGAGCAGGCAATTCAATCACTTGCGCCTGCATCACCATTTAATTAGATACTGGCTTCCTGGATTACTCCACAGTCCCACCCACCATCGATAACCCCTTATACCCCCTTGTTCATCAAGGCAACACAAATGAATATTTAAAATCTCTGGATGAGCAAAATTCTCAACTTTCCTCTTAGCTTTGTTGCCCTTACCTTAAATCTGGCTATCAGTCTCTCTATTAATGGAAGTGTCATCCTATCCATCCCTTCTATGCCACATAATTCAGACACTTTAAACCCCCTCTCAACCTTCACTGCTCCAAGATAAACAACTCCAGCCTACTCAATCTTCCTTTTTGGCTAAGAGCTCCAGCCCAGTAGCACCCTAATACATCTCCTCTGCAATGTCTTTCGTATAAACACATCCTTCTTATAGTGTAGAGACCAGAATTGTTTGCAGTCCTCCAGTTGTAACTTAACCAATTTCAACATAACCTCCCTGCTCTATGGCACAGCTAATAAAGGCATGATTCACCTGACATCATAATCTCATCTACCGGACCTGCTACTTCATTGATTTGTGGAAATGCATACAGAGGTCCCTCAGATCTCAGTATTTTCAGGGTCTTAGCATTCACAATCCCTTGTTGAGCTAGCGATCTCCAACTGCACTTCCTTACACTTTTCCAGGCTGAAATCCAATTGACACTGTCCAGTCCACGTGACTAGTTGGTTATTCTCATTATTTACCACCTTACTAATTTTCATGTGATTTTCAATTTTCTTGATCACACCCCCTGTATTTCAGTCCAAAGTATTCATAACTACGCAAACAGTAAAAGCCCCAGTACCGAGACCTATGAAACCTCACCAGAAACAGATTTGCAATTTCAGAAACATCTCTCTACCATTGCACATTACTTTCTGCCACTCATTCAATTTTGGATCCCCACCTACCCTTTCCTCCTATTTACAATAATGGGATAACAGTAGCAGCTTCCCAGGCCATTTGCACCTCATCCGTGACATTTCAACTCTGTACTTTTTCAGTCTCACTCTGAAAACTAATACTCTGGGAAAGAAGTTAGGTCGCACCAAATTCCCAATCACTGGCTCGCTTATCAAATGGGGAGACAGGAAAAAACTCACTCTGTTATTTAATCATAGACAATATCCAAGTAGCTGTGCAAATGATGGCATCAGGAAAGGCTAAAAGTCAGTTACCCATTCATTTCCTTAATTGGAAAGAGGGCTTTTTTGAAAAAAAATAATTTGCTTCCCCATCTAGTTTTCTTAAAATTATTTGAGTGCAATTGTAATTTCAATTTTGCATTAAAAGTGAACAAACATGCTTGAAAGAAATTTCAATTTACACAAAATAAATAAAATACTGTAGATGTTGGATATCTGAAATTAAAGCTGTAAATGCTGGAAAACCTCAGCAGGTCCGAGCTCATCTGTGCCCAATATGACTCTTCCAGCATTTTCTGTTTTAATTGCAACATGTACAAAGTTGCTTTGTTTGTTGCTCAAAAATGAATGAAAAAAAATCCAATGATAACAATACACGCCATTCATGGTATACCACAAAGTTCAAATGCAAAAATAATACATGGACACAGATATTACCTTGACATGTGTTGGATATTGATGCTCCTCTAGCTAAGTTTGAGGTACCGGTACTCAAGGAAGCTGCAGGTTGACGAACAGGGACCCCAACAATCAATTCATTCCGTTCGGGAAGAGCCTGAGGTGGTGTCTGCAAAGGCGTCTGAGACCCAATGCAAGCTGAGAACAAAAAAAATGTAACTGCTATTAATGTTTTGAGAACAGAGATTGTCACTGTTGCTGAAAACTTGCTTCACTGGAATTTTGGGTGGCTGTAACCTTTAAATGGACAATAACACCTTCTGTTCGCTGACCCAAGCCTACGTAATTTGCAATTCACAACCACTCAACATAACTCGTAATCATACACTTGAAGACTTCATGGAAACTCCCTATTAAGCAAATATCCCCTATAGCTAAGTAGACAGTCATTGCTAACTTTTTACATATATGTATGAGTTTTCACAATTTAGGAGTATTTCATCCACCTTCTCAGTTTCAAGTTGGTGCCCAATATGTGAATAGCAAAAGGAGTAGAATTATTGGATGATTATCTTATGAACAAAAGAAAAATCATATACATTCAATTCATAGGAAAAAAATACAGTTATCTTGATTCAGCATTGTTTTAGCTACTTAACCAAAACCAAGTATCATAAAAATTGCCTTCAAGTCAAGTAATCTAAAACTAATCTAATCTAAAGTCCAGAAAATGAGCATATTAAACATTATGAAGTTTACATTTCAAATTAAAACAAATCTTACTTTTTCTTCCATCACTTTGTTGTTAAATCAGAAAGGAACAAATGCGATGACTGACCTTTAGTACATGCAAGCACACAATAATCTTTTTATACTCATACTTGAACCACCCCTCCTCCATGCATTCTGAACAATTGTGACTGGAGATTAATGGGTATTGGAGGATTTTAGCATTCTGTACAAATAGACATTAACAAGACCTATATAAGGAAATGCTAACTGTCCAATGACATGAAATGTTACACCTCCCTTTTAAAGTTGCATGTCACTTGCACCCAGGAACACTTGCTATTAGTAACACCACTTGCAAGATTTGCTGGCCAAGTCTGTACACATTCATATTTATTGCATTGGTACAATTCTAGTAATACTTTGCAAATTCCCAGGCCTCCATGAAATTTAGCCTGAAATATTCTCACAACCTTACTGTCATCAGATTGAAAAATTTACCATTTTCTCATCAAGAGAAAGCAATAACTGGGAAGGGCAGAGATGACAGCGATTTTAAATATTTCCAACTCATAAAAGTGAAACCAGTGTACTCTAAGAGGCTAATTATGACGAACTACAGGTTGAAAACAGATGTAGTAACATACTAATTTCGGATTTAGTTTATGAAAAATGAAAATACTGATTTAAATACGACAGATTTACATTTTCAATATTTTCTACTGCCTTTTTTGTGCGAAGTTAAATGCACACTTGTAGGTAACTAACTGCTCATATTTATGGTAATGGTGCTTTATTGGATATGCAAATGCACGAGTTTGTCAATAATAGTTTACATGCTTCACAGCATCAAATAAAATTCAAATGAACGAGGAAGTCAGACAAATAAGAAACCTGCTGCTAATCATTTCAACACCACAACAACACTGCAGGAGGTCCTACGGTGAACATTTTCTGATTGACCTATCCAGAGATGTTACTACACAACTTGATAACTTGTGGGACTCGAAACTGGGTCGCCTGGCTCTGAGGGTGGCCCTTGGATAGCGCTCTTGCCCCAACTTGCCTCTGAGATGATCTTCCCTCCATAAGGTCGGGATGGGAATGTTCACGAATGGTGCATAATGTTTGACATGATTCACAGCTATCCAGGAACTGAAGCAACTCATGTCTAAATGCAGAAAGACCTGGACAACATTGAAGTGTCCAAAAAAGAGCATGGTTGAAGGGTAAAAAGGGTAAATTATCTGAAGATTTAATACTTTCTGCTGTATGTGCGATGATGCTATCACTTGAGAACACAGAATAAAGAACAGTACAGCATAATACAGGCCGTTCGGCCCTCAATGTTGTGGTGACCTATTATCCTATTTTAAGATCAACTTAACCCTCATACCCCGATTTTACTATAATCCATGTGCCTATCCAAGAATCACTTAAATGTCCCAAATATTTCTGACTCTACGGCCACTGCTGGCAGTGCACTCCACAGATCCCTCAAAGTTGCAAATCATGTCTCAAAAACTTGATTGAGTTTTTTGAGGAAGTAACAGAGAGGATTGATGAAAGCAGAGTGGTAGATGTGGTCTATATAGACTTCAGTAAAGTGTTTGACAAAGTTCCCCATGGGAGACTGATCAGCAAGGTTACATCTCATGGAATACAGGGAGAACTAGCCATTTGGGTACAAAACTGGCTCAAAGGTAGAAGACAGAGGGTGGTGGTGGAGGGTTGTTTTTCAGACTGGAGGCCTGTGACTAGTGCTGGGTCCTCTACTTGTTGTCATTTATATAAATGATTTGGATGTGAGCACAAGAGATAGAGTTAGTAAGTTTGCAGAAGATACCAAAATTGGAGGTTGAGCGGAGAGCGAAGAGGGTTACTTCAGATTTCACCAGGATCTTGACCAGATGGGCCAATGGGCTGAGAAGTGGCAGATGGAGTTTAATTCAGATAAATGCGAGGTGCTGCATTTTGGGAAAGCAAATCTTAGCAGGACTTAGACACTTCATGGTAAGGTCCTAGGGAGTGGTGCTGAACAAAGAGACCTTGGAATGCAGGTTCATAGCTCCTTGAAAGTGGAGTCACAGGTAGATAGGATAGTGAAGTCAACTTATGGTACGCTTTTCTTTATTGGTCAGAGTATTGAGTACAGGAGTTGGGAGGTCATGTTGTGGATGTACAGGACATTGGTTCGGCCACTGTTGGAATACTGCTTGCAATTCTGGTCTTCTCCCTATTGGAAAGATGTTGTGGAACTTGAAAGGGTTCAGAAAAGATTTACAAGGATGTTGCCAGGGTTGGAGGATTTGAGCTATAGGGAGAGGCTGAACAGGCTGGGGCTGTTTTCCCTGGAGCGTCGGAGGGTGAAGGTTGACTTATAGAGGTTTACAAAATTATGAGGGGCATGGATAGCGTAAATAGGCGAAGTCTTTTTCTTGGAGTTGGGGAGTCCAAAACTAGAGAGCATAGATTTAGGGTGAGAGGGGAAAGATATAAAAGAGACCTAAGGGGCAACATTTTCACACAGAGGGTGGTACGGGTATGGAATGAGCTGCCAGAGGGAGTGGTGGAGGCTGGTACAATTACAACATTTAAGAGACATTTGGATGGGTATACAAATAGGAAGCGTTTGAAGAGATATGGACCAGGTGCTGGCAGGTGGGACCAGATTGGGTTGGGATATCTGGTTAGCATGGATGAGTTGGACCGAGGGTCTGTTTCCATGCTGTACATCTCTATGATTCTATGACATCTGCTTTTAAAATAAGAAAAGATTCCAGAAAAAAATCTTGAAATACTTTGAGGAGATCTGGCCTGGTCCATAACATAAACAAAACCTCTCTCTTTTCTTGCCTTCTATGGAAGATTAGTTCCTTCCTGAGTTCTTTCCAATGATACAAGTTACTCCTTGGTATCTTGTTCAAGTAGCCATTATTTTTACAAGCACTGATAAAGACAGAAAACTTTTCTCAACAAAGACACGTCTACATGCTTCAAGCAGATCATATTGTTCACACTAAGGGGCAGCGAAGTTTACACATTTATTTGGCCCTGACCTTTGTTCAATGAAAAAAATTAAAATATAGGTTCAGTAAAATGAAATCGGTTAATTTTTTCAGGGAGAAATGAGAAAACTTGAATTGAACAATTCTGTCAATCATTTGATAGACACACAGAACCATTTTGGGAGCCTTTCCATTACAAACCTATTGGAAATTGTGTGAAGGAACATATTTCTGTTTCCTACAAAGTTAGCCAAATTAGATGTTCTAATATTATAAATGGAGCATTTTTAAAACAGAAAGGGAACTGGAGATAATATAGAGTAATGTGCTGGATAGGAAATAGTTACAACTACCAACTTGCTAAAATGGAAAGCAGTTAAGACACAAGAGCAGAGGTAAACCATGCAGCCTATTGAATCTCCTCTGCTATTCAATGAGATTGCAGCTGATTTGATAATCCTCAAATCCACTTTCCTACTTTATCCCTGTAACTTGATTTTTTTGCTGATTAAAAATCTCTCAGTTTTGGATATACATAATTACTCAGCCTCAACAGCCCTCTGAGGAAAAGAATTCCACAGATTCTCAACCCTCAGAGAAGATATTCCTCTTCAACTCTTCCTTAAATGTGTGACCCCTTATTCTGAGATTATGCACTCTGATCTTAGACTCTCCCACAAGAGAAGAAAAAATTTTTCTATGTCCACCCTTTCAAGTTCTCGAAGAATCTTTTATGTTTCAATAACGTCGCACCTCATTCTATATTCTAATGAACACAGGCACAGGCTACTGAACCACTCTTTATAATGCAGTCCCTCCATAACTGGTATCAGCCTCCAATGCCAATGTATTTTTCCTTGGGGAAGTGGCCCAAAATTGCAGGCTCTGGTCTGACTAGTACATTGTCCAGGTAGTTCTTCTATAATATGCGTTGAGTTAATGTGAATTGGCTATAACGCAATTAACGAATTGTGGACGTTGTGTACAAAACACTAACTTTCTGCCGAACAGGTGTATCGGGTTTTCCAAAGTGCAATCTTCGACAGTGCTATTTCTACAGCGGTTCCCCATCGTTAAATTTTCTATAGCGCAAGGTTCCATAAGAACACAACTGTCATGTTATAGCAGAACAACCTGCATAATTTTAGCAAAGTTCTCCACATTTATGAAACAAAGATCAACAGTTCATTTGTCTTCCCTTTTACCAATCTAATTTGGATGTTCTTTAGTTTTCTGCAGTCTTGTTCCTCCACTGTTCCTGTTAAAGTGCATAACCTTACATGTCCCCACATTGAAATAATTGCACAGGATCATCCTTTATTTACACATGAACAGTCCATGACTTTAGTACTGCTTCATTCAGTCATCCAGAGGGTCAGCATCTCTGACAATTACCGGTTTGTGTGTCAGTCAGGGCTTTTTGATTGGACCAGATTAACAGCCCCAGTCAAGGAACTCATTGCAATCCCTATACCCCACACCTTTTAGTATGAAGAAATAGACTGATCCTTTCCCATGGAGTGCATCTTAAGCACTGGGCTAGGCTCCTCCAATTCAGTGTCCAATACAAGCTGTGTTTAACACATGGGAGCTGACCTCTTGATTTGGAGTGACCCAGTAAAATTTCACGATTTCTTATGGCAGCTATGACGTTGAAGGAGCTACATCTGTCACGTCCATCTTATTCTGAGGACTAGTCGATGCCTGATGGAAAAGATGAACTCATGGGTTCCGGGAGCCTTTCTGACTCTTTCAAGGGGTTGGGCATGTTTTGCTCCTGTACCGTTTGCAAATTTGTGGCCATGATATGATTGTTGTGCTTGTTCAGGATCGCACCTACCTGAGCTTTATACATCACTGATCCTGACCTTGTGTTGTCCATGCCTCTTACCCAGGGAGGGCCATTGCTGAGATTCTTAAACTAATCATCCCCTGTATCAAACTGTCTCACTTGCTTGGCAAAGTCTTGTGTCCAGCATTGGCATCCCTAGGTCCAAGAAGATCAGACTTAACCTGGAGAGGAGTCTCTTACCCATTTTCAACTCTGTCGATACTATCCCTGGTACAATTGCAACATTTAAAAGGCATCTGGATGGGTATATGAATAGTAAGGGTTTGGAGAGATATGGGTCAAGGGCTAGCAGGGGACTAGATTGGGTTGAGATATCTGACGGTATGGACAAGTTGGACTGAAGGGTCTGTTTCCATGCAGTACATCTCTATGACTCTATGACCTGCATAGTTGATATGCAGCCGATTCCAAGGCTTACTCCAACTCAAAGATGACTACTGTGAGAGAGTTTCTTCAGAAGCATGGTTTATTTCTGTTACCACTGAAATAACTCCAGAGACCAGTATCCATCACCAAGTCTCCCTTTATTTATACATGAACAGTCCTTGACTGTCTCATGAATTCAGCCACCAGAGTGTCTGACACTTCCCTTTTTGTAGATTAGCCAAGGCTCCTTCATTGAACCAGATTACTAGCCCCATAGAACTAATTCTGAGAGATATAGCTGGCTGACTTCATTATAATCACCACAAACATGACATTCCATCTGCCAAGTTTTTGGCCACTCACTTAACCTACCCATATCTCTCATCTTCACCAATTTCCTTCTCACCTACTTTTGTCTCACTTGAAAATAGTACCTTCATTTCCTTCAATGAAGTCATTAATATAATTATAAATAGTTGTGGCCCCAACACCGATTCCTGTGGGACTCTGCTAGTTAGAAGCTGCCAGCCTGAAAATGCTCTTTCTCTCCTATTTGTTAATCAACACGCTATCCATGCAATATATGACCTGCAACATCATGAAAGCATCTTTTCTTATGAAGTAACCTAACGTGTGGCGTTTTATCAAAAGCCTTCATAAAAATCAAAAAATATTACATTCACTGCTTCCACTTCGATTATCCAGCCTGTTATCTCTTCAAAGAATTCTATTAAATTGTCAGGCACAATTTCCTTTTCACAAAGCCATGCTAACTCTGCTTGATCAGTGTCTTCATTTCTTCGTTCAACTCATGGACTCTACATCTTCAGAGTCAGGATTATTTCTTTATATTGTACTTATTTTGTCCCATACCAACATGCTATCCTACCACACTTTTCTTTCTGCCTGTTTTTTCAGAAAGTCACACATCCCTGAGTACTTAGTTCCAGCTTTTGATCTCCTTGCAACCTTGTTGCTTGCTATATTGGCTGTAAGGTCATCCCCATTAACCTGTATTGTTGTAGTTAATTATCTATTTTGTTTGAAATACTACATTACACAAGCACCATTAATTTTGCCTTCTTAGCATTATTCCCTCCTCTTCTATATCTGTACAGTCTGTCCCTGCTTATCCCACTATTGGCATCATTATCCAAATAGGTGCTCTGTAACTCGACCTTCTCCTCTTGCTTTATAAGCCGACATTTATCTCTCAATCTTTCTTCGCGAGGTCTTGTTTGCAATATTTCAGATTACTTGAAAGAATATACAAACAGAAAAAATATTTTAAATTCTTCACAGAAACAATGAGATTGCTTTGTCAAAAGGAAATCCAAAATTGTAAAGAATTATAAAGAGGGTTAACACAAACAATAAGGGCACATTGATGCAGTTCAGGATGTCCTATAAAGTTTCAAACAAAATGTGTGTTTTTAAGAGAACCCCCAATTTGAAATGTGTCATATTTACCTGCAAGTAAGAAACATTCTGATTGTATATTGATAGCCCAGCCATCCTGAGTGCAAAGATCAATGGCAATTAATACAAATATTTAACTCAATTCAGCACTGTATAACCACCTGTACAAATGCTAAAACTTCCTTTCTTTCCCCACCCCAAAGTGGCACTAAAATAAAGAGAGATGATGCAAGTGCTTACCACCAGGTGTTTTAACTGGAGAAACTCCAGATTTGGTCACAGGAGTCTGAGCATTCACTGCATGTACTTGCACATTCGGTAGAGTAGATGATCCATTGGGAAAGGCTGGCTTTACCAGAAGTTCAAGTTTCTGTGGGGCACGAGGCAAGGTGGACGACTGGATGTAGGGTCCAACTGCAGCAACTCGGCTGGGTGCAGAAGATACTGCTTGTTGAGGGACATTCTTATCGGATGAAACCTAGGTATAAAGTTCAGTTCATCAACACTTTTTTGTTCTAGTTTTATTTAGCAGTTATCTTAGGCCATTACCCACCATATGTGACCTCATAAGGGCCCCTTGCAATCAGGTTTCTGTCAATCAACAAACTTGAGTTTACTTGACTTGTAATATAAAGTGTCATTTCCTTTCTATCAGGCAAAACACATCATAATTCACCAAACTTAAAATTCTTGTTTCAGCTTGAAATTAATTAACTGTACAAAATGAAGCTGTTTACCTATTACATGTCAAAGATATAATGCACTCTGGACAAATACAACATGACGGTTAAAACAGTTCTTTTACCAGGAAGCCAAATCAGATTCCTTTTGAAAGAACTGAAACTTGTTTCATAGTGACAATTAGGAGACTCAAAAACACAAATTTCATCATGCATGAATGCACTTATCCAAGAGTTCTTTGTAAACCTGTTTACACTTAACACACTTTCTCTCAATCAAATTTTAAGGTTATGTACAAAGCTGGCTAACCTTATGCCAATTAATTTAAAATGACAGTATTATACCTTGAAGTCATCAGCAATTCCGTGTTTTTATTAAGCTGTATTTGCCATCCTCTATGGAGGGAATCAAATGTATTGTTTCCAAGTTTGCTGATGATACATAACTTGTTGGAACTGAAAGGCAACTTACATACATTGAGTAGTAAAATACCAGACTCATTCAATTGTATTGGATAAGTGCAAATGTTCACTACTAGCAAAAGCAGAATGGCAGAGTATTATTTAAATGGTGACAAATAAGAAAATGTTGATGTCGAAAGAGGCCTGGAATTCTTTGTGTACTGGTCACTGATAAACAAGCATGCAAGCCCTCTGGAAGGCAACTAGCATACTGCCCTTCATTGCAAGAGGGTTTGAGGCAGAAGCAAGGAAATTTCACTGCAGCTGTATAGGGTCTTGGTGAGAGCAATCCTCGAGTGCTACGTGCAGTTTTGGGTCTTCAATCCAAGAAAAAATAAATCTGCCATAGATAGGCTCACCAGACACTCATAGGATGATAGGTTTGTCTAGAATTAAAAAGAATGAGAGAGAATCACTTCTAACAATTTTATATGTTGACAGGGCTAGACTCACTGCACATAAGAATAATGCTTCTCCTGGCTTCGGGAATCCACGCCAAGTAGTCACGGTCTCATGATACACAACAGGTAATTTCAGACTGAGATGAAGAGAAATTTCTCCACGAAGAGGATGGTGAATCTGTGGTACTTTCTACCACAGACTACTGTGGAGCTGATATCATTAAATATGCTTAAAAAAAATGGATTTAGAGGCTAAAACATCAAGTGGTATGGGGAGAAAACAGAAGTATGGCACTGAGAGCGAGCGATAGAGGGGATAATTCCGATCATTTTGAATGCTGGTGAAAGCTGGCTGGGCTAAATGGCCTAAACTTGTCATTTTGCACATTTCAATGTTAGAATTAGCAAATTATCTATTCGTCAGCATTGGGGTCACGGCTCAGAACCGACCACTTTAAGGCCAGAAATAGCAGAATAATAGCTCCATATATGTCTCAACATCCAAGATGAATTTTTCATTGTACCAAAATCTCTCATGTCAGCTATTTTCGTGGTTCTCTACGCAAAACTGACAATCCTTCAACAATAAATAATGAAACAAGTTTTAGATTTTTGTATACCCGAAGATGCTGCCAGTCTTTCTAACATTTCTGTTTATTCACATGCAAGTTTACTTGTCTTTCATCTGCTTAGTCTTATACGTTGCTATCAATGACAGCAGGTGAGTGAGAAAGAGGGAGGGAAAGAGTCAAAAATTAGCTCAGAAACAGCATTTGAGGCTGGTCAACGGAATACTCCAACTGTCAGAATGATAGCAGGGAATGCATGATGAATATACCAAGATAGTGAGAATTTGGTTAGAATTTATCATAAAACATTGTTCAGGAAAATAATCAATTGGGGATAAAAGGAGAAATATTAAGAGAAAAAAATGGTATTGTTTATTTTGTTCAAGTCGTACAAGGCGAAAGCACACCGACATATAAATATGGTCTGTCTGCTAACAATAGTCATTTGAAAATTTTTCATTATTTGTACACAAAAAAAGTGACTTAACTGTTGATTTTGTTGTTTACTCAAAGAATGCAAGTTATTTCCTAACAATTATCTGATGCACACTTTAAACTGTCCCTTATGCACCATTTGGAGAATTTGCATATTTCCAAGTAATACATGCTTGTGCAGAAATAATTGAGTGCATCTGCTGTTTTACTTCGCAATTTTTTGACCTACCTCACTCATCAATACTCTGATATAAAATGAAAGCTCATTTGAACAAAATTGCAGTCATGGAGTGAGAGAAAGGAGTCTTGGAACACAAATGTTAGCACTGTTTATAGAATTGCCAGAGCTTGTGGGTACTAAAAACTCCATGATCACAATTAATCTAGTTACAAAACCATATCCACATTGAAAAAAGTTTTAGGAAAACAATAGGGAGCAATTATTGAATGTGACCAGCAACTAGAAAGCACTAAGGACTGTAGATACTGGAAGTCAGAGTCAATATATGTGAAGCTGGAAAAGGACAGCAGGTCAGACAGCATCTGAGGAGCGGGCCGAAACTCTTTATCAGAACTGGGCAAGAGGGAGGGAGCCCAGAAGAAAGGAGAGGGAGGGGGTGGTGCTGGGGAAAGGGAAGGATAGCAGGATAGTGATACATGGAATGCAGGTAGGGGGTTATTGTAATTGGTCAGTGGGAAGGGTGCAGCGGATAGGTGAGTAGGCAAATGGAAAAGTTAGGCCAGAGAGGAAGGGAAGAGTAAGACATGCGATAAGGCTGGGGGAGGAGAGACTTTGAAGCTGGTGATGTCGGTGTTGAGGCCATTGGGCTGTAAGCTTCCCAGGCGTCGTTCCTCCAGTTTCTGTTTGGTCTCACTCTTGGAGGATGCCGAAGATGGACATGTCGCAGGGGGAGTGGGGAGGGGGAGTGGGGGGGAGGGGTGAAAGCTGATGGCAGCTGGAAGGTTGGGTTGTTAAGTGCATGTAGAGAGGAGATGCTCCACGAACTGGTCCCCTAAGTCTGCTTTTGGTCTCCCCGATATGGAGACCACATGAGGAGCAACACATGCAATATATGAGGTTAGATGACGTGCAGGTGAACATCTGTCAGATATGGAAGGATTGTTTTGGGGCTTGGATGGAGGCAAGAGGGGAGGTGTGGGGTGCAGGTGTTGTGCCTCTTCAGTTGCAGGGAAAGGTCCTGGGTCTGGTGGAGAAGTTGATGGCAAGTAGAGTTGACAAGGGAGTCACAGTGATCTGTCCCTGCAGAAAGTAGATAGAGATGGGAAGGGAAATATCTTTTTGGTGCTGGGGTCTGATTATTGGTGGCAGAAATGTTGGAGCAAGATGCATTGGATTCAGAGATTTGTGGGATGGCATGTTGTTTTGGGGGGTAGGGGAGCAGAGGTGTGGGAGATGGAGGAGATGCGGTTGAGGGCAGCCTTAATTACTGAGAAGAGGAAACTATAGTCCCTGAAGGAGGAGGATGTCTGGAATATCCTGGAGTGGAATGCCTTATTCTAGGAACAGATGTGGCGGAGGAATTGCAAGTGTGGGATAGCATTTTTGCAGGAAGGTGGGTGACAGGGAGTGACTAGCTAGATGAAAAGAAAACAGGAGTAGATTGCAAATGAAGCTGCATCCAAACAACTAAAATTTTTTTCATTTATTCATTCATGGAATATCGATAGCAAAAACAACATCAACTGCCCACCCCTAATTGCTTTTCAGATGGCAGTGGTTAGGCACTCCAAGGGGCAACGCTGGAAGCTGATATTCATGTTCTGCATCATTGAACAGGAATAGAATTAGGACTACTAGTGCTTGCTGATGACATCAAGAAAAGTAGGGTTTGGAGACAAATAATTGCAGATGACTTTGGTACACAAAAATCTGGATACTTTGGAAAGTTGGTTTGAGAAATAGTAAAATAAAATTCAGGATGAATACTCTGAAGACATCAGACAAAATGTAGACGAAAAACAAAGCATAGCATCGAAAAATGAATAATTTTAGCCTACAAGATACACAACAATTAGAAGGCACTATCTTTTGACTAAGTTAATACAGTGCAAATGTGGATCTTTCTGCGATATTAGTGACCTTTGCTAGTACTGACCATGTGAAGCCGAGAAAATTTCTATCAAGTTCCCAAAGGCAATGCAAGAGATGTTAGCGTTCAGAAAAATGAAGATGAATAAGCAGACCAGATTTCATACGGTAAAAGTTTAATGTTTAGAATGTAGATCAATCAAGGCTGATAACTTTAAGTCACGATTTGGAGGTGCTGGTGTTGGACTGGGATGTACCAAGTTAAAAAACACACAACACCAGGTTATAGTCCAAAAGGTTTATTTGAAAGCACTAGTTTTCGAGCTGCTGCCTGTTCGTCAGAGGTTTTGAAATAGTATTGCAGAGATGAAGACAATAATCAAGGTTAATTAGCGAACTGTGTTTTCAAATTCTGAGTCTGCCAATGGCCAAAAATGGTCTTCTTGAGCCTGTTCTTTTTTTCACTATCAAGATTAGCATTTTGCAAGTAATTTAAAAAATCCAAAATGACGAAAGCAATTTGAAGCCAGCACTTACAAGGACACTTTAATGAATGATGAAAAATAGTGTATGTTGACCAGGAATAAAAGTGGAAAATGGAGAGACTCCAGGACTCAGAGTCTGGTGACTGCCTGTAGTCACCCCAATCCTGGTCATGGTTAACACTGGTACTGTTGGAAATATAGAGCTGCTGGCCAATCAGACTGATTGCAAGAGAATTAAATGGCTGCAGGATGACCTTCATGTGCCCCTGCCATCTGAAAAATTCTGTACTAACATTAAAAATCTTTTGCAATATAACATTGCATGTTGATAATAAGTTGCCAGCTTAATGCAGACATGAAACTTACTGGCACATTCTCTTTGTGTTGTAATGCTGCCTTCTTTTTCCACAAGCGCTCACGCAGATCCCCAATACGTCTGTCCATTGATGCAACTTCAGAATTACGCTTGTTTAAGGACTCTCTTTGATGCTGAAGCTTTGCATTCTGCTCTTGATTTAGTTTATTTCTTGCCTGATTGTAACACAGAAATAATCAAATTTTGCTCTTGTACTTAAAAATAAATCCAACTATTATGAATTCTAGTTAATTTTCAACTGTCTAAAAAAGCAAATAAGAATACTTTTGCTGTTGCTGTATTCAACAAGAAGTCTGAGTTTTAAAATTACTGCTCTCCATTGAAACACTTTAAACCTTGAACACTGAAGCACAGCAATAAATTAGTTGATTTCCTGTGGCACTGTACATAGGATGACAAAACCAAGGCCAATCTGCAGATCATGAAGGGATGGGTTTCAAGAAGTAATTGGCCAGCAAGCAGAGGAGGCGAAAAGGGAAGGAGACAATACATCTGCTTCAAACTTTAACCCAGCAACAAAAGAAGACTTTTCATCACCGTGAGTCAACCTAGAACTGGGGAGATTTTTCACCCATGACCCATCAAATTCAATTCTGTAGGAGAAGGAATATTCTGAATGAATTGCTACTCATTGAGGCAAAAAAAATTAATGAATTATCAAATTGAGCTTTTCAAAGAATTCATACAATTATTATCAGAAAGGAAGGGTGACAGCAAGGTCACATGAAGCAGAAACTGACTTTCCAGAAACAGAAGGTATTGGGAGAAAAGATCAACTTGATATGAGAAACGAAGAGTGACTGTGAAAGTAATTAAACAGAAAGCCCTGCAGCCAACAAATAGCTTCAAAAACTTTAATGTCACTCATTTCAGCAAAGGTGGAATTCAGAGTCAGTATTGAAGACATATTAAATCAATCTTTTCAGACATGTTATGACAGACCTCTGGAGCTGGCAGGATCTGAAAATGATCCTCTGGCTCAGAGATAGGGAGAATCAAGTGTTGTAGAGCTGTGGCCTACAACTTGGTGATACAATAATGCATTCAAAATTCAAATCCAAATTGTTAACATCATCATGTAAAGGTTTTACACAGATGTGGAATTTTAAGTTTATCATGTACTAATTACCTGCAACTCTTTGTAGAGTCTATCAAGCTCAGCAACAACAGATTGGTTGTCATGATAACCATCAATCTTTCCATTTTTCAACATGTCCAGTTGCCTGGTGAGCTCCTCCACCTTCGCAACAGCAACAACTAACTCTCTCTGCTTCTGTTGGAAGAGACTATTCATCTGTTCAATCTCCTCAACTGCAAGAACAAAGTTTCAAGTATTTAACGCCAGAATTAGTTACCATTTTCTCAATAAAATTAAAGATTGTACCAGGCATCCCTCTTCAAACCTATATTAAGCAATGCTAATAATGCTTCCACATATCGTATTTGAATCCTGGAAACCAAATGGCTCCCCATGAGCTTCACAGTCAACATAAAGATAACTGAGGCCATGTTGATGAGGTCATAATGAAATATGATGTTCAACTGATTTCAACCAGAGTCATTTAGGATAGAGGAACAGCAAGAATCAGATTGAAGGGAGGGCAATTTAGCCAACACAATGCATTTGGAGGGAGGTCAAGGGGATTTAAAGAGAGGTTTAAATACAGAATAAGCCAATTATAAGCTATGCAGTCCTCATACAAATTTGTAATCTTGCACTTTAAGTAGCTGAAACAAATGCAATATTGACTTTAAAAACAATGTGGATAAATATTACCAAACTGAAGAGAGAGGAGGTTAAGGGACACATGAGATAATTCTTGTAAACTGGGGGCACAACATAACGAGAAGTATCCGCCTTGTATGATTTTTGAAGCTGAACTATTCTGAACGAACATACAAGAGAATATGGTATAAATGGAGATTATTTATTAATTATTATTTATTCATTAATGAAACATGAAAGAAATGACTGAAGAATGAAAAAAAATGAAGTTGCAAGACAAGTAATATTTGAATAAAGCCTTGCTGACTTAAAAATGCAGCAGCACAATTCTGGAAATAAACAAGATACTACTGACATGGAAATACCATTTCAAATTTAATTGAAAATTCTTTATTCATCTCAAATGAAAGGACAGCTTGGAGATCTACTTCCAAGACTGCTGCAATAATGAAAATAAGTGCACCCGATAATCAACTTTCCTGTACTTTACCTATAGACTGGCATTTACTCAAAGGTGCCAAGAGGTCTGACGTCACTTTTAACCTAAATATTTCAACTGTTACTCAGAATCATGTTTCCCGAGCAACCTACAAGTTCCAGCTGTCAGTGACAATAAGAATTAAGCTAATTCTGACCAACTAATGTGAAGACAATCAAATCCTCCAACATACACAAAGTAGTATGCTGATGCAAGTAGCAGGGTATCTCTTCTGCCCTCGTCTTATCCAAGTATTATTACATGGAACATTGCAGGAGAAGATATGAACTGTGATGTCTTGGATTAAATGAAGTTTAATGATAAAGTGATGAAATACTTGATTAGGATTTCACAATGGTGCATAACAGGACAATACTTCAGAATAAAAATAAAGCAGTGCTGGGAAAGATGCAGACAGAAAAATTGGGCTGAAAAGAGAATGACCACATTGGGAATTAATGGATTTAGCCCAAGAAGGAAGAGAACATACAATTGATGGAATAGAACCTGCTGCATGCAGGGCTTAAAACGTTTGGCCAATTTGAAGTGGAAGAAAATATTAAGCCATTCAGGATTTGACATCATGTGGGCAATGAGAAAGAGTATTGGATTTAGTTATGAAAATTCAGTTATCAGCTGCCATCAGCACATCCGATTCCTTATCCTAGGTATATATCACCAAGGATTTAACAGATTTGAGTAAAAGGTTGAACAAGGATGGTTGCAGAAATTGGTGCTGAAATGCACAAGTGTGTAAGGAAAAATCCAACTGGGGACTTTCAGTAATTGCAATAGGACATGTGGGAATGGACTAACTGCACCAGTACGTCCTAGTGCTATTGTTAGTGTGATGTGAATTGGACATCAGGAAGTACTGGTCAAAGAAGGTGTACAGTACATGTAGTTGTGAAGCAACAATGTATTAAAGGACATTAAAGAGAAGATGAAAATAAAGTCAGTTAAAATGATAACAGAAAGGCAAAGTGACAATTTTTAATATATGAACGAACAGTTGATGCACGTATTGAAGTGGACCAAATCCATTCTCGGCAATATGTGTAGGCTGTCAACTGACAAGAAGAGCAGTTAGACATCATAAGCTAAGTTGAAGGGGAATTGTGAAAGTTCAAAGAGTGGCCTTCAAAGTGAAGATGGGGTTCAAATAGATGGTGAAAATATTGTGACATTAGATGCATGAATGAAAGGATGTTATCACGTGATCAACTCAATTTGCCTTGGTGGTTGAGAAGCCAATGAGTTTCACACATTTGTATCAGAAGTGAAGAAAGTTTAGCAAAGTGGTTGTGTTATGTGAAGCAGTCTGTTATTGTCCTTGATCTCCAGAACGGTCTGTGCATAACACTCTCTGAGTTGCGCAGCTGCTCCAAGGTTCTGTGCATGCTAACTGGCATGCCAGAGCATTAACCTCTGGTTTTACAAGTCAATACCACGTGTGGACCTCTGAGGTCTGCGCAGTGAAAAATCAAAATTGGAGGGAGCACTGCCTTTAGGTTAGGGGAAGGTCCAAATGTCACTGCAACAATTAGCTGCAAGAATTAATTCATTCACAGCAAATTGGAAAAACAGATACGACAGCAATGGAGATTATGTATAAGCAATCTTGAGGCCTTGTAAATTTTTACTGGAACATGATGAGAACACTCATTTAGCAAGCTTGTTCTTAAATTTTTTATTTAAAGACCACTGGGCTTGTTTCGAATTATGGATTGCAAATAATCAAATCACTCATTTCAAACGAATCAAAAGTAACATTACAAAAAGGCACCCATGCTCCAGATTAGTTTCCAAGAACCTACTTAAATGCAAACTGTATTACCTCAAGGGTGAAAGATAAAGGCTTCATTGTGGAATTAGTGACCAAGAAATAATACTTTTAAAATACTTACAGCTACCAGATATCAAGCAAAACAGAATATAATGTATTAAACACAAAGAACAGGCAAAAACTTTGAAGACAACACAAAAGAACTGCATATCACATAAAACTGATTGCTTTGAATGTTGACTGATCAGCAGTTTGCTGACAGTATTTTCAATTTTTGTTTTAAAAATCTATAAAACTTTTACAGCTTTTACAGCCCTCATTTTAGCGTGAATTGACTTTTGGGTGGTCTCAAAACTAAGTGTAGCTCCCCTATCTAGACAGATGACTTGTATAGCTGAAAAATGTGTTGCTGGAAAAGCGCAGCAGGTCAGGCAGTATGCAAGGAGCAGGAGAATCGAAGTTTCAGGCATAAACCCTTCTTCAGGAATGAGGAGGGTGTGCCAAGCAGGTTAAGATAAAAGGTAGGGAGGAGGGGTGTTGGGAATGCAACAGGTGGAAGAAGGTTAAGGTGAGGGTGATAGGCCAGAGAGGGGGTGGGGGCGGAGAGGTCAGGAAGAAGATTGCAAGTCAAGAAGGCGGTGCTGAGTCCAAGGGTTGGGACTGAGATAAGGTGGGGGGAGGGGAAATGAGAAAGCTGGAGAAATCTGCATTCATCCCTTGTGGTTGGAGGGTTCCTAGGTAGAAGATGAGGCGTTCTTCCTCCAGGCGTCGTGTTGCCATGGTCTGGCGAAGGAGGCGGCCAAGGGCCTGCATGTCCTTGGTGGAGTGGGAGGGGGAGTTAAAGTGTTCAGCCACAGGGCGGTTGGGTTGGTGCAGGTGTCCCAGAGGTGTTCTCTGAAACGTTCCGCAGGTAGGCAGCCTGTCTCCCCAATGTAGAGGAGGCCACATCGGGTGCAGTGGATGCAGTAAATGATGTGTGTGGAGGTGCAGGTGAATTTGTGACAGATATGGAAGGATCCCTTGGGGCCTTGGAGGGAAGTGAGGGGGGAGGTGTGGGCGCAAGTTTTGCATTTCTTGCAGTTGCAGGGGAAGGTGCCGGGAGTGGAGGTTGGTTGGTGGGGGGTGTGGACCTGACGAGGGAGTTGCAGAGGGAGTGGTCTTTCCAGAACGCTGATAGGGGAGGGAAGGGAAGTATATCCTTGGTGGTGGGGTCTGTTTGGAGGTGGCGAAAATGACGAAGGATGATATGAACTATCTGGAGGTTGGTGGGGTGGTAGGTGAGAACCAATGGGGTTCTGTCCTGTTGGCGATTAGAGGGGCGGGGATCAAGGGCAGAGGAGCGGGAAGTGGAGGAGATGCGGTGGAGAGCATCGTCAACTACGTTTGAGGGGAAATTGCGGTCTTTGCAGAAGGAGGCCATCTGGGTTGTTCGATATTGGAATTGATCCTCCTGGGACTTGTATATTTCAACACAGCAAAATCCCAGAAATAAACTCACTGATCTCCCAAACTAACACTTAGCAGAGCACAAATAAAATGAATTAAGAATTAAATAAAAAGAACACTGCTTACAAGAACTCTCAAGTCCATTAACAGTGGTTCAACTAGACATCTATTTCAAAATATTGTTTTAGATTAATTCTTAAGTCAAGGCCAAGGATTCTGAGAAAGATTCTAAGGCTCGTAAATGAAAAACAAAGTTAGAGCAATTTTTATTAAGTTTAAGAAATATGGGAAAAAGATACCATTCCTGATGTGAAACTAAACCCACTAAAATATGCTCATTTTTATTCCGTGTTTTCAAATGCAGGTCACAAGGAAATTGAAGGCTGCAATGATACAAGTTTTAAAAAATTTGACAAGTGGGAAGTCTTCATAATTATGACTTACCCAGCTTTCCATTGCTAAGCCGGTTTTGTTCCACTTGCCCTTTAAGAGACCTTACGTTCTTTAATTTGGCTTCCTGGCACTCAGCAATCTCACGAAGCTTTTGTAGCTTCTCTTGCTCTGCTGCCTGTTGCTCCCGATGGTCCTGCTGTTTCAAGTATCTCAGGTGTTGTTCCTAAAAATCCAGTGTGGAAAGAAAATAAAATAAACAGATATTACACACAACCAGCAAAAATATTACTTACACTTGGAGGCAAACTTATGCAACATAACACTTGATATAAGAACTTCAAATTGCTATATCAAACAGTCTCCTCCTTCCCTGACAGAAGATAATTTAAGATCAAAGAAGGATTCAAGAACTAAGAACACAAGAAATAGGAGGGATAGATGATATGGTGCCAAGCCTGTTCTGCCACTTAAGTTCATCAGAACAGATTTCAGGCTTCAATTCCACTTGCTGAGCTGTTCTTCATATCCTTCAATTCTTTAAGACTGAAAAATGCATCAATCTCATCTTTCAAAGCACTCCATGATGGTATATCCACATCATTATGGAGTAGAAAATTACTGACAACCAAACCCTTTGAGTGAAGACATTTCTCATCCCAGTTCACAATTCTCCTGATCTAGACACTGCTCCCATGTTTTAGATTTCTCAAGCAGCAGAAACAAGCTCTCAGCATTTACCCCATCAAGCCCTTTCAGAATTATGTCAGTTTCAACTAGATTACTCTCATCCTTCTAAGCTCCAAGTATACAGACGCAATTTCCTCAGTCTACTCTCTCAGGACTATGCCCTGTACACAAGGACTATTTTAACAAACCTTGTATTACATATTATAGAAAACAATAAAATTTGGAAATGACTATTGCTGCTAATGACAGACACTAAATTCATTCATTAAGCATTTTTCTTTAACACATGATTTAAACATATCAGGTGTTCATCCACTGATATCAGTAATAATAATTTCCAGGTTGCAATGCGGTTACCACACAATTGCAATGCAAGTCACTTGCAAAGTTAATCTGTAATCTGTCAATAAACCCAGATTCTTTCTAGTACCATAAGATTATTATAAACACAGGAATGAAATTTGGAAAAAAATGCTCTCTTGGCAGAAAACAAAACTGAAGGACTTGAATGATAAGGAACAATTTAATTGGAGACACTCATGTATTTTTCAAACTGTATTATAAAGGTAGCATGAGTATAGCACCCTCTATCAGACAAATAGCACAACTTCAACCAACTCAAAAGATGTTAGTATTTAAAATGTAACCAAACAGAACTTTAAGATCATCAAAGTTTGTAGATGACAAATTTTGAAAGTATTGTGACCAGTGTGGAGGATCACATAGATTTCAATCGAGAACAGAGAGGCTGATAGAATGGGGAAACACATGGAGATGAAATTTAATGCAAAAATTGTGTAAAATGATAGATGCTGTTAAAAAGAATGACAAAGACAATTCTGAAGAGGTTTCTAAAGAGTATTATATAAATATTAATAACAAGGCTAACAAAGTAGTTAGGGAGACATAAGGGACCTGGTTTTTACAAGTCGAGGCATAGTGTATAAAAGCAACAAAGTTGAAAATTAAATCCACTAAATATTGTAAATAAACTTTGACAAAACATCAGTTCAGCCTCAGTTCAACGCTTATAACAAATTCTGGACATCACACTTTAAGGAGGACGTGAAGGCACTGGAAAGAACACAAAAAATGTTTTAAGAATGATTCTAGGAATGATGGGACTTAACTACATGCATGAATTGGTGACACTGGGGTTACTCTCCTTTAAGAAGGGAAAACTGACAGAAAATTTGATAAAACTGTTCAAAATAATGAGGGAAACGACAGATGGGCAGCCACTGTTCCTGTTGCTGGAAAGGCTGATAACAATAAATCTGTTTATTTTCTTTTCTTTCCACACTGGATAATGTGATCAGCAAAGATCGACAGGTGATATGACCACAACTCTTCCTTTAATGCACTGAGAGTTCAGAATTTGGAATGCATTGGTTGAGATTGCAATGGTGCTATATTCAATTGTGACATCCAGAAGGGAAATGGATTAATTATCTGAAGAGAAAAGCAAATTTGCAGGTCTACAAAGAAAAGCCAGAGAATTAAGATTAAGGGAGAAAGGACGGGCATGAACACAACTGGTCAACTGGCCTCCTACCAAGCTATAACCATTTTACGATTGTATGGATTTCAGAACACTAAAACTGTATCATTTTAAGAAGTATTCTAAAAAGAATGTTGAAAAGCAAAATTCAAACCCTCAATCACAGTGGATTCACACTGATTGATTATTCAGCCACAATTCTAATCATGCAACAAATGACACAAACAATTTGGGAATTTTTAAACCATCCCAAGATTCCCTGACTGTTCTTTTTTCCTTTTATCTAACTTTTTTAAAAAGTGTGAATATTCAATAACATCTATTGCACCAAACGTCTCATTGGTCTCAAACAAGTTTCTTCTTCACAACAGATTACGTGCGACAGTTCTTATATGGGTAATTGCAACAGCCAAGACTATTGGCAGTATCTTTCTACTGAATAATGTCAAACGTGCTCGAAAATCTATTTGACTGGACCACTGTAATTCCTTCCTCAAACAACCTTAGATGGCACTGTAACTTTTAATGATGAGGAATCACTGAAGGACAAATCTTTTATTATTAAAGAAAGATAAGAATGTGGAACTGTTTTATTTTTCAACAAATTATTATTTTTAATCCAATTCTCAATTATTCAATTTAATTATTAGGTGGAGAAATGGCAGAAGTTGGTATTATTCTTAGGACAGAGAAGGTGAGGGGACATTTAAATGAAGTATTTAAAATTACTAAGTGTGTTGAAAGAATAAATAAGGAAGCTGCTTTTGGTTCCCAATCATCCCTCTTGTAAAAGAGAACACAGTTAAGGCGATTGTGGTCTGTAGTCTAGGGCTGGAAAAGCATAGCAGGTCAGGCAGCATCCAATGAGCAGGAGAATCAATGTTTTGAGCATAAGCCCTTCATCAGGAATCCAATGTCGAATCTCTTGCTCCTTGGATGCTGTGCTTTTCCAGCACAACACTCTCGACTCTGATGACCGGCAGCTGCTGTCCTCATTTTGTCCGAGTTAAGGTGACTGGCCAAGCAATGAAAAGGTTGAGGAAATGTTTAAAAATATAAACATTGTGTTATGTCCTGAAAGGATCTAGAAGCAGATGTGATAGAAACTTTCCAAAAAGGCATTTGACACATTCTTGATTGGGAACATTTGCCTTCTGATAACAATTTTGGATAGCAACACATCACTATCTGCACATAAAGAATGTGTTTTGCTGGATATTTTGACAAAAAGTATGTTGTTTATTAAGAACTAAAAATTAATTCAGAATTATACAGACTAGGAGGAGATCTTGGCGCCTGGGTCAGGTTTTTGAAATGGGAAAGTCACTGTAATTCTGAGGATTAAAGAACAAAATCTGAGACAAATCAGCAGTGGTAGTTTAAGTTTTACAACAGCCACCTCACGCTTGAACCTTAAACATAATAAAGCATCTGACGGACCTTGGAGTACTATGTACAGTTCTGTACAGAGGAAGGATGTTATTAAATTGAAGGCGGCTTAGAAAATATTTACCAGGATAAGATTGGGACATATTTCCACTGGAATGAAGGAGGTTGAGGTGCAACCTGATATAAGTTTATAAAATCACGAGGGGGTCAGATACAGTGAAGAGTAAAGATCTTTTTCCTGTGATGCAGGAGTTCAAAACTCGGGGGCATATGTTTAAGGTGAGAGGATAAAGATTTAAAAGGGACCTGAGCGGCAACATTTTCATAAAGGATAGTTCATATGTGGAATGAACTGCCAGAGGAAGTGGCAAATGCAAGTACAGTTACAACCATTTAAAAGACACACGGACAGGTATGTGAATAGGGAATGTTTAGGATATGGACCAAATGCAGGCAAATAGGGCTAGTATAGTTTGGGAAACTTGGTTAGCATACATCAGATGGAGTGAAGGATCTGTTTCCATGCTGTGTAACTCTATGGCTCTTTGAACTTCACAGAAGTATTGTGAAGGAAAACAAAAGACACCAAACGACATAAGGAGGTTTTAATTGGGATTTTACGAGGTGGTAGTGGAAAGTCCACCAGACAGAAAGTCAGATGCAAGCCTGTCTCCTTGAGTCCTCAAAACCATAGCTCAATTTTGTGTTGTTCATGCATTCAACTGCTTGCATTCAAGGCTTCAATCCCTTTAACAGTGAATACTCCACCTCCATGAGTTGTCAATCAACTGAAGGGACAGCAGTGACAATGAATCAGATCTGTACTGAAAACAAGTGGGAGTTTTCAGCATGGTGGGAACAGTCTTTCAGTGGGGGCAGACAAACTTGGGCCAGATGGTTCTCAACCAACAGGATCCGAACATCAACCTGTGTCTCCAGGCCAGTTTTCACAAGGCAGAATCTCACTTATGAGCGCCAAGTGGCCGAAGAGCAGACAGGCTGCCTGGTACTTTTCACATCATGGCTAAAATACCAACAAAAGCAAACGTCCCCCTGCTCACCGCTTGGCACAAGCCTATTTCAGGTGTGGGAGACATATTAGCTGTTGTTAGGTCACATCACTAAAATCTTGGTTTAAAAGACAGATCTTAATAAAAATTTAAAGCACGTAAATCAAGCTAGAGAGACAGGAAGGTACAGGGAAGAATTTCAGAGCTCAGGACTGCTGCAATTGAAGTAGCAGCCATCAAGAGAGGAAGAAGTAAACAACAACACACAACAGGCCAGAATTAGATGAGCATAAACGGTTTGGAACAATGTGGGACTTAGGGTCTTTATAGAAATACAGAGAGATGAGGCTATGAATGATTTGAAAACAAGACCAAGTATTATAATTAAGATTGCATTTGACTGGGATCCAAAGTCAGTCAATAAGCACAGGAATCATAGGTGAATGGTGAACATTTAAGTGTGAAACACAGGCAGACGAGTTTGGATGCTCTCACATTAGTGGAGGGTAAATTGAATTATCAGATCAGGGTATGTTGGAATTGCCAAGTCAAAAGGCAAAGACATGGATAACAAGATGAGCTGAAACAGGGATGAAGTTGGGTAATGCTATGTCAGGTGGAAATTGGGTGCCTTGACCTTGGCAGAAATGATGAGGTCAGGAGACATATCAGGATTAAATATAACACAAGGGGCTCTTTTGGTTCAATGGCAATATCCTTTCTTTTGAACCAGAAAGCCTGGGTTCAAATCACAACTGCTCCAGAAATGTGCAATAACATCTCTGAACAGGTTGATTATAAAACATCAACTATGATGCAAAATTATTAACAGATTGGTTTAAACACAGAGTCATGGAGTCCACAGATATGGAACAGAGTATGGAGCAGGGATCAAAGGAAATAGTTTCAGTTTTACCAATGTTTAAAGGGAAACTTTTGCTCATCCCATACTGCATGTTGGATAAGAAGTCTAGTAACAGCATAGAAAGCAAGAGATGAGACAGAGAATTAAATCTCAATGCCATCTATGTGCCTATGAAAATTACCATTAAGCTTTCCAAGTAATCTTGGAAAGTAATCTTTACTGATTAAGGATGATCAGCCATGATCATATTGAATGGTGGTGCAGGCTCGACGGGCAGAATGGCCTACTCCTGCATCTATTGTCCACTGTCTTGCTAAGGGACAGCGAGCAGATGAGAAATAGTAGGGGGTTGAGGATTGGTCCTTTATGTGTACTAGATGTAACAGTGCTGGATCAAGAAGAGAAGCCATTGCAAATGATGATCTTTGGTAATTAGAGAGGTAGGAATGAAACTGGGTGACAGCTGTGCCACCCAGTAATGACAGCCAAGAGGCACCGAAGCAAGATGGTGTATCCAATTGTGTCAAAGGGTACAGACAGGTCAAAGAGGAGAAGAAAGGTTTACCCATGTCAAAGCCACATGGGATCGTAACAGCTTTGGAACTGTTCTGGTACTGTAGGGGAGGTATGCTGAAATCTGATGTGAAGAATTCAGATATGGTGTTCGGGAAAAGATGGGGATAGATTTAAGAACATAAGTAGGAGTAGACGATAGGACCTGTTGAGCCTGTTCCATCATAAATATGGCTGACTTTCGATTTCCACTCTACTTTCCTGCTTGTTTCTCAATAAGGATGCAACAACATATGTTACGTATTTTGTTGAGTAGAGAAAGAAAAAGCGAGATACACAGAACAATTAATAGAAGGTCAAGACAGAACAACCAATACGTAACAACAGGTTTATTAAATGATACCAGAAAAAGAGCCCCTAAGAAATAGTGATTTAGCAGTCAGTGTGACTAAGAGAAATTTGGGTTGGGAATAACTGTGCTCAGCTTAAAGAAAGGCAATTACAAAGAAATTAGGACAGAACAAGCAGGTGTGAACTGGGGCAGGAATAAAGACAGTTGAGGAACAATGATAGATGTTTAACAAAATAGTTCACGGCTCACAGCAAAGATACACTGCAGCGAGGAAAGAGAATTTTAGCAAAGGGAGAAACTAACCAGAATTTATCAGGTAAGTAAAGGATAGGATTTTATTAAAATAAAAACATACAATGTGGTAAAGATTAGTGGTAAACCAGAGAATTTTGCAAGTTTTAGAAACCCACAGAAGACAACCAAAAAAAGGAAAAAATAAATTTTGACAGTCAACTTGCAAGTAAATGGAGAAAGATTGCAGAACAAAACCACAGAATAGAGGGATTCTTGAGACACCTTGCCAATGAATCACAAAATATTAGCACCCAAGTTTGGCAGGTAATAAGGAAGGAAAATGGAATGTTGGCCTATATTTCAGAAGGAATGGAGTATCGAAGCAAGAAGGTTTTGCTGCAACAGTCAAACCACAACTAGAATAGTTGTGGTTTGACTAAATTAAATTAGTTTTGCTCACTAATTTAATGCAAGATGTATTGTGATTAGAGGTAGTTCAGATAAGGTTCACAATGCTGATACCAGGTGTGGATTGTCTTATGAGGAGTAGTCAAGTAGATTGGGGCTCCACATATTGAATATAGTAGATTGAAAGGCTACTTTATTGTAATATAAAGGATTCTGAGGAAACTTGATATGAAGTGTGTCTTGGACCAGAGGCATAATATCAGGATAAGGTTGCTGCATACCTAACACAGAGATTCGGGTAATTTCTTCTCTCAGAGGGTAGTTGAGTTGATGGCTGCAAATGTGTTGCTGGTTAAAGCACAGCAGGTCAGGCAGCATCTCAGGAATAGAGAATTCGACGTTTCGAGCATAAGCCCTTCATCAGGAATAAGAGAGAGAGCCAAGCAGGCTAAGATAAAAGGTAGGGAGGAGGGACTAGGGGGAGGGGCGATGGAGGTGGGATAGGTGGAAGGAGGTCAAGGTGAGGGTGATAGGCCGGAGTGGGGTGGGGGCGGAGAGGTCAGGAAGAGGATTGCAGGTTAGGAGGGCGGTGCTGAGTTGAGGGAACCGACTGAGACAAGGTGGGGGGAGGGGAAATGAGGAAACTGGAGAAATCTGAATTCATACCTTGTGGTTGGAGGGTTCCCAGGCGGAAGATGAGGCGCTCCTCCTCCAGCCGTCGTGTTGTTGTGTTCTGCCGGTGGAGGAGTCCAAGGACCTGCATGTCCTCGGTGGAGTGGGAGGGAGAGTTAAAGTGTTGAGCCACGGGGTGATTGGGTTGGTTGGTTCGGGCAGCCCGGAGGTGTTCTCTGAAGCGTTCCGCAAGTAAGCGGCCTGTCTCACCAATATAGAGGAGGCCACATCGGGTGCAGCGGATGCAATAGATGATGTGTGTGGAGGTACAGGTGAACTTGTGGCGGATATGGAAGGATCCCTTGGGGCCTTGGAGGGAAGTGAGTGTGGAGGTGTGGGCACAAGTTTTACATTTCCTGCGGTTGCAGGGGAAGGTGCCGGGGGTGGAGGTTGGGTTGGTGGGGGGTGTGGATCTGACGAGGGAGTCACGAAGGGAGTGGTCCTTGCGGAACGCTGATAGGGGAGGGGAGGGAAATATATCCATGGTGGTGGGGTCCGTTTGGAGGTGGCGGAAATGGCAGCGGATGATACGTTGTGTGCGGAGGTTGGTGGGGTGGTAGGTGAGAACCAGTGGGGTTCTGTCTTGGTGGCGGTTGGAGGAGCGGGGCTCAAGGGCGGAGGAGCGGGAAGTGGAGGAGATGCGGTGGAGGGCATCGTCGATCACGTCTGGGGGGAATCTGCGGTCCTTGAAGAAGGAGGCCATCTGGGCTGTGCGGTGTTGGAATTGGTCCTCCTGGGAGCAGATGCGGCGGAGACGAAGGAATTGGGAATATGGGATGGCGTTTTTACAGGGGGCAGGGTGGGAGGAGGTGTAGTCCAGGTAGCTGTGGGAGTCAGTCGGTTTATAATAGATGTCTGTGTTGAGTCGGTCGCCCGAGATAGAAATGGAAAGGTCTAGGAAGGGGAGGGAGGAGTTTGAGACAGTCCAGGTGAATTTCAGGTCGGGATGGAAGGTGTTAGTAAAGTTGATGAACTGTTCAACCTCCTCGTGGGAGCACGAGGCAGCGCCGATACAGTCATCGATGTAGCGGAGGAAAAGGTGGGGGGTGGTGCCAGTGTAGTTGCGGAAGATGGACTGTTCCACATATCCTACGAAGAGGCAGGCATAGCTGGGGCCCATGCGGGTGCCCATGGCAACTCCTTTAGTTTGGAGGAAGTGGGAGGATTGAAAAGAGAAGTTATTCAGGGTGAGGACCAGTTCAGTCAGTCGAGTGGAAGGGTACTGGTTGGTGCGGCGGGAAAGGAAGAAGCGGAGGGCTTTGAGTCCTTCGTGATGGGGGATGAAGGTGTACAGGGACTGGATGTCCATAGTGAAAATAAGGCGTTGGGGACCGGGGAAGCGAAAATCCTGGAGGAGGTGGAGGGCGTGGGTGGGGAGTTCTTGGACTAAAGGGGACAGGACCGTGTCGAGGTATTGGGAGATGAGTTCGGTGGGGCAGGAGCAGGCTGAGACAATGGGTCGGCCGGGGCAGGCAGGTTTGTGGATTTTGGGCAGGTGGTATCCACAAACCTGCCTGCCCCGGCCGACCCATTGTCTCAGCCTGCTCCTGCCCCACCGAACTCATCTCCCAATACCTCGACACGGTCCTGTCCCCTTTAGTCCAAGAACTCCCCACCTACGTTCGGGACACCACCCACGCCCTCCACCTCCTCCAGGATTTTCGCTTCCCCGGTCCCCAACGCCTTATTTTCACTATGGACATCCAGTCCCTGTACACCTCCATCCCCCATCACGAAGGACTCAAAGCCCTCCGCTTCTTCCTTTCCCGCAGCACCAACCAGTACCCTTCCACTGACACCCTCTTTCGACTGACTGAACTGGTCCTCACCCTGAATAACTTCTCTTTTCAATCCTCCCACTTCCTCCAAACTAAAGGAGTTGCCATGGGCACCCGCATGGGCCCCAGCTATGCCTGCCTCTTCGTAGGATATGTGGAACAGTCCATCTTCCGCAACTACACTGGCACCACCCCCCACCTTTTCCTCCGCTACATCGATGACTGTATCGGCGCTGCCTCGTGCTCCCACGAGGAGGTTGAACAGTTCATCAACTTTACTAACACCTTCCATCCCGACCTGAAATTCACCTGGACTGTCTCAAACTCCTCCCTCCCCTTCCTAGACCTTTCCATTTCTATCTCGGGCGACCGACTCAACACAGACATCTATTATAAACCGACTGACTCCCACAGCTACCTGGACTACACCTCCTCCCACCCTGCCCCCTGTAAAAACGCCATCCCATATTCCCAATTCCTTCGTCTCCGCCGCATCTGCTCCCAGGAGGACCAATTCCAACACCGCACAGCCCAGATGGCCTCCTTCTTCAAGGACCGCAGATTCCCCCCAGACGTGATCGACGATGCCCTCCACCGCATCTCCTCCACTTCCCGCTCCTCCGCCCTTGAGCCCTGCTCCTCCAACCGCCACCAAGACAGAGCCCCACTGGTTCTCACCTACCACCCCACCAACCTCCGCATACAACGTATCATCCGCCGCCATTACCGCCACCTCCAAACGGACCCCACCACCAAGGATATATTTCCCTCCCCTCCCCTATCAGCGTTCCGCAAGGACCACTCCCTTCGTGACTCCCTCGTCAGATCCACACCCCCCACCAACCCAACCTCCACCCCCGGCACCTTCCCCTGCAACCGCAGGAAATGTAAAATTTGCGCCCACACCTCCACACTCACTTCCCTCCAAGGCCCCAAGGGATCCTTCCATATCCGCCACAAGTTCACCTGTACCTCCACACACATCATCTATTGCATCCGCTGCACCCGATGTGGCCTCCTCTATATTGGTGAGACAGGCCGCTTACTTGCGGAACGCTTCAGAGAACACCTCCGGGCCGCCCGAACCAACCAACCCAATCACCCCGTGGCTCAACACTTTAACTCTCCCTCCCACTCCACCGAGGACATGCAGGTCCTTGGACTCCTCCACCGGCAGAACACAACAACACGACGGCTGGAGGAGGAGCGCCTCATCTTCCGCCTGGGAACCCTCTAACCACAAGGTATGAATTCAGATTTCTCCAGTTTCCTCATTTCCCCTCCCCCCACCTTGTCTCAGTCGGTTCCCTCAACTCAGCACCACCCTCCTAACCTGCAATCCTCTTCCTGACCTCTCCGCCCCCACCCCACTCCGGCCTATCACCCTCACCTTGACCTCCTTCCACCTATCCCACCTCCATCGCCCCTCCCCCTAGTCCCTCCTCCCTACCTTTTATCTTAGCCTGCTTGGCTCTCTCTCTTATTCCTGATGAAGGGCTTATGCTCGAAACGTCAAATTCTCTATTCCTGAGATGCTGCCTGACCTGCTGTGCTTTAACCAGCAACACATTTGCAGCTGTGATCTCCAGCATCTGCAGACCTCATTTTTTAGTTGAGTTGATGGAATTACTTTACAGCAGAGGGCTGTTAAGACTTGGCCGTTAAGTATATTTAAGTTTGAGACAGACATATTTTTGACCAGTAAGAGAACTGACAAATTGAGCTGAGGATTCTCAGATTAACTATGATCTCATTGAATGGCAGAGCAGACTTGATGATCTGAAATGGCTTATGTCTTACAGTCCAATGATAGAAGCAGCTGCAAGAACAACAGCAGTGAAAAAAATAAACATTTTTACGCTTGAAGCAAAGATATTGAAATCACCTAAGACACAGGTCAAGGAAAAAGTGGATGCCGATGGAATAAGGGAAATAGGTTCAGGGCAGAATGAGAATCACAACATTTTAGATGAGGCCAGGTATGAATAGGAAAATGAATAGTCAAGGTGCCAAAAAGTATACATCCAAAGGCAACAGAACTGAAATCCAACCAATACAGACAAGAGAAGAAAATTTGAATGCTGTCGTCATAGTAATGTATCAAGTCAAAACTAGGTACGTTTCCACATGGAAGTGAGGCAAAGAAATATAAGAAATGTACCGTATATACAGAGTAACAGCTGATCTTGTAGAAGTTGATCCCCTATTTTTGGCCAAACAATCTAGAATTTTCCATATATCTCGTGTACAAGTCAACCCTAGTTCTCCACAGTAAACAGGTCAACGTTTATGAATCAGTGTGCTGGCCATCAAGTTCTGCTCCAGCCTTCCAGTCTGTCAGTTGTTCCGCTCTGTTCCCGGTCTTCCAGTTCGCCGGCTCTCGTGTTCTGCTCTCGGATTTCAGAATTAGCACAATTCATAGTTTGTTTTCTTTATTCATTTAGAAATCAATTGGGTTTCTGCTAAATGATACAGTATGAATTGTGACAGGCAAGAATTTCAGCCTCTCAGAAATAGTATCCATGTAATAGTCAACCCCATAAATCTAACTTTATAAAGTAATCACAAAAATTCAACTATTACTCGTATGTATACAGTAGTTGTTTTGGACAGTTCTCACCTTGCTTTAAAATAATGATTATGTACGTGTACCTTTGTTGCCAAAAGTTGCTGCTGGGAATCAATCTGCTGTTGCTGCCGAGTTGCCATCTCCTGTAGTTCCGCAAGCGTCATGTCCATACGTGGCCCACTGACCTGCAAAGCATGAAGGAAGTTGTGCTTTAAATCAGAATTCCAACTTTGTTCAGTGTAGATTTTAACAAGGCTAACAACAGCACTCTCAACTCATTAACTTTAACCATTTAGCTATTAACTTTCATTTTCTTATCAATAATTCCTGTTTGTAGTCCAGCATGGAAACAGACCTTTTGTCCAGCCAGTCCATGCTGACCATAATCCCAAACTAAACTACTTTCACTTGCCTGCACTTGGCCCAAAGACATCCATATGTTTCTTATTCATATTCTTATATACATGTCTTTTAAACATTTTAACTGTACCCTCACCAACAACTTGCTCTGGAAATTCATTCTACAAATGAACTACTCTGTGTAAACAAGAATACACGTCACATCTTTTTTAAATCTTTCTCCTCCCAACTTAAAAACTGACCCCTCCTCTTGAAACCTCCCACCCTAGGGAAAAAAGACCTCACATTCACCCTTCTTTATATACCTCATGATTTTTTAAACCTCTCTAAGGTCATCCCTCAACTCCTACGCTTCAGTGAAAACAAGTCCCAGCCTCTTCTTCTAACTGAAACTCTCCATTCCTTGCAACTTCCTGGTAAATCTTTTCTCAACCCAGCTTAATAATATCCTTCCTGTAAAATGGATAGAGTACTCCAGAAAAGGCCGTGCCAATATCCTGTACAAACTCAACATGATGTCCTAACTTCTAGACTCAAAAGGTGTGAGCAATGAAGGCAAGTGTGCTAAATGCCTTAACGACTCTGTCTATACAAAACTCAATAATGATGTACCTGAAACCTTAGGTCTCTGTTCTACAACATCCAAGGCCCTACTTTGCTTGCTACATTTCTTACTTTTATAACAGGGAAGCATCATGCACCACTTCTCATCTTTTTGCAGCTTCTTAGGAGATGAAGAAATCCATTAACAAGCATGCTCACAGATAGTGGAGCAAAATTTGTTGCATAATCTGCTGTATTTCATTAGTTGCATAAATATACTTATTCATATTCCTTCATGAGCAAATGATTAATACCCTAACTTTGAGAGTTTTAACTCTGCAATTTTTAAATATAAACTTCAAACTGATTTGACTGTCTTTCTTCTTTACTTAGGAAACAGAAATCTTTGTTTTCAAACATTGCTCTCCACAAACTTTGAGGGGTGCAATGAGCTCCCCTTCAAGTATTTTTGTTTTCTTCAATTGATTCATTATCTCCATGAGTAAACATTTTATGAAATTACTTTATAACCATGAAACTGGAGTCACCTGGCAAAGCCATCTATGCTCATTCATGGGCAATTCTTTTCAATGCAAAGTCTATGGCTCCTGTATCATTTCAAAACTCCAATGGCTTGAATTTTTCAAAAGTTTAGATGGTGAGTTATTGATATTTTTGTCATCACTCTTTGGAATGGACTGCAAAGTCTGGATATAGTGTGGATGCAGAAATCCTCAAATTGTGGCTAATCATTCTCTGCTTTATATCCTCCCCACCACCAGTAATCAATGAAATAAGCCGATTTGGCAAGAACTTCCCCTTTCTCAGTCTTTTATCTCTGTTAGAATCCCATCAAAAACACATTTCATTTGATCAGGCAAAACTTTCCAATTTTATTTCACATTTTCAATCTGATTCATTGCTAACAGATTTGATCCTGAAAATGTCATGTTAAATGTCTCCATATTGATTATTAGATAATTTTAAAACAAAATTTTAAATATTTTTGCTTTACAATTTCTATTACAATATTTTAATCTGCATTTTGACCAATGTGCACGTTGCAATTTTTGTGGAGTTGAAGTGCCCATCAGCCATGTTTAAATGATGGAGTGGACTCGGTGGACTCGATAGGCTAAATGGTCTTACTGCCACTCCTATGTCTTATGCAATTTTTAATTCAATCTAGAAAATCTTTTAAAAGCAATTGGTTTTATTTCATTTCTTGTTTGGTTCTTTAATGTGACTGGCTGCTTGGTCAACATGACTACATCACTGCGGCCCCATGATCCCAATTAAAGAACACTGTAAGCAATCGTACAAGGCAGGAGGAAAAGACTAGTTGCCATCAAAATAATTATTCAAACTCAAGGAGGAGTAAGATACATTTCTAAGACTGAAAGACATCAAAAGATATGACAAGAAAGAAAGAACAGGGCACGGAGTTAAATGTTTAGCCATGATCATACTGAATGGCGGAGCAGGAGTAGGCTCAAAAGGACCAAATGGTCCACTCCTGCTGCTACATTATTTGATTGTATGTTGACATCTTTTCAACTAAAACTTCCTTTGAAGTCAGCAGCCGATGTCCTTACTTTGCTGCAATATTTAGGCTAATGGTCACATTATTTCACTGAATTTCTGAAGGAGATTAAAAATGGAAAAGTCACAGGCAACAAGCAAGTAAAGATATTCGGTGAACAGAAAATATATGAGTGAAATAATGGATGAGCAAAACCCTAAGACAATGTTTAAGAAAGTTAAAATGCATATATTACATTGCACAAAGGAACATGAATTTACTTCCAACAAATACTTTACTAAAGGATCATTTTAATAGGTCTTTATGGGTGAGTGCTGATAGGTCTATATGGATCAGTGTTGCTAGATCTGGCTTGGAGTAATTGGGTAAATTAGTTACTTGTGGGTGGAACCAAGGGTGTGCTGATCACAATACAAGTGAAGGCTCAAGGTTCCATTTTAAAATAAATTCATTTCAAAAACCATATTAACAGACTGGGGTCAGGCATACTTTACGAAGGCAAGGAATCAGCTGGCTGAGGTAAAGTGGTGAATCAAACAATTTAGTGGATTGGAGTATCATGGATAACAAACAGATAAATCTGTGAACAAGGAAAAAAGGCACGTTATTCAGCCGTTGTGGCCTGCTCCACTATTAAGATCAAAGCTGATCTGATTTTAACTCATCTTGATATTCCTGCATATGCCTGATAGTTTTTCATTCCCTTGACGAACAAGGATTATTTTATCTCTGCCTTAAAATATTTCGAGACACTGCATCCAAAGCCTTCTCAGGATGGGAATTCTTAATAATTTTCAGAGAAAACCATTTTACTCATTTCGTCTTAAATGGATATCACTTTATTTTTAAAAACAATGAACCTGCTTTTAGGTTCTCCCACAAGAGGGAACGCTCTGCCCAAATTCACCAGGTCAAGTGCCTTCAGGAACTTACATATTTCAGTTAAGGCACTTCTGACTTTTGTAAATAAACATGGATAAGCCAAGAAGCCAAATAAAGTTTTACGAGAGAACAAGAATAATAATGCAAACATTATGACAAAAATAAACAATTTAAGAATGGGATAAGAGAAGACAAGTGAGGTCTGAAAACAAATAAGCTACAAAAAGTAAGGGTGGTTGAAATTATAAAAGTGCAGATTCGTAAGAACAACCAATTTAAGATCATCCGATGTGCCTGCAATTTTGTTCACTTATGCTAGCTTTAAGCTGCATCTATTAATACACAAGAGCTTGTCCTCTTCAAACAAAAAGTTGCCCAAGCACTGTATTTTTTTTAGTTTCCAAATAAACAAAGGTGTGAGGACAATTAGACTCTACTACATTCCACATGGGAACATCTCAACCAATGTCCATTTAGCAAACTATGAGCACTACTTCTCATGAGGTCTAACTTGTTGTCCTCTAAAATTTGGGATTTCTTTGGTCTGACCTGATTAGTGCAACATAAAACGCTTCAACATCTCTTTTGCTTCAGTAATACTTCAATACCGATCTATTAAAAGTGAAGTCAAACCCAAAAATTGTCAATTTAAAGACAGTGACCAAAATATGGCAACTCCAAGAGATCAATTGTGTGAGGGGATTCTGTAGTCCGAGGTACAGAGACGTTTCTGTGGCCAGCAGAGAGAAAGCAGAACGGTGAATAGCTTCCCTAGTGCCAGGATCAAGGATGTCTTAGGAGAGATGCAGAGTGTTCTCATGGGGGAGAAGGGCCAGCAAGAGGTCAGTGTCCACACTGGAACCAACAATATAGAAAGGGAAAAGGTTGAGATTCTGAAGGGAGATAAGAGAGAGTTAGGCAGAAATTTAAAAAGGAGGTCCTCAAGGGTAGTAATATCTGGATTACTCCCAGTGCTACGAGCTAGTGAGGGCAGGAATAGGAGGATAGAACAGATGTATGCATGGCTGAGGAGTTGGTGTATGGGAGTAGGATTCACATTTTTAGATCATCAGAATCTCTTTTGGGGTAGAAATGACCTGTACAAGGAGGACAGATTGCACTTCAATTGGAAGGGAAATTTGCTAGAACTGCTTGGGAGGATTTAAACGAGTTTGGTGGGGTGGGGGACCCAGGGAGAAAGTGAGGAAAGAGATCAATCTGAGACTGGGACACTTGAGAACAGTAGTGAATCAATCAGGGCATGCAGGAACAAGGTAGGACTAATAAATTAAACTGCATTTATTTCAAAGCAAGGAGCCTAACAGGGAAGGCACATGAACTCAGGGCATGGTTAGGAACATGGGACTGGGATGTATAGCAATTACAGAAACATGGCTCAGGGATGGGCAGGACTGGCAACTTAATATTCCAGGATATAAATGCTACAGGAAAGACAGAAAGGGAGGCAAGAGAGGAGGTGGAGAGGCATTTCTGATAAGGGATAGCATTACAACTGTGCTGAGGGAGGATATTCCCAGAAATATATTCAGGGAAGTTATTTGGGTGGAACGGAGAAATAAGAAAGGGATGATCACCTTATTGGGGATTGTATTATAGTCCCCGAATAGTGAGAGGGAAATTGAGAAACAAACTTGTAAGGAGATCTCAGCTGTCTGTAAGAATAATAGGGTAGTTATGTTAGAGGATTTTAACTTTCCAAACATTGACTGGGACTGCAATAGTGTTAAAGGTTTAGATGGAGAGGAATTTGTGAAGTGTGTACAAGACAATTTTCTGATTCAGTATGTGGATGTACCTACGAGAGTAGGTGCAAAACTTGACCTACTCTTGGGAAACAAGGCAAGATAGATAACTGAGGTGTTAGTGGGGGAGTACTTTGGGGCCAGTGACCATAATTATATTTGTTTTAAAATCGTGATGGAAAAGGATAGACCAAATCTAAAAGTTGAAGTTCTAAATTGGAGAAAGGCCAATTTTGACGGTATAAGGCAAGAACTTTCGAAAGCTGATTGGAGGTAGATGTTCGCAAGTCAAGGGACGGCTGGAAAATGGGAAGCCTTCAGAAATGAGATAACAAGAATCCAGAGAAACTATATTCCTGTCAAGGTGAAAGGGAAGGCTGGTAGGTATATGGAATGCAGGATGACTAAAGAAAATTAGGGTTTGGTTAAGAAAAAGAAGGAAGCATATCAGGTATAGACAGGATAGATCGAGTGAATCCTTAGAAGAATATAAAGGAAGTAGGAGTACGCTTAAGAGGGAAATCAGGAGGGCAAAATGGGGACATGAGATAGCTTTGGCAAATAGAATTAAGGAGAATCCAAAGGGTTTTTACATATATATTAAGGACAAAAGGGTAACTGGGGAGAGAATAAGGCCCCTCAAAGATCAGCAAGTTGGACTTTGCGCGGAGTCACAGGAAATGGAGGAGATACAAAATGAATATTTTGCATCAGTATTTACTGTGGAAAAGGAAATGGAAGATATAGACTGTAGGGAAACAGATGGTGACATGTTGCAAAATGTCCAGATTACAGAGGAGGAAGTGCTGGATGTATCAAAACAGTTAAAAGGTGGATAAATCCCCAGGACCTGATCAGGTGTACCCAAGAACTCTGTGGGAAGCTAGAGGAGTGATTGCTGGGCCTCTTGCTGAGATAATTGTATCACCGATAGTTACAGGTGAGTTGCCGGAAGACTGGAGGTTGGCAAACATGGTGCCACTGTTTAAGAAGGGTGGTAAGGACAAGCCAGGGAACTATAGACCAGTGAGGCTGACCTCAGTGGTGGGCAAGTTGCTGGAGGGAATCCTGAGGGACAGGATGTACATACATTTGGAAAGGCAAGAAGTGATTTGGGATAGTCAACATGGCTTTGTGCGTGGGAAATCATGTCTCACAAACTTCATTGAGGTTTTGAAGAAGTAACATAGAAGATTGATGAGGGCAGAGCAGTAGATGTGATCTACATGGAATTCAGTATGGCGTATAACAAGGTTCCCCATGGGAGACTGATTAGCAAGGTTCAATCCCATGGAATACAGGGAGAACTAGCCATTTGGATACGGAATTGGCTCAAAGATAGAAGACAGAGGCTGGTGGTGGAAGGTTGTTTTTCAGACTGGAGACCTGTGACCAGTGGAGTGCCACAAGGATCGGTGCTGGGTCCTCTGCTTTTTGTCATTTACATAAATGATTTGGATGCGAGCATAAGAGGTACAGTTATTAAGTTTGCAGACGACACCAAAATGAGAGGTGTAGTGGACAGCGAAGAGGATTACCTCAGATTTGGTTAGGCCACTATTGGAATATTGCGTGCAATTCTGGTCTCCTTCCCATCGGAATAATGTTGTGAAACTTGAAAGGGTTCGGAAAAGATTTACAAGGACGTTGCTAGGGTTGGAGGATTTGAACTATAGGGAGAGGCTCAACAGGCTGGGGCTGAACACGCTTTCTCTGGAGCGTCGGAGGCTGAAGGGGTTCCCTTATAGAGGTTTACAAAATTATAAGGGGCATGCACAGGATAAATAGACAAAGTCTTTTCCCTGGGGTCGGGGAGTCCAGAACTAGAGGGCATAGGTTTAGGTTGAGAGGGGAAAGATGTAAAAGAGACCTAAGGGGCAACTTTTTCACGCAGAGGGTGGTACGTGTATGGAATGAGCTGCCAGAAGAAGTGGTGGAGGCTGGTACAACTGCAACATTTAAGAGGCATTTGGATGGGTATATGAATGGGAAGGGTTTAGAGGGATATGGGCTGGGTGCTGGCAGGTGGAACTAGATTGGGTTGGGATATCTGGTCGTTGTGGACCAGTTGGACCGAAGGGTCTGTTTCCATGCTGTACATCTCTATGACTCTAATTATTCATATTACTTGTGGTGGGAAGAACTGTAACAAAGTCTCTGAGGATGAAATTGTTAAATATCCTGATAGACGAAAGAGAAAGTAGCTTGCACTGATTTCAACAGACATATGTGCAGACCAAACTTCAGAATGGTGTGGAATACATTGTGCAGTTTTGGGCTCCATAGCTCAGGAAGGAGGTACTGGCCCAGCAGCGGGCTCAGAGGAGGTGCACGAGAATAGTCTCAGGAATGAAAAGCTTAACATATGAGGAATGTTTAAGGATACATGATGGGAGTTTAGAAGGGGGGGTACTAATTGAAAATTACACAATACTGAATGACCTGGACACAGTGCATGTTGGGAAGATGTTTTCATTGGTACAAGAGACTAGGACCCAAAGGCACAGCCTGAGAGTAAAGGGAAAACCTTTTAGAAAGGAAATAGGAGAAACTTTTTCTGTCAGAGTGGTGAATTATTGGTAATCACTGCCACAGAAGGCTGTGGAGGCCAGGTCACTGATTACATTTCAGAAGGAGATAGACAGCTTCTTGATTGTTAAGGGGATTAAGGGTTAGAAGAAGAAAGTAGGGGAATGTTGTGGAGAAACTTATCAGCCATGATTGAATGGCAGAGCAGATTCAATGGGCTGAATGGCCTAATTTCTGTTCCTATGTTTCATGCTCTTATTGTCTAATTCTTTGAATGTAATGAGGCACAGTAGAAGGACAAAATATAGGAGATGTGGTGTGTATAGATCTTGGGCAAGTTTCTACCATGAAACTACATTCAAAAATGTTATGGCTTGAAACTATGGGAGAAAAGTTGGATTAAAATTTTGTTTGAATTCAGAAAGCTGAGCAAGTGTTAAAATTATGTTTTCGGAGTGACTTGAGAAAGGTTGTGGTGCCCACATAGGGTTCACTTTTGTAGACTACCTCTGTTCACCATCAATAATTCAGGCATCCAAATAGATGGAATAGTACTTGCAATGGGCTTAAAAGCAACAAAGAGTTATCTGTCACGTAGAGGAAAAATAATTACACCCAAATCAAAGTTTACAGATATCAAGATTGAAGTAGAAATACCAGTCACTGATACTAACATCAAATTCACTAATTTAAGTCACTCCCAGAAAGCACTGTCTCAAATGTTTTTTTAAAACTTTTGTCACAGTACCATTTATCTAATGCAAACATGCATTAGTTATTTTGTAATCCTAAAATGGCAACCAAAATACCACCATCAAAAGATTATTTATTGAACCATTCTGACTGCCTTTACCTGGTCCTTGTCTAATGTCAGCACAACTAATTCTGAATGTTAATCTTGCAACTGACAATGCAAAAACCTCTTACATCCCACTCATAAGCTCTGTAAATACAAATTCAATTATTCGATTGCATGACGTGGATAAATTTGCATGATGAATACTTCTTTGATAAACATCTCACGCAACAACCAATCCAGGTTTGTGTTCTTCCTTTTCAATGATCATTCCTCCATCACGTCAACCTTGGTAACCTTCCTGGTAAAATGTGACAAAAGGAGTGGCAACTCAGTTGCCTGAATCTTCTGAACTTTAGCAAAAATAATGGACTGCTATTACATTAATAAATTTCCTTGACTCAACAAGAGTTTTGGCGTGTGGGTGTATATGTGCATGCGGTTTGCAGGAGGACGGGGTGAGCCTGAAAGGTCAGGAGTGCAAGAGGATGAGGTAGACGAGGTACAGGTGAGTCTCTGAGCAGTGAGTTGACCTGAGTCAACTCAATGGTGTTCTCAAATTTGGTTGGGCAGGTTACTGGGTTCCAAGATTGAATGGAATGCCCAATAACATGTTATCCTGATGTTAGCTTTAAACGTATAACCACCCAAGCAATGCTGTGTTATCCAAATTTTGACTTTGACTCAGAGTCACGGGTACCTACAAAGGGGTCCAGGACCCAGTGGAAACAGCCATCCGAAGCAGAAACTTGTCAAGCAATTCCCATTGATGTCAGCATGTCAGGTCTCTCCCACAGAGACATCTTCTCTGTCCATCTTCAAAAATACACAAAGACTTTGATAACTCAGTGACTTTGAATATTTTGGTTAATTCACAAGAATTCATTTATTTTTGATTTGGAGGTGCCAGTGTTGGACTGGGGTGTACAAAGTTAAAAATCACACGACACCAGATTATAGTCCAAAAGGTTTATTTGGAAGCACTAGCTTTTGGAGTGCTCCTCCTTCTTCAGGTAACAACTGGAGCAAAAAACCTTTCCAAATAAACCTTTTGGACTATAACCTATTGTTGTGCCATTTTTAACTTTATTTATTTTTAATTCATTTATGGGATGAGGGCGTTGCTGGCTAGGCCAGCATTTATTGTCCATTCCTAATTGCCCAGAGGGCAGTTCAGAGTCAACCACATTGCTGTGGGTCTGAAGGACATTAGTGAACGAGGTGGGTTTTTCCAACAATCGACCATGGACTTTTGGTCATCAGATACTTAATTGCAGATTTTGTTTTTTAATTGAATTCAAATCCCACCATCTGCCACAGTGGGATTTAAACCCGAGTCTCTGGATTAACAGTCTAGTGGTAATACCACTAAGCCATTGCCTTCCCAATGAAGCTAATAACAATGAACAGGGCTACATTAGAATCAAGCAAATCCGGTCAAAGAACATCAACACAATTAACATTGTCATCGAATAAAACATGAAGATTCCATGCAACGCCATGACCATGCGGCAACCTGAAGGCCATGTACAAACATGCACCTATAACTTTGGAAAAAGAAGTTTAAGTTGCTGCATTCTTCAATAAATTATGCATACATTCCAAAAAAAAAGAAAGGGGAAATTTTCATCCAATCTATATTAGCAAATGGTCTCTGGAATTCATGGCACCACTAAGAATTAATAGGCTTTCAGTTCCATACTTCATCAAATAGAATCTGGAAAAAAGGTAATTTTCAGATGCTGATTGGAATATGAATACCAGTTTAATGCAGTGGAGGTGAGGGCAGGGAGAAGGTGAGTAAGGGAGAAAATGAGGAAGGGAAATGGATCAGACAAAGACAATGATGTGAAAAGGGCAAAGGAGAAAATTGTATTTCTGCACTGACTAGAGAGATGCACAGGTACAAAACATTTTTACTGGGGAAATAGAAGAAGTCGCATGGGCTGAAGAACAATAAATACTCACCATGGTGGTACCAATGTAGACTAATGTGTACTATGTTCCAGCTTTCAAATTTTACGGACATACTCACACAGGACTGAATTTGTTTTTATAAGGAACAAAGCTTATGAAACTAACATTTAAACATGAAAATTATGCTGGTGTAATACCTACAACTTAAACTTCAGATTGTCAAATGCTCCCCTTCAATCATTCACAATCTCACAGCTTCCAGCAAGTATGGAATTTTTTGGTATTTTGAACCATGCCAGTAAGCAGAACACTGACAAAATTAATTCATTTTCCATGTGAGGTCAAAGTGAGGACTGCAGATGCTGGAGGTTAGAGCCAAGAGTGTGGTGCTGGAAAAGCACAGCAGGTCAGGCAACATCTGAGGAGCAGGAAAATTGATGTTTTGGGCATAAGCCCTTCACCAGGAAGGAGGCTGGGAGTCTCGGGGGTGGAGAAATAAATGGGAGGGGGTTGGGATTGGGTAACAGCTAGATGAAAGTGCAACAGGTCGAAGCGGAGGGTGGAGCAGATAGGTGGGAATGAAGATGGACAGTCGGGACAGGTCATGAAGATGGTGCTGAACTGGAAGGTTTGAACTGGGTACGGTGAGGGGGAATGAAGAGACAGGTGAAATCCACATTGATGCCATGGGTTTGGAGGCTCCCGAGGTGGAAGATGAAGTGGTCTTCCTCCAGGACTTGGGTGGTAAGGGAGTGGAGATGGTGGAGGCCCAGGACCTGCACATTCTTGGTGGAGTGGGAAGGGGAGTTAAAGTGATTGGCCCTGGGGCAGTGGGGTTGGTGGGTGCACATGTTTTGGAGGTATTCTCTGAAGTACTCTGTGAGTAGGCATCCTTTCTCCCCAATGTAGAGGAGACCGCATCGGAAGCAATGAATTCAGTAAATGACATGTGTGGAAGTGCAAATGAAACTTTGATGGATGTGAAAAGCTCCTTTGGGGCCTTGAACAGAGGTGAGGTGGGGGGGGGGGGGGGGGGGGGTGGAATAGTGTGGGTGCTTTCCCTTCAGTCCCACCCCCCCTCTCATCTATCTTTCCACCTTCGTGGCTCCCAGCTTCATTCCTGATGAACGGCTTACACCCAAAACATTGGATTTCCCTGCTCCTCAGATGCTGCCTGACCTGCTGTGCTTTTCCAGCACCACAATCTTGACATTTTCCATTGAATCTAGTGCATGAGGAAATAGACAATAGGTGCAGGAGTCGGCCATTCAGCCCTTGAAGCCTGCACCACCATTCAATATGATCATGGCTGATCATCCTTAATCAGTATCCTGTTCCTGCCTTATCTCCATAACCCTTGATTTCACTATCTTTGAGAGCTCTATCCAACTCTTTCTTAAATGATTCCAGAGACTGGGCCTCCACTGCCCTCTGGGGCAGAGCATTCCACACAGCCACCACGCTCTGGGTGAAGAAGTTTCTCCTCATCTCTGTCCTAAATGGTCTACCCCGTATTTTTAAGCTGTGTCCTCTGGTTCGGCACTCACCCATCAGCGGAAAGATGTTTCCTGCCTCCAGAGTGTCCAATCCTTTAATAATCTTATATGTCTCAATCAGATCCCCCCTCAGTCTTCTAAACTCAAGGGTATACAAGCCCAGTCACTCCAGTCTTTCAGTGTAAGGTAATCCCGCCATTCCAGGAATTGACCTCGTGAACCTACGCTGCACTCCTTCAACAGCCAGAATGTCTTTCCTCAAATTTGGAGTCAGAACTGCACACAGTACTCCAGGTGTGATCTCACCAGGGCCCTGTACAGCTGCAGAAGAACCAGTTTGCTTCTATACTCAATTCCTCTTGTTATGAAGGCCAGCATGTTATTAGCCTTCTTCACTACCTGCTGTACCTGCATGCTTACCTTCATTGACTGGCGTACAAGAACACCCAGATCTCTCTGTACTGCCCCTTTACCTCAATTGATTCCATTGAGGTAGTAATCTGCCTTCCCGTTCTTGCCACCAAAGTGAATAACCATACATTTATCCACATTAAACTGATTCTGACCACTCACCTAACTTGTCCAGGTCACCCTGTAATCTCCTAACATCCTCATCACATTTCACCCTGCCACCCAGCTTAGCATCATCAGCAAATTTGCTAATGTTATTGCTAATACCATCTTCTATATCATTAACATATTTGTAAAAAGCTGCGGTCCCAGTACTGATGCCTGCGGTACCCCACTGGTCACTGCCTGCCATTCTGAAATGGAGCCGTTTATCACTACTCTTTGTTTCCTATCAGCCAACCAATCCAAGTTAGTACTTTGTCCCCCAATACCTTGCGCCCTAATTTTGCTCACTAACCTCCGAGGTGGGACTTTATCAAAAGCTTTCTGACAGTCCAGGTACACTACATCTACTGGATCTCCCTCGTCCATCTTCAGAGTTACATCCTCAAAAAATTCCAGAAAGATTAGTCAAGCATGATTTCCCCTTCATAAATCCATGCTGACTCTGACCTATCCGGTTACTACTATCCAGATGTGTCATAATTTCATTCTTTATAATAGACTCCAGCATCTTTCCCACCACTAAGGTCAGACTAACTGGTCTATAATTTCCTGTTTTTTCTCTCCCACCTTTCTTAAAAAGTGGTACAACATTAGCCACCCTACAATCTGTAGGAACTGATCCCAAATTTATCGAACTCTGGAAAATAATCACCAACGCATCCACGATTTCTCGAGCCACCTCCTTCAATACCCTGGGATGTCGACCATCTGGCCCTGGGGACGTATCAACCTTCAGACCTAACAGTCTCTCCAACACCAATTCCTGGCAAATATAAATTCCCTTCAGCCACTGTTACCTCGGGGAGATTGCTCGTGTCTTCCCCAGTGAACACAGATCTGAAGTACCAATTCAATTCTACTGCCATTTCTTTGTTCCCCGTAATATATTCCCCCGTTTCTGTCTTCAAGGGCCCAATTTTAGTCTTAACCATTTTTTTGCTTTTCACATACCTAAAAAAACTTTTACTATCCTCCTTTATATTTTTGGCCAGTTTACCTTCGTATCTCATTTTTTCTGTGCGTATTTCCTTCTTAGTAATCCTCTGATGTTCTTTAAAAGCTTCCCAGTCCTCCGTTTTCTCACTTATCTTTCCTATGTTATATTTTTTCTCTTTTAACTTTATATGTTTCTTAACTTCCCTCGTCAGCCACGGCTACCCATGCCTCCTCCTAGGATCTACCTTCCTTTTTGGAATGAACTGATCTTGCAACTTATGCATTATACACAGAAATATCCGCCACTGTTCTTCCACTGTCATCCCTGCTAAGGTATTGCACCATTGAACTTTGGCCAGCTCCTCCCTCATAGCTCCATCGTTCTCTTTATTCAACAGAAATATTGTCACTTCTGATTGTACCCTCTCCCTCTCAAATTGCAGATTGAAGCTTATTGTATTATGGTCACTACTTCCCAATGGCTCCTTCACTTCGAGGTCCCTGACCAATTCTGGTTCGTTGCACAATTCCAGATCCAGAATTGCCTTCTCCCTAGTCGGCTCCAGCACCAGTTGATCTAAGAATCCATCTCTGAGGCACTCTACAAAGTCTCTTTCTTGAGGTCCAATACCATCCTGATTCTCCCAATCTACCTGAATGTTGAAATCCCCCATAACAACTGTAGTAACATCTTTGCGACAGGCCAATTTCAGCTCCTGATTTAACTTACATCCGACATCCAGACTACTTTTGTGAGCCTGTAGATAACTCCCAAGAGGGTCTTTTTGCCCTTCGTATTTCTCAGCTCTATCCACACTGACTTTACATCCCCTGGTTCTAAGTCCCCCAGCGCAAGGGACCGAATATCATCCCTTATCAACATGGCCACCCCTCTGCCCGTCAGTTTGTCCTTACGATAACAGGTGTAGCCTTGAATATTCATTTCCCAGGCCCTGTCCATTTGAAGCCACGTCTGTTATCCCCACAATATCATATCTGCCAATTTCCAAAAGAGCCTCAAGCTCATCCATCTTATTTCTAATACTTCGTGCATTCATGTATAGTATTTTTAATTTGTTACTGCCTTCACCCTTCCCATCAACTCCTATTTCACTCAACCTTACAGCATGATCCCTCTCTGTTGTTTAATGTCGTTGTTTGTCTCCATCCTAACACTGCACTTCACAAGCTCACAGATCCTTCCCAGTCTTCTCAACGAAGATGCTTGAAAAACCCAATGAAACAAGAAGAAAATTTAAACTTCACTGCAGGATTTGCAACAACAAACTTATTCCTATTGATATGACCTCACCATTTTAGCTTCATGTAGAAACAACAAATATAATCACTGTTTTTAAACAGGGATGCTTAATTTGGAATCAGATCCATTGATGAGTTAATCGGTTTTGATAGCAATAGCAAATTTCTTTTCCCCTAGGTGTATTTAGAAAAATCACTTCACCACCAACATGGGAATAATGCATTATTACCACTTTAATAACGCCAGGATACCACTGGAAGTGACCAGCACTGACTTTTATACATAATTTATAGACAAGTATCCTCTAGCACCACAGGTGAAACAGAGAAATCTGGAACAGATTGAGAAACATAATACCAAAACAATCAAACATTAAACCTTACAAAAATGAACAATTCACTCTACTTACACCATTTTCCATCTGTCTATCCATCGTACCCTGGGCTCGATTTCTCTTCAGCGTTGGATCTTGGGGTCTCAGACAGCCTGTGAGAAATAGTTGTTTTAAAATAAATATAGTTACATTGAATAACCAAACTCATTGTATTCAGCAGCTGTGATTTCTGACTCCACCCAGAAACAATTGTTTGACAGATACAAAGTTTCGTCATTGCACAACATTTTGTTCCTAGTGAAATCTACCCAGATCTGGGTGAAAGTGAAATATCAAAATTCACAGCAAACAGAAAAAAAGATAAACCTTCATTTATTCTCTCGTGGGAAATGGGCATTGCTAGCTGGCCCGTAATTATTGCATGCCCCTCGTTGAGAAGGTGATGTGAACTGCATTCTGAACCCCTCGAGTACAAGTTTATTTCAAATCAGTTCCAACAAATCTAGTTCTGTCACAAGCTACCTGCCTTCATCCACATCTCCAGTCTTTTGCAGCCAGAAGTACCGAATGGATGTTTTTTTTCACTTTAAAAAATATCTTTCTATACCCAACAATCACGAGAGCAGTTTGGTTTTGTATAGTTTTGGCACATTGAGAACAAACATGAGAGTTTGACTATCATGACAGTTCCAACAACCCAAAGGCATTTCTTACGGATGCAATGTATTATTTACATATATTTGGTGTACCAGAAGATCTGATAATGGATCCCTACTGTAATTTGGTTGACAGACTTCACATGGTAGCTTTTCCTTTGAGGCAGTGTTCCCTAAGTACGGAATGCCTTGGGCTTGTTTTGTTCTTCATACTTCAAGACTATATAAAATCAAAGTGCTTCAGCTACTATGTTTGTATTAAAAAAAACATTTTTGAAATTAAAGGAACATAAAACCCTCAAAAGGAAAGACCAGCTCGTGAATATTCTCAACAGCCCTCAAAATCACCACCAAACACCAGCCTTCAAACAAAAATGTGTTGGACTTACTGCACGAAGCAAAATTGACAACCTTTTACAGAAGTGACTCTGAAGTAGCCAAACCACTACTTAAGCTGATCCAATAGAACATTTATCAATAAAGGACGGCATGGTGGCTCAGTGGTTAGCACTGCAGTCTCACAGCACCAGGATCCCAGGTTCGATTCCAGTCTCAGGTGCCTGTCGGTGTGGACTGGTTGGGCCGAAGGGCCTGTTTCCACACTGTAGAGAATTTAATCTCTAAAGGAGAAATACTGCTCTGGTACATCCCACCAGCAGCATGACTCCTCCAGCTAATCACAATTATTGTTAACCTATTCCTAATAAGAAATCCAATTAAAGAAACTACCAGTGCTCCAATATAATTTACTCAATAATGCGCTCACCAATAATCAGTTGGATTTCACCAGTTCCACATGGCACAGCCTCTTTTCAGCTGTGAGCTAATCATGAATTAATCAAGAAGAGCAAAGCACAATTCCAGCACTGGAATTGGAGAAATGGATTTAATTTACATCTTTGTTTAGCTGAAACTCAAATACAAAAAAAGTATACATGAAGTAGCTTAACAAGAGGCTACTCTTTGAAGTAAAATATAACAGTGAAACATCTAACAAAATTAGCAAAACAGCAAATCTTCGACGTGCAAGCGCTAAAGGAATCATTAATACTAACAGACAAATCAGTGATTTACCATAATCCAACATTAATGTAACCTCCATCTCAGATTCTTCCCTTCCCTCCCCTGACTTTGCTTATTCTACTTCTGGGAATACACTATCCACTCATGTCTCATGCAAACTCACTGACTCTCATAGTTACCACACACCCTTATTTGTACCAGAACTGCATTCCTTTATCCCAATTTCCCTGAATCTGTTGCTACTGATTTAACAATTCCATCTTCCACAGGGGTGCTTATGACATGCCCTCCTTTTTCATTAAGTGAGAATTCCATCCTCACTCCTCATCCAACCACAGTTGGGAGGGCTCTAAGCTGTGTCTGACCCATTGCCTACACTTCTGCCCTGACCCTTTCCACTCCCTTATGAAACAGCAGTCGGGTTCAACTTTGTCTTCACTTCTCACCCTGCAAAACATCATCCTCTGCCATTTCCAGGGTGCCACCAACAAGAACACTTTCTCCTTTCTTCCACTGTCTATCTTCTCTGGATTCATTCCCTCAGTGACACCCTGGTTCACTTTATCACTTTGAACACTCCCTCACTCTTCGTAAGCAATCAGAGGTATAACACTTGTTTTTTTAACCTCCTCCTGTCTATGGTCCCAATCACACTTTCCAGATAAAGCAGTGATTTATTGGTACTCCTTTCAATTAGGATTGTCTGCTGGATTTACTGCGCACAACAGTTTACTTTACATTAGCAAGACCAAAACACAGACTTGGTGACCACTTCACACAATGCCTCCACTCTGTACATAAGAATGACCCCTACCTTTCAATAACTTCCTATTTCAACAAACCATCTTTCTCCATGCTGATGTTTCTGTCCTAGTCCTACTATAGTGCCCCAGTGAAGCTTAATGCAATTTCGAGGAACAGCACCTCACTTTACACTTAGACGCTTTACAACTTTTCAGAACTCAACAGTTCAACAATTTCACAATGCAAACATTGTCCATCATTTTGACCACCATACACATACACTCAATGCCTTGTAGGCTTTTCTCTCAGTACAGATTTACTCCTGCCTGCATTCCTCACCATCTGTTCCATTTGCTCTCCTCCCAGTTTGTCAAGATTTTTAAAAAAATTTCAAGTCTACGTATCTCTGAATAGGAGATTTTGGATTTGAATCGTAAACTCTGTTTTCTCTCTGCATAGATGCTGGTAGACTAGCTGAGTTTCTCTGGCACACTCAGTTTAATTTCAGATTTCCAACATTCAGAGCATTTTGCTTTCATTCAAGGATCTTAATCTGATTTGTTTATCCTTGAATTTGGATAAAGTTTGCTTCATGGAAGTGAGGCTTTCCATTTAGTAAATTTGCCATAGTATTGGCTTGGCCCTTTTTTGAACAAGAGATTAATTTCATTGGAGCTAATTCATGTAAATAATGATCTGCAAGTAGAATTTACTAAGAAGCATTCCTGCTTTCCCTTCTCAAATTGCTTTTGATTCTGTTCCCACAATATTTAACCATTTAAAAATTTTTTGACTAGTGTTCCTACCTTGGAAGTTGTGGCATTATAGTGAATTGCATTGGTTGGATTAATTAGGAAAAAGGAAGCATATGTCAGGTATAGACAGAATAGATCGAATGAATCCTAAGAAGAGTATAAAGGAAGTAGGAGTATACTTAAGAGGGAAATCAGGAGGGCAAAACGGGGACAGGAGTTAGCTTTGGCAAATAGAATTAAGGAGAATCCAAAGGATTTTTACAAATATATTCAGGACAAAAGGGTAACTAGGGAGAGAATAGGGTCCCTCAAAGATCAGTAAGGCGGCCTTTGTGTGGAGCCACAGAAAATGGGGGAGATACTAAATGAGTATTTTGCATCAGTATTTACTGTGGAAGAGATTATGGAAGAGAAAGACTGTAGTGAAATAGAAGGTGACATCTTGCAAAATGTCCAGATTACAGAGGAGGAAGTGCTGGATGTCTTTAAATGGTTAAAGGTGGATAAATCCCCAGGACCTGATCAGGTATACTCAAGAACTCTGTGGGAAGCTAGAGAAGTGATTGATGGGCCTCTTGCTGAGATATTTGTATCATCGATAGTCACAGGTGAGCTGCCGGAAGACTGGAGGTTGGCAAACATGGTGCCACTGTTTAAGAAGGGTGGTAAGGACAAGCCAGCGAACTATAGACCGGTGAGCCTGACCTCAGTGGTGGGCAAGTTGTTGGAGGGAATCCTGAGGGACAGGTTATACATGTATTTGGAAAGGCAAGGACTGATTTGGGATACTCAACATGGCTTTGTGTGTGGGAAATCATGTCTCACAAACTTGATTGAGGTTTTTGAAGAAGTAACAAAGAAGATTGATGAGGGCAGAGCAGTAGATGTAGTCTATACAGAATTCAGTATGGCGTTCAACAAGGTTCCCCATGGGAGACCAATTAGCAAGGTTCGATTTCATGGAATACAGGGAGAACTAGCCATTTGGATACGGAACTGGCTCAAAGGTAGAAGACAGAGGGTGGTGGTGGAGTGTTGTTTTTCAGACTGGAGACCTGTGACCAGTGGAGTGCCACAAGGATCGGTGCTGAGTCCTCTACTTTTTGTCATTGACATAAATGATTTGGATGTGAGCATAAGAGGTACACAGTTAGTAAGTTTGCAGATGACACCAAAATTGGGGGTGTAGTGGATAGCTAAGAGGGTTACCTCAGATTACAACAGGATCTGGACCAGATGGGCCAATGGGCTGAGAAGTGGGAGATAGAGTTTAATTCAGATAAATGTGAGGTACTGCATTTTGGGAAAGTAAATTTTAGCAGGACTTATACACTTCATGGTAAGGGGGTCTGGGTAGGTTGCTCTTCGAAGGGTCGGTGTGGACTTGTTGGGCCGAAGGGCCTGTTTCCACACTGTAAGTAATCTAATCTAATCTAATCTTGTCCTAGGGAGTGGTGCTGAACAAAGATGCCTTGGAATGCGGGTTCATAGCTCCTTAAAAGTGGAGTTGCAGGTAGATAGGATCGTGAAAGTGGTGTTTGGTATGCTTTCCTTCATTAGTCAGAGTATTGAGTACAGGAGTTGGGAGGTCATATTGTGATTGTACAGGACATTGGTTAGGCCACTATTGGAATATTGCGTGCAATTGTGGTCTCCTTCCTATTGGAAAAATGTTGTGAATCTTGAAAGGGTTCAGAAAAGATTTACAAGGACGTTGCCAGGGATGGAGGATTTGAGCTACAGGGAGAGGCTGAATAGGCTGGGGCTGTTTTCCCTGGAGCGTCGGAGGCTGAGGGGTGACCTTATAGAGGTTTACAAAATTATCAGGGGCATGAATAGGAAGGGTTTGGAGGCGTATGGGCCAGTTGCTGGCAGGTGGGACTAGATTGGGTTGGGATATCTGGTCGGCATGGACAGGTTGGACCAAAGGGTCTGTTTCCATGCTGTACACCCCTATGACTCTAATTGACACAGATCGCCCTAGCCACTGAAGTTACATTTCTCCTAATCATGGATTTAATATTCATACTTCAAATTAAAAAATTGTACTTAAATTACTGAAAACTTCTCATTATTCCACAAATTTCTACTTGACCGTGGCCTATCCAAGTATGGAACGTTCACAACACAAACTAGCATCAGAAGACTGGACCTTACGGAGTTAGTGTTTCAATTAGAGTGGTGCTGGAAAAGCACAGCAGGTCAGGCAGCAGCCGAGGAGCAGGAAAATCGACCTTTCGGGCAAAAGCCCTTGACCATGATTCCTGATGAAGGGCTTTTGCCCGAAACGTCGATTTTCCTGCTCGAATGCTGCCTGACCTGCTGTGCTTTTCCAGCACCACTCAACTTTGGTTTCCAGCATCTGCAGTCCTCACTTTTGCCTAGTTACATAGTTAGTGCTCATATTCGCATTGCTGTTGATGCTATGCCATTTCTACGGGCAGTTAACAGTCAACCATATTGCTGTGCATCTGGAGTCATTGTTCAGTGCAGCAAAAATTCATTAGTGAATGAGATGGGATTTTAGAATTTGCATTAGTATACTACTGAAATCATATGTTAGCCTGTCCTATCAAAATCTTGTAATTTGCCTTTTTAGAAAAGATGCAGAATTCTGAAAACTTTTTACCATTTGGGTATCAACTTCAAAATTATTCTCGAAACTCAATTCTGAAATAAACTGCTGTTTAAAATTTTCAAAACAGGAAACTGTATCAATGTAGAACCAATTGCATCTCAGAGGTCAGTTCCCTATTGAAGCTGTGGTTGTGCCAATGATTTTTAAAACATTATTTGTACTTCTCAGCAAACTATAATAGTTCTTTAGTCTTTCATAAAATTGCTGTCTGTTGCAATGATCATGAGAACTCTAAAAAAAATCTGACAAACTGCATCAGACTGGATTTACTTGTTTTGCTTATACAAACTTGTTTATCCACTAGGAACTAATTCCAGAAATGAGCATTACACACAACAAAAAAAAATATGAAAAGTGAGTTGGAACAGTTTGAGAATATCTGAAAGTGAATGGATTCTAATGTACAAAAAGATTCATTAAATTAGGCTAAACAAATGTGACACACATCTTACCTGCATCCCTGGTTGTGCTTGGTGGACGCTCATGGCGCAGATAGAAACAAACATCCTTTCTTTGAACACCCCACTGTTGTAGAATATCATATATACGCTCATTATCTGCTATGACACGCTCTACATAGAAGAAAAACTAAATTATTTCTGTTCAACATAAACGAATACTACTAAAAAGCGTTTTCAACCTACAAATCATGAGACATGACATTGTTTACACACTAAAGACTGTACATTTTTAATTTTCTGTATTCTTGATCACAGACTGAACTGGGTAAAGTTACAAGTCATGTTTTTCAGACTCTGTGCTGGTTTCTTTCCTTCACAGTGAGAGTGAGCACACAGGGGCAAAAGAGAGTTAAGTGAGATATAAAGAAAGGAAAGGTGGGAAGAGACATAAGGGGAACAACAGGGGGGAGAGGGAGAGGGGGAGAGAGGGGGAGAGGAGAGAGAGAGAGAGAGAGAGAGAGAGAGAGAGAGAGAGAGAGAGAGAGAGAGAGAGAGATGAGCTGACGAGAGAACAATGGTGGGAAACAGACAGAGATGAGGCAACAGCAGGGGGAAACAGGATGGGATGGGCAGGGCAACAGGGGTGGGTGGAACATGAGGGGGGACAGAGAGGGATGGGGAGCATTCAGAGAGGGTCAGAGAGTAGGGAGGACAGAAAGGGACTGGGGTAAGGAAGGGGGTGGTGGGTGGGTGGGGGTGTTCCTCTGCAACAAGAACCACCTCAAACCTGAAGGAAGTTTTTTTTTCCCTCAGCCACTGTAGTAAACTGTGCCTTTTAACAAAGATGTCATAGACATCAGAATTAATTGCCTCATGCAACCTACAAGTACTGGAGAACAAGGACTGAGCCGTACATACCAACAGTCTAAATGGATCACTTTAGTGAAACCTACAGGGAACCAGTGAACTTCCTTCCAAGTCTCTCTCTCGCTCTCTCTGCCCTTCACACTCTTCTTGTGTTTGTATGATTGTGTAGCATGAGTTTTATAAGAGGTTTAAAGTTTTAACTGGAGTCATATGCTGATGGCTCAAATTGTAGGCTTGTAGCTAGAAATTATTTATTTGTAATAAATGGTAATTCTTATTAAGCAGAAAACTGGGCCATGCTTTGATAACCTAGACTGAAAAAGACAGGTAAATCAGAGAATCTTGTGTACTTTAATAAAGTTTTTAACATTAGTGACAACACTGAGAACACTCAATTTCCAGCATATTACTTCAGTAAGGCAATAACACCTATGATGTACAAATTATTCTTCATAGCAAATTGAAAACAAACTAGGAATTTTGTTTTGCATTTCATCCACCAAAACAACACTCTCTAAGCTGACAATCTGTTCCAAAGTGCTTCCAGTTAAGATAGGTTGCTACCTACCCAGTACTAGTAAAACATGTAGGAGAAAGTGAGGAAACATGAAACTGCTCTGTAGGATTCATGAGAAAACTACTTCAAGTTAACTAGTTCAATTTTTGTTTTGCCTTTGCGAATGTCTGTTAATTTGCAACAGCCTCAATGCTACGTTATAGCCAGAACATAGAATACAAAATAGCCTTTTTGCAGTATTCTAAAAGAAACCAAGTCAATAGTGTCTATCCAACAAAATAGCTTGAACATGTAGCAGCTGAACAGATTTCACTTACCAGCACCATGCCAACGCTCAGCCAAATAACAGTCTCTCTCTCCTGGTTCTTTGCAATAACCAATAACATCTCGACACGTGGTATCTGGAGTGATTGGTACCTCTGTGTAATGTTGATCGTTGTTCCTCAGGAACACAGTGAGAAACATCTACATCAAGCAAAGAGAAAAGCTTTACTTAGATCAATTTTTCCTCAACACTGCCAAGCTCATAATGAGGATCGTGTAATTCAACACTTAGTCCAAGCATCAAGTTCATCCACAGTGCGAAAATTATCCATGATCAGAACTGATCTTTTACAGTGATCAACCAACAGCAGACTACTTTCACAATATTATCTCATGGATTAGCAAGTGATTTAAAATCTTTGAAGTTGTACACATGGATGTACACTGCATGTTGGTGCCTCAAGTGTAGTTGGAGCTGCATTTGTCCAGACAAATGAAGATAGTTAATCATACTATTAACATCAATTGTAAATGATCAATGTTCATGGGGCATCAGATGAGTTCACCACGGAACTCCCAGATTCTGACTTGTAGATATTGCAACTGATTCCATTTCTGGTCAATGGTGACCCTGAGCATATTGTTTCTGTGGGATTCAACAATGATAATTATAGATTGAGGCAGATCATGTGGTTGCAGATTATGGATGAATACCATTCTGGAGTTGCCGATGGCTTCCAGTGTCCATAATACCTACTTTTAAGTTGCTACGTATGTAACCAATTAGCTTAGTATTATGTCAAAAAACATAATGGAGGGCATCTTATGAAAGAAATGTTTCCCCTGGCTTGGGGTGCCTCAAACTCGGGTTCTCAGATTAATGTGTCTATCATTTAGGACTGAGATGGAAAGAAATACCTTCATACAGAACTCTGAATCCATGGAACTGAATACACCAGATACTGTGGATACTTAAATTATTTAGAGTCAATCAGCACAGAAGTCATAGAGTCATAGAGATGGACAGCATGGAAACAGACCCTTTGGTCCATCCTGTCCATGCCGACCAGATATCCCAACCCAATCTAGTCCTACCTGCCAGCAACTGGCCCATACTCCTCCAAATCCTTCCTATTCATATACCCATCCAAATGCCTCTCAAATGTTGCAATTGTACAAGCCTCCACCACTTCCTGTGGCAGCTCATTCCATACACGTACCACCCTGTGCGTGAAAAAGTTGCCCCTTAGGTCTCTTTTATATCTTTCCCCTCTCATCCTAAACCTATGCCCTTTAGCTCTGGACTCCCCGACCTCAGGGAAAAGACTATAACTATTTATCCTATGCGTGCCCCTTATAATTTTGTAAATCTCTATAATGTCACCCCTCAGCCTCCGACGCTCCAGGGAAAACAGCCCCAGCCTATTCAGCCTCTCCCTGTAGCTCAAATCCTCCATCCCTGGCAACGTCCTTGTAAATCTTTTCTGAACCCTTTCAAGATTCACAACATTTTTCCAATAGGAAGGAGACCACAATTGCACGCAATATTCCAATAGTGGCCTAACCAATGTCCTGTACAATCACAATATGACCTCCCAACTCCTGTACTCAATACTCTGACTAATGAAGGAAAGCATACCAAACACCACTTTCACGATCCTATCTACCTGCAACTCCACTTTTAAGGAGCTATGAACCCGCATTCCAAGGCATCTTTGTTCAGCACCACTCCCTAGGACAAGATTAGATTAGATTAGATTACTTACAGTGTGGAAACAGGCCCTTCGGCCCAACAAGTCCACACCGACCCTTCGAAGAGCAACCTACCCAGACCCCCTTACCATGAAGTGTATAAGTCCTGCTAAAATTTACTTTCCCAAAATGCAGTACCTCACATTTATCTGAATTAAACTCTATCTCCCACTTCTCAGCCCATTGGCCCATCTGGTCCAGATCCTGTTGTAATCTGAGGTAACCCTCTTAGCTATCCACTACACCCCCAATTTTGGTGTCATCTGCAAACTTACTATCTGTACCTCTTATGCTCACATCCAAATCATTTATGTCAATGACAAAAAGTAGAGGACCCAGCACCGATCCTTGTGGCACTCCGCTGGTCACAGACCTCCAGTCCGAAAAACAACACTCCACCACCACCCTCTGTCTTCTACCTTTGAGCCAGTTCTGTATCCAAATGGCTAGTTCTCCCTGTATTCCATGAGATCTAACCTTGCTAACCAGTCTCCCATGGGGAACCTTGTTGAACGCCTTACTGAATTCCATATAGATCACATCTACTGCTATGCCCTCATCAATCTTCTTTGTTACTTCTTCAAAAACCTCAATCAAGTTTGTGAGACATGATTTCCCACGCACAAAGCCATGTTGATTATCCCGAATCAATACCAAATACATGTACATCCTGTCCCTCAGGATTCCCTCCAACAACCTGCCCACCACTGAGATCAGGCTCACCGGTCTATAGTTCCCTGGCTTGTCCTTACCACCCTTCTTAAACAGTGGCACCATGTTTGCCAACCTCCAGTCTTCTGGCACCTCACCTGTGACTATCGATGATACAAATATCTCAGCAAGAGGCCCAGCAATCACTTCTCTAGCCTCTCACAGAGTTCTCGGGTACACCTGATCAGGATGACCATTACGTCAAACAAGTCCAGGCCTAACATAGTCCCAAACTAAACTCGTCCCACCTGTTGGTTCTTGGCCCATATTCCAATTATTGAGCATATTCGGAATGAAGATCAAATTATTTTTGGATACCAATGGAATTAAGGGCTAAGTGGTTAATATGGGAAGGTGGAATTGAAGATCATCCGTGAACTTACTGAATAGTGATGTAGAATTGAGGGATCAATGGTGCTCCACTGGAACCACTGAGCAGGTCAGGCACATAAAGTAGAGCACAAAACAGTTAATATTTTAGGTGGATGAATGTCCTTCACCCTCTGTACCATTCAAGCATAACTTCTCTCCTTTTTCAAGGCTTTGGCATTCTGCCTAAAATTTGGCCCCCAGAATTGTATGCAGCATGCTGGCTGAGGACTAACCATTAAATAACGTAAATCCAGTTAACTGACTTTATATATTCTATGTCACTATTTATAATGCTAAACAAGCCACTTGTGCTTAATCACTTGAAAAAAAACACAGCTTTGTTAATTCAATATGCCACTTCCACGATTCGTGTCTATACTAGATCTCTCTGCTACCGAGTAAATGAAGTAGAAATTATCTCACCCTTCCTCTCAAAGTATTTGTTCAAACGACTGTGGACCTAATTACATTCCACTTGTGATGTACCTTCCTATTTCACAGTCGAGAGTGTGGTGCTGGAAAAGCACAGCAGGTCAGGCAGCATCAGAGTTCTCCTGCTTCTCAGCTGCTGCCAGATCTGTCGTGCTTTTCTGGCACCAGTCTCGACTCTGACATCCAGCATCTGCAGTCCACACTTCCTTCCTATTTCACAGTCAGTCTATGTCTTCTTCAAGTTTGCCACCATTCTCTTCATAATGAACTAAGACTACTCTAGTTTCCCTAATAAAGAGGTATGCCTATGAAGCTTTGTCGAATGTGAATGATGAAATACTTACATCCAGGCACATCTATCTAGGAATGGCAGCTGTTCTGAATGCAATACCTAAATTTCAGAATTCACAACTGTGGTGCTGCTAAAACTCTCTTTGATTTGCCGTGCATATTCTTTCCAAACTTCACAAACAAATTGCTCCATCAGCCCTGGTCTGATGCTCCAAAAGATTTAAAAATATTTTTGTGCCAGTTCCAATGGCTTTGCTGGATAGTCTCATAGCACATTATAAATTGCTTAAAATGTTCATAATGCAGTCAAAATTACTTCAAATTTACCGCTGAAGAATATTTTGAAATGTGACTACAAATATACTTTATACATTATCTAACGAAGTAATTGTTCATTTTTAATCAAATAGTTTCAACAAATCCAAATTTGTATCTCCAATTTCAGATTGAGACACATTATCTGATTTGAAGCAGTTATCAAAATAGAAACTTACAGCCAACTAAAAGTTTACTGAAACACAAAACTACATATCAGCTTACTAAATAGAAATATTTCATCCCTAAGTCTAGAATCACTTTCATTCTCTGGGATTGCCTTTTTTATTTCACTTCGGCACTTAATAATTATCAGTGCCACTGATAGAAATACATCTCAGAAGCACTGCAGTACTTTACTGAGAAAATCTTGTATTTTTATGCTTGTATGCTCAATCAAATATTTTCATTGAAGCAATAGGACATAGGCAGCATTCTCCCAGAGAATTGCAATGTACTGTATTTGCAGTAATTATCTTCTGCACTGACATCACATGTATGACGATTTACAACACATGCACATTTGGCTTTAAGAGATGAAATTAATTCCGTTGTGTACACAAGCATACACCAATTAATTAAAAAAACTTAAAACAATAACATCATACGGTGTTAAATTATTCAGCAATTATGTGGTTACCTTCTGCAAGGCCTGACCTCTTAAGTTTACTGTCTATGCGGTCTAACACAAAGTTGGGCAAGAAAACAGGAAGTGATTTTTGTAGGTGGAGTCATGATAAGATTTATCGTTTTTCACGAACAATTGCAGGGTCACTGTACTCATCACCCACAGGAAAGCTTGCATCTCAAATTGAAGCTAAACTTCCTGCTATTAGGTTGTGACGCAATGCAAACCTTTAACTATTTATGCCTTTCCCAAGTAGGGTAGGAAATGAATAACAAAACTCCAGCAGGTTCTTAAAAACCTTATAAAAACAAGCAGTTGTTGTATTACCAACACATACATTTCCATATGCATGTAAGCCCAATTTCCCAAAATTAATCTGCCATTGTTCATCTATCTGAATATTGACTGTCATGAAGCTATTATTTTGTACACGTTAAACCTCTAAATTAACTACTGTACTGGAAGACAATATAAAAGTGTAAAGATTGAGTAGATACAAGAAAACAATTATTTATTTTGTTTCAGTTCAAAATGTCAATAAAGTATCTAAATATGATCAGCAAAAGACAAGACATGAAGGTCTGAAACATTATGACAACTTGGATAAAATTCTTGAAACTGGACCAAATCCAAAAGCACTTTGTAGGGAATTCTATCTGCTGTAATACTGTACAAATAAAACACTTAGCAACCATCGTACATTCTGCTTCCTCATTCCCAAAACAGTGTACACGTAGATCCAGAAAAGTAAACAAATCACCGTCAGTTGAAACACTTCCTCCAAACAAGGGCACAAAATACAGTAAAATGGAGGTGAAGTAGCCAAGAACTATAAGACAAACACTTTACTCCCATGTCCCAATAAGATTTGCATTAGTCATTGCATCTTAGGTCCTGACAGTACTGAATCTGAAATTTTAAAGTTCCATCATACATCGGGGAATTTAAATTATTTGAACTACTTAAGGATTTAACAAACAGAAAAAACCCCCCAGCTTTTGTCAGTCTTACTAATGGAGGCAAAATGAGATATATTATATTGGGAACAGAAGTTCTCAACTGAGTTGAACGGTTAGGAGTAAAATAGATACATTTGTATGATTCTGCACTCAAATTTCACCAAAATTCAGGTATTTTTGATGCAAGTGACACTATTTTAAGCAAATTAATGGTGATTCTAACAATTTTTGTCAAGACACAGGAGTGTCCTACATTGGCACATCCATGATCCATTTACAATTTGGTTCTGCAATTCCATGCTGCGCTTTAGAGTGCACTTGCACTTTCCCTTCCAATGCTGTTGTCAGGACACATTACACAACAGGGATGCATCTCATAGATTCAAACAGGATACTAGGGTGGGGGAAGTTGCATGACTGATGAAAGTGTATCTCAACAGCTGTACTGAGGATGCATCAGAGGATTTGTACAGTAAAGCAATATGATCAGAACTTACGAACAGGAAAGGTGGAATCACACGCTGGGGGTACACCACAGACCTCCCAACACCCAGCGTAAGATAGCGGAGAGGATACATAGACAGATTTTGGAAAGATGTGAAAACAGCAGGGTTGTTGTGGTGAGCGATTTTAAGTTCACTGTACTGATTAGGACTCACTACGCACTAAGGGTTTGGATGGAGCAGAATTTGGAAGGAGCATTCAGGAGGGATTCTTGAAACAATATGGAAACAATCCAACCAGGGAATGAGTTACACCGGACCTGGTTTTGGGTTGTTAGCCCGACCAGGTGAGTCAAGTTTCAGTGGGGGAGCATTTCGAGTGTAGTCACCACAATACCTTGAGTTTTATGATAGGGATAACAGCAGTCCCCTGGTCAAGGTGTTAAAAAAGGAGGCGGGGGGGAGAAGAGAAAAGGCGAACTATAACAATATTAGCCAGGAACTGGAGAATTTTGATTGGAGGCAGCTGTTTGAGGGTCAACCTCCATCGGACATGTATTTCAAATGGTAGTTGATAAGATTTCAGGAGCAACACACTCCTGTGAGAATGGAGGATATGCATGACAAGTTACATGAACCTTGGATGACCACAAATTTCATGACCTTGGTCAGAAAGAAAAAGGAAGCATACATAAGGTCGAGAAGCATGGGAACTGATCAATCCCTTGATGTATATAAGAACTGAAAAAAGGAATTAGAATGGCTAAAAAGGATGAAAAGTTAAAGAAACATAGAACATTACAGCGCAGTACAGATCCTTCAGCCCTCAGTGTTGCGCCGGCCTGTGGAACCAATCTGAAGCCCATCTAACGTACACTATTCCATTCACTTCTATATGTCTATCCAATGACCATTTAAATGCCCTTAAAGTTGGCGAGTCTACTACTGTTGCAGGCAGTGCATTCCACGTCACTACTACTCTCCAACATCTCTCCTATATCTATCACCTCTCAACTTAAAGCTATGTTCTCTCATGCTAGCCATCGTCATCTGAGGAAAAAGGCACTCAATGCCCAACCTATCTTATATGTCTCAATTAAATCGCCTCTCAATCTTCTTCTAATGAAAACGGCCTCAAGACCTTCAGCTTTTCCTCGTAAGATGTTCCCTCCATCCAAGGCAACATCCTAGTAAATCTCCTCTGAACCCAATCTAAAGCTTCATCATCCTTCATGTAATGCGGCAACCAGAACTATACACAATACTCTAAATGTGGCCGCATCAGAGTTTTGTACAGCTGTAGCATGATCTCATGGTTCTGAAACTCAATCCCTCTACCAGTCATTAGCAAACAGAATTAAGGAGAATCCCAAAGCTTTTCATACACAGAAAATGCACAGCAGGTCAGGCAACATCCGAGGAACAGGAAAATTGATGTTTAGGGCCGAAGCTCTTCATCAGGAATTGGGGTTGGCCCACTCAAAGTAAAAAAAAGAGGAAATCTATGTACAGAGCCAGAAGAGGAGGAACGAAGAACATGGAATAGTACAGCAATTATAGGGCCTTTGGCCCTCGATGATGTGTCAACCTTTTATCCTTCTGTAAGATCAAACCAACCAAAATACCCTTCATTTTACTATCATCCATGAGCCTTTCCAAGCGTTGCTTAAATATCCCTAACGTAACTGACTCTATGACCATTGTTGGCAGTGCATTCCACGCACCCACTATTCTTTCAGTGAAGAACCTACCTCTGACATCGCCCCTAAAACATCTTCCAATCACTTCAAAATTATGCCCCCTGTGGCAACCATTTTCACCCTGGGGAAAAGTCTCTAGCTATCCACTCTATCTGTGCCTCTCATTATCTTGCACACCTCAATCAAGTCATCTATCATCCTTTTTTGCTCCAAGGAGAAAAGCCCTAGCTCCCTCAATTTTTCTTCCCAACATCTGCCCTCCAGTCCAGATAGTACATGTCCTCTGTACCCTCTCTCCAAAGCCTCCACATCATTCCTACAATGAATCAACCTGAATTGAACACAATATTCCGAGTGTGGTCTAACCAGGGCTTTACAGAGCTGCACTGAAAATGTGTTGCTGGTTAAAGCACAGCAGGTTAGGCAGCATCCAAGGAACAGGAAATTCGACGTTTCGGGCCAGAGCCCTTCATCAGGAATTTTTTGTACAGTTTTACAAAAAAACTTTACAGAGCTGCAGCATAACCTCATGTCTTTTAAACTCAATCTCCCGCTAATGAAAATCAACACACCATACGTCTTCTTAACAACCCTATCAACTTGAGTGGCAACTTTGAGGAATCTATGGACGTAGGCCCCAAGAACCCTCTGTTCCTCCACACTGTCAAGAATCCTGCCTTTAACCCTATAATGTGCATTCAAATTTGACCTTCCAAAAGTTGATCTTTTCCCATCTGCCATTTATCAGCTCAGCTCTGCATTCTGTCAATGCCCCATTACAACCTACAACAGCTTTCCACACTATCCACAACTCCACCAACCTTTGTATCATTGGCAAACTGAGAAACCCACTTCCTCATCCAAGTCATTCATAAAAATCACACAATGCACAAGTCCCAGAACAGGTCCCTGCTGAGCACTATTGGTCACTGACCTCCAGGCTGAACACTTTCCATCAACTTCCACCCTCTGTCTTTTATAAGCTAGCCAGTTCTGTACCAAGACAGCCAAATTTCCTCGTATACAATGCCTCCTTACTTTCTGAATAAGCTTACCATGGGGAATCTTATCAAACACCTTGTTAAAATCCATAATCATTGCTCTACCTTGATCAATGCGTTTTGTCACATCTTCAAATCATTCAATTAGAATTGTGAGGATGACCTACCCCTTACAAAGCCATGATGATTCCCACTAATCAAGATACATTTTTCCAAATAATCACAAATCCTGCCTCTCAGAATCCTCTCCAATAATTTGTCCACCACCAACATAAGGCTGACTGGTTTGTAATTCCCAGGGTTATCCTACTCTCTTTCTTGAACAAGGGAATAACATTTGTCACCCTCCAAACATCTGGTACGATTCCAGTGGACAGTGAGGATACAAAGACCATCACCAAAGGCAGAGCAATCTCTTCCCTCGCTTCCCATAGTAATCTTGGGTATATCTCATCTGGTCCAGAGGACGTATCTATCCTTACTCTTTTCAAACTTCCCAGCACATCCTCCTTCTTCACATCAACCTGTACGAGTGTAGAAATCTGTTTCATGTTGTCCTCACAAACACAAGGTCCCTCTTACTAGTGAATACTGAGGCAAGGTATTCATTAAGGACCTCTCCTTCCTCCTCTGACTCTAGGCACAAGTTCATGGCCATTTCCTTGCCATTCAGAGCAACTTACAGTGTCATCTCCTACTGTTTACATTTTCATCCCCTCTTCAGAAATCAATAAGAATATTACAGTTGGAATTTGACTACTCCCCTATATAGTTACAAAACAAAAGGATTTGCAACAGATTTGACCATGAAGGATGATTTACATTATATTGTTTCTGGAAATGATCAGGTCACTGCATTCTGTCTTAAGTAGCATGTGACTGTGAGGGAGTGATGGGGGGTTGGTCATGTAGGCATTAATGACTGTGATGTAAAGATTTTGTATAAAGGAAGGACTGTTTCCTTTGTTTGGAGAGCTTCTCCAGACACGCTTTGCAAGCATGCTGAAGAGTGTTCAGGGTTTCGCCAAAACTTGTATTGTACTGTACTTATTAAATTTATTTTGTTCATAGAAGTTAGCATGTTGCAGTTGCACCAAGTGTGTAAGAATCTTTAAAAAAGAACTGAACAGGAGTTCATGCCTTACTCACTTCATCACCTTTTTTTTTAAAGGAGGTGACGATGACGATTAATGCAGGAAAAGTGGTTGATGTTGTCTATGTAGACTTCAGTCAAGGTCCCTCACGAGCAGACTGGTACAAAAGGTGAAGAGACATGGTATCGGGGTGAGCTGGCAAGATGGATACAGAACTGGCTTAGTCACAGAAGACGGAGGCAGCAGAGGAAGGATGCTTCTTGGAATGGAGGGTTGTGACTAGTGGTGTTCACGGGGATCAGTGCTGCGACTCCTGCTGTTCACGGTCCACATAAACAATTTGGAGGAAAATGCAGCTGTTTATTCAGCAAGTTTGCAGATGACATAAAGCTGACATCTCCACAAGATACACAGGGAATACAGAGCACCAAAGTCTTTGTCCTTGATGCCACTGCCCCCAGCCTGGACAAAGCTCAATTTTGTTGCAGGCTGAATATGTCCCAGATCACTGTCACAGAACAAGGTCTGCTGGATTATCACCTGCAACATAAAAGGAGTGGATAGCCATCCTATATCAGTAGATGTCAAGGTGACAGCTACATTGAACTTGAATGCAACTGGCTATTTCCAAGCAGCCACAGTGAACTTGTATTGGATCTGTCAATTGTCAGCCAACAAATGGATGAAGGCTGTTACCAAAGTAATTTGTGAAATATCACAGCTCTTCACCTAGTTTCTACATGATGAGATGAGTGCTGCAGTCCAGACAGTTGGCAATGGCAACACAGGCAGCTTCCCCCAGGTGCAAGGCATAATAGATTGTATGCATGTCACATTTAGTGCGCTACATAATAATCTAACAGAGTTCATTGACAGTCTGAGTTCTAACCCACCAATGTACAAGGCATTGCGATCATCAGCACCAGATTTTAGAACTTTACTCCATGTACACTTTAGGTGTTGCCATGATGTCTATACCATTTGAAAAGTCTTATGTTCCAGACGCATTTCAAAGGCCAAATGCCTTACTGAGGGAGCTGATGGCCATTACGTAACCCCCAGACTGAAGCACAGCGTAGATACAATACAGCCCACCTGATCAAGGCAGCATGGAGCAGATGATAGCTGATGCTGAAAAGGAGGTTCAGCAGCTTGGGTCAGACTTACTGGTTGCAACGAAATACTTCAGATACTGTGTGCTGCACGCTGTGGCCTCAATTGGAGCAGGCAAGGAGAGGAGCTGGCAGAGAAGAAGCAGTCTTCTGAGGAAGCGAGGGGCATGGAGCAGGAAAAATAATCAACTTTTGTGAGAGATACTATAGCTGCATTGGATACCACAAAGCCAGACACTTCTTAATTGACCCTGATTTCCAATAGACATGAGCTGGGAAATCAATTATTTATTACATTTGTTGATGCTCAGTAAGGGAAGTCATCCATTTGTGCTCAGGAGCAAATGCACCTTGTGTTTTTAATTTTGATTCGCTTTTGCTATTTAAGAAAACAATGCTTTGAAATGTTTGTACACGTCCTTTATATGCAGTCCTGCATTAAACAATGATATGACACTAGGCTACAATGGACATAGCTGTAACATGAGATGTGACTAAGGAAGAGTAAGCTATGGGGCTTGGTGCTTAAAAAGCAAATATGAATGCGCAATCCCAGATGCAAAACATGTCAGTTATGCCACTTAGGCACCTTGAATAGCAGTGGTTTGTAATTGCTGTCCCACTATGTTCAAGGCCACTCCACATGCCAATAACTGACGAGTTGCATTGCTGGGCTTCCCAGCTTCAAAAGTGGTGCTGGTACCAGAGATCCAGGGACATCCTGGAATGTCCCTGCAGTAATGTTGCAGCTGGACAAGACTTTGGTTATACCACAGCTGGTATAATGTGTGCAGTTCTAGGTGTCACACTAAAGGAAGAATGTGATTGCACTGGATGGGATGCAGAGGAGAAATATCAGACTGTTGCCTGGCTTGGGGAATTTTATAAATGAAGATAGGTTGGATAGACTTGGGTTGTTTTCTTTAGAACAGAAAAGCTTGTGGGGAACTTGACTGAGGTGTTTAAGAGATGTTACTACAACTTCTAGAGCAGGTGGGACTTGATCCCAGTCTCCTCGCTCAGCGACAGGATTGCCAACACTGCACAAGAATCCTTAGTGAAGTGTATAATATTTTGAGGAACGTGGACGAGGTAGGTAGACAGCATCTATTCCCTTTAGTTGAAGGGACAATAACAAGAAAGCATGCGTGGTCAATTCTTCCAGTTTCAAAAATTAAAAAGATGACAATTTTAAGGTGACTGGCAGCAGGTTTGAAAGGCATTTGAGGAAGGAAAAATCATAACTTTTACAAATTATGTGAAGGTTCACTTAAATTGTCATTACATTCAAGGCTCAGGGCCCAGTGCTGGAAAGTGGGATGAGTATAGATTGGCCAGTGCAGACTCGATGCAATGTTGGGTACATCCAGTTATAGCAAGTGAGAAAGTTTGAAGTGGAGTGTAATGGTGCATTTTGCAGAGTAAGTGAGACAATTATAGAACAATCGTCTTAAGGTAAGGCCACAAAATTTGCCAAAAATTACATCAAGCTAATTTCTACTAAGATGCAGCCCATATGCTTTAACAGCCTACAGAGTAGCCCTGCTTGGCACAGAACTGATTTTGAACAAAATATTTGAACTCACCAATAATTTAAATGAAACAACCTAAATTGCACAGTGAGAATTTCCTATTAAATATTAAAACTGTGAACAATGCATATTTACAGTCTAGATTGAGACCAGGTGTATTGCCCATGTCTATGCAAAGTAATTCAGGTGATAGCATTACTTTGGTATTTCTATTTCTCCCAACCACACCCTCTTCCAAGAATTCAGTTGCTGAGAAACCAAGACAAACAAACATTTTCTTTTCAAAATTTGTTCATTAGGTGTGAAGAATACTTGTAGGGACTCACAAAAATACTAGCTTTAATGTGTCCTTGAGAAGACGGTGAACTACCTCCCTGAACTTACAGTTCTTGTTGTCTAAGTACAGTCCTGTTAGGAAGCAAGCGCCAGAATTTTGATCCATCAACAGTGAAGGAGTTGTGATAGGAACAAATCAAAATGGTGAGCAGCACGGAGAAGAACTTTTGCATGTAGTACCTTTACTCTTATCTTTATATTTGGTAAAGGTTGTTGGGATGAAAGATGCTGACAAAACAACATTTAAAGGTTCTGCAGTGCAATTTACAGATCTTACCCATTATCACTATGCCTCACTGATGGGGACAGTGAGTAGTTAAGACAGCATACAGTATGCTCTTCCTGCAGGTTGATTTATTCTGGATCTTATCTGAAGGTCTGAGAGTGTTGTTGGACCTATGCTCATTCAGACAAACATCATCACATTCCTTATTAGCACAGAATTCTCAGCTTCTGGCTTGGTCTTGTGGGCATAATATCCGTATGCTGAAAATGTGTTGCTGGTCAAAGCACAGCAGGCCAGGCAGCATCTCAGGAATAGAGAATTCGACGTTTCGAGCATAAGCCCTTCATGGCTGATCTGGTTACAATTCAGGTCTTTGCAACCCAAATGATGTTAATGTGGGATACAACAATGGTTGATTCTATTTTGTTGGAGATTATCATTGCCTAGTATTTATATGGCGCACAGGTAATTCATCACTTTTTCGACCAATCCTGACTGTTTTGCAGGCCTTTAGGCCAGCAAACATGGAGTGTTTCAATATCTGAGAATGGCAACGAACACTGAGCAATCATCACTGATAACCTTTAATTCTTACCCTATGGAGAAGGAAAGGTCATAATGAACAAGGTGAAGACATATGGACTTCGATGCTATACTGAGGAACCTCAGCAAAAATATCCTGGGCTGAGATATTTGCCCTCCAATAACCTTTCCTTCTAGGCATATTTCCAGTCAGGAGCGAGTCCCCCACTTCAGACTGATTTCAATTTTGCCAGGGCTCCTTAATGCTGCATTCAGTTCAATGCTACCTCAATCTCATCTCACCTCCAGAATTCAGCTCGGTGGTTCATATTTGGATCGAGGTCAACAAAATGTTGGGAACAAGGTGATCCTAGGTGAACCCACACACTGCAACAATAAGCAGTGTAGTGTAGTGTAGTGTAGTGCAAGCACGGTTTACTAACACTTTTAACAGCACTTTCCATCACTTTGTTTAAGTATGAAAATCAACCAATGGGCAATAATCGATTCGACTGGATAGGTCCTCTTTCTGAAAATACATACCCGATCACTTTTCCACACTGTCGGTAAGGTACCCACATTGTTGCTAACTAGAACAGCTTGGATCAGGGTTCAGGAGTGCAAGTCTTTTGTAGGGCCTTCAGTCATTTCTTCACATACACGAAGATGTTCCAAGCTGCAGCAAATATGTCCAACACCACAAAAAGTACGAATTTATCAATAATACTAAGTAAAAGTGACATTTGTATATGACAGTTCCTCCTATGTTATACTCACTGTTTACTAAAGTAGGAAATAATTACAAATTGATAATTAGTGCACAAAATGCTAAAGCTCTGGATATCACACACTGGCTAACAACAAATCACTTCAATATGAAAACTAAAACTTGTCTTGCAATTTTATTGTAATGTATTACAGGCAATATTCTACATTACAAGGGAGATTCACACACTGAAGTTGGACTGGAACAGCTTGACTACGACAGAGCAGGTTCTGTAGCACACTTAGTCAAAACTACTGCTAAACTTTTGCCAAGACCAGCCTTTCGCACATTCAACGTTTTCAGCCATATAGAGTCAAAGAGTCAGAGAGATGTACAGCACGGGAACAGACCCTTCAGTCCAACCCGTCCTTGCCGACCGGATAACACAAACCAATTTAGTCCCACCTACTAGCACCCGGCCCATATCCCTCCAAACCCTTCCCGTTCATATACCCATCCAAATGCATCTTAAATGTTGCAATTGTACCAGCCTCCAACACTTCCTCTGGCAGCTCATTCCATACACGTACTACCCTCTGCATGAAAAAGTTGCCCCTTAGGTCTCTTTTATATCTTTCCCCTCTCACCTTCAACCTATGCCCTCTAGTTCTAGATTTCCCACTTTGTCTATTTATCCTATCCATGCCCCTCAATTTTGTAAACCTCTACAAGGTCACAGCCTCCGACCCTCCAGGGAAAACAGCCCCAGCCTGTTCAGCCTCTCCCTGTATCTCAGAGCCTCCAACACTGACAACATCCTTGTAAATCTTCTCTGAGCCCTTTCAAGTTTCACAACATCTTTCCGATAGGAAGGAGACCAGAAGTGCACGGAATATTCCAAATGTGGCCGAACCAACGTCCTGTACAGCCGCAACATGACCTCCCAACTCCTGTACTCAATACTCTGACCAATAAAGGAAAGCATACCAAACACTTTCTTTACTATCCTATTTACCTGCGACTCCACTTTCAAGGAGTTATGAACTCCATGGTCTCTTTGTTCAGCAACACTTCCTCGGACCTTTCCCAAAATGCAGCACCTCACATTTATCTAAATTAAACTCCATCCTTCACTCCTCAGCCCATTGGCCCAACTGATCAAGATCCCGTTGTAATCGGAGGTAACCTTCTTCGTTATCCATTACAGCTCCAATTTTGGTGTCATCCACAAACTTACTAACTATACCTGTTATGCTCGCATCTAAATCATTTATGTCAATGACAAAAAGTAGAGGACCCAGCACTGAGCCTTGTGCCACTCCACTGGTTACAGGCCTCCAGTCTGAAAAACAACCCTCCACCATCACCCTCTGTCTTCTACCTTTGAGCCAGTTCTGTATCCAAATGGCTAGCTTTCCCTTTATTTCATGAGATCTAATCTTGCTAATCAGTCTCCCATGCGGAACCTTGTTGAACACCTTACTGAAGTCCATATAGATGACATCCACCGCTCTACCCTCATCAATCCTCTTTGTTGCTACCTCAAAAAAACTCAGTCAAGTTCATGAGACATGACTTCCCACACACAACGTCATGTTGAGTATCCCTAATCAGTCCTTGTCTTTCCATATACATGTCCATGCTGTCCCTCAGGATTCCCTCTAACAACTTGCCTACCACCGATGACAGGTTCGCTGGTGTACAGTTCCCTGGCTTGGCCTTACCACCTTTCTTAAATAGTGGCACCACGTTTGCCAACCTCCAGTCTTCTGGCACCTCACCTGTGACAATCGATGATACAAATATCCCAGCAATCACTTCCCTAGCTTCCCACAGAGTTCTGTGGTACCCCTGATCAGGTCCTGGGGATTTATCCACTTTAAGCATTTCAAGACATCCAGCACTTCTTCCCCTGTAAGATGGACATTTTTCAAGATGTCACCATCTATTTCCCTTTATTCTATATCTTAGACGTCCTTCTCCACAGTAAACACTGATGCAAAATACTCATTTAGTATCTCCCCCATCTCCTGCAACTCCACACAAAAGCCTCCTTGCTGATCTTTGAGGGGAGAAAGTGAGGTTTGCAGATGCTGGAGATCAGAGCTGAAAATGTGTTGCTGGAAAAGCGCAGCAGGTCAGGCAGTATCCAAGGAACAGGAGATTCGATGTTTCGGGCATAAGCCCTTCGTCAGGATCTTCGAGGGGCCCTTTTTTTTTCCTTGTTATCCTTTTGTCCTTAATGTTTCTGTAAAAACCCTTGGGATTCTCCTTAAGCCTATTTGCCAAAGCTATCTTATGTCCCCTCTTTGCCCTATTTCCCTCTTAAGTATACTCCTACTGACTTTATACTCTTGTAAGGATTCACTCGATCTATCCTGTCTATACCTGACATACGCTTCTTTCTTTTTCTTAACCAAGCTTTCAATTTCTCTAGTCATCCAGCATTCCCTACACCTAGCGGTTCGAGTCCCCCTGGAATTCAGAAGTCAGAGTCCTGAAACAGTAAGGTTTGAGCCTCCGGAGCACAGTGCGTAAGGTTAAAAAAAAAACTGTCTGTCTCAACCACCCTGCCTTAGACCGGTCGTTCAGAAGGGAAATCCCCACGGGAATTTGTTACTGAAATATTAAGTGTGACCTCTTTGCTTGTTTAAGTTTTAGTTGTCTGCGTTCACTGGGTCTGGTCAAAATTTGAAGATGATTATAATGCCTCAGAAACTGTTGAAAAATCGACAGGAAAGCCATGCAATCCAGCAATTTTCAAAACCCAAGAAGAATGATGACCAGATAAAACAGCATTGTCACACGTACCGAGGCACAATGAAAAGCTTTGTTGCTTTATTCAAGGAAGAAGGAGTGAATTGGCAGAATATTTGTAATTACAGGGAATTGGTTTTATTGGTGTGTGTGCACCCGCATGCACTCACAATCCTTTTAAGTAATTGACTTATTTGAATTAGGATTTCAATTCAATGTGTTTTATGGGCTGTGTATTAGGACAGATTTTGTTTTTACATTAGCATAATACAACATTAGGTCCTTTTTAAAATTATCAAACATGTAACCTTAAAACAAATTTATTGAGGGCTTTGAGCCCCTGACTTTTTTTTTGAAATTCTCCAACGCCTGTTTCAAAAAACAATTGTGTTACTGGTCATGCTTTACCCAGATGAAAGTATTGCATTGAAACATCTTTGCTGCTTTTTTAGTGCAAAGTGTTCACAAAAAGAGTGCATTTTAATTTTGATGTCTTGTTAAAATATTGGAGAATATTAGAACTTGAGGCTGAGCTGTTTAAGTTCTGTCAATTATTGTTCAGACTTCATTGCCCCCCCTTTAAATTGCAAATTCAAAGAATGCTGATCTCTACTGGAGTTGTACAGTTACTGGTCTGTAACCACTATAATTCCGACTGTTTTATTTGGAAAGTTGAATTTACACTGTCAGTTTGTCAGCAACCACACATTTTGTTCAAAACACTGATGATGAAACTTAAAAAAGAATTAGGACCATTTTTGTCATTAATGTCAGGCCTTTGGACTATATATGAAGTTAGATTTAATATATATACATGAGGCACTAAGTTGTTAGCTTGTTTTAACAGAAATTAGAGTTTTCTTTTGGAGAATAGATTTTAATATATTCTGCATTTGTTTCCCATGAATATTTGAGATTTAAATCTGATTCAGTGATGGTTAACATCAACACATATTAGGTGCAGGGCTTAGATTGCCTCCTCCTGGAGATAGTCACTGTCTGGCATTCATGAGGCACAAATAACAGCTTATGCCTGGAAGTTGTCCACGTCTTGTTGCTTTTGAACATGGACTGCTTCAGTACATGAGCAGTCACGAATGGTGCAATCATCGGTGAACATTCCCTTATGATGGAGGGAAGGTCAACCAGTCTGAGTGGCTCAACTCGTTTGGTCAGTAATGGAGCCACTAAGAGTTTTGGTGGTGAACACTGAAGTTTCCCATCCAGAATATATTGTGCCCTTGGCACACTCACTGCTTTCGCCAAGTAGCATTCAAAATGGATTCATGGAGATCCAAGATGGCGGCGACTCAGCAAGTCTGAGTCTACAGAGCCCTTCCCAAAACCTGGGAAAAGTGGGTTTCCTGCCCCCACCACACTTGCCAAACCACCCAAAAAATTTCTTTAATCTTAATTAGCTGCTGAATATTATATTTAAATAGTCTAATACTGAGTGGATAATGAGTAAATCAAAGGGACCCCGCAGCTCTCAGAAAACAAAGACCCCTCCCCCACCCTCCTCTCCTCCGGCTGCAGCTGATGTAAAAACAGGCCTTATAGAGATGATTGCCAGATTGGAATCGACACTCGTCAATTTCATCGCAGAATCCAGACAGAGATGGAACTCATTAGAAGAAAAGCTGCAGAAACAGAATCAAACTATCGGGGAATTGCAGGGCCGAGTGGAGGGGGCGGAACTAAAGGCCACGACCTCCGAGGCTGCAGCACAAACAGCTGCAGAACAGGTGCGAACCCTCGAGCAGAGAATCAGGGCCTTTGAAATTTACATCGATGACCTGGATAATAGAAATCGGAGAAAAGATATTCGGTTGCTGGGCCTTCAAGAGCAAGAAGGGAAAGAACAGTTAGTAGTATTTCTGGAGCGATGGCTGCCCCAGCTTTTAAACCCGGGGGCTGAAACTGACTGGGTAAGGGTGGAGTGGGCCTATCGGGTCGCAGTACGCGGATCTGGCCCAAACCAGCGCCCACGCCCGGTCCTGTTCCGGCTGCAGAGTTATAGGGAGAGGCAGATACTCCTGGATGCCTCCAGAAAGCTTGGAAAGGATCCTAAAGCTATGATTCATGAAGGATCCAAGATTATGTTATTTCAGGACTTCTCCCCGGCTTTGGCACGAAGAAGGAAGGCGTTTGATGAGGTGAAGAAATGTTTAAGGGACTTAGATATTCAATACACCTTACGCTACCCAGCGACGTTATGCTTTACCCACGAAGCATCCGAGTATAATTTTAGATCACCGGAAGAGGCCAAGAAACTTTTAGACTCGGTTAAATAAATCGTAAGAGACAATTTATGTTGGCTTGCCTCTCCCACACTCCATGAGGAGAAATGGATACTTTATTCTACTTTACTTTTGCCTCTGGGAGCGGGGTTGTCTTCCTTGCTATCTTATGTTATTATACTTAACTGTAATCTGTTGGAGTTGTAATTTTATAGTTATGTGTGTTTGTACGTGGCATTGATGCTATCAGATATACTCAGGTATGGGTGGGGAGGGGCGGGGGTGCGGCGCTCACTGTTAACTCTAGCTCGGTATTATATCTAAATCCTATTAAGGAGCGCCCGGGTCGAGGGTGGGACACTGTTTGGGAGAGGATATGGTGGAACGTTGGAAAGGTAGTAAGGCCCGCTGAGAACAAGGGGGAAGATCTCCATTCAAACATGTTTAATTTTTTTTTGTTCTTATTGTTTGGAAATAGCTTCCTTTTTATCATACTGTTATGGGTGTATTAGAGAACATTTTCTCTTGTTTGAAGGATGTAAGCAACTCAACTATACACTCTGGATGATTGTGGATTAGTTGAATTTTGATGATTATATATTTAAGATCTATTTTTATATTAATGTTTGTGCTTGAAAATTCTGCTTATTTTTGTAAATTTGTCAAAATGATAAATTTCCAATAAAAATATCTATTAAAAATTTAAAAAATGGATTCATTACTTTTGAGTGACTGGGTGTGTGGATACCAGCAGGTTTTTCACCCTTTCCTCTCTACGAACTGTATACCATTGTAATGCAATCTCTGATGATGGTACCTTGGACACTGTGTGTTAAGTTCAATTTCACAAGTATCACTATGTCTGGCTGTTAAGAGTCAGTGTGTTAAACAGCATGGAAATGGACCCTCCCATCCAACTCATACTCGCCAAAGATACACCCCAATCTGATCTAGGCTCATTTGCCAGCATTTGGCTCTTATCATTAAACCATCAAGATGGCCCTTAGATATTGTACTTGTACCCACCTCCTCCACGTCCTGGTGCAGCCCATTCCATACGTGCACCACGCTCTGTGTGAAAATATTGCCCCTTTAGGTCCCTTTTGAATCTTTCCTCTCTCATCTTAAACCTATGTCCTCTCGTTTAGGAATTCCCACCCTTGGCAAACGACCTTTGCAATTCACCTGTGCCCTCATGATTTTATGAACCTCTCTAAGCCCATTGCTGTAGGGAAAAAAGGTCCCAGCCTCTCCTGACAGCTCAAACCCTCCAGATGCACCAACATCCTTGCAAATCCTTTTTGCACCCTCTCAAGTTTAACAACATCCTTCCTTTGGAAAGGGTGACCAGAATTTTGTTCGACTAGTGTTGTTCAACAGGTCTACCAATTTTGATACAACCTCTTAATAAAGAGGACTTCACATGACTGACAGGATTGAATGCGCAGCTTCATTTCTAGTGCAGAAAGTCATGCCGTGTAGTCCACCCATTTTCAGTCTTTTGAGGACTTTTTAGTTTTTTGATACAACTGAATGGCTTATTGGATCATTTCAGAGGGCAACTCTAAGTGAATTACATTGTAATCGAATTACATTGTAAGTCGGCCAGTTCTGGCAAGTACATGACTTGTCCTTCCCTCCCTAATGGACATGAGCAAATCAGATACTTTTTAGGTAAATTTCCCCTTCCTCAGACACTGATGACATGTGGATATATTTTGAGTTGAGGATCAGGAGAAGTCACAGAGATCGCCGGTTGCTTCTTGAAGAAAAGGCTCTAATGAGGGAGGCCAAAATCTGTGCACAATGTCAGACACAGAATACCATGGTAGTACATCACTCCTCAGTGCTCATATCAATTACAATGAACTGTAACGCTATGTCCTAACACAGTGTGTTATGGAGGCTTCACAAGAATATCTTCTAAGAATCAACATTAAAAAGAGATTTGGTAGAGGCGCACAAAATCATGAGAGGTCTGGATGGAGTAGCCAATCTTTCTGTTGGAATAATGATCAAGAAACCAAAAGACACCAATGATGATACGAGAAAACTATTTTATATGTGAGTGGTTAGGATCTGAAATACACTGCTTCGGAATGTGATGGAAGAAAATAGAGGCCTTCAAAAGAGAACTGAATAATTATCTGAGGAAAAATGAAAACTTTTGAGAAAAAGGCAAGGGGGTGCATCTGCATGATATGCTCCTGCAAAGGGAAAGGACCTGCGAGGCTGCATGGCTTCCTTCTGTGCTGTTACCATGCTATGATTCAAAGTGTTACACTTACTGTACTAAATTTGTTCTCACTAATTGCGATCTAAATCTTATCTCAGTTATGAAACTGGCAACCTAGCTACAGTTACTTTACAGGAAACTTTACATTATCAGATTAGGTTTCAAAAACATATTACTATAATACTGACATAATGAAGCTGATGGGGTACAGTTTTCCTGATGAGCTACCTTCACTCAGTCACCTGATAAACAGTTCTGCAGGTTTGCCCAAACACGCTGATGCCAAATTACTCAAAACGTTGACAATGAACTGCATCACACGTCACTACTTGTTACGAGGAGCAAACAGTAAATCAACCCAGTTGAAAAGAAAGGATGCTGACAAAGTCACAATTCTTGTTGGATACAAGCCTATTTGCTCATTTGATGCCAAGTAGGGAATATCAATGTGCAGTTGAGAAACCTTGCAAAAATCTGATAAGAATCCAGAGAAAATACAATGATCAGAAGGAATAGTGGCTCTCCTCAGAACTATTTTCTTATAAATACCCAGATTCAATTGCAAAAGTATTTTAATGATTTTAAGTTAATATAAATTTCCAATAGAAGTCTGGATTTGAAGTCATTAATTTAAATTCACTTACATGATTTCAAACCAGTAATCACAACACTAACTTTGCAGATGACAATCCAAACAGTGGATTAGAACAGACTTGAATTATTTCACTGGATACAGAAAACTTCCAGAAACTTAACAACACTGCAGTGTCAACACAGTAGTTACAAAAAACAAACTGGTTACCTCATTCTGTTTTAAAGAGACATCATCAAATAATTTGAATACACAAATTCGCAACAACATGCATTGGAATAAAAACAAAATCCTGAGTTCACGTAATATGGGACAAATGCATTATAATTTAGACTTTACAATCAGTTCATGTGGGTTTTCCACGTGTCATGAAACATAACAGTTGTTGCAGCCAAATACTAGGGACAGAAACAGGACAGAATCATCCTCACCAAAACATCTAAGTGACTTGCAGCTAGGATGACAGCTGGCAGACATATTAAATTTAAGCATCAAAAATGAAAGTAGCAGAAAACAAAACAGATTAAATTATGGAAGCAAATGCCATTCATTTATGCACAATATTCTTGAATTGAAACCAAAATGAATGGAAGCTCGATTTATGTTGGCATGTAATTTACTCTTCTAGCTCTCAAATTTGACACTTCAAAAGCAATCTTACCACCATGAAAATTCCTACTTTTGGTAACACAATAAAACTAAAAGCCTCCTATTCTTTCATGCCACAGCTTTGTTTTAAAAATCTGGTTTCAGTAGTACCACACAGCTGCAATATTGGATTGTACTATTGGACAATGTTTCTTGATCTGTAACCAGACAACTTTGATGGTCACTTGGTGGGACAGAACTTGAAAACTGTTGCAAAGAGAGACATGTGGTTGAAGCTTTTCATTTTGCACTCATCGTAACAAATTCAAGATTGCCAAATTTCAAATGATGACAACAATTTATACGACAAGAGAAGACTTCAAGTTAGTTGACAAGTCAAATCTGACTGCAGCATTGCATTATCATCTACTTGCCTTGATGGTAAGTGCAAGATGAAAAGATTCAGCAATGTACAATACCTATGCCTCAGCACCCATAATACAAACAGTGAGATCAGAGAAGGTACAAAAAAGATTTTTTTCTGGTTGAATGCCAAGCTTAATTTCTGAAGTCAGAACTCTGCATAATAAATCTAAGTAGATGCCACAAAGGAGTGTGTAAGTGAATTAATTCCAGTTGCCCTGTGAATTTACATTTCAACTTTGTAGATCATCTCAATTGGCTTGAAATGCCAATGTTCAATATTGCACCTAAAGCTAGTGAAATGGAAACAATAAATAAATGGAGCTCTCTTTCTCTCTCCCAACAGTTAACTGCTGAAATTATTACAACAGCAGCAAGTAAGAAATCTCAGCTGTCAATATTGACATCAAGTTAAACCAGGTTTACAAGATATCCAAGTTATCCAAATGACCTGCATCCAATAAATGAGGTTTGTCACTCTAACAAATACAAAGTCCACAGTATCTAACCCAAGCAACCTTTCTGGGAAATCTCGTATTGTCAGACTTCACAGTCACTTTGTGCTCTGATGCTAAACTTAGGTTGAAATCTGTGTCAGAATTAGTATACAAATATCTAGTCACTACACTGTGGGGACAGGCCATTTTGCACAACAAATCCACACCGACCCACCTAAAAGTATCCCAAACAGACTCACTCCCCATGATTAATGCACCTAACCTACACATCCCTGAACATTTAGCTTGGCCAATTCACCTAACTTGCACATCTTTGGACCATGGGAGGAAACCGAAGCACCTGGAGGAAACCCATACAGACACAGGGAGAATGTGCAAATTGCCCAAGGCTAGAATCAAATTTGGGTCCCTGGCACTGTGAAGCAGCGGTGCTAACCACAGTGCTAGCTACTGTTGTTATGTTTCACAAACAAACAAACCTTCGGTGTGAACACATCCTATGTTTAAGCTTTGCAAATGTAGTTATAAAGTATGTTGATAAAAATACCTTCCTTCTTTCTTTGTCACCAGTTTGTCACCATGTTATTCTGATCAGTTAACATAAATGTAGGACACCGGTACTAACTTCTCAAAACTTAATAACCCCTGGGTTCTGACCATTTCAGCCAACAGAAATTGCACACCCTTACAATTAAACAAATTCCTTCAGGCTGAGCTCAGATATTAGTGGGTGACACTTTGATTCAGTGGAAATGTAGAGTAGAGGAATGGGTCTGGGTGGGTTACTCGAGGGTCATTGTGGACTGGTTGAGCTAAGTGGCCTGTTTCCACACTGTAGGGATTCTATTATCTATGATATTAATACAAGATTTAAACACGATGTAATCAACAAAATAAAGGTGCTGATAAGAATTCAATGTCTTAGTGTTTTTTTAAAGTTGTCTCTTTTATAAATAGTTTATAGTGAAGGAAAATCTAGTTAATGGTATTGATAATCCACACATTTTCTTTCAGAAATCACAGCATTTTCAAGTATGAACTGATATAACAACAATCAAAACCACATTTAAAATCCATGTTTGCTTAGTAGATCGGCTTTATGTTCCTAAAATTTGTGCTAAAACAAAAAAAACACAATTGAGCCCTTAAAAATAACAGTAGGTTCATTGAGAAATCACGAATTATTGTAATAATTCATGATAGAATGGGGGCTGGAGGGGGAGGGGAGGAACAGGAGCTTAAAAATTAAAAACGAATGGATTAATTTGCATGTTGATTTATTTTCCCTACTGATCGCGGCGGTATTGTTAAAACAGAAGCTTCAATGGCGACAGACTGTACGTAGCAACCTAGAAGGTGCATATTTAAAATAAGTTTGGTCTAGTTACTTCGAAAATTGAGTGTGTAATCAACTGGGGGAGAAACAGGCTATGGTCCTTCCTTCACAACTCTTCCAATTTCTTAAAAGTATAATTTTTGAGCCGGGGGGGGGGGGGGAAGAAGAGAGAAAAACTTACAGGCATCATTTTGGATCCGAACCGCATTTATAACCTAGATCTTTCTGTTTCTTCTTTCTTCCTCTCTGAAAATAATGGAGGTGAACGGGGAGTTAAACAGCGAAACGTTCCCGAGCTGGTCGGAGGAGATGGTTGGATGAAGGAGCCTCCTGAAACCTGTTGTGTTGTGTACTGTGCGGCCTGCTCGACCAGTCTCTCCCGCCCACAAACTTTCCAAGTCTCTCAGATAGGGGCAGCCCTCCCCCCGCCGCCTCACAGACTCTCCTCTCTTTCCTCGGAAAGTCTCCCGTTTGAACTGCTTGGGGGGGGAACCAAGAGTGGAAGCGCAAGGAAGGTGCGAGTTCTTTTTTTTGGTGTGTGTCGCTGATTATTTTGTTGTCGCCCGCTTACATGTTGCTCCCTTCCGATCAGCAGAAACGACGGAGCGATCTTTCCAGAAAATCCCTTCTCCAGCTTCCACAGGCTGCTCCGTCACAACAATCGGCCACGCACTGACTCAGACCGGCTGACGTCAGAACCGGAAATGGCCGCACGCGCGCCAGCCCCAATCGCTGGTCCCCTCAGTCCATGAACTTGGGAATGCTGGTGTTGGGCTGGGGTGCACCAAGTTAAAAATCACACAACACCAGATTATAGTCCAACATGCTTATTTGGAAGCACAAGTTTTCGGAGTATCTGATGAAGGAGCAGCGCTCCGAAAGTTAGTACGTCCAAACAAATCTATTGGACTATAACCTGTTGTGTGATTTATAACTCACTGTATGAACTCAAACTCAGTGATTCCAAGATCATGCTCTCTCCCTCTCCATCACTGTCTTCCAACATAATTGTCTTGTTATCCTGGCTTAATCTCTCCTCCATGTCAACTTCAAATTGATATTCATGGTCTAAAACTCATATAGCATGGAAACAGACTTTCCGTTTCCAATAGTCATAGAGTCATAGAGATGTGCAGCACAGAAACAGACTCTTCGGTCCAACTTGTCCATGCTGACCAGAGATCCTAATCTAATCTGGATTCGGAGGTGTCGGTATTGGACTGGGGTATACAAAGTTAAAAATCACACAATGCCAGGTTATAGTCCAACAGGTTTGATTGGAAGCACAAGCTGTTGGAGGACTGCTGCTTTATCAGGTGGTTGTGGAGTATAAGGTGGATTCCAAATAAGCTAGTGCTCCCAAATAAACCTGTTGGACGATAACCTGGTGTTGCGTGATTTTCAACCTAATCCAGTCCAATTTGCCAGCACTTCGCTCACATCCCTCTGAAACCTTCCCATTGATATACCCATCCCCATTGCCTTTTAAATGCTGCAGCCTCCACCACTTCCTCTAGCAGCTCATTCCACACTCTGTGTGAAAAAGTTGCCCCTGAGGTCCCTTTTATATCATTTCCCACTCATCCTCAACCTATGCCCTCTCGTTTTTGACTCTGGATGGGTATATGAATAGGAAATGTTTAGAGGGATATGGCCAAATGCTGGAAAATGGGACTAGATTAATTTAGGATATCTGGTTAGCATGGATGAGTTGGACCAAAGGGTCTTTTTCCGTCTACATCTCTATGACTATCTGGTCCATTCATGCTCTATTTTCTGTAGCACTGCATAGAATATTGAATAGAAATTAAGAATCTTTTCTAACAGTGCATGAACTTTTTATGGATCTTGGGCGAATATATTTTTCAGAAATACATAAATTCCACATGTCTCATTCTATATATTAAGTAAATTCATTTTCTTTGCCCATCCTCTGTGCTGTAAATTAAAGTACTCTCTTTTGGATAGCAGGATCATAATCAAATCCTTACATTGTTTGTTTACTGACCAAATTTGCAACTTCAAGAAAGTGGTCTTCATTACAGAACAGTTGTTGAAACAATTTGACCAAAAGTTTAAGTAATTCATATTTTTTTAGAACTGCATTGTTGACAGTAATGATTGAAAGTCAACATCACCAGTATTGAGGCACTGTCTCTGACCAATTATCTGCACTTGGCAGGTCACATCATCTACATATCTGACATAAATTTCAAAAACAATGTCTCTATTCTGAGCTTTGTCACAACAAGCAGTTATCAGGAGGGCAGAAGAAACATTTCAAGGGTAATCTCAAATTTTCATGAAAAGACTGCAATGTTCCCACCAACTCTTAGAAATCCCTAATCCAATTATATGTAAGTTGGAGAAGCAGCATCCATGAAGAAGCTAAGCACCTTGAGCATCTTTGACAGGTCTGTACGGAGAACAAGCACGAACAATGGAAGGAAGATGCGAAAACACAAACATCCCTCCCACCCACTTCAGCAAACACTGGTTCCTCACCTGTGGCAGAGTATGCAGATTCAGCATTGGATTACTTCCCCATCTCAGAATCCACATTGGAGTGGAAAAAAGTCTTCAGGTAATCCGTCAGTTTTGAAAATAAAGATGACTGATCTGATAATATTGGCAACTGCATTTTGCTGCAGTTTGGATTTTTGCCCAACAATGTAAACCCACTTATGGTACAATTGTAATCAGTGATTCAAAAAAATCATGAACAAGCAAATGACCAGATCTGAAGCAGTGCAAAGATCGAGGGCTTGAGCATTTTCAAGATATAGGAAGAGGCAAAGTCAGAGAGAAGTTTAAAAATTAGTTTGATAACTGGAAAAAACTAAATGTTGCCAAATCTAGATAGACAGCACAAGGGTGATGGATAATTGGGGCTTGGTATGAATTAAGGCAGCAGAGCTTCAGATGGTTTTAAGTTTATGGAGATTGCAAGTTATGACATTGACGAGGAGAACATTGGTATAGCTGAGTCCAGAAGTAACAAAGTATGTTTGAGGGATTGAACAGATGAGCTGAAAGAACTGTGCAATGACACAATGCAATGCAGGTTGAAATATAAAATCTTAAGTGATGGTGGAGCATAAGTGAGCGTAATCTCATCTCAGACTCAAATATGATAGATTACTTTAGCCTCAAATAGTAATCAAGGAGAGGGACAGAGTCAGTAAGCAGAATGGCTGCATGTGAAAATATTCCTTAACACTCAATAGGTAATAAAGCTTGAATCATCCTATAAAAATCAATGAGTTGACCACTGGAGTTTTTAAAATCAGACAAGAGTATTTGTTCGAGTGTTCACACAAAAACCCCTCTTGGCAAAAAGCTACCAGAAACCAATTTAACTTTGTCATTGCCAAATCTGCAGTCGCATCTCACTGAGGCAGTACATTGTAAACAAAGCCCCATTACTCCTGAAGTACTCACAAACATTAAAGATTTTATCAAAGTACACAAAATTCTTTATTTATCTGTCTTTCAGACCCAGATTGACAAAGTATAGACCAAGTTTCTGTATGTAACAAGAATTACTATTTATTAAAAAAAATTCCAGCTACAGTTAAACAAATATATACTGCTGACATGTAACTCTCGAACCCTCTTATAAACTCCCCTACACTTATAACCAGTCACAGAATTGGTGCGCTTCGTGGAGAGAAAAAAACTGAGAGGGAATTTCAATGGTCCATGTCCACAGGGTTTTCGGCTTATCAAGATTTGCTGTTCATTGATCTCCTTCTCAGGCATTTTGCATTTCCTTGCAGAAGACAGAGAGTGATTGGTTCACAAGTTCTAAAGTCTCTAGCCTATTGGTTAAAAGTCACAGCTTATTTGAACTGCAGAGGGAAAGTAAACTTGCCTTGAAGTTGTGTGTGTCTTTTTACTGCAAGGTAAAAACAATGACTGCAGATGCTGGAAACCAGATTCTGGATCAGTGGTGCTGGAAGAGCACAGCAGTTCAGGCAGCATCCAACGAGCAGCAAAATCGACGTTTCGGGCAAAAGCCCTTCATCAGGAATAAAGGCAGAGAGACTGAAGCGTGGAGAGACAAGCTTGGGGAGGTTGGAGGTGGGGAGAGAGTAGCATAGAGTACAATGAGTGAGTGGGGAAGGAGATGAAGGTGATAGGTCAGGGAGGAAAGGGTGGAGTGGATAGGTGGAAAAGGAGCTAGGCAGGTCGGACAAGTCCGGACAAGTCATGGTGACAGTGCTGAGCTGGAAGTTTGAAACTAGGATGAGGTGGAGGAAGGGGAAATGAGGAAATTGTTGAAGTCCACATTGATGCCCTGGGGTTGATGTGTTCCGAGGTGGAAGATGAGGCGTTCTTCCTCCAGGCGTCTGGTGGTGAGGGAGCGGCAGTGAAGGAAGCCCAGGACCTCCATGTCCTCAGCAGAATGGGAGGGGGAGTTGAAATGTTGGGCCACGGGGCGGTGTGGTTGATTGGTGCGTGTGTCTCAGAGATGTTCCCTAAAGCACTCTGCTAGGAGGCGTCCAGTCTCCCCAATGTAGAGGAGACCGCATCGGGAGCAACGATACAATAAATGATATTAGTGGATGTGCAGGTAAAACTTTGATGGATGTGGAAGGCTCCTTTAGGGCCTTGGATAGAGGTGAGGGGGGAGGTGTGGGCACAGGTTTTACAGTTCCTGCGGTGGCAGGGGAAAGTGCCAGGATGGGAGGGAGGGTCGTAGGGGGGCGTGGACCTGACCAGGTAGTCACGGAGGGAACGGTCTTTGCGGAAGGCAGAAAGGGGTGGGGGTCTTTTTGGAGGTGGCGGAAATGTCGGCGGATGATTTGGTTTATGCGAAGGTTTGTAGGGTGGAAGGTGAACACCAGGGGCATTCTGTCCTTGTTATGGTTGGAGGGGTGGGGTCTGAGGGCGGAGGTGCGGGATGTGGACGAGATGCGTTGGAGGGCACCTTTAACCACGTGTCTTTTTACTGCATTCCTGTCTTTCCGGAGGTCCAAGGGTTTCTTGCTATCTTATTCTCTCTCAAACTCTCATATACACAAGCTTGTCAGCAATGTGCAAGATACTCGATGCCAGAAGAATTTCATCTTGCGCACATCATCTGCAAGTAAATATTTCCCTTGCATTTGAATAAACAATAGTATCAATAGTTCTCACAGCTTGCTATTAAAAATTTCAACTTTTCGTAAAGTCCTTTTCCTATTTCAACCCATAATCAAAAATACAGGAAAGTTAAAAGAAAGATCTTTGCACTGCAAAACCAAGATATTTCAAGTTTAGAAGCATCCCAATACGAATAAATGTCAAAAGGGACAAACGAAGTAAATAGGCTTTAGATTGTATATTGGAATTTGGCATGGCAAAAAAGTTATTTTAATTGTGAACACGTCTCCATCTAAAATACATCTGTTATGAAGATGTGGGTGTACTGTACCTTTAAGAGAGTTAAAAACTAGCAGAACTACCTGACAGCACCAAGTGTTATTAAAAAAGATACAATGTAATATGTGCCCCAGCTACTGGGGTAGCTAGGGTAGCTGGTTGCTTGGAAGTGACAAAACAGATTTGAATTAGGCCAATCAGTTTAAATTAAAATACGGAAAATACCAAACTCCAATCCAGTTTGAATTTAGTATGTTGACAATCTTAAAAGCCAATGACACAATCCAATGCTTTGGGGGTATAAGACCAGGGAAAATTAAACAGTTGAGAGGAGAACTGCCAAGCTACCAGCATGTAAAGACTGTCTGAAGAAATAGCTCTCTTAAAAAGTACCTTTATCAATCAGTAACCTTTGAAGCAGAACACCCAAAAAGAAGAAACAAAGACAGAGAAAACTGAAAGCTGCCTGATTTTAAGATAAGAAGTTTTGTTTTGTAAACTTAATGGGGGGGCTTATCAGATGAGTAGAAGGGGAAGATAAAAGGACCTGTAAATAGTTGTTAGTTAATTATTCTTTGTTATACTTTAAGAAATAAAGTTGTTAGTTTTTACTTTAAATATTGCTTGGCCTCTTGAATTTTCACAGATTACTGCATGGGATAAATCTTTTCTAAGAGGCTGTTTTAAATTAAGCAGGAGTGTTTACCCCGTGTTGTAAAAGTTTTGGGGCTTGGGTCTGTGATTTGAACTGGTTTAGCCAGATTTGAATAGATTTGGGGGTACGAAAAATTCAAGGTTAAACACTCGCAGGTTTGTGTCCTAGATCTTTAAATAAAATGTAGGTGACACAATATGTTTAATTTCAGTGACTTATGGTTGATTAAATTAACAGGGAGAGAAATGGTTCTTAAAGTTGCTAAAGTGGTTCTGGGATTTGAAGATGATTCTCAAATTTGCCAAGAAAGTTTAGAAGTAAAGAAAACAGCCATACTTTTAGAATTAGCAAATAAGTTAGATTTGTGTTTATCCAAGGACAAAAGTAAAGCTGAAATTGTAAGGGAATTACTCAAACAAGTAGGTGTATCAGAGAAACAGACAATTGTAGTAGAGGTAGAAAAACTTAAATTATAATTGAGGAAAATGGAGTTAGAAGATATACAGAGAGAGAGAGAGAGGAAAAAGAGAGCGCGAGAAGGTTCTTGGCTGAACAAAGAGAGAGAGAGAGACAGAAGAAAGGGAGAGAGAGGGAGAAGAGAGAAAAAAGAGAGGAAAAAGAGAGAGAAAATTCTTAGCTGAGCAAAAAGAGAGAGAATTTGAACTTGAGAAGTTCTGACTTAGTCAGCAAAGTCAAGTTTACAGGATGAAGGTTAAAAGAGAAGGTAGTGATATATATATATAAATATGTCAAAACTCTGCCACATTTTGATAAGAAAGATGTTTAAATCTTCATTATTACATTTGAAAAATTGCCTAGGCAGATGGAGTGGTCCAAAGATTTATGGGGAATGTTCTGGGTAAGACAAAACTAGTAGGCTGAGCTAGTGAGGTATTTGCCGCACTCTTGATGAGGGGTCAAGAGATTATATAGAGGTTAAACAGGCTACTTTTGGTGTTGATGAATTGAAACCAGAAGCATAAACACAAAGAAGGAACCAGGTCAGACCTATGTTGAGTTCGAAAGAATTAAACATAGTCATTTTGCTCAATGGCTGCGTGCTTTGAAAATAGATAAGATCATTGAGGCTTTAAGAGAGATTATTCTGCTGGAGGAATTTAAAAACTCACTTCCAGAGATGGTAAGAATTCACATGGAGGAATAGAAAGCTCAGGAAGTGAGAAGGGCAGCAGAATTAGCAGATAAGTGCATGTTGGTGCATAAGACAAGTTTCCGGCCAGAATTTCATCCTCTGAGGGATAGAAATTGGAGCAGGGGAGATCCTACACAATGAAACTAAGAGTGGAGAGTGCTGGTAAGAGATTACCACAGGATAAAAAAAAGAAGCCCAAGAGGGTGGAAAGGAAGTGAAAGGCCTCATGTGTTTTCACTGTAATGGAGTGGGACAATTACAGAAGATTATAGTGCTGCTGGTTTCAAAAGGGTATAGGGAAAAGGTGTTTTCACTGCCAAAAGGTGGGGCACATAAAGTCACAGTGCTGGTTGTTAAAGAAAGGCATTGTGGGAAAAGCTATGGTAAAAGAAGCAGTAAAGGAGACCGCAAAAAGAGCCGAGGAGCTGCAGGAGAGTGCACAGCGTAGACAGGGGCTGGGTATGGAATTTATACATGATCTCAACAAAGAATTTACCTCTGCGGGTAAAATTTACTCAGAAAGAATGGGGGAGAAGGAAAAGAAGTTATAATTTTGAGAGATGCAAGATCTAACCAGTTGCTGATGTTAAGAGATGAGTGATTATGCACTCTTTCTGATCTGTTACCTGAGAATGTGGTAATTTGTGGAAGAGATGGACAGAAATTTAGCATTCCCCATTGTAAGATCAGGTTGGGATGCCAACTCAAGACTGGGGAAGTCACAGTGGGAGTGATTGACAGAATGTCAGTTACAGGAATTCAGTTTATTCTTGGAAATGATTTGGCAGGATCCAAGGTGGGAGTGACACTCCTTGTTGTGAGAAGCCTAAGGTAAACCGAGAAACTGAGGAGTTAAAACAGAAATTTCCTGGTATTTTCCCAGAATGTGTGGTAATCAGATCCCTCTATCACAAGTGACAGCACAAAGTGAAAAGTAAAGAGAAAGATGAAGGAGTTGAGGTTCAATTAGTGGACACCCTGTTTAACGTAATGGTGCAGGAAAGACCTGAACAGGCAGATGGTCAGACAGAAGTGTTTAGTCCTGAAAGACTAAGAGACTTGCAACAGTAAGACAAGACAATAAAAGATATATATGTGGATGCGTATTCTGAAAAGGAGGCAGAGAATATTCTGGAGAGTTCTTATTCCGAAGACGGAAATGGAGACTACAACAGGTTAGTGCAGAGGAGAATTGGGCCGAAGTGTACCAAATTGTGTAGTTGGTAGCATACAGGCAGGCGGTGTTATGGATAGTACATGAACTACCTGTAGGAGGTCACCTAGGGGCTTGAAAAACATAGGCTAAGGTACAAACACATTTTTATTGTCCTGGAATGTACAAAGATGTGGTTAATGTTTGCTGTATGTGTCATACATGCCAAATGATAGGTAAGCCACAAGCAGTAATAAAACAAGCACCTTTGTTACCAATTCCCGCATTTGAAGAACCCATAATTGATTGTGTAGGTCTCCTCCTGAGAACTAAAAGTGGGAATCAGTACTTGATAACCATATGGATGTGTAGTATCAAGGCAAAAAAGGTGATAGGGGAGTTAATAGGAATTGACCAAGTGTCACATTTTAATGCTCGGCTGTTTAAGGGGGTTATGGATAGCAGAGGTATACAGCACTTTAAATCCAGTGCGTATCATCCTGAATCGTAGGGAGCTTTAGAAAGGTGTCATCAGGCCTTGAAAACCATGTTGAGAGCATACTGTCAGGATTACCCGAACGATTGGGTTAAAGGTATTCCATTTGTACTGTTTGCCATTAGTGATGCCCGAAATGAATCTACTCAGCTCACTTCCTTCAAGTTAATATTGAGTCATGAAGTGAAAGACCCTTTGAAATTAACAAAAGAAAAACTCACAGGACCAAAGTCGGAGATCTCACACTTTGATTATGTACTGGAGGTGAGGGAGAGGTTAAATAAAGTAGGTGAGTTAGCTAAACAGCATCTAAAGAGGGCACAGTGTAGAATGCCTTTATTCCTGATGAAGGGCTTTTGCCCGAAACGTCGATTTCGCTGCTCGTTAGATGCTGCCTGAACTGCTGTGCTCATCCAGCACCACTGATCCAGAATCTGGTTTCCAGCATCTGTAGTCATTGTTTTTACCACAGTGTAGAATGAGGCAGGTGGCAGATAAAAGCTCTGAGACTCAGTTTTCCTGACGGAATGACGTTTTAGTACTGTTACCAGCAATAGCAGATCCCTTCAAAGCCAGGTTTAGTGCTCCCTATCAAATTGAGAAAAAGTTGAGTCACATGAACTATTTAGTAAAGATGCCAGATAGATAGAAAAAGTATGATATGTCATGTGAACATGTTGAAACTGTATCATATGAGAGAGAAAGAACTGGTGAAACAGGTGTTAGTTACTGGCCCAGATTAAATCCAGGTGATGTGGATTTTGATGTGCCTCAAATTTGTTTCAAAAATGAAGAAGCCCCTGAGGAGTGGGATAGGTTAGTAAGCTATCTGTCTTGCGAGCATAGAATGCAGTTGAATGATTTGTTACTGCAGTATAAGGACATATGTTAGAATCAGATGGGGGAGGACTAATGCTACTGCACATGAATACTGCTCCAATGAAAATAACGACCCTTTCGGTTTAATCATTTCAAAGCCAGACAGGTCCAGATGGAGGTGGAGGCCAGGCTTGATGAGGACATCATTGAACCGAGCCAAAGCGAGTGGTGTTCACCAATCATCTTAGTTCCCAAACTGGACAGGACTCAACGATTCTGCATGGATTATTGGAAGGTCAACAGTGTTACAAAATCAGACTCATATCCAATTCCTAGATTGGAAGACTGTATCAAGAAAGTTGGACAAGCCAATTACATCACCAAGTTGGACTTAATGCATAGTTACTGGCAGGTACCTTTATCAGAGACAGTGAAAGAAATTTCTGCGTTTGTAACCCCAAATGGGCTATATTAGCTTGGGATGAAGAACGCACAGCCATATTCCAAAGACTCATGAACAGAGTTGTGGCTGAGTTAACAAACTGCGCAGTCTATATTAATGATGTCGTGATCTTCAGTAAATCCTGGAAAGGTCACATAGTACAGTTGACAGAGTTCTTTAAACGATTATGAGAAGCAAATCTGGTGAAAATTTAAATAAAATGGAATTCACGACAGCAGAATTGGGATATAACATCGGTCATGGAAGGTTGACCCCACGGAACACAAAGGTGAAGGCCATTGAGGAATTTCCAATACCAATCTCCAAGAAAGAGGTGCTTCGATTCTTAGAACTCAGGGGATTCTATTGGAAATTTGTTCCAAGCTTCAGCAGTGTAGTGGCACCGTTAAATGATTTGCTGAATAAGAACACAAAGTGTGGGTGGACAGAACAATGTTGGGAGGCATTCGACCATTTGAAAGTCATACTAAACACTAAACCAGGCTTAGCTACACCAAACTTTTCAACAGTTTAACGTGTATGTCACAAACAATGTGCCTGAGACAGTTGTGTGGACGGATCACAACCTGCTTACATTTTTAGAATGCTTTAAGGACAAGAATATGAGACTGTTTCATTGGAGTCTTATGTAACATACTTTAAATGTAAAAAAATCATATATATTGTAAATTATAAGAATGTAATCACAGATGCATTAACTCCATCTTTTCATTCTAATGGTTCATTTTTTTCTTAAGGGGAGGTGTTATGAAGATGTGGGTGTCCTGTACCATTAAGAGAGTTAAAAGCTAACAGAACTACCTGACAGCACCAAGTATTCTGAAAAAAAAGATACAATGTAACATATGGTCCAGCTACTGGGGTAGCTGGTTGCCCGGAAATGACAAAACAGATTTGAATTAGGCCAGTCAATTTAAATTATACCCTGGAAAATACCAAACTCCAATCCAGTTTGAATTTAGTGTACTGACAATCTTAAAAGCTGATGACACAATTCGATGCTTTTGGGCGGGGGGGGGAATATAAGACGAGAGAAAATTGAACATTTGAGAGGAGAACTGCCAAGCTACCAGCATGTAAAGACTATCTGAAGAAAGAGCTCTCTTAAAAGGTACCTTTATTGATTAGTAACCCTGTGAAGCAGAACCCCGCAAAAATAAGACAGGAATATAGAGAAAACTGAAAGCTGCCAAGTTTTGAGATAAGAAGTTTTGTTTCGTAAACCTTAATCGGGGGTTTTATCAGACTAGTATTGTAGAAGAGGATGGTAAAAGGTAGGTTAGAGGAAGGACTTGTAAATATTTGTGAGTTAATTATTTAATGTTATACTTTAAGAAATAAAGTTGTTAATTTTTACTTCAAAAGTGCTTGGCCTCTTGAATTTTCACAGATGACTGCACAGGATAAATCTTTTCTGTATGGCTGTTTAAAAATAAGGAGGTGTGTTTACCCTGTGTCGTAACACATCTAATTATTTGGAATGAGAATCGGTGCCACGTTTGCTCATTGGTTAGCACTGCTCACTCACTGTGGCAGGGACCTGGGTTCGATACCAGCCTCTGGCAACTGTCTTTGTGGAGTTTGTACATTCTCCCCATATCTGCGTGGGTTTGCTTCCGTTTCCTCCCATAATCCAAAGATGTGGAGGACAGGTGAATTGGCAATGCTAAATTGCTCATAGTGTTCAGGGATGTGTCGGTAAGGTGCATTAGTCAGGGACAAATGTAGTGTAATGGTGAATGGGTTTAGATGGGAAACTCTTCGTAGGGTCAGTGTGGATGTGTTACGCCAAACAGCCTATCCCCACACTGTGAAGTTTCATTAAAAAAAACACAATGATCATCTGTCACAATGATAAACTATCCAAGTAGAAGCCACGAGCAGCTCGTGATTCAGGAGAAATACTAGAACTACAAAACATGGAACGTACTTTTTTTTCTGTGACATTATCAGATCATCGCTAATCAGAATACTTCCAAGTGTTTGAGATGATAAATTCTTTATCAAGCACTGTCTCAAAATCACGAACTTCTCCATGCTGGTTACAATACGAAACGAACGCAGGATGCGGGAGAAACTCAGCAAATCTACCAATATGTGTGGAGACGAACAGCAATCATTGCGAGCTGGGTGTGTCTTAAGAACGTTCGGACTCGAAACATTAACTTTCCCTGTCCATTTAGTAGCAGACCTGTTGAGTTTCTTCAGCGCTCTTCCATGGTGCTTTTTCATACAGCTTTAATACATTTTCGAAAGTTTTAAAACATTAATGAATAGACGAACAATATGTGAAAACTGGCTCAGTGTAACAATAAAGACAGCAGCGTTGCCTGTACGACACAGGTTATGTTTCCCTCAGGTCCGGTAACTCCATTGTTAGCGTTGAATTTTGATGTTTTCACTCGACATTCCCCGGCACCGCGCTCACGCATCAAGCAACGTCAACTGAGATGAAAAACTTTGATGATGAGTATATTGATCAAAATTTGAGAAACGTCGAGGTCGTGAAACTCATTCAAGAAGCAAAGACCACTCACGTCCCTGTAAACCGTAAATCTGAACCGTTGAACCATGGGAATTGTAGTCGGTTCCGGGCCGCGCGGTTACCCATAGGTCTCTGTGGACCGGAAGGTGGCGCCGGGTGGATCGGCAGCAACCAACGGTTTTCCTCGCTCCCCGTTTTCCCAGCGCAATTGCGCATGCGCGGCCGAGGCATTGAAGCTCTGTGTGTTGCATGCCGCCGGTCCTTTAGACAATAAGGGATTGCGTCATCGCTCGTTCGTTAGTCCGTTTTTTGTGAATAGAAAATAGTCGCCGGTTGTCGTTGTTATCGGTGTACTTGCATCTCCAGCACAAAGGGGAACGGTGTGAAGACCCAGTCATGTCGGCGGATCAGATCACGACGTTGTGCGAACAGTTGATGAAGGCGGTAAACGTGATAATGGATGGAGGCTCGAGTTCGCGCTACCGGCTGGAGGCCCTGAAGGCGAGTTCTCCCTAATCGAGGAGGCAATAGGACACCTTTGTCTAAATTACACCACCTGTGCTCCAACCACCCCTCTCTCTCATTACATTTTCGTTTCTTTATTAATTTAGCAAGAAGCCTGATTTTTCTTTCGCAGATTTTATTTGCCACGTTATTTTAGCAGGAAGTTAATCAGCAGCTGCATTAAATGTGTTCTGAAGGTGCGCGTCTCAACCTCCTTTATTAATTTTAAATTAATCCACGGCAAAGAAATGCTAACGCCTTTGCGACGCGCTTTGCCTTTCATTCATTCTGTGGAGTTGCTGGATCAAGAGGTGTTTTAGTGCCAGTAGCTACATGTATTAGCGATGCACGTTAACGTAGGGAGCTGTCCCAAGCGTTTTGCATAATTCGTATCGGAGAATTTGACACTTGAAGTTTCTGCTCTGTGTTTCCTTTGATTTTGTCAGAATATTGGTTTCACTTTGTGCATTAAGAAATTTTCTTGCAGATATAGTTCACGCATAGTTCCTGTACATAATAATGCATATGCGGTAGAGTTGTGAGTTGATGAGTTTTGGAAGCAACAGTTAGTTGGTTATACCTATTGATCTATTTCGGTTAAGTACTGAAATAATTGGCTACATATTTTGTCGTCTTAAATTTGGAATGACTTGATAGACTTTTCAGAATAATGTTTCTAGGCAGAAAAAAGAAGTGATTGGTTAGTATCTGGAATATGTTGTCTCTGTGTGGTGGAAGCAGTGTCAACTGTACCTCACAAGAGGAGGTTCACAGATGTACAGCATGGAAGCAGACTCTTTGGTCCAACTCATCCATGCTGACCAGATATCCTAAATTAATCTTGTCCTATTTGCCAGCATTTGGCCCATATCCCTATAAACCCTTCCTATTTGAATACCCATCCAGATGCCTTTTAAATATTGTAATTGTGCCAGGCTTCATCACTTCTTCTGGCAGTTCATTCCATTCACACACCAATCTCTGCATGAAAAATGTGCCCCTGAGACCCCTTTTAAATCTTTCTCCTCTCACCCTAAACCTATGCTATCTAGTTGTGGACTCCCCCCAACCCAACCCAGGGAAAAGACCTTGTCTATTTACCCTATCAATGACCTCACAATTTTAGAAACCTCGATAAGGTCACCCTCAGCCTCTGACGCTCTAGGGAAAACAGCCCCAGCCTATTCAGTCTCTCTCTGTAGCTGAAACCCCCTCATTCTGGAAACATCCTTACAATTTTTTCTGAAGTCTTTCAAGTTTCACAACATTGTTCCTGTAGTGGGGAGACCAGAATTGCACACAATATTCCAAAAGTGGTCAAACCAATGTTCTGTACAGCCGCAACGTTCTCTCCCAATTCCTATACTCAATGCTCTGACCAATAAGTGAAAGCATACCAAACACTGCCTTCACTATTCTATCTATTTATGATTCCGGTTTCAAGGCACTATGAACCTGCACTCCAAGGTTTCTTTGTTCAGCAACACTCCCCAGGACCTTACTGTTAAGTGTATAAGTCATATTCTGAATTGTCTTTCCAAAATGCAACACCTCACATTTATCAAAATTAAACTCCATCTGCCACTCAGTGACCCATCTGATCAAGATCCCATTCTACTCTGAGGTAACCTTTGCTATCCACTCCACCTCCAATTTTGATTTCATCTGCAAACTTACTAACTACACCTCCGATGTTTATATCCAAATTGTTTATATGAGTGATGAAAAGCAGTAAACCCAGCACTGATCCTTGTGGCACACGACTGGTCACAGGCCTCCACCACCCTCTGTCAATTATCTTCAAGCCAGATCTGTATCCAAATTGCGAGTTCTCCCTGTATTCCATGTGATCTAACCTTGCTAACTAGTTTCCAATGAGGGACCTTGTCGAACACCTTGTGATCCATGTAGATCACATCTACACTCTGCCCTCATCAATCATCTTTGTTACTTCCTCAAAGAACTCAATCAAGTTTGTGAGATATGATTTCCCACGCACAATGCAATGTTGACTATCCCTAATCATTGTTTTTACCTTATCCCTAATCAGTCCTTGCCTTTCCAAATACATGTAAACACTGTCCTTCGGAATGCCCTCAATTTGCCCACCACCAATGTCAGGCTCACTTATCTGTAGTTTCCTGGTTTTTCTTTGCCATCTTTCTGAAATAGTGCCAGCTGTTAGCCAACCTCCAGTCTTACGGCACCTCACCTGTGACTATTGGTGATACAAATATCTCAGCAAGAAGCCCAGCAATCACTTCCCTAGCTTCCCATGGAGTTCTAGGGGACACCTGATCAGGTCCTGGGAATTTATCCGCCTTTGTGTTTTAAGGCATCCAGCACCATCACCTGTGTAATATGGACATTTTTCAAGATGTCGTCATCTATTTCCCCACATTCTCTATCTTCCAAGACTTTCTCCATTGTAAATACGATGTAAAATAATTGTTTAGTGTCTTCCCCTATCTTCTGTGGTTCCATACATAGGCTACCTTTGAGGGGCCCTATTCTCTCCCTTGTTACCGTTTTGTCCTTAATGTGTTTATAAAATCCCTTGGGATTCTCCTTAACCCTATTTGCCAAAGCTATTTCATGTGCCCTTTTTGCTCTCCTGATTTCCCTCTTGTATACTCCTACTGCCTTTATACTCTTCTAAGGATTTACTCGATCTATCCTGTCTCTGCTTGACATATGCTTGCTTCCTTTTTTCTTAACCAAGACCTCAATTTCTTTCGTCATCCAGCATTCCCTACACCTACCAGCCTTTCCTTTTCATCCTAACAAGAATATACTGAATCTGGATTTTCATTCTCATTTTTGAAAGCTTCCCATTTTCCAGCCGTCCCTTTCCCTGCGAACATCTGCCCTCAGTCAACTTTTGGAAGTTCTTGCTGAACACCATCCAAATTTGCCTTCATCCAATTTAATCTTCAACTTTTAGATCCAGTCTATTCTTTTCCATCACTATTTTAAACTATAGAATTATGGTCTCTGGCCCCAAAGTGCTCACCCACAAACACCTCAATCATTTGTCCTGCCTTTATCCCAAGAGTTGGTCAAGTTTTGCACCTTCTCTAATTGGTATATTCACATACTGAATCAGAAAATTTTCTTGTACAAACTTAACAAATTCCTCTCAATCAAAATCCTTAATAGCACAGCAGTCCCAATCTATGTTTGGAATGTTAAAAACTCCTACCATAACCACCCTATTATAATAGATAATTGAGATCTCTTTATAAATTTGTTCTCAACTTCCTGCCAAAATTGGGTGTTCTCTTGTACAATCCCAATAAGGTGATCATCTCTTTTATTTCTCAGTTAATGTCATTTCAAATAACTTCCCTGGACATATTCCCAGGAATATCCTCCCTCAGTACAGCTGTAATGCTATCCCTTATCAAAAACGGCACTCCCCTCCTCTCTTGCCCCCTCTTTCTATCCTTCTATAGCATTTGTATCCTGGAACATTAAGCTGCCAGTCTTGTCCATCCATGAGCCACGTCTATGTAATTGCGATGATATTCCAGTTCCATGTTGCTAACCATGCCCTGAGTTCATCTGCCTACCCTATTATGCCTCTTGGATTGAAATAAATTCAGTTTAATTTATCAATCCTACCTCGTTCTTTGCTTTGCACCTTTCTGCCTTGACTGTTTGACTTGTTCCTTTTCCCAGTTGTACCAGTCTCAGTTTGATCTCTTTCCTCACTATCTCCCTGGGTCTGATTAGCTCAAAGAAAAATAATGCACTGCTGGTGGAAAAGACAAGTGAGTTGCACCAGTAGGATTATTCCTTCAGAAGGCCTGCAGCTACTTCTGTGATCATTGCAAGATTCCAGTTATTTTGGGATGTGAAAGGGAAACTGCTTTCAGTTTTGGAATTGATCAACATTGAGACAGTTGAGATCTGAATTTGTTCCTGATGGAATTGACTAGCCTCAGTAATTAAATATCTGCACCAATTTCTGATTTCATGAACGACAGCATGATACAATTCACAATTCCACACATTTGAACCAAACTGGTGGCTGGTGAGAAAAATTGAGACAATATAGATTTTTTTTTGTTATTTTTTGTGGTAGTCTGTTTACTTTTGTCTGGGCTTGCTACTGCCTGATCCGGGGTGCCTTGGATATTAAATGATAAAAATGAAAAGTCCCTTCATATTGGTTGTATGATGGACGTTTGTGTGTATTCCAGGCTATAGCATGGACTTAAATTATTTTTAACATTCTTGTGCTGTTTGAAACTCCCCAATTGCAGTTTTACTCATGACCACAACTGTCTACTTCAGGCATGTCACTTTGTTCATAAACTTCCATTTGATAAACTTGAGGTCATCCTTTGAAGGATTGATGAGCTAGATGTGGTTGGCATGTGGACCTTTTGTTTTCTATTCAACATGTTCAGACAGATGTTATTACACACCTCTGGAGTGGGTGAGACCCAGGCTTCTGGGCCAAAGGTAAAGGACACTATGTCTGCGCAACAAAAGGGTTTATTGAATTGAGGTTACAACCGGATCCGTCATGATGTTTTAGATGGCAGACAAGGCTTGAGGGATAAGTGGCCTATTTCTAATTTGTATGTTGGTATATTTTTCTTGAGATGCTAAACTGAGGCCCATCTGCCTGCTTGAATGAAAATAAAAGATCCCAAGACACTCATCTGCAGATGATCAGGAGGGTTATCCCTTGTGTTCCTCTAACATTTATCCTTTAATTAACATCTCAAAAACAGCTTATTATCGTATTGTATGCTGGAGCTTGTATGCACATTGGCTCCCACATTTCTGACATTAGAATGGCCTACACCACTATTTTGTGTTTCTCTGTGCTCCATTGGTTGTGGAGCATTTTGAGATGTACTTTTTGTGAATAGTTCAATATAAATACTTAATCGTTTTTGGTTTGCTCAATCTGGAAGCATGTGCCATGTCCTTTGGAGAAAGGAGTCGGTCATCCTTCCTGCTGTGCCTTTTGAAATGTGGATTTTGAAACTGAAGAGAGCCAGAAAAGTGGGTTTTACATTGGAGAAAAGGTATGGAGGAGCATGCAGAGCAGAAGAGATGGTCAAGAGAAATCTACAGGATGAGGAAGAGTTGTGGTCACAAATAATATTGCGAAAGACCGAGAGAAATCATGTTTTTAGATCAAATAAATCGGTTCAGAATAGCTATTAATTGCAGAATATAGGCCAGTTCTGCTGAAAGCAAAACCAAGAAAATAAAATGGAGGACATGAATTCAAGGTCTGAGGTTTTTGAATTCCATGTTGAGCCCATACAACTATTAAGTAGCAAAATGGAAAATTACCTGTTTCTCTTATTTGTGGAATATTGCACCAGACCAACGACACAAATTTGAACATAAGAAGAGCCAGGATATGCTTGGAGACTGAATAAAGGTGTTCTGCAGAACAGTCAACCAGTCTGCATTTGGACTTCCCAGTGTGGAGGAAACTGTATTCCTGATTGCTGCTTCAACCGGAAAGGAGTATTCGGAGCCTTGGACAATGATATAGATGAACATAGGAACAGGAACAGTCTGTAAAACCTACTCCACCATTCGATGTAATTATGGACAGCGATGTTTGAAAAGATTTGTCACTCAGGATAATTGAACACGTCAATGACTTTTACCCACCCCATCTTTAACCCTGTATGCCATTCGTCATCAGAAATCCGATCAATCTGTGCCTTGAATATATTCACACTGAATGTCCATAACCTTCTGCAGTAGAGAATTCCACAAATTCACAATCTTCAGATTTCAGGGAAAAAAAATCTCTCCTGTCGGACCTAAGTGTCATCTTATTCTTAACTTACGCTCCTTGGTTGGCAATTCCCCAAACAGGGGAAACATCTTAACTGCATCTAGTCTGTCTACTTTGTCTGTTTGTTATGCCTCACTAGACTCGTGTGCTGGAAATGAAGCACAAAAGTCAAAATCACAACAGCGAAAGATTTCAAAAAGCATGCAAAATGCCCTTCCCTTATCTGACTTTCCGACCCGGGTTAACAGAAACCGTGGACCAGATTTCTGAACATATTCTAAATAAATTCTAGCTGGAATTTATAAATGAAAGAAAAGAATGGGAAGGCAGTTCATGGGTCCATGTTCGAAAGATTTGCAGAGATGATTCTTGTGCTAATCAGAATACTTCTTGACCTTCATTCCGTCTATCCTTTCCCTTGCTTGTAGAGATACAGGGTGACTGGTTCGTACTTACAAAGGCCTCTGACTTAACAATTAAAAATCACAGATACTGCTGAAGGAAAAAACAAACTGGTTTTCTTCGGCTTAATTTGTTTTGTTGCTGCAGATAATGACCTGATAGGGAGAAGCTATCTTATTCACAGCCCAGAACTGTTCAGCTGCTTGAGAGCCAATCTCTGGCAGGCAGAAGACCTTTGCTATCATTTGTGGTATTATTGCTGGACTGTTAATCCATAGAGTCAGGTAATATTTGAGGGACCTAGGCCGAAAGCCTGCCACAATAGATGGTAGAATTTAATCCAATACAAGTTTAGTGGTGGAATTCAGAGCCTAACGATGAGTATGAATTCTTTGTTGATTGTTGGAAAAGACTCACCTGGTTCAGTGACATCCTCGAGGGAAGAAAAGCTACTGTCCTTACCTTGTCTAGCCTGCGTGTAACTCTCGGCCTCCAGCAAAGTAGTTGATTCTTAAGGATCGGCAATTAATGCTGGCCTAGCTAGCCATGTCCTCCTCCTGTGAATGTTGCTGACTATCACAATTTGTGCACCCTCCTGGGCTTCAGCTCCTCTGCAAACTTGCCATGCTTGTTGAACTGGCAGCTGTGTGAACAACACTGTGATCTCATATCAAGTTGCGTGATTTCAGAAGTGCAACAATCTGTCAACAATCCTTGGTTTTAAAAAAGTTATTTTTCATTTCAGTTCACAGTCAAAAATATTTAAAAATTAAAACACACGGTCTTTACATTTTCAATAAGATCACCTCCTTTTGAAGAGAATGCATTCTCCGTTTGCTTGATCGCTTTTCAAAGACGGTCTCATTATCCCAAGACAGATCTGGTGAGCATTTTTTGGGTCTAAATAATGATCACCGCCTGCCAATATGAGAGAAATCCATATATTTCCGTTCTTTTTCTGTCTGTTAACCAATTATTAATCCATGACAGTGTATTATCTCCTATCCTCCATGCTTTAATTTGTCTAATCAGCCTCCTGTGGTGGCTTTATCAAAAGTATTTGAAAGTTCCAAGTGTACTATATCCATTGGATCTCCAATATTGGGACGGCACGGTGACTCCGTGGTTAGCACTGCTGCCTCACTGTGACATGGATGCGTTTAATTCCAGCCTAGAGTGACGATGTGTGGAGTTTGCATATTTCCCTGTGCCTCTGGGTTTTCACCCACAGTCCAAAGTTGTGCAGATTAGGTGGATAGGCTGTGCTAAATTGCCCACACTGTCCAGGATTGTGCAGGTCTAGTTGAATTAGCCATGGGAAATGTGAGGTTACAGGGATCGGGTGGGGTGGGTGGGTCTGGGTAGTATGTTCTTCACAGTGTCACTGTGGACTCGATGGACTGAATAGCCTGCTTTCACACTGTTGGGATTCTATGATTTTAATTTTGTTAATATCAGCAAAAAAACGTTCCAAGCCCACGTTCATCAAACACTGTTTTCCAATTGCAAACCCATGTTGACCAAGCCCAAATTTGTATAATCTTTCAGGTTTCTGCATATTCTATCTTTTATAATTGATTCAAGCAATTTCCTATGATTGATGCAAGGCTCATGGGTCCGTAACCGTTTTTCTTTCTCACACCCTTGTATAGTGTGTTGACATTTGCTACCATAGGATTCATTACAGAATCTGTAGAGTTTTGACAAATTATAAATGCATACGCTATCTCTATAGCCCACCTCCTTCAAAACTCCAGAATGTAGATGAGTGGATGCTGGAAATTCAACAATTTTCAGCCTCATGAATTTGTCCAGTGCAGTCTTGTTATGAATGCTAACTTCCTTCAACTCCTCGTTGTCCATAATTATTCATTTTTTTATACACAGTCTTGACTTTTGTTGCATTTCCCATTTCACCTCAGCAAATTTGTGCCTCATGCCATCATTATTTCCCTGATTCAAACTTATAACTTTGCTTCAAAATGAGCCAATTCACTTAGATCTTAACATTTGTTTCAATCATTTGTGGCCACTCATTTCTTAATGGTTCTTTAACAAGAAGATTGTGAATTAGTCCATTTTCATGACTTAAAATTCGATTTAAATTTGTGTCCAAGTTGAATCATCTTCATTTTGCTTTAGAAAGCTTGACTCCCCAGTTTTCTGCTTGGTTGGTTTGCCCAGTCTATAGGTGGAAGTGAGGACTGTGGAGGCTGGAGATCAGAGTCGAGAAGCATGGTGCTTGACAAGCACAAACGGTCAGGCAGCAACCGCGGAGCAGGCGAAAGCATGTTTTGGGCATTAGCCCTTCGTTAGCCCTATAGCTCTACAGTCTATATACAGGTTCAACTCAACTACGATAACTACTGCCCACGCTCCATGCTTATTTCATCTCCTGACTCGTACCGTGCCCTTCATTACCGTTGCTGTTTAATGAACCATGAATGAACTCTAACCCATATCTATTCATCTTACTGTTTCTTATTTCTACCAAAACAGGTTCCGCACACTTGTTTTTCTGATGCAAGATCCAATCTTCTTAACATACTGATCTCATCTTTCACTAAAACAGCACAATTCCATCTCCTTTTCCTTCTCAGTCCTTCCTAAATGTTGTTTATCCTTAAATATTCAGTTCCCTGTTCTGGTCATGATGTAGCCTTGTTTTTCATTGGCATTTAGATTGTACCATGTATGATGATTCGTGACTTTAGATGGTCTGCCTTGTTGCAGATGTTGCATGCATTCTGGTCAAGCGCTATGAACTTTGTCCTTTTGATGCCATTCCACTTTTGAAGCAGACTTGATTCTCAGCTTTGTTTTTCCTGTGCTTCAGTCTCCCCAGTATATTTTACAGTTCCTGTTAAGTATGTTACTTACTTCTGTAAGACCATAAGAAATAGGAGCAGAAATAGGAGCCGTTCAGCCCATCGAGTCTGCTTGTGCCATTTTATCGTAGCTGATATGTTTCTGAACCCCATTCTCCCACTTTCTCCCATAATCCTTGATATTCAGTCTTAAATATTCTTAATGACCAGGCCTCCACTGCCTTCAGTGCTAATGAATTCCAAAGATTCATTGCTCTCTGGCTGAAGTAGTTTCTCCTTGTCTCCATTCTAAAATGTCTTCCCTTTACTATGAGGCTGTGCCCTCTGGTCCTAATCTCTCCTATCAATGGAAACCTCTTCCCAACAGCCACTCTGTCCAGGCCATTCAGTATTCTGTATGTTTGAATTAGATACCCCCCCAACCATCTAAACTTCAGAGATCCCAAACGTTCCTCATATGTTACAAATGTTCCACATTTGGGTTATTCCTCAAGTCCTATCTATATGACAAGCTAATTTAAATTCAGATGAACAACATAAGCAAATTTGCCTGTGAGGCTCGAAGTCCCTGTCCCAATCCCATTAAGGTATAACTTCTCCAGCTTGTGTAAGTCCCACCTGCTTGAAAACTGGTCTTTGTTCCTCAAATCAGATGTCATTCCTTTTGACACCAGTTCTCTAACCATTCATTCAGTTGGTGAATGCTCCTGTCTTTGTGATCTGTAGCATGTGGCACTGGAGTAATTTTGAGAAGAGGTCTTCTTGAGGTCCTCCTTTTTAATTTCCTTCCTAACTCTCTCAAATCTGGCTTCAGGACCTCGAGCCTATTCCCCTCCCAAGAGTGGAGTCCTGCATTTCCTCCGTTACATACTTGTCCTTGGCACCTGCGACGCAACATACCATCCTGGAATCCCATTTATTGCCACAGAAATTTGTGTCTTTCCAACTAGTGAGTAAGCCTATAATTATTTTTCTTCCTCCCCCTCCTCCTTCCCCCACCCTTGTACAGTTGAATGGACAATTAAGTTTAAAAAAAACTGTTAAACCTCTCGCGATTCCATGGGTGGGGGTTGGGTCAGTGAAGGGCAAAGAGTTGAGAGTGATAAGTGACCCAGGGAATGGTCACTTTGGAATGCTGACAGTAGAGGAGGGGGAAAAGACATATTCGGAAATGCAGTGCTTGTTACGGTGGCTAATGGGGTGGAAGATGAGGGTAAGGGATGAAAGAGAAGTGATGAAAATGTGTCGGGATTATCATCCATGCTGCTGTGGAGAGATCCTTGGTTGAGGAATAAGGAATGTGTGTCAAGCATTAATGTGGAAGGAGAGTCATCAAGCAGAAGCAATGGAGAACGAGAAACTGGCAAATGCAGAAAGTGGGGCATAGGTAAGTGTCATCCAGGTAGCTGTGGGAATTGGTGGGTTTGTGATAAATACAGTCTGTCTCCAGAAATGGGGGTAGTGAAGTCAAACTTAAGAATCAGAGATGAACTGTGTGGTGAGAGAAGGATGGAAATTGGAAGCAAAATTAATGAATTTTTTTTCAGCTCCTAAAGAAAGAAGGAAAGTACACCGATAAAGTAATCAGTATATCAGAGGAAGTGTGTAGGAAACATACACTTGGAGATAAGGTCAATTAGTACTAATGGAGAGAAGTCAAGTGTGTGAATGTGCCATCACATGGTACTGTCTGATTCTTGGATTGTGGTGCAAACAGCGAGCGAAACTGAGGACTGCAGATGCTAGAGATCAGAGTCTAGATTAGAGTGGTGCTGGAAAAGCACAGCAGGTCAGGCAGCATCTGAGGAGCAGGAAGATATCTGTATTGGGCAAAAGTCCTTCATCAGGAATGAACTGAAATGTCTTGGAAATACCTGCAATTGTGGCTAGGTTTGGAATATGAAGGCTGGAACTTCAATTGGAATCTGTGTGGATGTTTGGAGCTGGATGCAATCATTTCAGGAAGGAGATGTGGCTGTGAAAGTGAATTTTGGTAAACACTGGAAAGGAATTAGAAAGCAGTGAGGCTGAGCAAGCTAAAATATGGAGAAAAGATGGAAATCTTGACAAGAGCAGGACTTCATGGTAATGATTCTGGAAGAGCAATGACAGTGGATTAAATAACAAATCCAAAACCAAATGCTGTGCAAACTTCAAATATGAAGTAAAACATATGGAGCATATTACAAGGTCTGAAAGCATTTATATGTAGAGAGAGAGAGAGAGAAGCAGGGAATGTCTTGAGTTCAGTATGACTTTGTTTTCATTTGAAGAGCTGTAGAAATGTGATGGGTGGAACATAATGAGCAAGGTCAGTGAAAGGCTAGAGACGAGAGAGATTAGAGATCGTAGTTATCACTGAAAAAAGGTCCAGAGAAAGGTAATGATCCTTTTTTTTAAAAAAAGAGGTAGGTCCAGACCAGATGTTAGCAGATAATAGTTCAGCTCTGCTGAAGGTAAAACCAAGAAATCCAGATTTTGTGTTGGGTGGGGAAAATATATCTCCATATTAAGTTTTGTTGTAGACTTAACAACTAATTCTCAGGTGTAAAATGTGCCCAGGATAGAGGACCTTGATGTTGTAGTATCCAAGCCTGAAGGACACAGCTGCTTGAGTTGGTCTGAGGTGATCATAAAACAACTTAAGGAAATAACCTATTAGATGTTGTCATGGCTGAACTTTGGTATTATTCATTTATTAAGGGCAGTGCCCTCTTGGTAAATGAGGCTGATCATATTTCCCTTGAGTCAATAGAATATTCAGATTTCCAGAACAAACTATTTATGTTGTAGATTTGTTTCAGTGGTTTGTTTTCAAAAGTATAAACAATGCAACCAATAAAATGAAAAAAAAACTTTGAATATTCAACTTAATCTGCTCGATTGGTTTGAGCCAACAGCATTTGGATAGATTTGGCAAACATTCTTGTGCCACCTCTGAATTTCTTTTCAGCTTTTGTTAGCTTGCAACCAATCAAATTTGCTGAAGAGTTTAAACGAGAAACTTTGATGACAATCCAACTCTACATCAATGATTTCTTTCACGAGAAGACCCAACAGTTACTGTATTGAGCATTTAGCCCACATTAAGAATACTGCATCTCATCAGCAATTGTGTACTACTTGGCTTGCTTTTCATTCTCAATATGAATGGTTAATTGTCAATCTGAGAAGTATGCGGACAATATAATGCATCTGGACCTCATCAGGAATAAACAAGATGATCATAGGCACTTAGTTTGTAAAATGGTGCAGACATTTTTTTGTTGTTTAACAAAATAAAATTCAAAGAACTATAGACTTATAGAATATCAAGGAATAATAGACTTGAGGAAAAAGTCCATTCATGATGTTCCATCAAGTTTCATGACATAAACATTGAAATGTTAATCTGTATATATCTTTGTATCAAACGAGATAAGTTGAATTTGAGGAAGCAGTGTAAAGATTTGGTGGTCAAGAAATATATTTGGTCCAACTTCAGAAAGTTAAAATCTTTTCAAGTAGAACCCACGATCAGGTAAGGGTTCCTGATTGTGGGTCCTACTTGGCTATAGTTGAGGAATGCTATTCTTTTTAGATATCTATCCTGATGATGTTGTCTGAAACGTATACTCTTCAAGGTTACAAGCATGATTGAAACAGTTTGGAAAAGTATTTGAGCAGATCTATTTTGATCTGTATTTGAAGAACCTTAGTGAAAGTAAAATATGTTATGACCATGAGAATTACCTCTTGTCGGATTCATTCGGGGAAAAGGGTACATTTCTTAAAAGCAGAAAATGTATGTTCTTGCACTGCTTCATGGCCTCCGTTTTAACCGGTTTTATTAAGGGTTTGAATGTATGAAGCTCTGATGCGTGATAAGACTTGTTGATTTTCAAGTGTCAACTATTTAGTGCTCCAAATTAGTTCTGTGATGGGATAATTTTTACTTATGATTCATTTGCTTGTAATTTTTAATGAACAAGGAATGTACCTGAATGAATTTCTGTACTGACAATAAATTGTAATTAAATTGACTCTTGAATTTAATGAATATTTTTCATCTTTTCTTTCAACAAGAGTTCACTTCCACTTGCATAGAAACAGCTTTTTTTATAAAGAACAAGTGGTGTGGACTTTTCACTTGATCATGCACAATGAAGCACTATTTTCTCACCAACTGAAAGTAGTTTTGTGACTTCATGGTGTATGTGCACATTTTTCTCTCAAGTAGAATAACAATATGATACTAGATCTTAAGAACGTATACAGTAACAGGAGTAGGCAATTCAACCCTTCAAGCTTGTTCTGCAATTGCAATCCTTGCTAATCTCATTTTAGCATTGCCTTCATTTTCCTGCCCAGTCTTTATAACATTTAAACCCATTACTAATTAAAAATCTGTCTATCTTCCCAAATTTTCTGAATGCCCCAACATCCATCTCACTTTGGTTCCAAACCTTTTCAGAGAAGTAATTTCTCCTCATCTCTGTTCTAAGTCTATTCCCCTTTATCTTCAAACTAAACTTATTGTTCAAGTTTGCAACTAGAGAAAACATTGTCTCCCTGTCTACTTTGTCGGTCTCTTTTAGCATTAGTATACCTCAACTTCTCATTCTTCTAAACACCAGTGAATTTAGGCCTGAACTGTTTAAACTTTCTTGAAAAGAAAAATCCCTTATCTCTTGAATCAACCTTCACGAAAACTGCTTCCAATACAACTACATCCAGTCTCAAGGGGACCAAATTTGCATGCAGTGCTCCAGATCTATTCTCAGTAATGGCTTGTGCAGGTGCAGCGTAACTCCCTCCTTTATACTTTATTTCTTTTGCAATAAATGCCAAATTTCCTTTTGCTTTTCTTATTACCAGTTGTACCCGCATTCAAGTTTCCTGCAATTCATGCAGGAGGACACCAACATCCCTCTGCATTGAAGCATTCTGAAGTTGCCCTTAATTTAGTAGTAAGTTGCCTTTCTATTCCTCTGATCAAAATGGACAACCTTTGACTTATTCATGTTAATCTGCATCTGCCAATTTTGATCTGTGCATGGAACCTATCTGTGTCCTTGGTGAATTTCTTAATTATTCTTGCAGCTACTTTTCCATCTGTTTCAGTGTTGTCTGCAAATTTGTCAGAGTACTTTGTATATCTCCATTCAAATCATTAATGTAGATTGTGAAGAGTTGAGGCGTGTGGCACTCCACTGTTGTTGTCAAGCCGAGAAAGACCCATTTAACCTGACTCACTGCCTTCTATTTGTTCACTAATCTTCAATCCATGCTAATGCGTTACCCCTAACTTAATGTGATCTTATCTTCTGTATTCACTTTGTGTGACACCTAATCAAATGCCTCTGAAAGTTCAGATGTACGGTATCTACAGGATCCCGACTATCCACATTGCTTGTTACATCTTGAAAAATATCTAACAAGTATGATTTACCATTCATAAAACCATGCTACCTCTGGATTGTATTTTGACTTTGCAAATATTCTGTTCTTACTTTGTGATGGATTCTAACAATTTCCTAATGACGTATGTTAAACAAACTGGCCTACTGTTTTCAACTTTGTTATTCCGTTTTTGAATAAGGATCTGATAAAGCACTTTTCTCATCAACTGGAACCTTTCCTGCAACTAAATTTTGGAATATTATAATCAATGAGTCCATTATATCTGCTGCCACTTCCTTTTAAGATCTTATAGTCAGTTGGGCCTAACGGAATTTCCTGTCTGAAATTCCAATAATTTGCTCAATACTTGATCCCTATTGATGATTATAATGTTTCACTTAATATGCTCTGCATATGAAAAACAAATATCTGAATCAAATTCAGCACATATTTTGTTTAAATGCTTTAAAATAGTGGCAAGTTGTGTGATTTTTGTTTTCCCTTTCAAACTACATTCAATAATCCTTTTCATATTATTCACAGGAATAATTGGATGCCATGCATCCTTGTTTGCTTCTGAAGATGAGCATCAAGTTTCACAAATGCTCTGTCACCTGGCTTTAGTAGTGTGGCTCTGAAGTTTATATTTTGGTCTGCATTTGTTTTCAGTGAGCTTTTCTGCCCTCTGATTGCATTTGTGCAGATGTTGATTGTTAGCTTCACAGGGCCACAACTCAGGTGAGCACAATTAGGTCATTAGCTACATTGAGTTTGACCCGCTATTTGAGCATGGCTGATATGCTCCTCAACCCTATTCTCCTGCCTTCTCCCTGTAACTTTTTGTTCTACTTAATCAAGAACCTAACTTTTTTTTTGTCTTAAATATGCGTAATGATTTGGCCTCCTCTGTCTTTTGTGGCAATGAGTTCCACAGATTCACCACCTTCTGACAGAATAAATTTCTCCTCATGTCAGACCCTTCACTCTAAGGCTATGCCCTCGGGTCCCAGTCTCTCCTCCAAGTGGAAATATTTTCTCCAAGTCCACCTCATCTAGGCCTCAGTATTCTGTAAGTTTCAGTCAAGTACCCCCTCACCCTCTATACTTCATTGAGTATAGATCGAGTTTTCACCCATTCCTCAAATGACAAGCTTTTCATTCTGAGGATTAATTTTGTAAATCTCTTCTGGACCCTCCCATAGGCCAGCATGTCTGTCCTTGGATAGGTCCTTGAAAACCGTACACAATTTTCTAAATACAGTCTGACCATAGCCTCATACAGCCTCAGCAGTACTCCTCATCTGTATTCGAGCCCTTTTGAAATAAATGTGAATGTTGCATTTTCCTTTACCTTCAACTCTATCTGCAAGTTAACCTTAAGGCATTCCTGAGGTAGGACTCCCAAGTCCCTTTGTACTTCTATTTCTAAAGCCTTTCTCTCTTTAGAAAAGAGAATAGAATCTATTCTTCCCAGCAAAGTGCATGACCTCACACTTTCCCACATCGTATGCCATCTTGCGCTTCTATTCCCATTGTCCTAATATAAGTCCTTGTGCAGCCTCCCAAAGCTGTGACCAACCCATGAGAAAGCCATGAGGATAAACTGCGAAGATGACTGTAGCTTGCAGCATTTGTGGAGCTGAGTGAGGAATTGCTCTGTAATTGTTAACAACACATTTAAAAACTTGCTCCCAGTTGTCATGAAGCACTGCTATCATAGTGTGTGTGTCTTGATTTCTCCATTAGCTCTGAATGCAGCGTAATGTATTATTCAATGAATGAAATTTTGTAGTTTCTGAATTTACTGACCTCATTTCTATTGAATGGGGGTAGGTTGTCACTCGCTTGAGGGATGGTACAAAAATCAGGTCATGCTTGAGGTTGACTGCTTTAGTCGAGGTGAAGTACATGTAGCTGTTTCTGCAACTGGAACCCTATTGTGGTTACAGGGAACAGATGTAACAGCAAGATCAATGTGAACTTGCAAGGAATGTAAGAATTTGGTTGTGTTGTTTGATATCATATACACTATTTCATAGTTTATCCTCCACAATTTGGTATATTCCTGGGAATCATATCTTTTCCTGAAGGAGGTAATTATGTTGACAATTTCTCCTGATGGTTGTCATGTTAGATTTTGAAAATGTTCTCTGGTTGTGGAGTGACGTTAGTCAGTAATGTCACTTCAGATGTGGAAGCAGCTCATTTCAAAGATATGATCCTGCAATGTATTTCGACCATGCTCTCGCAATCATGTTTATATTCCTTAAATTTCATACAGCTGGAATTTTGCACCATTGTCTAACTTATCCAACTTTCGCACCACATTTACATTTACACAGTCAAGATGTTGTTTATCAAGTTATTCCCCCAACTTAAGTAGCACCCAATTGTTCGTAAAGGATGACATGAAAGATGAGTTGGATCAGTTGAACTTGCCTTTATTAATTTTAAAATAGAGCTAGATCTCTTGTATGATCCACTGTTATTTTTGAACGTTATTTGTTGTGTAGATTGTTGTACAGACTTACCAGTGACCTACAATTGGTGTTGCCTCAAAATTGCCATTATGCATGTGGGAATGGAAGTGTAAAGCACTTGACGTGATTGGGAGTGCTTTTGTCTGTTTGTCAGGAGCCCTGTTTTATGGGCCTGACAATTGTTGGCTAAATTGCTTCGTCCTTCTACTTGAGAATTGTGCTGAAGCCAGCTGGACTTGTTTCCGTGACCAGCAAGATAGAAGAGAAAAAACATACAAAGTGATTAAGATTAAAAGTTGACAAAAGATAACCAAAAAATAACCAAGAGGCAGTAAGTAGATGAGGGCAAATGAAGAAAAATGGACAGCAAAAACATCTCAATCAATGGGGGGAAAGATGGCAAAGTGGACACAGGTCCCTTTTGAGAGTAAGGCTGGGGAAATAATGAAGAACCAGGAAATGGCAGAGGATCTGAACAAATACGTCCTGATGGATTTCACATCAGCATTCTATAAATACTAAATCATCAAGGGACCCAAGAGAAGTGATGGAAGTAAGCACAATAATGATCAATAGAGCAGAAGAACGAGGAAAACTACCCATCGTGCTGCTCTCTGAGAGGGACAGCAGGGGATGATGTAACCTGAGGGTCACCATACCTCAGGTGACGGGGGCGGGGGGGGGGTGGAAGGTGAGGAGTGTCCCTTATGGTAACCTCAGCCAGGGCAAAGATTTTGAAGGATTTTTGAATAAAGAAGCTACAGAGATTATGAATGCATTCCTTGTGTGAGATATTGTGTTACAGATTATCTTTATTAACTTGCTCACCACTTGCTTTCTTCATTTATACTGGGTTCCTGTTCAGTCATTCATGACCTTTTACTAACCTGTTGTTTACTCTAACATGGTTTCATTCATTCATTCATAAAACTGCAGTTTGTCATATATTTTACTCTCATAAGATAGACCAAATTCAAGCAACCCTTTCAACCATTACTACCTTTTCACATAGAGTCATAGAGATGTACAGCATGGAAACAGATCCTTTGGTCCAACCCGTCCATGCCACCAGATATCCCAACCCAATCTAGTCGCACCTGCCAGCACCCGGACCATATCCCTCCAAACCCTTCCTATTCATATACCCATCCAAATGCATCTTAAATGTTGCAATTGTACCAGCCTCCACCACTTCCTCTGGCAGCTCATTCCATTCAGGTATGACTCTGTGTGAAAAAGTTGCCCTGTAGGTCTCTTTTATATCTTACCCCTCTCACCCTAAACCTATGCTCTCTAGTTCTGGACTCCCTGACTCCAGGGAAAAGACTTTGTCTATTTATTCTATCCATGCCCCTCATAATTTTATAAACCTCTATAAGGTCACCCCTCAGCCTCCGCTCCAGGGAAAATAGCCCCAGCCTGTGCAGCCTTTCCCTATGGCTCAAAATCTCCAACCCTGACAACATCCTTGTAAATCTTTTCTGAACCATTTCAAGTTTCACAACATCTTTCTGATAGGAAGGAGACCAGAATTGCATGCAATATTCCAACAGTGGCCTAACCAATGTCCTGTACAGCCACAACATGACCTCCCAACTCCTGTACTCGATACTCTGACCGATAAAGGAAAGCATACCAACGCCGCCTTCACTATCCTATCTACCTGTGACACTACTTTCAAGGAGCTATGAACCTGCACTCCAAGGTCTCTTTGTTCAGCAACACTCCCTAGGACCTTACCGTTAAGTGTATAAGTCCTGCTAAGATTTGCTTTCCCAAAATGCAGGACCTCGCATTTATCTGAATTAAACTCCATCTGCCACTTCTCAGCCCATTGGCCCATCTGTAATCTGAGGTAATCCTCTTCGCTATCCACTACACCTCCAATTTTGGTGTCATCTGCAAACTTGCTAACTGTATCTCTTTTATGCTCCCATCCAAATCATTTATGTAAATGACAAAAAAGTAGAGGACCCAGCACCAATCCTTGTGGCACTCCACTGGTCATAGGCCTCCAGTCTGACAAACAACCCTCCACCACCGCCTTCTGTCTTCTACCTTTTGAGCCAGTTCTGTATCCAAATGGCTATTCCGTGTCTTCCGTGAGATCTAAGCTCCCATGGGGAACCTTGTTGAATGCCCTACTGAGGTCCATATTAATCACATCGGTATGGCACGTAGAAGGTGGTACGTGTATGGAATGAGCTGCCAAAGGATGTGGTGGAGGCTGGTACAATTGCAACATTTAAGAGGCATTTGGAGGGGTATGGGCTGGGTCCTGGCAGGTGGGTCTAGATTGGGTTGGGATATCGGCGTGGACGGGTTGGACTGAAGGGTCTGTTTCTATGCTGTACATCTCTATGACATCTCTGCCCTCATCAATCCTCATTTGTTACACAAGCTATGTTGACTATCCCTTATCAGTCCTTGCCTTTCCAAATACATGTACATCCTGTCACTCCGCATTCCCTCCAATAATTGCCCACCATCGACGTCAGGCTCACTGGTCTGTAGTTCACTGGCTTGTCCTTACCACCCTTCTTAAACAGTGGCCCCATGCTAGCCAACCTCCAGTCTTCCGGCACCTCACCTATGACTATCGCTGAGAGAAATAACTCGGCAAGAGGCCCAGCAATCATTTCTCTAGCTTCCCACAGAGTTCTAGGGTACACCTGATCAGGTCCTGGGGATTTATCCACTTTTACCCGTTTCAAGACATTCAGCACTTCCTCCTCTGTAGCATGGACATTTTGCAAGATGTCACCATCTATTTCACTACAGTCTTCCACAGTAAATGCAAAATACTCATTTAGTATCTTCCCCCATTTCTGCAGCTCCACATAAAGGCTGCCTTGCTGATCTTTGAGGGACCCTATTCTCGTCCTAGTTACCCTTGTGTCCTGAATGTATTTGTAAAACTCTTTGGATTCTCCTTAATTCTATTTGCCAAAGCTATCTCATGTCCCTGTTTTGCCCTCCTGATTTCTCTCTTAAATATACTCCTCCTTCCTTTTATGCTCTTCTAAGGATTCACTCGATCTCTCCTGTCCTATACTTGACATGTGCTTCCTTCTTTTTCTTAATCAAACCCTCAATTTTTTAGTCATCCAGCATTCTCTATACCTACCAGCCTTTCCTTTCACTCTGACAGGAATATAGTTTCTCTGGATTCTTATCTCATTTCTGAAGGCTGCCCATTTTCCAGCTGTCCCTTTACCTGCGAACATCTGCCCCCAATCGGCTTTTGAAAGTTCTTGCCTAATACCATCAAAATTAGCCTTTCTCCAATTTAGAATTTCAACTTTTAGATCTGGTCTATCCTTTTCCATCATCATGTTAAATCTAATAGAATTATGTTAGCTGGCTCCAAAGTGCTCCCCCAGTGACACCTCAGTCACCAGCCCTGCCTTATTTCCCAAGAGTAGGTCAAGTTTTGCACCTTCTGGAGTAGGTACATCCACATACTGAATCAGAAAATTGTCTTGTACACACTTAACAAATTCTTCTCCATCTAAACCCTTAACACTATGGCACCCCAGTCTATGTTTGGAAAGTTAAAATCCCCTACCATAACCACCCTGTTATTCTGACAGCTGAAGTCTCCTTACAAGTTTGTTTCTCAATTTCCTCTGACTATTGTGGGATCTATAATACAATCCCAATAAGGTGATCATCCCTTTCTTATTTTTCAGTTCCACCCAGATAACTTCCCTGGATTTATTTCCAGCAATATCCTCCCTCAGCAGGGCTGTAATGCTATCCCTTATCAAAAATGCCACCCTCACCCCCTCTCTTGCCTTCTTTTCTATCCTTCCTGTAGCATTTGTATCCTGGAACATTAAGCTGCCAGTCCTGCCCATCCCTGAGCCATGTTTCTGTAATTGCTATGATATCCCAGTCCCATGTTTCAAACCGTGCCCTGAGTTCATCTGCCTTTCCTGTTAGGCCCCTTGCATTGAAATAAATGCAGTTTAATGTATTCGTCCTACCTTGTCCCTGCCTGCCCTGACTGTTTGACTCGCTTCTGTTCTCAACTGTACCAGTCTAAGATCAATCTCTTTCCTCACTATCTCCCTGAGTCTTTCTCCCCCCCCCAACCTTAGTAGATTAAATCCTCTCTAGCAGTTCTAGCAAATTTCCCTGCCAGTAAGTTAGTCCCCTTCCAATTTAGGTGCAATCTGTCCTCCTTGTACAGGTCACTTCTACCCCAAAAGAAATTCCAATGATCCAAAAATGTGAATTCTTTTCCCGTACACCTACTCAGCCATGCATTCATCTGCTCTATCCTCCTATTCCTGCTCTCACTAGCTCATTGCACCAGGAGTAATCCAGATATGACTACTCTCGAGGACCTCCTTTTTGAATTTCTGCCTAACTCTCCGAAATCTCCCTTCAGAATCTCAACCTTTTCCCTTCCTATGTTGTTGGTTGCAATGTGGAGAATGACCTCTTGCTGGCCTTTTGTCCCCGGTGAGAACATTCTGCACCCTCTCTGAGAAATCCTTGATCCTGGCACCAGGGAAGCAACCCACCATTCTGCCTTCTCGCTGCTGACCACAGAAACGCCTGTCTGTACCTCTGACTAGAGAATCCCCTAACAATTGATCTCTTGGAACCTGACGGACCCCTCGTTGCATTAGAGTCATTCTCAAATACTGGAAACTTGGCTGTTCGTGCTTCATTCCCCTGAAATTCCATCACCCTCGACATTTACCAAAACAGCATACCTGTTTGAATTGGGGATAGCCATAGAAGACTCCTGCACTAGCTGCCTACCTCTCTCACCTTTCCTGGAATTAACCCATCTATGTGATTGTATCTGAGACTCCCCTCTCCTGTAACTACCATCCATCACATACTGTTGCTGTTGCAAATTCCTCATTGCTTCTAACTCTCTCTCCAATCAATCTATTCGATCTGATAAGATTCGCAGCCAACAGCATTTATGACAGATATAATCCACAGTAACCCTTAAACTCTCCTTAAACTCTCTTTAAGCTCCCACATCTGACAAGAAGTACATATCACTCGATTAAAGGCCATTTTTGTTCCTTCACAATCCACAGAGCCAGAAATTAACATAGTCTTATTTCTCTACAAACCCTGCCCCAGGTTAAGTTAATAGTTATGGCTTATATTGTAAATTTAATCAAGAGACATATCTCTAAAAATATATGATCAAGAAAGAACCCACTCTACTCACTACATCCTCAGTTCTTTTTGGTCTTTGCAACACAAGCAAGTGTTGAAGCCTATCTACCTCCTGAGTAAGTGTAGCATATTGATGACAATACCATACCTGCCATCACATCTTCAATAGTTTGTAATATTAATCAGCCCTTACCAACCTTGTCTCAGACCTGAATAGATTGCAGAACAACAAAGATTTTCCCCAGTTAGTATGTACATCCCAGATACCTTTTTAACTGGGCTGTTATCCCTTTAAGAAACTGTCAAATAGCACTTTAATGAAATTGAATGAAACTCATACCACCACACTTTTCAACTCTGGTCTCCAGCATCTGCAGTCCTCACTTTCTCCTGAAACTCTCACCTGCATATAGTAAACAAATCTTGCAACCCAGATGCCATCATCTGTTTAATGTCCTTTATTCTTCTAAGTTAATGTATCATTTTTAATTTTGGAGCGTATAGAGTTGTATTTTTTTATTAACATTTTACTAATTTAAAAGACAAAGACTAACATCTCTTAATTATACAAGCAGAGCGGACAGACACATTTAATTCCATCAGAAGTAGCAAATGTTTTCACCCGTTTCCTGTCTCCCAGGACAGAAGTCCCTCAAGCCTTTGTTTTATTTATAATACACAATGTAACATTGTATATATGTAAGAACTTTTATATAAATAGGCTGCTGTAAAAACTGATTTCGGGATCCTATTTCTGCCTCAAACTTGTGGTTGCTGAATAAAAGAGCTATTTTCACCACTCAGCTATTTTTGGTTGTTATTTGAACATGATCCCACAATTTTCACCCAGCGACAGTCAAGGAATGGTGACCTTTTTTCCAAGCGAGAATGGTGAGTGGCTTGGAGGGAAAGTTGAAGATGGTGGTATTCTCCTATATCTGCTGCCCTAGTTCTTCTTTATGAAAGTGGTTATGAGTTTGGAAGGTGCTGTCTGAGGATCTTTGAATTTCTGCAGTGCATCTTGTAGATAGTACACACTGCTGTGACTGAGCATTGGTGGTGGAGGGAATGGATGCTTGTGGATGTGGTGCCAATCAAGCAGGCTGTTTTGTCCTGGATGGTGCCAAGCTTCTTGCAAGTTGTTAGAGGTGCCCCCATTCAGGCAAATGGGCAGTATGTGATCACACTCCTGACTTGTGCTTTGTAGATGATGGACAGGTTTTGGGGAATCAGCACGTGAGTTACTTGCTGCAGTGTTACTAGCGTCTGACCCATTCTTGGAGCCACTGTTTCTGGCAAGTCCAGTTGAGCTTCTGATCAATGATACACGCTAGGATGTTGAAAGTGGGGGTTTCCGTGATGGTAACGCCATTAAATGTCTCGGGGCCATGGTTTGATCATGTCTTATTGGTGATAGTCATAGTCTGGCATTTATGGTATGAATGTTACTTGCCAATTGTCATTCCAAGCCCGGATATTGTCCAGATCTTGTTGCATTTGAACATGGACTGTGCTGTAAGGACCCATAGCCTTTGTAGTATCCAGTGTCTTCAACTGTTTATTGATATCACATGGAGTGAATTGAATTGGCTGAAGACTGCTATCTGTAATCCTGGGGACACTGGAGAAGGCTGAGTTGAATCTTCCATTCAGCATTTATGGCTGAAGATTACTGCGAATGCTTCAGCCTTGTCTTTTTTACTCTGATATATTGAGCTCTTCCATCATTGAGGATGGAGATACTTGTGGATCTGCCTCCTCCAGTGGACAGTTTGGCAGGGCTGCAGAGGTTTGATCAATTCTGCTGGTTGTGAGATCGCTTAGCTCTGTCTATCACTAGCTGCTTATGCTGTTTGATATACAAGTTGTCCTGCTTGGTAGCTTCACCAAATTGACATCTCATTTTCGGGTATACCTGGTGCTACTTCTCACATGCGATGAACAGCTGAGGGTCCTGGGATTGTAGTCACTAGAGTTTAGAAGGATGAGGTGAGATCTAATAGAAACTTGCGTGATAATGCATGGCTAAGAAAGGGTAGATGCTGGGAATTTATTTCAGTTCAGCGGGGATACAAGGACCCGTGGGCACAGCCTTAGAATTAGAAGAGATCGATTTAAAATGGAAATGAGGAGAAATTTCTTCAGCCAGCGAGTCGTGGGTCTGTGGAATTTATTGGAGCGCAGTGGAGGCTGGGGCGTTAAATGTCCTCAAGGCAGAGATGATAAATTCTTAATCTCGCAAGGAATTAAAGGGTACCGGGAGAGTGTGGATAAATGGTGTTGAAATGCCATCAGCCATGATTGAATGGCGGAGTGGACTCACTTGGTCAAATGACCTTACTTCCACTCCTGTGTCTTATGGCCTTATTTAATGATGGTTGAGTGGGGGATATGCCGAGCCATGAGATTACAGGTTGAGTTGGAGAAAGTTATGCTCTGCTTTGTGAATGTCCAATCTTGAGTTGCTAAATGTGTTTGAAGTCTGTCCTATTTAGCATGTTGATTGTCCATTGTGTTTTATGGCACTTTCATCTCCATTTGAAGATTGTGTTTTGCATTCTCAAGAACTGTGTAGTGGTCATTACGAGATGAAACTGCAGCCGGCAGATTAGCACGGATGGGTTCAAGTTGTTCTCTCCTTTTGTTGGTTCCTTCGCCACTTGCTGGAGATGCGTCTAGCAGCTATGTCTTTTCTGACCTTATTAGCTTGATCAATGTTGCTGTCAAGCACCTCCGACTCAGTTTTATGGCATGGAATCAGGCCTTTGGGCGGCATGGACAAGTTGGGCCAAGTTTTCACAATTAAACTAGTCGCATTTACTTATCCATATCTCTCTGTACCTATCCTATCCATGGACCTGTCCCAATGTTTCTCTAATGATAAAATTGGGCTCGCTTCCACCGCCACCTCTGGCAGCCTGTTCCAGGCACTCACCATCCTCCTTGTGAAAAAGATTGCCCCCCACCCATTGGTGGACTTTGAAATTCTGTGCTTCCTCCAAATGTTGCTTGAGATGGAGGACTATTGATTCAACATCTGAGGGAGAACGGTACGTGGTAATCAGCAGGAGGTTTCCTTGCCCGTACTTAACCTGTTGCCATGAAACTTGGAGTCCAGAGTCAATTTTGAGGACTCCAGGGTTGCTCCCTCCCAACTTTGTACTATTGTGCCATCACATCTGCTGAGTGTCCTAGGTGGGACAGGACATAGCTAGGTATCGTGATGATAGTGTCTGGGACGTTGCCGATAGGTATGATTGTTTGAGTATGACTTGTCAGGTTGTTGTTTGACAAGTTGGGGAGACAGCTCTCCCAATTTTGGCAATAGTCCCCAACTGTTGGTAAGGGGGAGTTTCCAAAGTTGACAGGACTGTTTCTGGCATTGTCTTTATCCATGCCAGATATGATGCCAGGTAATCCTTCTGGTTTCATTCATTTGAGACTTAGTTGCAATTGCTACAAATGAGAGGCTTCCTCGGCCATTTCAGATGGAAATTATGGGTCAACGTTATTGCTATGGGTCTGAAGCCAGGTGTAGGTCCGGACGGTTTTTTTCAACAATTGATAATGGTATCATGATCATCAGTAGATTGTTAATTCCAGATATTTTTAATTTTATTAATTTCGTGTCATTTGCCTTAGTGGGATTTGAACCTGGGTCCCCAGAACAGTTTCTGATCGATAGTCTAGTGATAATGCAACTAGGCCATGATCTCCCCTAACCTGCTGAAATGTTGAGGGTAGCTATTCGCATGGATAGAAAATTGGTGAGCTAAAACAAACAAGTGAGATTAAAGAAGCAAATAGCAGAGTGCCACAAGCTACAAAGGTTTACAATACATGTTAATGACTTGGATGAAGATGGTAAATGTGCGATAACAAGTTTGTGCATGTCACAAAAATGGGTAGCCATGATATGGAGGTGCCAGTATTGGACTGGGGTGGACAAATTCAGAAGGCTCATGACACCAGGTTATCGTGCAACAGGTTTATTTGACATCACAAGCTTTCAGAGCGCAGCCCCTTTGTCAGGTGTAGTAAGAGACAAGAGCCTATAGATACAGAATTTATAGGAAGAGGTAAAAAAAATCATACGAATGGTGTGTGGAGTGTCGAATAATAAGTTTCTGCAGGTGACCAAGAGTATTAAATGGTGAGCAAATTATTAACAGCTGAATAACAAACAAAAGGACGACCTATAATCAGATTAAATGAGGTAGAACGATAATTACAAAAAATTGAAAGTAAGGTAGTTCTGGAGACAATCTGAATGACTGGAACCACATGATAGGTATGAGTCGCAAGACTAGGGTCTAACCAAAGTGACAAGTAATCCAAAACTGTACAAACTAATTAAGGTAGAGCTGTCAAAACAATTCATCAAGGTGATGGTGTCAAAACAGGACGGTAAGGAAGAATTTACAGATACGAAACAGTGTGGTGGGGCCACATGTAGCACAACATGAACCCAAGATCACGGTTGAGGCTGCCTTCATGGGTATGGAATTTGGTATCAGTTTCTGCTTGATGATTCTGCATTGTTGTGTATCTGAAAGGCCATCTTGGAGGACACTTACTCAGAGATCAGAGGCTGAATGCTTTTGACCGCTGAAGTGTTCCCTGACTGTGAGGGAACATTCCTGTCTAGCGATTGTTGCATGGTGATCATTCATCCATTGCGGTAGTGCCTGAAACAAAAGATGGTAGGGCAAGTTTGTGCGAATGATACAATGAATTGAAATAGGTTGAGTGGCAAAAAACTTGACAGATGGAATGTAATATGGAAAAATGTGAGATTATGCACTTTAGCAAGAAGAGTACAAGAGCTGAATATCAATTTACAGGCCAGAAAACTGCAGCACAGAAAGATTACATGTGCATAAATCATAAAATGCTAGTTTCCAAGTTTTGCGGATAATAGGAAAGCCAAATGGAATGTTCGTCTTTATTCCAAAAGGAGTGCAATCTAAAAATAGAGAGGTTATGCTAAAGCTATACAAGGCACTAGGCAGACCATAGTTGGAACACTGAACAGTTTTGAACCCTTTTATCTGAGGAGATATGTATTTGTATTGGGGATAGTCTTGAGAAAGTTCACAAATTTAATGCTCGGTATGGTGGGATGTGCAGTCAATGAGATTTTGAGAAAGTCGGGCTTGTACTCATTGGAGTTGAGAAAAGTGAGTCAAAAAGTGTGGCACTGGAAAAGCACAGCGGGTCACGCAGCATCCAGGAGCAGGAGAATCGACGTTTCCAGCCTTAGCCCTTCAAGAATGTGAGGTAACTTTATTGATTCTTTTGGGAGCTGACAGGAAAAATGCGGAAAAGGTGTTTTTCCCCTGTGAGTGTGTCTAGGACCAAAGGGAATAATCTCAGTGTAATCTGTGGAATTTTTAAAATGCAGAGGGCTGTCGAGATTGGGTCGTAAAGTGTATCCAAAGCTGAATTGAACAGGTTTTTTAACCACCAGAAGGATGCATGGTTTTGGGGATGTGACAGCAAAATTAAGTTTGATTGTCAGATCAGCCACAATCTCTTTGAATGGCAGAGTAAACTCTAAGGGCTGAATGGCATTTTTTTATTCCTATATCTTTTGGTCTAAGTTTTTTTTGGTTGAGGTCAGTGTTTGTACAACTTGATGACTGATTTGATTTGTTGTAGTTTGCTGACCTGGTTCCTTCTGTCAGATTGTGTAGAGAAGCTAAATGTAATGATGTCAGGAATGAAGTGATCACATCATACAATGAGTCTGAGCAGATATAGTATGCTTCGAATTTGCCACACTGTAGCAGATTGTACTTCCATTGGTCATGAGATATTCTTGCACTGTTAAATGCGACCAAATAATTTGATTCTGCTTTAATTGAATAAAAACAAGGACTTGCTCAGTATGAGGTTGCATTCTTGCAGATTTTGTAGATGAGAATGTCATCACTGATATTTAGCATGCCTTCAAGTGCATGAAGTGCAGATTGAATCATGCTGAAATACTGGAGTTGCTAAGTTACTCCCAAATTGATGCTCTCATATTGGTTATGAGCAAAACGAATTGAGCTTAATAGAACATAGAACAATACAGCGCAGAACAGGCCCTTCGGCCCTCGATGTTGTGCCAACTTGTAAACTATTCTCAGCTCGTCCCCCTACACTTTCCCAAAATCATCCATGTGCTTATCTGAGGATTGTTTAAATCTCCCTAATGTGGCTGAGTTGACTACATCAGCAGGTAGGGCATTCCACGCCCTTACGACACTCTGCGTAAAGAACCTGCCTCTGACATCTGTCCTAAATCTATCACCCCTCAATTTGTAGTTATGCGCTCTCGTACAAGCTGACGTCATCATCCTAGGAAAAAGTCTTTCACTGTCTACCCTATCTAATCCTTTGATCATCTTGCATGTCTCTATCAAATTCCCCCTTAGCCGCCTCCTTTCCAAAGAGAACAGACCCAAGTGTCTCAGCATTTCCTCATAAGACCTTCCTTCCAGACCAGGCAACATCCTGGTAAATCTCTGCACCTTTTCTAATGCTTCCACATCCTTCCTGTAATAGGGGGACCAGAACTGTACACAATATTCCAAGTGTGGCCACACCAGCATTTTGTATAGTTGCAGCATAATATTGCGGTTCTGGAACTCAATCCCTCTACCAGTGAAACCTAACACACTGTATGCTTTCTTAACAGCACTATTCACCTGGGTGGCAACTTTCTGGGATCTATGCACGTGGACTCCAAGATCTCTCTGCACAGCCACACTACCAAGAATCTTTCCATTGACCCAGTACTCTCCAAAGAGAATCTTAACAGATCCCTCTTCTATTGCTGTCAGCCCAAATTTCCCATGGCCAGTCAATCTAACCTGCACATTTTTAGACTGTAGGAGGAAACAGGCGCACTATTTTAACCATGTTTCTGTAATAGCTATGGTATCCCAATCCCATGTTCCCATACTGTGGATGTGCAAACACTACACCACAGCACAATTCATGATTTTATGATTAATACTCTTGTTCCACACTGAAGCTTTTTTGGACATATCCCCAGGGCTGATCAATGTTCTTTCTCTTTTTCCAGGTCTTTCCTCTTGTGGATTGCCTCAGACACTTCTTCTTCCAATTTGGGCCATTTACTACATGATGACATTTCAAATCACAGCTGAAACATCTCTTTGTAATTGCCCAGGCATTCCTGCTTCCATTTTTACTCCATTCCTGGTACCAGCCAGATCTGCCAAAAAGATCTCCATCCTCTTGTCTGTGTTTCTTCCGTTGTATTGATATCTGTTTCCCATTGGTCTTGAAATTCTAGGAATGTTAAGTACTCTGTTTTTTGTGACATTACTGAACGCCCCATTTGTACTATAAAAATCCAGAAAATAACTAGAGAATTTTTTTCCCCCCAAAGCCAAGGAATTTGATCAAAAATATTTGAGAATTTTGCTCCATTTAACACTAGGTACTGTGCAATAAATTGAAAGCCATCATTGAACCAGGAATTTGTAAATACACTTTATCTCATAAAATTTAACAGGCCAAGATTATATAATGGTTACATCCATCTTTCTAAATTGGTCAATGGCTGACCATATGCATTTGAAACCTTTTATCTAAACGGCTTAATAGATCATCCAAACCTTCCTCCATGCCAAACTGAGTTCTCAAGCTTTCAAATTAGTTTGCATCCATCCTGCTATTGATAGAAAGTGACATTGCAAAGACCAGAATCATCTTTGGTAAGGATGTAACCCATATCCATAATGTCTATTTAAATTTCTCCCATTGGTCATAGCGCTTAAATTCAAAGAACATAGATGGAAAATTCTATCCTGAGGCCCTTTTTGTGCTTTCAACCATTCTAAAGAGTAGCTTCAATTATAGTCATTTGTCTGAAAAGTAATTCTTCTCTGTTTCCAATCTTCATTTTTAGGCACCCATTTTCTGTTCATGTTAAATAGATATAAGCCAGGTGGTGAGGTATGAAGCAAGAAGTTATTTTCATTAATAGGTTTATTAACAAGATGTAACCTTAATCTGTCTGTTAACTAATTACCTAGTCACCCCACTAATTCATGAGTCGTCCTTATTTGCACATGATTCTTCATCAACAAAGTCAATGAATAATGGACATTAGTAGTAATTTGCACTGCATGTATCATTGAGTATGAAGGGTAAGGTTAAACAGTTCTGTTTGCATTGCTGATTGAGGGATCAATTACAACAGTTTCTTGCGTGAATAGCTGCAGTTCTATCAAAATTAAGATTAGCAAAGGTTCAAACAAGCTTTTCACTTGTGGCTCTGTAAGCAACAAAACAGCATGTAATTGTACTTCAGTTATAGTTTCTTGCCTGCATTTGCTGCAACTGCACAGGTCGCATTCACCACTCATGCAGTCACAATATCACAATATCTATGAAGTAATGTGGCAGACCTGTATAATGGTTTACAAGGCATAACTTTATAATGCCCAGTTTTTAGATATAAGGAATCATGAAAACATAGAGCAATTTCGTGGTATATCAATTTAATACACAAAAGTTTTTAATTGGTGTCATAGCCCTATACACATGAAACTTATTTGTAAAGCTACAGACCCAGAGAAATGTTCAGGAAGGGATTTTGCTGCCCTATTCACTGAGCAACTGATGAGCAGGGTCGTGACATTAGGTCCTTGACAGTGATATTAAGTGCACAAACTTCCTATTCCAGCGTGGTGCATATACACACTGACATTAGTGACATAGACTTGATGTTCCTCTGGGAGAATGGAGTCTTTTATCATGTTAACATGGGCTAAACATACATTGAGCCGGAGTGTCAGTTTAGAATTGCCATCCTGGTATTTTCAGCATTCAGTGTGATAAATGGTCGCAGTAGTTTTTTGATTTTAAAATGGCTTGTTGAGAGATTTACTGCATTCATTTGACTTGTGGTTGTTTCTATTGCTGGAAAAACTTTCTCTAAAGTAAGGTTGGTGATATTGTACAAGCATACTGAATTGATGTATATTTCTCTTAATGCTGCAGTTTTGTGAAGAGTTTAAGGAGAAATGTCCACACACAGTGCAGTGTGGGTTACGTTTGGCTGAGAAAAATAATACTGGAATTGTCCGCCACTTTGGCCTTCAGATTCTGGAGCATTCTATAAAGTGAGTTTTTTTTCTTGCGTAGTTAATATCCTGTAGACTATAATGCTATTGAACCAATTATTAATTATATTATACTATTAATACTATTTACAAAGCGTGGTACAAATAAGGACCTTGTATAATTGTGAACTTGAAATTTTATGAAATCTTATCTATTAGTGTATTGTGTGCATTTATTTGAATGAGCACTGACACATTCATCTTTCAGTGGAACCTAGTGATGACCATGGGTTTCAAAATTTCAGTCAATGGTAAATGAATGATACTTGCCTCAGATCATGTAAAAAAGCAACGCTCAAAAATCTGGTGAGCTCTGACTTCTACATCCAATTACCTGGGATGTAATATACAACAGCTTGTATGTTTACAGCACCTTTTGATGTAATAAAAATGTCCAAATACACTTCAGAAGAGCATAATAAAATAAAATATGAACCACATAAGGTGATATTAAGTCAAACGACCAAAAGCTTACTCAGATTTAGAAACGAGATTTAGAAATGATAAGCATCCACAAGTTGCCTCAGCTGCCTAAACCCTGAGATTTAGAAATCAGAGAGTTCTCAAATCTCAGGGTTTCGGCAGCTGAGGCAACTTGTGGGTGCTTATCACATATCTTCTCTGACAGTCAATCAGGAAGTTCAATTCGAATTGGTTCAGTAATTAATTGGATTTAAATAGGAAATATAGTGTTGATTGTAAACTTAAGAAAAGTGGAATGGTTTCATTGTAATGGAAAAGTGAGATACAGCACAGTATAAAATGAGCATTTTAGGGTTAGCGAGGATGGATCATAGTAATTATGAAGTAAGTATGCCATTTAAAAACCCAATTATGCCTTAATTTACGGTGGAATTTAAGGATTTATTTTTACAAGGCAGTCAATGGCTAATGAAATAAATAAGCAACAAATAACTGACCATTTCATCTTCATTACTAGTATAAAATTTTTGGCCTTTGGTTTCTACTGTGGTAGATACATGAACATAAGTATATATTTATTTCCCCTGGACCAAATAGTTATTCAAAGCCAATTTGGATTGAATCCTTGTTCACGTCTCGTCGTCCTTCTCCTCTTCCTCCTCCTCCTCCTCGTCCTTGTCCTCCATAATGTCTAAGCAGGGAAATTTCTCCATCTGTGTAATTATTAATCCGTGGGCCTTGCCTTCATCCCATTTGTTGTATTTTACATTTTTTCAGATCTTGCTTCTGTATGTTGTCATTTTTTGCAAGTGGTAATAATGCTGACTATTGTAACTTTTTTGTCCCATAATATATATAATTCTCTCAAGTAACAAATAAGATTGTATGGTATTTTCAGAATGATATAGTGAAGACAACTCCTTAATTGTTTTTCAAAATTAGGTTTCGCTGGAATGGTATGATACACCGAGATAAAGTCCAGCTGAAGAATAGCGTGATGACTCTTCTATCCCGTGTAAGTTGTCTTATTTGCTTTTCTGACTTCGCTGAACAAATAATACATCATTTATAATGAAACTTGTGAAAACCTTTGTTCCTAAGTTAAGGGTACTCACTGAATGATCCAAATAAATTGCATCTTGAAAACACGGCCTATCTCGGTTTCTGAATTATGAATGCCCTTTAACAACTGAGAACACTGAAGGCACTGTTGGATGTGAGATGACAGATAACTGTGTCTCTGGCTCTGTCTCTATGTTTGAGTATTTGCACAGCACTATCCCTGACAAAGGATTTCTCCTTTGCTGTGGAAAACTGCATCACACAAAGTGGAAACTGCTCATGGACAGACAAGCAGGCAGGATTCCTTGAAATCACCTGATAGGATGAGATATGACATTGGTGACTTGAGTGTGAATGAAATTGGGGAATTGAGGCTCAGGAGACCCAAGTTGCGATTGGGAGCTTCGAAGTAAAGAAACATGATTTCTTGTCTTCTGTTGTTTTCTCATTTCCATCCTTTGGTGGTCCCCTGCTGCTAAGAGCATTTTGCAACAACTAGTAACATGAAACAACAAACAATTATCCACTACAGCAAACCCAACCTAAGATAATTCCATTAATATTGATAGAAGCTGGGTAATCCAAATCAATGTGTTCAAACTTCTGGAATATCTCCGATGAAAGTTAGCAACTTAACTGCACTGATGCACATTGAACATCCTTAGTACTTCTAACATCAGGAACTAGCACACAGAGGGGTTGCTTAATATGGGTCTGCAGGACATTAAGATCATGTCGGCAATTTAGCATTTTGCAGCATAGCCATGCACTGGCTGTCGCTATATCAAATCCCAGCACCTGGAATGCTTTCCGTCATTCTCGGATGCTGATAAACTGGGAAACCCAATGAGCTGATTCAGGCAAGATCCAAGTTCTGGGTAGGATGAAAGAGTAACGCAGGAAATCACAATATCTGCCTCATCCAGATTACTGCATGTATTTTGAGCATTTCTCAGTAAAAGATCTCTGGTGCACGTCTCATTGGTGTCTCTTATTTGTGTGTATCTCTGCTTCTGGTGCACTGAAGAATGGTCAAAGATGATAATTCCATCACTTGCGAAAAGAACAGTTAATAAAACATGTGAATTACAGTGAGAGTAGGCTATTCAATCCTTGGAACCTACCGTGCCATGCAAAACAATCATGGCTGATCTTTGACCTTAATTTTATCTGTCTGCACTAACCCAATGCCCTGTATTCACTTCTCCAAAAATATGTTTGTATGGCTTGTATAAACTCAACAATTGTACAATGACTCATTCTCAAGGGCATTTAGGGATGGACAATAAATGTTGGCTTCATAACAAGTAACAAGTTATTTATCACTTTTGTATGACCAAACAGCTACTGAAAATAAAACTGTTGGAAATAATGGGATGAATGTGTCAAATGGCCTGGTTCCTAATTTGAGGTACCTAGAGAGCTATTTTATTTTCCAGAAATCCCCAGGCTATTCAATGTAGGAGTTGCAGAGAAAACAGGGAACTTTACGTCAGTGTAATTTGGCAGCAGGGCAAATGCTAGAATATCTTTCTTATTTAAGATGCAATAACAAAATTGCAGTAATCAAATTTGTTGAACTTTGAGGTTGTAATTAGCAGGTTGGATAAAAGAGTCATCAACCTGACTTTGAATTTTATGAAACACTTCCGGCTGCTCCGGTTTCCTCCCACAATCCAAAGATGTGCGGGTCAGGTGAATTGGCCATGCTAAATTGCCCATAGTGTTAGGTAAGGGGTAAATGTAGGGGTATGGGTGGGTTGCGCTTTGGCGGGTCGGTGTGGACTCGTTGGGCCGAAGGGCCTGTTTCCACACTGTAAGTAATCTAATCTAAAAAAAATCTAATTGGAAAAAGATGCCAAATGAGATTATTGACAAAATTAGGGTTCAAGGTAATGGGAATATCAAATTAGTATGAAGATTGGTTAATAGAAAGCAGTAAATATCAGTGGATCATTTTTGTGTTGACAACTGTGATCACAAACCATTCCACAAGAGTTGGTGCTAATACTTCAGCTATTAGCCATCTATATTGATTACTTTCATGGGGGAACCAACAGATCAACCTTGGCATGTTTGGTGAAGTTTAAACGAAGCCTGGCTATTAACTGTCAATCAGTATTAATCAGTGGCAATCTCCACATCAATCTTCAGATGTTGTGCAAAAATTATTTTTTTGATAAACTTGCCCTTTTGTTTGCTTACCACAGGACTGTAGTTCCATTTTGACACCCAGATTGGTCTTTGAGAATCTGTATAAACCTGAAAAATGAAAAAAAAATGTTGGTCACTCATTTCTTCTGCATCTTCAGGGTACTCATAATATTATGGTGGAAGAGGCTTACATTAAGGATGCACTTTCCCGAATCGTAGTAGAAATGATCAAACGTGAATGGCCACAGCAGTGGCCAGATATGCTAAATGAAATGGATAAACTGACTGCCATGGGGGTAAGTCCAAAGCTGCCAATAAAAGGTTCTCCAAAGTGAATATGTTCTTTTGTAACAGTTGGTAAAAATATTGTGCTGTTAATATTTTCTTAATTCCTACTTCTCTTTCTCATTTCCATCTTTATTTACCATAGAGTCATAGAGATCTACAGCATGGAAACAAACCCTTCGGTTCAACTCGTCCATGCTGACCAGATATCTCAACCCAATTTCGTCCCACCTGCCAGCACTCGCCCCATATCCCTCCACACCTTTCCTATTCATATACCCATCCAGATGCCTTTTAAATGTTGCAGTTGTACCAGCCTGTATCACTCCCTGTGGCTCATGCCATACGTACAATTACAAAGAATGTTTTGCACAAAAAAGCATCAGTCAATTCATGTTGCTGTTCGTGTACCACTTGAGGCTCCTTACCCTACTAATGCAATGAGCATTATCCTCTATTTCCTTATCAGTTATGCTTATTAATTTCTCCTCAAATGTGAGCTTAATGTCCAAGTCAACCACTCTACAACTGACACTTTTTAATCAGAAAGTCATATGAACAAGTTTCTTTTGAATTTCCTGTTTGAGTTCATGATAATCCTTTGCTAAGAATGACCTCTCATATTTCTCCTCCTAAGTGGAAATACTCTGTGCATCCACTCTGTCAAAACCTTTTATAACGTGTTCAGTGGTAGAGTACAAACATTAGCTGATAAGTAGAAGATGGATTATAGCTCCTTCATGTTACTTTCACTCAATAAGTAACAAAAATAAATTAGTGAAAATTTTTGGTGTGCATTTGTTGAAATCCTCAAGTATTTGGTATCCTTGTTTCTTATTTTCTCCATGTATACAATGTAACTTTTTAATTATCTTAGGAGACACAAACTGAGTTGGTGATGTTGATCCTTCTGCGCTTAGTGGAAGATGTGGTGACTTTTCAGACTATACCTGCTCAGCGTCGTAAGGACATTCAGCATGCATTAACTCAAAATATGATGCAGCTGTTCAGTTTTCTCTTGGACATCTTGCAGGAGCACACTCAGAGCTACAAACAGTTGGTAATTACTATATATGTGATAATTTCTGATAATACTGGAATAACTCTTGAACTTCATAAGCTGTCCTCTGCAGCAATCAGAACCTCATGTATGATGTTGTACTTGAACTGACAAACTCATAAATGGTCAATTCTATGTTCTATTTATTATCTTCACCATTTGTGAAATAGCTGCTTCTAATATCTTTTAATTTCTTGCAGAAAGCAGACACTACTCAAGAAAATAAGGTGGGTAACAATTTGTTTTTTATATTATTAATTGTTTTCTGAGAGATCATGCAAGTTTTACAAACTAGCATGATTTTGCATTGAAGCTTTTCAATTGCTAAGGTGTTGTGCAAAGTTCAAGTTGCTGGGTGGTTAAGAAGCTATTTTTTACTCCATTTGTGTTATGTTTCTCGCTGCTGCTTAAAGGAGCATGGCTAGATACCTTGCAACTATAACTCCCATTTGTAAAATGTGCAACAATCATTGTAGAAGTTTTAAATGTCTTTATAGATTCCATACATAGTGAATAAATCATGCATTTGATTGTTTGAATGCTTTGCAGCTGATTTTCTAAACTACAGATTTATTTTCCTTAGGCCAAGGCACACTGTCGCGTTGCAGTAGCTACTCTGAATACCCTGGCTGGATATGTGGACTGGGTTGCTTTGCACCATATTACGGCTGATAGCTGCAAACTACTTGAAGTCCTATGTATGTTATTAACAGAACCTGAATTGCAGCTCGAAGCAGCAGAATGTCTGCTTATTGCCATTAGCAGAAAGGTAATATCTTCTAGTAAAAGATTGATATAGACCAGAGCAGAATCCCTCAAAATATTTTGGAAGGGTAGCCGAGACCTGAACTTTTTCTTCTTATTCTTAAAGGTAGATATGAAATGCTGTGTTCCAGGTGCGATGCGACTGGTCAAACTACTCTGATAAGCAAAACGTAATTTGTTTAAGCACTAGAATTGAAAGACAGACAAAAGAAAGAGAAGTTTAGAATAACTTAACCGAATCATAGATTCAGTACCTATCGCTAACATCCCGTAAACACACACTCCTTGGCAAAAGTAGGCAAATTCAGGCGCAGATTCAAGTTTTCCAATCCAGGAGAAAGAAACATGAAGAGATTTCCGAGAGTGGAGCAGCCAAGAGACGTATACTGAAGCTTCGGACTGTTTTGAGATGTCAGCAGCTTCTGACTGCTCAAAGCTAAAAGAGAAAAATACTGGAAGGCCTGATCTGAGCTGGCCACACCCATTTGGGCTGTTTTTAAAAAAACATAATCCAAGGCCTCATGAGTTGTTTACGCTACTGGTTCTGGTACTTGGTGCCTCTACTTCACAACCTCTTTTCAATAAAAAGGACAAAATAACCTTTCAAAGTGACTGCATTGTCACAAGGTAAATGATTAAGTTTCTAAATTTTAGGTTGGGAATTTGAAGTCTTAGTTTAAGCCCAAAGTAGAATGAACTTCTCATTATTCTAGGCTTTTTATAGTAAGGTTTACAGAAATGTAAATTGAATAATCATTTCAAATAGTACAGGATGTTTTTATCATATGGGAATTTTGTAAGTTGAACCAACATGAGATGATCCATTTCTGTGGGGTCAAGATTTAAATTGAGAATGTTGATAAGCAGTATTTGAAGGCCAAATTATTTTATGTACTTAGAACATTCTTGCATTTTCAGCATTCCAGTGATGCTCTTGTGTTGTATTTTCAGCTTAATATTCCTTTTATAATTATATCTATGGACATTAACCGTGCAAGTTTAGATGACAGCTTAACAATTGGTTTGCATATCATTACTATTTTGGTTGCTCAGCTAAAGTGAATGAGATGAATGAGATATCAATATTTAATACCTGATCAAAAATCGATTGTTTTAATTGATTTCAAAGGTTGCTTTTAAGTTTCTTAAATTGTCCTTTCAAACACCTATGTCTGTTTGAAACTTGTATTGCAGGTTATGTCTTTAACTTAATCAGTTTTCTTCAGTGTTTCTATTTACTTTATGTCAAAGGCAGAAGCTTTGGCCGATGGCTAAATTTTCATAAATGTATGCTGAATGACCTTTGCTTTTTTTTTGTTAGGGTAAGCTGGAGGATCGTAAGCCGCTTCTAGTCCTCTTTAGTGATGCTGCCATGCACTGCATTTTATCAGCTGCACAGTAAGTGGTTTCCTTGGAGTCAGAAAGAGGATGTTAAGATCATAAGTTTACTTACTTGACAGACATAATTTGCTTTTCAACGAACTGTACATTAATGCTAGACTTGTGTATTTGTGGCAACGCAAGTGGATAAGGTGGTAAAAAAGGCATATGTAATGCTGCCTTCATTGGTCAGGCATTGAAATAAAAGTTGGCAAGTAATGTTGCTGCAGTAAGAAACTTTAGTTAAGCCATTTTTGGTGGTATCCTGTGCAGTTCTGTACGCATACGATAAGAAGGATGTGGAGACTCTCGAGAGGGTGTAAAAGAGAATGAAATGTAGATTGGAATGTATTAGCTATAAGGAGATGTTAGTCAGGCCTGAATTGCTTTCATTACAACATTTGGAGGCTGAGTGGGTGGCACGGTGGTACAGTGGTTAACACTGTTGCCTCAGCACGAGGGACTGGGGTAAGATTTCTCGGGTGACTGTGTGGAGTTTGTACGTTCTCTCCGTGTCTGTGTGGGTTTCCTCCCACAGTCCAAAGATGTGCAGGTCAATGCATAGGTCGTGCTAAATTGCCTGTAGTTTGAGGTGCGTTAGTCAGAGGGAAATGGATCTGGGTGGGTTATTCTTTGGAGGGTCGATGTGGACTTGTTGGGCCGAAGGGCCTGTTTCCACACTGTCGGGAATCGAATCTAATCGAAGCTGATAGAAATATGTAAAATTATGAGTCATGTGTGGAGTGAATAGTCAGACTTTTAAGCTGAGGTGTGGTAAATTTAACAGTTTAAAGACAAGCTTTTTTTTGCAACGAACTTGATTGGTCCCTGGAATCTGTTGCTATGGGAGTTGGTAAAAGTAGATACAATTGTAACAGTTAAGAGGCATATGGACGGATGCATGGACAGGCAGGGAATAGAAAGCTACAGACTCTGCAGGCAGATAGGATTAGTTAAAATCGCAGCATGGTTGGCATGGACGTGGTGGACCGAAGAGTGTGCTCCTGAGCTGTGATGTTTTCTGTTTTTTAAAAAAAAAGGCTCATAGACTTGGAGCAATAGGTGGCCATTTGGCCTTTTAAACCCCTATTCTGCCATTCGATATGATCTTCTCTCCTAATGCTGTAATCTGGATTTCTCTCCTTTCCTGTTGATGTCTTTAATATCTAAAAATATATCAATCTCTTTTCTGAATGTAATAAGTGACCCAATCTCCATAGCCTTCTGTGGTAATGAAATCCACAGTTTGATCACTCTGAAGAAATGCTTCTCCATCTCAGCCCTAAACGGCCTATTCTGTGTCCTGAGTATTAGATTACAGGTTCAAAACTCCCAACCCAGGAGAAACATCTTCCTTACATTTAGTCTAGTCCTGTTAGAATTTTATTATTTTTAATCAGATCTTCTCTTATTCTTCTACCCTTCAAGAAATACTGGCTCAATCAGACCAGTCTCTCATTACCATCTGCTATTAGTCTAGTGAACCTTGCTGCATTTGCTGTGTGGCAATAGAGGGTAGGAAGTGCAGAATTCTCTGTAATACTCCAGATGCGGTCTCGCCAAGAACTGCAGTAAGAAATCCCTGCTTCAGAATTCAGATCCTTTTGCAATTTTGGCCATCATGCCATTTGTCTTCCTAATTGCTTGTTGCACCTGCCCTGTTGCCACTGACTGGTGTATAAGGACACCTTTGCACATCCATATTTCCAGAATATCACCATTTAAATAAAACTGCCTTATTATATAATATGAAAGTGTATAACTTTATATTTGTCTACATTATACTGCATCTGTAATGTGTTTGCCCAGACACCCAACTTGTATGGATCACCCTGAAGTATCCTTGCAAGCTCTTTACAACTCTCAATCCCACTTAGTCATGTCATTAGCAAAATTGGAAATACTGCAGTTGAATCCCTCGTCCAAGTCACTTGTGTATATCGTAACTAGCTAGAGCAGGAACACTGATTTGTACTATACCATGTATCACTGTATACCACCTGCAGCAAGACCCATTTGTTACCACTCTTCAGTCTGTGAACTAGTTCTTGAGCTGCGTCAGTAGACGACTACAAATCCTGTGTGCTTTAATTTATCCCATTAACCTGTTATGTGGGACCTTGCCAAATGCTGCCTTGAAATCCAAATAAATCGCACCCTTCATCCAATGTATTAGGCTATGGAATAACAGGAATGGCAGAATAGAGGATCTAGGGACCTTGGTGTATTTGTCCCTAGATCCTTGAAGGCAGCAGAATAGATTGATAAGGTGGTTAAGCAGGCATGTGGGATAAATACTTGCCTTTATTAGTCAAGGTATTGGATATGAGCAAAGTTGTTGTGATGGAGCTACATATCATGTTAGATTGACCACACTGGAATAATGTGTGCATGTACGATCACCTCACCTATTGGAAGGTTGTGATTGCATAAAAGAACATGCAGCAGAGATTTACCAGCATGTTTCCTGAGTGGAATGATTCAGCTATGAAGAAAGAATAGGTAGTCTGGAGTTGATTTACTTAGAATGTCGAAGGCTAAGGAGTGATCTGATTGAGATACGTAAAGTTCTGATAGGTATAGATGCAATTAGATAGGAAAAAGCATTTCCCCCTAGGTACTGGCCCTTCTAAGAAGGGGAAAGTTTTAAAATAACAAGCATCGGATTTAGAGGGATTTTGAGGGGAAAAAAAATTTCTTCCGGAGATTTGTGGGTATTAGGACCTCCCTGCTTTGAAAGGATGGTAGAGATGGGGACCTTGAATTCTTGAAACATTACACAAGGCTATGGGTCAAATGCTGGAAGCTAGGATTGGAATAGATGGATGTTTGCTTGGTGAGGACAAGATGGGCCTATTGGCTTTTATTGATACTGGAAAAACTTGAATTTTACTTGTGTCTTTGGCAACTTTTTCACGCAGAGGGTGGTATGTGTATGGAATGAGCTGCCAGAGGTAGTGGTGGAGGCTGGTATAATTGCAACATTTAAGAGGCATTTGGATAGGTATATGAATAGGAAGGGTTTGGAGGGGTATGGACCAAGTGCTGGCAGGTGGGATTTGATTGGGTTGGGATATCTGGTTGGCATGGACAGGTTGGACCGAAGGTTCTGTTTCCATGCTGTACATCTCTATGACTGTATCACTATATAAAACCTCCGTTTAAGATTTAGATTTCCATTTAAGATTTAGATTTTTGTGAAGTATGATTTCACTTTAATAAACCTGTGATGACTTCACTTAATTATAGAAATTATGGAAATGATAGAATACCTGCTATATGGATGCAGGCCATTTGGCCTATTGAGTCTGCACTGATCCTCCAAAGAGCTTCTCACCCATTACCCTATCCTTGCAATCATGCAATTACCATGGCTCACCCACATATCTTTGGTCATGACAGATCAATTTAGCATGGCCAGTCCAACTAAACCGTGGCACGATACCAGAGCACCTGGAAGAAACTCTCAGAGAACATGCAAACTCCACACAGGCAGGGGGGTTGGAATCAATCCTGGGTTCCTGGTGCTGTGAGGCAACAGTGCTAACCACTGAACCACCATGCCACCCTGTTCATGCTTTCGAAGTTTTGTTAAATACTAATAGCTGAGCATGGAAACCTGACTGTTTTTAAAAAGCAGGACAGAATGAACCATAAAACATACAGTATAATGTCTCTGGACTAAATTGAACAGTTATTTCAGAGATCTATTATGGCACAATAGCCTATTGCTGACAGTCTGCATTATAACAGTCTATTCTGTGGAATGCAATGTGAACTGCTCTGTCTTGTGGTTCTTTAAAACTCTTTCTCTCTTATTACAGAACAGCTCATGGAGCAGGGCTTGTGGAGCAACATTACATGTTTCTAAAGAGACTTTGTCAAGTTCTTACAGCCCTAGGTGGACAGCTGACAGCACTGTGGGTATGTTGAGCAGATTGCAATCAGTTTTTAATGGTATTTCATGAAGGGCTTATGTCTGAAATGTCAACACTCCTGCTCCTCGGATGCTGCCTGACCAGCTGTGCTTTTCCAACACCTCGCTCTTCGACTTTGTTTACAGTAGATTTATTTGTGTTAGCCGAGCTAAGATATGTGGTTTGAGACAAGTTGGTGAAATGTAGCCATGTCAGCATTTGTAGAGTGCATAAAATGGTTGTAGATTTAATCTTCATTTGGGTGTTTTCTCCACCGATACTGACCAGTCTGTTCCATGTTGGTATTGTTTAGTATTTGGTTTGATTTGTTGTATGATATTTTACATTTTTGATTTCAGGTTGACTATAAATCTAACAAATGTGCAAAAGCTCTGCATATCTCTGGTTTACATTCAACCAAGCAGCTAATGAGGATACATGTTAAACTGCCAGATTTTCTGAACATGGTTGTTGAGTGATTTTGCATTATGAATATTATTGGTGTTGATTCTTTGAGATGTCTCAACATAAATACTACTTAATTTCAGACTGTAAATAATTTAGAAATTAATCAGATAAATTTGCAGTTTTGTTTTCATGGTAGTTGAAAAGGTTTTTTTAAAATCTGTTGATTTAAAACCTGTAAAAGCGAATAAAAATCCAATGCAATCATCTTCCAAGGATAAAAATCACACAACACCAGGTTACAGTCCAACAAGTTTAATTGGAAGCACACTAGCTTTTGGAGCAATGCTCCTTCATCAGGTGATTGTGGAGGGCTCGATCGTAACACAGAATTTATAGCAAAAATGTGCAGTGTGATGTAACTGAAATTATACATTGAAAAATTGATTGCCTGTTAAGCCTTTCATCTTTCAATGTATAATTTCAGTTACATCACACTGCACATTTTTGCGATAAATTCTGTGTTACGATCGAGCCCTCCACAATCACTTGATGAAGGAGCGTCACTCCAAAAGCTAGTGTGCTTCCAAGTAAACCTTTGGACTGTAACCTGGTGTTGTGTGATTTTTAACTTTGTACACCCCAGTCCAACACCGGCATCTCCAAATCACATCTTCCAAGGAAGTTTTGATGCTGCTAAATTACTTATGTTTGTATTTGTTGCCTTGCTTAGTCATTGTTGGACAGTCCTCAGCTGGACCATGTCATTTAATCTTATCTCTCCATAACAATGGAAGGTGAATTTAACTTCCACGAGTTATGTTTTTGTTTAGGATGCTTGTGTGCCAAAATTGAACTGAGTGTTATTTTCAGGGAAGCGATAAAGATGTCGGCCAACCTCCTAATTTCAACAAATATTTACAAGCATTCTTGGCTTTCACCAATCACCCTAGTCAGGTAATTTTCTTCAAGTATTTGTGTATGATGGAGCTTCTTGGCAACAATGAGTGCTTGAGTGCACAACATTCATGATTGATCAAAGTTTGTGAGATTTGTAGCTTGGGTGCTCGTTGTTGTGGTTCTGTTCGCCGAGCTGGGAATTTGTGTTGCAGACTATTCGTCCCCTGCCTAGGGAACATCCTCAGTGCTTGGGAGCCTCCTGTGAAGCGCTTCCGTGTTGTTTCTCCGGCATTTATACTGGTTTGTCTCTGCCGCTTCCGGTTGTCAGTTCCAGCTGTCTGCTGCAGTGGCCGGTATATTGGGTCCAGGTCAATGTGTTTGTTGATAGAATCTCTGGATGAATGCCATGCCTGTAGGAATTCCCTGGCTGTTCTCTGTTTGGCTTGTCCTATAATAGTAGTGTTGAAAATGTGTTGCTGGTTAAAGCACAGCAGGTTAGGCAGCATCCAAGGAACAGAAAATTCAACGTTTCGGGCCAGAGCTCTTCATCAGGAATAGTAGTGTTGTCCCAGTCGAACTCATGTTGCTTGTCATGCAAGGACTGCACAAAACACTACATAGGACAAATAGGAAGACAGCTAACGATCCGTATCCATGAACACCAACTAGCCACAAAACGACACGACCAGTTATCCTTAGTGGCCACACACGCAAATGACAAGCAACATGAGTTTGACTGGGACAACGCTACTATTATAGGGTAAGCCAAACAGTGAACAGCCAGGGAATTCCTAGAAGCATGGCAGTCATCCACAGATTCTATCAAGAAACACATCGATCTGGACCTAATACATTGGCCACTGCAGCGGACAGCTGGAACTGAAAACCGGAAGCAGCAGAGACAAACCACTATAAATGCCAGAGGAAACAACACAGAAGTGCTTCACAGGAGGCTTCCAAGCACTGAGGATGTCTGCTAGATGGGACGAAACGTCTGCAACGCAAATTCCCAGCTCGGTGAAAAGAACCACAACAGTTCATGATTGATACCTTCAATTCATGTGTGGTTGGAATAGATAATTGTTAATAAATGGTCTGGATTAATAAGCTTAATGTTAAATGGATTTTAAATTTGCAAATGTTATAAAAAGAAAGTAAAAGTCAATGGTACAGCTTAGAATTTTGAGAAGGTTAGTTAAGGCATGCCAAGTATCAACACTGCAGTTAAGATTTTATGCAAACACCCAAAAAGGAAAAAAAGTGACATTCGTGCCTTATGAAGGGATTTTAAGTAGCTTCAAATGAAGTTAAATGAAACATGGGAACTTAAAAGTTGTTAATTGTGCCCAATGGTTGCAACATCACAATAATAAATTTTGAATCTAATTAACTATTCTGCCAAAACCACAGAAGTACGAAGTGATTATATCAAACTGCAAAGTGTGGTCCTAAATGTCAAAAATGTTCAAGCATTTGCAGCGTTGTAGTCAGTGTCAGTTTTATGTTTGGGGAAACGGAGAAAATCTCTGTACTGCATTGGACATGTCTGAACGGTCATCTTGCAGCAATGTTGAAGATTAAGAGATAAGAGAGCCAAAAATATTATTTAAAATCTAAGTGGGAAATATAATAGTCGTGTCATGAGTTAGAACTAGTAAATAACATTTTAGGGCAGATATCAGCAAATCTTTACATAGTTCACTAACATGCAGGTTAAAGGTCAAATTGTTAAACAATTATGTATCACATTGTTAAAATGTTCTTGTGAATTAGAAATAACTGATTTAGCCTTCCAATTGTATGATAATGTTTGAAAATAATTGCCTGATTTTTAATAGTCCTGTTGCCATAAAATCCATCGCTTTTCATGTTTTGAAGTAGGGAGGTAGGAAGGAGACCGGTCTTTTGGTCAGGTGCAGATAGATGGTGAACCGTAACTGAATTAACCAATAAATAACCTAATAAAAATTATAAAGGTGAAGAGCGACACAGAATGACATTTCTTTCTGGCACTAGATAAGGTAGAGTTGGAAGAAGGCTGATATCAATTTTTTGTTTTGTTTAGTATTTAAGGTCGTCAACTCAGATTGCCTGGTGTTCGTTTTTAAGACATGAGCATGTTTCTAAGGACCCTGTGTTACTGGAGGTCATTCCACAATTGTTGCATGCAACAATGGCTAATCTTCTGAAGGTATGTACACTGGCATCTTCTTTTTCTTCTATCAGTTTTCTCCTCTTAGGATAGTGTAAGGACTGTGTCGTCTTGTGTGTTTTTAAAAACTGTGGACTGAAGTAAGAAAAACTGCTTAAAAAGCAGTGTTTAAAAGAGTAGTTATAATTTTCAAAGCAGGGAACCTGACATCAGTTGTAAGCATCATGAAAATATTTGTTTGACCAAGCAATAATTAAAAGTTGAGTTGCAGATAATTTGGAGTTGGGAATTCGAAGGTGTACGCATATGGCGTTTGCTGGCATCTCGAAATTGGTCAGTCTGTTGACTAGTGACCAGTTATCAATGATAGTTTTAAAAAAATCTCTTAATAGTCAATGGCCTAGTAGTATTATCATAGACAATTAATCTAGAAACTTGGCTAATGTTCTGGGGACCGGGGTTCAAATCCTGCCATGCCACATTGTGGAATTTGTATTCAATAAAAGAATCTATAATTAAGAAATTAATGTTGATTATGTAACTGTTATCAATTGTCAGAAAAACCCATCTGGATCACTAGTGTCCTTTAGGGAAAGAAACTGCCATCCTTACCTGATCTGGATTACATGTGACTCCAGACCCAAAACCATGTGGTTGACTCTTAACTGACCTCTGAGCAATTAGGGATGGGCAATAAATGCTGGCCTAGCCAGAGACACCCATATCCAGTGAGTTTTAAACAAAATGTTGCTGGTTTTCAGGCAACTGAGTAGCTTGGAGCTGGGAATAAATTACTAAGTGAGTAGATAATCACTTGGATTATTTAACACAAAGTTATGGAATTTCAGTTTTTAAAAAAGAAGTTTTGCTGCTGTTATCTTTCTTTGATTATGGAAGCCCAATTTCAGTATGAAGTTTAGCCCTGAGATAATTCTTGAAGTGATACAAAGGCAAGTTGAATTCTTTCCTTCTGGCATTCTAGGCATCCATTTAGTTTTTTTTCCCTACCAGAAAGATAAAATCCCGATCCTAGGAGCAAATAGCATAAATGCTACCCCCCCACCCTGCCAGACAGACACACACACACACACACACACACCAGTTCTGAAGAAGAGGCACGTAGCTGAAAATGCGTTCAAAGAAATTGTACAGATCTTTTTTGTAATGAACGTCTCTTTTGGCTAGGTTGGATTTCCTTCCAAGAGCGACAGCCCAAGTTGTGAATATTCGCGTGTGGACTTCGATAATGATGAAGACTTCAATGCATTTTTCAATTGTGAGTTCTATGTAGTGTATTGTTGCTTAAATATATTGAAGTGTATCAAAAATGCTTTGCATAAGTGGTTTTAATTTCCTCTAATTATACAATAATTAATTTCTAAGGCTCCAACAGTTCAAGCATGTTTGTTTCAAACTTTGCATGTCTTAGAATTTACAACACAAAGTTTGTGAGAAGATTTGTAGCTCGGATGCTTGTTGTGGTTCTGTTCGCTGGGCTGGGAATTTGTTGCAGACGTTTCATCCCCTGTCTAGGTGACATCCCCAGTGCTTGGAAGCCTCCTGTGAAGCGCTTCTGTGATCTTTCCTCCGTAGTGGTTTGAACCTGCCGCTTCCGGTTGTCAGTTCCAGCTGTCCGTTGCAGTGGTCGGTATATTGGGTCCAGGTCGATGTGTTTATTGATTGAATCTGTGGATGAGTGCCATGCCTCTTGGAATTCCCTGGCTGTTCTCTGTTTGGCTTGTCCTATAATAGTAGTGTTATATAACACTAGCACGGCGAACAGAACCACAACAATTTACAACATATTTGAAGTGAACATAATACTTTGACTTCGCCCAGTTGGTATTGGAGAATTTGCACTCGACATATAGAACAGAATATTTATTTGAGTAGTATATTGAAGTAGTTTAAATGTAGAGTTTTGTTAATTCAGAATAACTTTTTTTTGTTTTTGTAGCATTCCGAGCTCAACAAGGAGAGACCATTAGACTCTCTTGTCGTCTGTCTCCGATGACTGGATTCAACATGGCTTCTGAGGCACTGCAGTATCAGCTCACGGCAGTCATTGATGTTGGCCCAACAATGTGTAAGCTGCTAAGCATTCAGTTTCTATTTTAGTTATTGAGACATTTACAAAGTAACAGGTACCATTAGAAGTGCTTAGATATTGGAATTTATAATTTAAATTATGTATTTTGTTTGTTGAGCCTGGCCTTAAATTACTTGCCTAATTCTAAATGAAGAATTGGAAAATGTAGATGCATTGAAGGAACAGAGTTGGTTTTTAACAATGATTATGTCCTTCTGCTGAGTTCTGAAATTAGTTTGTGGATAGATTTAGGTATCAGTTGTTCCAAACAGCTTGCATACTGTTTCCAGTGTTGATCTCTTGTGGTGAACAGATCAAAAAGTATTGTGCTTTATAAGCAATATTCTATTCAAAAATAAAACAAGCCTGTAAATTATGCTTTTGCATGTGAAAGATAGTATGAAATGGAAATCCCCATTATCACTCGAGTACCTCTGATGGAGGTTTGGGCCAGCTCAGCCTGTGTGAGCTCCACTGTGTTAGTAATTCAAATTATATCTATACATACATCCTATTGTTAGAAGGTTGGAGGTGGTTTACCATGTGGCCTTTTAGGGAACCCCAAAGAGCTTTGCAATGAAGTACTTTTGAAGTAAGAACCAAAAACTCAGGAGCTACTCAGTGGGACAGGCAACATCCATGGAGAGGATGACATGGGAAAACTTACAAGTGGAATAGGTTTTAAACAAATGATTGTTGGAATAAGCAAATTGAAGGGCATGTGCTGTTGTGGGTAAGCAATGAAGGGTTCATGGTGCAAGGTCATAGGAAGTGATGCTGGGATAAGTAAAGAAGTATGTCCAGAGGAATTGTAAGGCAATAAGATAAAGGAGCAGAATTAGGCCTTTTGGCCCATTACTGAAATTCATCCTCTTCTCAGTTCTCAGGGGTTGTCCCTTTGCTCTGAGGCTGCACCCTTGGCTCCTAGTCTCTCCTAGTGGAAATAGCTTCTCCACATCTACTTTATCCAGACCTCTCAGTATTTTGTAGGCTTCAATCAGATCTTCCTTCATCTTTCTAAACTCTAATTACTGACCTAGAATCCTCAACTGCTCCATTTATGATAAGCCCTTTATCCTGGAATCATTCTTGTAAACTTCTTCTGGACCCCCTCCAAGGTCAGCACATCATTCCTTGGATATGGATCACGTTCAATGTCTCTCCTTTGTCTAACTTGTTTGTTACCTCTTCAAAGAATTTAACAGATTTGTCAGAAATTACCTCCCCTTGATGAAGCTGTGCTGACTCAGCTATGTTTTACCCTGAACTTCCAAGTCCTTCTCAATCTTGTCCTTTCTAATTTATTCTCACTTTCTGTCGCGCGGCCTGGCTGTCGCGCGTAACATTCTTCCCAACATTCTTCCCAACATTCTTCCCAACATTCTTCCCAACATTCTTCCCAACATTCTTCCCAACATTCTTCCCAACATTCTTCCCAACATTCTTCCCCCTTCCCCCTTCCCCTCCTTCCTCCGTCCAACCCCTGTGAAGAGTTAGGAAGCAAATATCCCCGCCAGTGGCTTAGCAACCTCCCTTCTCACTCCCCAGAGAAGCCTAGGATAAATCTGGTCTGGCCCTGAAGACTTATTAATCTTAATGTTTTCCAAACTTTCCAGCACATCAATTTTATCGATCTTGATCTGGTCAAGATTGTCTCCCCACTCCTCAAAGTTTTCATTCACAACAAGGTCTCTTTCCTTGGTGAAAACCAAAGCAAAAAAACTCATTCAGGGCTTCCCCTACCTGCTCAGACTCCATGCAAAAGTTCCCTCTGCTATTCTGATTGGCCCTACCTTCTCCCTGATCATTCTCTTATTCCTCAAGTATGAGTAAAATATAAAACCAAAATCTGTAATGAACCTGGTTGCAAAATGGAACAGATTTTATGGTGTGAAATTGTTGAACTCTAGGCTCCATACAGCCTCCCACATTCAGTTTAAAAATGAGGTGCAACTTAGATTTCTAGCATTTGTAATATTTGTTTTGTAATGTAGACACAGTTGCACTGTAGGCAATGTGGCAGCCAATTATGCATAGCAATAATTATGTCCCACAAATAGCATTATTGTGCTCTGTTTGTGCTGTTGTTTGAGATAAATATTAGGAGCAGGTGCGAGAAGGATTCTGAGGCAGCCGTTCGCATTCTCCTAGCTGAACGGGCATGAGGACAGCCTTAAGGCAGGCATTTTGAAGCAGTGTATAATGCTTGAGAGGAGTTAGGTGAGGTAGGTCTGCAGGAATGAGAGCAAGGAGAAGAATAAATCAACTTTCATAGAAAGTTGAGTTGATTGAGCAATTTCTGCATTCAGGGTTTGTGGAAGTGCTGAAGTTAAGAGAAACTAGTTTGATAAAGCAACCTGCAGTTACCAAAATTTTAATTGTTTAAAAGGTACTAGTAGAGGGAATGTAAGAAACTAGTGATTTCATTATTCATCCCATTTTAAGTGGTAACATTAAATTAATTTTGCAAGTGGAAATGAAAAGAAGTAATAAATTCAAGTAATAACTTTATTATTAAATGTCACGCCTCATTTGTGGTCAAGTGGTAGAAATCAAGCCCCGCTAATTCTGGAGTAAGAACAAAGAAAATTTACAGCCCTCCAAGCGTGAGCCGATTTAAATGTACTGTCTAAACCTGTTGGTCAATTCCTAAGCATCTGCATCCCTCTGCTCTTCACCTACTCATGCATCTATCCAGACGCATCTTAAATGAATCTACTGTGCCTGCCTCTACCACCTCTGCTGGTAATGCAATCCAAACGCCCACCACCCTCTGTGTGAAATACTTACCGTGTGTATCCCCCTTAAACTTTCCACCTCTCACTTTGAAAACATGACCTCTTGTTATTGAATCCTTCACCCTGGGAAAATGCTTGTCTCTATCCACCCTGTCTATACCCTTCATGATTTTGTAAACCTCAATCAGGTCCCCCCATAATCTCCTTTTTTCTAGTGAAAATAAACCTAACCTACTCAACCTCTCTTCATAGCTAGCACCTTCCGTGCCAGGCACCATCCTCATAAGACTTCTCTGCACCCTCTCCAAAGCGTCCACATCCTTTTGGTAATGCGGCGCCCAGAACTGTACACAGTATTCTAAATGCGGCCGAGTCAATGCCTTGTACAATTTTAATGACTGCTCCTTGGATGCTGCCTGAACTGCTGTGCTTTTCCAGCACCACTAATCCAGAATACAATTTTAACATGACTTGCCAGCCTTTATACTCAATACCCCATCTAATGAATGCAAGCATACTATATGCCTCTTGACCACTCTTTGTTGTCAGATGTTTTTAATCAGATTTTGCTAAATTACCTCATTTACTTGTCTTTTTTTTATCCATCTTAACAGCAAGAACTATTGAGTTATCTGTACAACAAATAATGACTATTTATGATAAATAGTTGCTTAATTGTAGCTAAAATCTATGAACTGTTGATAGGGAAGATGTTGGAATCTATTATGAATAATGTTAAATCAAGGCACTGAAAAATGTTAAAGGTAATCAAAGGTGGTAAGATAAAGCCAGGGAGCTACAAACTGGTGAACCTGACGGTGGTGTGCAAGTTGCTGGAGGGAACCCTGAGGGACAGGATTAACATGCATTTGGAAACACAAGGAGTGATTAGGGATAGTCAGCATGGCTTTGTGCGTGGGAAATCATGTGTCTCAAACTTGATTTGAGTTTTTTGAAGAAGTAGTGAAAAGGATTGCTGAGGGCAGAGCTGTGAACATGATCTATGTGGACTTCAGTAAGGTGTTCGACAAAGTTCCCGATGGGAGACTGATTAACAAGGTTAGATCTCATGGAATACAGGGAGAACTAGCCATTTGGATACAGAACTGGCTCAAAGGTAGAAGACAGAGGCTAGTGGTGGAGGATTGTTTTTCAGTGGAGTGCCACAAGGATCAGTGCTGGATCCACTACTTTTCGTCATTTATATAAATTATTTGGATGTGACCATAGGAGTTACTCAGTTTTCAGGTGACACCAAAATTGGAGGTGGAGTGGACAGCAAAGAAGGTTACCTCAGAGTGAAATAGGATCTTGATCAGAGGGGCCATTGAGCTGTTGAGTGGCAGATGGAATTTAATTTAGATAAATGCTAGGTGCTGTATTTTGGGAAAGCAAATCTTAGCAGGACTTATACACTTAATGGTAAGGTCTTGTGGCGTGTTACTGAACAAAGTGACCTTGGAATGCAGGTTCATTGCTCCTTGAAAGTGGAGTCGCAGGTAGATAGTAGAGTAAAGAAAGCGTTTGGTATGCTTTCCTTTATTGGTCAGAGTATTGAGTATGGGAGTTGGGAGGTCATATTGCTACTGTACGGGACATTGGTTAGGCCACTTTTGGAATATTGAGTGCAATTCTGGTTGTCTTCCTATAGGAAGGATGCTGTGAAACTTGAAAGGGTTCAGAAAAGATTTACAAGGATGTTGCCAGGGTTGAAGGATTTGAGCTAACTGGAGAGGCAGAATTGGCTGGGGCTATTTTCCTTGGAGCGTTGGAGACTGAGGAGTGACCTTCTCGAGGTTTATAAAATCATCAGTGGCATGAATGGGATAAGTTCACAAGGTCCCTGGAGTGGGGGAAGTGCAGAACTAGAGGGTATAGGTTTAGGCTGAGAGGGGAAAGATATAAAAGGGACCGAAGGGGCAGCTTTTTCACACAGAGAGGATATTGTGTGTGTGTGGAATCAGCTGCCAGAAGAAGTGGTGGAGGCTGGTACAATTGCATCTGTGAGTCTGTGAATAAGAAGGGTTCAGAGGGATATGTGCCAAGTGCTGGCAAATGGGACTAGATTAGGTTAGGATATCTGGTTGGCACGGGTGAGTTGGACCGCAGAGTCTGTTTCTGTGCTGTATTCCTCTATGAATATGGCAATAGTGAAGACTCCAGATGCTGGAAATCAGAGTCTGGATTACAGTGGTGCTGGAAAAGTACAGCAGGTCAGGCAGCACTCGAGTAGCAGGAAAATCAACTTTTCGGGCAGGAGCGCTTCATCAGAATGAATATGACTCTCAGCAGAGTCACCATGGTTTGTGAAAAGAAAATAGTTTAATTAAGTTATTGATATTCTTTGAGGAAGTAACGTGCTATGGCTACAGAGGATAACAGCAGATATACTAAACTTGAATTTCCAGAGTCATTTGATAAAATCCATATCACGGTTTATTGTGGAAAATGGGCTCTTGATGTTGGAGGAGCATTTTGGCATAGTTAACTAGTCAATTTTTACCTAACAACAGGAAATCGTTGGCATAAATGATTGTTTACAGGTTGGTAAGATGTAATGAATGGGGTGCCATAGTGATCAGTGGTCAGGTCTCAACTTTATGCAGTTTGTATGACTAAATTGGGTGAATGGTTGAAGACATGCTTGCTAAATGTGCTGATGACACGAAGATAAAGAGGAATGTAAGTTTAGGGCATTTAGAATAGGTTTAGTGAGTGAGCAAAGATGTGGGAAATGGATTATAATAAGGAAAATGGACAACTTCACATTCTATCAGGAAAAATTAAACAAAAAATCTAAATAGTGACAATACAGAGTGTGGAGATGAAGTGGGATCTGATTATTCTAGTACATGAATTGCAAAAGTTTCATATGTAGGTCTAGCAAATAACTAATAAAATAAATGAAATATTGTCATTAATTGCGAGAGGAATTGAATGCAGAAGGAAGGAAGTTATGCTTCAGTTGTATGGGGCTTTGATGAAACCATTTTTGAAGCACCTTTCCTTCAGTGTCAGAAACCTCGATTTTAGTAGGGTCAGAATAGGCAGCCTGGACTAGTTGGGCTGAAGTGTCTGTTTCCTTGCTGTATGACTCCACAACAGCATTTCTGAGAATAATTTTCAGCTAAGCAACTAGTCCACCTTCCTGGTGAGCAAATTGCTATTAGTGTTTGCTAAGATGCCATTTTTACCAGTGCAAAGCATGGGGTGACAAACAGGTTGAGTTCAAAAGGGCATTATAATCTTCGCAGCAGGATATTTTAGCTTTGCAATTTTACAGGCTAACAGAGCTAGAAATTGGACTTAAATTGTTTCAGAAGCCTCAAAGTAGTCCAAGGTGGAGAAATGTCTGAGAGGCAGCCTTTGTGTTTTCAGCAGAAACTAAAAGAATCAGATTTGGTGAATGTAAAGAAAGCTGGTGAAGGAAAATGCTCGTGATCTTGTCAGTTGAGTGAAATATTTAATTGAAGATAGAACTGGTACTTGACTGGGTTGAAAGCTTTGTTTCACTCCACAATCTAACTGGGTCCAGTATGACCATCAGCTGCCTTGAAAAACTAAACTAATACTTGGAACAGGAAAGTTTGCCTATGAGGCTGGGCTTGTATCTGCAGAAGTCTAGAAAAAGTAAAACAGAACTTGTTTGAAACATATATGTAAGAAATCCTGAGGGTTCATGACAGGATGGTGGTGGGAAGGATGTTTCATCTTCAGAGAATTTAGGTCACTGATTAAAAATGAGGTTGACGATTTAAGACAGATGAGAGTTTTTTTTCTGAGGGTCGTGAGTCCTTGCCTGTATTTAAGGTAGAGGTAAATTGATTCTTGATAAGCAAATGAGTGAAAGGTTATTAGGGCTAAGTGGCAAAGTGGAGTATTCAGATCAATTGTGGTTCTGTTGAATGATGGAGCAGGTTTGAAGGTTTAAGTGGTCCACTCCAAGCTCATGCGTGTTATCAGCTAACATACTGGGTGAACCCTTGTGCAGCTTTTTTTAAAATAATGTCACTAGACCTTTTATATTCGTCCAAGTTGACCTTTTGAGGGCCTTAGCTTGTGTTGGGAAAATCCTTTCAGCTGACCTATGTATAACTGTTCAATGCATGACACTTGCCTACTCCCTAAATTTTGTGGTTCTGCTGGTGAAAAATGGTATCATTTCAAGTTTAACTCTGTTGCTTATATGCTTGCTGCAAAGCTGTTAAAAGTTTCAGGATACTTCCTCAGTCTGTCTGCTATTTACTAGCTTTTCTGTGGTGGAACACTGCTGACACGATGTCTGATTTGTAACATTTCTGCCCTGAGGGCACTGCCTGTAGTCATTAGTTGTTCCACTCACCAGCTCAGCTACGCTACTTTTGTGAACAAAACTCAGCTTGGCTAATAGATTGTTTCTTTTTGTGCTCTGACCCCTCCCATCTTGACATATTTGTTCCAGGATCCCCTGTCGGACATGAGGTTCTCTGTCAGTCGGAGGCCAAGGAAACCCTTTACATATTAGTTTTCAGTCTATGTGCCATAGCCAATTGCACTTTGACCAAGCATCAAACCCCCCATTGTGAGAATTCTTCGCAGCACTGAGGAGTAAAATCTATCTAGGACCTGTAGTGTGTATACTCAGAAATAAAATTGTGACTCTGCTTTGTTTTTTGTTCTAATAATATTGCATTGTGGCGATTACAGCCACTTAATGTACAATTTTACCTTGTAATAGAAGCGTTAGTACAGTTTTATTTTACTGCTATTGGTTAGCAGTACTGCTAATCATCTGCAAAATGCACTGCAGGAATTCACTAATGCTCTTTCGCACCTTCCAAACCATCTAGAAGGGCAAAGGCAGTAAATAAAAGGGAATACTCATTATCCAAACATGGACATATATCTTTGTTCCTTCATTATCCCTTCATCAGTGAATAGAAAACTCTTTCCTGAATAGCATTGAGTCTCCCTACACCAAATGGGCTGCAGCTGTTCAAGACAGTTGCCACCATCTTCTTGAGGACACAAGGGATGGTTAATAAATGCTGGCCCAGCCAGAGGTGCCTTCAACCTGTGAATAAATTTTTTAAAAAGTAAATACTTTGAAATAATTATTAGGTTATATTAACGTCTGGGACGCGTGCTGTGTTATTGCAATCATATTTTGCATGAATTCAATTCATTATTTTCTTTATAAATTAGTGGTTCCATTTGGTCATGGTTCAATGCTTCATTTTACATGTTTCTATCTTGTGGATAATTTAATTGATGAATCCTCTTTGTCAGCGATTTTAGATTTTCTCTTTCCTTCCACAGCTAAGACTGGCAAAGGTTTGTGCTCTATCTTTTCACCATCTTTTGTGCAATGGGATGCATTGACCTTCTTTATGGAGAGTGTGATGAGCCAGCTATTCAGAACCATGGAGCCTGAGGTGAGTGAATAATGAGAGCCAATACCCACTTGGGCAACCTTCCTTTTCAAATGGCACTAACCATTCCAATTGCAGTGATGACATACAAAATGGAAACAAGCCATATGACTCCTTTGCAAATTAGTAAGATTATAACTGACCTGGTACGTCAACTCAATTTTCCAGCCCTACCCTCAGATTTCTTTCATGACCAAAAATTAATTCTCTCATATACTCATTGACTGAACGTTCAGTGTTCTGAGCTGGAGATTTCTAAAAACTTACTACTGTCTAAATAAAGAAATTTTTGTTTGAGTCTTAAATGGGTACACCCTTTGTTCTCAATTTTCTAGCCATTCAAAACTCCGGATCTAACCTGTTGCCTCCTCTGTAAATGTTGTTGTTTTTAATTGTCTTTAATTTCATAATCTGTAGAGATTATATCCCTTTCTCCTTGTAGAACAGCCCCTCATCACAAAAGTCAATCTAGTGAGATTTTGTTGCATTGACTTTAATGAGATTGTAATTCATTTGGTGTTCACACAGTTCCAAGTGTATTTTCAGGAAACCTCAATTCATGACTTTTGAGATCATATTTGGCAGTCTACAAATATATACTTTTGCAATTCAGACTTGTATGATGAGCATTTACATTTGCAATTAAGAAACTAGAATGTTAGTCACTATCCTCTTGCCTTTTGTGTTGTTATCCACATTTCCACCTTATTCTGCATTATCTACGCTAGTCCCATGTCTGTTGAGCGAAAGGCCATATATTGGAGTTCACTATGTTCCCATTTTCTATCCCTTGCTTTTGAGAAAGAGCTCAGTGGAGCAAACTACCAACCTTAATTTGGTGCATTTTCACAGAACTGTGGCCATGCTTGGAAACAGCTTTATTTAAATGTTCAGCCTGAATTAAAGCTTTGGCAGTGATTTTGTTTTACTTGCAGTTTTCCATCCCTTTTCTTCACTATTTCGACCAAATAAATGGGTCCTAACTCTTTTCTCTCCCATTGGCTGTTGATTTTGTCTGAACTAGGTGGTGCTTGGGTATTATGGGAAAGACTGGGGTGACATGTTTTGGGAATGGAGCGAATTTTTTAGTTTTGCACACCAGTTCAATTGGACTTGCATCTCTTCAAAATGAAGCATTTAAATCTGGGTTATGATGCATGTTTATTGTTTTTATTTATGTGTGGAAAGGGAAATTGGGAAATGTTTTTAATATAACTTAAAATATGTATTTTAAAGATCCTAGTTTCTTAATGGAAACAGCTACAATTTCAGAATAACATTTTAAAATTTTAGTTAGCATTGAATATTGTTTGACTGTTGTGAAGATGAGAGATGACATCTGGATACCTAACTCTTTTGTTTTGCAGCAACTTCCAGTGGCAGATGGAATTGAGCTTCTGAAAGCTGTTTTAAGTTATCAAACCCATGATCCACTCATCCTGTCGTGCATCCTAACAGCTGTGTCTACACTTTCTCCCTTCCTTCTCCATGATGCCACTGTCTTGCCGCAAGTCCTCGAAAAGGTATTTCTTTTTTTGCATGCCAATCTGTAGAAATTTCGGAAAAATTGTTTTCTTCAAATATGCTGGAATAGATTCAAAAATGTTGCCAACAGAAATGCAGTCCATTTAAAGGCTGATCAGGTTCATTGTTCTAAGTCTTACTGAGTACAATTTGTTGTAAACTGAAACCAGTGATTTTGCATATGACAAAGCAGGTAAAATTCCACAATTTGCATCTCTGTCCATTGAATTTGCTTATCTCTATGGACTTAGTGTGCACCTTTTTCACCCTCTGCAACTTCAACGTTCATTCATCCTTAGTGGTTACTCCTGAAAAATATGCTTTATGCATGTGACAGACATTGCTTACTCTGCTATTGTCCCACAATTGTCCCTGTGAACAATGAAATTTTACTTCAGTTAAGATTGTCATTTGGATGTCAGCTTGTTGGCCCTTAAGCTCACTGTTCACAAAAAATTCCATTAAATGCGTAATGGATTGAGAATACTTGTTGTATGAAGTACAGTTATTTGCAGTGATGGCTTTTGTAATGTGATAAGAGAAAGTGAGCCCTATGGTGATGGTAATGCCGTGGTGATCTGGAAGTGGGATTGTGTTTGGCTATATTCCAGTCTTCTGAATGTTAAAGTTGTTCCTTTGTTTAAGAAGGGCAAGGGGATAATCCAGGAAGTTGTAGGCTGGTGAGCCTTACATAAGTAGTATGGAAATTATTGAAGCAGATTTTTAGAGACAGGATTTACTCTCATTTGGAAAAAATTCAGTGTGTTTGAGATGGTTAGCATGGCATTATATAGGGGGGATCTTATCTCATAGGTTTGATATTTTAAGGAATGACTAAGATCATTGACGGTAGGGCAGTAGATGGTGTTTGCATGGACTTTACTAAAGCATTTGACAAGATCCCTCATGGTAGGTTGGTCTAGAAGATTAAGTTACATGGGATCCACAGTGAATGGATAAATTGGATACAAAATTGGTTTGGTCATAAAGGACAGAAGGTAGTTGTGTAGAGGTGTATTTCTAACAGAGGATCTGTGACTGGTGGTCTGCAAGGTTCAGTGCTGTTATTTATAACTTGCATAAATTGGGTGAAAATATAGGTGGTCTGATTTGGTAAGTTTGCAAAAGAGTTGCATCAGTCATTCTTGGAAGCTTTTGAGATTTGATAAGGTGAATGGCAGGTGCCTTTTCCCTCAAGTGAGGGATTTCAAGATGAGGGGGTGTATTTTTGAGGTGAGAAGAAAGATTTAAGCAGACATGAGGCTTTTTTTTACATCGTGGTTTGTGTGTGGACTGAACTTTGAGAGGAAGTGGTGGCTGTGGGTACAGTTACAATGTTTAAAAGGTAAGTAAATGAATAGGAAATACTTGGAAGGGTATGGGCCAAGTGCAGGCAGGTGGGACTAAGTTTAGTTTGGGATTATAATCGGCATGGACTGGTTGAACCCAAAGGTTGTTTCTGTGCTGTGTGACTATGACCGTAAAACATGAAAATTGGTAGAGCTTTGGATAGTGAGGGATAGAAAGGTTACAGCAAGATCAGTTGGAAAGTTGAGCAGAGAAGTGGCAGATGAAGTTTAATGTATGAGGTGATGCATTTTGGGAGGTCAAATGGAGGAAGAAAGAATACAGTAAGTGCAGGATTTTTAGGAGCATTAATATACATGAGGATCTTGGGGTGCATTCCATAACACTCTGAAAGTGGCAACACAAGTGAATAAGCTGGTAAAGGAGATGTGTGTCATGTTTGCCTTCTTCGATTGGGGCATTGAGTATAAAGGTTGGCCAGACATGTTACAGCTGTAAAAACCTTCGTTAGGTCTCATTTTGGAGCATTGTGTGCAGTTTTGGTCCTAGTATAGGAAGGATGTAGAGTCTTTGGTGAGGGTGAAAAATAGGTGTATCACAATGTTGTCTGGATTGGAACCTATCAGCTATAAGGGGAAGTTAGGCGAACTTGGATTGGTTTTGCGAGGGCATAGAAGGCTGAGGAGCAATTTGATAGGACTATTTAAAATTGAGAGGTGTGCATATGGTAGAAATTTCAAATAGTGGGAGCATAGATTTTAGGCAAGGGGGGGAAGTGTTTGAGAGATGTTCAAAGCACATTTTTTTTAACACAATGGCAGGTGCCTGGAACATGCTGCCAGGGAATGTGGTAGAAGTAGATGTATTAGCAATGTTTGAGGCATTCAGACCCACACATGAACAGGCAGTGAATAGAAGAATATGACCAAGTGCAGGGAAATGGAATTAGTCTAGAATGGTATCATGATCAGCGGAAACATGGTGGGCTTGTTCCTGTGCTGTACTGTTCTATATTCTGTTTGTCCATTTTTTGGTTCTCCGTTCTGATTAAGCAAGTTTTTTGTTCTTTGATCCCAGTTTTGGTATATTTGAATTTTGTGCATGGGTTTTGGTATTTGAACAGTTAAGTTTTGGTTTGGGTCTGTGAATATGTTTTTAGGCTTAGAGTAAATTATATTGCATTTCATACCACATGCTAATGTGCCTCAATATTTTTAACCATTTTTAAATTATCATGATGAATATAAGAGGATGGATATGAACCAATTTAAGCTTGTCAGGCATGCAATGTAGGTTTTGTGTATATTGATAGCTACATATATAGCAACAGCCATCCTCTGGTCTCGACATGGCCCTCGGGAATGAGCCAATGTTAATTCTGTGTGGCTTAAATTGAAACAAAACTTAGTAGTTAATTGTCTGTCACCATTTAACTGGGGTGCATTCTCAGTAATACTTCTACCGATCTAGTCCTATATTTGCCAACCAATCGGTGGTTTCTAAATGTACGATATAAAATGCTGTTTCCCTTACATTGGTATTCTTGCAGATATCCTGATGAGTGTAAGATGAAGAACTTCAAACAAGTGTTTTTTTCAGCAGTACTCTGGTTCTGCATTACCGAGTGTCTTTTGTTGATAGTTCTAAACTTTCAATTTACCAGTATATTATCAGTTAATACACTGGTGAAAAGAACCAAAGGAAAAGGAGGAAGAGAAGCTCAGTGGTCATTTAAGTCTGATTCACATTTCAGTATGATCATTGCCTGATCCTCCATCTCACTACTACTTTCTTACCCATATTTCCTATGTTTCATGTGACCCTAACCGAGCATTTTTCTATCTGAACCTTGAATATGGTCAGTGCACAACCCTCATGAGTAGACAATCAAAGGTTCACAATTCTGTCAATTTCAGCTAAATAGCTCTTGATTTGTTTCAATTTTTTTTCTTCAGCTCTTTGCATCTGCTACTTTCGAAGTGGTCGAGGAGAGCCAGGTAGGACAACTTTCTTTGCTAAAAGAAAAAAATTAGTAGTGAAATATTGATAGCAGGTCTATACTTAGAATGTGCCTCTATTGGGGTTACAGGCTCCAAGAACAAGAGCAGTGAAAAATGTTCGCAGGCACGCTTGTTCGTCAATTCTCAAGATGTGCAGAGATCACCCAGAACTGATCATGGTAAGTGCCGAAAGGTCTTACTGTTCTCTTGAAGAGGTGGAATTTGCTTTTTTTTGTTATATTTGGAAATATTTTCTTAAAACGGTATGTAGTCAATGTTATATTGCAATTGCAGTCCAAGTTGACCAGACTAAAACATTTAATACTTGGAGTAAGTGTTTTAGTTGGTTGCTTTCTTTTTCCTCTTTTTTCAAACCGTTTTACTCTTTTGGGGCATCTATCATGGCCCTGGGCTGCTTCCCATATTTTCTGCAAATGACTTTCCTTTGTGAACCTAAACTTTTGTGTGGCCGTGTGATTTTGTCTTTTTATAAGTTTATAAATTAATATTTATCTTCAGCTATCTATTCTGGATATAAGCTATTTTCTTGGTTCAGGAAATTTCTGAATTTTGCTGAATTTGTTAATATAATCTGGAATGGCAGTTGTGCCAGCAGTTCACTTTTGCACTTCAGCTGGGGACAATGTGGCTCAGTGGTTAGCGCTGCTTACCTCCATGTCAGGAGCCCAAGTTTGATTCCAGCCTCTGTGTACTGTCTGTGTGTGGTTTGCACATTTGCCCCACATCTGCATGGATTTCCTCCCTCAGTCCAAATATCTGCAGGTCAGATGCATTGACTTGCTACATTGCCCATCGTGTCTGGGGGAGTGCAGGATTACAGGGATTGGGTATGGTGATGGGGGGTGCTGCTGTTGGGATGCTCTTCAGAGAGTCAGTGTGGACTTGAAGGGCAGAATGGCTTCTTTGCACAGTGTAGGGATTCTACGAAATAGTTCAGATTGTTTTTAAAGCTGCCTGGTAGTCTTTGCTGAAAAGGATATTTGTGGATATCTGGCATGGACTAAGATTTGATTAGCAGACCGGAAACAAAGTAGAATTAAATAGGTCTTTTTCAGTGTGGAAAGTGGTGACAAGTACGGTACTTTAGGAATAAGACTATGGGTCACAGCTATTTGCAATATATATCAACAATTCAGATTTGGGAATCAAATACAATGTTATAAATTTGCTTACAACACAAAACTGGATGGCATGATGACTGGTGAAGACGGTGCAAAGAGTCTTCAATGTAGTTTAGACAAATTGAGTGCATGATCAAATGCACGGTGGATGTAGTACAATGTGGGTAAGTGTGACATTGTCCACTTCAGCAAGTATTACTTAAATATTAGGAAGTATTGATATATAAAGGAATGTCAGTGTTCTTCTACACTTGACATTGAAAGCAAGCGTACAAGTGCAGCTGTTATTAAGGCAAATGAAACATTGGCCTTCTTTTCAAGAGGCTTTGAGGGCAGGAGAAACTTTGAGCAGGTCTCTATGGCCTTGGTGAGAGCAGACCTGGAGTGTTGTGTACAGTTTTGGTCTCCTTACTCAAGGAAACATATGCTTGCTATAAAGTGAATGTAATGAAGGTTCACCAGTCGTCTTCCTGGGCTAATCGGTTTGGTATACAAGGAGAGTTTGAGTTGATTGGATCTGTATTCACTAACTTTAAAAGAATTGGAAGGTGATTCACTTGAAATATATAAACTCTTAATGGGATCGACTGGATGCAGAAATGATGCTTCTCTTACATGGGTGGATGTTCCCATACAAAGGTTCACTATATCAGGATATGGGATCGGCCATTTTGGACTGAGATGAGAAGAAATTTCTTTACTCTTAAGGTGGTGAACCAGTGGAATTCTCTACCACATGAGACCGTGGGGGCAAAATGACAATGCTTTTAAAAAAGTAATAGATTGCGAGTGGCTAAAGATGTACAGTGGTATGAGCAGAGAGTGGAGGTATAACATTGAGAGATGATAAACAATGAACATGTTGATTGCAAATATGCTCAATGGGCTGAATGGTCTACTCTCATTTTCTGTATTTCTGTGCTGTTTCTTTTTGGCAAAATCACCTGTGCTTCTAGTATATAATCTGTAAGTAGAGATTTTACTTTTGTTCTCGATGGAAATAAAATTCATTAGCTTAGTCTTCTGAGTTAGGAGCATACATGGATGGAACAAAGGAGCTTGTGTGACATCAGGGTTGCAATTCTGTGCAGATGGCTCATGGTGCCATAGTTGTATTGAGAATATGCAATTGGTTATAAACCACAAGGGTCAAAACGTATGGTGCTGAAAAAGCACAGCAGAAGAATTGACATTTCAGGCATAAGTCCTTCATCAGGAATATTCCTGATGAAGGGCTTATGCCCGAAACGTTGATTCTCCTGCTGCTCAGATGCTGCCTGACCTGTGCTTTTCCAGTGCCACCCTTTTCCAGCATCTGCACTCCTCATTTTTTCCTAGAAACGAAAAGGGGTTGGTAGGGAAGGTGAATTAGCTGTGTGTTCAAGTTCTCCTATCACATGTACTAATCAGCTTTGTCTTGATGAAGTACACTTAACAAATTTGGTCTCGCTTATCAGGAGGATGGCTGAAGTGATTGCTTAGTTGTGGTGCTGTTCTCATTTTCTTGACAGGATTTATCCTTCTAAAAGAGACCACAAATGTTTGATTTAAATGGTTGTTCTCTTTTTAGCCGGTGTTTGAAATGTTCTATGCCCATGTCAAGCGTCTGCAGCAAGACGAACGGCAGCTTACACAGTTGGAGAAGTGTGCTTTAATGGAATCCCTGGTTCTCCTGAGCAACCAGTTCAAGGATTATGAGCGACAGAAAGCCTTCCTAGAGGAACTCATGGCTCCTGTTACTAACCTTTGGTTGTCTGAGGAGATGCAAAGGTATGTTATCAACAGGTATATTTGGTGTGCAGAAGTGCATGTTTATAACTGCTGCATATTGAAGTGTATTAACATGCCTTTGTATAACTAATTACAAAAGTTATACCATTCTGAATTGAGATGTCAAGCAAACTAAAGCTGACTTGAAATGTCAACAAATGACTTTTAAGTAAAATCTACGTAAGTTTGGTGCTAAATGATTTGATTAAATTTTGAGACATGGCTGAATGGCCAACTCCGCACTAGTCTTTGAAAAATGTAAGAAGACTTATTATTGTGGATATATGGCTGAAAAACAGGCCATTTCACCCAACCAGTCCATGCTAGTCTCTACTCAAATCTTCTGTCTATTTTCAAATAAATCCTGTTTAGCTTCCCCATAAATACATCTGTTTACTTCCAGACAGCTACCACTTGTGATAAGAAGTCCTATATTCTCACCACACTGTGTGTAAAGAGCTTCTTTTTTCTGAATTGCTTACTGAACTTTTAATAATCTATGAAAGATCTCAAGTCATTATCTTATCCATTTGGAAACATTTGCCCTATCATCATTCCAACACGATTGGTTGACTTGTCTGAATAGGGATGTTGTATTTCAGTTTTTCTGTCAATTGGACTTCAGTGAACAAATTTTGGAAAGAAAAGGTTCGGCCAAACAGTGAATGTGACCTTCAGCGGAAAAGAAATTCCAAAGTAAAGGTCTAATTTAAATGAGAGGCTCATGAATAAAAATGATCATTTAAAGGTGCTGAGCAAAAAAACCCTGCAATTAAGAATCTACTGGAGACCGTGAAATTCTGGTCGATTGTTCATTACTTTTCGTCATTTATATCCACATGAGCCTCAATTATCCGAAGGACTCAGGCGGGGAATATTTTGGTCGGTTAATTGAATGCCGGATAATGAAATGCTGGATGACATAGTTTAGCCAAGCATCGGGACCTTGCGATCTTGCCTGGATGATCCTATATTTGGTTAATTGAATGCTGGACAATTGATTTCTCTAAATAATTTGCAGATGACACAAAATTGGAGGTGTAGTGGACAGTGAAGAAGTTTACTTCACAGTACAATTGGATCTTGATCAGATGGGCCAATGAGCTGAGGAGTGGCAGATGCAATTTAATTTGGATAAATGTAAGGTGCTACATTTTGGAAAAGCAAATCAGAGCAGGACTTATACACCTAAATGGTAAGGTCCTGGGAAGTATTGCTGAACAAAATGACCTTGGTTCATACTTCCTTGAAAGTGGAGTCGCAGGTAGATAGGATAGTGAAAAAGGCGTTTGGTATGCTGTATTGGTCAGAGAATTGAGTATGGGAGTTGGGAGGTCATGTTGCGTCTGTACAGGACATTGGTTGGGTCACTTTTAGAATATTGCATGCAATTTTGGCCTTCCTATTGGAAGAATGTTGTTAAACTTGAAAGAGTTCAGAAAAGATTTAAAAGGATGTTGCCAGGAATGGAGGATTTGAGCTATAGGGAGAGGCAGAATAGGCTGGGGCTGTTTTCCCTGGAGCATCAGAGACTGAGGGGTGCACTTCTAGAGGTTTATAAAATCGTAAGGGCCATGGCTGGGATAAATAAACAAGATCTTTTCCCTGGGGTGGGGGAGTCCAGAACTAGAAGACATAAATTAGGTGGGGTGAGAGGAGCCAGATATGAAAAGGACCTAAGGGGCAACTTTTTCAAGCAGAGGGTGGTGCGTGTATAGAATGAGCTGTCAGAGCAAGTGGTGGAGGCTGGTACAATTATAGCATTTAAAAGCTATCTGGATGGACATATGAATGGAAGGGTTTAGAGGACAATGCCAACTGCTGGCAAATGGGACTAGATTGGGTTAGGATATCTGGTCCGCATGGACGAGTTGGAGCGAAGGGCCTATTTCCATGCTGTACACCTCTATGACTCTGTTGGGGAAAAACCCATTTGATTCACTCATGGTGCTTCAGGGAAGGCAATCAGCCATCTTTACCTGGTTTGGCTGATGTGTGACTCCAGATACACAGCGATGTGGTCACTCGTAACAGTTAGCAGCAGGCAATAAATACTGGCCTAATTTGATATGTCCATATCCCATGAATGAATATTTTAAAATGCTGGATCTCGGCACAAGAAAATAATCTGTGGTGCTTTATCTTTCAAAGCTTTCTGCTGTCACAAGCATTGTCATTCTATCAACAGCAGACATTTCATAATGAAATCAATGTGGCCATGTTTATCTGCCAACTTAAATGAAGTTAAAATGGCATTTTTTTGAGCGCATGCTTTGAATTGCAGATTACTGTTCTGATGCCAAGTGACCAATTGGTGCCCTGTAATGCTAATTATTCAGAACAGGAAAATGTTGTGTTGTACTTAAATGCATTTGGTTTGGTGTTCCACTGCAGTTTTAAATAATTACTTCATTGTAGCAACACCTGCATGAGGAGGTGAGAGCCTTATCTTGCTGTGGATTCTGAGCTTTTGCTCCACACCTGCGATCATCTCCGAACCTTTTCTTCTGCATCCATAACACAAATTCTGCCAGAGCAGAATCTCTGCCAATATCCTAGGCATGTTGACCTTAGGCTGCATTAAAATACTCATGTTTTCACGGCTTGTTACTCTTTCAATTGGAGGCTATTTCAATGTGTATTTGCTAGTTAGTATATAAGGAGAAAACATGGGAGTGATGTGATCTCTGATTGGAGGAGCATCTCCTTTCAGCGTGTTCCCCTTTTATGCCTTGCATTTGAACCCTTGATAGATACATTGTGGCCCATTGGCTGTCTTTTGAATCAGTGCAAAGAGCTCCAGGTCATCTTTATCATTCAGAAAAAAAAACACCTTATCAATCATTTCCTGATACATATTCATGCATTTCACTCTTGTAAATCTTATTTATGTCCTCTCCAGTGGCTCTATGTACTCTTCGTAATATTGCAGCTTATTGCTAGACTTGAAATAGTGGTTTCCATTGAATCCCTACAATTTGGAAGCTGGCCATTTGGTTCATCAAGTCCACACTGGTCCTCTGAAGATCATGCCATTTAGACCCTTGCCCTATCCCTGTAACTCCACATTTCACATGGTTAATCTACTTAGCCTACACATCCCTGGACACTAGGGCAATTTAATATGGCCAGTCCACCAAGCCTGCACATCTTTCCTCCCTGTGGGAGGAAACCGGAGCACCTGGAGGAAACCCCCACAGAGGGAACAGTGCTAACCAATGTAGCCCTGTGGTCTAACAGGATTCATTACAAGTTTTGCATACTTTCCCTCCTTTTCACTTCTGTGATTCCACATGTAAAGTTTAGTGCTTAGTTTAATTTTTATATCGCCTTGCAAATCTATAATGCATACTTTGGTGATGTATCGATATGAGCTGAAAATGTGTTGCTGGAAAAGCGCAGCAGGTCAGGCAGCATCCAAGGAGAAGGAGAATTGACGTTTCGGGCATGAGCCCTTCTTCAGGAATGAGGATTTCCTCATTCCTGAAGAAGGGCTCATGCCCGAAACGTCGATTCTCCTTCTCCTTGGATGTGCCTGACCTCCTGCGCTTTTCCAGCAACACATTTCAGCTCTGATCTCCAGCATCTGCAGTCCTCACTTTCTCCCTGATGTATCGATATATCTGTCATCCAAGATTCCTTTGATCCTGTACTTTACCTAAACTTGCACTTTGCAACCAATAGTCTCCCTACCAGAATTTACTACCTCATTTCTGTGTTGAGTTTTATTTGCCATTCTTCAAGTTCATTAATGTTCTCTAGTAATTTCTGGCAATTGTTTTCAGCATTTGCAAATTTAGAAATTTTGTTTTTGACTCAAGTCCACGTTGTTCGTGCATATTATGAACTGTAGTGGTTCCAGCATTGATCCTTGTGGAACACGACTTCTCACCTTTTTTGCCACTCTTGAGTTAATAACCTTTTTACCCCTCTCTCCTTTCTGTTTGAAGCCAGCCAGCAATGTATTCAGCTGTCTTACCTGACTGATTCCTCATTCTCTGAATTTATTTATCACTGTCCTGTGAAACATTTTATCCGAGCCATCAAAAGGCCTTCAATCAATAATGTCAACCATGTTGCCAATGCCTATCCTCTGCTTTTTTAAAAAAAGCCATCTGGTTAGCAAAGCAAGGTTTTCCATTTTAAATCCTCGCTGACTAGTTCATTATATTTTTGCTTCTCTGTGTTCTTTCAATGGGGATTCAATTAATCTTTCTGAAGACTTAAGTGATACTAACTGGTCTGTAATAGTAAGGGAAATGATCAGCTCCCCCACCCATCTCCACCCTGCTTGCACAAATATATGAATTACACTATCTGTAACTAAATGATTTTTTTGCTGAATTTTTGCTTTTACAAACCTGTTGATCTTAGGAGCAAGCAAAGAGTTGTAAAGAAAATGAATTTTAATTGTTTTACTTCAATTTTCAATGAATGATAATGCATAAAGGGAAGGAAGTGTTAAGTTGGTCAAAATATCTGGAGTTTTGAATGAATGAAATAGACACTCAGGAAATTAGATTTGATTTTCTTAAAGCTAGAAAATAGTGATTCTCCTGATAGTTGCTGGCACCTCCTTTTTACCTTGCATCTGTCTAGAACTACAAAAGATGTGAAATGTACTGCTTGCATGGAACAGTAGGGCCTAAGTCTTGAATAGATCTGAGTCATACAGAAAGTATTGCTGAGGGAGACATATTGGTACTGGAGATAATTTTGAGTCTTATTAGTGGTATTTCGATTGAAAGCATACAACTTTGCACTTACGTAGTATTGGCATTTTAAGAGTATGGGTCATTTGATGAACAGTATAAATTTTGAAGCTGGCCATTTCCTTTCGTGCAGTGTACTTAATGTTTATTTTGTTTTTCAGAGTGCTTTCAGATCCAGCCATGTTTCTTTCATACATTGGTGCAGATGTCACTCCAGATGATCCTATTAGAGAAGACCCAGCAGGCATCAACAGATCTCGGGTGTGTATATTTGTATGGCTAAACTATGCCTAAGGAACCACACATCTCCCTGGCGGTGTACTATTCTAGGAGAATGTCTAATTTACTGCTATCATGCTGATGCTTTTTAAATTCAGTCATACTGGAAAATTGTTTGTTTTATGATACCACTAACACCTGTCCTGCTACGTTTTATGAATGTTCAGATAATTTATCAAAAATGATCTTGTATCCAATCTTAATTTTAGAATCTGTGTAATACAGGAATCCTCTTAAGGGATGATCATGGAACATATCAAGGCCTGCTGTTCACGATCTATGATGAAGACTTCTTCCAGTAGTTCTGAACAAAATATTACAATATTGAAGTACCGTGAAGTGTTTGTTTTAAAAACGAAGGTCGGGGAGAGATTAAAGAAACTGTGTGAAATATATTTTTGAATTACAAGAAAGCTTATGTCAAACTGATCACAGTATGGTAAAGTTGGACAAGGAATTGGGGTTGTACAATGCAGTTGCTTAATCTTGAAATACTGGTGGCAATGAAGAACATTGTTTTGTAATTGGAAATAAGCTTCATTTGTCAGAGTGGCATTCTGTTATGGTGGATGGAATCTGTTACGTTGGATTGTTGTGGAATAATTGGTATCGTTTTGGTATTTCAAAAATGAGGACCTTGAAGCATGATTTATGTTGTGGCGCTTATTTCAGATTTCAATGGCAGGAGATACTGCAGGTGTGCCTTCTGGGAGGGGAATGTTGATAAGAAAAAGATCTCTGTTTACAAAACATACTTGCATAGCTTAAGATTAATACTGGGTCAAAACATACAGGCCATGTACAGTAGCAAATAGGAAATGTTTCATTTTATTCTTGTCGTCTTATAGTGCCAATTCTATTTGTAGTAAAAGCAGTAGATTTGGACTGCATCTGGACTTGATAATATTTGATTCTGAAATCAAAAGATACTTGTGTATGTTTGGCACGGAGTACTGAAAACCTGCATAACACCTGTGTAATATCACGTTTTGAAATTCTTAGCACTTTCATGCACATTGCCAGCCTTTCCCGCCCCCACAAAAAAGTCCTGAACAAATCCCACTGTTCCTAACTGCTGCAGTCAGGAATCTGTTGCCACAGTTGCCTGGAGGTAGTGATCCCCAGGTACTACTGGTAAAGATCAGTGACATTTTGCGAGAGCTTTCATCTCTGCTTTTTACCTTATTTTGACAGATCAGCTTGTGTGTTTACACCATACTTGGAGTTGTGAAGCGGGCTCGCTGGCCTACTGACCTGGAGGAGGCAAAGGCCGGAGGGTTCGTGGTTGGATTCACACCCAGCGGGTCTCCGATCTACCGCAACGCCTGCACTGAGCATGTCATCAAACTTCTTGACAACCTGCTCGCCCTGATAAGGTGAATCAAGTTGGACAAGAGTAGCAGCACGTAAACCAAAGCCATTATACCAACACTGGATCTAGGCCAGGAAAACATGGTCTTGAGCCAGTGAAAAGTAAATGTCAAGACAAGTACACTATCAGCAAGTCTGTATAGTGCTCTTTAAAAAGTCTTTCATTTTGAGCTTGGATATTGTTGCTTTCAGCCTTTGTAGTGCATCAAGGTTGAGGAAAATGAGTAATAATTTAGACGGTGTGATTTATTTTGCATTGCCTAAATCACCATATAGCTCATAAACTTAGAAAGTGTTCCTCTTCAAGTTATTCATCTTGCCTAACTTTGAATTTTTCTGCAAAGCCTTTTTTAAAACATGTTTGAAGACGATTCAGGTAGGTTGCAAGGTGAGTAGAAATGCTTATGTTCATGTGAAATGGAGCCCGCAATAATTAGTGCATTCCAAATTTTTGAGGAATAATTGTTCTGTGCATTTCTACTTGATTTTAAAAATTGGCCATTTTTGACCACAGAACTTATCTCCTGCAATTTACCCAAGTGATGTAGTCACTTCCACTGATGGAATTTGGAAACAAAAACCATTTAAAATCACTTTCAGTTGATGCATTTTGCACGATGCATTGAGCATCTTCACTGGCCTCATTTAAATGTTTTCATTGAGCAGATAACCTTGGTAACATATTTTGAATATTCCGACTGCTCGAATTTAGGTTTAGACTTCTCTTTTTCCAGAACGTGTCACATTCTTTACTCTTTGAAAATAAATTCTGATTATCCATTTTAAGTCCATAAAACCTGCTCCATTTTTAATAGAATATAGCTAAATCTTCAATTCAATTTTGTTTAGTTCAATTCTGATAAATGCATTTAACTTTCATCTTTTTCCACAGATGTCCAATTTAGCGTACTGTATTTACTAAATGACTGGAAATGCAAGACTCCCCTGGCTTTATGTTTAAAACTTGAAGAAAATGCTTATTAAATCGACAACCTCGGCTGGCTTTTAATAAGTTTTGTAGATTGCAGACACTAGCTTTTCATGTAAATTTAGCAACATTTCATCCACACACGTTATGATTTGAAGTCTTCAACTCTGCATATATGGGACAGCAGCAACCCAGAAATGATGGGGAGTGAGGTCCTGCTGTTTCCATTATGCGTATCCCTACATTCACCAGGACCAGCCATTGGATAGCTGGACTGTCTTTCTGGGTCGGGTGTTTAGCATTTTAAATATTCAAATTGAGCTCCTAAGGAGTATGTAGATCCTGAATGTCATTTTGGCTATCCAGCCAAAGATGAGTGCAGCAGGTAAGTTTTTAAATCGTTTCTGTGAAAACTGGGAGTAGCAGAAGTGTTTCTCAGCCTCCTAAATAAAATTAGACTTGGGCTGTTGTTGTACAAAAGCCTAGTCGTCTTCATGGGACTCTGCTTCCTGTCCAGACTGTCTGGACAGGAAGTTGGCCACCAAAAATCAAATTGTAAATTTTTCAACTTTAATAAAGCTGATTACTGTTTTGCAGAGATCGATTGCCTCCTGCCACTAGATGTCACCAGTTACTAATGTCTACAGTATGTTGGAGATTATCAAGTCTTTCTTATACAAAAATCCATTTGGAATCTTGATTTTAAGTAATGGAAACATTTTTATTTCCAGTGTAAAATTTGAAATGGCTCTTCAATTATTCATGTACTTTTTGCATTGCACTGTCAACATTGTTCCTTAAGTATATATCCAATTCCCTTTTGAAAGTAAGCATTGAATTTGCTGCCACTGCTTTTTCGGGCAATGCGCTTTGGTTCTTCATCATCATACTACATTTACAAAAAAATTCTTATTCCCTAATTTTTTTTTGCCAATTATCTTAAGGTACAGACTTTCACTTAATGATTCTTTTACCAGTTTAATAGATTCTGATTTCCTGCACAAAAATCTCTTCATAGCTTTGAACACCTTCATTAAATGTCACTGCTCCAAAGAGAACAAACTCCACTTCCTTTCTCTCCTAAATACATCACTGCTCAGTTTGCATCTGTGTGTTACAGGCAGAGAGAGAACCCCTGGGTTGTTTCTTGTGCATCACTTCACACCCCTGCATTGAATTTCCCTTGTTGTTTTCACTAGTTTATCTTACTATACTCTGTTAATATCTTTTGTGCTGTTTACTACATTTCTAAATTTTGAACTTGTGCATTCTCGTCCTAAGTTTAGATCAGTAATATATATCAAATATAGCAGTGTTTTACTGTACTTGCCTCCAATTAAACAAAAGCCATTGATCACTACATTCACCTTTCTGTCTTTTATCTATTTACTCTCCATTCTGTTATTGCCCCTGCAATCCAATGGTCTGCAGTTTTCCTAAGTAGATTACTTGATGACTGGTTTATCATGTGATTGGAAATCTAGACATGCATTAAGTTCAGTACTTTCCTGTGCTGTTAATTCATTGAACATAATCAGATTTGCCAGGCACAATTTGTTTCCTCTGTTTCAGGTGTAATTTGTTAACTTAGATTTTTCCACGTGAATTTTTTTTTATCTCTCGGAATATGGTCTTTAGAAGTTTTCTTGCACTGAAATTAGACTAATTGATCTTGTGATGAAAGCCAGGCAGTTGAAAAAAAGAGCTTTGTTTTATTTTCATGTCACTTTTTATTTTGGACTAATTTGTTGATTCCTTGATTTAGTCTTCAGAGCCTGTATGCACAGACACAGAAAAGAAATGTTTGTGATCCTGTTTCACCATAATTTGAGGCAGAATGGTGGCTAACCTTTAATGTTTCCTCATCTAGCACTGGCACAAGTGCCTCTCTTGAGAAACATATGTTAGCAGTTATGAGGCAACCATTACTATTTTGTGACCTACCCAAGGATTACTGAAGCAAATTGCAGCTGATCTTGCATGCCAAAACAGCCAAAATATGGCTGGTCTGCTTGTTTATTGTCAGAACAGTGTTTTCTTCCACCTCAAAATACAAGTTGAAGTCTGAAGCATTTCCAAATCATCTATTATTTGAATTAAATGATATCAGCTGCATATTGGATTAAATATGAGATGGGGGAATTTGAATGCAGAAATGTTAAAGCTAACAGACATATATTTTATGGTTTAATATCTGGAGAAATTGTAATTTTGAATATAACATAAATCTGAGAAGGAATGCCAGATGGCTTGAAGGTCAAAGGTCTTCAGCAAAATGGAAAATGTTGAACAGCCAGCGCCTTTCTGTGTTTTTATATTTGCAGAATTGGTCCCTCCTTTCGCGGCTTCCTCGTTGTCTACATTGTTTTCCAATGTTGCCTTAGTCCCAGCATTTTCTCCATTATCCATACTGAATGATCTTTACCACACTGTAGCTAAGCAGTGCCATATTGATTTGTAAATTATTCATGTCTGATCAGACAGTTTACCTCAGCAGAGGTTGTGGTGGAAATTTAGCTTTGCTGTATGGAAATTGTGTGTAATTTATAAAACATATTTCTCTGCTGGAGATTCCAAACAAGTGTTTTTAATAGAATACACTGTGTTATGGAAATTAGTAAATATTAAAAGCAAGAATTTAATCCATTAAAGTGATTTGCTAAATTACCTTTTTGGAACAACTATTTCCCCTAAGTCTGTCCTTGGTAAATTAGGTTTGGGCATTTTGAACTATGTACTTCTGTTGTTTGTAACTTGACTTGCTTGTAACAGCTGATAGCTAATTTGTTGATATTATGAAGGAATCTGATGGGCTGAAATTATAGGCATGCCCCCACTTTTGTGGGGAATGAAAACTAGGAACAACACAAGATTCTCAATACTGAGATACAAGCTATTAGACTAGACAGGGTTGAGGTTCATAAGGAGATGTTAGTAGTTCTGGAAAGTGTGAAAGTAGATAAGACCCCTGGGCCAGATAGAATTTATGCTAGGATTCTCTGGGAAGCTAGGGAGGAGATAGCAGAGTCTTTGGCTTTGATCTTTGTTATCAATGTCTACAGGAATAGTGCCAGAAGACTGGAGGATAGCAAATGTTATCCCCTTGTTAAAGAAGGGGAGTAGAGACAACCCTGGTAATTATAGACCAATCAGCTTGCCTTCAGTTGTGGGTAAAATGTTGGAAAGGATTATAAGAGAGAGAATTTATAACCATCTAGAAAGGGAAAATTTGATTAGGGATAGTCAACATCTGCCCTTTGAGAAGGTGACCAAATAGATGGATGAGGGTAAAGGAGTTGATGTGGTGTATATGGATTTCTGTAAAGCAGTTGATAAGATTCCCCATGATTGGCTATTGCAGAAAATATGGTGGCATGGGATAGAGGGTGATTCAGTGGTTTGGATCAGAAATTGGCCTGCTGAGAGAAGACAGGGTGGTGTTTGATGGGAAATGTTCATCCTGAAGTTCAGTTCCTAATGGTATACCGTAAGCATCTATTCTGGGGCCACCACTGTTTGTCATTTTTATAATTGACCTGGATGAGGGCGTATAAGGATTGGTTAGTAAACTTGGAGATGACACTAAAGTCAATGGATATGTGGATAGTGTGGAAGGAAGTTGCAGGTACCCTTGGGACATAGATAAGCTGCAGAGCTGGGCTGAGAGGTGGCAAATGGAGTTAATGTGGAAAAGTGTGAGGTGATTCACTTTGGAAGGAGTAACAAGTACAGAGTACTGGGCAAATGGTAACATTCTTGGTCGTGTGGATGAGCAGAGAGATCAGTGTCCATGTGCTATATCCCTGAAAATTGCCACCCTGGTTGATAGGGTTGTTAAGAAGGTGTACAGTGTGTTAGCTTTTATGGGTAGAGGAATTGAGTTTCGGAGACATGAGGCTATGTTGCAGCTGTAAAAATTCTGGTGTGGCCGCACTTGGAGTATTGCGTATAGTTCTGGTCGCCGCATTATAAGAAGGAAGTGGAAGCATTGGAAAGGGTAGAGACGAGGTTTATCAGGATGTTGCTTGGTATGAAGGGAAGGTCTTGTGAGGAAAGGCTGAGGGACTTGAGACTGTTTTCGTTTGAGAGAAGAAGGTTAAGAGGTGACTTAATAGAGACAAGATGATTAGAGGATTAGATAGGGTGACAGTGAGAGCCTTTTTCCTTGGAAGTTGATGTCTAGCTCAAGGGAACATTAGATTTAAACTGAGGGGTGATAGCTATAGGACAGGTGTCAGAGGTAGATTCTTTACTTGGAGTAATCAGGGCATGGATTGCCCTGCCTGCAGCACAAGTAGACTTTCTCCAACTTGGTCATTGGATAGGCATATGGATGATAATGGAGTAGTGTAGGTTAGTAGAGCTTTCAGATTGGTTTCATAGGTTGGTGCAACATCGAGGGCCAAAGAGCCTGTACTATGCTGTATTGATGTATTCTATTCTATAACACTAAATATACCAAGGCAATTTTGAAAAAACCTATTTATCCAAAGTATGGTAAGAATCTAAAAGTCGATATACAAGGTGTAGTTGAGATGAATTGCATAGCTGTTTTTTAAAAGGATGCTAGAAAACACAGAAGGGAGAAAGTAATACGATATTTGTTGTAATGTTATATGAAAAGGATTGGAACAAAGATCTGGTAGATAAATGACAACACAGATCAGTTGGGTCAAATGGTTTGTGCCTTTGCTGAAGGTTCGAAACAAATGTTTTTAATAGAATACTCAATTATGGAATTTAGTAGATATCAAAAGCAAAAATCCAATCCATTAAAGTGATTTTGTTAAATTACTTTTTTAGAACAATGATCTCCCTCGAGTCTGTCCTTGGTAAATTAGGTTCGGCGAATTTAACTTAGCCGAGTTAAGATATTTTTCCAGAAAAGTAACAACTATAAGTAAATCACTCATGTGCATTTTCTTGTACAATTCGTTTGTTTCTTTCTGTATTTTACTATTTTTTGGATGAGATGTTAAATTTCAGCCCTATTTCCTCAAGTGAGAATAAACGATCGCATGGCATTATTTAAAGAAGAATAGTAGGCCCTGTCACCTTAAAAATGATCACATGGCAGTTTATTGCTCTGTGCAAATTGGATGTCATGTTTTCTACAATACAGTAATGACCACACTTCAAAACTACTTCATTGTCTGTAAAGTGCTTTGGTATTCCAGAGGTTATGTACAGCTCTGTAAGTGCAAATTATCTTCCTCCTTCATGTTCATGTATTTAAATATTAGTTTGGCTTTTCATGGCAAAACTCATGGTGTATGATATGTGAATTCTCCCAATTTTTAGTTTTCAGAAGCATGACTTTCATTATTTCAACTTGGGTGTTTTGAATTTGAGAATGTCGTGTGACACTCAGTAGTTCTTTTATTGGCATATTTTAGAATTGGAAAAATAGGTGTGTGTGGAATATCATATACTCAGGGTCATTGTGAAATGCCTGATGTAGTTGTTTGTTTAATTTTTCTGGTATTTTTGGGAAGTCTATTGGCTGCATGCTGAAAATGAATTTGCATAACCATTCTGAAATTGATATGATTTGACATGTTTCTTGAAAATTCTGATTTTGGGTTTTATGGTTAATGTTTAAATGCTAGGAAGTAAATTGAAAGCAAAGAAAGATTTGGTATATTTTTAAGTGTTTCCTTGGGTTGATAGTTTAGCTCACGTCTGAATGGCAGAGGTGGTGTAATACTCTTTGTGCAAGTTAAAATGGCAAATTGTTTTGGTGAGATAGTATTTTATCCATGTATGAGAGACTGTTCGATTGCTGGAAGTGTATCCCAAGTTTGTACTTGCCTTTAAACACTTAAAACTATATTGAAGCACCCTTTGTGTAATTAACATACAACATGAAGTAAGTTAAAATACCTGGAATGTATTGTAATGTACAAATTTGATTTTGAATATGCAGGTAAGTGATGTGGTCCCAGAAGGCTAATAATTTTTGTGGATGATTATTTTGCATCCGACCATCCTTCCTTTTTCTCACATTTTTTTCCCTTTTTTTAATATTCCTTTCATTTGTCAATTCTTATGTATATGTTTAAAACTAATTGCTGTTGTGCTTCTAGAATGTTGTCCAGGAATATGATTACTGTTTTTACTAGTTAGAAAATATTTAAATGAAAGAGAACAAAGAATTATTGAGAGAATTTTCAATGGATAACGTGGAAGTGGAAAAGTTAAATATTTCTTCATCCAAGACCCCTCAACAGGATGCTTAATACTGATCTATTCAAAAAAAATTATCTAAAGTGAACACAGGCCTTGACCTCTCCAGAAATGTTGTCTGTGATTGATGCTTTGTGTACTAAATCACTGAAGCACCCAAGCATGGAAGAATCCAAACAAATTTCTGTTGATGGCAAAGGATGAGTCAGTCTTCAGTAAATTTGGAAACGTTAAAATGGGCAAAAACTATGGGACTGACTATCAAATCAGACAATCATCAATGAGGATGACATTTCTTACGACTGTTCCCTTTTGCCATGCTAATCTTGGGTGACTTATGGCAGTGACTTGACTTTTTCCACCATTCAGTACATCCTCATTCTTGGGATCCTAGTTCAAGGCTCTGAAATCCATAAATTAGAATGTGGGAATAACATAAATAAATGCATGTTCTTTCAGCAAAATTGTGGTGCTTTACCTGATATTCTAGGACATTATAAGAGGACAGTAGCTTCATTTGTTGGGAATATACTTGAGTAACAATCTCCATATGCTGGCAGTAAAAAAATAAATAAATTTGAACACATTCAATTTTGTGACATGGTTTCTTCAACGCAATTGAAGAAACTGTTTAAACTGTTTTTTTTAAAAAAAAATTGGTTTTAGGATTTTGCTTTGTAGGAGAAAGTATTCTTGCAAGTGCACTGTATACAAAAGTGCAATTTGGGTGGAAAAAGTCAGGGCTCGTATTGACTAATTTGTACATGTTCAATGTATTTTATTTTGATTTTCGTAATTTTGTTTTATTTCTTTGCCTTAATTGCAACATTAGTGTCAAATATTTGACACGATCTGTGATTAATCGGATTAATATAATTCCTGATAATAGATAGTGCCATGCAATTAGTGTCTTCAGCAGCCTTGAATTCTGGACCTTTATGTAACTAGTCTTCCGTTAGATTTGCAGACTTATTCCAAAAAAAATGTTTTAATTGGAGGCCTTGAAGGGCTTCTCCCACTTATTATCAATGAATTAGTTTCCCACCCTTTGTCTTCAACAGATGCTTGATGTAGAGGAAAAACTCTGACATCAAAGCGATAAGAGTTCTGGAGATTAATTACTTCAGCGTTCTTCCCTTAAAATTCTACGTACATGTACTTTTTTTAGGTTTTTGATTTTTTTTTTCTTTCGCTGTCTTTATTCCCAGTATTGGAACCACACGTCCCTTTTTGATGGTGTGTAACCCTCAAGGGATTAGGAAAATTAAAGTAAGCTGTAACTTATTAGTACTGTAATGTTTTCTTTTTTATAGGACACATAATAACCTTTGGCTGCCAGAGATGTTGGCCCAGCTCAGCCCACACTTTACAAAAGCCCATGACATGCTGGAGGTGGAAAAGAATGCGATTCTTGGTAAAAAAAAGTTGTTCCGTATTCTTTCAATCTGGAGTGAGCACTAGCCTGTATTTGCCAATTTTATAATATGCTTATTTTACAAGCTTTGGCTATTGTCTGTTTTGCTCCTATTAGTGCTTCCACTAATTGTTTGTTCTGGTGTAAAATTAGTTTAAGCATCCACCACTTAGTCCTTGTAGGTCTCCCCATTTAAACTGAAGCAATTCAGCTTTATTTGACACTTTTATAAATTTTTTTCTTGGTATCAGTTGCTAATTTGCACATCAAGTAGCCTCAAGACTTGTGTTGTCTAAATACTCCTTTTTGTTATTTCATGTTTTAGTAAAAGCAAAACTGAAATCTATCTTAATAACTTTTAAGCAACATGTCTGTTAGTACTTACAACTTGAAATCTCCAGACTGAGTGGTTTTGGCCAACAATTATTATTATATTAATGTAAAACAAGTTTTTTAAAATTCATTCGTGAATTATGGGCCATCATTTATTGCCCATCCCTAAATGCCCAGAGGGCGTTAAGAGTCTAACATATTGCTGTGGATCTGGAGTCACTTGTAGACTAGAGCAGGTAAGGATGGCTGATAATCTGACATTGGTAAGCCAGATGGCTTGTTATGATGATCAACAATGGCTACATTATCATGATTAGACTTTGTTAATTCCATATTTTTTAATTGAATTCAAATTCCATCCTCTGCCATGGTAGGATTTAAACTCATGTCCTCAGAACATAAGCTTGGGGTTTTGCATTATTAGTGTAGTGACATTGCCATTATGCTACCGCTGTCTTCTCCTTTTTTTTTAAATAGCAACTATGTTTATTTTTCACATAAATTACTTGTGGGACTAGCTTGAGTGTGTGGTGCTGGAAAAGCACAGCAGGTCAGGTAGCATCCGAGGAGCAGGAGAATCGACATTTCAGGCTGAAGCCCTTTGTCAGGAATGAGGCTTGTGGACCAGGGGAGCTGAGAGACAAATGGGAGGGGGTTGACGCTGGAGGTGAAGGTAGCTGGGAGTGCAAGGGGAGGGGGGCGGGGAGGAGGAAGGTGATAGGACAGAGAGGAGGATGGAGTGAAGAGATGGGAAAAATTTTGGAAAGGTCAAGAGGGCAGTGTCGTGTTGGAGGCTTGGGACTGGGTTTAGGTCGGGGGGGGGGAGAAATGGGGAAACTGGTGAAATCCACATTATTCCCGTGTGGTTGCAGGGTCCTGAGGCAGAAGATGAGACATTCTTCCTCCAGGTGTCGGGTGGTTAGAGTTGAACTGTTTAGAGGGGTGGTGGAATTGGTTGGTGCGGGAGTCCCAGAGATGTTCTCTGAAACAATCCGCAAGTTGGCGTCCTGTCTCCCTGTGGTGCCCTGGCGCCCACACTTTCTTTTCTCTGCCCACCTCCCCACTTCCATCCAAGGCCCCAAAGGACCCTTCTACATCTGACAGAAATTTACCTGTACCTCTACATTGGGGAGATAGGACGCCAACTTGCGGATTGTTTCAGAGAAAATCTCTGCGACACTTGCACCAACCAACCCCACTGCCCTGTGGCTGAACACTTCAACTCCCCCTCCCACTCCACCAAAGATATGTGCAGGTCCTGGGCCCTCTCCATTGCCAAACCCTAACCACCCGACACCTGGAGGAAGAACACCTCATTTTTTGCCATGGAACCCTGCAACCACATGGCGTTAATGTGGATTTCACTAGTTTCCCCCTTTCCCCTCCCCGCATCTTATCCCAGTCCCATGCCTCCAATTCGGCACCACCCTCTTGACCTTTCCACCATCTTTCCTATCTATCCACTTCACCCTCTTCTCTGACCTATCACCTTCTCCCCCACTTTCATTGAGCTATTGCATTCTTAGCTACCTTCTCCTCCTCCTCCTCCATCACTCCCCCATTTATCTCTCAATTCCCCTGGCCCATAAGCCTTGTTTCTGACGAAGGGCTTATACCTAAAACGTTGATTCTCCTGCTCCTCGGATGCTGCCTGACCTGCTGTGCTTTTCTGACTCCTGACTCTGATCTCCAGCATCTGTAATACTCACTTTCTCTTTGTGGGAATAGTTCCCTTCTTCCAGACCCCTAACACCATCTCAAAATCATTGATTAATATTTATGAAGAATATAAAACTGTAAAGAATAAAGTTTGATTTACTGCTATTCTCTTCATTGTATTGCCAGTTATTATTCTGGGTTGATTTTACTAGTTTAAAGTTTTAACGAAAACTGAAGAAACTCATCATCTTTGTGCCAGGTTTTGTATAATTTGTAATTTTGATAAGCTTTTTAGAGCAGTTTGTAACTTTTATGCCACAAAACTGGTTTCTTGTTGCCTTCTATACAGGTATTCCACAGCCTTTGCTTGATCATGCTGATGCTCCAGTCTACAAATCTGTGTTGGAACGAATGCAAGGGTTCTTCTGTACTTTGTACGACAATTGGTAGGAGGTTGTTTTGTCATACTTCAGTATATATTTAATGAGCAACATAGAATCAAAGAAACCCCACAATGTGGAAGCAGACCATTCAATCCATTGAGTCACCCAAACCCACCCACACTCACTCTGCATTGCCCAAGGGTAATCCACCTGGCCTATATCTCCCTGGACATTGGGCAATTTAGCACAGCTAATCCACCCAATTTGCACATCTTAGTACTGTGGGAGGAAAGCCACGCAGACAGGGAGAATGTGCAAACTTCACACAGATCTACATATGAAAACATGTTCTGAAAGCTAAAGTGGTGGACTATGCATGTGATTGAGCATGAGACACTAATAAATGATGATTCTTTTCTGATGTGACAACATCATGTCAAATCATAAACCTGTATTTCTGTTTGTGCTTTTATATACACAAATGCTGCAGTTAAAATTCTGTTCACTCTGCAATGCAAGCTTTTGTCGTGAATGTTAATTTTCCTATCAATACTTTTTTGGTGTTCTACCAATAATTAATTTCTCGATACTTTCCTTTGTGATGGTGGTTTGTGTCGGGATATACTTTGGCCTATGTCAAAGTCCTTGAGTGCCTTGCTGCAAGTATACAAGTGGCAATTGAGTGTTGCTAGCTTATTCAACAGTAGAGGGCAACATAGGTCAAGGTATAGTAATTTTGCTAGACTTATTTTCTTCCTTCATATTTTACATCAGCAAACTGTAACACCTCTGTTGCAAACTTGACATGAGTTTCAATCATGGCCTTTTCCATCTTTGTAGCTCAATGCTGTATCATTTGTGTACACAAGCTTAAACTATTTGCAAATATATTTCTTTTCTGTAAGTATTTGATGTTTTATATGGTGCTTTAAATTGCATTTTTGATTTTGAAACATTATACTGCTTTAACTTTATCTTTTGAACAGTTTTCACATCCTTGGGAATGCTGGACCAAGTATGCTTCAAGATTTTTTTGACATAACCAATTTTGCAGAATCCGTAATAAACTCCGCTTTTGTGAATCTGGAGAATATTCCTGACTACAGGCTCCGTCCAGTGCTACATATCCTTTTGATTTGTGATAGAATTCTAAAGTCATAAAGTATTCTGGATTAGTGGTGCTGGAAAAGCACAGCAGTTCGGGCAGCATCCGAGGAGCAGTAAAATCGACGTTTCGGGCAAAAGCCCTTCATCAGGAATACAGGCAGAGAGCCTGAAGGGTGGAGAGGTACCCTTCAGGCACTCTGCCTGTATTCATGATGAAGGGCTTTTGCCTGAAACATTGATTTTACTGCTCCTCGAATACTGCCTGAACTGCTGTGCTTTCCAGCACCACTAATCCAGAATCTGGTTTCCAGCACCTGCAGTCATTGTTTTTACAAAGTCATCAAGTAGTAGAGTGTTTTTAAACTTGAAATGCACTTTGAGTGAATTCAAATCTGTGATTGGCCCAACTTTTACATTTGGATTGTGCCTTGAATATAAAATGTTCAAAATTAATCTGAGGGAAGACAGGAGAAAATAATGGGGTTTTTCTTTGATAAATACTTGAACAAATTAACCAATGTAAAATGAAAAATATGGAGTTGGAAATATAGAAAAAATTACCTTTAGCTTCAATAAGTATAAATGTAACACCTTTTGCTTTAACATTTTGCCTCATCATAAAAAGTTAGTGAAAATCTCTGCTATATTTACTTACCATCCTGATTGGTTAGGCATGTTGTGATATTGACGGAGGACCACAAGTTTGCTGTATAACTGAGAATGAGAAATCATTTGTGGTACAGCACTGAGTTCTGATGCAAATTTTGAAGCTACATTTTCCCAACAAGATCTTTTGTATACTGTTATCATGGATACATGCTTGGTAACTTGGAAGGAAGAACACTGAGTAATGTCTGGTCTTTATTGATTTGCCTTTCTAATGTGTATTGCTGTGAAGAAAATAGAAGACATTTACTTAACTTGTATGTACGCGTATTTGTGAAACCATTAGTCCAGTCCTGCCCACCTGAACATTATGAATCTGTGCTGTGCCCAATTCTCGGACCTTTGTTCTCCTACTTGCTGCAGGTATGTCTTTAAAAAATTCTGATGGGTTTTTGTTTTTATGAAGAAATTTCTTAAAAGTCCCCCAATTTTCAGAGGTTATTTGTTGATTGATTGTATTCTCAGTATTGCAGATATTTTAAATATTTTGTGGATTTTTATTCTGATAGTAAATCGAGAACAGCAATGTAAAGTATGAAAATAGATTTTAAGCAGTTTTCTATAATTTTCGTTTAAATGAAAGCAAGGATATAGTATTTTGGAATACTCTGGCAAGAGCATCAATCAAGTGAACTAAGAAGTTTCAAAATTCACCCCAAAAAGCTGTCAAGACTTGAGCAATTTAAATTCAATATAGAATGATGGAAAGAGAATTCTGTGTAGTACTAGTACTAAGTCAGTTAAGCATCTGAACTGTAAACTGCCTTTTCTCTCAGAATCTGTTTGAAGTACTCTAATATAACATACTCTGTTGTTTCAGGTTACAGTATTTAATATTGTTTGCATTTAGTAAACTGTAGAAAAATGCTGTAAAGCTGAGAGGAGCTATTCCGTTTATGTATTTCTCATAAATGGAAGCTTTACTTTCAGACAGCTAGTCGAATAGTCCAGATATGCCTGAAACAAACGTAATTTGGATTAATGAAAACTTTGAAATCTTTACATACATTTTCAAATGTTGAGTGTTTAAAACACCCCAGATACATTGAGCATTTTTATAGCATTTTGAAACTAGTTTATTAATAAATAGTATGCTTAGAATTCAAGTTCTAGAACTTTTCCATCTGTCAGTATAACATGTAACATTATTGTTTGCCTGACAGAGACTAAGTGCCAAGTGGGTTGTCATCAATCAGAGGGGCCTGTTAGAGTAAGTTCAAACATCATGGTCATAAATTTAGATTTTAAGACTGCTTATTGTCTTAAGTATTGCTTAAATGTGAAACAAATGTTTTTATCTGAATGGAATAATTTTGATCTTTGAGTAGAATTGATACTTGGCTTTGCAAATGCAGAGTTTCAAATGTTGTAACCAACGATAATTTAATTTCTCTTAACAAAATTACATGTATAACAATTTTGTTTTCTGTTTTTGGGATTATGACACTTAAAGACGCCAAATCCTGCTTACAAACTTCCTTGTTTAGCTGCTAAAGTAATCGATGATACTCTACCTTTCATCCTTAGATTTCTGCATTTTATTGTGTGCAACTTTCCTTAGTGGTAGCACATCTAAGAATCAGAAAGGTTTGGGCTTCAAAACATTCATTAGGTTTAGATGAGTAATCTAGGTTGATTCTTCAATGTAGCATTGAGGAAATGCTTCATTGTCCTTTGTGATGTCTTTTAGATAGAATTTCATACTCAACGACTTAATTTTTTCTTTATTCATTCATGGGATATGGGCACTTCAGGCCATGCCAGCATTTATTGCCCATTCCTAATTGCCTGAAGGGCAGTGAAGAGTAAACTACATTGCTGTGGGTCTAAAGTCACATGTCGGCCAGACTAGGTAAACTGAGTTAGGATGGCAGATTTCCTTCCCTGAAGAACATTAGTAAACCAGATGGATTTTCATCTGACAATCGATAGTGCTTTCATGATTAGATATTTTAATTCCAGAGATATAATTAAATTCAAATTCTACCATCTGCCATGAATGTCGGTCCCCAGGACATTACCTGACTCTCAGAATTAACAGTCCAGCGATAATACCACTGGGCTTCCCCGTGACATTTAGTCAGAGAAGAGTGTGAGAATTTTTCTTTTGTTCTGGCCAACATTTTAGTTTTTGCTGACCACCTAGACTCTTTCTTCCAATTACCAAATTCTTCCATCTTTCTCCCATTGCCACTTACGATTTGCACAAATTATGATTACCTTTGTTTAATATATACTTTAGTTGAACATTTTTTTGACAACCTGAATTCATGTAAGTCACTTTTCATATAAGCAAATGATTATTCCTTTAAATTGTGACATTAATATTTTTATGCTTTAATTGCCTGGTAAATCAAGGTGGTTAAAAAAAAATTATTCAGGATTTATTTTTCACTTCAGTTTTAAATTGAGTATGTTTTATTGATGAGCTGATTCACAAAGATGAATACAATTAGAGTAAATAAATAAAATCAGAATTTGCTGATCTGGTAGCATCTGTGGAGAGGAAGCAGAGTTAACACTGAGGATCCAGTGACCCATCTTCGGAAGTGGACCTGCAACATTAGCTCTGCTTTTCTTTCACAGATGTTGCCGGACCTGCTGAGCTTTTCCAGCGTCTGCTGTTTTGTTTTGTTTAGAATCAACTACACATTGCCTTAAAGTAATATAAATTACACTCCTTCTGCTCTTGTTGTGAGGATTATAATATGTTTATTTTTAGGGCTGAAAGTGGTGCTCCTGAGGAGAATCCTGAATCCCAAGAAATGCTGGATGAGCAACTGACTCGACTTCTCACACGTGAATCTATTGATCTAATGAGTATGGAGAATAAAAACTATTCATTTAGTTAATAATTTATTATATAAACTGGAAATAGGTTTTGTTTTGAAAAAATCTATTTGGACAAATAAATCTGTGTATTACCAATTTGAAATTTCCTTCAACGATTAAAGCTGTAATATTTTTTGAAAAAGCTTTCATTGCAGAAGTATGCAATTATATCATGTGTTCTACAATGCCTGGCCATATAGAAGAACCATAACTGTTGACTTTGAATAATGAACAGCTAAAGTAAATTCCAAAATTCTGAACATTTTTGCTTTGCAAAATAATCTAACCCTTTTATTTTGGCCAAAAAGTTTTTTGAGCATTATAATCAAATTTCATAATTAAATAGTGGTGCATAATGACTAATAAGCAATAAATGACCATTTTCTGTCTTTCATTCAAGTGAAACAACACAAATTTTGGTTCTTGGGCCACTTTGAGTTCCTTCTCTTTGATTTCTTTTTACTGCCATTGTTCTTTTTTAGTAGCTTTCTCTTGCCCACTACCCATTCCTTTCCATAAGACCATAAGACATAGGGGTGGAAGTAAGGCCATTCGGCCCATCAAGTCCACTCCACCATTCAATCATGGCTGATGGGCATTTCAACTCCATTGTTGTGGTTCTGTTCGCCGAGCTGGAAGTTTTTGCTGCAAACGTTTTGTTCCCTGGCTAGGGAACGTCATCAGTGCTATTGGAGCCTCCTGTGAAGCGCTGCTTTGATGTTTCTTCCGGCATTTATAGTGGCTTGTTCTTGCCGCTTCCGGGTGTCAGTTTCAGCTGTAGTAGTTTGTATATGGGGTCCAGGTCTATGTGTCTGTTAATGGAGTTTGTGGATGAATGCCATGCCTCTAGGAATTCCCTGGCTGTTTTCTGTCTGGCTTGTCCTATGATGGTAGTGTTTTCCCAGTCAAATTCATGTTCCTGGTTGTCTGAGTGTATGGCTACTAGGGATAGCTGGTCGTGTCGTTTTGTGGCTAGCTGATGTTCATGGATGCGGATTGTTAGCTGTCTTCCTGTTTGTCCTATATAGTGTTTTGTGCAGTCCTTGCATGGTATTTTGTAAACTACGTTAGTTTGGCTCGTGCTGGCTATTGGGTCCTTTGTTCTAGTGAGTTGTCTGAGTGTGGAAGTTGGCTTCTGTGCTGTTATGTGTCCTAAGGATCGCAGTAGTCTGGCTGTCAGTTCTGAGACGCTCCTGACGTATGGTAGTGTGGCTAGTCCTTTTGGTTGTGGTATGTCCTCGTTCCGTGGTCTATCTCTTAGGCATCTGGTGATAAAGTTGCGTGGGTATCCGTTTTTGGCGAATACCTTGTATAGGTGTTCCTCTTCCTCTTTTCGCAGTTCTGGTGTACTGCAGTGTGTTGTGGCTCTTTTGAATAGTGTCCTGATGCAGCTTCGTTTGTGTGTGTTGGGGTGGTTGCTTTCATAGTTTAGGACTTGGTCTGTGTGTGTTGGTTTCCTGTGTACCCTTGTGGTGAATTCTCCGTTGGGTGTTCTCTCTACTAACACGTCTAGGAATGGGAGTTGGCTATCCTTTTCCTCTTCTCTCGTGAATCGTATTCCTGGGAGAGTGGCGTTGATGATTCGGTGTGTTTTTTCTATTTCTGTGTTTTTGATGATTACAAAGGTGTCATCGACGTATCTGATCCAGAGTTTGGGTTGGATTTGTGGTAGGGCTGTATGTTCTAGCCTTTGCATAACTGCCTCTGCTATGAGTCCCGAGATTGGTGATCCCATGGGTGTTCCGTTGATTTGTTCGTATATCTGATTGTTGAATGTAAACTGTGTGGTGAGGCACAGGTCCAGTAGTTTAAGTATGCCGTCCTTGTTGATAGGTTCGGCCTCCTGTGTTCTGTTCTGTATGTCCAGTAGGTTGGCTATTGTTTCTCTGGCTAGGGTTTTGTCAATTGATGTGAACAGTGCCGTCACGTCGAATGATACCATGGTTTCTTCTTTGTCTATGTGTGTATTCCTGATGATGTCCAAGAATTCCTGTGTTGATTGTATGGAGTGTTTGGAACGGCTGACTAGGTGTTTCAGTTTTTGTTGTAGTTCTTTGGCCAGTTTGTATGCTGGTGTCCCTGGTAGTGATACTATGGGTCTGAGTGGGATGTCTGGTTTGTGTACTTTGGGTAGTCCGTAGAATCTGGGGGTGTTGTTGCTTTCAGGTTTCATTCTTTGCTGGTCCGCTTTGGTTATCTGTCCATTTTTTTTGTAGATTCCTTAGTGTGTTGATTATTCTATTGGTGAGTTGTGGTGTGGGGTCGGAATCCTTCATTTGGTAGGTGTTGGTGTCTGCGAGTAGTTGTTGTGCTTTATTGATGTAGTCTGATTTATCTAAGATGACCGTCATTCTGCCTTTATCTGCCGGTAGTATGATTATGTTCTTGTCATTTTTCAGTGCTTTCAGTGCTTCCCTCTCCTTGATGTTGAGGTTATGTGTATGTCGTTTTCTTATCATCATAGGTACGACCGTTTGTCTCACTGTTTGTTGTGTCTCTTCTGTCAGTCCATTGTTCCTGAGTGTGCATTCTAGTGCTGCTAGGAAGTCTGCTGTGTTGGCATCCCTGCGGTTGTATTTGAGTCCCTTGGCCAGTATAGTTCTTTCCGTGTCTGTGAGCTGTCTGTGGGAGAGGTTTTTAACCCAGGTGTGTGTTGTAGTATCCTCCTGTTTGTGGGTTAGTTTGTCCATTTTTTCTTTTAGTGCCGTTTTTTTGCAAAGTGTTGTCCTGTTCTGTCCTATAGTGATAGCCTGTTCTATGGTCCGGGTCCATTCCTGATTAGTGGTTAGAACATACAGCCCTACCACAAATCCAACCCAAACTCTGGATCAGATATGTCGATGACACCTTTGTAATCATCAAAAACACAGAAATAGAAAAAACACACCGAATCATCAACGCCACACTCCCAGGAATACGATTCACGAGAGAAGAGGAAAAGGATAGCCAACTCCCATTCCTAGACGTGTTAGTAGAGAGAACACCCAACGGAGAATTCACCACAAGGGTACACAGGAAACCAACACACACAGACCAAGTCCTAAACTATGAAAGCAACCACCCCAACACCCACAAACGAAGCTGCATCAGGACACTATTCAAAAGAGCCACAACACACTGCAGTACACCAGAACTGCGAAAAGAGGAAGAGGAACACCTATACAAGGTATTCGCCAAAAACGGATACCCACGCAACTTTATCACCAGATGCCTAAGAGATAGACCACGGAACGAGGACATGCCACAACCAAAAGGACTAGCCACACTACCATACGTCAGGAGCGTCTCAGAACTGACAGCCAGACTACTGCGATCCTTAGGACACATAACAGCACAGAAGCCAACTTCCACACTCAGACAACTCACTAGAACAAAGGACCCAATAGCCAGCACGAGCCAAACTAACGTAGTTTACAAAATACCATGCAAGGACTGCACAAAACACTATATAGGACAAACAGGAAGACAGCTAACAATCCGCATCCATGAACATCAGCTAGCCACAAAACGACACGACCAGCTATCCCTAGTAGCCATACACTCAGACAACCAGGAACATGAATTTGACTGGGAAAACACTACCATCATAGGACAAGCCAGACAGAAAACAGCCAGGGAATTCCTAGAGGCATGGCATTCATCCACAAACTCCATTAACAGACACATAGACCTGGACCCCATATACAAACCACTACAGCTGAAACTGACACCCGGAAACGGCAAGAACATCCATCAACAGACACATCGACCTGGACCCCACATACAAACTACTACAGCTGAAACTGACACCCGGAATCGGCAAGAACAAACCACTATAACACCGGAAGAAACATCAAAGCAGCGCTTCACAGGAGGCTCCAATAGCACTGATGATGTTCCCTAGCCAGGGAACGAAACGTTTGCAGCAAAAACTTCCAGCTCGGCGAACAGAACCACAACAACGGACACCCGAGCTACAAATCTTCAACCAGACTTTAATAATTTCAACTCCACTTACCCGCATTCTCCCCGTAGCCCTTAATTCCTCGAGACATCAAGAATCTATCAATCTCTGCCTTGAAGACATTTAGCGTCCTGGCCTCCACTGCACTCTGCGGCAATGAATTCCACAGGCCCACCACCCTCTGGCTGAAGAAATGTCTCCGCATTTCTGTTCTGAATTGACTCCCTGTAATTTTAAGGCTGTGTCCACGGGTCCTAGTCTCCTCGCCTCACAGAAAAACTTTCCTAGCGTCCACCCTTTCCAAGCCATGTATTATCTTGTAAGTTTCTATTAGGTCTCCCCTTACTCTTCTAAATTCCAATGAATACAATCCCAGGATCCTCAGCCTGTATGTTCCTTGTATGTTAGACCAACCATTCCAGGGATTATCCGTGTGAATCTCCGCTGACAAGTTCCAGTGCCAGTATGTCCTTCCTGAGGTGTGGGGACCAAAACTGGACACAGTACTCCAAATGGGGTCTAACCAGAGCTTTATAAAGTCTCAGTAGCACAATGGTGCTTTTATATTCCAACCCTCTTGAAATAAGTGACAACATTGCATTTGCTTTCTTAATCACGGACTCAACCTGCATGTTTACCTTTAGAGAATCCTCGACTAGCATTCCCAGGTCCCTTTGTGCTTTGGCTTTACGAAATTTCTCACCGTTTAGAAAGTAGTCTATGCTTTTATTCTTTTTGCCAAAGTGCAAGACCTCGCATTTGCTCACGTTGAATTCCATCAGCCATTTCCTGGACCACTCTCCCAAACTGTCTAGATCCTTCTGTAGCCTCCCCACTTCCTCAGTACTACCTGCCTGTCCACCTAACTTCGTATCATCTGCAAACTTCGCTAGAATGCCCCCAGTCCCTTCATCCAGATCATTAATATATAATGTGAACAGCTGTGGCCCCAACACTGAACCCTGCGGGACACCGCTGGTCACCAGCTGCCATTCCGAAGAAAACCTTTTATTCCAACTCTCTGCCTTATGTTAGACAGCCAATCCTCAATCCATCCCAGTAGCTCACCTCGAACACCATGGGCCCTCACCTTGCTCAGCAGCCTCCTGTGTGGCACCTTATCAAAGGCCTTTTGGAAGTCTAGATAGACCACATCCACTGGGTTTCCCTGGTCTAACCTACTTGTCACCTCTTCAAAGAATTCCAACAGGTTTGTCAGGCATGACCTCCCCTTACTAAATCCATGTTGACTTGTTCTAATCAGACTCTGCTCTTCTAAGAATTTAGAAACCTCATCCTTAATGATGGATTCTAGAATTTTACCAACAACCGAGGTTAGGCTAATTGGCCTATAATTTTCCATCTTTTGTCGTGATCCTTTCTTGAACAAGGGGGTTACAACAGCGATCTTCCAATCATCCGGGACTTTCCCTGACTCCAGTGACTCTTGAAAGATCACAACCAATGCCTCCGCTATTTCCTCAGCCACCTCTCTCAGAACTCTAGGATGTATCCCATCGGGGCCAGGAGATTTATCAATTTTAAGACATTTTAGCTTTTCTAGCACTATCTCTTTTGTAATGGCAACCATGCTCAACTCAGCCCCCTGACTCCCTTTAATTATTGGGATATTACTCATGTCTTCCACTGTGAAAACTGACGCAAAGTACTTGTTAAGTTCTCCTGCTATTTCCTTATCTCCCATCACTAGGCTTCCAGCATCAGTTTGAAGTGGCCCAGTGTCTACTTTTGCCTGTCGTTTGTTTCTTATGTATTGAAACAATCGTGTTGTTTTTCATTATCGGTCTGTCTGTCCGACTTTCATTTAGGTATAAAAATTTGTACACAGGAAGCTGAACAGCTGCTCCATCTTTACTGTTTTATACAGTTATTCAACTGAGCATTGTGGCCCTCACAATGCTTCCAATCAATTAGCACCCATGGCAGTTTTCTAATATTAATGCATTGAGCAGGTTGGTTTTGAATATTAAGTCTGTTTTTGTTTTGCAGCTGTTTGCTGTTGTGTTAAGAAGGGCCCTGAGTCCATATCAGGTGATATGGATGGTAAGTAAATGGGCAATGTTTCAGACTTTAGTCATGTAATGGTTGACCTTAAATGTTTCAAGTTAAAAGAAAATGTTCTGACTAAAACCAGTGGCCTAATGGAATAAAATATTTTTGAATCCAAGAATTGATATGCCACATATGTGTGGAGCAAGTACATCATGTCTTTGTCCCTATGTAGTTCAACACAAATCTCATGAAAAGAGCAGAGAAAACAAGAAGACTTTACATATTAAGGTTTTGAACATTTTGCATTTCTACAGATACAAAATATTTCACAAATGTTCTCGTGATTAAATATAGAATAAGTTGAGCATAAGTCATATCATCTGATGTGATTCTCTGCTACTACATACTACAAAGCTAGAACAAGATCTTTAAAAGTATAAACACAGTAAGGGGAGCAGCTTGATTGTCTTTTTGTATGGTTAGCATTACATTTGAACTCATTGCTACTAGACACTCCAATAAATTGATATGTTAATGAACCAAGTTCAGTTGAAAGCTAAGAAACTAAATACGGTTTCACTCTGCTGCATGTATCTTAGTAAGCTAGTAAAGTTGGTTTGCAAATTAGCCAACCTTGAAATTGGTAGATAAAATTAACATGTATAGTGGGCATGTTCATACAAAAGTGAATATCTCACTGTATGCAGTCACCGTTTTCTGTTACTGAAGCATCTAAACAAGACTGTATGCAATGCAGCTGACTTTATTTTAAACCAGTGGTTCTCAAACATTATCATCTTTGAATCACTAGGATGGAGATTTAGTACACTACGATGAGGTATGAATTGTTGAAAAACTAGCTGTGCAGCAAAGGAAGGAGTTTATTGTTTTCTTTTACGACTCCAATCTGTAAATATGAAGTTGATGATCAGTGCATCTGGTTAATGATTTTCACTGTACAACTTACAGAAGCAACCTCTTGCTTTAAGTGTTAATAATTTGGTAGTGACTGTTGCCCTTTCTTCCGAAAGACTTTATTTGTATTCTAACTTTGAATCCATTTCAAATAAGTGGAGTATGAAAACTAGGAAGTCTTGCTAAAGGTATAGAAGGGACTGGATCATAGCTGGAATATTGTGAGTAGTTTTGGTCCTTTTATTTAAGATATAATGGTCCAAAAATGAAGTCCAAAGAATTTTTTTTAAGGAAAGGTACGTATTCTTTGAGGTTGTATTCACTGAAGCATCGAAGAGTCAGAGGAGACCTTTTCAGAAACAGACAAGATTTGTAGGTATCTTGAAAGGGTTGTTGCACAGAAGTTGTTTCTACCTTGTGGGAGAGCTGAGGATCAGAGGCATAATCTCAGAGTAAGGGATCACCCTTTTAGGAGAGAGATAATAGAGATTTCTTCTCTGTGTGGGTAGTGAATCTGTGGAATTCATTATTGCAGAGGGTTGTTGAAGCTGAAAGATTAATTTTTAATAAACAAGGGAATGAAAGGTTATGGGGATAAGGCAAGGAGGAGTTGAGGATTATCAGATCAGTCATAATCTCATTGACTAGTGGAGTAGACTCAATGGGCCAAATGACTTAATTGTGCTTCTAAATCTAATGGTTTCTTCATGTTCCACGTCTTGATTGGGAGGAGAGGCCATAAAAACCTTCCTGACTGTTCTTAACCCATTTCAACAACTAGAGGAAGCCAAAGATTTGAGCTTTGCTAATCCATGCAATATGGATCTACCCCTGACCTTAGCTAACTACTGAGTTGAATGCATGCTCTTGAATAATTTTTATATATTCAGAAGAAAAAGTTGCCTGGCTGCTTCTATCACTGTCCTTCTAACTGTAAATGTGTTAGCAATGTATTTTACTCTATCATGAAAAATAGACATTACAGGCAAGGCCAGGTTTTGTTAGCCAGGCCCAATTGCCCTTGGATTGAATAGCTTGGTAAGGCATTTAAAAGAGAAGAGTGAACCATATTGTTGTTATATGTAGGTCAAACCAATGGCAGATTTGTTTCAGTAAAGGATATTAGTGAACCAGATGGATTTTTATGATGATCTGACATTTTCATGGTGACTGTTACTGAGACTAACTTTCAATTTGAGATTTTTTGTTTTATTAATTGAATAAAAAAATTCACTAGCTGCTGTGGTAGTTGTATTAACCCCGTTTCCCTGGGTTTTTGGATTATTAGTCAAGAGCTGTTAATACGATGTCAACATCCCTCTATATGTTGTGAAAACTTCAATGGTTGACAGTTTGTATCAAGCTTTAAGCGACCTTCCCATGGGCTTATAGTCATTGATTCCATTTGAACCTTGAGTGATGCAGTTTGTGTGTTTGCAATAGCATTTCATGTGAAAGTTGATTTTGTATATATGGGTCTTCTTAAGTAGATGACGAAATGATGAACACAAGTGATGGGCCACATGTTGGATCTGAAGAACTCACTGACCTTGGAAAATGTCTGCTCAAGTCTGAGGTAAACAGTTTGATTTACTGGATAAAACAATTTTAGTTGATAGCTTCATAAAGGAGAGGATTATTAGGCACAAGCCTTGATCCAAACATCTCTTTCAGTACATATTGATATTTTCACTTCTTGTTTGGTTCGAATGTGGATCAGAAACCAACTCTGAAGTGGAATGCTAATAGTTTTGACAGATCTCCTTTGTTCCTTCTAGGATATCTGTAAGGCACTGTTAGCAACTGCCTACAGTGCAATCACTTGGAGTGACACCATTACATGTCAGCGAGCAACACTCCAACTTTGCTGGCCATTGATCAAACAGGCAAGTATAGAAGTGGACCAAGAATAAATGTGAATGTTTTTGAGAGAATCTGAATTTCAGTGGTTTAAAGATGCACAGAATCTGCGCAGCCCATTGAAAACTATTCTGTTCCCCACTTACTCTGTAATCAGAACATTTTGAATTGAGCAAGTTCATTGTGTTTCCAAAAGAATATTTGAGTTGGATGATTTTACTATTGAGGGCTTTACAGCAAGCGGAGGTTTGGGGATAATTGGAGAATGATTATTAGTGGGATTCAGTCAGTTTCCCTGTTTTCACGCCTTCTTTTGGCTACTTGTGATACTATTATTTGATTGGACAACAATTTAGTATATACCAGAGTTTGTACTTGAGACTTTTCAGTTTAGGTCACTGAGCTGAGTTCGATAGATTTTGTTGATTAAAAAAAAACTAAGAAAGTATTTACAGTTTCAAGTTGGTTTAAGTAAGATTTTTTTTTGGATTGCTATTAGTTTAGATCCATTTAATATTGGTCTTAATGTATTACTGTTTGTTTGGCATGACTTTTCATGCACAGCTTATTTATCTTTGAAATCCTACTTATATTGTGTTTGGAAAATTATTTTAATATCTTGTTTTGTGGGACTAGCAATACAGACAGCTTTGCAATGTTGCAGAAATTATTCCTATGTATTGCAGGGGATTTTCTACAAGAGCTATATGCATTGTCTAATGATATCACTGTCATTTTATTTAATTTTATGCTTGCCATCATTAGCAAACCAAAGATTTATCTGTCTGTGTGCAACATACTCTACTAACCCTCCCAATACATTTAACAAAGGACTTCCACTCATTTTAAAAATCTTCCATGTCCAGTGTTTGGAAACCTTCTATTTAAAAGTTGGATCTTTCCCACTTATACCTAAATCACAGAGCTGTTTCATTCAATGAAATGTTTGTTTGGTTTGTAAAGGACTTAAATGTTTAAAGGAATAGTCCGACGTAGCTAAAACTATTCTTTTGTTGCTGTTGAACAATTCTTTTCCTCCAATTTTGTTTTTGGGAAGTTGAACATTGAATCTCTTGGATATTAAATGAAATTTTGGGTTGATCATTACATTTACACACCAGTTCTTTTGATTAAGTTGCAACTTGCTCATGTTTTATCCTGATGATCTTATTTAGCCAGGCACTATTCTTTCTTTGACTCAAATGTTTATGAAAACAAAATAAATTGATTAATCCTTGTATTCAGGTATTGTCTGCAACCCTGCATTCTGATGCAGCCAGTTGGTTCTTCATGAGCGTGCTTAGAGGGCTGCAAATGCATGGACAACATGAAGGATGCCTCGCAGCACTGGTCAATCTTGCTTTCATGATCTACGAGGCATTGGTAAATAGCGTCTCTGAATGGAGAAGTGTGTTATAAAAACGATTGATTCAAAGGCTCTCTGTTTGTATTTTCTATTTATTATGGGAAAGAAGAATGGCAGGATGACTTAGTGGTTAGCATTGCTGCCTCATAGCATCAGGGACCCAGGGTCAATTACAACCTCTTTGTCTGCCTTTGTGGACGTGTTTAGGTGGGTTTCCTCCAGGGCCCCGGTTTCCTCCCTTAGCCTAAAGATGTGCAGGTTAGGGTGGACTGGCCATACTAAATTGCCCCGTACTGTCCAGGGTGTCTAAGCTAGGTGGGTTAGCCATGGTGAATGTGGGGGTACTTGAGGGGGTGTGGCGCTCTTTGGAGCATGAGCACAGACCTAATGTGCCGTATGGCCTCTTTCTGCACTGTAGATATTCCATTATTTATATAATGTACATAAAAGCATGAGAAATTGAAGTAGGAGCTGATCATTTGGCCCTTCAGGCTTGCCTTACCATTCAACACATGGCTGAAGTGACCCAAGCCTCCCTTCCGTTTTGTACCAGCTCAGCATAGCCTTCCAGTATCTGATATTTCAATAATCTATCTGCCTCATCTTTAAATATGTTTGGTCGTTTGGCTTCCACACTTCTCTGGAGTAGGCTATTTCAGACATCTACTACCCACTGGAGAAGAAACTTCTGTATGTCAATTTTAAATAAGTCCTTTATTCTGTAACTATGTAGTTTGAGAAAACTGTAGCTTGAGATTCCTCCCCTGGTGGAAACATAATCTCAACATCTAAACTATCAAGCCATCTTCAGAATCTTTATCTTTCAAAAGATTGTACCTTATTCTTCTGAATTTTAAGTAATAAAGCTCTAACCTGTTTAGCTGTTCTTTATATGGTCATCTTCTTAGGAATCAGGCTAAGTGAATTTCTTTTAAATAGCATCCATTCCCAGTACATCCTTTTTTAAAAACTGGGACCAAAATTGTATACTGTATTCCAGGTACAGCCTTACTAAACCCTGTACAGATGTAACCACACTTCACTTTTTTTTAAACTCTAAACGCCTCCTTGTATTATTTTGGCATGATTCAAATTGCTGCCTTTAATTGCTTGCAACACCTGCATGCTAACCTTTTGTGATCCATGTACAAATGCATTCAAAATCCCCTATGCTGCACGATGTTGGAGTTTTTCTTCCATTTAAATGAAGTCCCCTATGCCTTTTGATTTTTCCTACCAAAATGCATGCATTCCCACCTTCCTATAGTAAACTCCAACTGCCATGCTTTTGTCTATTCACTCAACCAATCTAAATCCCCTTGCCGATTCCTTATGTTGGCTCCAATATGGCCTCCCACCTTTTTTTTATTGTCAGTAAATTGGAGGACATACTGTCTTGCCACCCCGGACAATGCATACACACATCATTAATACTGACTTGTAGAAAATTGAGGACTGATCCATGTGGCACTCTACCAGTTACATCTTTCCAACCTAAAAAAGACCTATTGGTTAACATACAAGACAGTCAGGACTAGTTCATAAATCTGTACCAATACATTACCTTCAATGCTATAAATATAGGAGTGTGGGGGTATGGTCCATGTTTTAAACAACACAGTCTTATATTAATTTAGCATCTTTTATGTAATAAAGTGTCTCAAACTGCTTCACTGGAGCATTGTAAAACAAAATGTAACTCCAAGCACTAGATATTAAGCTAGATGGTGAGTGGTTTGATCAAAGATGATTTCAAGGAGTGTACAAAAGGGATAAGTATGTTGTAGAGGTTAAGGAAGAGATTTAACTCACGTCTGTAATGTGATGGAATACAATTGCTTGAACAAGTTTTGAAGCAGAACTCAAAGCTGTCCAGAACAAAGCACCTACTTGATTAGCACTTTGTGTACCAGCTTAAACAATGATTCCTTCCACTGACCTCTGTCACCTAGAATAACAAGTACAGCAGATGCAGGGAATAGATTAGATTAGATTACATTACAGTGTGGAAACAGGCCCTTCCTGCAAATTACACTCCACACCTCTCACTATTCTGACTTGCAAATATCATGGGTCAAAATGCTATACAGTCTACCAGAATATACTGCAAGTTTACCTGCACCACAAAAGTTGCAACAACTGAAGAAAACAGGTAACCGTCATCTCAAGCAATTAAGGATGAGCAATAAATGCTGTCTTGGTGTACGGTGAGGTTGCTCTGTGCACCTTAAATCTTTCCAAATTTTCAGAGCTTTAATACTTTAATTATCTTGTAAATTTTTATATTTGAGATTTTTTTAGGGAGAAAGTGCTCCTTCCGTTAGCTCGGTCTTTTCTGTAAACATAGGGCTAAACAATTAATATTGCTCGTTAGCCTTTCCTTCTGTTGTCTTTGATCAAACATAGGACTTACCTAAGTGAAAAAAAATCTACATTTTATTTTGTTTTACTTTCGATTATGAACTGAATTGGGAAAAGGACAATTTTACAACAAACAACGAGGAAAGCAATCAGTACTTTTAAAAAGCAAGTTACTGAAACTCTTTGGAGTTGGAGTTGCTTTGCAAGCTGTGGGGAAGATCTAAGAAGAGATGGCCTAGCGCCAAGATGTGCATACAATGAGAGATTTGGCTGGGAATAGGTTGCTGATTGATTTGTAGAATGTGTAGTTGTGGGTGCCAAAAGTCACCAGCATGACAAAAATTGTCTCATTAGTTCCTGGGTTGCTCAACAGTATTTGGTTGTGAATGATAGTGAGAAGCCTTCAAACCTCTGGAAGGGAAAATGCTTAAAGCTAAAGAAAGCTAGTTTACTCACACCAGTTGTAAGTTGTTTCTTTTAAACAAAAGTCAGAAACTTTATAATTTATAAAACAGTTGCTCTGAGCCTTCCGTGAAGTGAAACAACCCGAGGAAAAGACAAGAGTTGAAGGACTTGGGGAAGAAAAAGGAATGCTCCATCAAATCTTTGATATTGGTGCCATTGAACTGTTTCCCCAGTATATTTTTTCCCCTCTCACCCACAATACCAATCCTTAGGTATACGTGGTATTGGAGTGTATTGGAATGGGGTTAAGGTTTTAAATAGTAAACTTATATGGCAACAATTTACTGTTGTTTTCCTATGGTTAGAATCTATTTGTAATAAATAGTTCTTGTGAAGTACAGAAACGTGGTCCATATTTTCTGTTCACCTGGATCAGAGAGATTGGTAAATTGGGGATCCTGCAAACCTTTGCGATGACTCCACGAATAGTGAGATTTGATTGCCTGCATGCTATTGTCATTTAAACCAATTGCCCGGTGTAGCACACTGGAAATGTGTATGAGGTAAAGGCTGTGTGTGCACTAATAGTCATACAAAAGCCTAAGTTGCAAGTCTTGCTCCGTATTTGGTCACTGGTGCTATGAGGCAGCAATACTAACCACTAAGTAATCCTGCCATCTTTCCAGTACGCTAATGTTGGACTTGTGTACTTGTGGCAACGCAAGTGGATAAGGTGGTAAAGGAGGCATATGCAATGCTGCTTTCATTGGTTAGGCATTGAAATAAAAGTTGGCAAGTAATGTTGCTGCTGTAAGAAACTTTAGTTAGGCCAGTTTTGGTGGTATCCTGTGCAGTTCTGGACACGTACAATAAGACAGATGTGGAGACTCTCAAGAGGGTGTAAAAGAGAATGTTACCTAGATAGGAATGTATTAGCTATAAGGGGACGTTAGTCAGACCTGAATTGCTTTCATATCAACATTGGAGGCTGAGTGGGCGGTACGGTGGCTCAGTGATTGCCTCACAGCACCAAGGACTGGGGAATGATTCCTGCCTCGGGTGACTGTCTGTGTGGAGTTTGTACATTCTCCCTTGTCTCCTGCTGAAACTTCATCCTTTTCCACATGTGGGTTTCGAGCCAACTCATTTCCTTCATTCTTTGTAAACGTCAGTGCATTTTCTTGCATTTAGGTTGTTTTGCTAACCTGCATTTGGCTATTGGTCTATCAGCAACTCCAATTTTAAAACTCCCTTGTAATTGTTCTCCAACTCTTCGTGTAATGCTGTCCTCTCTTTTTCTCTTTTCTCTTCCCCGCTCCCCCCCCCCCCCCCACCTCCCACATGCAAACAAAATTGTTTTGACTGTTGGCTTGTCTGCTCAACCTTGTTTATCCCCCTCTCTTTCTACCTTTTCAGATCCTCCTTAACATCACCTTTTCAATTAAGCTTTTGGCCACCTGTTTTTTTTCTTCTTCCTTTGACTCAGTGTCTTTATTTCTAATTAATACAACTAAATTAAATTGTTCTTTTGCATGTTAAGTGCACAGTGCAAGTAACACATTATATTTAGACCCAAATATATTTGTGTAGCTCCTTTCATATCCTCATGATATTCCAAATACTTTATAGCCAAATTAATTAGTCTAATAGAAACATGTTAGTCATGAAAAGTGAAAGAATGGTCTTTTTCTGGTGTTGACTGAGGGTTTACTTTAGGTCAGGACATCAAAGTTCCCTTGCTCTTCTTTGAACAATGGAAGGGGACTTTAATAATCACACATATGCTAAGGTATATTTGTTTATTCAGCGTTTCACGTGAAAGCTGGCACATCTGAGAGTTCAGCAGTCCCTCAGTAAGGCATTAAACTGTCTGCTGGGTTATGTGCTGAAGCCTTGTCAGAGGTTTATGGCATGACCTTTTAACTTGGGTTCAAGTCTCACCTGCTCCCTGATGTGTGAAAGAACACCCTGAGCAGGTTGCTTAAAATATTTATATATGTATGTGTGGGACATAATTATATTAAGGAAGTAAAATACCAGAGGGGAGACACTAAGCTTGGTGATGTTTTGTGGTATCCTAATGATGTTGATTTCCTTTATTTAAAAGTACTATAGGTGTTAAGTATTTTCTTTTTGAATTGAATTTGCAGAGACCACGATATCCTGATTTAAAAACAGTTATGCAGCAAGTTCCTCAAATCTCTGGAGATGCTTTAGACCAGTTTGATACAAAACTTCTGAACCCATCATCTCATAAAATGGGTGACAAAAGAAGAAAGGACCTCTTCAAGAAACTCTTGTCTGGTTGCATTGGGGTAAATTATGGTGTTTTCAAAAACTTAACTTCTTCAAATGTTACATATATTGTGGAAGCTTTGAGGAAGTTACAAAAAAGATTGAGGCCAGAGTAGTATATGTTGTTTACTTTAGAAAAGCCTTCAACAAGGATTGCATGGTTGATTAATTAGGAAAGTTAGGTCACATGGGATTCAGGGTGAGCTTCTCAATGGGATATATAATTGTCTTAATGACAGGAGAAAGAGGGTGATGATGAAGGACTGGAAGCCTGTCACCAGCAGTGTTCCACAGGGATCGGTTCTAGGTCCTCTTTGGTTTGTCATTTATTTAAATTATTTTGATGAAAATATAGAAGCCATGGTTAGTAAGTTTGCGGGTGACACAAAAATTGGTGACATGGTAAGCAGTGAAGAAGGTTTTAGAAGATTATAAACCGATCTTGATCAAATGAGCCAATGGGTTGAAAAATGGCAGATGGGAATTTAATCTGGATAAATGTGAGGTGTTACATTTTGGTCCAACAAACAAAGGTAGGGCTTATATAATTAATGGTTGGCCCTGGGGTAGTGCCAACCAGGGGTGCAAGTACATAATTCTTTAAAGTTTCCATCACACATAGGCAGGGTAGTAAAAAAAAAAGCATTTGGTATGCTTGCCTTCATTGCTCAGTCCTTTTGATATTTGAGGTTGTATAGGACATTGGTGAGGCTTCTTCTGGAGTACGGTGTTCAGATGTGGTCACCCAATTATAGGAAGGAAAGATGGAAAGGGTTAAAAAGAGATTTATCGGAATGTTGTAGGATATGGAACGTTTGAGTTATAAAGAAAGGCTGGGACTTTTCACTGGAGTGTAGGAGGTTGAGAGGCAAACTGATAGAAGTTTATAAAATAATGAGTATAGATGGAGTTAATGATAGTTGTTTTTTCCCTGGGATGGGAGATTTCAAGACTAGGGGGCAGATTTTTAAGGTAGAAGGAGAAATTTTCAAAAGATATGAGGGGCAAATTATTTACACAGTTTGCATGTGGAATGAACTTCCAGAGGAGGTGGTGAATGTTGATATAATTACAATGTTGAAAAGACATTTGGAAAAGTACATGAATAGGAAAGGTTTAGAGGGATACCAGCCAGGATCAGGCAGGTGGGACTAGTTTAGTTTGGGATTATGTTCGACATAGACTCATTGGACCAAAAGGTCTGTTTCTGTGCTGTATGACTCTAAGCAGTGATGTTTGAATTATATAGAAGGACTATTTGTACATTCTCCAAAGGAATACTAAATTGTTATGCATATGTTGTATTGAAGTACTGCTAGACTGGCAGCATTTGAGAGAAACAGTTGACACTGAGTGAGATATGACTCTTCAGAACGGTATTATTTCCAAAACTGTCAGTGACCACATATCTGTTGGAGAACTGCCCTCCACAGCTTCCAATCTCGTGGTACCCCAACCCTGCGCAGCCCTTTCATTCTTTTGAGGGATATGCTGATTTTAATTTATCCCTTCTAATTGTAGTTAAATTCCGTATTCTTGACTTTGTGTAGTACTTTGAGGTGAAATCAATAATCAGTTGTTTACAATTTTCCTTTTACAATTCTGCACACAAAAGTCTTCAATTTATTTAACTCTTGATCATTTGATTAAAGAATTTTTTTTTCCACTTGTACTTTTCAGAAGCCACTTGGGCAGAAATTCAAAAAAGAGGTGCATATCAAAAACTTGCCCACTCTTTTCAAGAAACCAAAACCACAGCCCACCACACCAATAGAAGAAACTAATGAAGACAATGTCCTAACCCCACTCTTTGACCCAAGAGCTCAGGACATGTGAAGAGTGACAGGCTCTGTTTGGCTTCCACTCATGCTTAATGGAATAAAATGGACCTTTTATGTTGATTTTTAAATTTGTAGTGTGTCTTTAGTTGTAAAGTGTTCAACAACATTAGCATAGTGGAAATTAGCATCAAATATCTACTTTAAAACGGCTGCTCACCTTAAAGAGAATACTTTCATGAAGCCAAGATAATAACTATAACAAATTGGTCGCCAGATGTTTCTGCTAGACACAATACCTAGTTAACTGCTGATGGTAAAAGTTATACCCCATAAAATTATTTCTGCCACCAATTCTTTTAGCCAACCTGCAGAACTTTGTAATGCATTCTATGGTGGAAAGAACTGCAAACTGTGGTAGTTCATTATGAAATGCCTTAAACTTTTCAGAAATTGAATTAATAAATTGAGTTTGCAGCAATCTGTTTATCCATGTGTTGTATACTGACAGTTTGTGCTCTCCGTACTAAAATAAATCAGAAGTATCCTTTTGAGGTTTTGTTAAAATATTTTGTATGCCATTGTTTAATATTAAATTTGACTGTCCAGGTTTGTGTATGAACGTTTATCTTCTAATGCATGTCAAGACAACCAGATCTTCATAACTGCATATGTTTTGATTTTTTAAAATCAGTCTGAGTCTAGACAGGTAAAATTTCAGAAGCAGAAAATGATGGGAACTAGTAACTTCATTTTAAAATTTGTTACCAAATTTCTCTGCATTTAGCATTAGCAACTCACTTTACACTTTGTGTGTTTTAAATGTAGATTTGGAAAATGAACTGGAAATTAACATTAAAGTGATGGTTGTTCCTGTTCCAAGAATTTTTGTGGAAGAGTCTTTTATAATAGTTGTAAGGTGGATGAACCATCTATAATTAAATGTTTTTCTTCCATTTTTATTTTCTCAGCTAATTTGATCAGCTCATTTATCTTTGTATCTTTTGTACCTTAGTAATAGGTGAAATGGCATCATTATGATATGAGTTATGTGACACTTGTGATGATATTTGTTTTGAAAATACAGTCTTACTCCAACTGGTTTGTAATTAATATAAACGTACCTAAATTTTCAATTAATCACCTTGTAATGCATTATAAAGTGAAGAACTTATTCTTCATAATGGAAGTAGATATTATTGAGAGCTGTATTAGAATAGAACTCTTTGTCTGACATAAAGCCCCTTACTGTTAACCCCAATGAAGACACTATTAAAGATATTCATGAAATGTTAACTTTTAACATCTTTTTAGTATAAAGCTGGTTGCCCACATTTTAAAATAACTGCCAACTCTTCAATGACAATGCACTAGCCATAAGTTCTGAAATTATTTCTGTGTATATCAACAGGTGGCATGTTAAGTTGATCAATTTTCATTTATACGTTACTGGTAGTTATATTGCATGTTTCCTTAATCGAACTTTAAATCTGGTAAAACTATTTAAAAGCGAAACTGCAGAATTCTGCTCATTTGACACAGTTGAGCACTATAAAAGGAAATATTACTTTATTTCAATTTTCTTTCCTCAAAGATTTTGTTGAGACTTGACACAGGAATGATATGAATTGGAGGAAATACTGTCACTTGCTTTGATTTTTATTTCACCAATAAAGACAATTTCAAATGTATTGTTGCTCGCCTCCATATCAGTAAATAACTTGGTTGTTAGCTTCTATTACTAATTTTTTTTGTTAATTGACTTGTTCAACTAATGCAAGCAAAAGAAAACTATTAGCACTTTTCATTAGTGTTTTCTTCCATCCCACAAATATTCCTAAGCACTTCACTACAAATTTTAGAATTACAGCAGACTATCAGATCATTTGAATTATTGCCTGTGCAAATCTCTTCACATCAGTTGCCTATTCCAGTCCTTGTATATTTTAAATGGCCTATCAAATATTTTAATTCTAATTTTAAAATTGCACAAATTAAATTGGCAAAGATAGTGTGGAAAAAGTTTAAAAGCCTTCTAGAACAATTTGTGAATGAACCAAATAGAAAGTTGTTGTTTGTTTAGAATTGTGTAATGAGACACAGTTGACTTGTACTCTGAGTGTTTTAAAAATCCTTGCATGAGGTGAGGGGGAAAGGAGGGATATAAGTCATCTGTCTGACCTAAAGAATGCAAGTTGAAAAGTGCCAACAGGACATTTTTCAGCAGGACTCAATTTCTAGACTACAAAGCAACTGATTCCTTATTAATTTTCTGAATAAGATATCAGCAACTTTGATAACTGCTGTAAAATGATAGGTATGTACGGTAAATGTGAGGTTAGTATACTGGGAGAGTAAGGGCTGAGGTCATGTGCCAAATGATTAGGGTGCTAGCTGGGTGGATTACAAAATGGGTCATGAGTGGGGTTGTCAGGTGGGTAGGATGCCAAGTGGTTAGGGTATTGAATGATGTGGAGGTGTGGTTTGACATTGAGCCTCAGCTTGAGATGAGGGAAGAGGATAATGGGTCCAGAGTGGGAGAAAGGGTGAGCAGGTCCAGAGCAGGTGAAGAGATATTGAGTCCTTACTGGGTGAATGGGATATCAGGTTGCCAAAACCAAATGCCGGGGATCAGGCCCAAAGCAGAAAAAGGTGGGTTGAGTCCTGAGCAAGGGAATGGATTTCAGTCTGGAGAGGGTATATCGGGGTTGGGAAGAGTTTGTTTCTATACTGGGGTGACGGTTGTACGTGGTGGAAGAGGGGGTTTTGCAACCATGAAATGAAGTGGCTGGGGGGAGGAGGGGTGGAACATCAGCCTCAGAATAGGGGAAAGGGCGTCAGGATGAATGGTCTGTTTGGCTCCAGGGTGGGGGAAGGATGGGAGCAGTTCTGCAGCTGGTAAAACGTGTCAGCTCTTGAGCTTTCTCTAGAGTGGAGTGGGGATCTTGTCTGGAACAGGGCAGGTGTGTATGGCGAGTGAGTATATGGGAAGTGTAAATGGTCTGGGCTGGTGTAGTTGAGGTGTGTGAAGTGAATATAGGGTCAGTTATAGAGTCATAGGTATATACAGCATGGAAACAGATCCTTCTTTCCATGTTGACCAAATATCCTAAATTAATTTAGACCTATTTGGCTCATATCCCTCTAAACCTTTCCTATTCATCTACTCATCCAGATGCCTTTTAAATGTTGTAATTATATCAGCCTCCACCACCACCTCTGGCAACTCATTCCACATATGGCATACCTTCCATGTGAAAATGTTGCTCCTTAGGTCTCTGGGGAAATTCAGTGATGTAACAGCATTGAATGTCAAGGGGTGGTGGTTAGATTGTCTCTTTTTAGAAATGATGCAATGTTGAATATTTTTATTTCATTATGTATTAGAACTCTTGCCGTTTGAGTAACTTAGCTTGTACTGAAACAGTGCCTCATTTTTTGCTTGGGGATCTAGCTACCCTCAGGATTGAAGGTAGCACAAGTTGAACAGCTTACCGCCAGATCTAACACTATACAATAGATGGAGAGAATTTAAGGTGGAAGATCACAAGACTAGCTAAATTTGTTTACATTATCCAGTCTTAAAAATTGGCATAACTGCCATTGAGTGAAATGTAACTTCTCAATCCATGTTCTTGTCATCTGATGTAATTAGTGAAAGAATGGGCATGCATTAAGTGCACTCCTTGGCTCATTGGCAACCATTTTAATTATAATACTTTATCTCCTATGCTGCGAACACTATTAATGCTTCAGAGAAGCAAATGACAGTGTGTTGGAGTTGAGTTTCTGAGGGACTGGATACATAAACAATATCTGTCATCTGAAGCTCAATGACATTATTGCTATGCCATCTCTGATCCCCCAGCAACACGTCCATTTTTTCCATCCTTTTTCAGCATTCTAAAGGGATTAATCATTTTGAAAGGAATTGCCTGCTCATCAAACATTCCCTCTGATCACCATAACATCTTACCAAGCATGTAGAGGAGATGCATTACCTGCCCTTTATCTGCTGTGAACAGTCATTTATATGATTTTTAAAAATTGTGCACAGAGGACAGAAACACGGTCCACACTTTCTATCAACACACGTCTGACAATCAGGGGAATTGCATGTACCCATTTGAACCTGTTTAATTTTTGTGTCAAATCTGGGAATAGTGGGGCTTGATTTCCAGTGTGCTTCCTAGTGAGTCATGACGCTGCTCCCTTCTTGGCCTCTTACATTGTTGATATGTAACTCAGCATAAGCTCAAAGAACAGTACATCATCTTTCAACTCAGCAATTTACAGATTTCTGTACTCAAACATGAGACCAACAATTTTAGATCATGCAAAATGCTGTCTTTCTTGCCTCAGTTTTTTTTCAGTTGTTGCTGGTGATTCTGTAATTTGCATTTACACTTTGAATCCATAGTTTGGTTCTCTACTTGTCTTTTTATCAACCTATTTTATTTTTCTCCATCATCCCTTTCATTGAAATCGTTACGGAGGAGTAAGACTATGTATTTAATAGTCTAAACTTTCCTGGATGTGTGAAGTAAGTATGGGGTCAGTTGATTAGTTACTGACTATGTATTTAATAGTCTAAATTTTCCTGGATAACTATTAACTAATTTCAACATAACCCTCCAAATTCTCTGATTTAAATTGAGACTTTCAGATAGTTCTACGAATAGGGGAATTGATTGGGGAAATTTAAATTTCTTGGGCAATATCTTCATTGTCTACTGCAAAGGGGAATCTATAGGATCCCCATACACAAATCCAATCTAAATTATAAGACCATAAGACATAGGAGTGGAAGTAAGGCCATTCGGCCCATCGAGTCCACTCCGCCATTCAATCATGGCTGATGGGCATTTCAACTCCACTTACCCGCATTCTCCCCGGAGCCCTTAATTCCTCGAGACATCAAAAATCTATCAATCTCTACCTTGAAGACATTTAGCCTCCCGGCCTCCGCTGCACTCTGCGGCAATGAATTCCCCAGGCCCACCACTCTCTGGCTGAAGAAATGTCCCTGCATTTCTGTTCTGAATTGACCCCCTCTAATTTTAAGGCCGTGTCCATGGGTCCTAGTCACCTCGCCTAATGGAAAAAAATACCTAGCGTCCACTCTTTCCAAGCCATGTATTATCTTGTAAGTTTCTATTACGTCTCCCCTTAATCTTCTAAACTCCAATGAATACAATCCCAGGATCCTCAGCTGTTCCTCGTATGTTAGACCAACCATTCCAGGGATCATCCGTGTGAATCTCTGCTGGACACGTTCCAGTGCCAGTATGTCTTTCCTGAGGTGTGGGGACCAAAACTGGGCACAGTACTCCAAATGGGGCCTAACCAGAGCTTTATAAAGTCTCAGTACCACAACGGTGCTTTTATATTCCAACCCTCTTGAGATAAATTAGAATAATTACTACCTGGCCATTGGAAAATCTGGGCCCTTGTGTCCAGAAATATTTAAATCTGCAGTCCTTCCTGTTTGGCTAGTCTCTTGTTACTATCAGAATTTCACATTGATATGCACCTACTGGCAACTGCAGTTCACCAACCTTATTTAACACTGCAGGAGGTCCTCAAATGTCTACCTTCTTCTTTAACTAGGAATTCCCCACTACCATGGTTGACAGGACCCTTAGCTACGTCCAACATTTCCGACATCTCTTCCCTCCCCCAATGATAGATTCCCCTTGTCCTCACTTTTCACGTTACTGATCTCCATATCCACAAGATCATAACCTGCCATTTCTGCCACCAGCAGACACATTTCCCTCCACTTCCTTCTCAGCATTCTACTGGGACCATTTTCTCGAGCATACCTTCCTCCACTCTTAAGACCTCACCATAGCCCCATGGCATCTTTCCAAGCAATTGTCAGTGGTAAAACAATTGCTTATTTACCACATCCCTCTTCATCAACCAATGTCCCAGACATATCTTCCAGGTGAACTAGCAATTTTACCAGTACTTCATTCAATTTAGTCTACTGTATTCACTGCTCATAATGCTCTACTCTACATTAGGGAGACTGAACACAGACAGGTGTTCCACAAAGCAGTCTCACAAAGTCTGTCCGTAAAAGTGATCCAGAGCTTTCAGTTGCTTGCCATATTCCCATTGCCAATAAATTGCCTGCTGCCCTGCATGAACAGCACCTCATCTTCCGCTTGGACAATATGGCTGTATCTTACAATGTGTGTGACCCAACATGGAGTTTAACAATGTAAGTATGAACACCTTCTTTCATGTCTATTCCTCTCCACCAGCCCAGATGTATTGCTTTCAGTACTGCAAACCCATTTTCACGGTTGTGGATATGTTTGCCAAGTAAGTTGATTTCCAGAGGTTTCGTCACTTGTCCATTGATATCTTAAGTGCTTTGGAGTGTCCGGTCAAATGTTACTATTCTGCTTTTTTTTACAGGAGGCTCCAAAGCACTGAAGATATCACCTAGACAGGGGACAAAACATCTGCAAATCATCTTCCCAGCTCAGAAAACGGAAGGGTCAGTCAATAATTAGACACCTGGAATGATTCTTATGCCACAACCATGGCAAATGAGTTACAAATCTTTATGCAAACCTTGAACCCATTTTCAACTAAACACCTGGGAGGCAACGTGAATCTTACATTGCTGAGATTGCAGGCTTAAAGAATTAGTTATTATTTTTCTCAAGATTTTTATTCATTTTGCTTCATTAATATTAACAGAAAATAAGCCAAAAAACTTTTTTTTTCAAACTGACTTTTTTAAAAAATGAGCTTTGCATAGTCTGTAATGAACAGCTGAGGTTTTCATTTTAGTCTGAATTCAGATGTTTAAAAAAAACCTGTTTTAAAGGGAGTTTTTTAACATTGCAAAAGTTTATTTTTTGAAAATCCAAACAGCTTTTCTTAATAAAATAAGCAGTTGTGTTTTTATTCTGGGGAGTCTTACAAATGCTTGGCTCTGGAGGAGTTTTTTTCTTTGGTATTTATTAAAGAAGAGTTTTTTTTCAGTTAATCAGCTAATTGATTTTATTTCAGTTTTATATGTTTGATATAAATATTTAAGTTTTTCCATTTTAACATTTTCTGTAGATAATGAAAGGTAATTTTGTTTCTCTATCAGCTGTTGTTGAATTTTTTTAGGCTTAATGTTATTAAGGCACGCATGAAGTACAGAATGAGACGGCTAGTAGATTTAAAAAGTGATTACACAGCAGAATCGATCAGACCGTCAGGAAAGGTAGGAAGATAATTCAAACATCACAGGCGCTGTTCCTCTATCAAATGGATAATACGTTTTTGGAGCTTTTGAAGGGAGTAGTCTCTGAGGAAAACTGAAAGGTCAGTCAATAATTGGACACCTGGAATGATTTTTATGTCAAGCAACATTTGACAATATTTAATTGAATTATTGTTATGGGGTCTCTCCTGTCAGGGGCATAGACAGGAGACTCCGGCAGAAGTGTAAATTTAGGTTGGTTTGTTGCTTTCCTGGAGCTATAATCAAAGGACGTCGAAACTTTTCAAGCATATTGTTAAAAGTGAGGTTAAGAAGCCAGAAATTATTGTACACATTGATAGGAAAAATATTTCTTAGGGACAGATTAAAGCAGTATGGAGTGAATTTAAGAGGTTAGGTAGAAGATTAAAAAAACCTTAAAAGTAGTAATTTCTGGGTTATTCCAAATGCCAACTTGAACGAGGGAATGAACAAAAAGGATAAAGGAGATAAATCAATGGCTGAAGAGTATTGTTCAGGGTTTTAGTTTTTTGGACAAGTGGAATCTCTTTTGGGATAGACCTTTTCAAAAAGGATGGGTCTAACCTCAACTGCAAAGGAACCAAAATCTTAGCAGGGAGATTTGCACATTCCATTAAGGAAGACTTTATACTGATGGAGAGGTGGATTGGAAGAATTCCAAATAACAGTTTTCTGAATGTGAAGAGAGCATATCAGTTAGAAAAGAAAGACTAGACAGAATCAGAATTCGTAGTAACTCTGAAGAACTAAACTGCATTTATTTCAATGCAAGGGATCTTTTAGGTAAGGGTGATGAACTTGGCATGTTTAAGAACATGGGATTGGGACATCATAGCTATTACAGAAATTTGGATGAGACATGGACAAGGCTGGCAGTGGGTTGGAGGAGGAGGGGATGGTGTTTTTGCTTAAAGAATATGTAACTGTTGTAACTAGAGAAGCTATTTATGGAAAATCATCCGTTGAAAATATATGGGTAGAAATAAGAAAGATCACTGATGGGATTGTACTATAGGCCCCTCCCCAATAGTAAGAGGGAAATGGAGAAACAAATATGTAGGGAGATCTCAGATATATGTAAGCATAGCAAGGTTGTAATAATAGGGAATTTCAATTTTCCTAACATTGATTGGGGCTACAATAGTGTTAAAGGTTTGGATGGTAAAGAACTTGTTGAATGTGTTCAAGAAAATTTTCTTTATCAATATGTGGATGCTCATACTAGAGAAGGTGCAAAACTAAACCTTTTGAGCAATGAGGCAGGGCAGGTGGCTGCTTTAAGAGTGGGGGAATACTTTGGGTCTAGTGATCATAATTCTATTAGTTTCAAATGGTTAAGAAAAGGATAAGCTTTCCATAAAAGTTATTTTTTTAAAAATTGGAGTAAGGCAAATTGTAATGGTATGAGACAAGAACTTTCAAAAGTTGATTTGCGTAGACTGCAGGCAAAAGGACACCTGACAGGTGGGAGATGTTCAAGAATGAATGATGAGAGTTCAGAGACATTATGTTCCTGTTAGAATGAAAGGAAAGACTGGTAAGATTAAGGAACTTTGGATGAATAAAGATATTGAGAGTCTAGTCATGAATAAAAGAGAATCTTATCATAGATATAGACAATGTGGTTCAATTGAATTTCAATTACTATAAAAAGTGGAGGGGCATTCTTAAGATTAGATTACTTACAGTGTGGAAACAGGCTTTGGCCCAAGTCCACACCGATCCTCCGAAGAGCAACCCACCCAGACCCATTCCCCTACATTTACCCCTTCACCTAACACTACGGGCAATTTAGCATAACCAATTCACCTAACCTGCATATCTTTGGACTGTGGGAGGAAACCGGAGCACCCGAAGGACACCCATGCAGACATTGGGAGAATGTGTGAACTCCACACACAGTTACCCGAGGCAGGAATTGAACCCAGGTCTCTGGCGCTGTGAGGCAGCAGTGCTAACCACTATGCCACCATGCCGCCCCTAGAAAGAAATCAGGAAGGCAAAGGAGGGATATCAGATAGCATTGTTTGATAAGGTCAAGGATAATTCAAAGAGATTCTTAAAGGTCAAGGAGGCTGTCTTTATGTTGAACCCCAGGACATGGGAAAGATTCTAAATGGATATTTCATGTCAGTTTTTAATGTGGAGAAAGAAATGGAGTCTAGAGAATGCAGAGAAATAGACTTGGATGTTTTAAAAACAACACCAGGAAAAGTTTTTTTTTAGAGGAAGGTTCCTGTGTGGAATGAACTTCCCCAGCAAGTGGTGGATGCAGGTTCAATTCCAATGTTTAAAAGACATTTGGATAGGCACATAAATAGGAAGTTTGGAGGGATATGGGCCAGGAACAGGTACGGGTACATAGGACTATTTTAGTTTGAGATTATGTTTGGCATGGACTGGTTGGATTCAAGGGTCTGTTTCCGTGCTCTATCACTCTACTTATACACCCCATTATTATCTATCCCTTCCTCGGGCTCACTGATAGTGCCAGGTCTGCTCAGTTTCTTATTTAACATGCTTGTGCATTCACATGCCCTTTATACACAATATTCTAAGTAGAGCGTGCCAAAGCTGTTCTAACATAACGAGTTATGTTCCTTTGCTGAAAAGGTGAAAAAGCTGTCTGAACGTCGCCAGAAAAGTTTAGAATTTGCCGTATTACGACAGACCCTTGCCACAACCACACGAAAATAACTATGCGATGAAAGGATTTAAAAAAGCTTCATTCCACAAACTAGACGTAGACCTAATAGAGATAATCCAATTCGCTACTTTAATGATTTCAAATAGTGGGAGAATCATTGAGAACTCAATTTGACAACTTATGCACTTTAATACATTTTTTGCAATACATAATTTCAGCATACAAATAATATCACAAGTTTGAAACCTATTATGTATTTTTTCATTTTAATGAGAATGAATCATGACTACTTGTTCTATGCGTATTGTCATCATAATTCGGCACCTGCCGCCACCACAAAGATTGTTCAATAAACCAATTACAAAACTAACCTGCTTTTACAACTTCAGGGCAAGTCAAAATACGAAATATCTTCGTAATACCACCTTATTAGCCATGCAATGCAATCAATTTATGCACCGCAGAGTACCAAGCACCAAATCGATGACAAAATATCGTTTTTGCTGATACCGGCTGAAGTTAAATATTGGCAAACCGGCTTTTCGATGCACAGGACAGAGACAGAGCAGACTATTCTTCCTCGATACCTGCTCTAAAGTGTCAGCCTGAATTCCCTACACTTTCATTCACAAATACCCGAATTGTGAGCCACCAGTTTAGAGTGACACAGTAATTATTGGCACCATTCATGCCCTGACCTAAGGCGGCCCCTGGTCAGTTTAACTGCTCCCATTTCAAATACTGTAGCAGCCCTAACCGAGCTCGAGCTAGGCCGCTCGAGGCGGCGCCTGCGCACTGGTGTGGGCCCGCCTCCGTCCGGTGGAGGAGTCAGAACGCCAGTTGGGGCCCTGGCCCTAGCCGTTATTTACCCCTGGCATCACTGCAGCGATCATGTTGCTCGGTACAGAATCTGTCACAGCCCTCAGCACCGAGCGCTGAATTCTGATCATCGGCACTGGGTAAACCGGCACTCTTCACAGGGTAAGGCAATGTTGATCATTCGCAGTCTTAAAACTGCTTAAATTGCCGGGTGACGATATGTTTTAATGGTCGGACATGTCATACATGTTTTGTTTATTTTTGGTCAGTGTTGAACGGATATTTGAAACCTGCGATAAACGTAACACAATCCGTTGTCCGATGTTAACAGAACCCATCAGGTGTATGATTGTTTAGGGATTTAGCTGGTTTAGTGGTTTTATACATGGATCATAATCCTGAGGGCTGAACCAATGATTCGGAGGCGAGTTCACATCCCATCACTGGAGGAATTTAAATCCAATTGAGTAAATAGATGTGGAATTAAGCTATTATCGGTAGTGGAGAACAGACAACTACTGGAGTGCAATAAAATCTTTTGGGTTCCCTGATATTCTTTAGAAAAGGCGATGTGCTGTCCTTACATGTTTTGACGTACTTGTGACAACAAACGTAGAGTACAAGTAGTTCTGCTCTTACGCCGTCGTTGCTCCAGGGAAACCTCGCTTAATAGAAAATCGCATAATTTAAATAATGGGGCCTATGGGACAAGTCAAAGAGATATACAGCATGGAAACATAGACCCTTAGGTTCGACTGTGCATGCTGACCAGATATCCTAACTCAATCTAGTCCCATTTGCCAGCACTTCGCCCGTGTCCCTCTGAACCCTTCCTATTCATCTACCCATCCAGATGTCTTTTAAATGTTACAATTGTACCAGCCTCCACCACTTCCTCTGGCAGCTCATTTAATACATGCACCAGCCTCTGTGTGAAAAAGTTGCCCCTTGGGTCCATTTTAAATCTTTCCTCTCTCACCCTAGCCCTATGCCCTCTAGTTCTGGACACTCCTACTCCAGGGAAAAGACCTTGTCTATTTATCCTAAACATGCCCCTCTGGATTTTGGGGTTAAGGGCAGACTAGCAAAAATATCACTTATGATGGCTCAAAAATCTCCTCAATGTTTAACAAAAAGTCTGGGACAGCCTGAATGAAGATATAAATCTTATTTATCAATGAAACAAAAGTAAATTTAACACAGTACATTTAAAACAAAATAATGCAGGACAGAGGGTCATCATGGTGCATAAGGTAGACTCCCTCATTCCTGTTAAGCGAGATATATCACATATTCTCTCCTTATGGTCAGAATGCTTTATGATATCTAGCTTCGCTTTCAGTATTATACCCTTTCTTTTGCGTTCACCACTCACAATTTTATTACCAGGATGCTACTTGCTATCATTCTTGTCACAATGCCCCTCCATTTTTTTCAAAAAAGGGATTATTTAGGAGTAGTGTACCCTTTACAGGAAGCTGCTCTGTGTACAGTACCTCTCACAGAAAGTGCTATGTCAGCAGCTGACATTGACGCATGTGTAGAATGGCACGAAGACTGGCGCTGATACTGGCATGTGTGGAGTACGGCATGAAGCGTAGCGTGACATCGGCACATGAACAGAATGGTGTAGAGACTTCGGCGCAGGCATTGGCAGATGCGCAGAAGGAAACGCGCGAAACGATCACAGTTGGAAACGTGCATTGAGAACATAGACAAGCGTTCTCAAAAATACTTTTCCTTAATTCCTCAGTGACGTCATAAGCAAATCATGCTGCCGGAACGCATGTTATCAGAGAATTACCTGTAATGTATTTGACACTCAACTGCCTGTTGAATTGTCTGAGGGAGCCTTTCTGTTGTATTAACACCAGTACAAAAAGTACAAGAAATAGAAAATGAAAGATATATAAGAAAACAGAACTATCACTGCACATGCAGTCAACTCTTACTGTCTTATTGGCCTTAACACCCCCAGTTCAGTCAACCCTACAAAGTCCTTACTAAAGTCGAATAATCTGTGCTAAAAGTTTGAAAATTGTGCCACAGATTGGTCAAGGAATGTAGTAATAATTAGAATCATACCTTTCATCAATGCTGGACCTCTCCATCACCATTTCAGGGTGTGTCTTGTTCTACAAGTAGGATGTGTCATGCTTGGATGAAACATTCAAGGTAGCAAGGCACAGAATATACTATAGATGGTGAGCATCAGTGTCGTTTACAAATAGTAACTTGGTAACATTGCTACTGACTCATCTAGTTGTGTCTTAAAGGGCATAACTCCCTGGTTGGATGTGTAACTGGTGACGATGTAACATGAGAGAACATAGAGTCATAGATGTACAGCACAGAAAAAGATCCTTTGGTCCAACTCATCCATGCCAACTAGATATCCTAAATTTAAAAATTTCTGGCTGTAAGGAGAAAAGTTTCTGGCTGTGACAGTCTGCTCTTTTTTGAGGTATTTTAGGTGATTTCCTTGAATTTCAGGAGCAGTAATTACTGTTTTATATGCAGTTGCATTGTTTTGGAACTTTGGAGAAAAAAAAGTCAAAACAACGGCACTTTTAAAAGAGTGAAGGATAGACAATTGGCAGCACATGGTCTGTGCAGGAGAGAGAGAGAGAGAGAGGGAGAAAGAAACCCATATTGCTAACTGACTCAGCAGTGAACCTGCACAGTTACTGCCTTTGCTGTTTGAATTCATGTATCGCTGGACATCGGAGTGCATCAAGGAAAACTTAACAAACAGTGAAATTCACAACTAATCTTGGAGGAACCTCTTTGGGAGAGGTCACAGCACAGAAACAGATAAGTGGATAGTTTTAAGTGGATAGCCTTGGTGTAAATCTACAATAGTGAGTAGAGTGGGTTCTTTCTTGATTATATGTTTTATTGAGATATGTCACTTAAGTATTAAGTTGGCCTGGAGCAGTGTTTTGTAGAGAAATAAGACAGTGCAATTTTCTGATCTGTAGATTGGAAGTAGCAAAAATGGCCTTTAGTAGAGAGATATGGTCTTCTTGTCAGATGTGGGAGTTTAGGAGGAGTTTACTTGTTACGGAGGCTTATATTTGCAATAAATGCCGTTGGTTGCGAATCCTGTCAGATCAAGTGGATCAGTTGGAGTTACAGTTCGAGGCAATGAGGAATTTACAAGAGCAAGGAGGTGTGATGGAAGGCAGTTATAGGAGGGAGAAAAGCCGCAGATTAACTCCAGGAACGGTAAGACAGGTAGGCAGATAATGCAGAGTTTTCTGTGACTATCCCCATTTCAATGGGGCGGCACCGTGGCACAGTGGTTAGCACTGATGCCTCACAGCACCAGAGACCCAGGTTCAATTCCCGACTCAGGCGACTGACTGTGTGGAGTTTGCACATTCGCCCCGTGTCTGCGTGGGTTTCCTCCGGGTGCTCCGGTTTCCTCCCACAGTCCAAAGATGTGCAGGTCAGGTGAATTGGCCATGCTCAATTGCCCGTAGTGTTAGGTGAAGGGGTAAATGTAGGGGTATGGATGGGTTGCACTTCGGCAGGTCAGTGTGGACTTGTTGGGCCGAAGGGCCTGTTTCCACACTGTAAGTAATCTAATCTAATCAAGTGTGCTGCTTTGGAAAATGTAGGGCTGATGGATTTTCAGGGGAATGTAGCACAAGCAGCTAAGTTTCTGGTATCAGAACAGACTCTAATGTAATGAGGGGTACGTCGTGTTTCAAGCGATTGATTGTGTTGGGGTACTGCCTAGTCAGAAGCACAGATAGAAGTTTCTGTAGCCAGCATTGAAAAATCAGAATTGTGTGTTGCTTCCCTGGTGTCAGGATCAAGGATATCTCGGAGAGGGTGCAGAATGTTCTCAATGGGGAGAGGAACCAGCGGAGGTTATTGTACAAATTGAAAACAATGACATGGGAAGGGAATAGGATGAGATTCTGAAGGGAGAATATAGAAAGTTAGGCAGGCATTTAAAAGGTCCTCGAGGGTAGTAATATCTGGATTATTCCCAGTTCTATGAGCTAGTGAGGGTAAGAATAGGAGGATAGAGCAGATGAATGTGTAACTGAGGAGCTGGTGTATGGGAGAAGTGTTCACATTGTTGGATCATTGAAATCTCTTCTAGAGTAGAAGTGACCTGAATAAAATGGGTGGATTGTATCTGAATGGGAAGGGGACTAATGTACTGGCAAGGAGAATTGATAGAGCTGCTTGGGAGGATTTAAACTAGTAAAATGTGTGTGTGTGTGTGTGTGTGTGTGGGGGGGAGGGGAGGAGATTGGGGCGGGGGGGGAGGGGAGGAGATTGGGGGGTGGGCAACGGGGGGACCTAGGGAGATAGTGAGGAAAGAGGTCAATCTGAGCCTGGTGCAGTTGAGAGAAGAAGGGAATCAAACCGTCAGAGCAGGCAGGGACAAAGCAGAGAACAGGGTAGGGCTGATAAATTAAACTGCATTTATTTCAAAGCTGATTGGGGGCAGATGTTCACAGGTAAAGGGACAGGTGGAAAATGGAAGCCTTCAGAAATGAGATCATGAGAGTCCAAAGACGATACATTCCTGTTGGGGTGAAAGGCAAGGCTGGTAGGTATAGGGAATGCTGGATGACTAGAGAAATTGAGGATTTGGTTTAAAAAAAGGAAGCATATGTCAGGTACAGATAGGACAAATCAAGTGAATCCTTAGAAGAGTATAAAGGCAGTAGGAATATACTTAAGAGGGAAATCAAGGGGGCAAAAAAGGGGACACGAGATAGCTTTGGCAAATAGAGATAAGGAGAATCCAAAGGGTTTTTACAAATACATTAAGTACAAAAGGGTAGCTAGGATCCCTCAAAGATTAGCAAGGCAGCTTTGGTATGGAGCCGCAGGAATTGGAGAGATACTAAACGAGTATTTTGCATCAGTGTTTATTTTGGAGAAGGATATGGAAGATATAGAATGTAGGGAAATAGATGGTGACATGTTGAAAAATGTCCAGATTACAGAAGAGAAAGTGTTGGATGTCTTGAAATGGATAAAGGTAGGTAAATCCCCAGGACCTGATCAGGTGTTCCCTAGAACTCTGTGGGAAGCTAGGGAAGCGATTGCTGGGCCACTTGCTGAGATTTTGTATCATCGATAGTCACAGATGAGGTGCTGGAAAACTGGAAGTTGGCTAACGTGGTACCACTGTTTCAGAAAGTGGTAAAGACAAGCCAGGAAACTAAAGATTGATGAGCCTGACGTCGGTGGTGGGCAAGTTGTTGGAGGGAATCCTGAGGGACAGGGTGTACATGTATTTGAAAAGGCAACGACTGATTAGGGATAGTTAACATGGCTTTGTGCATGGGAAATCATGTCTCACAAACTTGATTGAGTTTTTTGAAGAAGTAACAAAGGGGATTGATGAGGGCAGAGCAGTAGATGTGATCTATATGGACTTCAGCAAGGCATTCGACAAGATTCCCCATCGGAAAGCAAATCTTAGCAGGATTTATACACTTAGAAGGTTCTGGGGAGTGTTGCTGAACAAAGAGACCTTGGAGTGGAGATTCATAGCTTCTTGGAAATAAAGCTGCAGATAGATAGGACAGTGAAGAAGGTGTTTGGTATCAAAAAAGAGTAAATCTGGAAAATGTCAGCAAGTCTTGCTGCATCTGTAAGGAGAGAAAAGAGCTGATGTTTCGCGTCTAACTGACCCTTTGTCAAAGCTAAAAAAAGAAGAAATAGGGAGGTATTTATACTAGGCTGAGAGAAAGTGAGTCATGGCTCCAGAAGCAATGGTAGCAATAAAGAGGTGATAATGACAGTGCATAGAGAGATTATGGGGAGATTGGGAGTTTTGGATGACCAAGACTGAAGCCAGTGCTATGCGACAAAATATGTGGGGGATGGGGGGGGGAGTGCGGTTGGGTGAAGCAAAGGCAAAATGGAAAACAGGGGAGAAGGGTAGCAAAGGGGGATGAGCCGAGAGGAAAAAGGTGATGAGAGAGTGGGGAGCAAGAGAAAGAGAGACAATAAAGAAATAAGAGGTACAGAACAGTGAAAGAAATATATTAAAAAAATAAATAAAATAAAATTACGGAGCAGAATGAAAACAGAGGGGTCGAGATAGGATAATCATCTGAAGTTGTTGAATTCAATGTTTAGACAGGCAGGCTTAACATGCCTAGTCGGAAGATGAGATCTGTTCCTCCAGTTTGCATTGAGCTTCACTGTAACTTTGCAGCAGACCAAAGACAGACATGTGGGCATGGGAGCAGGATTGTGTGTTGAAATGGCAAGCCACAGGAAGGTCCGAGACCTGATTGCGTACAGACCGAAAGTGCTCAGCAAAGCGATCATCCAGTTGGCGTTTTTTTCTGTCCAATATAGATGACACCATATTGGGAGCAATGAATGCAATAGACCAAATTGAAAGAGATACAAGTGAAATGCTGCTTAATCTGAAATGAATGTTTGGGGCCTTGGATGGTGAGCATGGAAGAGGTAAAAGGGCAGGTGTTGCACCTTCTGTGATTGCATGGGAAGGTGCCATGTGTGATGGGAGAGGTGTTAGATGTGATGGAGGAGTGGATTAGGTTGTCCCGGAGGGAATGATCTCTGTGGAATGCAGACAGGGGGAGGGAAGGGAAGATGTGTTGTGTTGGAGTTGGCAAAAATGGCGGAGGATTATTCTTTGCGTGTGAAGGCTGGTGGGGTGAAAGGTGAGAACAAGAGGGACTCTATCCTTGTTCTGGGAGGGTCATGGCGCAGGAGATGGACTACATGCTATCGAGAGCCCTGTCAACAATTGTAGGTGGGAAGCCACGGTTGGAGAAGAAGGAGCACATATTAAGAGCACCACTTTGGAAAGTGGCCTCATCGGAACAAATGCAGTGGAGGCGAAGAGAGGAAGGAATAGAGTCCTTACAGGACGTAGGGTGAGAAGTCCACATAGCTGTGGGAGTCAGTGGGCTTGTAATGGATATTAGTGGATAGACTATTGCTGGAAATGGAGACAGAAAGGTCAAGGAAAGGAAGGCAAGTGTTGGAGATAGATCAGGTGAAGGTGATGGAGGGATGGAAACTGGAAGCAAAGTTTATGAGTTCTTCCAGGTCAGGACAAGAGCATGAAGCTGCACCGAAATTTTCATCGATGTACTGATAAAGCAGTTGTGGGAGGGGACCCAGGTAGGCCTGGAACAAGAAATGTTCCACATACCCCATGAAAAGGCAGGCATATCTAGGACCCATGCGGGTACCCATTGCTACATCTTTGATTTGGAGAAAATGGGATGAGTTGAAGGAGAGGTTGTTGAGAGACAGAACACGTTCAGCCAGGCGGAGGAGAGTGGTGGTGGATGGAGATTGTTTAGACCTCTTTTCGAGAAAGAAGCGAAGAGCTTTCAAGCCGTCTTGGTGTAGGATGGCGGTGTAAAGAGATTGCACATCCATGGTGAATAGAAGGTGGTTAGGGCCTGCAAATTGAAAGCTGTCAGTGTGTCACAGGGCATCAGAGGAATCCCGGATATAGGAGGGGAGGGAGTAAACCAGAGGAGTAAGAATGGAGTCAAGGTAGGAGGAAATAAGTTCAGTGGGGCAGGAGCATGCTGACACAGTGGGTCTACCAGGACGGTCCTTCCCGGAGTAGGTAGAAATGGGCTGTCCGGGGTTGGGAGACTGAGGTTGGAAGAAGAGCTCAGCATCATGTCGAGCCCGGAATTCATTGAGGTGGGGACGTAATGGTACCAAGCTGAGTCCTTTGCTGAGAACAGCATGCTCAGCCTCCGAGAGGGGAAGGTGTTTGGTATGCTTTCCTTAATTGGTCAGAGTATTGAGTAGGGAGGTCATGTTGCGGCTGTATAGGATGTTGGTTAGGCCACTTTTGGAATATTGCATGCAATTCTGGTCTCCTTCTTATCAGAAAGTTGTTGTGAAACTTGAAAGGGTTCATAAAAGATTTACATGAAAGTTGCCCAGGATGGAGAATTTGAGCTATACGGAGGGCTTGAATAGGCTGGGCTGTTTTCCCTCGAGCATAGGAGGCTCGGGGTGACCTTATAGAGGTTTATAAAATCATGAAGGGCGTGGATTGGATAAATAGCCAAAGTCTTTTCCCTGGAGTGGGGGAGTCCAGAACTGGAAAGCATGGGTGTAGGGTGAGAGGGGAAAGGTATAAAAGAGACCCAAGGGGCAACTTTTTCATGCAGAAGGTGGTGCATGTAAGGAATGAGCTGCCAGAGGAAGTGGTGGAGGCTGGTACAATTGCAATATTTTAAAAGGCATCTGGTTTGGTATATGAATAAGAAGGGGTTGGAGGAATATGGGCTGGGTGATGTCAAGTGAGAATTGATTAGATTAGGATTTCTGGTCGGCATGGGAGAGTTGGAACGAAGGGTTTGTTTCCCTGCTGTACAGCTCAATGACTCTACAGTTCTAATCTAATCCCATTTGCCAGCACTTGTCCCATATTGCTCTAAACCCTTCCGATTCATGTGCCCATCCAGATTCCTTTAAATGTTGTAATTGTACCAGCCTCCACCACTTCCTTTGGCAGCTCATTCCATATCTGCACCACACTCTGTGTGAAAATGTTGCCCCTTAGGTCCCTTTTAAATCTTTCCCTTCTCACCCTAAACCTATCCTTTCTAGGTCTGGGAAAATACCTTATCTATTTACACTATCCATGCCCCTCAAATTTTATAATCCCTTATAAATTCTTATCCTTAAGCTCAAAATGCTTTATAATATCTAGCCTCTAATGTTATTGCCTTTCTTTTGTGTTTACCACCTGCAATTGTATCACCAGAATGTTTCTTGCTATCATTCTTGTCACAATGCTTAACAGGAATGAGGCAGTCTACCTTACGTGCAATGAGTGTGGGGGGCACAGTGGCTCAGTGGTTAGCACTGCTGCCTCACAGCTCTGGCGTCCAAACTTGGGTGGTTTAAAAGACATCTGGATGGGTATATGAATAGGAATGGTCCGTGTGGACTTGATGGGCTTCCACACTGTAGGGAATCTGCTATACTATTTTCTATGAAACCCCTCAAGCTCCAACACTCCAGGGAAAACAGCCCCAGCCTATTTAGCCTCTCCTTATCACTCAGATCCTCCAACCATAGCAACATTCTTGCAAACCTTTTCTGAACCCTTTCAAGTTTCACAACATCCTTCCTATAGGAAGAAGACCAGAATTGCACGCAGTATTCCAACAGTGGCCTAACCAATGTCCTGTACAGCCACAACATGACTTCCCAATTCCTTATACTCAGTGCTGTGACCTAGGAAACCATACCAAACACCTTCTTCACTATCCTATCTACCTGCAACTTCACTTTCAGGGAACTGTGAACCAGCACTCCAAGGTCTCTTTGTTTAGCAGCACTCCCCACAATCTTTATCATGAAGTGTATAAGTCCAGCCCTGATTTGCCTTTCTAAAATGCGACACTTCAAACATATCAATCTCACTGGTGTGCCAGTGCCTCCATGCTAAATGGAATAGATTCATAACAGATCTAGAATCAAAACTAGATATCCAAAAGGTTTATATTCTGCCAGAATCTGTTGGTTTTCTAACCTGACATATCTTTTGCTCAATCATATAAAAAAGCCATGGACAGTATTTACTGCAGGTGATGGTGCTCTAGCCTATCAACTGGAGAACTGTTGGAAAATGCCTTTCATTGCCTGTTTTTTGGAAGGCTTGCTGCAATATATGCCTATCAGGAGCAATGACAACCATCAGCGCACACCCAGGCAGAGGCCCAGGACTACCTAAGGACCTGGGCCATGGATGACCGAGGGTGGGCTGGATTCACGGGATAGGGTTCAAGAGGGTTAGCATCAAGAACAGGAGAGTTGCTGTCAATGGGCCATCCTCCCCCATCCTGATTCAGGGCTGCTTAATCAGGCAATAACTGCATTTGAACGAGAGACTCCCATCGGAAACTTGTTTAGCAAACTGAATTATTTTTCAATGGCAAATCACTAACCTGCTGAATATCAGTGCGATTAATTGGCCATTTGATAACCTTTTTAGTTGCAGGGCAGGAGCACTTTGGACTTAATTGGGGCAGAGGTGAGCAGGGTACTGAGCAGGGTACTCCGCATTGTACCTTTTCTTTAATTTTTCATGGGATGTGAGTACCACTGGCCAGCACTTATTGCCCAACCCCTTATTTCCTTGAAAAAGTGGTGTTGAGCCTGAAGGCTGACTAAGTCCTCTTGACTCCAGAGTTGCCTTGTGCATGGCCTTAAATTCAGCCTCATGGTTCAATATGGATTGTAGAAGAACTTGCCAGGAACAGCAACTGGTGTACTTAAAAATGAGAGGTTAGTTTAGTGAGACTACTACACAGGGATATATGCACACTAAATAGGGGAAGAAATATGCTATGGGCCAAGCTAAGTGATGTTCAGCTAAGATGGATCGATTTTACCACTTCCAGAAACGAATGGTGATGTTGAACTGAAAAGTTAATGGGAGGAAGGGGTTCCATGAATTTCCCATCGTCAAATATGGTAGAGTCTTACTCACATCAAGTACAAACATCAAGACTACTATTTCTAGCCAGAAGTGAGACGTTATAGATGTATAGCATGGAAACGACCCTTCGATCCAACCCATCCATGCCAACCAGATAGACCAACCCAATCTAGTCCCACCTGCCAGCACCCGGCCCATATCCCTCCAAACCCTTCCTATTCATATACCCATCAAAATGGCTCTTAAATGTTGCAACTGTACCAGCCTCCACAACTTCCTCTGGCAGCTCATTCCATACACATACCATCATCTGTGTGAAAACGTTGCCCCTTAGGTCTCTTTTATATCTTTCCCCTCTCACCCTAAACCTATGCCCTCTAGTTCTGGACTCCCCCACCCCAGGGAAAAGACTGTCTATTTATCCTATCCTAGCACCTCATAATTTTGTAAACCTCTATAAGGTCACCCCTCAGCCTCCAACGCTCCAGGGAAAACAGCCCCAGCCTGTTCAGCCTCTCCCTATAGCTCAAATCCTCCAACCTTGGCAACATCTTTGTAAATCTTTTCTGAATCCTTTCAAGTTTCACAACATCTTTCCGATAGGAAGGAGACCAGAATTGCATGCAATATTCCAACAGTGGCCTAACCAATGTCCTGTACAGCCACAACATGACTTCCCAATTCCTTATACTCAGTGCTGTGACCAAGGAAAGCATACCAAACACCTTCTTCACTATCCTCTCTACCTGCGACTCCACTTTCAAGGAAGTACGAACCTGCACTCCAAGGTCTCCTTGTTCAACACCACTCCCTATGACCTTACCATGAAGTGTACAAGTTCTGCTAAGATTTGCTTTCCCAAAATGTAGCACCTTGTATTTATCTGAATTAAACTCCCTCTGCCACTTCTCAGCCCATTGGCCCATCTGGTCCAGATCCTGTTGTAATCTGAGGTAACCCTCTTCGCTGTCCACTACACCTCCAATTTTGGTGTCATCTGCAAACTTACTAACTGTAACTCTTATGCAACATCCAAATCATTTATGTAAATGACAAAAAGTAGAGGACCCAGCACCAATCCTTGTGGCACTCCACTGGTCACAGGCCTCCAGTCTGAAAAACAACCCTCCACCACCATCCTCTGTCTTCTACCTTTGAGCCAGTTCTGTATCCAAATGGCTAGTTCTCCCTGTATTCCATGAGATTGAACCTTTGCTAATCAGTCTCCCATGGGGAACCTCGTCGAACGCCTTACTGAAGTCCATATAGATCACATCTATTGCTCTTCCCTCATCAATCGTCTTTGTTACTTCTTCAAAAAAACTCAATGTTCTGTTTTGAACTCATCCTGTGGATCCTAACAGTACAGGTGATCAACCAATTTGATTTACTTCATGCACCAGCATGAAACTGCAGGGCCGACTGGATTCAAGTACAGCCCTTGACACTGTCCATGCTTCAGTACTGAAGATATTTTTCAGAACCAGCAGGTCCTGTAACAAGCTGTTCCAATACAATTACAACACTGACACCTGACAAGTGTGTTTTGTCCTCAAAGAGCAGAACAAATCCAATCTAGTAATTCACAGTCCCATCAGCAAAGTTATAGCAAGTGTTAAAAACTGTTGTTAAGAAAACCTGGTCATGGCCTTCTCTCATAAGCTTACGGTTTACTGAGCTGCAAACCTCAGTACAGCTTTGATCCAAACATGGACTAAGTCACTGGAATTCCACAACTCGGGTGAGAGTGAGTGGCATTGGCATGGAGGTGACATTTAATCAAATGACTTCTCAAGAAACTGTATAATTTAAGTGAATTAGATTTGGATAGAGAACTCAACTGCGGTCATGCAAGCACAAAGTAAGAAGGTCATGGTTGTTGAAAACCAATAATTTAAGCTGTACAAGTTTACCGGAATTGGTTACAGCCAATCATCTGCAGTTACTTCATCACTTACCTTTCCCTAGGTCAGAAATAGAGATGTATGCATCGTGTCAGCTTCTTTTGCAATTCCTTAGAAAATGAAGCAGTCTTTCCCTGCTTGTAGGCAAGACCTTGAATAGTTTAGGTTTAGGTTGAAAAGTAACATGTAACATTTATGGTACACAAGTGCAAAGTGTTGACCATCTCTAGCAGCAGAGAGTCTAAGAACCCACCCTGTTTTTTTTAAATTTATACATAGGTTGTTGGAATTGCGGGTTGTCCAAAATTTATTGTCCATATCGTATTGTCCTTCATAAGATTGTGGTCAGCTGCCTTCTTGAGCTATTGCATCCATGTGGTGGAAAGAATCAAAAATGACATTTGTGCAATAGTTAGAAAGCATCTTGTTTCAGGTGATCAGGATGGAGGATTGATTTGGATGGAGAGAAGAAAAAGTAGAGGAAAAAGGTACCATTGGAGGTGGTCAGCAGGTCCCCTAATAGTAGCCATATGCTATGAGGAAGGGTCACTCGATCCAAAACATTAACCTTGATTAAGCTCCACAGAAGGAGAAAGCAAGGACTGCAGATGCTGGAGATCAGAGTCTGGAAAAGCACAGCAGGTCAGGCAGCATCTGGGGAGCAGAACAATCAATGTTTCGGGCATAAGCCCTTCATCTGGAAACCCGGATGCTGCCTGACCTGTTGTGCTTTTCCAGCACACACTCTCTTCTCTCCACAGATGCTGCCAGACCTGCTGAACTTCCCCAGTAATTACTGTTTTTGTTTCCAATGTATTTATGTTTTACAAGGAACCAATTTGACCAGACACTCTTGGGTTAGCTTGTGACTTGCTTCCGGTTATCAGTGAAAGAGACTTTTTCCTTTACTGTCAAATGCAGGGATACCTATTGGGTGTTCTTCTTTGACCTTTTGGAGCAGCACACCAGCACCATAAAACTGGAACAGAACAACATGTTGAGAACAACTTGCAGATGATTTTTTAAAAAATCCTCTCTTGTACACTTCTGGAAGGGGAAAACATGAACATGGTGGGCGGCACGGTGGCACAGTGGTTAGCACTGCTGCCTCACAGCGCCTGTAGACCCGGGTTCAATTCCCGACTCAGGCGACTGACTGTGTGGAGTTTGCACGTTCTCCCCGTGTCTGTGTGGGTTTCCTCCGGGTGCTCCGGTTTCCTCCCACAGTCCAAAGATGTGCGGGTCAGGTGAATTGGCCATGCTAAATTGCCCGTAGTGTTAGGTAAGGGGTAAATGTAGGGGTATGGGTGGGTTGCGCTTCGGCGGGTCGGTGTGGACTTGTTGGGCCGAAGGGCCTGTTTCCACACTGTAAGTCTAATCTAATCTAATCTAATCTAATGTCTATTGCTCAGAACTGCTTTCTTTTATCTCCTATCATGTCCACAGACTGGGATAGAACTCAGGGGATGGTTTCTGCTAAGGTGGTAATTGGCCGCCATTATTCCGACAATCACAGGAGGTTACAGATTAGTTTTTGCATCATAACTGTTTGTTTGTATCTTTGAACTTACATGACACCCTCCAGGTATTATGTTTCTTGGCCTCTCTCTCAGAACTGAATATGATCCACACAGGAATTTTCCAGACAGTTACTGGATTACATTCTCAGAACTTATATTCCCAGCCTCCTTTAGCTTTTGTGTCAAAAAAACTGTTTTAACAAAACAAACTCTATTATTTAAGACTTAAATGTGTCAGTAATTAATTACGGACTATAGGCAGAACCTTCACCCTGTGAATTGTATGACACTGCCAAGTCAGTTGATAAAATGATTTGGCAGAAATAAGGTTCTTAACATTGAGAAAAATTCACATTCTGCAACCAGGTTTTGAATGGCAAGATGAGAATTTCATTAGTGAGCAACAAGATACCTTTTTGCATTAATTTGCATGTATTTACATGTCATTAGCACCTATTCTCATATTATGTAATTTCCCATTGTCTCTTGTGCCAGATAGAAACTATATGGTGCCAATTCTGACATGAAAGTCAGAGTGGGAACCTGGAGACTCCAAAACACCGCTGGCACCTCTGGATCTCCATCCTGGACAGCAGTTCTCAATGTCTCATGGCATGGCCATACACACACAAACATATACGCATGCAAATACACACACCTACCTCAGTGAATCGTCACGACATTCCTCTCATCCACTTACATTAAAAACCTGTGCTTCATTGCTGTAATTGTGAGTGCAGTCACACTTATCATTGTCCTGTTCTTGCCCGGGCAAGACTAGGTTGCACCTTAGTTGTCCTTGCTTGCCTTCAGTGCTCACTCATTCTGCATCTACTTGGGTGCTCACAGCACCTCTGCCTTGCCTCAGCTTTGTGCACTTTGTTCCCTCAGCCAGAACTTATAGGCTCACAATAGTTTTGCCTTTTAGTGCAAGCTCAAAGGGCAGCTTGTCTTTGTTGTCAACTGTGAGTAGTCAAGGGGGGACATGTTGCTGTGAAGGACCATACTATGTTAATTTTCACAACTGCACCGCCATTAAACACATTGCTTGTGCTTCAACCAAATGGCGTGTCTCAATGTCTAAGGGGAGTCCTGTTCAATCAGGCGAAAGGCCACAGCCTTCAGTATATCAGTGACATTATTCAGTTTCAGTAAAGGGGCTTGTGCATTGTCAGTTGGTCGCTTGGAGCATCCAGGCTGGTATGACTACAGTCTAGAGGATGGGCCACTGTCAGTTTTACAAGTGTAGTGGGACCAGCCAGGGGAACCGGGGTCAATCATTTAGGGAACTCTACAAAGATCAGTTATGGGTCTGTTCAGTCATCAGTCGGGGTGTCCAAGTTCAGTCAAGTCACTCCTGGGAGTCAGCTCAGTTAAAGTCAAATAGGGTTATCAGGGAATCTGGGGCCACTGCTTTGGTAGGGAAGTCAATCTGGGAAACTCAAAGCAGCATTCAGGGATGCAGAGCGGACAATAAGTGTGAAGGGAGAAATTTAAAATGGGGGAATATGAGGAGTTATGGGGGAGGTGGAGGATCATCAATCACAAACACTCTAGATTCAATGGGGAGACTGTACAGATGATGTTGGGGAAGGGTGGGTTTTCATTGACAGTCACAACCACCCTGGTTTCAGTGGGGAAATAGTGCAGCACGATGGTTAGCATGATAATGCTATAGGGCCAGTAGTCAATGGATAATACTAAGAGATGGTCATATCTCAAAGATGTGTTGGTTGTTGTTCTCTTCTTCTCTGGTGAACTTGATCGCAGTGAGTATGCCATTGATGAGGTGGTGTACACTTTCCAACTTGGACCATTTTATGATAATAAAGGTATCATCTACGTGTCTGATCCATAGTTTGGGTTCGATCTAGAGGCAAGGTGTGCTTTCTAGACTTTGCATTACTGATTTCAGCAATGAGCTCAGAAATGGGTGAGCCCATGGGGGTCCCATTGATTTGATTGTATACCTGGTCATTAAAGATGAAGTGTGAGGTCAGGCATAGGTTCAGTAGTTTTATAATATTACCTTTTGCTGGTAGTTTTGTTGTCGGTTTGTTTAAAAATGCGGCCAGTGTTTCCTTTGCTCGTGTTATATTGATAGAGGTGAACAGCGCTGTAGTGTCAAATAAGACCATAATTTCACCTTCGTTGATGTTGAGCAGTTCCTGTGTTGAATGGATGGAGTATTTTGAGACAGCGATGAGATGTTTCAATCTGCAGTGTAGTTCCTTGGCTAATCTGTGTGTTTGTGTGCCTGGTAGGGAATGTCTACTTAACCAGTTAATTGCAGTTTTTTGAAGGTGTTAATATATAGTACTTGAATTTTCAATAGGCATTTGATAAGGTTCCAAATAAAAGAATATTTTGCAAAGTAGAAGCACATATGTTCAGGGGTAACATACTAAAATGGATAGAAGATTGCTTTCTGCCAAGCAACCAAGGTATGCATAAATAGGTCCTCATATATAATTGACGTAAACGTTTACAGCACAGAAAGGCTCAACAAAGATGTGATGATATTAATTCTATTTTCAACCATTTGGTCTATAGCTCTGGAGGCTAAACAACATAGGTGAATATCTAAATACTGATTAAGTGTTTTGAGATTTTTCTTCTTCAACCTTTCAGGCAGTGAGTTCCAGACTCCCACCATCCTCTGCATGAGAAAACTTCTCGACTTTCTTGTTCGCCTTCGACCTCTTACCTTAAATTTATTGGCCTCGCTACTAATCATACCTCTAGAAGCATGTGCATTGGAATATCAGCACCTACAAATTCTCCTCCTCCTTCACCATCCTAATTTAGAATTATAGCATTGCTAGGTCAAAATCCTGGAATTACCTACCTAACATCACCATGCGAGTATCTTCTACAGTTGATCATGAAGGTAACTCACCAGCATCTTCTAAGGACAATTAGGGAAGAACAATAATTGCTAGCCTTGTCAGCGATGCCCACATCCTGTGAATGAGTAAAACCAAATAGGTGTTCCAATCCTAATTAGGTAGTTGAGCAGTTCTTCACTTCAAGAAGAGTTAAATTTACAGAAATCAGAGAGTCATAGAGATGTACAGCATGGAAACAGACCCTTCGGTCCAACCCGTCAATGCCATCCAGATATCCCACCCAATCTAGACCCACCTGCCAGCACCTGGCCCATATCCCTCCAAACCCTTTCTATTCATATACCCATCCAAATACCTTTTAAATGTTGCAATTATACCAGCCTCCATCTCTTCCTCTGGCAGCTCATTCTATACACGTCCCATCCTCTGTGTGAAAAAGTTGCCCCTTAAATCTTCATGTTTTGAATACTATTATTCAAAGGGAAATTATACTAAAGTTAAATCAACTTCAAGATAGACAGCAAGGAAGGAATTTAAAAGAACTTAGCAATCTTGGGCAAATCCTCCCTATGCCCTTTTGAATAGCATGGAAATGTTTCCTGAATGGGCTATTCCTGCATACTCTTCACTTTCCCATCTTCACCCACTACTTGGCCATCCTACATGGTGCCCAGAACTGGCCACAATACTCAAGCTGGGCCTAAGCAGTATTTCAACATAAACTCCTTGCTTATGTATTCAATGCCTCTATTCTTTCTTCTGGGACAAGAAGATGCATGCAATCGCTACACAGATTTGATGGAGTTTTTTTCACTTATAGAATGTGGGCAATACTAGCTAGTCAACCATTATTACCCATCTCTAGATGCCCTTGAGAAGGTGTTAGCAGTGGACTGCCTTCTTGAATTACTGCACTCCTCTTGCTGTTAGTTGACCCACAATGCCATTAGGGAGGGAGTTCCAGGATTTTGAGCCAGCGACAGCGAACGAATGGCAATATATTTCCAAATCATGATAGTGAGTGGCGTGGAGGGAAACACGCAGGTTGTGGTGTCCACATGTTTCTGCTGTCCTTGTCCTTCTAAATGAAAAAATCGCCAGCATTTTTGTTTTCTATTTATTTTGTGGAGTTGTGAATTCCATGGACCATATATATATTGGTTGTGGACAGTTGCACCTTCTTTTTACTTTATTTGAAGAATATTCTGTTGTGCCTTTGGTCACGCTTCAGACCCGCACTCTTAATTTTTGGACATCTGGCGAGAATAAATGTTGGTGGATTCTGCTCCTGAACCTGGCCAAGTTGGCCTTTAACAGGTCCAGGCAATGGGCATTGAAGAGGGAGCTGCTGACTGCTTGCCCCTTTTCCGTGGCTGTGTTCCTGCCTGGAGTGTCCACCAGTACTTTCATTGTCTTTAGAAAAAGATGAAGTACTATTGGGTATAGAGTGCTTATCTTCCCTTCCTGCTGCATTGTGATTTAGCCCCTTCCCTCTCTCCTTACCTCGCCTTCAACTTTAGTGGTCTGCGTTGCCTTTAGCGGGCTTTGCATGTAAATTAATCAATTGAAAAACATGGATGTTTACTGATGGTTTTTAATAGAAGAAAAAATACCATGTGATTTGGTGATGGGGAGAAGAGTCCAGTTGTGTGTTAGAGCACTTTTGGGTAGTAGGGGAGGCAGTGATCTAATGGTATTATTACTGGACTCAGGTAATATTGTGTGGACCTGGATTTGAATCCTCCCACAACAGATGGTGAATTTGAATTCAATACATGTCTGGAATTGTCTACTAATGACCATAAATTGATTGTCAGGAAAAACCCATCTGGTTCACTAATGTCCTCCAGTGCTGTGGTTGACTTTTAATTGCTGCCCTCTGGGCAATTAGGGGACGAGCAATAAGTGCATGCCTGGCCAGTGACACCTTCATGCTGTGAATGAATTGGAAAAAAAAAGCTCTCACTCAGTCTGACTGCCATTACTTAGGGATACTTTATTTCACAAAGCAAAACCACACACAGATTCTATTAAAACAATGCTTACAGCAGCACTAACTTGTTCCTTTCCTATTTGAATCTAATACTGACCATATTTTCAATTTCTAACAATCCTTTACAAAGAATGGTGAGATAGGGTAAGAAGGTGTATTAGTAACATTGGTGATAAACATTACCACAGCCATGGATTGGAAAAGATTTCAGTAAAGGTTAAGGAAAAGTCATGTCCAGTGAGATGCCACTACCAGACTCATATTCCCCTCCCTTCCGTTGCCAGTCTTTCGCAGGGACCATTCCTTCTGAGAAACCTTGGTCCACTCTTAGTTTTATTCTCATGTGTTAGGAGTGAAAGATCATGTTATATCAGAAACAACTGTGCTAACATTAGCTAAGTACAGAGCAAAAGCAACGTGGATAAGTGGGAGAAATTAATGTGTATAACGGGCAAGCATACAACTTGAGTAGTAATGGCAATGAAATACAAAGATATTGTGACGGTTTTAGAATCCACAAGAGAACAGGCTGTACTGCATTGGCAGTGAGTAATGAACCAGAATTACAAAACAATGTAACTCTTTTGAAGACATAACATTATTGAAATTGACACTTTGGCTGAGTAGGACATGAAGATTTTAAATTGAAGCCAGTGAGCTTTATAGAAGCAGAAAATCAGAACAGGATTGAATGGATGAGGGATAAATTGATCTCAATAAACTGAGTTTAATCTTAAATGGGTAAACTTGCAGACAAACAATAAGAAGTAGTCTGTAAAGACAAAACCATCACATACTCCCAAAAAGGAAAGTATTCAGTAGAATGGAGGACTGGAAAAAATTCTGGCTGTGACAACTCCTTTTTTGAGGTATTTTAGGTGCTGGAGGTGATTTCCTCGAATTGCAGGAGCAGTATTTACTGTTTCATATGCTGTTGCTTTGTTTTGGAACTTTGGGGAAAAAAAATCAAAACCAACAGCAGTTTTAAAAGGGAGAAGAACAGATAAAGGAAGCACATGGTGAGGTCATTGCAGGGGAGAGAGGGAGAGAGAACCTGCACAGTTACTGCCTTTGATGTTTGAATTCATTATCATTGGACATCGGAGTGCATCTGGGAAAATTATCAAATTGTGAAATTCACAGCTGATCGTGGAGGAACTGTTGGGCCAAGTTCACAGCACAGAATCAGATAAGTTAGTCGTTGTTTTAAGTGATGGCCTACAGAGAATCTGCAGAAGTGAGTAGAGTGGGTTCTTTCTTGATTATGTGTTTTTGGAGATATGTCTCTTGATTAAACTTAAAATATAAGCCATTACTATTAATTTAACATGGGGCAGTGTTTGTAGAGGAATAAGATGGTGTTATTTTCTGGGTCTGTAGATTGTGAAGGAGCAAAAATGGCCTTTGCAGTGATATGTACTTCTTGTCAGATGTGGGAGTTTAAAGAGAGTTTAAGGTTTACTGTGGATTATATCTGCCATAAATGCTGTTGGCTGCGAATTTTATCAGATCGAATGGATTGGATAGACGGACAGTTCAAAGCAATGAGGAATTTGCAACAGCAACAGTATGTGATGGATGGCAGTTATAGGAAGGGGGGAAAGTCTCAGATACAGTCACATAGATGGGTTAACTCCAGGAAAGGTAAGAGAGTAGGCAGCTAGTGCAGGAGTCTCCATACCCATTTCAACAGGTATGCTGTTTTGAAAATGTAGGGGTGGTGGATTCTCAGGGGAGCGTAGCACGAACAGCCAAGTTTCTGGTATGGAGACTGGCTCTAATGCAATGAGGGGTACGTCGGCTTCCAAGAGATCAATTATGTTAGGGGATTCTCTAGTTCGAAGTACAGACAGATGATTCTGTGGCCAGCAGCGTATAAACTGAATGGTGTGTTGTTTCCCTGGTGCCAGGATCAAGGATGCCTCAGAGAGGGTGCAGAATGTTCTCACGGGGGAGAGGGGCCAGCAAGAGTTCACTGTCCACATTGGAACCAACGACATAGGAAGGGAAAAGGTTGAGATTCTGAAGGGAGATTACAGGGAGCTAGGCGGAAATTTAAAAAGGAGATCCTTGAGAGTAGTAATATCTGAATTACTCCCGGTGCTACAAGCTAGTGAGGGCAGGAATAGGAGAATAGAGCAGATGAATGCATGGCTGAGGAGCTGGTGCATGGGAGAAGGATCCACATTTTTGGAATCATTGTAATCTCTTTTGGGGTAGAAATGACCTGTACAGGACGGATGGATTGCACCTAAAATGGAAGGGGACTAATATACAGGCAGGGAGATTTGCTAGAGCTGCTTGGGAGGATTTAAATTAGTAAGGTTGGGGTGGGGCTGGACCCAGGGAGATAGTGAGGAAAGAGATCAATCTGAAACTGGTACAGTTGAGAACAGAAGCGAGTCAAACAGTCAGGGCAGTCAGGGACAAGGTAGGACTAATAAATTAAACTGCATTTATTTCAATGCAAGGGGCCTAACAGGGAAGGCAGATGAACTCAGGGCATGGCTCGGAACATGGGACTGGGATATCTAAGCAATTACAGAAATGTGGCTCAGGGATAGGCAGGACTGGCAGCTTAATGTTCCAGGATACAAATGCTACAGGAAGGATAGAAAGGGAGGCTAGAGAGGAGGGGGATGGGGAGGAGGAGGGGGGGGGTGATGCTGGTGGTAGTGGTGGAGGTGGCATTTTTGATAAGGGATAGCATTACAACTGTGCTGAGGGAGGATATTCTCGGAAATACATCCAGGGAAGTCTTCAGAAATAAGATAACAAGAATACAGAGAAAGTATATTCCTGTTAGGGTGAAAGGAAAGACTGGTAGGTATAGGGAATGCTGGATAACCAAAGAAATTGAGGTTTTGGTTAAGAAAAAGAAGGAAGCATATGTAAGGTATAGAGCGAATAGATCGAGTGAATCTTAGAGTATAAAGGAAGTAGGAGTATACTTAAGAGGGAAATCAGGAGGGCCAAAGGTTGACATGAGATAGCTTTGGCAAATACAGTTAAGGAGAATCCAAAGAGTTTTTACAAATACGTTAAGGACAAAAGTGTAACTAGGGAGAGAATAGGGCCCCTCAAAGATCAGCAAGGCAGCCTTTGTGTGGAGCCACAGAAAATGGGGGAAATACTCAATGAGTATTTTGCATCAGTATTTACTGTGGAAAAGGATATGGAAGATATAGACTGTAGGGAAATGGATGGTGACATCTTGCAAAATGTCCATATTACAGAGGAGCAAGTGCTGGACGTCTTGAAACGGGTAAATGTGGATAAATCCCCAGGACCTAATCAGGTGTACCCTAGAATTCTGTAAGAAGCTAGGGAAGTGATTGTTTGGCTTGTTGCTGAGCTATTTGTATCATCAATAGTCACAGGTGAGGTGCCGGAAGACTGGAGGTTGGCTAACGTAGTTCCACCATTTAAGAAGGGTGGTAAGGACAATCCAGGGAACTATAGACCAGTGGGCCTGATGTCGATGGTGGGCAAGTTGTTGGAGAGAATCCTGAGGGACAGGACGTCCATGTATTTGGAAAGGCAAGGACTGATTAGAGATAGACAACATGGTTTTGTGCATGGGAAATCATGTCTCACAAACTTGATTGAGTTTTTTGAGGAAGTAACAAAGAGAATTGATGAGGGCAGAGCGGTAGATGTGATCTATATGCACTTCAGTAAGGCGTTCGACAAAGTTCCCCATGGGAGACTGATTAGCAAGGTTAGATCTCACGGAATACAGGGAGAACTAGCCATTTGGATACAGAACTAGCTCAAAGGTAGAAAACAGAGGATGGTGGTGGAGGGTTGTTTTTCAGACTGGAGGTCTGTGACCAGTGGTGTGCCACAAGGATCAGTGCTGTGTCCTGTACTTTTTGTCAATTACATAAATGATTTGGATGTGAGCATAAGAGGTACAGTTAGTGAAGTTTGCAGATGACACCAAAATTGGAGGTGTAGTGGACAGCGAAGAGGATTACCTCAGATTACAACAGGATCTGGACCAGATGGGCCAATGGGCTGAGACGTGGCAGATGGAGTTTAATTCAGATAAATGTGAGGTGCTGCATTTTGGGAAAGCAAATTTTAGCAGGACTTAAACACTTAATGGTAAGGTCTTGGGCGGCACGGTGGCACAGTGGTTAGCACTGTTGCCTCACAGCACCTGAGACCCAGGTTTAATTCCCGACTCAGGCGACAGACTGTGTGGAGTTTGCACGTTCTCCCCGTGTCTGCGTGGGTTTCCTTCAGGTGCTCCGGTTTCCTCCCACAGTCCAAAGATGTGTGGGTCAGGTGAATTGGCCATGCTAAATTGCCCGTAGTGTTAGGTAAGGGGTAAATGTAGGGGTATGGGTGGGTTGCGCTTCGGCGGGTCGGTGTGGACTTGTTGGGCCGAAGGGCCTGTTTCTACACTGTAAGTAATCTAATCTAGTCTTAGGGAGTGTTGCTGAACAAAGAGAACTTGGAATGCAGGTTCATAGTTCCTTTAAAGTGGAGTCGCAGGTAGATAGGATAGTGAAGAAGGCGTTTAGTATGCTTTCCTTTATTGGTCAGAGTATTGAGTACAGGAGTTGGGAGGTCATGTTGCAGCTGTACAGGACATTGGTTAGGCCACTGTTGAAATATCGCATGCAATTCTGGTCCCCTTCCTATCAGAAAGATGTGGTGAAACTTGAAAGGGTTCAGAAAAGATTTAAAAGGATGTTACCAGGGTTGGAGGATCTGAGCTACAGGGAGAGGCTGAACAGGCTGGGGCTGTTTTCCCTGGAGCGCCGCAGGCTGAGGGGTGACCTTATAGAAGTTTACAAAATTATGAGGGGCATGGATAAGGTAAATAGGCAAAATCTTTTCACGGTGGTGGGGGAGTCCAGAACTAGAGGGCATAGGTTTAGGGTAAGAGGGAAAAGATACAAAAGAGACCTACGGGGCAACCTTTTCACACAGAGGGTGGTACGTGTATGGTATGAGCTGCCAGAGGAAGTGGTAGAGGCTGGTATAATTGCAACATTTAAGAGACATTTTGATGGGTATATGAATAGGAAGGGTTTGGAGGGATATGGGCCGGGTGTTGGCAGATGGGACTAGATTGAGTTGGGCTATCTGGTCGGTATGGACGGGTTGGACCGAAGGGTCTATTTCCATGCTGTACATCTCTCTATGCCTCTAATAGTTAAACAACGCATGGCCAGCCAGTGGGTTACAATGGAATTTTAAAAGACTTGCACAAATTCAAAGAACATTAGAGATCCATTGGCTGGAGGAGACATACATAAACTGGGATACAAAGGAAGATAGTAAGGACTGCAGATACTGGAAGTCAGAGTTGATAAAATGTGGAGCAGAAAAAACTCAGCAGGTCAGACAGCATCGGAAGAGCAGGAAAATCAAAGTTTCGGGTCAGGATCTTTCATCAGGATTGGGTCCTGACCCAAAACACGAACTTTCCTGCCCTTCCAGTGCTGTCTGACCTGCCGTGTTTTTCCAGCTCCACATTTTATCGACTCGGGATACAAAGGAAGTATGTTTATGGAAAAGAGAAGGCATGAGATTGGCCAGTAGTCCCAATCCATGGCTTGAGTACAAAAAATTCAAAATCGATATGCCAGTGCAGTATAGAGCATGTGCTGCACTGTTGGATGAGACCCCATCTGCCCTGTAAAATGGATATAAAGATCCGATGCAAATATTTTTTAAAAAAACCTGGGAGTCATGTGGATGACCTGGGCAATGTTTATCTCTTAATAATATCACAAAAACAAATTATTTGACAAATTCTATTTTTGTGCCTATCTACCCCTATCCCTATCTTTCTCTGCTCAGGTTTATGAGAGATGAATGTGTTCAAATTGTCTGCTTTCATTGACTACACTGCAACAGTATCAACTCTTTAAATACACATCATTGGCTGTGAAGCATCTTCGGAATTCTGTGGTCATTATAAATGTGAGTGTTTAATCAATGGAATTCTCCAACTGAGCAACATGTATGTGGATTTCTGTAGAAGGTAGGCAGGGCTGGAAACAGGTATCTGTTTCTACTATCATGTCCTAAATGGGACAGACTTTGAACACTCTAACAACTCAAGGCTGGGCATTCATGAGGCACTGTGGGCCATCAACAGCAGCAGAGTTGTACTTCAGCACAATCTGTAACCTCACGGCCCGACATATTCCCCATTGAACCATTACCATCAAGTCAGGGGATTAATCCTGATTCAATTATAACATCAAATTGTGATAAAAATGTGAGATATATCGAGGAAGTTCAGTTCAGAATTTTGAATAGTTTGGTTTTGCCTGAGTAATACCAGGGAAAGTCGATGGACTCAGTGAAAAAGGAATGGAATTTATTGTGGATTTAAAAACATTTGGTTTTGGGTTACCAATGTTTTAATTGGAGGAAATTACAGTTCATCCAAGGCAGGATAATGGTCAAACAGGCTGACAGGTGGAGCTGGATGTTGTCAATATATATATATTGAAGTTAAACCATGTCTTCCGATGTTGCTGAAGGACAGCATGTAGTTGACCTAACATTGATGCTTGTGAGATTACAGAGGTATTGATTTAGGAACAGGAAGAAAAGCCATTAGAATATTCTTTAGCACATTTTGGTAGGCAAGATGGAGCCAAACAGGGCAGTCTGTAGCTTTGGATATGCTGTAATGGAGTGGAAATGATTCCGGAACTCAATCCCTCTATTGATTGAAGAGTTTCAGTCATAAAATTACAGAAAAGATTAACAGATTCAAAAACAAGTAACATTTGTGCCACATACGCAGATGCCAGGCAGTGACCATTCAATAGGAGATTTTATTCCTTCATTTTGAACAACACTTAGAGGAAGCACTGAGGATGGCAAGATGACACAATGTACCCTGGATGGGGAATTTCAATGTTCATCATCAAGAGTGGCTCAGCAGCAATCCTACTAATCGAGCTGGTTGGGTCTTAAGGACACAGCTGCTAGACTGGGTCTATGGGAGATGGTGAGGGAACCAGTTGGCGGGGGGGGGGGGGGGAGCAAAACATACTTAGATTCATCCTTACCAATCTGCCAATTGCAGATGCATCTGTCCATGACAGTGGAAGAGCTACAGCACACAGTCCTTACAGAGACAAAGTCCTGCCTTCACGTTGAGAATAATCTCCATTGTATCGACACTATCATGTCCTAAATGGGACAGACTTTGAACACTCTAACAACTCAAGGCTGGGCATTCATGAGGCACTGTGGGCCATCAACAGCAGCAGAGTTGTACTTCAGCACAATCTGTAACCTCACGGCCCGACATATTCCCCATTGAACCATTACCATCAAGTCAGGGGATTAATCCTGATTCAATGGAGAGTGCAGGAGGGCATGCATAGAGCATCATCAGGCATACCTGAAGATGAGGTGTTAACCTGGTGATGTCACCAACTTGCTTGCCATATGGCATAAAGCAGCAAGTGATAGACAGAGCTAAGTGATCCCACAACCAACAGATCAGATCTAAGCCCTGCAGTCCTGGTGATGGATGATCAAACAACTCGCTGGAAGAGGAGGCTGTACAAATATCCCCATTCTGTATGATGGAAGAGCCCAGCACATCAGTGCAGAAAATAAGGCTGAAGCTTTCGTAATAGTCTTCAGCCAGAAGTGCCGAGTGGATGATCCATCTCAACCTCCTTCAGTGGTCCCCATCATTACAGATACCAGTCTTCAGCCAATTCAATTCACTCCACATGACATCAAAAAGTATTTGGAGACACTGGATACTGCAAAGGCTACAGGTCTTGACAACATTTGGGCAATAGTACTGAAGACTTGTGCTCCAGAACTTGCTGCTCCCCTAGCCAAATTGTTCTAGTACAGTTACAATAGTGGCATCTACCTGACATTGTGAAAAATTGCACAAGTATATTCTGTACATAAAAAGCAGGACAGTTACTGCCCCATCTGTATACTCTCGATCATCAATAAAGTGATGGAAGGTGTCATCAGTAGTGCTAACAAGCAGTACCTGCTCGGCAAACCTGGTCAGTGACGCTCAGTTTGGATTTTGCCAGGGCCACTCAGCTCTGGACCTCAGTACAGCCTTGGTTCAAACATGGACAAAAGTACTGCATTCCAGAGGTGAGCTGAGAGTGACAGCGCTTAACATCAAGGCTGCATTTGACCGAGTTACTTGCGGCATACCGCAAGGGTCGGTGTTGGGTCCACTGCTGTTCGTCATTTTTATAAATGACCTGGATGAGGGCTTAGAAGGGTGGGTTAGTAAACTTGCGGACAACACTAAGGTTGGTGGAGTTGTGGCTAGTGACAAAGGATGTAATAGATTGCAGAGAGACATAAATAGGATGCAGAGCTGGACTGAGAGGTGGCAAATGGAGTTTAATGTGGACAAGTGTGAGGGGATACACTTTGGATGGAGTAATCGGAATGCAAAGTACTGGGCTAATGGTAAGATTCTTGGGAGCGCAGATGAGCAGAGAGATCTCAGTGTCCATGTACACAGATCCCTGAAAGTTGCCACCCAGATTGACAGGGTTGTTAAGAAGGCATACAATGTTTTGGCCTTTATTAATAGAGGGATTGAGTTCTGGAACCAGGAGGTTATGCTGCAGCTGTACAAAGCTCTGGTATGGCCACACTTGGAGTATTGTGTACAGTTCTGGTCCCCGCATTATAAGAAGGACGTGGAAGCTTTAGAAAGGGTGCAGAGGAGATTTAATAGGATGTTGCCTGGTATGGAAGAAATGTCTTATGAGGAAAGGCTGAGGGCTTTGAGGCTGTTATCGTTAGAGAGAAGAAGGTTGAGAGGTGACTTAATAGAGGCGTACAAGATAATCAGAGGGTTAGATAGGTGGACAGGAGACGGCAAACATGAGGGGACACAACTTTAAATTGAGGGGAGATGGGTATAAGACAGATGTCAGAAGTAGTTTCTTTACTCAGAGTTTGCCTGCAACGATAGTAGATTTGCCAAGTTTAAGTGCATTTAAGTTGTAATTGGACAGGCAAATGGACGTACATGGAATAGTGTAGGTGGGATGGGCTTCAGATTAGTATGATAGTGCGGTGCAACATCGAGGGCCGAAGGGCCTTTACTGCACTATGTTCTATGAGTGCGGCATCAAGAAGCCCTATCAAACTGGAATCAGTGGGTATCGGGGGCAAACTCTGTGCTGCTTGGAATCATATCTAGCATATAGCAAGATGGTTATGATTGTTGGAGATTAGTTATCTCAGCTCCAGGACATCTCTGCAGGAGTTCCTCAGGGTAGTGTCCTCGACCCAGCCATCTTCAACTACTTCATCAATGACCTTCTCTTCGTCATAAGGTCAGAAGTGGGGATGTTCATCGATGATTGCACAATGTTCAGCACCATTTGCGACTTCTCAGGTACTGAAGCAATCTATGTCCAAATGCAACAACATCTGGACAATATCCAGGCTTGGGCTGACAAGAAAAGTAATGTGTGCCACACTGATGCCAGGCTATGACCATTGTTAGGTTCCTTTTTCCTGAGATTCTTACACACTTGATGCAACTGCAACACGCCAACTTCTGTGAACAACCAAAACTTTATTAAGCACAGTACAAACTTTGGAGAAACTCTTAATACTCTTCACCATGCTTGCGAAGTCCGTAATGACCACAAGACAACCCCCAGTTACTCCCTCACAGTCTCATGCCCCTCAAGACACAATGCAGTGACCACATCATTTCCAGAAACAATATAATGCAAATGGCCCCTTAATGGTCAAATCTGTTGGAAATCGTTTTTTTTTTAACTAAACAAAATAGTCAAACTTCCAACTGTAATGTTCTTATTGATTTTGAATCGGATGATGATGTAAATGTAAGTTATCTCTGAATAATAGGAGATGGCCATGTAAATAGCTCTGAATGGCAAGGGATAGGAATGTAAATTCCTTGCAATCTACCTGTAAGTCAGAGGCATCACACCCTGGCCTAGGGACATCGAATTTTCTGCAGGTCAGCAGAGCAAATTTGCTCTTTAATATCATATCATCACTAATAAGAGCCAATCGAACCACCGCTCCATGACGTTCAATATCATTGAATTCCCCACTATTGACATCCTGGGTGTTATCATTGACCAGAAACTCAACTGGCCTCACTACATAAACACAGTGGTTAAAAGAGCAGGTCAGACTCTGAATAATCCAAGGTGGAGGATGGGAAAAAATTGTGGCTGTTAGAGCTGTACCTTTTTTGAGGTATTTTAGGTGTTGGAGGTGATTTCCTCAAATTCTAGGAGCAGCAATTACTGTTTTATATGTTGTTGCATTGTTTTGGAACTTTGGAGGAGAAAAGATCAAAACAACGGCACATTAAAGAGAAGTGGACAGACAAAGGCAGCCACTATATGGTCAGAGAAAGAAACCCATACTACTGTCTGACACAACAGCGAATCTGTACAGTTACTGTCTTTGCTGTTTGAATTCAAGTATCTCTGGATATCGGAGTGCATCAAGGAAAAATTAACAAACAGCAAAATTGATAGCTGCCCTTGAAGGAACCTGTATGGGAGAGCTCATAGGTGGAACAGATAGGTGCATAGTTTCTAAGTTAGCCTTGTTGTAAATCTACAATAGTGAGTAGAGTTGGTTCTTTCTTGATTATAACTTTTATTGAGATCTATCTCTTGATTAAATTTAAAGGATATAAGCCATAACTATTAAATTAGCCTGAAACAGTGTTTTTTTAAATATAGTAATAAGACAGCACTATTTCATGTTACTATTTCATGAGAATTTCCATGTTACTATTGATTATGTCTGTAGGAAGTGTCTTTGATTGTGAATCCAATCAGATCACATGGATCGGTTGGAGCACCAGTTAGAGGCAATAAGGAATTTACAGGAGATCGGGGGTGTGATGGATGGCAGTTACAGGAAGGGAAAAAAACCACAGATATAGTCAGGTAGATGGGCTAACTCCAGGAAAGATGGGAGGGGTAGGCAGGTCGTATAGGGGTCTCCTGTGGCTATCCCCACCTCAAACAAGTATCCTGTTTTGGAAAATGTAAGGGGTGATGGACTGTCAGGGGAATATATCGCTGACAGCCAAGTTTCTGGTACTGAGGATGGCTCTAATGTAATGAGGGGATATGTCAAATTCCAAGTGATCAATTGTGATAGTGGACTCTCTAGTCAGAGGCACAGACAGATGTTTCTGCAGCCAGCAGCGAAAAATCAGAATGGTGCGTTGCCTCACTGGTGCCAGGATCAAGGATATCTCAGAGGGGTGCAGAATGATCTCAAAGGGGAGAAGGACCAGTTGGAGATTGTCGTACACATTGGAACTAATGACATAGGAAGATAAAAGGATGAGATCTGAAGGGAGAATATAGAAAGTTAGGTAGGAATTTAAAAAGGAAGTCCTTGAAGGCAATAATATCTGGATTTCTCCTGGTGTTACGAACTAGTGAAGATAGAAATAAGGGGATAGAGCTGATGAATGAGTGGTTGAGGAGCTGGTGCATGGGAAAAGGGTTCACGTTTTTGGATCTTTGGAATCTCTGGGGTAGAAGTGACCTGTACAAGAAGGAAGGATTGCCTGCGAATTGGAAGGGGACTAATACATTGGCAGGGGGATTTGCTGGAGCTGCTTGGAAGGATTTAAGCTATAAGGTTTGTGGGTGGGGGGGGAGTGGTAGGGTAGGTAGGAGGTGGTGGGACCCAGGGAGATAGTGAGGAAAGAGATCAATTTGAGACTGATACTGTTGGGAAAAGGAGCGCATCAAACAGTCAGGGCAGGTGAGAACAAAGCAGAGAACAGGGTATGACTGATAAATTAAACTGCATTTATTTCAATGCAAGAGACCCAACAGGAAAGGAAGATGAACTCAGGGCATGGTTAGGAACATGGGGCTGGGATATCATAGCAATTACAAAGACCTGGCTGAGGGACAGACAGGACTGGCAGCTTAATGTTCCAGGATACAAATGCTACAAGAAGGATAGAAAGGGGTACAAGAGATGGGAAGGAGTAGTAGTTATGATAAGGGATAGCATTATGGCTGTATTGAGTGAGGATATTTCTGAGAATACGTCCAAGCAAATTATTTGGGTGGAATTGAGAAATAAGAAAGGGGCGATTACCTCAGTGTGATTGTATTATAGCCTCCCTCCTCCCCCTCCCCCCCCAATAGTCAGCGGGAAATTGAGAAACAAATTTGTAAGGAGGTCTCAGTTATCTGTAAGTATAATAGGGTGCTTATGGTAAGGGAGTTTAGCTTTCCAAACATAGACTGGGACTGCCATAGTGTTAAGGATTTAGATGGAGAGGAATTGTCAGCGTGTACAAGAAAACTTTCTGATTCAGAATGTGGATGTACCTACGAGAGAAGGTGCAAGCTTGACCTACTCTTGGGAAATAAGGCAAGTCAAGTGACTGAGGTGTTAGTGTGGGAGCTCTATGGCAACTATATTTTAAAATTAATAGAATTAGTGATGGAAAAGGATGGACCGGATCTAAAAATTGAAGATCTAAATTGGAGGAAGGCCAATTTTGACAGTATTAAGCAAGAATTTTCAAAAATTGACTGGGGGCAGATGCTCACAGGTAAAAGGACAGCTGTAAAATGGGAAGCCTTCAGAAATGAGATCATGCGAGTCCAGAGATGATACATTCCTGTTAGGGTGAAAGGCAAGGCTGGTAGGTATAGGGAATGCTGGATGACTAGAGAAATTGAGATTTTGGTTCAGACAAAGAAGGAAGCATATGTCAGGTATAGACAGGACAAATCAAGTGAATCCTTAGAAGAGTATAAAGGCAGTAGGAATATACTTGAGAGAAATCAGCAGGGCAAAAAGGGGGCACAAGATATTTTAGGCAAATAGGGTTAAGGAGAATCTAACGAGATTTTATAAATATATTAAGGAAAAAAGGATAACCAGGGAGAGAATAGGGCCCCTCAAAAATCAGCAAGGCAGCCTATGTGTGTAACCACAGGCAATGGGAGAGATACTAAATGAGTATTTTGCATCAGTGGAGAAGGAGATAGAAGATGTAGAATGTGAGGAAATAGATGGTGACTTCTTGAAAAAATGTCCATATTTCAGAGAAGAAGGTACTAGATGTCTTAAAACGCATAAAAGTGAATAAATCCCAGGACCTGATCTGATGTATCCTAGAACTCTGTGGGAAGCTAGGGAAGTGATTGCTGGGCCCTTTGCTGAGAAACTTGTATCATTGATAGTCATAGGTGAGGTGCCGTGAAACTGGAGGTTGGCTAACATAGTGCCAGTATTTAAGAAAGGTGGTAAGAAAACGCCAGGGAACTATAGACCAGTGAGCCTGATGTCACTGATGAGCAAGTTGTTGGAAAAAATCCCGAGGGACAGGATTTGCATGCATTTGGAAAGGCAAGGACTGATTTAGGTATAGCCAGCATGGCGTTGTGTGTGAGAAATCATGTCTCACAAACATGATTGAGTTTTTTGAAGAAGTAACAAAGAGGATTGATGAGGGCAGAGCAGTGGACATGATCTTTATGGACTTCAATAAGGTGTTAGACAAGGTTTCTCATGGTAGACTGGTTACCAAGGTTATATCTCATTGAATACAGAGAGAACTAGCCATTTGGATACCAAACTGGCTTGAAGATAGAAGATTGAAGACAGAAAGCGAGTTGCTTTTCAAACAGGAGGCCTGTGACTAATGATGTGCTACAAGGATCGGTGCTGGGTCCACTGCTTTTGTCATTTTTATAAATGATTTTTGATCTGAACATAGGAGGTATAGTTAGTCAGTTTGCAGATAACACCAAAATTGGAGTGAACAGCGAAGGAGGTTACCCGGCCTAAAACGGGATCTTGATCAATTGGGCCAATGGGCTGAGGAGTGGCAGATGCAGTTTAATTTATATAAATGTAAGCTGTTGCATTTTAGAAAGGCAAATCTTGGCAGGACTTATACACTTAATGGTAAGGTCCTGGGGAGTGTTGCTGAACAAAGAGACCTTGGAGTGGTTCATGGTTCCTTGAAAGTGGAGGTTCAAGTAGATAGGATAGTGAAGAAGGTGTTTGGTATGCTTTCCTTTATTGGACAGAGTATTGAATATAGGAGTTGGAAGGTCATGTTGTGGCTGTACGGGACATTGGTTAGGCCACTTTTGGAATTAAGTCCAATTCTGGTCCCCTTCCTATCAGAAGGAGTTTGTGAAACTTGAAAGGGTTCAGAAAAGACTTGCAAGGATCTTGCTGGACTTGGAGGATTTGAACTACAGGGAGAGGTTGAATAGGCTGGGGCTGTTTTCTCTGGAGCATTGGAGGCTGAAGGGTAACCTTATAAAAATTTACGAAATTGTGAGGGGCATGGATATGGCAAATGGACAAGGTCTTTTCCCTCGGGTAGGGAAGTCCAGAACTAGAGAGCATAGGTTTAGGGTGAGAGGGAAGAAATTTGAAAGTGGCCTTATGGGCAGCGTTTTCACCCAGAGAGTGGTGTGTATGGAATGAACTCCTAGAGCAACTGGTGGAGGCTGGTACAATTACAGCATTTAAAATGCATCTGGGTGGGTATATGAATAGGAAGGGTTTAGAGCGGTATGGGCCAAGTGCTGGCATGGATGAGTTAGACCAAAGGTTCTGTCTCCCTTCTGTACGTCTCTTTGGTTCCATGAGTCTGTGAATATCATGGGGAATAATATACCTCCTGACTTCTCAAAGCCTGTCCAGCATCTATAAGGCACAAGTCAGGGGTATGATGGAATATCCCCACTTTCCTCAACAACAGTCAAGAATCCAGGACAAAGCAGCTCATTGGATTGGCACTACATCCACAAGCATCCACTCCCTCCACCACCGATGCAGTGCCACAGCAGTGCTTACCATCTGCAAGATGCACTGCAGAAATTCACCAAAGATCCTTAGGCAGCCCCTTCCAAACCCACAACCACTTTCAGCTGGAAGGACAGTGGCAGCAGATACATGGGAACACCACCACATAGAATTTCTGCTCCAGCCTCTCATTGTCCTGACTTGGAAATATATAGTCGTTCCTTCACTGTCACTGGATCAAATGTTGGAATTACCTCTGTAATGGTATTGTGGGTCAACATATAGCGTCAATTGGTAAAGATCTATAAAACAGAATGTATCTGAATTTAATTGATATCAATCTATTGAACCTCTCTTTAATATTGATAGTAAAACCAACTTTTTATTTTTCCAGAAGCTAATCATAAATTTTCCGATTCCTGAAATACAATCTGCCCGGAATCTGTATTAAATGATGTAGACATTTTCTGTATGAAGCTACAACTTTTGCTTCTCAAAGATTAAAAATGTGAAACTAATAATCTAATGTAGGTTAGAATAAACTTGAACTACCCACTTGAAAAAGTTAGGCAGTATGTATGTGTCCTTTTTGATTGCAATCAATAATCTTTACATGCATCTGTGAAGAGGAGCCTGCATTAGGAGTTAGAGTCCAATGACTCTGCTGCAGAACTGATGGCAGTTAGGAAAAGGTAGTATTTCTGCTTATGACAGTGGGTGGGAGCAGAAATGAGAGATGCATAGGTGAAGTTAGGTTGGGCCACTCTCCACCTATTCACTCCTTGTTCCACTCCCCCCTCCCCTCCCCTGCCTCCCCCCACCTCCTATCATAACCATAAATACCACCTTAGGTGCTGTCAGTTCTGAAGAAGGATCACTGGACTAAAATCATTAACAATGTTTTCTCTTCACAGTTGCTGTCAGCTCTGCTGAGTTTCTCCAGCAATTTCTTTCTTTGTTTCAGATCTCCAGCAGCTGCAGTCCTTTGTATGTTACAAGTTAATATAAAACAGTGAGGAACTGTGGTGGATTATTGGTTTGATGTTGGCTATTTTGTCACATGATATTAAGACAAAAGGATAATTATATTTCACCGATCGCTCAGCATATTTGATCTATGAATAACTGAGCTAAAATCACAACATGGACAGCAACTAGAAAAAGAGAAAGTTAACATTTATCTTCTTTTTCAAAATAATGTCACAAAATTGTAATGTTCTGTTCTGTATGTTCTGGGTAAAGTTGATTGTGTATTTGATTGCGGGGTACTTGTGTGTGGTTTACAGAATGTACAGTAATTGAAGTGGAATTCAAATGGAACCATTCCAAAATACACTGAATTTATTTACAAAAAGACAATGGTAGCTGGAATGTGTTACAAAGCAGTAATGCCTCAAGCAGATCACATAATAACATAAACACACCTTCACGGTTTAGAAGTATCATATGAAATTTCATTTATGTCATGTAGCCATGCGTCCTAATCTCAACAAATGAATGTTTCTATATTCAAGGTGTTTTTATTGTTGATGGGGTTGCTATGCCAGAAAGCAACCAATGATGAACTACGAGATCAAATCACGAGATGGATTTGAACTGAACTGCTCTTGAACATGTAAAGATATTAATATAATTTTATTGTAATCTAAGGAAATTGTATTTATTGAGACAGGAAGTTTAAAGTTCTGAAAGTTAGAGGTAAGGGTTTTACTTCATAATTTAATACTAAGAGGATGAAGGAACAATAGATTTGTTAAAACATGAATATATGCTGATCATTAAAGTCACTGCAAATACTTTTGGTGTAAGCAGCTCTAGAATAAATCCAGAACAACTGCAACTTTTGAATAATGTAAGGTTAGTTCTGGAGGTGAACTTAATAAGGGGAGGCAACGGAGTATACTCACTCATGTACACACATTCGCTGTGTGCAGATCCATGTATTTTGTAGGCCCCAGATGCTTTTCTTTCATTGATAGGTCTTGATAGATTGAGCTGACTTCTGCAATAGATAGGGTACTTCTGTCATAGCACTGACCACATTTTTCTATTATACATCAGAGGACTTTGGTCCTTACTCTCCTGGGGATAACAAGTATTTGGTGTATTTGTAATGTTACTGGCATAGTAATCCAGAGCTCCAGGCTAAAGTTCTGGTGACAGGGGTGTGAATCCACCATGGCAGTTTTGGACTTTTGAATTTTAAAAAAAACTCATCATAACCATTGGTGAAATCTGTTGTCCTTAGCTGGTCTGACCTATATGTGACTCCTGTTGCAAAGCAAGGATTAGTACAGAAAGAGCCTGAAATTTATGTCAAAACTGCTACAGAATCTAAAGAAAGGAATGAAACTGGACTAGTGACAATTGCAAACTCAGTCCAGTCCACCCTATAAAGTTCTTACACTGGGGACTTTTGCCAAAAGGCTGTGTTTGCTGACACCCAACAGCATTCACAGTAGAAGTAAGAAATGTCAAAAAGTTTTTAATAAACTGATTAAAAACTAGCAAATACATAAAATGACAAAAATTTAATGAAAGTATAGATGTAAAAAAATTGTCAAGTATTAATTTTGTAATTTTTTTGAAAATTTGCTTTTTTATTACATATCCATAGATGAAAAAGATTGGAGGTGAGCAAGAGCAGTTGAAAATTATTGGCATATCATTGGTGACAGCGAACATTTTGGAGCCAAAATTGACTGAGCCTTTCGACAGACTAATCAAGGCTGACATCGTCATACTCTCACAGTCACACTTTACAATATCCAAGCACCATCTCCACCACCCCTATCCCATGGGCAGTGGTGCCATACAGTCTGGAGGGAGTTGCCCTGGGAATCCTTAACATTGATTTCAGACCTGATGTTATCTCGTAGCATTAAGTCATCCGCAAGGAGATCTTCTGCTCATTGACCTACCTCCCTTCCTCAGCTAATACCTCTCCATGTTGGACACCACTTGTAGGAAACATTGAGGGTGGCAAGGGCACAGAATTATTCTTTGTATGGAACTTCAAAGTCCATTGCCAAAGTGGCTTGGTAGCTCCATTACTGATCAGACTGATTGAATCCTAAGGGGTGTGGCTGTTAGACTAGATCTGTTGCAACTCGTGAGAGAACGAGCGGTAAAGACTTACTTGACTTTATCCTCACCAGTCTTATCTGTCTCACGTGCATCTGTCTCACGTGCATCGGTCTCACATGCATCTGTCTCTGACCTTGCTGAGTTGAAGTTGCATCTCCACATTGATACCTTCCATTGTGTCATATGGCATTTCTTCATGGCTCAGCATATTCCCCACTCTACCATTATCATCAAGCCAAATGGTGAACTCTGGTTCAGTGAAGAATGGAGGTTGGCATGCTTGCAGCAGTACCAAGGATACCTAAAAATGTGGTGTCAATTGGTGAAGCTACAACGCAGGACTACTTGTATGCATTGCAAACCGTGTACGTAGCATGTAATAGATAGGGTTAAGTAATCCCACAATAAACAGATCAGACCTATGCTCTGGGGTGCTGCCAAATTCCAGTAAGGAAGTGGTGGGCAATTAAATAACTACCAAGAGGAGTTAGCTCGACAATATCCCCATTCTCAGCAATAAGAGAGCCTAGCACATTAGTGACAAAGACAAGGCTGAAGTATTTGTATCCATTTATAGCTGATTCAGTTCACTCGTGTAATATGAAAAAATGTCAGAAAGCACTGCATACTGCAAAGATAATGAGCTCTGACAACATTATAGCAATAGTACTGAACACCTGTGCATGCTCACCACTGATTTCTACCCAACAATTGGTTTTTTTTGGTTGCACAGGTGATACATGAATTCCCTCCTATCTATAAACTTCACTGTTTTGCCTTTACATCTGTGTGTTTTGAGGTTCTCTGAACACAACTGTACCAGCATGATTCATGTCAATAGAGGATGTGCCATTGATTGATATCTGTATTGGGAGTCGAGTGTGTGGTGCTGGAAAAGCACAGCAGGTCAGGCAGCATCTGAAGAGCAGGAAAATCGATGTTTCGGGCAAAGGTGCTCTAAACGGGAGCCCATTACAGCATGGTGAACAAGGTGTACACTTGGCTTTGGATCCTTGTCCCACAACATTCCCTATACTTTGCCTGATTTATGTCTCCTAATATGTTGGTGTGAATGAGATGGCCAGCAATATCAGGGCAGGGAGTTCACAGCAAACAAGGAGTCACTGCATTAAAATGGGCAGGATTAAGGATCCTACTGGTCTTTGTCCTGTATAATGCATGGGTCAGTGTGTAATGTTCTTTTTAAAAGTCCTCACAACAGTGGGCTCTTAACCTTCTTCCTCACAGTTTGAGTCATTTATCTATCAGCTCTGAGTATATTCGCAACTGTTGTACCCTTTCAGTTCCCAGCGCATTGTAAGGCAGAATGAGCGATCTTTGGTCAATGGCTTCCAGCTTTCACCTGTACATGTTGATGAGGCCTTGAGTATCGCTATCAGAGTCTAGATTAGAGTGGTGCTGGAAAAGCAGAGCAGGTCAGGCAGCATTCGAGGAGCAGGAAAATCGACGTTTCGGGCAAAAGCCCTTCATCAGGAATAGAGCCTGCATCTACGTCATTGTTTTTACCACCTTGAGTATCACTATCCCTTTTCTAGTAGCCTATAACATATAAACCCCCAACTCCCTACATACACAAATAGACACAATATGAAATGGGTGTTGTGGGTAGAGGAAATGACTAAGAAGGCAATAAATGGTCTCAGTTGATGGGGTTCACTGAGATGATCCTTTTGACTTGTCAGGACTTGTTGCTCCTTGATCTTCCTTCTCCAGTACTTCCACTTGCTTGCAGGAGACATTGAGTGACTGGTTTACACTATAAAGTCTCTAACTTATTGGTTAAAAGACATAGCTTGCTGCACCTAATGAGGATAAATAAACTGATTTTTTTCAGGCTTGAAGCGTCTTTTACTGTAAAGAAAAGGACGGCAACTTCCTTTCTTGAGGTCTGATGACTTCCGACTGAACCTTCACACCCATATGCTGTTCAGCGACCCGGGAGCCAATTACATAGTTATTGGCAGACAGGAAGCCTTTGACGTCAACAATTAGTCACTGGTTTCACAGACCAATCAGCTACATATCGCTGGTCAAATTTCCCTTTGTGCATATTCTCTTGTTGCAACCCATCTGCTTGGATAATCAGTAGTGTGATGAACACTTAAGATGAGTGTTGGTAAAAAGTGCAGTAATGCTTTCTATGATCTTAGGTTTATAAGAAGCCTTATCTCATTTTCAGCCCTCAATGAAAAATAAAGAAATATATCAAAGATAGTCTTTACAAAACCCAATGATGAAGTACATCAGGGCGTGGGGAACTTGTCAGCCTGCGATTCCAACAATTTGCTTCCCAAATGATGTAATTTTCTTGGTCTCTTTCTTCCTTTCTATTTCCTGACACAGTTTTCGCTGGGATTTTATTTCTCTTCAGTGAAGACAAATGCAAAATATATGCTCAATCCAGCTATCATGTTTTTTCTGCAATTAGATTACTTACAATGTGGAAACAGGCCCTTCGGCCCAACAAGTCCACACTGACCCTCTGAAGACCAACCCACCCAGATCCATTCCCCTACATTTACCCTTTCACCTAACACTACGGGCAATTTAGCATGGGCAATTCACCTGACCTGCACATCTTTGGACTGTGGGAGGAAACCCACGCAGACATGGGGAGAATGTACAAACTCCGCACAGATAGTTGCCTGAGGCGGGAATTGAACCCGGATCTCTGGTGCTGTGAGGCAGCAGTGCTAACCACTGTGCCACCATGCTTCCCTTTAGATTAGGTTAGATCACTTACAGCGTGGAAACAGGCCCTTCGGCCCAACAAGTCCACACCGATCCGCCAAAGCGCAACCCACCCAGATCCATTCCCCTACATTTACCCCTTCACCTAACGCTACGGGCAATTTAGCATTAATTAATTCCATACTTGTTTTCTATAGGGCAAATACCTGCAAAATTCACGCTGATTTTATATTCGGGCTATGTATTATGAATTTCAAGAGAGCTGCTGCCAGATGCACAGATTGTACTGGTGGTATTGGCATTTGCAAAACAATTGTGATGGAGTGGATCCAGCCCCCAGGAGGAAGATGGAGGAAGACTCCCTGGTGCAGAGAAAGGCGCAGGGCACCACTGGCTCCTAAAAAAATTTCTGAGAAGAAAATCCAGTGGAAAGTATTAAAGAAGTTGAAGAAACTAACAGATAAGAAATTGTGAAGAAACTTGAAGCAAAGAAATGAAAAGTTGAAAGTGTAAAAATCTGAAACCAAAAACTTTTCTCAAAGCCACCAGGTGTCTCTGCATAGAGCTCAACCTACAATAAAACAATCCTTATACAGGCTTATTCTCACAGAGAACTTCAAGTTAGTATAACAGACAAATAATGCAGATGCTGAATTTCAGTTAGATTTACTTCATCTATCGAAAATTAAGGTGTCTGGTTTTCATTTGACCTCTTCACACATTTATTGAATCACTAAGAGATAACATGTATGCAATTTGCAGCCTTTTTATATTTCTAGCTGTCTTTGTCTCACTTTTTTTCCCCTTATTAATACTTTAATGATTTTCTTAAATGTATTTTGTCTAATTTTCAGATCTGCCACCTATATTGCACAAGTATATGCTTCTCCTTTGTTTTCTACTATTTTAACTTCTTTAGTTAATCATGGATGGTGATTCCTCTCCTTAAAATTTTTCTTTTGTGTTGAAATGTATCTATGTTGTGCATTCTGAAATATTTCCTTACATATCTGCCATTGTATTGATTTCTGACCTCCGTCTAGCTCTGCTTTAAGGGCCATAAGAAATAGGAACAGAAGTAAACTGTTTGGGCCCCTCAAGCCAGTTCCGCCATTTGATAGGATCATGGCTGATTGTCACTCTTATGTTTACTTTTCTGCCCTTTCCCATAATCCTTGACTCCCTTACTGAACAAGAATTTATGTGTCTCAGCCTTAGATATCACCAAGGCCCTGTCCCCACAGTTCTTTGTGGCATTGAGTTCCAAAGATTCACAATCAGGGCTTTCATACCATCATCATTGCCCTTTGTTTATTTTATGATACTAATCTTTGACCCACTTTTGTTTTCCTCAAACTGAATATGGAATTCATATTATGATTGCTGTTACCCAGGGCTGTGTCCATCTAAGGTAATTAATTAATCTGATATTATTGCATAATAATATGCTCAACTAGAATCCTTTGCACATCTGATGTTACAAGTCTGAATGTAGATTAAAATTTTCCATGATTACTGCTATATCCTTTTGACAAGTTTGATTATATCTTGCTGGTTACTTCTGAGATTTGAAGGATAAATCCATCTATTGTCCCCTTGTATTTGGACCTGACCTAAAACTAAACACTGATTTTGCGGGCTACATGTGCAGCATTGCAATTCAACTTTTTAAAAATTTTATTACAGAAGGATATTTGATTTTTTTTATATGAAAAAATTATGCTTTCAATTGCAGTTTAATGCAGCTGCTTAAATAGAAGTTCATGGTCAAATGTTTAAGCGGAACTGTACAACAGAAGAAATTTAATTTTATTTATACAAAAAACTTGTTCTTGGTTATTCAAGGAATGCATTCGATATTTGAGCGGCAATTGAGATTTTATTTCAGATTCTTGCAAGATTAATATTTAATTTGTGAAGTATGCATTGTCAATCTTTAAAATGAACATGTATTTTTCAAATTTATATCAACTGAAGGATTTTGCTGCAAATTAAACCTCTGCCATGCAAGATTTCAGTTGCATATTTGTCTTGATTGATCTTCACAGTCAATGCAGTTTTTTTTTAACATTTTTAACATAAAATGGTTAAAGATTGTACCTGTTATGAAGCTTAGATTGAACAATATTATACAGCAGCGGTTTCTGACATTCTACTGGATATCAAAGTAGTTTGAATAGTGTTCAAAAGTTCATATGATCTACAAGTGCATTGAGTACTTGGAAGGATTTTCAGCACCTGAAATAGCTGCCAGGCTATTTAAAGATTCTCAGCTCGTGAATGTTCCACAGCAGCACCATGGTGGTGATCGTTGTACTGGTTGAATCTGATTTCAGTCAGTAGTTCATTGCGATTTTGGCATAGGTAAATCAACATTCTTTGCCCCAAATTGCTCTCTTGTATCAATAATCCAGTGTGAATAAGTATTATTCCAACTTTGCAACTTTAAAAATTCTTTCAGTATGATACAAACTGGTAAGTATTCCATCTTTATTTGTCAGTTTGCAGTTGCTATCTGCGTTTCAAAATAAACTGAAAAGTAACTGTTTAAGTCTTGCCAAAAAATGCATTCTGAATAAAAAGTTAACTTTGCTTTGTGTTTCAACAAATTTCAAGAAAATCATTGAAATCCTTGCTCGTGTTGAGTTAAACAGGGTGTTGAATGAGTAAAAATATGTTACCTATTCAAGTGAATATAAATAGTTAAACCAAGAGTTCACAATTATTTTGTTTTATCATCATTTATAAAGTGCAGAATTTTGTAGAAATATATCTGTTGATAGTTAATATTAAGCTGTTCTATTAATGTTTTCTGTTCTACTCTGGTAAATATGTGTGCGTATTTGTGTGTGTGCCCGAGTGTGTGTGTGTGCATGTGTGCATGTGCGTACACCGTGAACAGTTAATCCACAGATCCAGGTGATGTTCCAGGGACCAAGTCTGAATCACAGCAAATGGTGGAATTTGAATTTGAAAGCTGGAATTAAGAGTCTAATGATGACCATGAAACCATTGTTGATCATCAGAAAACCCATCTGGTTCACTCTTGTCCTTTAGGGAAGGAAACTACCATCCTTATCTGGTCTAGCCTATGTGTGACTCCAGACTCTTAACTGCCCTCTGTGATAAGCAATAAATGTTAGCTTAGCCAGCGATGCTCTTATCCCATGAATGAATAAAATAATGCAAATTTTGCTCCATGTTTGAATCTCTCCAATTAAGTTTCTATTACTGCTGCATTGATCATTTAGTATTATCAAGTGCACAAATGAAATTCTGAAAAATTAAGTGTGCTCCCGGTTCAAAAGTTCAGCTCTGGACAAAATATATCAAGTCTAAAGTTAGGCTATTGAGAAAATCACTTAAAGATGATTCACTTGATGAAATTACATCATATATTATTGTACAATGTCATTTTAGTTTTATTTATTCTGGTATTTTCTGGAGGAGGGAGCATGGTGTTGGGGATTGCTGATGCTACAAAGTTCAACAGGCTTCAAGAATGTACTCTGGGATTGTGAAGCATGATTATCCTATATGATCGTGATGTCACACAGGCACCATAACAACTTACTGCTGCCAGCTGTTTCAAAAGCCTTCCTATATGGCTGAACATCTGAATGAGGGGCCAATTTTGTAAACGGCCAGCATTAAAAGGTACAGTTAGTAAGTTTTGACACCAAAATTGGAGATGTAGTGGACAGCGAAGAGGGTTACCTCATTACAACAGGATCTGGACCAGATGGGCCAATGGGCTGAGAAGTGGCAGAGGGAGTTTAATTCAAATAAATGCGAGGTGCTGCATTTTGGGAAAGCAAATCTTAGCAGGACCTATACACTTAATGGTAAGGTCCTAGGGAGTGTTGCTGAACAAAGAGACCTTGGAGTGCAGGTTCATAGCTCCTTGAAAGTGGAGTCAGAGGTAGGTAGGATAGTGAAGAAAGCATTTGGTATGCTTTCCTTTATTGGTCAGAGTATTGAGTACAGGAGTTGGGAGGTCATGTTGCGGCTGTACAGGACATTGGTTAGGCCACTGTTGGAATATTGCATGCAATTCTGGTCTCCTTCCTGTCGGAAAAATGTTGTGAAACTTGAAAGGGTTCAGAAAAGATTTACAATGATGTTGCCAGGGTTGGAGGATCTGAGCTACAAGGAGAGGCTGAACAGGCTAGGGCAGTTTTCCCTGGAGCGTCGGAGGCTGAGGGGTTACCTTGTAGAAGTTTACAAAATTATGAGGCGCATGGATAGGATAAATAGACAAAGTCTTTTCCCTGGGGTTGGGGAGTCCAGAACTAGAGGGCATAGATTTAGGGTGAGAGGGGAAAGATATAAAAGAGACCTAAGGGGCAACTTTTTCATGCAGAGGGTGGTACGCATATGGATTGAGCTGCAAGAGGATGTGGTGGAGGCTGCTACAATTGCAACATTTAAGAGGCATTTTGATGGGTATATAAATAGGAAGGGTTTGGAGGGATATGGGCCGGGTGCTGGTAGGTGGGACTAGATTGGGTTGGGACATCTGGTCGGCATGAATGGGTTAGACCGAAGGGTCTGTTTCCATGCTGTACATCTCTATGACTCTTTGACTCTATTAGTTAAAATTATCCTGCACTTCTTAAAAGGGAGGAGCCTTGCAGTTGGAGAGAGTGTTAGTATTTTACAGGAAGTAAATCTGACCTGTAAAATGTTGAATAATGAAATAGCATGAGAAAAAGTAGTCTCCAACTTTTTGAATAAATAACCAGAGTTTTTGGTTGAGGAGGTTATAAATAAGAGAGATGTCCTGAAAGAAAAGCCTAAAAAACCCACCAGACTTGTGTTCAGGAAACAGTAGAAGTGAATAGCTGTGGAAGTCATTGCCAAAAATCCCAAGAATCTGGATAGGGAGATGCAAGAAGTTCAATTCGCCCAAAAGCAGTCAAAGTGAATGCTTTTTCAAATTCTGTATCCAACCATGAATTTTAGATCCTGAACAAAGCAATCATTCGCTAACAATCTCCATCCATCAGGAATCATTCTTGACATTTAAATGCTCTATCGCACACTTAGCACTACTGCAAGCTTCACATATTTTTCCTTTGCAGATCCAGCCAGCTGTTTCACCATGACAGCCGCATTACACAATAGGATTGCAAAACGTTCAGTGACATTCTTCCCTCTTTTGCAGAACAAAATGGCATTCAACTGGAGGCAGCAGGAGCTTAAACATGCCTATATACACACGAACCCTTATGGATAATATGTTACTGTGCGTTATCAGTTGCCCCTTACTATGACTGACTGTGATCAGTAGAGTAGATGAAATTGTGGGAGACAATATATTCTTCTACTTATCCCCCTCCCAACATCTGTCAGTTTCTTTTGTTTTACAAGATGCAGATGGTATAAGCATGTACCTTTTATTTTATTCCCACCTTCCTAGACTGCAATCATGATGCCTTTCCCTTTCTGATCATTGAAAAGTGCAACTGCGAGTAGATCAGTCAGAGGAGGAACATAAAGAAGACATTAATGCTAAAGATACACAGTGTATTTTAAGGGTTAATATTGAGATAGAACCTACACATGGCGAAACACTATTGCATCCACAAGTGGTAGGGGGCAAGGATATAAACTTATGAATTAGTAGCAGGAGTGCTCTGTCATTCAATAAGCTCATGGCTGATTTGATTGTGGCTTCAACTCAACTCTAAATTCCTGCTCACTCCTGATAACTTAGACTCTTTTCTTAGATAAGAATCTATCTACTTCTGCTTTAAAAGTATTTAATTGCTCCACTACTGTCGGAGCAAGAGAATCTAAAGACTTGCAATTTGAGAATTTTTCCTCATCTCTGTCTTAAACGAAATACTCTATATTTTGAAACTGCATCCCCTATTTCTAATCTCTCCCAGGAGCTGAAACACCTTTCAGCATCCTTCCTGTCAATAATGAAACCAAAACTCAGTACAGATGGTCTTATTACAACTCATTACAACTTAGTAGAAAAATTATTTTCCTTACAATAAATGACAATATTTAATTTGCCTGTCTACTTGTACCTGCATACAGATATTGTGATTCATTTACCAGGTCATCAGGATTTTTCTGCATCTCAGAATTCTCTTTTTTGTTTAAATAGTAGGCTGATTTTCTATTCTTTCTCCACAGTGAACAAATATATATTTTCCTGTGTTATACTCCATTTGCCTTTTTTTTTCTTATTTATATTCCCTGGTATATTTCTTCACTAGAAAAATGTAAATGTGGAGATAGTTCTAAAGTATGAGATACTTCTCTTCATAGAAACGTAGAAAATAGAAAATTGGATATTCCAGCTTTTTCCACCATTCATTATCATTGAGGCTGCCATCAAATTTGATAACCTGTTCCTGCTTCTCCCTATATGCTTTGGTCCCTTCGACCCCAAGTGCTGTATCCAATTTCTCCTTGAAATAAATGTTATGGCAGTTTGGGCTTTCTTGCACTGTCGTTCTTCTCAACTCATTGCATATTCATGCGTGCAGAAAACATCACATTTTATGTGTGAACAGGGAAGACGTTCTTCCCTATCACTGCCTTCCGGTCAAGATTTTCAGGCTCTAAGTGTCATATTTAAAAAGCACCTGGCCAGCACATTAATTTCTGCAACCCAGGAACATCACTCAACATTATTCATTAACCCAACCACCCTGGAGATGTCTGCAACCCCAGGTAAAATAGCAAGAGGGCAACTGGTAAAGTTGTCTGAGGCAGACTGACAAAACTGTGAGCAAGCTCCCTCAAACTCAGCTTCACCTGCTGAAGTGGCTCCAAGACTTTGTTCTGAGAAAGGAAAGATTAAACAACATTGTAGTCACTTTGGGGACCTTCTGCATAACCTGCCTCTCAAACAAATGTAGCACGTTAAACACAATCCTGTAGTGTCTTTCCATCTATTAAGAGTTCTCAGCAGTAATAGTTTCCTTGCAGACTATCTCATGAGGCTCACTGACCTCTGTATGCGCTCACATGCGCAACATATGGAGCAATGCAAAACGTGCTGAGGCTGTCATTCTCTCCTGTCCTCTGGAAGGAACGTAGCTTCAAGAAAGCAATAACATAAGCTGGTTGTTTAGGTTCAGAAGTCAATCAGCATAACTTCACCCCTCTACTTCTTTGTAGTGGATGAATACTGCTTGCATCTGAGTTTCAATCATGTAAGCACGGTCCTGTGTAATCCTACATAACTCCATGCTAATGCTCTGGTCAGCACGTTATTGGTGATAAGAGAGTAAAATTAATATCAAAGTATCAAACAAACTCACATATGTTATTGCAACATTTGCCCTCACATCTAACCACAATCAGGTACTCTCAGCTTTTCTGCATTATTCCGGTATTGCTCGGACATTAGATCTGTCAGCACCTCGATCAGGCTTTAATCTAAGGAGAAAGGTTGTTGAGCTGTCTCCTTCTAAATTCTCAGGCAAACATAGACCTACTTTGCTCCCCAGTTGCATCCTAATTTAGAGCCAGTATACAATAAACAACAGCTATTCTGGAAATCCAGCCAAACAAGAACTGGAGTGCCGTCTTTGCGTGGTCCTGGCAATGAAAGTGCATTTGGAAGACTGATTCTCTGTTCATTGTAGTGCTGTTCAGTAACAGTCTGAGGGGAGCATATGGGGTAATTATCCATGTCTTTTAGCGCTACCTCTTGTCACCCATGGGCCATCTCTGGAAATGAATGCTTGTGAGCTGTGAGTTGTGCAGATGTAAGCATCATGACAGCTCCCTGTGTAGGACCATACCTTCAGGAGCTCTTGTTTGTGTTTGCAAATGAGTAGGTCATTGAAAGAACAAAATTCCTTGCTGTCTTTGGTTGGATGAAGCCATGAAACTCTGAGCACCACACATGCACGCAGTTGATGGCCCCTTGTATCCTAGGGATCCCAGTGATGCCTGCATTTCTGACAGTTCAGGTACCTTGACTGTCTCGATCTACGGTGAACTGGACTGCTTTCTTGTGAAGGGCATTCGCTGGCTGCTGATCAAAGAATGTTTTGCTTGTTCCCATTTGAAGTTTTGAGCGGAGTCTGTGGTTAAGAAGTTCAATGCTGTTGTGAACTTCAGTATCACTGGCATAGCGCTGCCTCCCAACCCACATGGCTGCAGATTTGCCTGCAGGAGATGATGGTATCCTTAGTCACTAGCATTGTCTCCAACACAGCCTTTCACTCATCTGCAGGTAGCTGCAATGTCTTGAGTAGATCCTTTCTTAGTATTGATCTCGGTTTCTCACATCAGACATTGCTTGTTCATCTGTAGCTGCAGCCTCTTAAGTCTCATTTCTCTGGTTCTGATGCAATTGGGCATTTCACCCTTTTCATACCTTTGAAATGTTAGCAATGTTCATACAGTTAAGTTGGTCATAGAATCCTTACAAGTGTGGAAGCAAGCCATTTGACCCACATCTGCCCTCTGAAGAGCATCCCAACCAGATCCAACCCCACCTCACCAATTCTTGTAACCCTGCATTTCACATGGCTAATCCACCCGGCCTGCACATCCTTGGATACTATGGACAATTTAACATTACCAATTCACCTAACCTGCACATCTTTGGACTATGGGAGGAAGCCAGACTACCTAGAGGTAACCCACATAGGCACGGGGAGAATGTGCAAACTCCACACAGACAGTTGCCCCAGTTTGGAATTGAACCTGGGTCCCTGGCGCTATAAGTCATCAGTGCGAACCATTGAGCAAATGTACTGCCCATCTGGCATAGAAGTACATATGAACAGCTGGATAGGATCCCAACGGGCTGCTTGACTATTTAAAAATTTCAAATACAAAACAAAAATCTCATTCCTGGAGTTCATCCTTTCCAGCATGGAAGAAGTGGAAAAATCCATCAGCAAACTGATAGAGCTGATAGTACAGTATTTTACTGAAAGCTGTACTGGTGGCAAAAAGTAACATGTGGTATGCCATTGAAATTAGTTCATTTTACACTTTGTATAAATTACTTTTGAAGTGACCAACAATATGGTTGCTAAATGTGTTGATGAATAGAGACGTGTAGACGTGTAAATTTTGAAGAGGATGTAAGAAGACTACAGAGGGCACAGATGGGTCAAGTGAATGAACAAAGATCTGGCAAATGGAATATAATGTGGGAAAGTGTGAAATTGCTCATTATAGAGTCATCGAGTCATACAATGCAGAAAAGGCTCTTTAGCCCATGAGTCTGCACTCACAATAACTACTACTAAAGGCACACTCATCCCAATTCCCTGTACTTGTCCTATATCTGGGAATATTATGATATTTTAAGTGGTTCTCCAAATACTTGTTAAAGGTTGTTAGATTTCCACCATCCGCTGAGTGAAGAAAGGTTTTTTTCAAATCCCCTCTGAATTTCCTGCCCTTACCCTAAAACTATGCCCCCTTGTGATTGACCCTTGACCAAGCGGAATAGATGCTCTCTACATACCCTGTCCAAACCTGTCATAGTCTTATACACCCAATCATGTCCTCCCTCAGCCTTCAGTGTGATAAAGAAAAGAAATCTGAGCCGAGCTAGTCTCTTCTTATAGCTCAATTGCTCCATCCCAGGCAACATCCTACTGAACCTTGTCTGTAGTGCTATCACATCCTTCCTGTAGTGAGATGACCAGAACTGCACATTGGTTCAGCCACAGCTGGAAAACTATGTTCTGTACAGTTCCAACATTATCTCCATGCTCTTGTGCTCTATGTGACAACTGAGAAAAGCAAGTGCCCCAATGTCGTCTTAACTATCCTATTCATGTATTCTGCTAACTTTAGGGTTCTGTGAATAATTATCCCAAGATTCTTCTGTTCCTCTGAGCTATTCAGTGTCCTACCATTCATTAAACACTCCCTCATCTTGTATGTTCTTCCAAAGTGATCAACTTGTACTTAACAGGGTTAAATACCATCGGCCACTGCTCTGTCCATCTGACCAACTCATCTATATTTTCCTGCAACTTACAGCCATTCTCTTCATTGTTAACCACTGTACCAATTTTGGTGTTGTCTGTAGACTTGCTTAACATCTTCCCCCCCCCCCCCCCCCCCCGGCAAATTTTCATCCACATTGTTTATGTATATATCGCATAATGAGGGATCCAGTACTGATCCCTGTGGTACACTGCTGAACACTGGCCTCCAGTCACTCGAATAGCCTTCTGCCACTACTCTTTGAGTCCTGTTACTAAGCCAATTTCTGATCCATTTTACCATGTTTTCCTGAATTCCATGTGCTTTACCCTTAATCGGTGTCTCATGTGGTACCTTGTCAAAAGCTTTGCTAAAATCCATATAAACTACATCAACTAAGTTTCCTTGATCCACAGACTTGATCACATTTTGAAAAATTCTAACAAGTTTGTTAGGCGTGACCATCATCGGACAAAGCCATGCTGCCTGTCCCTACTTAACCCATACTTACTCAAGTAAATATGAATTCTCTCCTTCAGAATATTCTCCCAATAGTTTCCCTATGACTAACAAGATACACTTGACTTCCAAAAGCTGTGTTTGCCTGTGTGGCTGCCTCTTTCAAAGGCACTCAGTGCCTGATTGAGGGAAGCTGTTTTGGGGAAGGGTTTGAGAAGCTTGTAGTTACCACTGCTTTCTATCTCTTTGCACCAAGGTTCTCCCTGACCCGTTGCCCACCCTTATTTACCTGAGTCCAGCAGTCTAACAATCGCAGTGGCACTACTGGCAAGGGAGAGCTGCAATGTCTCTTAGTAAGTGAGATTTCCATCCTGGGATATAAATTCCCAGGGAAAGCTGATTTTGGCTAGTGGAGTGCCTGATGGGCACTTATTTGGTTGTTGAGGACCCTTATAAATAATGCAAGTTTCCACTCGTTCTCTATATGATGGGTTTGGCTTGAGTCAGTTACAATAAATTCTGCCCCATGTTTCTAGTATCCATTGCGTGTGTTTATAGAAGATTTAGATTTCTTCATGAAGACTAAAAGGTGTATTATCTAAATGGTGAGTTTGCAGAACTCAGGGTTGTAAAAGGATCTAGATGACCTCGTGTGTAGAATCATAGAACTTTTCCAGTACAGGAGGCTATTTGGTACATTGTGTCTGTACTGGCTCCTGAAAGAATTCCAGCCAGTCCTTTTCTTCAACCCAATCTTTGTAGCCTCTAAATTAATCACTTTCAAATATCTGGATTACTCCTGGTGCTGCGAGCTAGTGAGGGTAGGAATAGGAGGAAAGAGCAGATGAATGCATGGCTGAGGAGCTGGTGTATGGGAGAAGGATTCACATTTTTGGATCTTTGGAAGCTCTTTTGGGGTAGAAGTGACATGTACAATAAGGATGGATTGCACCTAAATTGGAAGGGGACTAATATACTTGATTTGCTAGAGCTGCTTGGGATGATTTAAACTAGCAAGGTGGGGTGAGGGTGCGGTGGGGTGGTGGGGATGGTGGGACCCAGGGAGATAGTGAGGAAAGAGGTCAATCTGAGACTGATACAGTTGAGAACAGAAGTGAATCAAACAGTCAGGACAGGCAGGGACAAAGCAGAGAACAAGGTAGGACTGATAAATTAAACTGCATTTATTTCAATGAACTCAGGGCATGGTTAGGAGCACGGGACTGGGATATCATAGCAATTACAGAAACATGACTCAGGGATGGACAGGACTGGCAGCTTAATGTTCCAGGAAACAAATGCTACAGGAAGGTTAGAATGGGAGGAGGGAGTGGCATTTTGACAAGGGATAGCATTGCAGCTGTACTGAGAGAAGATGTTCCCGGAAATATATCCAGGGAAGTTATTTGGATGGAACTGAGAAATAAGAATGGGATGATCACCTCATTGGGATTGTATTATAGACCCCCTAGTAGTCAGAGGGAAATTGAGAAGCAAATTTGTAAGGAGATCTCAGTTATCTGTAAGAATAATAGGCTGTTTATGGTACGGGATTTTAACTTTCCAAACACAGATTGGAACTGCCGTAGTGTTAAGGGTTTAGTTGGAGAGGAATTTGTTAAGTATGTACAAGAAAAGTTTCTGATTCAGTAAGGTACCTACTAGAGAAAGTGTAAAACTTGTGCCTTGCCTTATTTCCCAGGAGTAGGTCGTGACTGTGGTGTCAGTGGGGGAGCACTTTGGGGCCAGTGACCATAATTCCATTAGATTTAAAATAGTGATGGAAAAGGATAGACCAGATCTAAAAGTTGAAGTTCTAAATTGGAGAAAGGCCGATTTTGACTGTATTAGGCAAGAACTTTTGAAAGCTGATTGGGGCAGATGTTACAGGTAAAGGGGCAGCTGGAAAATAGGAAGCCTTCAGAAATGAGATCATAGGAGTCCAGAGAAAGTGTATTCCTATTAGGGTGAAAGTTAAGGCTGGTAGGTATAGGGAATGCTGGATGACTAAAGAAATTGAGGTTTTGATTAAGAAAAAGAAGGAAGCATATGTCAGATATAGACAGGATAGATCGAATGAATCCTTAGAAGAGTAAAAAGGCAGGAGGAGTATACTTATGAGGGAAATCAGGAGGGCCAAAGGGGACATGAGATAGCTTTGGCAATAAGAGTTAAGGAGAATCCAAAGGATTTTTACAAATACATTCAGGACAAAAGGGTAACTAGAGAGAATAGGACCTCTCAAAGAGCAGCAAGGCGGACTTTGTGTGGAGCTGCAGGAGATGAGGGAGATACTGAATGAGTATTTTACATCAGTATTTACTGTGGAAAAGGATATTGAAGATATAGACTGTAGGGAAATAGATGGTGACATGTTGAAAAATGTCCATATTACAGAGGAGGAAGTGCTGGATGTCTTGAAACGCATAAAAGTGGATAAATCCCCAGGACCTGATCAAGTGTTCTCTAGAACTCTGTGGGATCCGAGGGAAGTGATTGCTGAGCCTCTTACTGAGATATTTGTATCATCGATAGTCACAGGTGAGGTGCCGGAAGGTTGGCTAATGTGGTACCACTATTTAAGAAAGGTGGTAAGGACAAACCAGGGAACTATAGACCGGTGAGCCTGATGTTGGTGGTGGGCAAGTTGTTGAAGGGAATCCTGATGGACAGGATGTGCATGTATTTGGAAAGGCAAGGACTGATTTATGTTTAGTCAACATGGCTTTGTTTGTGGGAAATAATGTCTCACAAATTTGAAGAAGTAACAAAGAGGATTGATGAGGGCAGAGCAGTAGATGTGATCTATATGGACTTCAGTAAGGCATTTGACAAGGTCCCCCGTGGGAGACTGGTGAGCAAGATTACATCTCATGGAATACAGGGACAACTAGTCATTTAGATACAGAGCTGACTCAAAGGCAGAAGACAGAGGGTGGTTGTGTTTCAGACTGGGGTCCTATGACCAGTGGAGTGGCACAAGGATAGGTGCTGGGTCCACTATTTTTCATCATTTATATAAATGGTTTGGATGTGAGCATAAGAGATTAGTTAAAGTTTGCAGATGATACCAAAGTGGAGGTGCAGTGGACCGTGACGAAGGTTGCCTCGGATTACAATGGGATCTTGATCAGATGAGCCAATGGACTGCGAAGTGGCAGATGGAGTTTAATTTAGATAAATGTGACGTGCTGTATTTTTGGGAAAGCAAATCTTAGCAGGACTTATACACTTAATGGTAAGGTCCTAGGGAGTGTTGCTGAACAAAGAGACTAATCTCTCCTCATAGGACAATCCTACCTTTCCCTGGTATTACCAGAGTGAACCTCCAATGCACTCCCTACATGTTAAGCGTGTCCTTTCTTAAGTAATATTCCAAGTGTAGTCTCACCATGGTCCTATATATTTTAAGATATCCCTACTTATGAACTCGTATTCTCTTGTAGTGAAGACCAATGTACCAGTCACCTTTCTAATTGCTTGATATACAAAGATACCCAGATTACTTTGTAAATTCATATTTGCTGAGTTGTCATCATTTAACTAATACATCTCCTTTCTATTTTTCACATCAAGTCTATACCTTCCCGCTTAATCATGTACTGCATCTGTCGTGCATATTCTACTGAACATGTCTAAACAACCTCAAAACCTCCTTCCATCCTCCTCAAAACTCACAATCGTGTCTAGTTTTGTGTCATTAGTAAACTAGAAATATTTCCTCATCCATGTAATTTATATACATTAGAATAGTTGTGGCCCAGCACTGTTCCTTGTGGTACCCATTAGTCTGCTATTCTGGAGGTAAAAAGACCCATTTACTCCCAACTCTGTTTCCTGTTTGTCAACTAATTCTCGAACCATGCTAATATATTATCTTTTATCTGACGTACTTTAACTTTGTCCACTAACCTCTTATGACCGACCTTATCTAAAGCTTTCTGAAAATCCAATTATGCTACATTCACTGTTTCTCACTTATTTATTCCACTAGTTACTTCCTCAAAAACCTCCAGTAAATTTATTAAGCATGGTTTGCCTTTCATAAATCTATGTTGGCTTTGTCTAATCCTGTTAATGCTTTCCAAATGTTTTATTATCATTTCGTTTATAATCACTAGAGCATTTTTCCCACTGTTGACCTTTTACAAGAGTAATGTGAGAGAAATTTGCAAATCAAAAACATGGAATATTTTGAAAACAAGAGAAGGAAGTTATGGAATCTTTTTTAATTGAATTGGCTATAATATCACTGCCATTATGAACTTGTATTACCTTCTACAGGGGCTAGTATTGAAATGACAAAAGAAGACCCTTTTGTAGAACCCTCCAATGATGAGGACTCTGTGAGTGGAAGTTGCAGCACTGTATCCTCAGATTCTGAGAGGCCAGTTGTCCATCCAGTTGTTTCAGCACCTATGCCTACAGATTGTGGTAAGCAATTTCTTTTCATTAACTGGCTTTGTGAAAGATTGGACTCCTTATCTCTGCTCTTCCATTAACAAATTCATCTTTTCAACAGTGAATTATATCTTTAATGCGTTTATGTAGTGCATTGTTGTGATCTCGAGGGAAACCACAAGCTTTTAAAAGAAATTCAATCTCCCAGTTATTAATTGAAAGAAGATACGCAACAAGATTTAACATTTTAAATAAATACTTTACTGCAAAAGATTTAATCAAAGAAAGGAAATTGTTAAAATTCTGAGAGATGAAAAGCTCCATTTTCCAACCAAGTGTTAAATGGCGAGATGAGATTCTTGCTAGTAGAGAACAAAAAATCCATTTGGTTACATAAACATTATCAGCTAATCTCACCTCCATTTATATACAGTTAAAAATCACACCAGGTTTATTTGAAGGCTTGTCAGGTAAAGCCACTTGCATGAATAAGTGCAGTTCCAACAACACACAAGAAGTGACTCTAGCTTGCCGCTCACTCCTCATGACCTCTATCTTGGACACCAGGCATCAACATCACAGGGCACATTCAGTGTCCTGCAACTGCAGCAGTCCCATTCATGAGCCTTGGCATCCAACTCATATTAAGCTCACCCATAATCATGACATGTCCTGTACATTTACAGTATGCTTTTTAAAATGCTGCCCTAATCATTCTAAAGTAGGGGTTGAATATTTGGTAAGTGCTGTCTCAGGAGCCTTGGTGAATTTCTGATCTACATTGTGCAGATTTTACATACAGCTGCCAGAGCACTGATGATGGAGGGAGTGAATGTTTGTAGATGTGACGCCAATTAAGTGGATGCTTTGTCCTTGATCATGTCAAACTTCTTGGGTGTTGTTGGAACATCACTTATTCATGCAAGTGCTTCACCTGACAAAGGAGCATTGCTCCGAAAGCTTGAGATTTCAAATAAACCTGTTGGTCTATAACTTAGTGTTGTGTGACTTCTGACTTTGGCTGCCCATGTCCAACAACAGCACTTGCATGACATATCTTCCCAGTAGAACTGCGACTTTACCTGCTCAACTGCTCCACGTGCTAGTGAGGCGAGGAATAGGGAGAGAGAGGAATTGAACATGTGGCTACAAGGATGGTACAGGAGGGAGGGTTATGGATTCTTGGAAAATTGGGGCGCTTTCTGGGGTAGGTGGGATCTTTACAAGCAGGATGGTCTTCATCTGAACCAGAGGGGTACCAATATTCTGGGGGGGAAATTCGCTAAGGCTATTGGGGTGGGTTTAAATTAATCCAGCAGGGGGATGGGAACCAAAATTGTAGTTCAAGTATAGAAAAGGTTGAGAGTAGGGAGGTCCAAAATCAAATTTCAGAAACGCAAGGTGGCACTGGCAAGCAAGAAGTTGGTTTGAAGTGTGTCTACTTCAACACCAGGAGAATCCAGAACATGGTGGGTGAACCTGCAGCATGGTTTGGTACCTGGGACTTCGATGTTGTGGCCATTTCAGAGACATGGATAGAGCAGGGGCAGGAATGGTTGTTGCACGTTCCAGGATTTAGATGTTTCAGTAAGAACAGAGAAGATGGTAAAAGAGGGGGAGATGTGGCATTGTTGGTCAAGGACAGTATTACAGTGGCAGAAAGGATGTTTGGGGACTCGTCAACTGAGGTAGTATGGGCTGAGGTTAGAAACAGGAAAGGAGAGGTCACCCTGTTGGGAGTTTTCTATGGGCCTCCAAATAGTTCCAAAGATGTAGAGGATAGAATAGCAAAGATGATTCTCAATAGGAGTGAGAGAGACAGTGTATTTGTCATGAGGGACTTCAACTTTCCAAATATTGACTGGGAACACTATAGTATGAGTACTATAGATGGGTCAGTTTTTGTTCAGTGTGTGCAGGAGGGCTTCCTGACACAGTATGTAGATAGGCCAACAAGGGGCGAAGCCACATTAGATTTGGTACTGGGTAATGAACCTGGCCAGGTGTTAGACTTGGAAGTAGGTGACCACTTTGGTGATAGCGATCACAATTCTGTTATGTTTACTTTATTGATGGAAAGGGATAGGTGTATACCACTGGGCAAGAGTTACAGCTGGGGGAAAGGCAATTACGATACGATTAGGCAAGATTTAGGAAGCATAGGATGGGGAAGGAAACTGCAGGGGATGGGCACATTAGAAATGTGGAGCTTATTCAAGGAAAAGCTCCTGAGTGTCCTAGATAAGTATGTACCTATCAGGCAGGGAGGAAGCTGTAGAGCGCGGGAGCCATGATTTACGAAGGAAATGGAATCTCTGGTCAAGAGGAAGAAGAAGGCTTATGTTAGGATGAGATGTGAAGGCTCAGTTAGGGTACTCAAGGGTTACAAGGTAGCCAGGAAAGGCCTAAAGAGAGAGCTCAGAAGAGCCAGGCTTTCTATAGGTATTTAAGGAATAAAGGAGTGACGAGAGTAAGATTAGGGCCAATCAAGGATAGTAGTGGGAAGTTGTGTGTGGAGTCAGAGGAGATAGGGGAAGCACTAAATGAATATTGTTTTGACAGTATTCACTCTAGAAAACGATATGTTATTGAAGAGAATACTGAGATACAGGCTACTAGACTAGGTGGAATTGAGGTTCACAAGGAAGAGGTATTAGAAATCCTGCAGAGTGTGAAAATAGATAAGTCCCCTGGGCCGGATGGAATTTATCCTAGGATCCTGTGGGAAGCCAGGAAGGAGATGCTGAGCCTTTGACATTGATCTTTAAATCGTCATTGTCTACAGAATTAGTGCCAGAAGATTGGAGGATAGCAAATGTGGTTCCCCTGTTCGAGAAGGGGAGTAGAGACAACCCTGGTAATTATAGACCAGTGAGCCTTACTTCAGTTGGTGATAAAGTGTTGGAAAAGGTTATAAGAGATAGGATTTATAATCATCTCAAAGAATAATTTGATTAGGTATAGTCAGCACGGTTTTGTGAAGGGTAGATTGAGCCTCACAAACCTTATTGAGTTCTTTGAGAAGGTGACCAAACAGGTAGATGAGACTAAACCGGTTGATGTGGTGTATATGGATTTCAGCAAGGCGTTCAATAAGGTTCCCTACAGTAGGCTATTGTACAAAATGTGGAGGAATGGGATTGTGGGAGATATAGCAGTATGGATCAGTAATTGGTTTGCTGAAAGAAGACAGAAGGTGGTGGTTGATGGGAAATGTTCATCCTAGAGTCCAGTTACTAGTGATGTACCACAAGGGTCGACGTTGGGTCCACTGCTGTTCGTCATTTTTATAAACGACCTGGATGAGGATGTAGAAGGGTGGGTTAGTAAATTTGCAGACGGCAGTAAGGTCAGTGGAGTTGTAGATAGTGACGAAGGATGTTGTAGGTTACAGAGAGACATAGATAAGCTGCAGAGCTGGGCTGAGAGGTGGCAAATGGAATTTAATGTGGACAAGTGAGAGGTGATTCACTTTGGTTGGAGTAACCGGAATGCAAAATAATGAACTAATGGTAAGATTCTTGGTAGTGTAGGTGAGCAGAGAGATCTCGGTGTCCAGGTACACAGATCTTTGAAAGTTGCCACCCAGGTTGACAGGGTTGTTAAAAAGGCATGCAGTGTTTTAGCTTTTATTAATAAAGGGATTGAGTTCGGGAACAATGAGATTATGCTACAGCTGTACAAAACTCTGGTGCAGCTGCACTTGGAGTATTGTGTAGAATTCTGGTCGGTGCATTATAAGAAGGATGTGGAAGCTTTGGAAATCCCTCAGCCTTTCCTCGTAAGACCTTCCCTCCACACAACAGGTCTTACGAGGAAAGGCTGAGGGATTTGAGGCTGTTTTCGTTGGAAAAAGAAGGTTGAGAGGTGACTTAATAGAGACATATAAGATAATCAGAGGGATAGATAGGGTTGACTGGGAGAGCCTTTTTCCAAATATGGTGATGACAAGCACGAGGAGGGTAGCTTTAAATTGAGGGGTGATAGATATAGGACAGATGTCAGAGGTAGTTTCTTTACTCAGAGAGTAATAAGGGTATGAAATGCTTTGCCTGCAACAGTAGTAGATTCACCAACTTTAAGTACATTTAAGTCGTCATTGGACAAGCATATGGACGTACATGGAATAGTGTAGGTTAGGTGGGCTTCAGATTGGTATGACAGGTCGGCGCAACATCGAGGGCTGAAGGGCCTGTACTGCGCTGTAATGTTCTATGTTCTAACTGAACAGCAGCAGTTCAAGAAGGTGGGCAATTGTGGATGGACAATAAATGCTAGCCTTGCCAGTGATGTCCATATTATTTTTTTTTAAAAATGTGCAGGTTTTGTTTCTCACTGCATTTTCTATTTCTCTCTTTTTTTTAATTCTGCAGTTTCTGTTTAGTTAAATACAATGAGCTTGAGGAGAATTCACACTTGAAAATTCAATTGGCAGTCATGTTTAATAAGATTTCTCATATTTTCTTTGTGAATGATTCAAATCACTTTTTTCCTCATCACTGCATTTTCTCATCTTAATGCTGTCAGTGTGTGCAAAACAGCAGTCAATAATAGAAAATTGATCACAAATAATTACACTGCATGTTCAAGTCTTTGTTTTGATCCTGTGAGTAAAAGTAAATGATTAAATATATTTTTGACATGACTATGATTGTTGCTCAGTGATTTGTATCAATTGGTATACTTAAGTAAGTGAACATTCTGAAAAGTGATCACTATTAGTAAAAATGTGGCATTGCATGAAGTGTAGTTTAGGTAATTACACTTTGAAACTGTTAACTGAAATCAATGATTATTATCAAACGAATCTACTCTTCCAAGAATTAGGACTATTAATAGTTCTTAAAGAGAAGGTGCTTTGAAATCATGTCTTCATTTACACATTTGAGCTTCACACCAGATCACAAATAAGTGCATCTGTTGAAGCACATGTTGTAATGGTACTGTTTTAAATAAACTATTGCAGTTATTCGTGTAAATTTATCTTAATTAGCTTCAGAATACAAAACAGATTGCTGCCAGATTTCCTTTCTGAACTAATAGATTTAATTTAAACTTCCCAAAAGTATAACATGAAGACAGAGAAGTATTTATTTGGCAGTATATGAACATGATTTACAGGCTGAGCCCACATTTTTTTTTGATTTAAGTTTTAGTTAATGCTGTGATGACCTTGAACTGCGTTTCAAGTACAGGTAGATCTTCTATAATGCGATGGTTGCATTCTTGTGCAACCTCACATCATAGAAAATTGCTCTTTAGAAACAGCACTTGAAGTATTGGCGATGTTACAGCCAACACATGTTTTAAAAGTTTGCATTTTAGAAACAGTGTACTGAATTCATCAAACATGTTATGGTGAATTCACGTTAATGAAACACGCATTATTGCAGAGCAACCTGTACATTGATTCTCTGGACTTCTGTTATTACGTTCTGAACATAGTGGATTAGCTGTAGGTTCAGTATCCAGATCTGCCCTGAGAGACAGGCTTTCTATGGTGTCTAGAACTTGCTTGGTAACAGTGCGCTCCTGACGTTACAACTGAAGATATAGTTCCGCTCATCCTTCAAATCTTTGATGCCATTCACTATGATCTCCTCAACTTGATTTATGTGAAACAAAACAAAGTGCAAGAGAAACTGAGCAGGTCTGGCAGCAAATGTGGACAGATAACAGAGCTAAAGTTTCGAGTCCAGGATCCTCTTCTGGAACTTGTTTGATCATTCCATGCATATTTGTAGCATGTCCAAGGATGTCTGATATTCTGGCAAGCTTGTAACCAGTTGTCACTAGCATCCCACCTGGTGGACCTTTTGAACTTTATTTGGAGTACCTCTTGACTTATACAGTGATTTCTCATTTTGATTGTTCTTGTAATTAATGAGAGCAGACTGTTTGGCTTCAGTATGGTTACCGTCAGAGTGCTATTAGCTTCGAATCAGATGCAATTTTTCTCTTGTTTCCCATATTTTCATAGTCCAATATTGTAGATGGTGGATTGAAGTATAATCCATTTTGCTCTGTAGTCTATTTGAGAATGTCAGAGAATGCTCAGTTGAGTCAAAGAACTATTTTTTAACTAGTGGACAGTATGATTGATATTGATATGAATACAGAATAACTGGTTTCAATGATGAAATTTCAAGGATTGCCACCTAAACATGCAGGTACAGCAAGTATGTAAGAATGCTGATCTTTATTGCAAAGGAAGTTGGAGTATAAAGTAGTCTTGCTACAACTATAGAGGACATTATTGAGACTGCACCTAGAGTATTCTATACAGTTTTGATCACCTTACTTAAGGAAGAATATATTTGCTTTGGATGCAGCTCTGAGAAGCTTTACCACTCTGATTCTTGTGATAAAGAAAATAAATGAATCGAAGGGTGTTTGATAGGTGAATGCTGAGATTTTTCCACTCCTGAAACAATCTAGAACAAGGAAGCACATTTCAAAACAACTTTTAAGACATTAATGAGGAGGAATTTTCTCTTAGTATTTGCAATTCTGTCCCAAAAAATTAATCTGTTCAAAACCAAATTTGACAGATTTTTGATGAACAAGAGAATCGAGCGTGATAAGGTCAGGCACGCAAGAAGAGTTAAAGCCACATCAGATCACTAGGATCTTACTAACTGACAGAGGAGGCTCGAGGAGCTAATTAATGTACTTCTGCTCCTATCCCTTTTGTTCTTAAGGTTGCCATCAAGGAGTTATCTGTATCATGAACAGTACTTTGTAGTTGCATGTGTTGAGAATGCACTCCAGATGATGATCAGATTCACTTGGTGCTACTCTTATCTTGAATAACTTCAGGATACTTTGTGGCATGGTTTGTTCTGAAAAAAAAAGGTTGTTCCACAAAGCTAGTGAGAGCAGCAATCTCAAGCAATATCTCCTGCCATTAATCTTTATCAAGCCAGGATATCTAAGGTAGAAGGGTTATGCCTCATGGTCTGTATTCACTTTTGCATTGAAGTCCCAAATACGCTAAAGTGTTCTGACTTTGACTCTGCTATGAGCAGAACCCCCTGCTAATTGTAGAACTGCCTTTGCCAACAGCACAGTGTTGAAGTGTAGATATTTATGAGACAAACTAGCCCTATTTGACTTGAAAGGTGAATGGACAGACATCACATTGTGAATCATCTATAAGAGGATGGGAAAGCTCTGTCATCAAGAGTATTGTGTTTCTTACAGTGAAACTCACCTTTCTTATTTGTTTCCACTGCCTGATGAAAAAGTAATGTTTTTCTTTCAGTGATTTGTTCTTGTTAAACCTGGTGCCTTGTACAGAAGCGATGCCAATGATCTGCCTATCAGTCTCCATGTTAATCATGGCTGACTTGTGTGCATTATTAACCTGATGGAAGCTGTTTGTCAATTCCATGTACATGGTCTTAAGGTTCCAACTTGCCAATAAGAGAATTTTCATCTTCTTTCTTTTGTTTGCCTGCTGTGCTGAAACTTGTAATATTGTAGACCAAAGACGCTGAGATTCAAGCATTCTTTGAAAAAGTTAATGGATTATGGTGGATTTGCATGTTACCAGTCAGGGGGTGCCTGACTTTAGCTGGGTGGTAGTTGACCAGTGGGACTGAATGGTCCACCTCATTGTTAGAGACAACAATTGCTCTAGTTCTGTACAATAATGGAGTTGAGCTTATCATTCTTAGCTGTTGTCTTCCATCTTGTATTCTTGCAGTGAAATTGGAGTATCCTCTCTGGGGACAAGCCTGGGCTGCCCATACATTAGTGTCCCTCCCCCTTGACCTCTACAACTGACTCCATTGGAATGCAAAGCGTTAAATTTGGCTTAGGTATTGAAGTTGCCAAAAGCATTTTGCCATAAAGGGTACTTTCTAGATGGTATGAAGCTAAATACAATGGATGTCCAAATAAACTTCAGGTTCAGGTGCATAGAGGCTTAAAATGCCACAGAAAAGTGCAGAAAATAATCAAAAAGGTTAATGGAGTGCTTGCCTTTATATCTGGAGGACTGGAGCATAAGGATGCAGAAGTTCTGCTGCAGCTATGCAAAATCCTGGTTAGACCTGACTTGGAGTACTGTGAGAAGTTGATAGGCACCAAACCTTAGGAAGGAGAAAGTACAACATACATTTACAAGAATGATTCCTGGACTTCATGGGTCAAATTATGATGAGAAATTACACAAATTAAGCCTGTTTCTCTAGAGTTAATATGGCTGAAGATGTTCAAGATGTTAGCAGAAAAAGACAGGGTAGATAAAGATACACTATTTCCAAGCAACCTCAAAGTTTCTCTGAAGCTTTAGCTTAGGGTTATGTGGGACCTAATTGCCATGTGTCACCATAAGGAAGCACAGCTGAGAACTTGCCTATGGAGAGGCTGCTTACTGACGGGGAATAGCTAATACCTGTTTTCTTGAGTTGAAATATAAAATGTAAATCATTCTATGATCTCAAATGATGGTACTGCTGGGAAAGTTGGATCCCTGTATGAAATCTGGATTTTGTTTCAACTTTAGGTAATAGGAAAGCCAGCCTCTGAAACAGAATCACATGAGGCTTCAGAGTTTCTTTAACAGCAGAACTTTAGTACACAAATCATGAAAATTAAAAAAAAACTGAAAACAACAAAGCTATCTATGTATCGAAGATAGTTTAGAATAATCAAAACACACACAAAACAATGTTTTTCAACTTATTTCCAACGCCATCAATTTACAGAGGTTCATGTCCAGAGGAATAATCACCCAAAAACAAATATTTTAAGTTCTACTTAACTGATTCTCCTCACTTGCTTTCCTATGAACTATGACGCTGTCTTACATAAATTCTCACAAATCTGAGATTTTTGAAGTTCCTCAAGCTTATAATAACCTGCAGATTTCTAACCAGTCTGTCTTGGCTTAGAAGCTGAATAAATGAAACATTTCCACTGATGTGACTGTGTGTTTTCTCCAAATTGCCCTAAACTCCGGTAAAAAGGAGAAACTCAACTTGCTTTTGACTCCAGCCAGATCTCCTCTAAATTGTTTCAAAAACCTCACTTTCTGATTGTTCCAGATTAAAAATCAATCCATGATTATTCTGAACTAAAAATAAGGTAATTGTCCTCAGTATTTAACCACCTGTCATAAATCACTGTCATAAACTATTTTCAGTTAATGTGCCATGGGTATCTACAGCCATCTGTTGTATGAATAATGCTGAAGTAAGGCCATGATTTTGCTTGGAATCTGATTTGGGTTTTCTTTGAAAGAAAATCGTACACAAAAATAACTTATATTTATATGTGCATGTTTTGAAATCCAGTATATATAAATTACATGCCTCACAGCGCCAGAGACCTGGGTTCAATTCCTGCCTCAGGCGACTGACTGTGTGGAGTTTGCACGTTCTCCCCGTGTCTGCGTGGGTTTCCTCCGGGTGCTCCGGTTTCCTCCCACAGTCCAAAGATGTGCGGGTCAGGTGAATTGGCCATGCTAAATTGCCCGTAGTGTTAGGTAAGGGGTAAATGTAGGGGTATGGGTGGGTTGCGCTTCGGCGGGTCGGTGTGGACTTGTTGGGCCGAAGGGCCTGTTTCCACACTGTAAGTAATCTAATCTATTACAGTCATGACATTGTACTCTCGACAATTAGAGATAGGCAGTTAAGAGTCAACCACATTACTGTGAGTCTGGAGTCACATGTGGGTCAGACTAGGTAAGGATGACAGATTTCCTTCCCTCAAGGACATTAACAAACCAGGTAGGATTTTCCCTGACAATTGGCAATGGTTTCATGGTCATCATTTGACACTTAATTCCAGATTATTGTTGAATTCAAACTCCACTGTATACCTGGGTCTCTGGTTTAATAGTCTGACGATACTACCACTAGGCCACTACCTACCCCCCAAATGTTTGTTTGCAAAAAATTTTCAGTTTTGACCAATATTGTGTAATTCATGCTGGTTCTTGAGACTATTTGCTTCTTGCTCACAACCTCCTTAATGCACTCTGCTTTAAGAAATCAAAAGAAACTCGAGCCTCTGTTGACTGCCACTGGAGTAACTGGAACAGCTGACATCAACCAGAAAGTTCCCCTAAGAGTTGCTGTTCAGCAGGATACTTCCTTCAGCCTCATTAGATTGCATTTAATAGTCCTGAGCTTGATTAGAATTTTGAATAGCATAGAATAAAATGGTAGGCAGATCTAGGTTGGAGGCTCAATGGATCATACCTTGTGATCGTCTTTATCTTCTCTATCACAGTCAAGTATATATAATAACAAGAAACGCAATAGAGTCACTAACCTGTTTGACTTGCATGAATCAATACTTGCTAAAATGAATGTATATTTTAAAATATTCAAGCAAAGCAGAAGAAAATGACATAAATATCATGACGAGAAACTGGAAACGATTAAATTTTACAACTTAAGAGTGTTAGATAAGATGTTATATATATTTTAAATTGCATACATGTCTGGGCCTTCCCAATGGTATGATTAATGGGACTTTAAAGGTCAACACCTGTTAAGATCTGAATATAGAACAAAATAAATTGTTGACATGTATCATGTTGTCATGATTCTTTTGTTATCCTTTCTTCAGATTATACCTCTACGTTCTGTACAAAAATGACTTCTCTTCATGACTTCTGATTTAGCTTTGCTGATATCCAAGGAATGTATAAGCTAGCAGATCACTTTTTGCATCATTTTGTTCCAATTTAGCAAAATTGCAAAAAATACTTTGCTATTAAAATTATTCACTTTTTTATTTACATCAGTTACATTAGCTGAAGACCTTTTCTAATTTTATTTTCACAAGTGGTTTGAAACTTCACACAGGTGAAGACAGACTTGGCCTTCAATGTTGTGTGGCTTTCTGTGTTTTTAAATTTTCTTCCCCAATCTTTTGGGCCTAAATGTTCATTTTTAAAAAAAAATTATGTAAATATTCCTTTTCACATTTGACATCAACCATTACAGTCTCCGTTTTGGACCCAGCTTGATTTTCAGGCAGATGGCAATTTCCCTTTCTTTTCAAAGAGTGGCTGAGGCTGATAGTCACAGTGATAGTTGTGTTTCTCTGTTTTGTGTGTCAGATTTTCTTTTGCCTTTTAACATGAATTGTAATGAAAGAAGAATTTTTGTAAAAAATTGTCCTGTTTGACAATTCGGTTTTTCTCTCGGTGTTAAAGTATTGGGTACTGATGTGTATCTAAGGGATTGGAGCTACTTTGTTGAAACAATGTATTGTCGATATATGGGGACATGAGATAAGTGTGTAAGGCTGTAGTATTCTTTTATATTTCCTGGAATGTGAGCTTTGGGTAAGGCAAGCATTGTTGTCCATCCCAAATTACACTTGAGAAGTGAGTGGTGAGAAAAAGGTGAGGCGTTACTGTCTATCTGCTGTAGATGCACCCGCAGTGTTATTTTACTTTGTCACAATTTTAGGAATGTAAGAGCAGGACTAGACCATTCAACCCTTCAAGCCTTGTCTGCCGTTCCTGATCATGACTACCTCAGGGTCTTACAATACTGTACAGTACAGCACAAGAGCAGGCCCTTCAGCCCACCTAGGTTGATTCCTAGCCCTTATTTAGACCTGCTACATATTGCCCATATGTGATTTCTATCCCTCTGTTCATTTCCCATTCATGTGCTTATCAAAGTATGCCTTATTTATTGCTAATATGCCTACTTGCACTATCTCCACTGGCACTGCATTCCAGGCATCCACCACCCTTTTGAAAGAGCTTTCCCGCACATCTTCCCTAAACTTTCCCCCTCTCTTCGTGAACCTAAACCCACTAGTGGTTGACCTTCCCACCCTGGGGAAAAGCTTCGGTCTATCCACATGATTAATGAACTATAATGCTATTCCTTCAGTGTCACTGTGTCAAAGTCCTGGATCTCCCTCCCTGATGGAGAGTTTAAGTTATAAAAAGAGGCGGACTTTTCTCACTTGAGCATAATTTTGTAGACCTCTGTTAGCTTGCTCCTCAGCCTCCATCTTTCAAGTGAAAACAATCTGTGTTTATCCAACCTCTCCTCATAACTAAGGTCCTCCAAACCAGGCAACATCCTGGTAAACCTCATCAGCACTATCTCCAAAGTATTTACATACTTCTGCATGCAGTATTCCAAATGTGGCGTAACTAAAATTTTATACAGCTATGACCAACCTTTTATATTTGGTGCCCATGTCAATGAAGGCAAGGGTGTTGTATTCCTTTACCATATTATCCACCCATGTTGCCACTTTCGGGGATCAGTATGTCCAGATCCCTCTATATGTCACTGTTCCTAAGGGTTCTGAATTATTGTACAATTCACATCTTGATTTTGATCTTTATCTTGCATCACCTTGCATTTGTCTGAATTAAACTCCATCATACTCCATATTACTGCCACGTTCCTTGATGTCATTACTGTTCTTTCCAACTATCTTTAGCTGTTTCATCAATGTCCTACCCTCCATTATAAGATCACAAGTGGGAATGTTTGCTGATGAGTGCAGTGTTCAGCACCATTTGCAACTCCTTGGATAATAATGCAGTAGGTGCCCAAATGCAACAAGATTTGCACAATAACTAGACTCAGACTGACAAGTGGCAAGTAATATTTACACCACACATGTGCTAACCAGCGCCTCATGACATTCAATGGTAACATCATCACTAAATCCTGCACTATCAACATCCTGGAATTGCTATTGACTAGACTATGAACTGGACTAGTTATATAAGTACTGTGGCTATAAGAGCAGGTCAGAAGGCTAGGAGTCCTGCTGCAAAAAAAGTCACCTCCTGACTCCTCAAAGCTTGTCAACCACCTACAAGACGCAAGTCACATGTGTGATGAAATATGCCTAACTGGGTGGATGAATGCAGCTCTAACATTTGATGTTTGGCACTGTCCAGGATAATGCAGCCTATTTGATTGGCACCACATTCACAGATATTCAGTCCCTCCATCACTGAACGGGAGCAGTATATGGTACATATAAGAGGCATTACAGAATTTCGCTAAGGTTCCTTAGACAATCCCTTCTTAACCTACAACCACCTTCACCTCTTCAGAAGACAAGGGCAACAGATACATGGGAATATCACCACTTGCAAGTTCCCCTCCAAGCCATTCACCACCCACATCTGGAACTATAATGTCATTACTTCAGTGTTGCTGGGTCAAAACCTGGAACTTCCCTCTCTAATGGAGGGTTTGAGTAATAAAGAGAGGCTGGATAAGCTGGGACTTTTTTCACTGTAACATAGGTTGAGTGGTGACCTTATTGAGATGTAAAGAACAATGAAGGGTATAGGTAAGGTGAATGGCAGGTGTCTTTTCCCATGGGTCGATGATTTCAAGACTGGGGGGGCTTATTTTTAAGGGGAGAGGAGAAAGATTTTAAAAAAGACATGAGAGGCAATTTTTTTACACAGACAGTGATTCATGTATGGAGTGAACTTCCAGAAGAAGCAGTGGATGCAGCTACAGTTACAACGTTTAAAAGATATTTAGGTAAGTACATGAATGGGAATGAATTGGAGGGATGTGGGCCAAAGGCAGGCAGATGGAACTAATTTTTTTTTAGATTACTTACAGTGTGGAAACAGGCCTTTCGGCCCAACAAGTCCACACCGACCCGCCGAAGCACAACCCACCCATACCCCTACATTTTCCCCTTACCTAACACTACGGGCAATTTAGCATGGCCAATTCACCTGACCCGCACATCTTTGGACTGTGGGAGGAAACTGGAGCACCCGGAGGAAACCCACGCAGACACGGGGAGAACGTGCAAACTCCACACAGTCAGTCGCCTGAGTTGGGAATTGAACCCGGGTCTCAGGTGCTGTGAGGCAGCAGTGCTAACCACTGTGCCACCGTGCCGCCCACTAATCTAGTGTTACAACACGGCAGTGAAGCCTTATGGTAATTAAACTAATTCTATTAACAATTCTAAGCCCCCCTTTCTCTTAACAGCTGATTACCTGCCTCCAACTCTATAACAATATTCTGTTCTAGTAAGACACTTATTAAAATTACATCAACTTAATTTAAAAACCACACAGCTGCTGTCGTCTTCTGTGACGTCACTGTTCCAGCTACTGAATCCCCTGGGTCATCTTCATTCTTTTTATTGTAAGTGTGTTTCATATGAAAAGGTACCTTTGATAAAGAGTGTTATTAATTTATTGGATCTATCTCAATGGCATTTGCTATCTCTCCAATTTTCAAGATGTCTGCATTTTGTATATCCTCAGCATCAGATCGTCTCATTGGTTTGAAGTTGGCAAAACAATAAATTCAAACTTGATTGGGTTTTAGTATCCTGGGGCATAATTTCAACTGATTGGTTAAATTTGAATTGTCAAAACAGCAACCAAAACTGAGGTGTCCATTTCACAGCCAAATATTACATCCTTTCAATTTTTCAGTACACTCTGACATTGCTGTCCAGTCATATCCACAAGTGCTTGTAAGCTTTTAGTTTAGAACAGTATTCACTCTCTCTTAAAGGTACAGTACATGCCTTCAGTTTCATAACACATGCCCCCTGAAGAAAAAAATGAGCCATCATATTGAAGAGATGGCTTTATTTGTTTTCTCTAATTCTTAATCCCATTAGAATGAACTACATAAGTCATTAATCTAAGTTATACTTTCATATTAATTTCTAAACACATGCATATAACATGAGAATTTGTCCAATCCTGCCGATACTTTTTCGTCTAAATCTGCGATAATGCATCTGCTATCACACTTTTATGACCCGCAACATGTATAATTTTAAATTAAAAGTCTGTAACATAAGACTCCAATGACATAGCCTCATATTTTTGTCTTTAAATCTTTCCTAGAATGTAAGAGGTCAGTGTACACAATTGTCTCCAATACATTGTTCGTTGTATAAACATAAAAATATTACAAGACCAGTACCAATCTCAATAATTCTTTTTCAATGGTAGAGTGTTTTCTCAGGTGGGTGTTGAATTTCTTTGAAAAGTAGCCAACTGGCTGTTCAATTCCATCATCATGTTCCTGTAGCAGTACAGGTCCAACTCCTATATTGCTGGCATCGCTTGCAACTTTGAAGGATTTCAAAACATTGAGTGTAGCTAAAACTGGTGCAGTGTTTAATACTGCTTTTAAATTCTAAATGCCTCCTGGCATTGTTCTGTCCATGGAAATTTTGTGTTCTTCTTTAGTAAATCTGTTAGTGGTGCTACCACGTGCTAAGGTTTGAAACAAACTTCCTGTAGAATCTGCTTAGTCCCAAAAATTGAAGCACCTCTTCGTTCAAGGTTGGTCGTGGAAATTCCTTGATGGCCTTCATCTTTGCATTCCTTGAGGTCAGCCTTCCATGACTGATGTTATGTACCAATAACGCCACCTCTGCCTTTGCTTTGTTTTCGTTAAGTTTTGCTTCTAGTAATAGTTCAAAGAACTCTGCCAACTGTACCATGTTCCATAACTTGCTAAAGGTTATTACATCGTCCAGATAACCTGCACAATTTATTAATCTGGCCCCAACTCTAGTCATGAGTCTTTTGAATGTGCCTGGTGTGTACTTCATTCCAAAGGGCATCACTTTGAATTGATATAGCTCATTTGGGGTTACAAATGCAGAAACTTCTTTCACTTTCTCTGATAAAGGTCCCTGCCAATAATCACACAATAAGTCAAACTTTGTGATGTAAGTGGCTTGTTCAGCTTTTTCTATAAAGGCGTCCAGTTTGGCTATTGGATATGAGTCCTATTTTGTTATGGCATTGATCTTCCGATAATCTACAAAAATCATTGAGTCCCGTCAGGTTTGGGAACTAACACAATTTGTGAACTAGTCATATGCAAGGTGCTTGTAAGTTCTTAGTTCAGAACAGCATTCACTCTCCCTTAAAGGTACAATACACGCCTTCAACTTCATACCACTAGTATGGGATTGTGATTTGCATGGGCTGGTTGGATTGAAGGGTCTGTTTCTGATCTGTATGATTTTATGACTATGATTCTAATAGCAAAGTACGTTCACATACAGCAAATGAACTGCAGTAGTTCTAGAAGGCATCTCACCACCACATTCTCAAGGGCAACTAAAGATAGGCAATGAATGCTGGACTAGCCAACAAAATTCACATCCTGTGAATGAATAAGAAAAAGCTAGAAACCTATAAATCTCTATCTTGAACTTCAGGATTGAACTTCCATAGACCTGTAAGAGAGTGAAATTCAAAGCTTTATTACCGTCTGAGTGAAAAAGTTCCTCCTTATCCAAGTTCTAAATGGCTAATTAAGGAATTGGAGATATCAGTGCCAAAGTATTGATTTTATTTAAATATTTCATTTCAGAATTTTCCTTCTTTGATCCACAAGACCCAGCATGCAAAAGAATACTACATGACCTTAACACAACTGTTTCAGAATTGTTTGCTATCTTGCGGCAGTGGGTCCCACAAGTGCAGCAACAGATTGATGTGATTGGGAACGAGGTAAATTAAAATTGCATGTTTGTAGTTTCTGTACTTTGTAAAATTTGTTTTTGGCAAGGCTTGTAAGTTTGTAATATGCATTAAATATAACCTCTCCTTGATCTTTTGTGCCTGTTTGTTGATTTGATTAGCCAAAATCTCCAAAATCGAATCACTCATATATGAGAGTGCTGCAATTGTACTTGCTCGGAAACTCTTCAAAATAGCAACCAGGTTTTCAGACACAAAATGAAAAATATAATTTTTCTAATTTTTTTTCAATTTTTAAAATGTTTTATTGTAAATTATCCTCCGAGAGTTGCATTGTACTTCATTAAAAGTTAAAAATGTTTTTGTGGGATGTTTTTGTGGGATCAGCTTTCCTGATGGCAGTTTTTTTGCACATCATTGATTAGAGATGAATGAGTTGAAGTTGAAAATAAATATGTAGGGGTAGTTGACTTTGTGCAAAAGTAGTTATTTTATAGAGATGTCAGATCACATGGAATTGGATCCTGGATCTGTTAACTTTCAGCTGAAATGTCCTCTCTTACCACCTTTTGTTTATATCTCTTTTTGATAAAATTTGTTGCTATTTACTCACACGTACACCTCTCAAGTGTCTACCACCTACCTTCCTGGGTTCTACACAAGTTTATTTGCAAATCATTAAATGCAAAACCTGCCATGAAACACCTCACCAGGTAGTGGATTTTAAAAAAAAATATTTTGCTTTACAGAAAATTTAATATACATGAAAATGATATCTGTAAATAAATTGATTTTAAATTGCTGAAAAGGACATGAAATAATTTCTAGTTAGATTGGTGTGGAGGTGCCACTGTTGGACTGGCATAGACACAGTCAGAAGTCACACGACAGCAGGTTATAGTCCAATAGATTTATTTGTAATCACAAGCTTTCTGAGGTCTGCTCCTTCGTCAGGTGAAGTCCTGACTTTACCCCTGGTCTATAACCTGATGTTGTTTGACTTCTGATTTAGTTAGATTGGGATACGGTAGTCATTAAACGAAGTAAAAAGAATCAACACTTTTTGTTCAAAATATACCTGTTAGTTTCTCTGAAAGTTTGAGAAAGATAGCAATTTGTGAACATTGGTGATTAATTCATCCTGGTATGTGCTCAGCTGTATGAGTGTGGTGTGCACTTCGTATGGTATTTTAAAAACTAATGCAAACAATTGAGGATAGTTGAGTTACAGTGAATGGCATGAGCCTTTGTGCCAGATACATGGTAGCAATGGGGCACTCCAGGAATGAAATTAAAGGGAATAGAAGCTTGTAAAAGGATGTTTTTCTGGGTTCAGATAACTAGATCACCTCAATACAATGAATATTAGAATTATCTGAGTCAGAGCATGTGACTTTGTAAAGAAAACTGTCTGATTTTCTTCCAAAGAAAGTCAAGCAAATTCCTTTTTATGAAGCACACACGTTGTCTGATTACACTTAGGATTGTCTTGAGTACAATCCCATGTATCTCAATTCATTGTGGATTATCAATTTTTGTTTAGAATTAAATATAGAATGCAAATATTCATTATTCTATTGGAAATACTGCTTTAGATTCTGAGTCGGGGATGCCATGTGAATGACAGAGATGGATTGACAGATATGACACTGTTACATTACACTTGCAAAGCTGGAGCTCAAGGAATTGGTGAGTTGAACTTCACATTTTTCTTTTTTGTAGAGTTATTTATTAGCATTTTTTTTCACCTTCTTTCCTTGTTATCTTTTCCCTTAGCTTTTACCTCTTACAATCCTGTCCCGACAGGAGTATTTCCTATTTTGGATTGCTATGACAGTCGTTGCCCTGTGAGAGTGTATTAGCGTAGGGGAGATATGGTTTCAACCCACTGGAGTGCAGATGATCATTAATCTTTAACCTGCACTGCTGCTTGTTGCTTTTATTTTGGGACATGTCACTGACTTGGGCCTCTATTTGTGTCCAAGCTGGCTGTGTCTGGAGGAATGACCTGCTTTGATTCACTGGTCAGCATGAAAAGGACTGTCTTCCTTTCCAACATCTGTCCACCAGCTCCTCTAGGTTTCTATTTGTGAACCAAGGAGCAAGCTTTGTTTCTGGACCATTTCTTCAATGACGATGATGGAGTATGTGTGAGGAACAGTTCTTGGCTTGCAGTAATGAGCAGCTGAGCTTCGAAAATGGGGCCTGCAATGTGAATACTAAAAGGTCCCAGCAGTGGCGAGCATTTCCATCTTACCTGATATGTACTTGGATGTGCGAGAACGATGCTGAAGAGCCAGGATGTATAAGTCGTGAAGCCAAGAAGATTATGTGAGAAAAATTGCTACAATTGCTGTGAATCTCATTTGGCAAAACATTTTACATCAAATGTGAAAATATGGTCATTGGTTCTGTTGTGGTCTCTCCAGTCATCCTGATTTTATTTAGTGGACTGATCGTGAATCAATCCTAAAACCTGCCATTTTGATAATCAAATTAATGTTTCTTAAAGTCACTTCATGTAGAGACATGTATATGATAAAGTAAATCCAATACTAAAGACTGTTGGAACTGTTGCAGTTGCTATCTTGTTTTCTTGAGCATGCAGTGGTTTGCATGATCAATTTTCTCATTTTAATCTTTTCTCAGTTCCTGAGAAGATTCAATGTTAACTGTTTTTCTCTCTCCATAGATGTTGCCACATCTGCTGAGATTTTCCAGTCTTTTTATTTCAAAGTTGCTGATATGTTTAGACCTTGCAATGCGGTACTGAAAAACATATTGGCAAAGTCTTAGAACTAGGTCACCTGCATACGTTTTCATAGTTCAAAATAACATAAAACAAGAGAATTAGTTTTCATGGGCAGTTGGAAGTTGTACATTTTGGGAAACTTTTTTTTAATGTTAGAGATAAAATAGGGATTAAAGTTAGACTTTGTTTACCTTAAGGGCATAATTCTTGTGCTTGACCCAATGATCTGAACACATAAGTACTGTGGCAGTATATTCAGTTGAAGATATCCCAAGAGGTACTAAGAAAATATTGTTTTGTTTTATGTTTTTATTGAATAAAATTTCTGTGGTCAATAGCTTCCCGTGCAAGTTTAAATTAACTGTGACTGAACATTGCCCTGCACCCCCAATGTATCTTGAAAACCAGTGGAATTTTTTATATTATTTAATGGTGACATATCATTTGTACTATACCTTATCACTCCAGAGTGCTCTTTTTAAATTACATGTTTATTTTTCCAGGAGATGCAGAGGTTGCTGCCAAGTTTGCTTCACAGTTGATTGAAATGGGGGCTGATGTCACTCTTCGTAGCCGCTGGACAAATATGAATGCTTTGCACTATGCAGCTTATTTTGATGTCCCTGAGCTAATAAGAGTAGTTCTTAAGGATGCAAATGTTGGAGGTAAGCAATCATGTACTTAATTTTAGAAGGGAATATATGTTGGCTTTCCTTTCTTGTTTTTCTTGTAAAATTCTAACTGTAACAAGTTTTTATAGAGAAATAGTGAAATCATTACATTATGGACATGTAAAGAACTGGCATTAATTGTCCTTTTTTTTTAAACAATTATCCTTATTTTCAAAGTTGTGATTAAATGCAGTATAAAATGCTCCCAACAGTTTTGGAGAATAGATTAGATTACCTACAATGTGAAAACGGGCCCTTCGGCCCAACAAGTCCACACCAACCCTCCGAAAAGCAACCCACCCAGACTCACTCCCCTACATTTAGCCCTGCATTTAACCTGCACATCTTTGGACTATGGGACGAAACCGGAGCACCCGGAGGAAACCCACACAGGCACGGGGAGAATGTGCAAACTCCACTCAGACAGTTGCCCGAGGCAGGAATTGAACCCAGGATCCCTGGCGCTGTGAGGTAGCAGTGCTAACCACTGAGCCACCGTGCTGCCCAAGCTGAGAATATACTTGGCATCTAATTAACTACTGCAAATGTGTTGCTGGTCAAAGCACAGCAGGTTAGGCAGCATCTCAGGAATAGAGAATTCGACGTTTCGAGCATAAGCCCTTCATCCTGATGAAGGGCTTATGCTCGAAACGTCGAATTCTCTATTCCTGAGATGCTGCCTAACCTGCTGTGCTTTGACCAGCAACACATTTGCAGCTGTGATCTCCAGCATCTGCAGACCTCATTTTTTACTCATCTAATTAACTACAACAATGCTAAAAACTTAAGTTTGAAAATAGCAGTAGTCTCTTTGTATTTTGTTTTGCTCTCGAATAAAACAAGAATTAAATTCTTTCTTATTTTTCTCAAAGATTATTTTCCATTTACATGTATCTCTGGAATTCATAAATCTGAGGTTTTGTGTGTCATCTCAAGTTCCTTCCAGTGAAAGGAAACATTATTTAGTTGATTTACTTTAGTCATTGGCCTTTCGTGAAAATAAATTGATTGATTGACTGGCGCTTGGAATGTAAGTCAAAGAACAGAAGCCTGGGATAGGGTTGGAGGCTGAAAATCTAATGCGGGAGATGGTTGGGAGTGAGATGAACCAATATACGAGAGTGTATTGTCCATGCTGAATCCATTTAGTCAATGGAAAAGCATGTACTGTCTGATTTAGTTTTGTCTTGGTTTAGCTAGTGAGTTTTTTGAGGCTGATGAAATCCAGCCAGAGTTAAATTTCAAATAATGAATAAAATAGACACAGAGCTTCATAATAAAGCAGACTCATATTTTGCCTTCAGGGAATGCCTTAGTTTCATGGCCCCATCCCATCTCAAATAAAACTGGAAGTGAGTAGGTTGGAGGCTGGCTTCCTTTTCTTATTTGACCTAAGCCTTGTTTTCAAGGTTACAATGCCTCACAAACCCCATTGTATGTCTCAACCTTTGATGTAATGTAAACCTGTACAAAAGCTGAAACTTCTCTCATTTTGTTTTTCTTAGGTCAATTATGGTTTGTAGCCACTTTGTTTCATATTATGGTACAAAAGTTCTTGGTGATGTTTGATATTTTCAAGCTGTATTTTATCAAAAAGACCTATGAGTATACCTTTAGAACAAGTCTCAATTTGTACAATAATGGTAAAGATCATCAGACTATCCAGCATATAAATTTTCAAAGAGATGGATATCTCAAATAATTGAGAAATATCTTTGAGATTTTGTACATTGAGGTTGAACATCTTTTCAATTGTTGAGAAAGAATATGCAAGTAGTTAATGTCCAATTATAAATCAAGTTTCTTGTGCTCTGTAGTACTAAACCTCCGACATTCTTTCTTCAGTGGCAGAATGCCTACTAAGCTTACATGAATCTTTCTTTATAACTTAGTTCTCATGTCATGAGAGTTAACCTGTGCATTCCTCTCTGAATTTTTCTTTGGTGCAACTATGTTTTTTTTAATGAACTATAGACCTAATCTAAACTTGATTTCCACCTCTGAATCATTGATTTGAAAATGTCATTACAACATGTTCTTATAGTCAAGTGCCCTCCACATGTATCCTTGTGCTCAATTGGTCACATTAATAGCTCAGCTGACCAATGTTCCATTCTATGATTAGTAATCACAGCCAAATTATTCCTGCTTTCTTGTGACAAAGTAAAGGAAAGAATTGTATTTATGTAGTAGTTCTCAACTTAGACATCTCAGTGAATGAAATACTTTTTGATATGTATTCACTGGTGTAATATATAAAACACAACCACCAATTTGTATACAGAAAACTCCCACATGCAACAGTGTGATAATGACCAGATCATTTGTTTTTGTGATGTCAATCAACTGATAAATATTGGCCAGAGCACCAGTGATAAATGCCCTGCTTTTCATTGAAATGCTGCCTTAAGGGAGGGCGATGGCCTCGTGGTATTATCACTGGACTATTAATCCAGCAACCCAGGGGTTGTTCAGGGGACCAGGGTTTGAATTCTACAGTGGCAGTCAGTGGAATTTGAATTCAATTAATAAAAAGGAATCTGGAAATAAGAGCCTAAAGGTGATTATGAATTCATTGTTGATTGTCAGGAAACAAAACACCATCTGGTTCACTAATTCCTTTAGGGAAGAAAACTGCCATCCTTACCTGGTCTGTGACTCCAGACCCACAGCAATGTGGTTGACTCTTAGCTGTCCTCTGGATAATTATGATTGGGTAATAAATGTTGGCCTAACTAGTGACACCTTCATCCCGTGAATGAATAAAAAAAATTCTTACATCTACTTGGACCTGTGTCATGTTTTACATGTTCACTATTATCTGTTTTTGCATTTGTACTCCAACATTTATATCACCTTAAGATCCATAACTCAGGTGACCTGCCTAATTCTGTTCTGGGTGAATCTAATACCAGAGGACATTAATATTAGCATAACCAGTTGCTCATTTAAGATAGGGATGAGGAGAAATTTCTCTCTCAGTGGGTAGTGAATCTGTGGAATTCTTTACCACAGAGAGCTGTAGAGAGCTGTCTTTATATTCAAGGCTAAGGTAGACATACTTTTAATCGACGAGGGAATCAAGGATTTTGGGGAAAAGGCAGGAAAGTGGAGCTCAGTTATCAGATCAGCCTTGATCTCATTGAATGGAAAAATAGCTCTGCTGGGTCAAATGACCTACGTTTGTTCTTACATCTTATGGTTTTATGATCTTAATTAGATCATCTGTGATCAATGTGTTCAATCTGCTTTTTGCTTATTGTTTATAGAAATGTTTGTCTTTACCAAATTAAAGATAGTGTGCGACATTTTATTATGATTAGAATTTGTATGTGGTACTATGTGACAATTCTTCTGGAGAATCCATTCATCTTCTATAGCATAACTTAATATGTGTTGCAAGTATTTGCTTTCTGAAATTCATAAATAGTGTCCAACCTTGTATATATTTTAGCTATTTCAATTTTGTGTGCAAGCCTAGAGTATGAAACTATTTATAATTTACCAGAAAATTAACAATCTTGCTCAATGCACAGAATGGTTAGTATTAGAGATGAAGGTTATACTGTCCTAGGAAGGTATGACATTCTGGAATTTAAGTTATTGTACATTATTCTCACAATGTAGCATGCAATGTCTGACTGAGTGCTGAGATTGGATGACAAAGTGGGACAAACGTTTTTTTCATAGCAATAGTGACCTAAATCTAATGATAAAACTTAGTTACAAATAAAACTTAATACTTATTGACAATGCATTAAATCATTTCATCTATATGTATTGACAGATGTGGATGCCACTTGTAGCGATTTCAACTTTGGAACATCTCTGCACATTGCAGCATCAAACCTCTGCTTGTCAGCTGTGAAATGTTTATTGGAACATGGAGCCAATCCTGTCTTCAGGGTAAGAAACTATAGTATTTCAAAATTAACAGACCAGTTTTCAGAAATTTATTTGTATTTAAATTTAAATAGAAAATGTAAATGAAAACCTCTATTCAAAAATAAGTTAATTGGAACACTTAGAGATTAGCCATTCATTAAAAATAACATGAAATGGAACTGGAGTGTCTTGACAACACAGTCTACTTTGGTGCATTATACAATTCACTTCACACCTCAAACACCGTTCTTAGGAAAAGAACCAGAGACATAATGTCAGTAAAATTGCCTGTAGTAGAGAATGGAGAACCTGTGGGCAGGAGGAAAGCATCCTTTATGTAAATGTACTCAGAGAGGCAAATTATGTCAAATTGTTCTAACTGGTAGAGCATTTTCTTTTGGCTTCTGGCATATATTTTAGTTTTGGGTTAAATGTCCTTCTACTAACACTATTCCATCAATATTCTAACTTAAGATATTAAATGCAATATTTCTGTGATTAACTGTTAAAATATTAAAGAGGCCTGACTTATTAATGGAGATTAAAAAAATCTCTGAAAATTTTACTTGCTCTGGAGTACTAATATAATTTTAATTGATTCATCTGATTTTGTTTGCTGGATTTCATATATGTAATTTCACCGACAATTTCAAAATTTCTAATAAGCAAGCTATTGCGCTTGTTAATGACCCAAACATCTGCTTCACTGGGTAAAAATTTTGAATGTTTTCAGCATTCATAATGAGGCAGCCCAAGTGAAAGGTCTGCTACTGGGACTGGAATGGTTGAATGCAGCCACTGATTCTACTGAAAGTGGTCTGGTCTACGGAGGATCTGTAAACTTGTGATTGTGACCAACTTCAGGGGGGCCTTATCCTTCTGCTACTTTATGTTCTGTCTATAATCATGTTGGTGGAGCTCCCTTTGAATCTCCATATGACTCCTTCTGTGAGCTAAGAGAACAGGGGCATGAGCAAGAGCAAGTGGACCTCTCAAGTTTCATTCTATGTCCCGTACCCTGCTGCAAAATTTAAAATTGTGTCATATTATCATAGATAGCTATTTACTTACACTTCTTTGGTTAAACTCTAATTTTGTTTTTCTGATTCCTGTATTCTTTATTTCACTCGTGATATTCTATAGGGGGTCACTTAACTCACTTATCTGAATGGCTGGTTTGCGATGCAGAGTGATACCAACTGTATAGTATTGCTGCACTGGCTGAAGTTACTATGAAAGATTGTTTCTCTCATCTTTTAACCCTCATATGAGATATGGTGAACCTCAGGTTAAACCACCACCAGCCATACTCCTCGAATGAGAAAACAGCCCTATAGTCCAGTAGGACTATGGCATCATTTTACAATGTAATGTAATGTACGAAACATAAATTTATTAGAATTTATTAATTATTGCAAAATAAAGGATTGACCTGAGTAATTGGGAAAATCTTTATAACAAAATAAGAACACGTTTACTCTTTGGTTCTGTGCAGGCTGTGTAGTGTGAAGTTATCCGTATCTGAAGAAATTGTAAGAGTTCTGTGCTGCTTTTTTATCTTTATCTACATAATTGTACAGTGTTATAAAATTAGTCTAAATTGGATTAAAATAACCTTTTTGCCAATTAAAATCACTATTTCACTTATATCGTCAATGGGATCAGATTGAGGGCACTATCATTTCCTCTGTCTGGGGTGATTCAAAACAGTTCCAATACACAGTAGAATTTAACTCACAAGTTATAATGCACAAAAACAGCCAATTTAGTATGCAACTGTTTTGTGCCAAGGATTTATTCTGGTCTGTAATACTCAGTTGATATTTACCCTGGGGCAAATTACGCCCCAGTTTTGAAGCACATTATAGTGTAGCAGGTGTTTGAATACTCTGGACACCAGGTACTTCTGGCAGAAGGTCTTTGCATCACTGTCCATCATCTGGTATGCTTGCAGAAGTACTTGTTGACAGAATGTTGCTGCTAGCAAATGCATGGCTCTCCTTCCTAGTTGGCACTCCCATATACACTTAGAGACATCTGGAGATGCAACAGTGGAACTTCTGCAGTCCACCAATTACCTATTAATGATGACTTTGGAAGAATGTAGCACCATTAAATATCAACAAAAAAGCAGAATGTAGAGGTTACAAATCTCAGAGCTCTCAAGAACTGCATATATTAAAAACAGACTGTTTCAGCCTTTGTTATGCTGTCATTATACTCTTGATTTTTGTCATCCAACATTTATTACTTATTTCTAATTTTGCTGTCACAGTGGGAAGATACGATTTTTAGGAAGGGCTTTCTTATTTTTTTCTAGAACCCTGCACCTGACCAACTATCTTTGCTGATAATTGAGTAGTTTCTATGATGTAGGATGCTGGGAAAATTAACCTCTCTAGCCTCTCCCAATATTGCAGCAACAGCAGGGTGCAGTGTTTTGTGAGTCATTTGACTATCACAGGGGTGAATTCTACACAATTAGCTTGATTTTAAGATGGGTGATGTCTTCCCGTTGTTCTGGGTGTCAGCGGCAAACTCACCATTCATTTGCCCCATTGATCTGTTGGCTCAAGGTAGTTTTTTGCCCACATTTGGGAGGAAGTACCAACTGTCAGCTTTAATTGGCTGACAGGTCTCCAACGGCAGTTGCTACTGCATTGATTGTATCCAGTCTCCAATAGCAATGCTCCTTGGAGCTGGATGTGATGGTTAATAGAACAGTCAGAGGTAGGTGGTGTTAGACTGACAGACCCTGATATTGGAATGGGATGAATAGGGCACAAGTTACCATTAAAGCTGAGTGAAGCACTAAAGTGTCCATTAATTATCCCACAGTAGGTGGTCTACCAACCTTCTGCTTTGGATAAATGTATGGCAGATGGATAAGTCTGGGAATGATGCCCAGTTTGCTTTCCTTTATTAGTCAGAGCATAGGAGTTGGAAGGTCACGTTGCGGCTATTCCACTTTTGGCCACTTTTGGAATATTGTGTGCAATTCTGGTCTCCCTCCTATTGGAAGGATGTTGTGTAACTTGAAAGGTTCAGAAAAGGTTTACAAGGATGTTGCCAGGGTTGGAGGATTTAAACTAAAAGGAGAAGCTGAATAAACTGGGGCTGTTTCCTCTGGAGTGTCAGAGGCTGAGGGATGACCTTTATAAAATTGTGAGGGCATGGAATAGGGTAAATAGACAAGGTCTTTTCCCTGGGGTGGGGGAGTCCAGAACTGGAGAGCATAGGTTCAGGGTGAGAGGGGAAAAATTTAAAAGGGACCTAAGGCAAAACATTTTACAAGCAGAGGGTGGTATGTGTATGGAGTGAGCTGCCAGAGGAAGTGATGGAGGCTGGTACAATTGCAACATTTAAAAGGCCTCTGGATGGGTATATGAATAGGAAGGGTTTAGAGGGATATGGGGGAAATGCTGGCAAATGGCACTAGATTAATTTGGGATATCTGGTCGGCATGGATGACTTGTACCGAAGGCACTGTTTCCATGCTGTACATTTCTATGATTCTATAACTATTATTAATAATAGTATTTCTAATAAATTTCATTGTTCACTTAAAATAACAATATCTTGCTTTAATAGGATGAACTAAAATGATCCGTAGTTCTTCAAGGAACATTCCCAAACAAAATGTGCACAGAAAAACATAAAGAGATGTTATGATATAATGCCAAAACTTTAGTTGGAAAGTTAGGTTTTAAAGGAGAAAAGGGAAATTGAGAGGAATAGAGGGGGAATTTCAGATTCCAGGTTCAAGATAGTTGAATAAATGACTGTCAGTGTTTGAATAATTAAAATATGGATTTGGAAGGGGAACAAACATCTTGAGATGGAGCAGTTTGCAGCAATAATGGGGTGAGGTGTGAAAAGCTGGGAAGTGTTGAAAGTAAGGATGGGGATTTAACATATTTAGGGCTGAAAATGTGTTTCTGGTTAAAGCGCAGCACGTCAGGCAGCATCCAAGAAACAGGAAACTCAACGTTTCGGGCATAAGCCCTTCATCAGGAATCAGGGCTTATGCCCGAAACGTCGAGTTTCCTGTTCCTTGGATGCTGCCTGACCTACTGCGCTTTAACCAGCAACACATTTTCAGCTCTGATCGCCAGCATCTGCAGACCTCACTTTTCCCCCGATTTAACATATTTAGTATAGGTCACAACAAACATCGTTGATGGGTAAATGGAACTTAGCTCACGTTTTGGAGAAATTCAAACTGGAGAATGGAAGAGGATGTTCTGGCCAGTTGGGTTGGTACTACACTAAGTGACTACATTTAGCTTCTTGAATTATATTTATAGTCATAGAGTCATACAGCATGGAAATAAATCCTTCAGTCCAACTCATTCATGTCAACAAATTTACCAAACTAAACCAGAGCCCATTTGCCTGCGTTTGGCCCATTTCCTATTCATATACAATCCAAACATCTTTTAAAAGTTGTAGTTGTACCTGAATCTACCACTTCCTCTTTCAGTTCATTCCACATATGAACCATCTCTGTGTGAAGAAGTTGCCGCTCAGGTCCCTTTTAAATCTTTCTCCTCGCATGTTAAGGTTATGCTGTCTAGTTCTAAACTTCCCACTGCTAGGGAAAAGGTCTTTGCTATTCAACTTGGCTATGCCCGTCATGATTTTATAAAACTCAATAAGGTCATCCCTCAACCTCCTACTCTCCAGTGAAAAAAGACCCAGTTTACCCAATCTCTCCTTATAACTCTACCTCTCCAGTACCAGTAATGTCTTTTAAATTTTTTTGCACCCTCTCCAATTTTATAATAACCTTTCTACAGTAGGGTGACCAGAACTGTACGCAGTACTCCAAAAGTGGCTGCATCAATGTCGTGTACAACTCAATATAGCATCCTAACTCCTATACTCAATAATCTGAGCAATGAAGGCAAGTATGTTAAATGTTTTCTTAACTATCCTGTCTACCTGTGATGCAACTTTCAAGCAACTACGTACCTGAACCCCTCGGTCTCTCTGTTCTACAACTCTCTTGAAGGCCCTGCCATTAACTGTGTGGTCCTGCTCTTGTTTGTCTTACCAAAATGCAACACCTCACATTTATTTAAATTAAACTCATATCTGCCACTCCTTGGCCCACTGGTCCCATTGATCAAGATCTCTTTGCAATTTTAAATAACCTTCCTCACTGTCTATTACACCAACAACTTTGGTGTCTTCTGCTAACTTACTAACCATGCCTCCTGTATTTTCATCCAAATCATTTATATACATGACAAATAACAGTGGACCGAGCACTGATCTCTGCACAACACTGCTGGTTATTGCATCCAGTCCAAAAAACAATTCTCCACAATCCTCTGTCTCTTACCGTCAAGCCAATTTTGTGCCCAATTTGCAAACTCTTCCTGAATCCCATGTGATTTAATTTTATTAACCAGTCTACCATACAGAACCCTGTCAAAAGTCTTACTGCAGTCCATACAGACAAAATTTACTGCTCTGCCCTCATCTATCTATCTTAGCCGCATGCTGAAAAACTCACAAAAATTTATGAGACCTGATTTCCCATGAACAAAACCATGCTGATTATCCATAATTAGTCCTTACCTTACAAAAAGGAAGTAAATCCTGTGTCTCTGAATATCCTCCAACAACTTATCCATCACAGATTTCAGACTTGCTGGTCTATAGTTCCCAGACTTCTCTTTGCAGCCTTTCTTAATGAAAGGCTCAACATTAGCCACCCTCCAGTCTCCTGGCGTCTCACGGGAGGCTATAGGTGATCTAAATATCTCTGCTAGGGGCCACACAATTTCTTATCTAGCTTCCCACAATGTCCTTGGATACACTTTGATCAGGTTCATAGATTCATCTATCTTTATGCTGCTTAAGACCTCTAGCATCTCCTCTTCTGTAATGTGGACTGTTTTCGAGACATCAACGTTTAATTTCCTGAGTTCTCTAGCTTTCATGTCTTCTTCCACAATAAGCAAAAGGTAATGTAAAAAGTTTCAAAATAAGCTTTGGTCTGACATATGCTTCATATTAGTTTAGTCACATAAGGTGACTAGCATCACATTGACTGTATTAATCTGAATCTAAACAACTAATGAACAACATCAAGCGCTGTTAGAAATGTTTATTCTCTGTCTTCAAATTCTCTTTTTTTTTGTGTTGCATCTGATCTTTTTGCAGTTTCTTGGGGGATAATTGAGAAAAGCTGGCACAAAATTCCATCGTATGGATGAAAAATTCATTTAAGCCAACAAGACTATTAAGACATTCACAGTATAAAAATACTGTAATACTATGCTTTTGTCACAAGAGGTCATCAATAAACTGCAAAGAAACAGCAAAGCATTTTATAGAACCAGAAAATATGCAGAATTTCATTTTCTTCACTAACTGGAGAATGATTTTTTTGGTAGATTCTCGATTTTTCATCCTTGCTGTACTACAAGATAAAGTAGGTCCAAATCTAGAGTATTACCGCAATGAAATAAACCGTAAAATCTCTTTGGTGTTTGTTTCAATTTCTTGGGTCATGCTTGGATAAAATGGAGTGAGGTGAGTTCTTATATACAATGTTGTGTAGTGGATTGCAATGTGTGGGCGTTCTATTCCATTTACTTGGAGCACTTGCCATGGGCCTCCATCATTTTTGTATTTTTGTGGCTTGGCTTGACTTAAATGTGGTTCGCAAGTTGCAAGCAAAAACCATACTCCCTATTGACAATTTAGCAGTTGGAAGGGTATGAGGTCGGATAGGCCACCCTCTACTTCAAGGTAATGTCTAGCAAGAGGAGATGAGGACTTCAATTTCCTTTGAATAGTAGATAGCATGACTTGACTCAGCAATTCTAGATTTTCTAATGTAACAATACTCAAACTCAGCAGCAGAAGGAGGTTTATTTCCTCTTTCAGGTTGATGGGAATCGAGACAAATTTCTCAACTGCAGTGGGAAAAGGCAGGAGAGCAAGTAAATGTAAGTGGCACAAGAATTAAAAAAAATCATCTTCATCTTCAGCAATTACATACTGATGAGTATGATTGTCTTAGAAAAAGTCATGGGTTCGGTGCATTCTTGTGTGGCTGATGCATCTCTGACCACACATTTGGCAAGTGTTTTTGGGAGATACAAGTGGTCCTTGAACTTCAGCTCATTAACATTCCTTTCTCTGGTTCTTTTTCCATATTTCCTCTTGCCTATGGATTTTCTCAAAGAATTGTGTCCCTTCATATAGGAGTTTCCTTCAAGTTGGTCTCTTCTGGTCTCCTGTATGTTGACATCTATATGGAAGCCTTCAGAGAATCTTTCAGATACTTTCTTTGTCCTTTTCTCATTTCAGTATCTTCCTCAAGCTGGACAAAGAAGATATGCTTTGGTAGTGAACTTAGTATGCATTGAACTTCAAGCATACTAAGCACAAGGCCAGCCCAGTGAAGTTGGCTCTGGATGATCATGGCCTCTGCTGGTGTTATTTAGCTGCTTCAAGGATGCTGATGTTAGTACTCCTGTCCTTCCAGCTGATATGAGAATCTATGTCAGACAGCATTGATGTAACTGGTAGCTTCCCAGGTAAAGGAAATGGTCCACATTTGAGAGGATGTTTCCATTGATTTTAATGGAGTGATGGTCTGTAACTTTACATGGAATGGGTTAGTAAAGAATTTAAGTCTTCTTGAAGTTGAGGCTGAAACCAATTCCTCATTGTGCTTCCTAGAATCTATTAAGCAATGCTAAGGTTTTCTTCAGCGAGAGTAGAGATGACATTGTTATCCACATAGTGATGTTCCACAAGCAAGGTCCTAGCCATTTCTTTTTCGAATTTAACTGTTTGAGGTTGAAAAGATTTCAGTCCATCCTGTAGACAATGTCCACACTACTGGAAAAACTGTTCTTGACAAGGTGAAGAATAATGGTGATGAAGGTGGAGAAAATGGTGGGTGCAGTGAAACATCCCTGCTTAACCCCTGTGTTGACCTCAAAAGATTCTGTTATAGTACTGTTGTTGAGGTCTTTCCTGACATCTTGTTATGGAGGAGAAAGACAGCCAACCTTTGACATGGTCCTCCACAGCCTTTCCGATTGACTGGGTCAACAGCCTTGGTTATATCAATGAAGGCCTTGTGTGGTGGTTGGTGTTTTTCCTGGCATTTGTCTTGGAATTACCAAGCAGTGAAAATCATGTCCATAGTTCTGTGGTTTGATCAAAAGCCACACTGGCTTTCAAGAACGTTTTCCTCAGAGATTGGGAGAAGATGCCTTGTAAGGATTCAGATGATGATCTTGCAAGTGATGGAGAGACAGGAGATTCCTCAGTAGTTCTCACAGTTTGCTTTGTCTCCTTTCTTGAAGACTATGGTGATAGCAGCATTTCTGAGATCAGCAGGGCTTTCTTCTTTGTCCCAGATTTTCAGGAACAGGTGATAGAGATGACCAGTTAGTTCTTCTCCTCCAAGTTTGAGAATCTCTGCTGGAGTCTATCAATTCTTTCAGGTTTTACTTTCATAGAATTCCTACAGTTTGGAAGCAGGCCATTCAGCCCATGAAGTCCATACCGACCCTCCAAAGAGCATCCCATCCATACCAACACCCCCTACCCTATCTGTATACCCTGCATTCCTAATGCTAATCAACCTAGCCTGCATATCGTTGGACACTCTGGGCAATTTAGCATTGCTAATGCACCTAACCTGCACAACTTTGGACTGTGGGAGGAAACCCATGCAGACATGGGGGAGTGTGCAAACTTCATGCAGACAGTTGTCCGAGGTTGGAATCAAACCCAAGTCTCTGGCGCTGTGAGGCAGCATTTCTAATCACTGAGCAACTGTGCTACCCTCTCTTCATTTATTTAATGGCTGCTCCAACTTCTGCTACACATTCTACCAGGAATGTAAGGCACCTTCATATCTTACTGTCTCCATGAACTTGCATCATTGTGTTTTCCCTACCATTTTCCCTGCTACATTTGATTGCTCTTTATCTTATGATACTTGGGCCAGATTTCTACTTTGGGTGCAAATTGGGGAGAAGTCCCTGCTCAAGGAACCTAAACCCTAAACATATTACCCCTCAATTTTCCATTTTCAGTCTACATGGACAGGCGAGTTTGAACGTTTGATTAGGGAGGCTGGAAGAGCAAGAAAGGTTGTTAATTCCAGAGACTGACTGGGTGGAAAACCTGTCGGGGATGCTGCAATGCTGTGTTGAAAGTGTAAAAATATAGAATCAAATATAAAACACATATTCCCCTCTCCCCTGCAGCTAATGCTTCTCTTCTTTTCCATTGCTCAAACATGCCAGCTAATTTCCATCATACTGGCCCCAGATGTTCCATGCCAACCTATGCCCCTGTATCCACCCCTGTCACCTGTCATGCCCCCGTGCCAATTAGTCCTCACCTTCTCCCTGATACCCCCTTTTTCATGTATATTTGTATCTACCCATCCCCCTTTGCCAGCCTATGTTATCCACCCATTCCTTATGGCCTTTTATAGCCCTTATCCTATTAAGACAACATGTGCACCCCACAGGTACCTTTTGTTGTTCCTTTTCCTTACCAATGTACCTGATGTCTGCCAAGGGCAAACCAGAAGAGGCATACTGACAGAAGATAAAGTTATGCTGGTGCCACAATTTAAAAAAAAACTTAAAGAAAAGACATTCAATATATTGAAATTCCTTTAATGAATCCCTTGTGAAAACAAATTAATTTATATGTATTAAATTCTTATGTAACAAGCATTTGCATTCCACAAGCAGTTAGAGCTGTCCGTTAAAATGCTGATTTGATAGGTATTGTTTTTACAATAACTGAGAGAAAGTATGAAGAGCTTATGCCTGAAACATCAACTGTCCTGCTCTCCAGACGCTGCTGACCTGCTGTGCTTTTCCAATGCCACACTTCTTGACATTGTTTTACAATAGTTTAATAGTTTGGAAAATTGGTAATGCAGCATATTAAAATGCTTCAAACATTTTTTTAGACATTATCTTGATGGCTTTGACAGTCCCAATGAGATTATGAATGCCTAATTGTATAATCACAATTTGTAGTTTACCTGTCACAAAGTGCACCTTACTTCTTGCAAAGTTCAGAGTATTTGGGAATATTTGTAGTTCAGCTTGTGGATGAGGTTGTTGACTTGCTTGGTGAGCTGGTACATTTGTTTGCAGACATTTTGTCGCCATTCCAGGTAACATCATCAGTTAGCCTCTAGTGAAGCGTTGGTGTTCTGTCCCACTTGCTGTTTATCCATAAATAGCAAGCGTGATAGAGCAGCAATGCTTTGTCAGAAGTGCACTGATGATATTACCTGGAATGGTGACAAAACGCCTGCAAACAAACTTAACAGCTCAGTGTGCAAGTCAACAACTTCATGTCACCTCCTTAAAATGGACCTTATGTCTCCTAAAGAGAACTTTCAATAAAATGTTCGCTACATTACCAAAAGGATGTGGTTGCTTTGGAGAGGGTGCGGAGAACGTTTACAAGGTTGTTGCCTGGTATGGGAGGTGCCACCAGGGACGTTGAGTAGGTTAGGTTTGTGTTCATTCGAAAAAATGAGATTGAATGGGGACCTGATTAGGTCTACAAAACTATGAAGGGTATAGACAGGGTAGATAGAGATAGGCTTTTTCCCAGGGTGAAGGATTCAATAATAAGAGGTCACGCTTTCAAGGTGAGAAGTAAAAGGTTTAAGGGGGTTACACATGACAAGTACTTTACACAGAGGCTGGTGGGTGTGTAGAATGTGTTGCCAGCAGAGGTAGTAGTGGCAAGCACAGTAGATTCATTTAAAATCCATCTGGATAGATGCATGACTAGGTGAGGAGCAGAGAGATATAGATTCTTAGGAATTGGGCGACAGGTTTAGACAGTAGATTTGGATTGGCTCAGGCTTGGAGGGTTGAAGGGCCTGTTCGTGAGCTGTAAATTTTCTTTGTTCTCTTTGTTCTTTGTACCTTCATCAAAAGGCATTAGCATAACAAAGATGGCTTGAAATAGATCCAAAGAGGTTTCCTGACCATCCTTAAGAAATTAGACCTGTTCCAAATTCATCAACTTCCACATTGACTTCTGCACGTCGGGGAATCCAAAACTTAATTTTGGTGGAGGCAGCTGATCATTTAAATGGCTAGCTGCCTCCAGGAATTGTGCATATGTGAACTTTGTTCTGTCCTGGATCTCATCTTTGTAAAATGAGAGATTCTGGTTTTGTTGGCAGGGCTTCAATTCCAAGCTTTCTTCTGATATTTTTGCCATGGTGAAAGGCTCTCCATCCTGACAAAAATGTGGATAGAATGTTAAGCTGCCTGAATCATTTTAAAAAAAAATTTCAAATTGCACAGACTATCTTATTTTGACTTTTTACGCAGGAGATGTGGATATGCAATAGAAAGGAGAGTACAAGCAGGTAATCTTGCTTCTAAACAGACATGCCACCAATGAAATAAAGATGGCTATATGAAAGGCCATGGAGATCAATGGTTCAGGCATCTTGCCTTGAATTCCTCTTTCAATAAAGATTTCATTTGCATACCAAACATGACTATCTAATAATGCATGCAGTAGTACTCATCTGCTGCTTATCCCTACTTACCATTGTGCTTTATTATTCCCTGAAGTCCATTCGGCATCTTGGGATTTACAAGGACATAGATTGAGGATGAGTCCATATTCAGGCATGTGTTTTATTTGTCTTTCCGAAGACCTCCATTGAAATTGGCATCTCTTGTGTTGCGGATGTTAATTTCAAGGGATCAGCACTGAACAATTCAGAGAACACAAATGAGAACAAATAAGGATTGTAAAAGCACTGTGAAACAACTCACCAGAGATCCAACTTGTTCTGTTGTAAAGAACAAAGGTGCAGATTTTAGGGTCCGAGCTTATAAAGGAAAGACATTGGTTCATCAGTATTCACATAGTGATTTCTGAGATATAGAAGAATCATCAAAAAAAATTACATCATGTAAAGAGACCATTCATCCTGTTGTGTTGCGCCACTTGAAAAGTCTGGCTGCCTTCTCTAATCCCAGTTGCCAACACCAATCCATTTTCTTGCAGGTTACTGCATTTCAGATGCAGATTCAAGATTCTTTTAAATGAGTTGAAGGTTTTCAATTCATCACTAAACTGAGCAGCAAAATTGCAGATCATTGTGCTTTGGATGTCACCAATCTAGCAGAGGCACTGCATGTAACAGGCAAGCAATTTGCTCTGATCAAAAAAGCTATCCACCAAGATGCAAATCTCCAACTGCTGCAAATAGTGGTATAACGATGACCAGAGAGCATCAAGGACACACCTGTAGCTGTATGGGCATGTCGGAAATATAGAGATGAATTAAGATGCTCAAGTCTGCATAGTGTCCAAAGGAAATAAAATAATTAATCTTGAAGGATTTGAGAGGAGCGTTGCTGAAGCACATCCATGTAAGCCACCCAGGAATTGAATCAAGTCTGAAGAAGGCAAGAGATAACTTCTACTGGCCTAAACACAAATTAAGAACCATATCTGTCAATTTACTGCATGTAATGAGTACCAAGCCAAACAAACTGGAGAACCACTAATGACACGTGATAATCCAGATCTTGCTGGGAGTCAATCTGATCACACTCACAGAAAATGAATATCTTGTTACAGTAGACTGACTGCTGGGAGGTGGACCAGTTGACTTCACTGACTACCATTCTGATTGTTGAATGGCAAAAAAGCCGACTTTGTTGTGCCATTTCCGACATTGTCAGGAGCAACGATGCCAATCAGTTCATGAGTGAGGAATTCAGTTTCACCTTGAAAGATTGGAAAATGGAACACCACACACCATCTTCACACTATCCAAACTCAAATTGAAAGACTGAGATGACAGTGGAAATCATCAAAGGAATCGTAAAGAAATTGAAATTAAATTCCTCACACATGTAAATAAAGTGGAATAATTGAACAGAGCCCGGTATTCTGTCACCACGTCACCCTTTATTTACATGTGCAGAATATAAGTGTTCCGACCAGCCAGCTCAGAGCCAGTCCCTAGTCTCTGAATCTCTTATTTATATCTGTCACCCAGGGCTCCCTGATTGAGCCAGGTGATCATTCCCAGTCAAGGATTTCCTTGTCATTGAGCTCCACCTGACCTTCATTCCAATCACTACACAAGGCAACTTTTGAGTGGAGAAACATATATAATGAAGACATGGAAAGTTCGCTGTACCAGTCATCCAATAGCAAAAAGTTCCTGAAGCCAGAAGAAGTAACAGGTGTGAGTGAAATAATCAAGGCAAAACAGCAGAAAGCCAAATTTCATTTTGACAGGACTGCTAAACCATTGCTAGAGTTGCATATTGGAGAGCCAGTGAGGTGCAAACATTCACCGATCTCAACAAAAGCCTGCTCAAGTGGAACTTGGACCTGCGAGTAGTTCTCATTTCAGTTCTCCATTGTATACAATGGAAGTGAACTACCAGATATATCTTTGAAATCACAGGCACTTACACACAAGTACAGAAGCTGTTCCTCAACTGCAGGGGGCTGACCAGGAAGAGGTGAATGCAACACTTGTACAGCAGAACACACCTGCTGTCAGACCAGAGGTGCACACAACCTAATAACAGAAATAGAACAACAACGGCTACTTCAGCAACAACAAATGATAGAACAATGCATTTTGCTGAAACAATATCACCCATTGAATAATGAATGACAATAGTATGCATGCATGGCATTAAGAGAACAGCACAATTTTAAGACTATGAGTGCAGTCTTACAGGAGCCTAAATGACATGGGCTATGGAAAGATTTATGGAAGGGTCACATGAGAAATCTGTTGAGGTCTGTCTCAAGTTGTGAACAACTTGCTGCATCTTTTAATGCATTTGCTGAATAGCAAAAACTGTTCCTTAATAGGTGTTACTGAGTAACCAGTTAAGGGGGTTATAGCTTGTTAAATGCCAAGTTAATGTTGCAGTTCCCCTCATTAATGTCAGCTTCCTGTCTTACCAAGTACTGAACAAGGTGGACATTAAGAATCCTCAACAACATGGAAATCAGAGTGGATACCTGGATTCCTACTGGCTGCAATGAATCTGTGTTGCTCAATACCAAACAGTATCTCAGGGCATGATGCATGGGCATTAGTTGCATAAATGCCTCATCCACAGTCATTGGCATATGATATTTGCCAACCATTCATGACCATCATGGTGCCTCTCCAATCTAGTTGCAGAATACTTTGAAAGCACAGATATGTCTCAGAGGACACACTGGCCGGTAGCATTTGAAAAGCTGCTACTCTTTTGTGAGTAGGGACAGAATCATTCCTGATGAAGGACTTATGCCCAAAACATTGATTCTCCTGCTCCTTGGATGCTGCCTGACCTGCTGTGCTCCTGCAGCGTTACACTTTTTGACTCTGATCTCCAGCATCTGCAGTCTTCACTTTTCCCATGCAAGGGGATGGGTCAGGTTCGGTAGTTCCAGTCTGTCCACAGAAACTAAACAGGATGGGATCAGAGGTGGCGTGTGGTGGGGAAATGGTGTGAGGGGAGTCCCTGCTGCAGGAAGGAGACTCTGGTAACTATGGAATTGAGTACCATGGAGATGGAGACATGACAGTTGTCTGATGGGAATACAGCAAAGCATAGGTGGAAACGGGACAATGAGGTGAGAGTGGGTGAGTGTGGCTGTATGGTTTTCTCATTGGCAGAAACATCTGAAGTGTCGTGTACAGCCACACATGACATGCTCATCTCATATACTAGGCAGGCACAGGCTCAGGTAGACTATTTGTGTGGGCACCTGGGAAGATGGGAAGCCTACAGCATTCATGGGATGGGCTATTAGGAAGAGGACCTCAATATTTGGGACCGAATCATAGAGATTGAGGCTGGAAGCCTCAGGGAATTCACTTTTCTATTATTGGAATAGTCTGATATACTTCCTTATTATTAATTCTGCAGTCTCATCCTCAAAATATCTAACATTTACTTAAATTCCACTTCTTTTATATACTTGTGGAAGCCTATTTTTATCTTTCTTCCTCTGGTCTCCTTCCTATAGTAAGGATGTTGTGAAACTGGAAAGGGTTCAGAAAAGATGTACAAGGATGTTGTCAGAGTTGGAGGGTTTGAACTATAGGGAGAGGGTGAACAGGCTGGTGCTGTTTTCCCTGTAGAGTCAAAGACTGAGGGGTGACCTTATAGAGTTTATAAAGTCATGAGGGGCATGGATAGGGTAAATAGACATGATCTTTTCCCTGGGGTGGGTGAGTCCAGAAGTAGAGGGCATAGGTTTAAGGTGGGAGGGGAAAGATTTAAAATGGACCTAAAGGGCAACTTTTTCCATGCAGAGGGTGGTGCTTGTATGGAATGAGCCAGAGGAAGTAGTGGAGGCTAGTACAATTAAAACATTTAAAAGGCATCTGGATAGGTATAAGAATAGGAAGGGTTTAGAGAGATATGAGCCGAGTGCTGGCAAATGGCACTAGATTAATTGGCATGGACGAGTCGACAGAAGGGCCTGTTTCCATGCTATATATTTATATGACTCTAAGACTTCATGACCTGTCGTCTCATAATTTGGTTTCTCCCTCTTATTTTAGCTAACTAAGCCCTGCTAGTTTCTAATATATTCCCAGTCCTCTGGCCTACCAGTCATACTTGCCACATTGAAAGCCCTTAATTGTAATTTGCTACCATCAAAAAACAACCTTCTCGTAGCATGTGTAGAGAGGACAACTTCTGCTTTCAACTCTTGTCATTGGCACATTGCAGTCAAGCAAGGAGAAAGATATTTTATTTTTATTGTACGACCACAATGCACTTCTCCCTTTTTGCCTGTAACAATGGAGACTTAATGTGTTGTTTCGATTTCAGAGCAAAGTTATGCAGCATACTATTGCAAACCATTATGTTTCAGAATGCTTATTGTAGAAGGTACCAGATCTGTCTACGTTGTAGAGTTGTTGTTGCATCAGGACACCAGTGGCCTACTTGATGAAAGCATAACTTGACCTATGGATTTTATTGTACTTTGCCCATCAAGCATGGAGGTGTTGGTGGTGATGAAAGCTGGAGGTGTTGATGAGTTATGTAAATGAAAAAAAAAACCTTTATATTCTAAGAAACCAGCCTCTCAATTGCTTTGTAGGAGCAAAGACTTGAACAAATGGACAAAAATTTTCAAGATGCTACGTTTGTGAACATGCTTCAGTATGCAGTAATGAAGTTGAAGCTCATGCTTCACGAAGGCAATGAGATCATGTCAAGGAGCCAGAAGGGAGACACTGGTGAGGGGGTCAGCAAAGTCTTAGATTAGAGGGTAGAGTATAGTTCCTGTGAGCTTCAAATCTTATTCTGCTGCTATCAGAAACACCAAGGCTTCAGTCAGCTGTGTAATGCAGTAAAACAGAGTACTGACACTCACTTTCCTTTCTTCCTTCTTTTTTAGGTATTTGTAGAAATTCCAGCTACCCAATATGATGCCTTTATTCTGTGCTGGTCTTCTGTATTAGCAACAGATGAGTCATCATGGGAAATTAGAAATTGACATCAGCAGACAAGGGCTATTTTTGAATATCTAGGTAATGAATATTTAGGGCAATTGGTATATATAATGAGATCCATGCTTTCACGTGGGATATCATTAAGTAGAGCATTGGAGTTACTTAAGTGAGATCTCTTTGCTGCCTGGACTTCTCTGGAAGTGCCCTGTAGAACATGTCATTTTGGTTTACCACACCTTGCACAATTGATGGAATGAAGGTACCGATCTAGGTATATTTCGAGCAGCTGAGGAGAAAAGAAGGAGAAGAAAATGTGGAAGGAAAGAACCAAACCATTCCCTTTCTATCTGGGGTGGCTATGATCACCTTGTCCAATTCAAACGAATATAGCCCCAATTTCTCCTTTCGTATTAATCCCCTGTTGTCAACCATTATTGCATCATCTTGGCCACAACATGGGTAAAATGTTGCCACTAAACAAGCATTGCAAATAACTTAATTAGATAAACCCATTCTATGTTTCATAAATCATCAATTACTCACCTTGTGTATTCCAGTTGTACCTGTGTTCTATGTGCCTTTTTTCCTGGCCTAGTTTTTCTCTGCAGTACTACTCCTGAGGCTACAACATGTTCATTTGCTGGGGGAGAATGCAGAAAGTTTGGTAGCACAGCTTCAGGCAGCACTAACCTTTCAAAGACCCTTCATTGTGCTACACCATCTTGACATGAGTAGTAGCAGTTTAGGCTGGCCAGCAGACGACAGGCAATAGTAAGGATACTGACACTGGTATGATTTATTTATTTGATTTATTGTAGTTACAAGTGCCTAAGTACAGTGAAAAGCTTTGTTTTGCAAGCAGTATGGGCTGATCGTAGCAAACAAGGGGATACAGATCATTAGACAGCACGAGGCATAGAAGGTTACGACTGCCTTGGAGGTGCACAAAACAAAATCAGCATTATTTGAAGTTAGAAAAGTACATTCAGCAGTCCAATAACAGCAGGGAAGAAGCATTTTTTGAACCTGTTGGTGCATGCGTTCAAGCTCTGTATCTTCTGCCTAATGGGAAAGGTTGAAAGAGAGTACTAACAGGGTCAGATGGATCTTTGATGATGTTGGCAACCTTTCCGTGACAATGAGAAGTATAAATGGAGTCCATGGATGGGAGATTGGCTTCCATGATGCTCACAACTTTCTGTACTTTCTTACAGTCCTGGGCAGAGCGGTTACCGTACCAGGCCTTCTGCACCCTTCTGTGGTGCATCTGTAATGGTTGTTGAGAGTCCTTATGGACATGTCAAATTTCCTGAGCCAGCTGAGGAAGAAGAGGCATTGTTGTGCCATCTTGACCGTTGCACCCGCGAGGGAAGTCCAGGACAGATTGTTGGTTATTGTTACTCCCTTGGAATTTGTTGCTTTTGACCCGCTCCATCTCAGCTCCGTTGACGTAGATAGGGGCATGTCTTCCTTCTTTCATCCTGTACACAATGATCATTTTCTTTTTTTTTGCCACCATTGAGAGGGAGGTTGTTATTAACTGCATCATGACACCAAGGACTCTATCTCTTTCCTGTAGTCTGACTCATTGTGTGTTCCTGAGAGAGGAGAGTAGGTTCAGGCATCAGGGAGCCAGTGAAACTACTGTAGAACAGCTGTAGAGCACAAATTGCGGGACTACTGTGAAATAATGCAAACGCACTTGAACACTGGTATGTGCAGCCATGATGGTAGCAGTCTGAGCATTCATGGCATTCATTTTTTTCACAAGATGATAGCAGCAGAGAAGACAGCATCCAAGCTCCTGTGCCCAGGCTTGTCTGCTTCTTTTTTCTTTTTCTTTGTCCTTCTTCCCCCTTTTTGCTCAGATTTAACTAATGAAGACAGCTGTTCAGTGGGAATGTGGCTTCAATGGACTCCAAGTGGTTGAAGTATCTTCAGAGACAGCATGGCTACAGAGTTGGTTGGTCAGCCTATGAAGCCTAGAACTTGAGCATGGAGTGGGCCCCGAGTAGCAGCATGGCATGGGCTGGGAAGCTGGGAGTGGGTACTCTGTCAGCTGCATGGCTTGAGTTTGGGAATTTGGATCTGGTCTCTGGTGGTGGCATTACTTGGGCTGGGAAGCCCAGAGCAGTCTGTAGCAATGGAGCAGAAAATTTGGACTCTTTTCAACTTACTTTTTAAAATTATTTTATTCTAAGTTAATGTGAATGCAACGGTACATGGTTTTCACTATTTATTATATTGAATGTCCTTGACAGTAAATGATTCAGTTCAGTTCATGGCAGCAAGCTGAGCTTTTGTGACTTCAACCTGAGCATCATTGAAGTATTGAGATTTGAGGGTTCTGCCAATGTTCAGTGGTAGCTGGAATGTTAGAATAGTCAGGATGCTGTTTTACTAAGGTTGGACACCACTTCAACACTGGAAGGATCGAATATAGGCTCCACTGCCAATGTCATTTCAAGTGGTAGAGGTTGTGGAGTTTGAAGATGCTGTTGAAAGATCTGTGATGAGTTGCTACAATACCTCTTGAAGAAGGTGCACATTATTGCCACTGTGTGTCAATGATAAAAGTTGTGAGTATTGAAGGTGGTTATTATGGTGCCAGTAAAACATGCTGCATTGTCCTGAATCTATCTTCTTGAGTGTATCTTCTTGTTGGAGCTGTACCCATTTAGGAAAGTTCAGCATATCCTATCACACTCTTAACTTATGTCTTGTAGATATTAGTAAGGCAGTGGGGAGACAAGAGGTGAGTTATGTCACATTGACATAATGTCAGAAATGTGATCCTTTTAAAGATAAAACAGAACAATTTCGCAGAGGACTGAGAGCAGGTGATAATCTTTGGACTTTGTAGGCCCGAGTTCTATCCCATCTGCTGCAAAGGTGTATTATAACATCCCTGACTAGGCTGATTAATAATATTTAAGACCTGGATTCTCCCCCCTCTCTCTACCTTTCCTCACTTTAGTTGTTCACTGCCCCAATGGGCAGTGTTTATAATTTTTTATTTAATTAGAAACATTGAATTTTTTTTCAATTAACAAACTACCAGAGGTACATTTTAAAAAAAAACCTCTGGAGAGAAAAAGCAGCCTTTTTCTTGCCTGGCAAAGGTAGCCATCCACAGGTCCGGGCAGCGGGCCATGAGAGGTTTTTAGTTCCTAACTGCCACTCTTCCATGCTTATGTTCATGCCGGGGTGTCCTTAACAGAAAAAGCACACTGTGCCCACCAGCATCCACAAGGTATTTAGAGAGAGGTGGGCACCATTTGGCAAAAATGAGGACTACAGATGCTGGAAACCAGAGTTTAGATCAGAGTGGTGCTGGAAAAGCACAGCAGGTCAGGCAGCATCCGAGGAGCAGGAAAATTGACGTTTTGGGCAAAAGCCCTTCATCAGGAAGCACCATTTCGGTTGGGGTGCATTATCTCACCCCTCCAACTCCATTTTAATTTAGTTCCCTCACTCCCTTTCTACCTTTCCCTATTTTTGTTGTTCTTACACTGTCCCTCTGGGCCAGAACTTTTTAACTGTTATGGTGTATTTGGTTTAATTAGTTAAGGTGATGTGTTTGTGCAACATTTGTGTAGAGAAGGCTTCAAGTCCAATGACTGCTCTTCAGAAATTGGATCATTGGACTCAAAGTATTAACTTTGCTTTCTCTCCACAAATACTGCCAGACCTGCTGGGTTTCTCCAGCAATTTACACTTTTGTTTTGGATTTCAGCATCTCCACAGTTCTTTGTTCTATTTTCATGTTTGTGGCATCTGAAAGGAAAATTGAAAACATTGGAGAATCTTCAGCAATTAATTACGAGAAACAGTGGAACCTGTCCAGAGATTAGGTAAATCATTTGGGGAGTTGCGCAGCTATCAGTCAGGACTTCGGACAGTCATTAGTTGTGACTGTTGTTTCAAGTTGGTCAGGGTGTTGGACCATGGTCAATCCTGAGGGCAGCTCAATGAAAGTCAAGGAAGGGTCACCAGGGGCCGCTCCTGTGATGGGCAAATTGAGGAAATCAATTGTAGGAATTGGAGATGACATGCTGGGATGCATAGTATGTTAGGGGAAAAAGGAGGAGGGTCTTTGACAGTGGATCAAGGTAGTTGGCAATTAGCTGTAAGCCTAGATCTTAGGAGGTCATGTGGTGAAATGAATATTTAAAGAGTTGGTTGGAAATTGTGGAAAATCAGACTGATAGGATCAACAAGAAGTCCAAGGAAGAAAGCTTTGGTATGTCACCTAAATTAACAGGTTGAGTGTGCGACTCACACTGCTAAGTGTGATCACTGTTGCCTTTCACCCTCATTGGAATTGCAAACACACACTGGAAATGAATAGTGGCAGCCACCACATCTGGAGTAGGTGGAGTAAGTGTTTTGTCTAAAGCTGTGTCTTCACTTGTCAGTAATGTGAGGCCCTTCAAGGAGCAACTGCATTAATGATATCTATTAACATAGGATTCACATGTGAAATGCATGCACTGACCAATTGTGTGGAATACAATTCTGGCCACATCCAGTTCTGACCATGTCATTGGTCATTGCTACTTGATCATAGCCATCTGTGGCGTAATCACAAGCGACCTACACGCCATGATTCACAAAGACAATCCAAGGTCTCATACACTGCACAAAGATTTCCTCTCACTTTGAACTGTATTTGCCAACATACTGTTTTGGGCATTGCTATCTTGGGTGATGTGGAGGTGGGTATAAATTTCAGTAATCCTACCACAATTACAATCTACAACAGTATTTGCACAATATGGCTTGAGCTGCATACATCAGAAGAAGGTCCACTGTATCAAAATCACTGTCATTTCTTGCTCTCCTTATCAGAGTCCTCCATATCCAAATGTATCAAGGACAATGCTAAACTGTCATTTTTGTGTGCCATGAATGCGAATGATCCCCTTACCAAGAAATTGTAGGGAACAAATGCAGCAACAAGACCTGGGGCAACAGCTGCCTTAGTAGCTGCTGAACAGCTTCCACATAAAAAGCAACTAAATTGAGGAAATGCAGGGGCCTAGAATGTGTTGTCTTTGTTGCTGTTTCTTTCAGATGAACAATGTGTATTGCTGTTGCAGACTGATGATGTTACAGGACACTCTCTCAGAACTATGCCATTTGCTAGAAAAAGGACTCACAAATCCTATCCTGCTGGCCATCATGGTGACAGCTCTGCTAAACTTTTATGTGATTGACTTTTTCCAAGGATTCACTGGGGGCATTTGTGGGATCTCTTAATCCTCAACCAGAAATGTATCAGAGCAGTTACAGAAACAATTTGTGCCAGATCATATCCCTTCATCATGTTTCCCTATGATGAGCTCAGTATCAAGGCCTGAGCAACAGGCTATGCAAATATAGCTGGCTTCCCACAGATGCAGGACAGTATAGACTGAATGCATATTTCATTGATAGTGCTGTATCATAATGACCTCATTAATAGAAAAGTTTTCAGAAATTGTACAAGTCACCTGTGATCACCAGTACCACATCTTAGATGCCTGCATCAAATACCCCTAAAACTGCCATATAACTCTCAGGTTCCTGCTTCAACTAAAGAGATACCTTTACAGGAATGGCTGCTAAGAGATGCAGACTAATCTCTGCAGCCATAGCTGATGACTTTGTTATGCAATCACTTGAATGAAGCTGAGCCTAAATACAATACAGTCCATTCTTCCACCAGGCTATTGTGAAGCAGATAACAGATCTCCTCAAGACCTTTTCTGGTACTTGGTTCAGCCTGGAGGGCAGTTTGCACTGCACATGTAATGTGCTGCATAAACCTTGTGTGCTGTGTTACACACAACTGGAACATGTAAAGTGGGGATGTGATGGACGTTGACAAGTGTGGAGAGCAGTAGTAGTCTTCCAAGGAGGAAAGTGAGGACATTGAACAGGAGACACATTACCTTCAGTATGGTAGAGTGGTGCAGCATTCGATGCAACAAACCATACAGGACGTAATTGACACCTGCTCCAATAGATGTGAGTTGGATGATGTCATCATTCATTGACTGTAAATTTGTTGTTCAAAAGGCAAGCAATCCCTGTTATTTCCAAAAGCAAATGCAGCAGTTTTGTTTTTATTTACTTTGATTTTCCTGCTGTTTAATAAATGTTAACATTATCCACTGTCTGTAGGCTTTACAGCACATAATGCTCCCTTATTGAGCATTGACAAGATGTTATGTTGGGCATTAAGGAAAGAATAGCACTCCTTGAGTCATGCTTCTAACATGGTATGAGGCTAAGCAACATAGCTCTTTGGCTTCGTTCTTATAGTTACTTTGATAGTTAATCAGACAACTGATGATGGGAAGAGTTAATACATTTATGATTTTGATATTTTATTTCCATGAAGTGTCACCCATATCAACGTACCCTCAGAAGCAATATCTCCCACTGTGTGTACTAAGAAGGCCTATTCCTAGCTGTCATCATTTGACCTGGCACAGCTAGGTGTTAGATTTGACACTTGTCGCATGAATCCTAGAAGGTCCTGGCAGCAATGAGTTCTTCAACCGCTAGTGAGCACACAATATTGTGAGTACAGCATTATAGGACTATAGTACAAGCATAACATGGTATACAGCAGAGAATTGCATGAGGTAACATACCTAGAGCTCACAGAGAAGCTCTTCTCTGAGATAGCTTAGCAAATCACTCAGTTCAAGGGCAATTATGAATGGGCATCAATTGCTAGCCTTGCAAGTAACACAGTCAAATTACGTGAATGAACCAAAATAAAAATGAGTGGTAGTGTAATTCATCTTCAACATTCGTTCAAAATGGATATACGTTAAGTCTGTTGAAAAAAAACTCAGCCATGGTATGAAATAGGGTGCTGATACATGCTTATCTGTTCTGTGTGAACACCCAAGAAGAGTACCAGAGTGTCTGATTTATTGGCTGTTTAGAGGGTTTTGCACTACCTCGTCACTTCTGAAAGTTAGATTTTGAATCTTCGTTGAAGTCATGAGCTGGGGGCAATGTATTCCTATAAGTCTGCAGTCTCATGGTAATCAGAAAAGTACCATTTTCAAGCTGTGTGCACATAATCGAATGATAAAAAGGGCCTGTACTTCAACAAATCACCTCTGCATTACAAAATAAAACCAGAGCTTGCAAGTATTTTATGAATGTCAATAAGAGAAATAATTGGGGAAATCTCAAACTGGTTTCCTACAGATCAGCAGTACACAAGTTAATTCCAATTTGCTTTCTTAACAAAAATAAAGTGAGTGTCAACATTGGACAACTTCATAGTGTTGTGATAATGGAGTCCTACTGAATTTAGGTTTAGGATGTATTTGTTGGTGTAGAGCACTGCATAGTTCAGACATTGCTTGCATAAAATAGTTCAATGTTTACCAGCATCCTCCTCTAAACCAATGCTAATACTGCCTAACATGGATATATCCAAGCTAGTTTGGAGATTTGACTTCCAGAATACTTTTACAATGTATTTGCAATTTAATATTAAGGCAGTTTTTGGTGCAATACCCTAATTAGCTAATACTTGTTGTTTTTAAACTGCTAGTACTACTCTGAAGATAATTAAGTCAAGTTTATTATTACTAGAAAGTCTCTATATTGTTAGGCTGCAAGTACCTAACAGGTTCTTTAAGGTTTGATCAAAATATACAAGACACATGTGCATCAATATAAAGCAAACTTATTGGCCTACTCTAATTTAGATATATGCAGACTACAAACTAATGAGTGAATCTACTAGCTCAAACAACTTTAGACATATTTTCCAAGTGAATCTCACTACCTTATCCTCATGCCCGGGTCTCCTTGGAGCTCTTTCTCTGTTCCCATGGCCTTGGTGTCATGCTTCCAGTCCAATGAGTACTTTTCCAGGCATTCCTCTGTGCTTGGTGGTCACAAACAGATTCAGCCAGTTCCTAAGCCCAAGGCAAGGTCATTGCCAGCCAAAATAATCTACTTTCCACTAAGTCTGGTTTTCATGGATTTCCTTTCAATTGCTTATTGCCATGTCCAATTATTCTTAACAATAAACCTTTAAAAGTCTGGTTTGGAGATATTATTTTTGAGACTAACGCTACAGTTTATTGTGGCAATGTTGATGAATTGTCTGCTTCCTCGATTATTATTTCTGGTATTTACCAAACTATTTGTTTCAATTCTTCTGAAGAGTGTCAACTTTTAAAAAGAAACTCATATAATGAGTTAATAGCTGAGAGGATGACATAGCAACATTTTGCATTTTCAGACATTTTCTTTAACAAAAGAGCAAAATCACAATTAAATAAACACTGACTTTACAGACAACTTGTATTATAAACCTCTTCCTCTGAGATGTTCCCTTGGGTTCAAGGATGACTTGCTTCCATTTTGGTTAGGTGACTTTGAAATGGCTGAAAAGTCCCAAGTGTAACTTACACACTCTGCTACTCCGGTAGTGCTCGAAGGCTTGGGTAGTCATTGGTTTTTTTGGAGGTTAGTGCACTCCCTCTGCTGCCTCAACTTTGCCTCTTTACATTGCACACAAGGTCTCTTGATATATTTAGTGCCTTCTTGAATGAGCTTTCTCTGTTCTGATTGGTGTCAAGCAAGGGTCACCTATGATTCAGCATCTGTATTTCACCTCTGCAATAATGGCTGGAAATCATGTCATTGTGCTAATGTCAAGGATCATTATAGAATCTACGTTCTCTAATTTTTGTGTTCTTCTGTGCAGACCTCCAAGGTCCATGTGCAGCTGCAACGTTTGCAACTTTCTCAAGTCAATTATATTGACCCCTTAATTAGCTTGCTTAGACCCTCAGAATATCCATAAAACTTAGAGGAAAGGTTGCTAGTAATCCAGAGGCTGAGACTAATCATCTGATGACATGGTCTTGAATTCCGCTGTGGCATCTGGTGTAACTTAAATTTAGTTAACAAAATCTAGAATGTAAACTTAGTCTCAGTAACAGTGACCATCACAACTGTCTTTTATTTTTGTAAACACTTATCTAGTTGCCCAGTATCCTTTAAGGAAGGAAATCTGCTATCCTTACCTGATCTGGCCTACATGTCACTCCAGACCCATAGAAATGTGATTGTATCTTAACTACCCTCTAAGGTCAGTTAAAGGCTAGTTGGAGATGAGCAATACATGTAGACTTCCAGTAAAGACCACTTTCACAAAATAATGAAAATAAAATAAAATGAGGACATCCCAAAAGTTTCTGCTTTCCTCCCTGAGTCTCCTGTCACGTTTGAGCTCTGAGTAGAGCAGTTGCTTCAGAGATCTGGTTTCTGACACACAAATGATATCTCCCTCTCCCTAAAGGAGCAATAGTGCTGCCTTATGATTTGGAGATTTGGGCAGTCTACAGCAGGAATTTCAAGTCATAGAATGGAATATCTTATCCTCTTGTTTTTAGCACACCAAAGAAATACCTTTCACAGTTATGCAGTAGACTGTTCTTTATGTAGCATTCAGTCCTTCCAGAATCCTCCAACTTCATTTTAATTAATAACAAATTTATTTATTTTTTTTCCTCAATGAGCTTCTACTCTCATTACAGCCATAGCGACAGTCCCTTTCCAGACCTTGGCAGACCATTTTGTCTGATGCTCGGTGATGCTTTGGGGGAACCTGTAACTCGATAGCATAATGGCTTCCTCTATACCCTTCTTATCTCAAAGCCCATCATTATGACCATGTAAATTCTCCTGGCCTTGCATTCAGCTGAACAGTTGTCCGTGAGGGCCCGACTATCTTTCATCCTGAAACTAAATGGCCAGTTTAAATCACACCTGTTTAAAATCTAACATTATCAACATTTTTCTGGATCTTGGAGATTCATAGTATGTCCAGCACATCATTACTGCCTTTACCATTGTCTGCAAGTGTGAATACCTTGCCATCTTTTTCCACAGTTAAACAATGCAGGCTTTCCTTTAATTCTTGCAGCCCCATCACCCTGTTGTCAGGCAGATTTCAGGTCATATGATCCCCTTCATTTTCCCTTAAATTTAAAGACACCTGACTGAAACTTTTTAAACATGTTAACCTTGAGCAGAATATTATGCCTTTCCATGCATTTGATGGATGCATAGGGCACTTATTTAGACAGGAGGGTTGTGAGTAAGGACACTCCCTTCCTACTATCACTCACTCTGGCCTTGAACCCAGGCCTTGAGTGTTCATAATATTGGTAGCAGCCATTGCCTTCCCAGTGTTTCTTCTGTGTACAGAGAAGTTGCTGGTCTTTGGTTGTTAGATCACAGCAATGGTACTTCCATCTCTGGGAAATAACCTGTCACTAACTTGTTAAGCACTTTATTGGCACAAGTTATTCCAGACTTTCCTGAAGATTGACACAGTGGGGTTCTGAACAAATGTGAACAAGATGTTCATTTAAGGCTGCTTCAACAACCCTAACCAATTAAATTATCAAACAAATTTTTATCTTCAAGTAATTAATATGATGAATCTGTTTTTAAAAAAACTACTAATTGTTGTATGTACATGACCACCCCCAGATGGAATATCATTAGAAATTTTGCACTACGTACTAGTTTTGTATTTGAAAAAAGTAGTAACTGAGCAGTGCATTACACGTATACTGAATTTTGCTTTCAGTGATTAAAATGATTTCAAATAAATATTTTTGCATGATAATTATTAATAATCACTTTTTTCTTCTTGAACAGAATGATAAAGGACAGATGCCTGTTGATATTGTTCCTGACCCTTTGGATATGCCACTCGAGATGGCAGAGGCAGCAGCAGTTGCCAAAGAACTGAAACAGATGCTCTTGGATGCATTACCACTGACATGCAACATATCAAAAGCCATGTTGACAAACTATGATCACATCTCAGGCAAGGCACTACTGATGTCGCTGGGCCTAAAGCTGGGAGAGAGAGTGATGATTGCAGGGCAAAAGGTAAATAATGAATAAGTATGAGGACAGATTAATGCATTCATGGACCCATTGTGCTTGCAGTAGCAAAAGCAGTAGTTTTTGCTGCTATATGTGTGCTTTTGTATAACATTTGTCAATGTACTGCAATCTGTAAGGTTTTTCTGTCATATTAATCTTGTTTGTCAGTCTGTGTTTGTCTGTCTGTGAACCTGATAATCACTGTAATATCAGTACCTGAATAAAGGTATGAAGTCAATAGATATAAAAATCAGGCATGGACTTTGGACAATATTGTTAAAAGAATTAAGCAATTTGTATCCTAAAATGCGAATTAAAATGCAAGGCTTGAGACTATCATAGTATCCAAATTCTAATAATAAATAAAAAATTGTGATCAAAACAAAGCTTTCTGTAGCAAAATGTTTTATTCCAGCTAGTAGCTTTTTATCACAACTCTTACAATATTATATCATTTCTCCATAATCATTGTTGCAGTTCTTTGATTTCAAAATGCTCAAAAATGATCTAATATGTAATAATATCCTTGGTTTTCACTTGACAATGAATAGTCAGTTTGGTGTATATTACTATATTGTATATGTGTTCACTTGGTCCCTGGACGCAGTTATTGAGAAGGTACTATTATCATGCATAATTACTTGCATGTTCTCAACTTGCGTTTAGCAGTTAAGTTACACTCTGGTCTTGCTCCCCCTATTCTATAGCATCTAATACTTCTTCAGTTAGCTCCTCTTCTATCTTTCCCATTTTATTTTCACTACAAGTGTCTTATTGATGAGATCTACCGTCTGCTCCATTGATCCCATTTCAAATAAACTGCTGACTACTAAACTTCCATTTTGGACCTCCATATAAGCTGAAATAGTTTATTATTTATTCTCCTGTGATAGTTCCCCAGTCTTTCAAAATTGCTGTCATTATAGAACATAGAACAATACAGTGCAGAACAGGCCCTTCAGTCCTCGATGTTGTGCCGACCTGTGAACTATTCTCAGCTCGTCCCCTACACTATCCCAAAATCATCCATGTGCTTATCTAAGGATTGTTTAAATCTCCCTAATGGGGCTGAGTTGACTACATTAGCAGGTAGGGCTCCTCCCTAAGCTTATCTCTCCACGCTTGCTTCCCAAGCTTATCTCTCCACGCTTCAAGCTCACTGCCTTTATTCCTGATGAAGGGCTTTTGCCTGAAATGTCGATTTCGCTGCTTGTTGGATGCTGCCTGAACTGTTGTGCTCTTCCAGCACCACTGATCCAGAATCTGGTTTCCAGCATCTGTAGTCATTGTTTTTACCTCATTCCACACCCTTACCACTCTCTGTGTATAGAACCTCCTCTGATATCTGTCTTAAATCTATCACCCCTCAATTTGTAGTTATGCCCTTTTGTACAGCTGACGTCATCATCCTAGGAAAAAGACTTTCACTGTCTACCCTACCTAATCCTCTGATCATCTTGTATGTCTCTATCAAATCCTCCCCTTAGCCTTCTTCTTTCCATTGAGAACAGCCGAAGTCTCTCAGCCTTTCTTCATAAGACCTTCCCTCCAGACCAGGCAGCATCCTGGTAAATCTCCTCTGCACTTTTTCCAATGCTTCCACATCCTTCCTGTAATGGGGCAACTAGAACTGTACACAATATTCCAAGTGTGGCCACACCAGCATTTTGTATAGTTGCAGCATGATATTGCAGTTCTGGAACTCAATCCCCCTACCAATGAAACCTAACACACCGTATGCCTTCTTAACAGCACTATCCGCCTGGGTGGCAACTTTCAGGGTTCTATGCACATAGACTCCAAGATCCCTCTGCACATCCACACTACCAAGAATCTTTCCATTGACCCAGTAATCTGCCTTCCTCTTATTCTTCTCAAAGTGCATCACCTTGCATTTAGCTGCATTGAACTCTATTTGCCACCTCTCAGCCCAATTCTGCAGTTTATCCAAGTCCCCTGCAACCTGTAACATTCTTCCACACTGTCCACTACTCCATCGACTTTAGTGTCATCTGTAAATTTATTAATCCATCCACCTGTGCCTGCATCTAAGTCATTTATAAAAATGATAAACAGCAGTGGTCCCAAAACAAATCCTTGTGGCACTAGTAACTGGATTCCAAACTGAATATTTTCCATCAACCACCACTCGCTGCCTTCTTTCAGAAAGCCAGTTTCTAATCCAAACTGCTAAATCACCCCCAGTTCCATTCCCCTCTGCATTTTCTCCATCAGCCTACCATGTGGAACCTTATCAAAGGCTTTACTGAAGTCCATGTACACCATGTTAACTGCCTTACCCTCATCCGCAAGCTTGGTTGCCTTCTCAAAAAAACTCAATAAGGTTTGTGAAACACGACCTGCCCTTGACGAAACCATGTTGATGATCTGAAATCAAATTGTTGCTTGCTAGATGATTATAAATCTTATCTCTTATAATCCTTTCCAAAACCTTTCCTACAACAGAAGTAAGGCTCACTGGTCTATAATTACTTCGGTCATCTTTGCTGCCCTTCTTGAATAGGGCACAACATTTGCAATCCTCCAATCCTCAGGTACTACACCTGTAGATAATGACTACTCAAATATCAAAGCCAAAAGCCCTGCTATCTCCTCCCTAGCTTCCCAGAGAATCCTCGGATAAATCCCATCCGGCCCAGGGGACTTGTCTACTTTCACTCCTCCTAGAATTGATAACATCTGTGCGTAACTAACCTCAATCCTTTAAAAAACCTGAATCTTTACCCCTCTGGCTATGTGAACTGCCTGACAGTTGTGAACGTTCTTTTTCTCTTCAATTTCAAGTCTGAGCTTGTATTTTATGCACTTCCTTCTTTGTATCTTCCTAACACATTTGTGTTCCTGCCACAATACCAAAATGACTGGAACTAAATCACAATTTACATTTGCCTGACAGAACACAATAATTTAACCCTTTAATGCTCCATCTCTCAACAACCTCTGTCATAGTTGATCTAATCATTGTGCTCCAGCACCTCTAATCCATTACCTTTATTTAGTGGAAGCAAAATTGACAGAAGTAATTGGGTGGCATGGTGGCTCAGTGGTTAGCACTGCTGCCTCACAGGGACCCGGGTTTTATTCTAGCCTTGGGCGACTGTGCAAACTCCACACAGACATTCTCCCCGTATCTGTGTGGGATTTCTCCAAGTGCTCAGGTTCCCTCCTATAATCCAAAGACGTGCAGGTTAGGTGAAGTTGCCCATAGTGTTCAGGGATATATAGGTTATGTGCATTAGTCAAGGGTAATTGTAGAATAATAGGGTAGGGGAATGAGTCTGGTTGGGTTGCTCTTCGGAGGGGCATTGTGGACTTGTTGGACCAAATGGCCTGTTCCCACAATGTAGGGATTCTATGGATTCCAGATCTAACTAAAATACTGTTGATCTGGAAATCAGAAATCACAGGATGAGCTGCAGGATCTCAGCAGTTTTGGCAGCATCTGTGGAGAGAGAAACAGAAGCATACTGAAGAAGAGCCATACTGGACTTGAAGCGTTAACTCTTTTTTTTCTCTCTTTTCACAGATGTTGCTAGAATTGCTGAGATTTTCCAGCATATTCTGCATTTCTACATAATTTAGTTGTTCTATCTTTAATTGGTTACATTTTTACCTACTTGTTTGTAATCAGAGCATCTCCATCAGTGGATTCTCTTTCTTTTACTGTGTCTTTCATTTAAAACCTTGAAGTTCTTTCTTTGGCCTCCTCCACCATGCTGCTTGATATTTTATGCACAGGACCATTTTCCACATGTGTACTCATGATGTACACTTCTACGCCTTCTCAACTTTCAATTCCTTGTCTGCTAATGTTATAGAATTGTGTAACAAGCAGTCTTAAGTAAGCCAGTTTTCTCTTTTTAACAGCCAGTCTGAAGTTAATCAGATGGTTCCAAACTGGAGTTCCATACAAACATGAGCTCTATTTTTAACCCTGTATCATAAAGCTTGCCAATTTCTATTTCCATACCATTATCTGTCTTCAGTGCATATCAGCCCAACAACTTTTGAACCTCCCATCTATTCCTTTGTCAAGATTAAACTTATCTATACCAATGACCTCATTGCTTGCCTCTCATCCTTCAATCTCCAGAAGTTACAATTCATTCAAACTTATGCTGCCCACATCCAATATCTCACCAAATCCTATTCATATCAACTTTATTTTAGCTGACCCACATTTTATTCTGGCTTTCAGAGCCTCAAGTTTAAAATGGTCATTCTGTGTTTAAATCCTTTGATAGCCTTGCATCTCCCTGTATAAAATCCCCAGCCCAAATATCCCATTAAACCTGCCACTCCTCTGAATCCAGTCTCTACCACATTCCCTTTCATTTCCTGATCATGCCTTCAACCATAAATAAACTTAGAACAAAGTCTGAGAAGGTACTGGTGAGCTGCCTACTTGAACCACTTATTGAATCTGCCACATTTTTAAAAAACTGCTTCAAACTTAACTCTTTGACTTAAATTTTGATCATCCTTCCTAATGTATTCTTCTTTAACACATTATCATTCTTATCCACTGAAGCACACTGAAGCTTTTGTTTGCTAAATGTGCTATGTAGACGCAAGTTGTTTTTGTTATTTATGATTGTTACTTTAAATAATATGCTCTGAAAATAATTAGGAGTTCAGTAGCATACATGACCACAAGTTTTGTGAAATCATTATGGCCATGTGTTACTATTTGGACGGAAATACTTTGCATGTCTCACACAGGTTTGTATAGACTTCTCCAAACAAGGTAGAAGCTTCAATTTGTTTAAAAGCAAAAACGTCCTTGAACAGAAAGTGCAGTTGATTTTAAATGCTGTTCATTTTTTAAAAAAGTAGTCGTCTCATTGCAATCACATTTCAATCATGTGGAGAAATCACGAACAGATTTGTAGCTGTAATTTGTTACTGTCAGAGGTGAAAGAGGAAGTGTGACTTAAAATTCATTAAGTTTTTAATGAAAAGTTTAATAAAAAATCTGGTTCACTAATGTCCTTTGAAAGGAAATATGCCACCCATGCCTGGTCTGGCCTATATGTAACACTAGCCATATTAGAAATGCGTTTGAAATAGTCTAGAGAGCAAATCAGTTGATGGGCAACAAATGTTAGCCTTCCCAATGTGCCCATAAGCATAAAAGAAACTGAAGTGAGTAAGCTGGGCAATTCCTTCAGAGATTCCACAGGATCCCCAAATGCAACTTCTAGCTATGCTCGCAAATTGTCTGTTTAACCATTAAAAAATCAGTGAAAAGTAAAAATATTTGGAACTTCAGAAGGTAAAGAATAAATTTTGTGCTTAACATCTATCCCTCCTATATTTGAAGACCGTTCATAAAGTTTGGTATACTGTTCCACGAATATTGGCTGCTCTTGGATCTTGAATCAAAGTAGTTACCGTCCACACATTTATTGAGAAATGATGATGTTGAGGTAATTCCACCATACTAGTGCCTTGAGCTGTATGTTAGTACTTGGGTGGTGTTGGTTCAAATCTTGTTAGAGTTGTTTCAATTAATTAAAAATCATCTGGAATTGAATACTAGTCTCACTAATGATGACGATGAAAATATCTAATGTTTTCTGGAGAAAAAACTCTGCTAAATTAACCAGTCTGATTACGTGTGATTCCACATCCACAGCAATGTGGTTGACTCTTAAAGGCTTTAAGAAATGGTTCGTCTACTCATTTCAAGGGCTAGTGGGATGGGCAACATATACCGTCCTGTGACCCTCACATCTCATGAACAAATAAATAGAAAAGATAGGGCATATTTTCCATGGCCAGTACTTTGCAAGTATAGATTGGAGTTATATATTGGGATCCTACAGACTGCCCATCATATTGCACACCAAATTGAATTTTCCTCTAGGCAGTTCCATTGGAACCCCTTGAAAGTCTCTTAAAAAAAATCAGAGGCTCTGGACGGTTCCGATGAAATTAAGCAAAATAGTTACTCAGGAAAAATTAAATACATATGAAACTTGGTCCAATGTTCACATGTCCAGTGTTTTTACTTTTGGAAAATGTTCACGTTTGTGATAAGACACCAAAACCTTATTTTTCTTTTCTTCATGTAAGAGATTTTCAGTTTGGTTCACATGGGCAGTGTTAAGAACTTGTCAACTTACTATTCCTTAATATTCTAGCCAATTTCTGTCAACCCATTTCAGTTTCTTTATGCTTGTGTTGGGTGTGGGCCCACTGGTAAAGCCAGCATTTGTTGCCCATCAATTGATTTGCTCTCGGCTATTTCAACCACATTGATAATGGTGCTAGTTTAGCATATTGGCCAGACCAGGGATGGATGGCAAATTTCGGTCTAAAGGATGTAAATGAAGCAGATTAATTTTTTTTTAAATGGCATCAAGGTCGTTAGAGACGTGGTGAACTGAAGGGCCTGTTTTTGTGTACTGTTCTATGTAACACTAGGCAGTCAGTAGATTTTTAATTCCAGTCCAAAGATGTGCAGGTTTGGTGAACTGACCATGCTAAATTGCCCATAGTGTTCAGGGATGTGTAGGCTAGGGGAAATGTAGAGTAATAGGGTAGGGGAATGGGTCTGTGTGGGATACTGTTCAGAGGGTCAGCATGGACTTATTAAGCCAAATGGCCTGTTTCCACACTGTAGGGATTCTAAAAAAATTTAATTGAGTTCACATTCCACCATCTGCCATTGTGAGTTTTGAACCCTTGTCTGCAGAAGATTATATTGTTGACTTGAGATTAGTATGATCCACAGGAATAACAGATAGCCAGAGGCTACAGTTTTGATTATGCTGGTTGGTGTGCAAGTCTGCCAGGATGCACAGATACATGCAGCATGAAACAGGCCATTCAGCCCAACTCATCCATGCTGACTAAGTTTCCTAAATTGTGCCAGTCCCATTTACCTATGTTTGGCCCATATCCCTCTGATCCTTCCTTATTCATGTCCATGACCAAATGTCTTTTAAATGTTGTAATTTTACCCACCTCTACCTGTCCATTTGGCATCTTGTTCCATATATGCATTAAAGCTGCCCCTCAAGACCCTTGTAAATCTTTCCCCTTTCACCTTAAACCGATGCCTTCTGGTTTTGGACTTTCCTACCCTTGGGAAAAGACATTAGCTATACTCCTTATCCATGCCTCCCATGATTTTGTAAACCTTTATGGTTTAGTTGTTCAAAGTGAGAACAAACTCATCCATGCGAAAGAGCATGATGGTAATGGAGACAGTTCGGGCCTCTTTTCAAGGATAATGTGTAGAGCCCTCAAAACAAACTGTTGGGAAATGGACATGTAGAGGGATTATGCATACATGGTGAAGTGGGGGTAGCAAGAGGCAGGAGACTGAAATTGTGGAAACGATGTAAAACATCACAAGAATCTTTCTTAACCTTTCTCAGCTATTACAAGGCACTCAAAGACAGGTCCTTTCTTTAGAGGGACACTTCCACAATAGGCACAGCAATGTTAACTTTATGAAATCTTGTTTGTTTAAATTCTGGCAAATTTAAATGTGCTTGTGGTGTCAAATCTCAAGAATCCTCAATTTGATATGATCCCCTGAGAGACTGATTACTTTTAAAAAACTAGTTGAAATTTCCAGTTATTGGAAGGATCATACACCAAGATTTAAGATTTTCAGTTTAAAATTAAAAGCAGCTTTTACTAAACACTTTTTGTAAACAACTTAAATCTAGACTCCACAAATGCCTCCATTTAACTTCTAAAAATGACAAAATAATTCTTCCCACGGTTATAATTTACTCTAAGAACTAGTCCAAAACTGTTCTTAATTTTTGATGATTTACTTCCCATTTCCTTTTCCAGCTGGATAATTTCTAATCCCTGAACTGCCTTTTACAGTGTGAGATATCCTATAGATCTTGACTCTTGCCAACCTCATTCAAATTCTCACAAGCTCAATCTCTTTCATTGAGTACAATTTTGTACAATTTCTGAGTACACATTCTACATAATGAGCTTTCAAGGCTTCAGCCTCTACCTCTCTGGTCTCCCTGTATCTCAGATTCTTGCAGACTGATCCATCCCTCCCCCTCCCTCTCTTCCTCCCTCAAGAGATTCAAGGAGATCTTAACAAAAACATTGTAACTGGATTCTGCAATAGTTTGCCATGGATTTTTCTTTTCTCATTGCCCATCTCCAAGACACCATGAATCACGTGGGTACTTAGTCCAGATAGAAATGCTAATTAACTAATCTTTCAAATTCCAACTCCATTTTATCTTAAAATTAAATAAAGTTTAAAGTGCATCTATTTACAAAACCTGATTCTTAACACCTCAATAAAAGTAAAATACTGAATTCACCGGAGATTTAAATTATAAAAAGAAAGTGGTAGAGAAGTTCTGAGGAAGGGTCACTGGACTTAAACGTTCACTCTGATTTCTGTTTACAGATAGAAATTGCTGGAAAAGTCTGGTACTGTTTGTTCTTAGTAGAGAAATTCAACAGGCCTGGCAGTATCTGAGAAGAAACAAAACAGATTTAGTATTGAGTCCAATATGATTCTTCTTCAGAACTGTAGAACTTCAAAATGTTAGCGTTGACTCCATGCCAGATGCTACCTAACCTCCAGAATTTCTCCGCCACCGTCTGTTTTTATTCATATTACCTCCCTGGGAAATGTGGGGGCTAACAGTCTACCAAAGTCATCATAGATTCACTTATGATTGTCTGCAGATGTGAACATTTTTTACTGTCTTTCCAGTAGATCATTCTGGGCTCCATAACAACAAAGCCACTTAAGGTTGTTGTCAAACAGCAGGATTTGGGGCAGGTCACATGACCACTTCACAACTGTTCTATACCAACTGTCCCAAACATAACAAACTTGTAAACTTTATATTTGTAATAATCAAGTTTTTAGGAAGTTTCTGAAACCAGGAAGAAAAGTATCAAGATGGTGTGGCTTATGTAAATAAGAACTCTAGAAGGCAGGGCATAATATCTTGTAGCTGTGGACCAAAAGGTACAGGAGGTAAACTGTAAGCTCAATTTGTATGAATGAGGGTGTAGTAGTAACTAATCGCAGATATGAATTGCTGAAATAGGGAGGGACAAGACTTAATAGATTTTTAGAAGTGCAGAAAAGTGGAAAATGTTATGCGCTGCAGGGTAATGGATTTGTTTAATTTTATAAATTCTGGTTATGAATGGTTGATGAGAGTAATATGGCTGCTGAACCATTGTTTCACTGCCACATTACATTTTTGATGGTTTGGTGAGCTGAGAAAAGTTTGTGCTTACATGTTCAAATTGTAATACTACTAAATGATTGTCTATGATGCTGGTTAGACTTTTCCCTGCCTGACAAATCTGGCAGTTACCTTAATAAAGATAAAAATAAAATTAAGCTGCAGATACTGGAGATCTAAAATAACAGAAAGTGTTGCAGAAACCGAGCAGAGTCATATGTATACCTGTATAAATGTCTGGCTAGTCCCTTCATATAGGCAAAACTAATCAAAATTTGAAAGAAGTCTCAAATTATCTGCCTTAAATGTTGATTTTTGCTAGCTCTTAATGTTCATTGTACCATTGTCCCTGCACATGGATCCTCAACATTAAAGTTATTGAATTTGCACCTTTTGAATGAAGATAATTCTTTCATCAAGAAAACCACACTAAACCAATGTGTTGTGTGAGTTTGTACCTTTAGTATCTGTAAGGTTAGTTCTGTCTCCATTCTGTTTCCTAACTATATTTAAAAAACATCAAGTTTATAGATTTCACAATAAGGGCTTTAGTATCAATAGTTGGTAAATACTGTTGCTTTTTACAATGCACTACATGGGTCAGTGACCCATGAAGGTAGTTGTGTGTTTTGCAGGTTGCAGATATATCCCAGACAATTTTTTTCTCAGGATATATTAATTTTAGCTATATTTAGAATTTAAAAATGATAAGGCTTTACATTTTCTAAAAATAGACAGAAGGAGAAGTGCTTTGAAGTATATAAATTTAGGTTAAATTTAGCAAAGTTGATCAGTACTCAGCAGTACGCAGCAGCATTGTTATTCTTAATGAAAATCATCATGTGCAATGGTTTTATGCTGACAGTTTGAAAATTGGTATGGACATCATCCCTGGTTTCAACTCTAATGAACATTGGATTGCCTGTGTTCATTGATACAAGACCTGGATATTTTGAACTCAAATGCGCACGTAATTCTCAACTGAACCCACTGCCAGTAACATGAAACTGGTGGCAAATGTTGTCAGAGGCCTCAGCAGGGCTCAAGACATGGATCTTCAACGTTATTACTGTTGAATTGGTTGGGACCAGATCAGTAAGCAGACCACCACAAACTTTGGTACAGACCCTTCTTGTAGAGTGCCACCTGAGCCATCCGGACATTACAGCTGTTGATTATCCACACTGACGGAATATTCTGTGAAGTTTCCTGTTGCAGCCATTGTCTTCATATGGTCAAGTGGAAGATCATTAACCATGAGTAGAACAGTTATTTCTTATCTCCCTTGTGCCAGCCTCAATTTCACCTTGCTGGTGTGAAACAGCAGGTGGACATCAAGATAAAAGCATCATTGCTGCTGCCATAATAGCAGACACTCACGGTCATCATGATTTGCAAATTAACTGCACATTAATGTAAAGCTAGTTCTTCCAGTTCCTGTAGTTTAGGAAAATGGTAGTACAGTGCTAATTTCACAGGATTTCTAATCCGATACCTAGGCTAAATCTCTGGGACAGCAACTGTTAGAATTTAACTTTAATTGACAAAAATGAAACTGCAGTTGGAAGCTCGACTGAACATTGGGGATCATGAAATTAACAGGGATTTTTGTAAAAAAAAAACACGGCTGGTTCACTATTGTCCTCAAGGAAAGCAAATCAACTGTTTTTTTAAATCTTGGACTGCCTGTAAGACTGTAAACAATAGGAACAGGAATAGGCTGTTGGGTCCCTCGAGTCTGCTCTGCCATTCAATAGGATCATGCCTGATCCGATACACTTCACCTACACTTTGCTCCCTTTTCTCCAAAACCCTTGATTCCCTTACTGATCAAGAACCTATCTCAGCGCCAAATGTACACATAGACTCTGCCTCCAAATCTCTCTGTGGCAAAGAGTTTCAAAAGCTCACAACTTTCCAACAGGAGAAGTTCGTCCTCACCTCAGCCTTAAATTGATAACCCTTAATTCTGACACTATGCCTTCTGGTCCTAGACTCCCAGGAGGGGGAAAACTTTCTCTTAGCACTTACCCTGAAAACCCCTTAATTTTTTAATGCAATCAATTCTCATTTTTATGAATTTCATTGAGTAAATTCCCAACCTGTTGCTCATAAAATAATCCCACCATACTAGGAATCATCTAGTGAACCATCTCTGAATTGACTAGTGAAAAATATATATTTTCTTTGATAAGGGGACCAAAACTGTTCACAGTATTTCAGATTTACTGGCACCTTGTACAGTTGCAGTAAGATTTCTCTATTCTTGTACTCCAATCCCCTTGAAGGAGGGGCCAACATTCCATTAGCCTTCCTGATTACCTGTTGCACCTCTGTGCTAGCTTTGTGTTTTCTGTACAACTATCCACGTCCCTTTGTGTTGTAGCTTTTTGCAGTTTCTCTCCATTTAAATAATACTTCGTTCTTTTGTTCTCCCTTCAAAAATGAATTTCACATTTTCCCACATTATACTCATATTGCCAATGTTTTACCTGCTTACTTAATCTATGAATATCTCTCTCAACTTTTTGTATTCTGCTTGCAACTTGCCTTTTCATTTATTTTTGTATCGTTTGCAAATTTAGCTACAGTATATTCACTTGCTTCCTTCAAGTCATTAATATATATTGTAAACAGATGCGTTTTCACTACTGATCCCTGTGGAACCCCATTGGTCACCAACCTGAAGAATTATCCCAACTTTTATCTCAATCCTTATCCCAATTCACTGTTGCCTGCCAATGTCCAATTCTGTAATCATGCTAATATACTGCCTCCAACACCATTGGTTCCGATCTTGACTTCACTTCTTGTTAGATACCTTGTCAAATGCCGTCTGGAACTCTATCTACTCAGTTAAGACTCCATGAAAAGCTGAATAACACAATCAGACACAATTTCCTTTTTGTGAAGCCACACCAACTTTGCTTAATTAGGTTATGATTTTCTAAATGTTCTGCTCTTATTTCCTTAATAATTTATTTTTATTCTTTTACAACAATAAATGTTATACTAATTAGCCTATAGTTACCTACTTTTTGCTGCCCTCCCTTATTGAATAGGCATGTCACATTAGTAGCTTTCCAAACATCTGGCACTTCTCTGGAATCCAAGGAAGTTTGGAAAATTACAACTAACATGTGAATTCTGACCCATATCATAATCTTAACTGCTTTCTTAAATGGCCTAGGATGCCACTGAGTTATGGATGGGCAACACATTATGGTCTCATTGCATGGAAAAATGAAAATGAAAGACCCCACCCCATTGATATGAAAATAGGTGGCCCACAAAGCTACAAGCATGCAATTAATGGCTTCCCACATTTCTGGGAATTTCATTATTACTGCTTATCTCTAATTGTTTTTGAATTGAGTGACTTGTTAGGCCATTTTAGAGAGCAGTTAAGTGTCAACCACAGTGCTGCATGTCTGGGGTCACATGTTGGTGGGACCATGTGTAATATGGTGATGGTGATCATAATTCAGTAAGAGTGAAGGAAATTATGGATAAGAAAAAAGGTGGACCTGAAAGATTCTGAATTGGACTAAGGTCAGCTTTAATGTGATAGGATAAGATCAGCCAAATGGACTGGATGCAGTTACTTGCAGGAAAATTTACCTCAGAGCCAGGGTAATAGTTAAGTTGCAGGTCCAATATGTTCCCATAAAGGTAAAGAATGGGACCAACAAGTGCAGAGAACCCTGGATGTCAAGGTTTGTACAGAATTGGAAAAGGAACAAAAGTGATCCTTATGCAAGATACTGAAGGGTCAAGACAGTGGAAGCTCTAGGGGAATATAGAAAGTTGCAGGGGCTCAATTAAAAAAAATAAATTAAAGAGGCAATATGGCAGGTAACACTGAGGAAAATCCGAAAGCAATTGGGGCAAGAGAATAACACAGGAATGTGTAGGGCCCATTAGGGATCAACGGGACAATCAGTAGTGTCCAGCTACAAGACTGGGTATGAGGGAAGGTCTTATGAGGAAAAGCTGAGGGACTTGAGGCTGTTTTCATTAGAGAGAAGAAGGTTGGGAGGTGACTTGATTGAGACATTTCAGATAATCAGATGGTAGATCAGGTGGACAGTGAGATCCTTTTTCCTCGGATGGTGATGGCTGGCAAGAGGGACATAACTTTAAATTGAGGGGTGATAGATATAAGACAGATGCCAGAGGTAGTTTCTTTACACCGAGAGTAGTAGGGGCGTGGAATGTACTGTCTACTGTAGTAGACTCGCCAACTTTAGGGGCATTTAAATGTATGGATGAAAATGGAATAGTGTAGGATAGATAGACTTCAGATTGGTTCCACTGGCCGACGTAACATCGCAGGCAGAAGGGCTTATACTGTGCTGTAATGTTCTATGTTCTAACTTCTAAGACATAACTGTGGTTTTAAACGAGTAAGTTGCATCTGTATTCTTAAAAGAGAAGGACAGTGTTGTTCTAGAAATTATGGAGGGTGATTGTGATGATCTTTAACAGCATTGAGGTGGAGAAGGTATTAGCAGTTTTATCAGACTGAAAGTGGGTAAATCCGAAGGCCTAGATGAGCAGTGTCCAAGTTTACTTTCTGGGACAAGGGAGGTCATTTCAGGGTCTCTGATTTAATGTTCAAATCTTTCTGACCAAAAGAGTACCTAAGGATGGAGTACAGTTAATGTCCTATCATTGTTCAAGAAGGGCAGTGGGGATAAACCAGGACATTGATTATAATGTAGCTGGTAAATTCTGAGGGAAAGGATTGATCTCCAGTTGGGGAGGCAAGGATTAAGCAAGGTTAAATCAGCATGGCTTTACAAAGGATAGAAAATGTCTAACAAATTTGATTGAATTTTTCAAGGGGGTGATTAAGTGTTTAGATAAGGGGATGCAGTTGATGTAATGTACAGGGACTTCAGTAAAGCTTTTGACAGATCTCACAAGGCAGAGTGGTTAAAAAACTAAGAGACAATAGACAATTAATTAAATTGCATTCAAAACTGCCTTACTGGCAGGAAGCAGAAGGTGATGGTCGAGGAATGTTTTTGTGATTGATCACCCAATTATAGGAAGGATAGTTTTAAATTGGAGTTGGTTCAGAACAGATTTACCAAGATGTTGTTGAGAATGGAAGGCTTGAGTTATGAAGAAAGGTTGGGACTTCTTCACTGGAATGTAGGAGGTTGAGGGGTGACCTTATTGAGGTTGTAGAGGGGTATAGATAAGGTGAATTGCAAGAGTCTTTTTCCTAGGGTGGGGGAATTGAAAACTAGCAGGCATATTTTTAAGGTGAGAGGAGAAATATTTAAAAAGGACGTGAGGAGCAATGTTATTACACAGAATGTTTCATATGTGAATGAACTGCCAGAGGAAGTTCTGCAGCATGTATGGTAACAACATTTAAAAGACATTTGGATAAGTACTTGACAGAAAAGGTTTGAACGATATGGGCCAAACGCAGACAGGTGGGACTAGTTTGGTTTGGTGACATGGTTGATTTGGAATAGTTGGACCGAAGGGTCTTTTTCTATGTTCTATGACTGTGAACCTTTCTCCTTGTAGAGGTATCACTAACCAGTGGGCATAGTTTTAAGATAAGGAGTACGAGGTTTAGAGGGAATTTGTGGACTTCTTTTTCATCCATAAGGTTGTGGGTATCTGGAACTCACTTCCTAAAAGGGATTTAGAGACTTGAACCCTAACAATATTTAACAACTATTTAATGGGTACTTGAAATGCTATAGCACATAAGACTATAGACCAAGTGCTGATAAATGGGATTAGATTAGGTGGATGTTTGATGACCTGTGCGGACATAATGTGCCAAAGGGCCTTTTACACTGCTATTAAAATCTCCATGACTCTATGACCAGTGAAGGATGGCAGAATTCTTTCTCAGTTTTCCTTTACATAGTGAACCAGATAAATTTTAGTTTACAATTAACAGTGGTTACATATTTGCTGCTTTTAATTCCAGATTTTGTTTTATTGAATTCAAATCTCCCCATCTGACAGAATGATATCCTGGAATTCTAGATTACTATTCCAGTGACGTTACCATTACACTATCACTTCCTCTTGTTGAAAGGGTGTGGTACAGTTCTGATGGCAGTTCCTAGTTGGGACACCTCAGGCATTAGTCTTGTGGTAAAGATAAGAGAAAATGTCCCTGAAAACTCACAGCATATAGAGGTTTCCCTGAAAGTCCTTTCCCTCCTCTTCCCTTTTCCCTTTTCATACATCTTCCATATTCTGCAGTATCAACCCCATTTATCTGCTATGTTGCAGAGCCAGAGGAAACAGAAGTGAGATGCTGTGCCTATTGTAGCTTTAGTGTAGAAAGGTGCTCAAAATCTCTAACCTCCTTGTAAGAATGAATGAACTCTCCACAACACTCTCAAAAATATTCATATAAACCTTGCTGTAGTGGTGATGTCATTAATGGCAATGTCAGTAAACTTCAGGTAAATAGATAATGGCGTCTACAATAATTGGAGCCCACCTCACTTCCAGCTCTCTGATCCACCAGGGAAGTAGGTGGCTGGAGAGGTGGCCATTGACCAACCATTTAAGGACCGTAATTGCTGGTGTCAAGAAAATCATGATTTGCTGATGAGTTTTTCTCCAGAGTAAACTCCCCAGTTCCCCCATTTTGTCCTTTCCAATCACCTCCATAGAGGGGAAAGTCTTGTACATGCAAACTATGCTGTAAAAGCATTCTTCGTTTATGTATTTGCCTGTATGGAATCTAGTGAAAATACTGAGAAGATCATAAGCTTTGAAAACAGTAGCATTTACTTTCAAATAGAGAATATGGCTGGATAGCTATATTTCTACAAGCAACAAGAAAGGAGGCAATGGTGTACTTAATGGTGCAAGAATTCTCAGGAGGGTAAGGAGGGAGGTCCTCCTGAGGCCATTACTGGGAAACAGGACATCTTACCATCCCCTGATGGACTGAAGAACCACCTTCAGTGAGGAATTTCTAAACCATAGATCACTCACATCTGCTCTGAGACATCATTCAACAGAATGCAGCAGTTGCAGTTATCCAGGGATGAACAGTATGGTTGGAGAAGATGAGCAGATGGTAGCAGTAGTTGAGGATGTCCAAGGACTAAAGATCCAGCAGCAGCTGAATCTCAAGGTATGCACCCGCACAGCCAGATCGATGCTGCTGAATTACACTAATTTATATATCTATCTGTTCTTTACCACCATTATTTCTTCTTTTGCTCTGTTCATGCTCACAATCTGTTCCAATTAATCCTCCACTCTTTCTGTTTACAGCATTAAAGAAAACAGCATTTTCCAGCTCCTTTCAATTCTGAAGAAGAGTCATACTGGACTCAAAACATTAACTCTGTTTTTCTCTCTCCACAGATGTTGCCAGACCCACAGAGTTTCTCTAGCATTTTCTGTTTTTATTTCAAATTTCTATCCTGCACATTATTTTGATATTAATAAATATGCATGGTCTGATAACCATGGCTACAAGCTGACAAAGACTGGGACATGAATATTCAAGAGCACATGACTACCTGGAAGGATAGAAAGCCACAAAAAGCTGGAGAGTAGCTCTGTTAATTAAGGATAACAGTGGTACAGAAGACAGAGATGACTTTAGTTCTGGAGGTCAGAATGCAGAATCATTTGGATAGTGATGAGAACAGTTACATACCATAGGACAGATTATGCTGGAAGAAATCATAAGGACTTGTCAGAAAGGTATAGCTATCGTCATGTTACTTTAATTTACATATAGTTTGGATGAATGAGATTGGCAAAGATAGCCTGATGATACGTTAATAGACAGTTTTTGGGAATTCGACCATTATAATCTAGCACCAATTGGTGAACAAGTGGTTCAGCAGCTGCTGGAAGTTGCTACTAGGCTGGAGGTTCCTCCTCAATTTCTGTATGCCTTTGTTGTGCAGCAGCCATAACAAAACAGCACCTGAATCCACTGTGGCAGTTCTAACGAGCTTGTGTGTGGTACAATAATGCTTTAGCATTGTGATCAGACAACAGTCACAGTGCACAAAGTGACATTTTTCTGGAGTCCTTGATACAGTGAGACTTGGAGGCCTCTGACAAGGAGGGCCATGGAATGCCGCTGGGTGGATCCTTTCTAAAGCACATCTTGTTCAGAAGAATGCTGCACAAACCATGCCCCACAAACATAACTGAAAATACTAAGTTCAGTAGGATCACTGAGACCTTATTCCCACCAGCCCCCATGTCATCCAAGAAAGATACCATTACATTTAAGAGCAGATTTTGACATACTTACAGTACATTATGAGAGGAAAGCAGCTTTGCACCCTTGAGTTATAGACTGCACGCGATACTATCAAATTTCTTGTTATCACTTCTGCTTCACAGAGGTTAGTAGTATTAAATTAGAATGAATATTATCATGGTCAAAATTGCTCATGCCCAGGATTTGTAGTTGGTCAATGCATGAGCTACACATGCAGAATTTTATGATTGCACATATCTTTAGTCTGGACTCTGAGCGGCTGAATCAAGCAATTGCCCATTGAAAGGCTTCACATAGCAAACAAGTTGAGCTCACTTTCATTGAAAATAAAAGGTTATTGTAGAGAATTCTGGAAGTTGTAACTTTGTATATGTGTGGTGTAAATAAGCAATTAACATCCTGAGTTTAATAAGCAGAGGAATCAAATACAGATAAAAATAGGTGATAGTGGTGATATAGTTGTAAAAGTGATAAGAGATGGGTGGGACCCCACCTAAGTTACAAAATATGTTACTGCCACAACATAATCTTATCTTTCTTCTAGTATGGTGTACACCACACCAAAATAATGCTCCATTTTAACAAATATTGTGTAAATTTGTTGAAAAATCTTATATGGATAGTCAGCTGATTATCTGATGACTCAGGAAGATATTTGTGTGTGAGATGTATTATCCTAATTCATTGGCCCACTATGATTTTTTAGGCAGTGTCTTAAATTTCCAGTACTTCAAACCCATCTTGCACCAAGGTCCTCTTGCTCAGCAGCTCCCAAATTTAAGAACCTCAAATTTTAAATTATTGTTCCTGTTTTTAAACGCCAATATGGCATTTCCCTAATTTATCAGTGATTCTTCAAGCATTACAATATCACTGAACATTTTGTTCAATAGTCTAGATTTATTATTTTCTCATTCACTTTGTCTCTAAGATAGTCCTCAAAATTCATCTCTGAATAGCATTTGGTCACCGTTCCTAATTCTCATTTAGCTTGATCTTGATTTGTCTTATGCTTCTAAGAGTCTTGAAATGTTCTTTACATTTTAAGTTGTTTTATAAATGCAAGGCACATTAATAGATGGAACTTACTGCAGAATAATAGAGCTGTGGGGCCAAATGACCTCTATTTGTGTTTATTCTTGAGCCTCTTTCCAACTACTTCATCTTACTCTCCCTTAGGAACTTGATGGAACAGAGAATCAAAATTTCAACACTGTTGATAAAGAATTTCTCCTGAATTTCTTATTGGAATTATTAGTGAAAACCTTCTGTTTATGGATTTGTGTTTAGACTCCAGTAAAAGTGGAAACTTCCTCACTACCTCCACTTTTAATATGCCTTCATCATTTTAGAAACCTCTATTAGATCATCTCCTAGTTTTCTCCTTTTTAGAGAAATGAACTCAGCCTATTTATATTTCAGAATTTTTGCCAATTCTCTCAGTTTTTGTAAATAGAGCATCATTGCAATACAAAATTAATAAATTGTGGAAAGCACTTCATATGACTGCATATGAGTGTTTCATGTGGCACAAAATTGCCAGTGGTCCAGTGGGGTATGGAACAAATTTAATTATTCCAAGATGACGGGCAAAAATATGGAAATAATGCAAACAGAATTCTGCACTTTATTAATAGAGGCAAATGTTATTTTACATTTTAAAAAAAATTGGTTTAATGTCAATGCAGTACTGTGTCTACTTACGGGTGTTACACTTTAACAATAATGTGAAAGTATCAAGGGAGTGCAGCAAAAACAATCCAGGAGAATGGCTTTTTTATAGATACAAAGATTTCAGATTGTTTTCCTTGGAGAAGATTGAGCAGAGGTTGGTAGAGGTTTTGAAAATCATGAAGGGTCCAGATAAAAACAATGTTCTGATTTGTGGAGGAATTGAGAATAAGAGGGTACAAATTTAAGATAATTGTCAAAAGAAACATTGGAGACTTGAGCAACATTCTCGTATAACAAGTAATTAAGATCTGAGAATCTGCTGCCTGTGTGATAGAGGTGATTTTATTCCAAGTATTTAAGAGGTGCGGGATTATAATCTGAAAAGGGAGTATGTGGCAAGTTATAGGGAAATGAGGGAATGGCATTAGGTGCTTTGCTATTGTGGAAAGTCAACAGAGACATGACAAGCTGAATATGTCCTTCTATGCTGAAACAATTCTGCAAAATACTGGAATTCCTAAATGGAAATTGTGATTTTAGATCTTTGTGGAACAGCATCCTTTTTCTCATTACCTCTTTTCAGTCTGAATTTGTTGATAGACACACAGCAGTATAAATACAGCCTATATTGTTTGTATAAATACAAATAACAATGTTGAGTTATACACTAGCAAAATACAATATTTAGAGTATGTTGATTTATTTGCTAAAATTCAGTACAGTGCTTTGTGAAAAAGTGAAATGTAAGGCGGCTATAATTTTATTCTAGTTGATCTCAAAAATATCTCATTTTCATGGAAACTGACTTGAAAAGATAGCTGAGCTAGTTTGATATTTTCTTGTTAATTTTAATTTCTTGCAGTCAAGCTTTAAAATTCTCCCAACCTATAGTCTTCAATAGTTTCAACAATCACTGTTTAAACAAGATAATAACTAAAATTAACTTAAATCTAAAGGTGTATAAAGACATGAATGTTAATCTAATCTTTCGTTTTCAAAAAAGTGTCTTTAAATGAAATCCCCTCTTCAGCATTTGAAATGAAAGTTTTTCTAATATGTTGACTACTTTGATAATATGACAGATTGTGCAGCTGTGCTGAGATATTGGAATATTCCATATAACTGAATTTTCTCTGTGCATAGATCAAAATTATTCATTACATGTTCCAAATTCAGCAGGTATTGCTGGAACCTCCTAAAGCTGTTTTGCAATTATCACTAACAGCATAGGAAGTTATGTACCAAAGGTATAAATGTGCACCATCTTCCCAACCAAACTCTTTACTAATGCTTGAATCTCACAGTGCTGAAAGACATTTAAATACATTTGGTTCAGAATTTCTGGATGCTTGTGTTATGGTAATTGTGCATTTTCTGTACCCTTCTTATTGCATAGAAATCCCTGGAAATGATTGTTCAAGGGATTTGTATATAAGCAATTTATGATTGTTTAATGCTACAGCAAGTGTTCTTATGCCATTGGACATTGCTGATTCCAGAAATCATTCTTCAATTTTTGTTGTCATGCCTCTTGGGCAAGTATATCTATCTACAGGTAAGGAACAAAAACTATACACAGTACTTCAGTTGTAGTTGCCCTATTTAACTGTAGGCTTTGACCTGATAAATGAATGCAGAGAGGGATGTGATGTTTCTTTTTCTGGGAGGAAGCCTCCAGACAGAACAGAGAATAAAGAATAGTATAGCAAGTAGAATAGTACAGCAAGGAAGAGGCATTTCAGTCCACCAAGCCTGTTCCGATACATGATGCCGATCTAAACCAAAAACCTTTTGCCTCCATGCTGTCCAAGTTGCTCTATTCCTTGTCTTTTTATGCATCTGTCAAGATGCCTCATAAGCATTGCTTTTGTATCCAGTTCCACCAGCTGCTCTGGCAGTGCATTCCAGGCACTCACCACTCTCTGTGTAAAACGCCTGCCTTTCACATCTCCTTTAAACTTACTCCTTTTTATCTTAAACCTATGTGCCCTAGTAATTGACATTGCTGCCCTGGGGAAAAAAAAATCCTCTGAATGTCCGTTCTATCAATGCCTCTCATAATTTAGTGAACTTCAATCAGGTCACCCCTCATCCATTGACGTTCAAGTTAAAATAAACCAGGTTTGTCCAATTTTTCCTTACACCTAATCCTCTCTAAACCAGACAACATTCTGGTAATGTGTTTCTGTACCCTCTCCAAAGCCTCCACACCCTTCTGGCAATGTGGCAAAGAGAACTGTATGCAATATTTCAAATATGGCCTAACAGCTACAACATGACTTGCCAAACTTAGACTCTGTGTCCTGATGAAGACAAGCATGGTATATGCCATCTTTATCGTTGTTTCTAGTTGTGTTGGTACTTTCGGGAAACTGTGGACCCATACGCCTAGATTCCTGAGTATGTTGATGCGACTAAGGGTTCTGCCATTTACTGTATTAGATATCCTAAAATGCATCACCTCACATTTATCCAGATTAAACTCCAGCTGCCATTTCTCTACCTAAGTCTTTAACCTATCCTAATCCTGCTGTATCCTCTGGCTGTCTTCCTCACTATCTGCACCTCCCGCAGTCATTGTGTTTTCTGCAAACTTACTGGTCAGGCCACCTACACTCACCTCCACATCATTTATATATGTTACAAAAAGCAGTGGTCCCAGCACTGACCCCTGTGGAATGCCCATGGTCACAGATCTCCAATCTGAAAAACACTGTTCTACCCTACTCTTTGTCTTCTAAGACCAAACCAGTTCAGTATCCATCTTACTAGCTCACTATAGATCTCACATAGCTTTACCTTTTATATCAGCCTGTCATGAGGAGCCTTGTTAAAGATCTTGCTAAAGTCAATATAGATATCCCTATGTCTGCGTGCGTTTGCTCCCACAATCCAAAGATGTGCATGTCAGGTGGATTGGCCATTCGAAATTGCCCATAGTGTTAGGCAATTGCCCATTCCTGAAGAAGGGCTCATGCCCGAAACGTCGATTTTCCTTCTCCTTGGATGCTGCCTGACCTGCTGCGCATTTCCAGCAACACATTTTCAGTTCTGATCTCCAGCATCTGCAGTCCTCACTTTCTCCATAGTGTTAGGTGCATTAGTCAGAGGGAGATGGGTGGGTTGCTTGTTGAAGGGTCGATGTGGACATTAGGCCGATTGGCCTGTTTCCACACTGTAGGTAACAAAAAAAATTATCACCCTACCCTATTAATCATCTTTGCCACTTTCTCAAAAGAAAATCAAATTTGTGAGACATTATCTTCCCCACTCAAAATCATGCTGCCCTATTGCTAATAAGTTCATATTTTTCCAAATAGGAGTAAATTCTACCTGTAAGAATGTTCTCAAATAATTTCCCTATCACAGACATAAGGGTGGCTGGCCTGTAATTTCCTGGATTATCTGTGTTTCCCTTCCTAAGCAAAGGAACAACTTTGGCTATTCTTCAGTTCTCTGGGACCTCTCCTGTGACTGACGAGGATACAAAGATTTCGTAAAAGGCCCAGGAATTTCATCTACTTTTCTTAGCATTCTGGGATAGATCCCATTAAGTTCTGAGACTTGTTGACCTTAACGTTTTTTTAAAACACCCAAGACCTCACTTTTTATAATGACATGCTCAAGAACATCAACATATCCCTGCCGAGACGCACCATCCACCATGTTCTTTTTGTTTGTGAATACCACCACAAAATATTCATTAAGGACTTCATCCATTTCCTCTAGCTCCACACAAATTCTCTCCTTTGTCCTTGAATGGATCCACCCTTTGTCTAGTTACCTTCTTGCTCCTTTTATGGACAAGCACATACCTCCTTAAAATATTTGAAGAAGATAGTTCACACCTAACTTTTTCCTACTTTAATGGTAAGTATAAAGTGTTGTGTTTTGGATACAATTTGATTGATCATACTACCAGACTTGAAATAAAACACACTTTATTCATATACTATTATTAAAATACAGACAAAACAAAAATAAAAGAATTGGCTAAACTGTACTTGTATCAAAATACTTGACAAAATAATATGTAGATTAACTACTAATAATTAACTTTTCCAAAATAGTAGCATCCCATAAATGCGTCCTTGCCAAAATTCAGTAAAATAGATAGTCTCACATGCAATTTAGCAGAAGAAAGACAACCCTAGCTTTTAGCTGTAATAGAGAGGTGAATAAGAGCTTCTACATGCAGCTTCAAGATTCCAGCATTTGCAGAAAGCTAAAACTAAAAATCTTAGTTCTATGGGAGCTTGACGTCACCCAATCAGGCTGCTTCTATTGTTCCAGCTTTTTACAAAATATGCAAGACTTGACAAGTTGTTTACTTCATTGGCTTTGGAGCAAACTCCTCTGCACCTCTATCTCAACCTTTCTTAATAGAAAATAGCACAGAATACAAAGCCAAAGTGATAATCACACTCGTATCTATCGCTGTATAAGACACACTTTGGGATTTTCCTTAGTCCTATTTGCCAAAGACATTTCATGGTTCCCCCATTTCTCCTCTCCTCCCTTTACCCCAGTTCCAACCTTCTAGCTCAGTACCTCATGACCTGTCCTACCTGCCAACCTTCCTTCCCATTTACCTGCTCCACCCTCCCCTCTGACCTATCACCTTCATCCCCACCTCTGTCCACCTATTGTACTCTTGGCTATCTTCCACCAAGCCCCACCCCTCCCATTTATCTCTCCATCCCGGAGGCTCCCTGCCGTCATTCCTGATGGAGGATTTTTGCCCAAAACGTCGATTCTCCTGCTTCTTGGATGGTGCCTGACCTGCTGTGCTTTTCCACCACCACTGTAATCTAGAGTGACTGTAAGAGCAGGTTAGAGTGATTAACTCACCTCCTGATTGAGCAAAGCCTTTTCCATCATGTACAAGGTCAGGAGTCTAATAGAATGATCCCCACTTGCCTGGATGAATGCAGTTCCAACAACATTCAACCTTGAAAATCATCCACGATGAAGCAGTTAGGATACAAGTTGATGCAAGTTAGGATACAAACAATTGTTGTTTGGATGAGCTCAAGTTTGTGGAGGATGCAGTGTGAGAGACTGGTATTCTTTATTCACTTGTTACCCTCCCATTTTCAGAAGCTTCATATTTTCCACATTACTTTGCAAGAATGTCAGTCATTAAAACCATCATTGATATGAATCCTGCTGAACAGGCCATTTACTTCCTGTAGGTCAGGGAGGTTTTATTTACATCTTCATGAACCAATTTCTGAAAGTTACAAATTGGGAGAAAGGCTGAAATTTCTCAGCTTAAAAATACACTTGGGAGAAATCTGGCAAAACAAAGTTTCTGGAGGATGCAGTGTGAGACACTTTATTCACTTGTTACCCCCCCCCATAAACTTCATCTCATCTGAAACACTGTTTAATCTTGTCATAGGCAGCAATCCTGTCACCTGTCAACCCTATTCTAGCTCTGATACCTCTTTGATCAATCTTTTTGATCAGTCTTCCTTGTCTCCCCTTTTCTGGTATTATGACTCTCCTCATGGGTCTTTGAAGCTACATCAGATTGTTTTAAGGTAATAAAACAAAACTGCTTAGTTGCAATGTTACTGTTTGTCTGAAAAAAAATCATGTAAGGCTAAATTAGTTAAGATAAATTAATCTCAGCAGGGTTTAAATCCATAACATATAGAATGGAGGTTAAGCTGAAAGCATAAAGATTAGAATTAAAGAAACTGGGTACACACATGGTTTTGCACATTTTCCACATTAGTTCACAAAAATGGCAGTATCAAAACCATCATTGGTATGAATCCTGCTGAACAGGCCATTTACTTCCTGTAGGTCGGGGAGGTTTTATTTACATCTTCATAAGTCAATTTCTTAAAGTTACAAATTGTCAGAAAGTCTGAAAATTCTCAGCTCAAAAATGATACATGAATACACTTGGGAGAAACCTGGCAAAAGAAAATCAGATGCAGGGCAGTTAGGGCTACCTGTTTCAGCTTGATGCTGACTAGTTTTGGATAAATTTCTGATATAGCCTACTGACGGAATAATGCAGCACATATTATATTCTGTTACACAAAGTGATATGAAATCAAGTAAAATTCAATATAATCACTTTTTTTTTCCAATTTGTTTCTGGTGCGAAGACAAGCCTGCATTTATTACCCACCCCTGGGTGCCGTAGGTGCTATTAGATCATTGTTTGAACATAAACAATTCCTGTTATTATTGTCATTGTAATTAAGACATGGACTTCATTTGCATGAGACGCCAATAATGCTGAACTTGAAATACTATCCCATTAACACCAGAAATTTGTAACAAGAGTGAAAGGACTTCTTTTTGTATCTCCTGTGTTTTTCTCCCTTAACTAGTGGAAATAGTTGCTTAAAATGTCGTAACTTTTGTGCATTTTCTAAGTTTGCAGTCAGCTTAGTTGATTTTGGGGCCTGATTTCAATCCTTTACTAGCTTATAAAACTTTCAAGAGTGTTTAAAATGATTTACTGGACTTTCTGGTCCAAAGCCATTTTGTTCTTGCCTGTCATCATTGATCTTTACCAGGTGTCAAGTTTTCTTCCAGCTCCCTCTACAACCAGGCATAAACACATGAATTCCATCTTAATTGGGATTCTGGGATTTTATGAAGAAATATTTTCTAACCGACTAAAACTGAAGACTCATTCAGCCAGGTCATTAGGAGAATATTGCCAGAATTCGCTCGTTAAAAAGACCAATTTTATTTCTATTACTCTTATCAGTTTTCATAAATTATCCAACTTAAGTGGAGGGAACAACATTGTGAAATTTGCAGTTAATATTATAACTTAGAGTAGATAGTGGTGTTAGCTGTGAACTTCAAGATGACATGGTCAGATGAAATGGACACAAGCATGGTAGATGGCGTTCAGTACAAAAAGAAGTGTGAAGTAATATTTTGGGTGAGGAATATTGAAAGACAATCTACAATTATTGCAAAATTTTGAAATGTAACAACTGTGTTTCCACATTTATAATTCCTTAAATGCCAGGGCTAGTTGATAAGGATAAAAATTAATAATTTTTATTTGTTTCTGGGATGTGGATGTCACTGTCTAGGCCAGCATTTATTGTCTATCACTAATTGCTCTTGGGAAGGTGCCTTCTTTAACTGCTACAGTCCTTGGGATGTAGGAAAACTCATTACTGGTAGAGCAGTGGTATAGTTTCAAATCAAGATGGTGTGCAACTTAGAAGCAAACAAGCAGATAATGATTTTGCTATGCATCTGCAGCTCTTGTCCTTCTAGGTGGTAGAGGTTGTAGGTTTGGAAGGTGCTTTTGAAGGAGCCTTGGAGTCATAGAGTCAGAGATGTATAGCACGGAAACAGACCCTTCGGTCCAACTCGTCCATGCCGACCAGATATCCCAACCCATTACTTGGATTCACAAATAAAAGCATAAGTAAAAATAAAATATGCTCCAACTTTAGAAATAACTGGCAAAAAAACCCAAAAAGAACCATGGATGCTGGAAATCAGAAATGAAAGCAGAAACTGCTGGAAAAACTCAGCTGGTCTGGTAGCATCTCTGGAGAGAAATCAGAGTTAACATTTCATGTTCATACCTACTCCTATTGAATCAGTTTATGGACATGAGGTAACAGGTCCTTTGAAATTACATTAGGAAAAGTTTTTATGGTAGAATTATGAAGTTTCCTAGTTGAACAATTGTATCTGTGTTGTGGGAGCAAATCACAGGAGTTTTTAAAATAGCTCAAGAATGCTTTAAAGCAACCGTGAAGAAATCGGCTGATAAGACTGCTTTGAACATTTCAACTGAGGATGAGGTATTAATATTACTGCCTTTACAAGGTAAATTGATACAAGCACAGTTCAGTGATCCATAGACAGTATTCAAAAGTACTAATAAAGTATATTAATTTTTTGACACTAAAATAAAACAAAGAACTGTGGGTGCTGAAGACCTGAATATCAAAATTGCTGGAGAAACTCCAGCCTGGCAGCACTTGTGTGAAGAAAGCAGAATTAATGTTTCAAATCCAATGACATTTTATTTTTTGACACCCTATGATAGACTGTGACATATCAATTTGTTGAAGCAATACAGTTGCTGGGAGTATAAGCAAATACAAGTTTGTCAGGTAGTGATGACAGTAGAGGATGAAAGGGATACTGAGAATGAGGAAGACGAGGTCTGTGCAATTCTGAATTTGAAATACTTACTATCTGGTTAGCTAACAGTGAACTGTGAGAGAGGGTAACTACCAGGCTTTCACATTCAAAGCTGGAACAATGAGCAGACCTAAAAAGGTCATTCACAAAGTTGAAAAGTGTTTAAAACCAGGATGTGCAACTTTGTACATTTCTGAAGTGAAAAATAACTTGTTTACTGTTTAGGTCCAGAGAAGGAGGTCCAGAGTTTATTGTCCTTGATGTTCCTCCAGAAAAACAAATTGCATTGTCACTGTCAGCTGCTTGACCCTGTGACCTGACAGGGTGGATGGCTATCATATTCCAGTGGCATCAAGTTGACAATTACATTAAACTTCAAAGCTACTGGTTGCTTCCAAGGACCCATTGAGGACCCGTTTGGGTTCGCACATTTCTCGAACTATTAATATGTCAAAGCCATGGCCTATGTAATTTGTGCCATTTCAAACCATTTGATCTAATTTCCCCTTGAAAAGGTCAGTGCCAAAGGCCAGGCAGTAGGTTTTGCCCACATAGCTGGCGATAGACTATAAACATGGAGAGCACTATATCATAACACAGCTACATTGTGAGCAGAAAAAGGTTCCATTTCACCAATGTAAAGGTTATCCATGATCATTGGTACCAGATCTTAAAGGTCTGTGCCAGGTATCCTGGAAGCTGCCTTGATGCCTAAATCCTTGAGAATTCCCATGTTTATGCTTTGTTTCAAGCACCAGATGTCTTACAAAAGATACTTTCTGGGAAATGGAGGCTACCCTCATCAACGTTGTCTGAAAACTCTGTTGCATAACTCACTGATTGAGACCAGGCATAGATGCCCGTTCTTCAATTAGGGCCATAATGAAACAGACAATAAGCTGCTGGAGATGAGGCTCTCATGCTTGGATTGGACTGGGGCCTTGTAATACACTCCAGATGGAATGTGTTGCATAGTCTCAACATGCCATGCTTTGCAACTGTAGCATTAAAAAGAGAATGTGATAGACTCTGAAGAGCTGGGAGAAAAGCAGCACTCTTCTGAGGAGGAAGTTGAGGACAGGACAAACATCATTTTCTACATGACAAATCCCTGCAGAATCAGGCACAACAGGTGAGACCGGGCTCAACTGACACCCAGTTTGAATTGATGTGGTCTGCACACATTCACTTGTTGATTGTGAGTTTTTCCTTCAAGTATGCAGATAGTCCTGCTAGAAATGGGGTTGTGCTAGAGCTAATCCTAGGGAATGAAACTGATTGATAGTGACCATAACTCTAAGTTTCAAAGTCATTATGGAAAGGGATAAGGATAGTATAAAAGATATGTATCTAAATTAGGGGAAGGTCAATTTCAATATCATTAGACAGAATCTGGAAAACAGACTGGGGGCAGCTGCTTGCAGATGAGTCTATATTTAGAAAGTGGAAGTCTTTTAAAAATGATGTAGTGAAAATTCAAAGCCAAGGTCTGAAGAAGGGCTTATGCCCGAAATGTCAAATCTCCTGCTCCTTGGATGCTGCCTGACCTGCTGCGCTTTTCCAGCAACACATTTTCAGCTCTGATTTCCAGCATCTGCAGACCTCACTTTCTCCTCGAAAATTCAAAGCCAGCCTGTTCTCTTAAGGGCAAGGGCTATAAGTTGAGGGAACTCTGGATGTCAAGGGATATCAAGAGTTTGAGAAAGAAGAAGAATACATATCCCTTGTACATCAAAACATGGGGAGCTGTTCAAAGGTATAGCGCGTGTGGGAGACTGCTTCAAAAGGAAATGAGGAAGGCAAAGAGGTGCCACAAAATACTTTTGGTGGATGGAATCAAGGAAAGCTCCAAGGCTTTTTATAAGTATGTTAAGAGTAAGGAATAGAGACCAAAGGGGCAACCTATGCATGGAACCAATGGACAAGGGTGAGGTCCAAATTGAATACTTCACTTCTGTATTCAAAAAGGAGAAAGACATTGTAGCTAGGGATTTCAGTTGGGATAGTGAGGTTCTAGCACACATTAAGATTAATAAGGAGGAGATATTAGATGTTTCAGTGGGTGTAGTGCATAAATCCCGAGGGCTTGTTAAGATGTATCCAAGGATGCTAACAAAGGAGATAGCTGGATTCCTGGCAGATATAGTTAATACTTCACGGCACAGGTGAAGTGCCAAATGACTAGATGATAACTAACGTGGTTCATTTGTTCTAGAAGTGCAGCAGGGATAAGCCAGGTAATTACAGTTAGTCTGACATCAGTGGTAGGGAAATTATTGAAAATAAAATTATGAAGGACATGATTAATCAATAATTAGAAAGGCAGGGATTGATTAAGGATAGACAGAACTGTTAGAGGGTGATCCTGTCTGACTTATTTAATGGAGGTTTTTGAAAAGGTGACTAACTATATTGATGAGGTTAGTGCAGTTGATGTGGTTTACTTGCACTTCAGTAAGGCCTTTGAGAAGGTCCTTCATGAAAATCAGGTCCAAAAGGTAAGAACTCATGGGATCGAACATGAGTTGGCAAACTAGGTCCAAAATTGGCTTACAAATTGGGTGATGGTAGAGGATCTTTTAGTAATTGGAAGCCTGTGAACAGCAATGTACTACAGCATTTGTTATGTTCATTAACAATTTGGATGTGAATGTTGACAATATAATTAGTAAGTTTGTAGATGACATAAACATTGGTGATGTTGTTATGAGAAGGATAATCTCAGGCTACAATCTAATTTATCAGCTGGCAAATTATATAGAACAATGGCAGATGAGTTTAATCCCAATGGTGCGGGATGATGCATTTGGCAGGTCTATTAAGGAAAGGATAAACAATGAATGGTAGGTCCTGAGGGACTACTGAGGAACAAAGTGACCTTGGTGTATAAAGCCATAGACCTCTAAAGGTAGACACGAGTGGTGAAGACGTCATACAGGATGCTTATCTTAAGTTCCAAGGCATTGAATTTAGGAGTAAGGACATCTTGTCACAACTTTATGTAACATTGGTTAGGCCACAGATGGAATACTGCATGTAGTTCTGGTTGCTACACTATTAGGATGGTGATTGCACTGGAAGGGGTGCAGGATGAAAAGTCTCAGTTATGAGGAGAGACTGGATAGGCTGGGTTTGTTATCCTTGGAGCAGAGGAAGCTGGACGGAGGGGTAGAATCTGATTAACACATACAAAACTAAAAGATGCATAGACAGAGTATACCATGAGAATCTCTTCCCCGTGGCAGACGGATGTGAGACTAGAGGGCATATGTATAAAATGAGGATGAAATGGTTTAGAAGAGGTCTGAGTAAAAGCTTTTTCACCTATAGGATGAAACATGCTGCCTGAGAGGATGGTGAAGGCAAGTACTTTTGCAACTTTGGATGAACACTTAAAATGCTGGGGCATTATAGGTTATGGATCAGGTGCAGGTAAATGAGATTAGTGTAGTTTTATTGGCTGGTATAGACTGAAGGGCTGAAGGGCCTGTTTCTATGTTGTCTGAATCTATGATAAGTGGTCTTGTTCCAAGAAACAAATGCAGGCTTCTTTGTTTTTTTTGTTGCTTAATAAAAGTGAATGGTTTCAATCTTTGAATGCATTCCAATATGTGACATTTGCACATTGAACACTAAAAAGGTGTTAAGGAAAGAGTAGCACTTCCATAGATGGGATCCTCTGATGGATGACATTAAGTGCAGGTAGCCCACGTAGCTTGGTTTTTGAATAGCAAGACATTTAAGAATGCACACTTGTATTTGCAGTAGCATGTCAGCTGTGCTAGCCATTTACCCCTTGAAACATTTACTTTTGGTGCCCCTCATGTACATTGTGGAGGGCAGGTTCTGGGCTTTAAATATGGTGATGATACCTAGAATCACAGGAAGCCCCAGCTGTGGGGAGCACATGCACTATTGCTCAATGGATGATAACAGGCAGGGCACCATAGAGGCATAGCGCATAGGTACTGTAGTAAACATTGGAGAAAATTCGCAAGGGCGTAGGGTGAGAAATCCCTCTGTAGAAATCACCAGAATTGAGACCGATCGGATTTCGACTAAAATTCAGCCCTATATTCCATGATACCAGAACTATTTGCAACAAACTCAAAATATTAGAAGGAAGGATTCAAGTCTTTTTCCCCAGGAACAATCTTACAGAGACCCAAGATACAGTGAAAGTTCACCTATCTCCACGTTAATGCTTCTTGTTAACTGGAAGACTTTAACCTGCTTATTCTTGGAAAATTTCTCCATATACTCACTGCTCTCTCTTTAGTTATTTTATCTTGCTGAGACATTCAGATAAGCTGTCATCTCAGCTCACTTACACTTAATAGTGTTCCTTATGCGAATCCTCTTACAAGGATGCCTTCCTTGAAGAAGCTCTCTTCCTCCCTCTACAAGGATTTCAGTGAGTCCCTCTCTCACTGCACCCCCCAGGTCATCTCCTCTGCACAGAAGCTCTTCAGCCACGTTCTCAAACAGACTCGTTCCGGCCTATCACCCTCACCTTGACCTCCTTCCACCTATCCCACCTCCATCGCCCCTCCCCCTAGTCCCTCCTCCCTACCTTTTATCTCAGCCTGCTTGGCTCTCTCTCTTATTCCTGATGAAGGGCTTATGCTCGAAACGTCGAATTCTCTATTCCTGAGATGCTGCCTAACCTGCTGTGCTTTGACCAGCAACACATTTGCAGCTGTGATCTCCAGCATCTGCAGACCTCATTTTTTACTTCCTTAATCTCATGCCTTTAACGGTTTTGCCACCCTTATCTGGTCTGGCCTACATGGGACTCCAAACCCACGGCAATGGGTATTGGGTATGGCAATAAATGCTGGCTTAGACACCAACACCCACTTTCCACGAAATGAAAAAAAACCTCAGTTCAAAGTAACCTTTTTTAAAAATTGCATTTCAGATCTTCAGAGCTGAAGCCTAAAACCATTTTCTTTCTTCACTTGAGCCCAAGTCCCTAAAATTATTTTTTTTAATGAACCTTCCTCACAATATGTTTCAGTCAGGATTTCATGCATAATGTCTATGCCTCATTCATAGTGTATCCATTCAGGAAGATTTAAGCTGCAGGAGGCAGATGGGCAAGGGATCTTTGAGGAAGAGGCTGGTCCAATGAAATGTGAATTAATTCCCTTTATATTAATAGTCCCATCAACTTCAGTTGCTACTCTCAAACCTGAATTCTCAAACATTTGATTCCATTTAGCCACCTTCCACACCAATGACTTACTGACAAGACGTCTCAAACCACTCTACAACTCTCCAAACACTAAGCAGACAGAAGTATCAAAAATAATGAAGGTTTAAAAGCGTGGAAAAACAATTATTGTGTCAAATCATTTACCTCCAAAACATTAACCTTATTCCACCTCACTGGGGTAGCATGCTGGAAATCAATTCCTGGAGTCAACACAAAAATTAAAAAGGTTTCAATAGAATATAAAATTCCCAATTTACCTGGGTTTTTGACCAAGGTTGACAGAAAGCACAAACTGTACTTGACAAGAGTTACTATTTGTTATAACTAAACCGATTCTAGCTATAGATAAATTAATAATTATGAGCCAGAAACTCGATTAGCGAAAATGTTAAACCTCTTACCCTACCCACACGTACATATGGATAGATAAAGACAAAGAAAAATGAATAGAAGAAAAGATGCAAAGGCAGTTCATTGACCATTATACTCTATTCACGGAGATCACCCTTTTGCCTTTTCAGGGCTTGCTTCTCTAACTTCCTTGTCCAGCACTTGTGTTCAGGAGACACAGAGCAATTGGTTCACACTTATAAAGTCTCTTATTTATTGGTTAAAAGCACAGCCTACAACAAATAATAAAGGGGAAATAAACTTTTTCTTCCAGGTTTGCGGAGGAAAGGACAGCACCTTTCTTTCTGGCAGTCTGATGACCAAATCTACAACACTGTTACCTACACCTACAAGCTATCGAGCTACCTGGGAACCAATCACTTAGTTGTTGTAGATAAAGGCCTTTGTCATTGACAGCTGGTCTCCCCTTCAGAGACCAATCAGCAAATTGTGATCATCCAAATCTTGTTTTGTATGCACTTGCTTGCCTGCAACTAATCCTCCCCCACTGCTTGAACAGGCAGCAGTGAAAACTACACTTATAATAAGTATCAGTAACCTGCTTTTAAGAAGTATAATAACACTTTTCACAGTCCTTGGCTTTTCCATAACCTTTGGTATTTAAAGTAGTCCTATGCCTCTTTCAGTCAGAACCAATACAACAGAAGAATAAATAAAAGGTACATTCTTTACAACAGTGGTTTAAAAAAAAGTGTTTTACTCATGTTGTTACTTTTACAAAGGGTAGACCCAGTGGCTTCAGCAGAGCTTGCAGTAGGCTCCATGCTGCCAGCAGTACCTCCAGAGAACTATCTGGAATCCTGAGGGGAAACCATACCTTTTTCTGTGTTCTCAGTAATAAATCAAACTGAAAGCAGTATTGACATTAGATTGATTGACTGCAATCTCCTTTTAAAAGCTGCATTCATCCTTTAAGTGATGATCAGGAACTCCTGCTATAAGTTGTAAAGTACAGGAAGGGGAATCTCCTGGTGCCAGTGAGATAGATTAGCCAACCTCTAAAGCCTACTTTAATAAGGCATGACAATTGAAATTCTCACATGTTTTCCGATATCTGGATGCATTATTTGATTCCTCTCCCCATGCACTGATGTTATCTGCCATTAAAGCATTTGAGCAAAATCAATGTAACTTATTCCATTAATTGACTTTGTTCAATGGCTTCAATACTAATAAAAATTCTGCTGTTACCTTTTGTTATTGTGCCAGCTGTGAACTGCGAAATAACAAATCAGGAGGATGCTGCACCAGTACACAACACACAAGAGATAGAACACTTACATTCTATTGAAGCTGTGTTTCATACACAGAGATTCTGTACTTCATAAAATATTTATAATACCTTAGAAGAACAGAATATTAATTATGTAACAAATTAGCTTCCGTGATTGTTACTAATGATGTAGAAGTGTGAATTTTTAAAACATTGAGTTGGTCTGTTAAATAAAATGATTCAGTCAGGTTTCTTAGGATTTTAATGGCATTAAGCAGCTGTGGTTGTTTGACTGCAGTGTTTTTGATTTTGTTCATTTTCTGTTTGAAATCTAATTCACTGAAGGGATGTCAAAATAGCAAGTGCCAGAGGGTTAGAATACAGAATTTTTTTGTCTCCAGGATCTGGTTGCAAGTCCATGATTGGTTCAGGAAATTTAGCTTCCATTCTCAGTTGGGAAAAGCTGATTGCAATACTCTCAAATCTAGATCAGTTGCTGTATTAAAACTAGTAGAACTAAGGGCATTTGAACACAGTGTTAGTGCATGAATTCTTGTGCCACATAGATTTTGGAATAACTGCATTGAATAGCTAAATGAATAATGTACTTAAAGCCCAGCTGAGATCAATTACTCCTGAACAATGGCTCTACATCCCATTCTTCCTTCACTTATTGCCCCTTTTAGTGAGATGACTGAATTGAGAACAATTGTGTCAAATGAAAAAGCAATTTTCTTTCAGTAGACTATTTACATTCTTACACTACATTCTTGCCAAATTTTCTCTTTCTTCTCATTCTATCGCAGAGCTAATGACATCTTTCATTACATTTCTAAAGGTGCCAATCAATCGCTATTAACTTATAAAAACAAAGTGCTGTGAATGCTAGAGATTTGAAATAAAAACAGTAAGTATAGAAAAAACTTAGCCAGTCAGGCATCATCCGCAGAGACAGGAACAGAATTACCATTTTGAGACCAATATGGTTCATCTTTGATATCTCCTCTGTTTTCCTAAGTTCATCTGTGCTGCAGTGTGTGGTGACTCATTGGAATAGTGTTCTGATACAGAGGAAGACAGAGGAGAACCACCTAAACAACGTATTCATGAAGAACGGATACTCAAAAAATACAGTGCGCAGATTCCTCAAGAACAAACCACGACAAGCAGACCAAACACAGCCAGAAATCCTAACCACCTTACCATACATCAAAGAAGTTTCAGAAATGACAATCAGACTACTAAAATCCCTCGGAATCCAAGTAGCACACAAACCCACCAACACTCTCAAACAAAAACTAACAAATTTAAAAGACCCAGTGCAACCCATGGACAAAACCAACACCATCTACAAAATTCCATGCAAGGACTGCCACAAACACTACGCAGGAAGAAAGTTAGCCACCAGGATACATGAACACCAGCTAGCCACAAAAAGACACGACTCTCTCTCCCTCGTAGCCCTGCACATGGATGTAAAAAACCATTTTGACTGGGACAACACATCTATCCTGGGACAGGCTAAGCAAAGACATGCCAGAGAATTCCTAAAGGCCTGACACTCCAACCACAACACCTACACAAACACATAGATCTAGATGCCATCTATCAACCTCTCAGAAAACGAACAGGAAATGAAATCACCACAAACCCAGGAACCCCATCGAGGAGAAAAATATAAATAGAAAGCAGGAGACAACAGCTTCGCTTCACTTGGAGGTCGCCACTGATGATGTTACCTAGCCAGATAATGAAACGTCTGGATATCAAACCTACAGCTCAGCGAGCAAACCTACACCCTAAACCTCAACCTGAGCTACAAACCTTCACAAACCTTGCAAACATTTATTGATATTTTCCTTTAGTTTCAAATTGTGGCACCTTCAAATATATTTTTGAAAAGCAAAAGAAACAATTTCAAACAATTTATTTTGGCAAAGTTTATATTTGGTACCTTTATTTAAGACCTGAGTGGGAAATCGCGTGAGAAAATTGATCGCTGTTCTGTATTCTATGAAAAAGACACTGGTATCGGACAGATTAAGCAAAATCAAGAGAGTCAGTGAACGAATTTAGGCTTCACAGTCCTTGTTTCATAGGCATAAGACAAGCGTAATGACAGTAAACTTGGGATCCAAATTCTTGCGTTCAAAGGATGGTTTGAAAGGCATTTAAACTAATGCTAGAAAGGGCAATTTTTCAACTGCCTGAAACAGACATTATTCAAATGGAAGTCAGGAATCGGAACACCTTCACAGAAATTTCTTTAGGATGCAATAAGCAAAAATGAAGCCAAACCTTTCAAAATTCTTCAGTTGTCTCTGCAGCCTTGAAGACAACAAATGAATATTGAAAACTATTCTGTTGGAGTAACCCAGAATATTTCCCTCCTTTGCTGTTTTATCACCCGATCCCCCGAATTTACTTGAAGGCTGTTGGTCAAGAAATGCAATTGAAGTCCAAAATGTTGAAACGGCCAAATTTTGGGTGGAAATGTAATAGGTAGGTCTTGACACTCTTACTGAAGTGAGGTCCCAGGACAAATTTCAGGCTTGCCTTGGTTGTCCATGGCTCATGGTTCCTGTTTTATGCCAGTTGTTGGGTCAGTAACAAGTTTTTGGTTCAGAGACAGAGTAAGTGTGAGACAGAGAAATAGACAATGATTGAATTGTCCACTCTCTCGAATAATGTGTTTAGACATCAGCACGGAGAGAATTGGCCTTGCCTCCCTGCTGTGCATAGAACTATGCCCATAAATGGGCAATTATTGCAAACATAAAGACATCATCCCACCATGGACTTGCTCCTTCAAACATACTCATTGTCTGATGAAGGAACTTAGTATCAGGAAGGAGGTGTCTGCTGCAAACCATCCACCAATCCTTGATGCTAAATCTCCTACAATCCTCTACACTTCCCTATCTCATGACCCTAAATCACCGAATTACCCCCCACCCCCCGCAATAACTTACTGATGACTTGGTGTGACTATAAGGCAAGGAGCAGCCCATCAAATCTGTTCTGCTTTTTGATCATGGCTAAAATGTTTCTCAACCTCACTCTCCTTCATTCTCCCTATAATCCTTGATCCCCTTACTAATCAAGAGCCTATTTATCTTTGTCTTAAATACACTCAATTACTTGACCTCCATAGTCCTCTGTGGCAATGAGTTCCACAGAGTCATCACCCTCTGGCTGAAGAAAGTCCTCTTCACCTCAGTTCTAAAGTATCCATCCTTTCACCTTGAAGTCCTAATCTCTCCTCCTTGTGGAAACATCTTCTCCACAACCCCACTCAATCCAGATCTCTCAGTATCCTATAAGTTTTAATCAGATCCCCCCTCATCCTTCTAAAACCCATCAAATACAGACCCAGAGTCCTCATCCGCTCCTCATATGACAAGTCCTTCATCCTCAGGATCACTTTTGAAATTGTCCTCTTGACCCCCTCCACACCAGCACATTGTTTCTTAGATACGGGGTCAAAAACTTCTCACATCATTCCAAATGTGGTCTGACCAGAGCCTAATACAGCCAAAGCAGTACATATTTGCTCTTGTTTCCTAGCCCTCTTGAAATGAATTCTAATATTGTCTTTGCCTTCCTAACTGCATGTTAACCTTAAAAGAATTCTGAAGTAGAACTCCCAAGGTCCTTTATGCTTCAGATTTCTGAAGCCTTTGCCCATTTAGAAAATAATTCTAAGTCTCTATTCTTTCTTTGAAAATGTATAACCTCACACTTTCCCACATTGTATTGTATCTGCCACTTCTTTGCCCACTCTCCCAGCAAGTCCAAGCCCTTCTGCAGCCTCCCCACTTCCATCTTGTATCCTGAGGAATGCGTGGATACGACAAGAATGACATTTTTGGTGAATGATAGCAATCATTTTCTCACAATTATCTTACTACAGACTCAGTCTTGAGTCAATAAAGCATCCCATAGTGAAAAGCTTTGCAAGCAATAGGTCAAAAACCAATCCTTGTCCCCAGGCATGCTATACTTATTACATTCTGTGCTTTAGATTACTCAGATACTGTACTTTAAAACATTATTTTCAGAAGAATTATATTTAATTAGTATTTGAGTGAAACATTACTACCTGTCTCCACAGTCTTACCAGGAAATGTTTTATAGGTTTACCAGTCACTCATTGAAATATTGGCCCACATTTTAACTGATCTCATCTAGTAAAAGCTGAACTTGGGGGAAAGTTAACCAATCCTATCCCACTTCTTCCTTACACTGTCCTAATGTAATATACTCCTTTGAGCATGTGTGCAGACTGCTTTTAAGAAAACAAGGTTGTTTTTTCAATACACTGACTAAATCTGATAATGTATTAGGACTCACTATAGAGCCATAATTCAGACAGCACAGAAACAGACCCTTCGGTCCAACTTGTCCATGCCAACTTATTTCCCAAACTAAATTTGTTCCATTTACCTGTGTTTGACCTAAATCCCTCTAAACTTTTCCTGTTCATGTACCTGACCAAATGTCTTTTTAAATGTTGTTATGCTACCTGCATCTACCATTTTCTGTGGAAGTTCATTCCATGCATGAACCACCCTCTGTGTAAAAAAGTTGCCCCTCAGGTCCTTTGTAAATCTTTCTCCTCTCACCTTAAAAATATGCACTCTAGTTTTAAACTCCTCTAACCCTAAGGAAAAGGCCTATGCTATTCACCTTATCTGTTTCTGTCATGATTTTATAAACCTCTGTGAGGTCACCCTTTAACCTCTGATGCTCCAGTGAAAGAAGTCCCAGCCTATCCAGTCTCTCCTTCTGACTCAATCAGTCCTGTAATTTCAAGGTGAGGCCTGAGCTACATGGAAAGAGGAGCAATAGTTGGTTCTCACCAGGAATTAGATGTCGAGGCTTAAAGTTATGTTTTACATTAATTTTGTGTTTCTTGATGTGCAGTTCTAAATCTTATTTAAAAAAAGTATCTGAGTCACTCCTACACTAGACTACCCACCCCTGCCCTCTGATCACATTAAAACTTGCTTCATAGTTTGCAGCCAGAATCCTGATTACTGCAATATCCCTGCTCGTTGCCAGTGCCTCCAAAATCTCCAGGGTACATTCCCAAGTATCTTCAGCTACCACCATCTGCTGCAAATTCATGCTTTGGGCCACAGATTTCTACTCCAGCCCCCTGATCACAATATCAGCTAATTGATAGACTAATATCTATGGCAGATTAAATGCTTCCGAGTAGCTCCTTATGCTCGAAACGTCGAATTCCCTATTCCTGAGATGCTGCCTGACCTGCTGTGCTTTAACCAGCAACACATTTTCAACCCAGATTAAATGAGGTCCATTCTTTTAGATGAGCTGTTCATTCATGTCCCAAACCTTGCTAAGATTTCTTATGCTTCCACACTTTAACCCTCCTCATTTATATTGGTGCCAGTTAATATTCTTTAGATTATTAGTTTTATTTCTCTGTCTTTTCTTGCTTATGATCACAAGTGGTGGATGGCTGACATTCCAACCTGTCTTCTAGTGAATGACCTGTAGGTGTTGGAATAAAACTGACTATCTCTCCTGCAACAACAAGAGTAGATTTTTGGCATGCATGCACCCCAAATGAGGATATGATGTGGAAGTGCTGGTGTTGGACTGGAGTAGACAAAATTAAGATTCACACAACACCAGGTTATAGTCCAACAGGTTTATTTGAAAATACAAGTTTGTGGAACGCTGCTCCTACAGCAGGCAGCTGGTGGGACAGGATCATAGGACATAGAATTTATAGTAAAAAAATCAAAATATCATACAACTGATGCAATGTATTGAACAAACCTAGATTACTGTAAAGTCTTTAATCACTTAGAATGGGAATGTAGGTTTCAATTGATTAATAAGTAAATCCCAGAACTCCTTTCAAGTCACGGTCCCGAGACAATTTAAGATTTTATCAGTATAAAAATATGTGACATCTCAGCTCAGATAGTGCATTAAAGGTGTGAGGTCAGAGTCTGTCTGTATCCCAACCTTGAGTCAGACTGATTCTATTCCCAAAGTAGGAATTTATAAAACATCACATTGAGGATAGTTACAAATGTTAGTAGCAAGCCTGAGACAAAGTTTCAGATGGATGATTGTCTTGTCATGTGTGAATATGTCTGTCTTTTGGAAACAAAGTTCCTATATCAGTAACATCTGACTGAAGAGAATTTTAAACCCACCTTGATGTAACTCATTTCCAAATCCTTTCTGTGTAGAAATGTTTTGTTTGAATCAACTTGTTTGGATGTGTTATGAACACCTCCATGACCATCACATTATGAGGTGGCACTGGAGTGCAGAAAGTCTGACCTCAAGGTAGTGACACTACCACTCTGTCACAAAAACTGATATTTGACCATAAGTCCAGAAGACCAGAAGCAGTAGGAATAGGAGTAGGCCATTCATCCTCTTGAGTCTGCACCAATCAATAGGATCATGGCTGATCCAACATTCCTCATGATCACTTTCCTGTAATTTCCCTGTAACCTATGCCTTCCCTACTGAACAAGAATCTATCTCAGACTTAAATCTACACAAACACTGTGTGTCACAGCTCTCTGGCAAGGAGTTCCAAGGACTCTCAACCCTCTAAGAGAAGTAATTCCTCCTGATTTTAATCTTACGTTGGTGCTTGTTTATTCTGAGACCATGCTTTCTGATTCCAGTCTTTCCAGCGAGATGAAGCATCCTCTCACATTTAACCTGTCAAGCCCCTTAAGAATCCCACATGTTTCAATGAGGTCACCTCTCATTCTTCAAAATTCTGATGAGTAGAATCCTAACCTGTTCAACCTTTATTCATGAGACAACTCCTCCACACCAGGGATCATCCTAGTGAACACAATATTGGTTTTGTGTTTTTGTTGACTTAATGAGTCTATGACTTTTGCAAGCTATTTGTCATGAATGATTATATCTAGATATCCTGGGCAGCTTTTTATGATGTATTTTTATTGGCTACTTCTAAAGACTATATTTCTCACTTGTTCAACATTGATATATTCGCAATTTCATGAATTAAGAATTCAAATCAACCTGCTTCAAGTTTATTAAATGTTTAATTGAAAAATGTATACTACTATGCACCTCTATAAATGTTTATATAATTTACCACTTGAACAAGAGATTTTTTCTGTAAACTTCTGAAAACTCAAAGTAAAAATTTAACTTTTTCATGTTTTAGAATTAGTAAGAAATTTGTAACAACGACAGCAAAATACTAGCCATTTATGCTTTTCATGTATTTAAATCTTCCTACATTTTGTACTTCTTTTAGGTTGGCACACTACGATTTTGTGGCACCACTGAGTTTGCCAGTGGCCAGTGGGCAGGGATTGAGCTGGATGAACCTGAGGGGAAGAATGATGGAAGTATTTGTGGCATTCAGTATTTTAGCTGTCCCATTAAACATGGTATATATATATATATATATGTATATAGATAGTTTCTTATTTATATTCCTAGAACTTGGTGAATGTTTTGCTCCTCAGCTCTTTCTGTACCTGTATTCATCTTTCATTTTTTAGTTGTTGACTGCATTAGTCGGAGGCCAGATAGAATAAATTCTTATAAAGAAAAACAAAATGTTGATGTAATAAGAATATAAAATTCTATGGATAAATTAAGAGATTGGATTTCAATTAAAACATCAGGCTATAAACTAGACCTAACAGTTTAACAATAACCCTAAGAAATAAAGGAAGTGGAGTAAAAAGACAAAGAGACAGATTAGAGGGGCACAAAAGGAACGTGAAAATGGATTTTCAAAGAGCAAGAGGATTTCTAAGCATACTAAAAATAAAGAGTAGTGAAAGAGAAGATAGGATCATTCAGAAATCAAAAAGAAAGTCTCATTTTAGCCAATAAATATGTGGCAGAGATATTAAAACATTTTTTATTTGTGCTGACACCTAATTTTAACGTAGATATCAGAAACAAAATTCCTTCTGAAAAATAAAGCACAACTTAAGAAGGATAAATTACTTGTCCTTGTATTATTGAAGGAAGTTGGAAATAAGGTAACAGAAGATCCCTATAATTTTAAATTTTCCTTAAATATACAAACCATGCCATGAGATTCAGGTGTAGCCACGTAGCATCACTTAGTGAGGAAAGGACAAACCACATAGTTATAGACCAGTAACATAGTGTTGGCTCATAATGCAAAATCACTTGAAGCTAAAGTTCAACATCAAATTAGGTTCCATTTTGAGATGCATGGAATAATTGAAGACAGCCAACAAATGGCTTTATAGCTAGGTAACTTTTTGACAAATGTAATACAATAGTTGTTTTGAAGACATGACCAATTATATTGATAAAGAGGATAAATTTGATGTATCGTGTATCAACTTTGAGAAGATATTTGATAAAATGACTCGCATACCTTTTTGAGTCATAGATTATACAGCACAGAAAACAGACCTGTCGGTCAAACCCGTCTGTGCCAACCTGATATCCTAAACTGATCTAGTCCTAATTGCCAGCATTTGACTCATATTCCTCTAAACCCTTCTGTTCACAAACTCATCCAGGTGCCTTTTAAATGTTGTAATTGTATCAGCCTTTACCACTACCTCTGACAACTCATTCCATACATACACCACCCTCTGTGTGAAAAAGCTGCCTGTTAGGTCCCTTTTAAATCTTTCTCCTCTCATCGTAAACCTATGCCCTCTAATTTTGAACTCACCTGCCCTAGGAAATAGACCTTTGATATTCACCCTATCCAGGCCCCTTGTGATTTTATAAACCTCTATAAGGTCACCGCTCAGGCTCTGATGCTCCAGGGAAAATAGCCCAAGCATAGTCAGCCTCTCCTATAGCTCAAACTGACCAATCTCAATAATATCCTTGTGAATCTTTTGTGGACCCTTTCAAGTTTAACAACATTTCTCCTGTAGCAGGGAGACCAGAATTAAATGCAGTTTTGTTATAATTATTCTGCTCCATGATATAAGATAAGCTTCAGTAGCATGGCAAGAAATTTGGTTAACAGACAGGTAATAAAGAGGTTAAATGTGGATTGCACAGATTGGAGAAAAGCTGGAATTTGTGTATGACAGGTGTCCATAATTTTAGTAAAGGTAAGACAATGTGCTGATGGCAGCAAAGGAAGCTTGCAAAATAGTGAAGGATTGTAAAGGATTACCAGGTGGATGACAGATGCAACCTAATATGACGCATGGGATAATGCAGTATTATTGTAAAAACAACAATGAATCCAAAGGCTCAACTGAAAAATGTTGAAGGACTTGGGCCTTGAAACCTAATTCTTCAAATTCAGAGTCACTGGACTCACAGATGCTGCATTTCTGCTGAGTTTCATCAGCAATTTCTGCTTTTCCTTCAAATACATAATTCTCTGAAAGTTTAGGGGCAACTAGATTTAAAAAAAGACTATAAAAGGGGTCAATAACAATTTATAAGAGCAAAGTATGAATAAAGTAAATGTGCAGTCATCATTTTAAACAAAACATTGGCTAGGGTGCGGTTTTGGCACCCGTTAATGACATAATGCAGATGCACTACAGCTTCACCAGGATGATGCCAGTGAAAGGAAATGATAATTCTGAGAAAAGACTTGAGATCAAAGCTGTCTGATGCAGTAGAGGTCAAGATGCTCAAGTTACATTTCTTTACTATTTATCGCAGTGAAATTATAATTTGGTTAATTTATTAGATAAAATGAGCATAAAATTCAATATCTACCAATGGAATAGGACTGCGTGAACTACTAACCATAAAATTGATGTTTTGCAAACTTTGCCTTTGAAAACAGTGTGCGAGAATTTTATGATGTGTGTTTGCAATGACAATTCCATATGTGGTGATCTACATTCATTGTACCATCAAGATTAGTAAGCATTTCCCCATATTCCCAAGGATAGAAAAACTGGAAGACATATACAGGTACTCAGGGAACACTGTAATTCAATTGCTAATGTTCCACTGGTTTCAGGTGGTAGAGTTAAATAATGCATACCTCTATGTGGTCTTTAGGGTAGAGAAGAACATCTTGAAAATCGATGATAAAACAAAATCTATAAAAAAGGTTATTTGGAATTGGCAATTTATGTAGAGGGCTTTTGAGGCACTGTTATTCCAGATGTATTCTACAGTAGAAGATCTTTTCTAAATCTTTTTATTTCCTTGAAGGGATTTTTGCACCGCTTTCCAAGATTAGCAAAGTACCCGTGGTAAAAAAGAGTGTAACAAGGACATCATCAAGTAAAACGTCAACTCCTGTCCGATCACAAAAAATTGATTTGTCACATGTTACATCAAAAGTTAACACAGGTAGGCTGAAGTCTGCTGTGGTAAATATAAAAAGAAGTGTTTGTTTTTAGTTTTGTTGAAGAGTATAATTTTTTCCTTTTTTTAATCTATCGCGTCATTACCTGATAAAGGGATTATCAGTAATATCATTGATTTATTTAAGCCCTTCATTTTATGATTTTTTTTCTCTTTTCTCTTGCAGTAATTGTATTTAATATTGCTTACCTGAAAAAAGTATCAATTTCCAGCATAAAGTGTTAGGTTGACGACAGTTGAATGGTGATAACTGCAGCAAGATCAATCCAATTGATTGTTTTTGGGGTAACAATAATCATGACTGCTTTAATTGATGAAGTACTTTTCTTTTGAATATACTTTTAGGCTGAGGTTTTCCATTTTGAAGTTAAAGCATGGCATCAAGCATGTTGGTTGGTATATAACTGCTAATTCCTGGAGCAAGTTATCTCTCATGATTATGTGTTTCTTAGCTCATTATCTTTGCAAGAGAGGTTGCACGCGTTTTACAGCAAATCACCCGGCAAATGAGCAGGATATTGTGCCCATCAGTGGCACTTTCTGGGGTTATACATCTGGTGCCACCTTTAAAGGACACCACTTCACTTGCTGCAAGCCAGAAACTTCCTGTCAGCCTGTGGTGGCCATTTAAATACAAAGGATATCCCAGGCATGACTGATTATTGCCATGTATGAAATTTAGTGCAGATTAGTATAAGATCATCCATTTTGGATGGAGGAATAGAAAGACAATTTATTATCTAAATGAAGAGAAACTTCAGGGTGCTTTGATGCAAAATGATCTGGATGTTCTTATGTATGAATCGTAGAAAATTAGTATACAGGTCATAAGAAAGGCAAATAGAATTTTGACATTTATTGCTAAAAGAATAGAGTGGAAAAGTTGGAATGTGTACAAAGCACTAGTGAAACTATACCTGCAGTATCACGTACAATTTTGATCCCTTTACTTGAGGGATGCAGTTGAATTGGAGGCAGATCAGAGAATGTTCGCTATATTTGTTCCAGAGATGAAGTTTTCAACTCACAAAGCTAGTTTGGGTAGTTTAGACCTATACTGTCTTGAGTTTAAAAGAATGTGAGGAAATCTAATAGAGGTATATAAAACGATAAAAGGGATTGACAAAGTAAATGTAGAGATTTGATTTGATTTGATTTGATTATTGTCAGGTGTACATAAGTGTAGAGAAAAATCTTTGATTTGCAAGCAGTACAGGCTGATCACAGTAAGCAAGGATGTAAAGATCATAAGGTGACAAAAACATAAGGTTACACTCCACAGGATGTGCATGAGGCAAGAACAACATTAAAAAGATCAACATTATTTGAAGTTGGAGAGTCCATTCATCAATCTAATAACAACAGAGAAGAATCTGTTCATGAACCTGCTGGTGCATGTGTTCAAGCTTTTGTATCTTCTGCCTGACGGTGGTTTGAGAAGTGCAGTTGTCAAGTATGTATTTCATTTCTTTCACCTATGCTTTCTTATTTGCTCTTGGAAGGTGGGCATCACTCACTGGCACTGCTGGCATTTTCTTTGTCCTTAATGGCCCATGAAAAGATCATGTTTTCCAGTACAAAATGTGTTAGGTTGGAACTTTTACAATTGTGATCCATCAAAAATGAATTGTTTTCAAGTCAGCTTGGGGAGGAAACTTGGGGATGATCAGACTATTAATCCAGACAGACATTCAGCCAATGTTCTGGGGACCTAAGTTTGAATTCTGCTACAGCAGATGGTGGAATTTGAATTCAATAAAAATGTCTGAAAGTAAGAATCTACTGATGACCAAGAAACCATTGTCAATTGTTGGAAAGGCCCATCTGCATCACTAATGTTCTTTGGGCAATTAAATCTGCCATCCTCATCTGATCATGCCTATATGTGACTCTCAATTGCCTTTTGAAATGGCCTAGCAAGCCATTCAGTTGTATTAATCATTACAAAGTCTCAAAGAAATGGAATTGGATGGATCACCTGGCATTGATCTAGACAGGGGAAATACAATGGCAGAAACAAGCCCTGTCAACCTTGCCAAGTCCTCCTTGCTAACGTCTGAGGACTAGTGCCAAAATTGGTAGAACAGTCTCACAGACTAGTCAAAAAACAGCCTGATATAGTCATACTCAAGGAATACTATCTTACAGACACCACTATTACCATCCTTGAATATATCCTGTCCCACTGGCAGGTCATACCCAGCAGAGATGGCAGCAAAGTGGTATACATTTGGAAAGAAATCTCCCTAGGTGCCCTCAATATTGATTCTGATCCCATGAAGTTTCATGGCATCAGGTTAAACATGGGCAAGGAACCCTCCTGCTGATTACCACATACTATCCTTCCTCAGTTGATGAATCTGTACTCTTCTATGGTGAACAACATTCAGAGGAAGCACTGAGGATGGAAAGGGTACAAAACATATTCTGAATGGGGGATTTCAATGTCCACCATCAAGACTGGCTTGACAGTAGTACTACTGATTGAGTCAGTCAGGTCCTAAAGCACTTAACCTCTAGGCTGGAGCTGCAGCAGGGACAAGAGAACCAGCAAGGCGGAAAAACATACCTGACCTCATCCTTACCGATCTGCTAGCTGCGAATGTTCTCGGTAAGAGTGACCACTGCACAGTCTTTGTGGAGATGAAGTCCTGCTTTCATATTGAGAATAACATGCATTGTGTGCTGTGGCACTATCACCTTTCCAAATGGGACAGACTTTGAACTGATGTAGCAACTCAAGACTGGGTTCCACATTGTGGGCCATAAGCAACAACAGTATTACACTCCCGCACAATCTGCAACCTCATAGCCCAGCATATCCCCCACTTAACCATTACCATCAAGCCAGGGGATCAACCCTCGTTCAATGGACAGTGCAGGAGGTCATACCATGTTCCCCTCACACCTAAAAATGAGAGATTAGCCTTGTGAAGCCTTGCATGCCAGACAACATAAGAACAAGTGATCAACAGAACTAAGTAATCTCACATTCATTGGATCAGATCTAAGTTCTGCAGTCTTGCCACATCCAGTTGTGAATGGTGGTGTACAATTAAACAATTCATTGAAAGAGGAGGCTCTACAAATACCCCGATCCTCAAGATAGAAGACCTCAGCACGAGTGTGGTAGATAAGGATGATATGTTTACAGATATCTTGAATCAGAAGTGTTGAGTGGATGATTCATCTTGGCCTCCTTCAGTGGTAAGAACTGAAAATGTGTTGCTAGAAAAGCGCAGCAGGTCAGGCAGCATCCAAGGAACAGGAGATTCGACGTTTTGGGCATAAACCCTTCTTCAGGCTTATGCCTGAAACATTGAATCTCCTGTTCCTTGGATGCTGCCTGACCTGCTGCGCTTTTCCAGCAACACATTTTCAGCTCTGATCTCCAGCATCTGCAGACCTCACTTTCTCCTCCTTCAGTGGTACCCAGCATTACAGATACCAACCTTCAGCCAATTTGATTCACTTCACGTGATAGCAGGAAAGGGTTGGAGACACTGGATATCGCAAAGACTTTGGCCCTGACAACATTCCAGTAATAGTACTGAAGACTTATCCTCCTGAAAGTGCCACTCCTAGCCAGGCACTTCCAGTACTGTTACAATACTGGTAGTTACCCCACAATGTGGAAAATTCCCCAGCTATGTCCTGTATATAAAAAGCAGGACAAATCCAATACTAATAATTACTGCCTCATCAGCCTACTCTGGATCATCAGGAAAGGGATGGAAGTTATTAACAACAGTGTTACCAAGCACCGCCTGCTCAGCAATCACCTGCTCGGTGATACCCAGGTTGGATTCCACTCAGCTCCTGACTTCATTACAACCTTGGGTTCAAACATGGGCAAAAGAGCTGAGTTCCAGAGGGGAGTTGAGATTGATAGCTCTTCACATCAAGGTTGAATTCGACCGAGTGTGACATCAAGGAGTCCTAGCAAAACTAGAATCAGTGGGTATCAGGAGGCAAATTCTCCACTGGTTGGAGTCATACCTAGCACATAGGAAGATGGTCATGTTTGTTGGAGATGTGTCATCTCAGCTCCAGGACATCTCTGCAGGACTTCCTCAGGATGGTGTCCTTGACTGAACCACATTCACCTGCTTCATCAATGACTCTCCCTTCATCATAATGTCAAAAGTGGGGATGTTCACCAATTAAAGCACAATGTTCAGCACAATTTGCAACTCCTCAGATACTGAAGTAGTACATGTTCAAATACAACAGGATCTGGACAATATCCAGGCTTGGGCTGACAAGTGGCAAGTAACATTCGTGCCATACAGTGCCAGGCTATGACTATCATCAGTAAGAAGCAAATCAACCTTGACATTCAATGGTGTTACCATCACTGAATCCCCCATTATCAAAATCTTGGAGTTACCATTGACCAGAAACTGAACTGGGCTTGCCATATAAACACAGTGGTTACAAGAGTAAGTCAGACACTAGGAATACTCCTGTGAGTAATTCACCTCGACTGCCCAAAGCCTGTCCATCATCTGCAAGGCACAAGTCAGCAGTATGATGAAATCCTCCCTCCTTGCCTGGATGAATGCAGCTATAGCAACACTCAAGAAACAGCATTGTGTATTATTTGCAAGATGCACTGCAGAAATGCACCAAAGATTCTCAGACAGCAACTTCCAAACCCACGGCCACTTTCATATCAAAGGATAAGGGATACATAAGGGATACAGCAGATACATGGGAAGACCATCACCTTCAAGTCCGCCTCAAAGCCACTCATCATCCTGACTTGGAAATATATTGCCATTTCTTCAGTGTTGGTTGGTCAACATTCTGGAATCTCCTCCCTAATGGCATTGTGGGTCAACTTATAGCCGGTGAACTGCAGCAGTTCAAGCTCACCACACCTTCTCAAAGGCAAGTAGGGATGGGCAATGAATACTGGCCCACTAGCGACACCCACAAAGTTATTTGTTTGAAGTATTGTGGAAATACCAAAAATAATTTCCTTAAAAGAGGTCATTGAAAGGTCCTTATGAATTTGGGAGAATTTCTTTACAAGGTTTCTGAGAATTCACATGACATCAAGTTCCTCTGCTGTAGACACATGATAATGCTGTTTAAACAGTGACTGGATGGAGAGTGCTTCTATATCTGGAATTATTTGGCTAATGAAAAGCTTTTGTCAAAGAGCTGCATGGCTCATCCCCCTTATTTCTAAAAGCAACTCTCTTATTGAGTTTAAGTGTAACCTATGTTTTTTTCTGGGAAAGGAAATTTCTCAATATTATATTGCTTGAGAATGCTGTGTCTCAAGACTCCACAGACAACAGTACAGGATTGGTGATTTGACTACATATGGCAGAAAATCAGAAATACAGGTTTTGAAACATTTGGCACCTTTCACTTTTGACCTTCAAGAATGACCATAATGACCAGAAAATGTTTCCTTTATTTAAAGAGAGCATTTGCAGAGATAGGAATTCTGTTTCTTTTCTCCTCATTTGAAGTGTGTGTGATTTGCATTACTTGATGATTAACATTCATAGTTCCATTTTACTGACTCTCGGTTAGCTAGTTATTGTGTATACATTGAATAACTGTTGTTTTTATAATAACCAATTATTTTGTTCATTGAGGAGATCTGGTCAATAGATCTTTTTTATTTAAAACCTGGTATGATAAGATATTTTATTTACCATTTTAGTAACAGGTAAAATAATTTGTGATCTGTAGCATAGTGGGATTAGATCAAGAATGCACTCATCCAACCTCAATCACAACATTGTCAAAATAATTTTGATCACTTGCTGAACTGGCATCCTTTAAAAATAAACACTGCAACCTCAGTAAGACAATAGTGAAATTAGTGGATATTTATGTTTATGGATGAGTTACTGAGATCAAACATTTTCCTTTATTCTAGCAGTGGTCTAGCTTCTTAAATATTTATCCACTCAAGGTACCATGAAAGATTCAGGTGCACCAGCTAATCAAGAGAGAAATAATCACTCCAACAGTGTGTCAGAGGTTGGTTGGGAGCCTTGATACAAATTGTGAAAAGAATATCAAAGTGGTCTATTGAGTTTAGAAATTTGTTTGTGCAGTGAAAGGGGAAATAAATAACTTTCTAAGGCACTAGGCCAGTATGGCTAAATGCCAGTCAGGAAGTGAACATTCATTATGAGGCAGCAATGGTATTTTGTAAAGGTCAAAATATTTGGCATGTATTGCACAATCCTGCAATATCCAGTAGACCATTTGTATATGCAAAAAAGGGGCCTAAAACAATATGTAAAATAACATTTATGTCACACTTTTAACCTAAATATATTTCAAAGTAGCTACATCTTGTATCTGTTGGTGAACTGTGGGGCTGCAGGAGATTACAGAGTTCACAGGCCAAGGCTTTGGATCTGATTTAAGCTAGAAAACACAATGTGAGGTTTGAACTGGACTTGGTCTGAGATAAGATATCAGAACCAAAGTTTTGAATGAGCTATGGTTGAGACAGAGTGCTTGTTCAAGAGCTTCACTAAAAGATAGTGCTGAGGCAGTTGCACTAGATTGGATATACAATTGCTACTGCTCAACTTGGGCAGATTTGTGTCCGCTTATACCATTTAACCAGGATCCCTTGAAAGTTTTGATTTACAAACTTCAGTTTGTTTTTGCTTCCTTAGAAAAATCAGTTTAATTTATGTGTTTACTTTTTCTGTTTCCTTTAATTTCAGTTTACTTCCTGTGTTTATCTGTTCTGTTCCTTTTAAGCTCAGTTTCTGTATTCAATAGGTTTATTCTAAAAAACACAAATTATACTTTAAAACACATATTTCTTCGCAATTTATTCATTTTTAAATGTCAGTTGTAGTTTGTTTTTGAGAAAACAAACTGATGAACTTGTACACCATCACTTGCTCATTACACTAATTGAAAGGATCTCCAGGTAATTCTCCTTCTTTGGAAACATTATTCAAATTCAAGCATAAATTGAATAGCAGTGATAAAATTATGATTTTATAATTGATTTTACTCCAAGATGTTTGATCTTTGCCCTTTCTCTAACAAAGTGATAACAATAAAGTAATACAATTATTTTATCCAGTGTACACATTATTTTTGATTCGTGACAAAGTCAGCTGTAATGAAACTGTAAAACACTAGAGGGAAGAAAATATGTAATAAAATATGTAATAAATAATTGGTGGCCATTACAATGTATGACAATTAAATACATAGGGATGGAGGTTGAAAAGTTCTTAGATTTTCAAACTTTAGTTGTACTTTGAAGCAATATTAAAGGAGGTATTACCTTGAGTAAAAGATCACTTCATAGTTTCATCATAGTTTTCAAACTAACATTTCCACCTGGTTAATCACTTAAATACTAAAACATCATTTGCAAGTTTCACTTGCTTCTACCATATAATTTTGCATAAACATTTATTTTTGTGATTATTAAGTAAATTGAAAACAAAGCCATGTGCTCTCTCTACCTAATTCTGCCTAGCACGTAGACAACCCTGCCAGAAAGCCTCTGATCAGGGCCAAAGGTCATGGAGTAGGCCAGCAACAACATGTCACAGGGTTGTGTTCTTTCAGGGTAGGAGTAATGGCGACCTCCATAAGCACAACATGTGAACACAACATAAGGCAGTATCCAATAGCCCGTGTGCCAACTCCTACTGTAACAGGAGCAGCTTTTATCAGAAAGAGTGCTGCGGTGAAAGCTCAGTTTCTGTCATGCAAAGTCAACTTGCTGCCATAGAGGTTCAGATTGCTGTGATCATGACTTTAGTTTACAGGTCAAAGGGGTTCGCAAAATGTCACAGCAATCAAACAGTATGTCTTCCAGTAGATTACTGGAATTGATGTAACAGTTGAGGAATGATAATTGCTCTGTAGAGCTTGATCCTGCTGTCCTCGCAGGAAGACAGCATTTATCCTCCCCTTCCTAGCAGTTAGTTTCTCTCTTATTGCTAGTCAGCTAGACAGCTTGGACTGTTTCCACTCATGCTGAAATAATGAAGTGCACATTGGGTCTTCTAGAATCAGGACAACATACAGAAAAGTATTCAGCTTAGGAATAAGAGTAGGCCATTCAACATCTCGAGCATGCTCAACCATTTGATACAATCACGGATCGTCAGATTGTGGCCTCAATAACACACTCCTGACTTCAATTTTTAACCCCTTATCAGTTAAGACTCTATATAACCCAAAATCAGCAAAATTCAATTACCCTGTTTCTATTACTCTTGGAGAAATTCTACAGACTATCAACTATTTATTTTCATCCTCCACTCTACTTGCATTGAATACAGTTGGAGCACTAGGGCAGGTAGAAGAGAGGTAGCAAGGGAACATGTAAGTATTGACAACTGTTGTTGATTTTTGTGTGCAACCTTTTTTTTATTCATCCAAGGATGAATTCTATCCCTAAGACATGCAGAATTTCCACACAGAATTGTGAATGTATAACCGATTATAACAGAGCTCAATGGAAGCTTAAGGAACAGCCTTCCAAATTTAAAATCCACAAAATTTGTTTGGAATTTTTGTTTTTTGGTCGTCTTTGTTTGCACTGTGGCTAAATGATGTAATGGCCAATGATAGAGGGTCAGAAAGAGTGGAACTGTCAGCAAGTGGGAAATTAGGATTATCACACTTAAAAGAGTAACAGAAAGTCCTAGTAGAAAGGGACAATGGTGAGCTTATAGATCACGCAGGAAACCAACATGAAACTAAACACTTGCTCATTCAATCCTGTTCATCAGTCCAGGCAGCAGAAGTGTTGTTTCTGCATGTCAACATTGTATTAAGTTTTGTATGGCAGTATAGTTTTCATGTTAACATGCTGTGAGTGTCTATATGAGTGCTACAACAAATTTATCAGCTATGCGGTCAATAGATAACCTATGTTCTCCTTTGATTTGCCAAAGTGTATCAAATGGGGCAGGCATATCAGACTGCTGTGGGCTTCTGCTGCGATATTGAAACATTGACGTAAATGTTTCTTAACTAGACATTGAGAAAGTGGAGTTCCTTTTGGTTTACAAAATACTGTAGAGTTGAATATAGAATCTGAAAAGTGATGTACATGCAGACAATGACATCCTGAGAGAACCTGCAATCCGAGGAAAGCTTTGCATTTGCTTCACCTGCATCTAACTGGAAAATGAGCGTAAAAAATGTAGTTTGCTCTAAATAGTTATAACGTGTCAGTGACCCAACACATACAAGAGTATATGGAAAATTACAGGATATTGCAGTGTCTCCACCTTAATCTGGAAGAAGCCAATGCCCATTGCAATAGGCACTTTCACACCTACTGGCTGTGCAGACCTTGTCATTCTGTAAACTATCAGTTGGTGGCTGAAGTGCAGTTGTTGCCATATTGTTTCTCACTCAGCATCCATTATTTGTCCCTGAATATCTTAAATAGATATGGCCTTCTGATGATAATCCTACTTCTTCCTGTCCTCTTTCCTCTTCCAGCATTCTTTTCTGCTCTACATGGCCTGCTCACCAAATTATGCAGCATTTTAATGATAATAATGACTTGGAGCAACTGGTTTGTCTTGAAATGAGTGCAAATTCATTCATCATATGGCATATGACTCATTGTGAATTCAGCAACTTATACGAGTTATATAGGAAGTGACCACTGCTTGTATTATCATCAAACAGCCAAAAGAAATCAAACAGCAATTAACCTGAGAATAGATTAACTCTTTTTGTTATGATCCCACCTGATGTTACTACTGCAATTCAGATTCTAGATTGCCATTGGAGGGATTTAAACTCATGTCCCTAGAGGATTAGCCTGGGGTTCTAGATTACTAGTTCAGTGATATTACCACTTACACCTACCTCCTTATATATTTACACAAGTAATGCCTTTTTGTATGTAGTACTGTATCTCAATGTTTTTATATTCTAAGGCTTCATATCTCATAGTAAGAGACCTGGAGCATTCTCGCATTTTCTAACAGAAAGTCTCAAGGTATTAATGATCAGTAAAACTTCACATAAATTCTTCATATTTGGCGTATGTGTCTTGCGATGCCCTACTTCTAAGTTTAATACAATTATTCTACAAAAAAAGTACCTAATAAAGTCAAGTGTTAGTTTTGAATGAAGCTAGATTTAATTGTTTTAATAATGAAGTTATATTTTAACAATAGGTATTCTGCTTATTGACTCTATAATCTTACAGCAGATTTCATTGCATTAATACATTGAAATCTGTTTCCAACAATGCTGCTGGGAGATACTGGAGTCAATGGGCATAATTGTATAGGAGTCTGTGTGACATGGCCTATGGTGAGGTATGTGACAGAATTGGATAAAAAATGTAATGAAGCCAATCTCCATGTTGGGAGGATCTCACGCCATCTTATATGTTTGTGATAAATGATGCAGTTAGTTTCTCGCTTGTCAACAATGAGTTGTCAATGAAGGAGAATTAGTTCTTGTTAAACACCTGGTTGATGGCTGTTGACTCACCTCATTAATATTCAACTTCCTTTCTTATCAAATGTGCCAAGCAAACTTGACATTGAGAAAACTCGAAATGGAAGTCAGAGTGGGTATCTGATAACTTCAGCTAACCTTGGTCCAAAGGATCTTTATATCGGACACCGAACATCAACATCTCAAGCACACTCAGTGGGCATTGGCTACATTTACATAATGTCCACAGGCACTGTCAGCTGATATGTGACAGCCTGTATAAAGCCTCATGGCACATCTCCGCCACATTTACAGTAGCTTCTATGCTTTAATACTACATTCTGGCTGCACCAGCAACTATCATTATAATGCTGCTTCAGGGAAACTGCACTCAGGGACATGCTTCCCGCTCATGCACTGGACCAGGCTGCATCTCCAGGCTCTTCACTTGCTGTTATAGAACACACTTACTCTGAGCCTATGTCGATTCCACAGTGTAATTGCATTGGCTTTTAGTGTTACCCCCTCAACCAGAGATACCAGGCTATTGCCATTTCTGTTGAAGAGTCACTGGACTCGAAATGTTAACTCTGTTTTTCATTCAAAAGATGCTGCCTGTTTCTCCAACATTGTATGTTTTTGTTTTTATTTGCTTCAGATTTCCAACATCTGCAGTGCTTTGCGTTGAGCTTGGCTTTGTCTACAGACCAACTGTCTGTGCAGTACACTTTCTCCAGAGTTACTGTTAGATTTATCTAAGCACCAGAACCATACCTTGAGCAGGCCTGCTGGCTGCTCAGTGAAGGCCTTGGTTGAAGGATGGGCTGTATGGTATCTGCATTGGAAAATTTGACTGGTTTTTGTTACTTTGTTACTTATCTGAGTGCATATTGCATCTCTACCAATCATCTTTGATTGTGTGTTTGCTTGTTTGGGGAATGGACATTACATTTTAGCTGTTGTGAAAATAAAAGTGTATTTGATCTTTTGATTAAACTTTAAAGAAAGCCTGGACCGTTGGATGCTGCCTGAACTGCTGTGCTCTTCCAGCATCACTAATCCAGATTCTGGTTTCCAGCATCTGCAGTCATTGTTTTTACCTTTAAAGAAAGCCTGTCTATGTCTGTTCTTTAACATCATGGCACTCAGAACTGTTGAGGTTTCGCAAAAATAAATTTTGTTGCAGTAATCCAAGAAATGAAGGAAAGTGGAAGTTATCCCACTAATTTTCTCTGTGCTTAATGTAATAAGTATAATAAATAGTCTGATATTTTTCTTGCTTGCTTGTTTTCCATGGTTCTCCATTCATCTCTATTTCAGTGCTGAGGCAGCCTAAGAGATTTTTAGTATTGGACATCTGTGTAATCATAGAGTCATATAGGAGAAGAGACCCTCCATCTCAGTGAGCCTATACTGCCAAAAGAGATCATTCACTGTAACGTTGGGGTGGATCTGGGTAATGTCTTTTAGCGTTCCTGTGGATTCGCTGCCACTGTTATAGAAAATGTTTGTGAAAGTTCTTTGGAAAGTCAATCCTTTCGACTCAAAGGATTATTTACTAGCACCTTATTAACATTCTGTTCATTAAATCTGACAGGTGACTGACAGTGTCACAAATCCTACCTTTCGGGCTTACTGTGTAAGATGTATAATTATTGCTGACATTTTGACTGAGACTGATATTTTGATAATGAACTTCCAAACAAAATGACTCATTTCCCACTTGGCCTTTTGCAGCAGCTGCAGATAGTTAGTTAAAAAAAACTTACATCAAGTCAAGAACACTATTAAAAATAGTATCAACATGTTTAATACTTTAGTAATTTAATACAAACAACCCAAATCATTCACTTTAGAATTTGAGTAAAAAGTATTTTTGTAATATATTAATAAAATGACAATATATCTACAATTTCATCTTTATTATACTCCGTACAAGAAATGCAAAAATAGCCAGGAAGTGAAAAGAAATATGAAAGATAAGAATTGAAGAAAGAAGGAACAAGGGAAAAGAAAACAAAAGAGCCATTTCAAAAGAACACAAGAAGACATATTTCAGCAGCATTGTGAGGCTTGAGAGTATGTATTGAGAGCAGAGATAGCTAGATTCAACAGGGGATAAGCGATCCATGTGGCTGAGGGAGAACCAGAGAGAAACAGGATGTTGGGTATGGGAAGATGCACTATCACACAGGGGAGATAAAATCCACTTTTATTTTGATTTATCATAATTAGTCTCACTGTCACTTAATGGTTGAATACACATAAAACATTTACTACATTCCAAAGTAAATGTATTCATGAGGATACACAACCTGGGAACAACTGTGTTTTTTAGCTGTTGCTCCTGAGCGGTGTTTTTGCAAATTTAGTAGTTCTGCTTGAGAATTGTGAACTAATGTACATGATGAACAGTTGTAGAGAGAAACCCACATCAAGGGATGTGCTCTGCCATGGGCCAAGGCCTTGGTGGCCAGGCATGAGACCTCTTTGCTGTGTTGCCACTGGAATGGAAGTCATCATTCTTCATCGCCCATCTCGATTCCACTGATGCCCTTGCCACTATGAGCCCTCCTGGACCTTGCCAATACAGATGCCACTGATGCCGCCAAGTACTACACTGGCCCATACTTGACTCCGATGCCATGAATCCGCATTTCCAAATTGTTAGATATCACAAAACTAGATGAGAGTGAGGAGGATGCAAAGATATTTCAAGGTTATTTGAAGAGGATAAGTGAATAAAGCAGAAACTAGAAACAATAACCTCAAGAGTCCTTTCTGTTGCCTTCTATCATGATGTAATTTGAAATTACTCACTGTGAAAGAAGGTGGCTATGACCACACCCAGTGTGCGTGGAATAAATGTCTCGACCTGTGAGGGAAGGAGTTGCAGGAATCATCAATGTAAGATATCTTAGAGGTCAAGAACATTACATGCAGACCAATGCACTTGACCTGCAGGGTTCTTAATCTATGGCAATCCTAGTATGGCACTCCTTGTGTGCTGTTCACTGCTCTGCCCCAGACATTGCTGACCACTTCATTCAACAATGACACTTTTACATATAGAGACCAATGGAAGGATAGGGATGCCTGGCCAAGAGAAGCAATGGTGTCAATAGAATCCATTGCGCTATATAGCCCATGCACATCTTGCTTCCATGTGTTCTCAACATAGACATTGTGCCATGGTACACTCTATTTGTACATGAAGGTAAGCATCGTGCTGGCACAGTTCCATTAAGGACTGCATGGACAATCAAACAGATATATTTCAAAAGCACTAATATGTATGCTAACATAAAGAGTGTGATGTCACCTATGCCACCAAAGTACTCTCAAAAGGATTATTTTTTTCTTTCCTTCCCACTATGTCTCAGAGTTAAAAGGAATCTGGCTGCTAATGGAGCCCGTTAGCCTTGAAGGTTTGGTTGAGTGACCGAAGGCCATTTATGTCTGGTCTGCTCAGGGTCATCTTGACAGAGGCAAGTGGGCTGTCCTCAGATTGGAGGTGAGTGGGCAGGAAGGAGGGCCTGGAGAGAAGACTTCTGAGGTGCCTGTATAGAGTCTCCTTCAGCTGGACTCCTGGCACCATCCTATTTCTGTGCAAGGAAGGAGCACTTGGAGTGTGTGCTAGATTCCTCAATCTCCTGTTGCCACTCCTTAGATCTTGAGAATGCAGTGCTGTTGTATGCAGGTATCTAGCAGACCCTGAGAGTGCTGTATCTGCCTTTCCATAGGAGCTGCAAACCTGTCATTGATGGCAGTCAGACAATTGCATGTGTGAGGCAGCTGGGTCCTTGTAGCATAGCAGGCTGTGAGGAACTCCTGCCATCTCTGGGCTATAAGGGCCATTACTTCCCACAAACCTCTCTGCTGCTCTTGTTAGTCTGTACCTTTGAACAAAGTATTGCCCATCACACAGGTTCTCTCCTGCCTGGGACTGAGCAGGTGTCTGGGGTTTGGAATTTTTTTTCCTTGCAGAGCTGTTGGAATGAGGTTCCCACTCGCTTGTCCTCACAAAGTTTATAAACCTGACATTCTCACTGAGATGTCAGTTTCTAAGCTGGCAGCGATACAGGAGGGGGTCTTGCCAATGCTTCCCTTGAAGCATCTGAATTCTCTTCCTCAGAAATCAAGGAGATGCCTTCTCACAGCGCAGTCCCTGTCTCTACATGGCCATTTGGTTATCAGATCACACAAGAAGAGGTGTTGTACCGATGATGTGAAGTGGTGTACAATGTTAAAAATCACACAAAACTAGGTTATAATCCAACAGGTTTAATTGGACCTTCATCAGGTGGTAGTCAATGAATGACATTGACAGTGGGTTTAGTATGAGTTGCAATGGAATGAAGAAAGGTACCTGCTTGGTTTGCAGGACATGAATGTCTCGGCATCCCGCAGGAGCAAACTGAGTCTTCTCCTGTGAGGGATAGGATTCTTTCCTTGTAATGGATGGGGAGCATGATGTTAGGCACCCCTCCACTTCCCTGGCTCTTTCCGCCTTACTATGGGCAATTTTCTCCTGGAATGAGAGAATGGGAGGGATTGGGTGAGATGAAAGTGGATGGCTCAGCTGTAGTACTGCTGCAGATGTTCAGACAGTGGTGAGTTGTCCTTGGCAGATAAGTAGGCAGCACAGATGCCATGCAGCATTAGTGGTGTAGAAAGTTGAGGGTGGAAACTCGACAAAGAGTGAGTGCGAAAAGATGTTGCAGCAAATAGTGAGAGTGGAAGATGAACTTTAGTGAGGTGGGTGAACTAACAGATAGAGCATGTGTGAGGCAGCAGAAAAGAGTGTGTCAGTTAGCCGAGCAGAGTGGAGAAGGTCATTGACTTTCTTGTGGCACTGCTGGCAGTTCTGCTGGACTGTGGAGATAGCATTAACCCATTTGACAACTTCAAAGCAGGCTGTCAGGGTCTAGTGGTATGGCCTCTTCTGCCAGCCATAGGACCACCCCATCCACCAGGACCTACAGCTCCCTGATGCTATTTTCCCTTTCTTAGACATCTTTGGAATGATGTCCTTCCATAAGCTGGACAGCTTCAGAATGACAGTGCTCATCTGGTGTCAAAGTGGTATAATAAAGATGGTGAGTGATACCAGTCTTTCAGTGGATATTCAGTGAGTAGTGAATTGTTCCAGAAGCAGTGAGTGGTAAGATGGAGCTAGAATCCAGCAAATGGGATGTTGTAGGGATGGGATTGGTCGCAGAACCAAAGAATCCCAGATTGTTATGACTAGCTCTATCACCTAGTGTCAATCTCTCAACGTTTGCCTGGGCAACACTTCTATCCAAATAATCATCCAAACTCTTTTGACTGCTTCAATTGAATTTTCCTCCACCTCATTTCCAGCCAATGCATTTGTACCTCACTACCCATTGAGTGAAAAATATTTTTCTCATATCAGTTTTGACTTGTTTGTATATCCATTTAAACCTAAAGGTAGTTAGTGAAGTGAGTTTGTTAAGATACAATGAGAGATCTAGCGATGCCTCATGGAGAAAAGCTCTCTGTGAAATTCAACGAAACTGACACTTAGCCAAAAAAATGTAAGAGGGGAAAGATTGCCTCTGTTGAAGTGTGTTTGGGTCATATGTCTACCATAACTAAACAGCTAGAAATCTGTGGAGTCTCTGAATAAGAAGTGAGCATGTCTGATAGCATGATCAGTGATATGGAGTCTCTAAATGTTAAGCCTGAATCTAAATTCCTCAGGAACTTTGCTGGGTTGTGATGCATTGAGCAGTCAGAGAGGTTGGCGGTGCAGTGGGTAGGAGGTGCATTCATTGACCTTGACTATCCTTCTGAAGCCATCAAACCTTTTCCCACATTGCAGCTACATCATCAGGATAAGATTCCAGGAATTATCTGTTTCACCACCTGGGTTCTCTTCTTTTTAATGGTGTGTCGTAAGGATTTCCTGGATTCTTGTGAAAACATGATGTTTCTCCTCCTATCAACCTCCATCACTAAGACATCCAAAATCTTGATAGTTCTCTCTCACACTCATTTGCTATTCTTTCCAATCAAGACTTTGCTGCACCTTTTGCAGCTGCTGTTGTATCCTTAGTGCAGTTCTCCTTTAAAATGAGCAGGGTTCCTTTAAGGGGTCTGGGCTAGCTGTACAATGTGCAAATCAGTCAGCAGCTTGTTTTGTGCTTGGCTGTACTCTATAATCATGTTTATGAGCAGACAAGCACAAAGCTGACACGCTGCCCATCTCAAAGGAATAAAGATCCAGAGTAAATGTTCATTGTCATATGTGCATCCAAAATCAGATCCTCTTAAATATTTTCTCCATAAAATTCCAGAGGTGCATAACATGTCCGCCAGTGGTTGATCAGAAAGGTCACATTCAAATGTTAACCTTTCTTCGTATTTACAATATTGATTAAACTACTGTTTCGAGTTTATTTTTCAACTATATTTTGGGGTTTCACGATTTTTTTTGTTTTATTATAAGAGTCCATTTTTCAAGGCTAATTTCCTTTATAGTTGATGTTACCAATGGCTGCAAACTTGCCTCTGGAGGCATGTATTCAGTTTGCAGTACTCTTGACCTTTTAGTCTTCATTGCTGGAAGATTAGGGTAATAACAAATCTATTTGTGTCCAATTCTTTAATCCATGCTCTTGTAATGAAAATGGATGTTTGTGTTATTGTGTCTCCATAGCAGTGGGTTGAAGCATTTAAAGGCCCGAGTTAAATAGATATATATATTATGAAACTTGGACATAAGCATTTGCCATGTTAATCCATTTAAACATGCACAGTTTTGTCTTCCTATTTGACTATCAAATAATTTTTTTCCATCAAAAGGTCTACTTTCTTCCAAAAAGTATGTTCAAAAAGACCCCATACCAGCTCAGGACATTACCAAACCTCATGCTGGAGCAGAAGGTATACGGTATTATGTGCAATTGGAATTAAAGTTGATTCCTACTGTAAAAATAACCTGCTAACTGTTTAAAAAGTTTAAAATTAATCTTAGCATGTGTGGTGCTAACTCTAAAATTCTTGCATGTTCACCAAGATTATGATAACAATAGTGTAGCTTTTACAGTTCTTGCTTAACATTTTTAACTGCCCGCTTCTTAGGTTACTTGTTTGTCTCAATGCCCTATCAGTGTCATTACTGGGCTTAAGTAATGTTATTAGGATAAAATATGCTAAAAGAAAAGTTTTACTTGTGTGTAACCATCTTAAATTTTCATTTCAGATATTCTGCATACTGCTGGGGTTGAACTGGCTTGTCATTTTATCTCTCAATCACTTTATCTTTCTCTCTATTTCAACTCTCCATCTCTCTGTCCTCAGCTTAAGTGTTTCTTTTCTAAATTGAATTTTTAATTCTTTCTTTCATCTCTCTTGCCCCTCCTTATGTGCATTTTGGTTTTTTTTCTCTTCAAATTCATTTTACTGTCTCTTTCAACTCATTTTAATCTCTCTCCTTCTTTCCTTTGTCTGTCTCTGTCTCTGTCCACTCCATTCACTATCTTTCTCTTTTCCTTTTCAACAATTTTACTTTCAATTTACTTTCTATGGTACAAGAGTTGCCACAGAACAGCACGGGGGAGATTAGTTTGTTGGACAATTTTGTCAGTCTGCTAAGGCATCAAGCCATTCAACAGGACACATAATTTAAAAAGAGAAAGGAATTTTTCAAAAATAGCAGCAGCAGATAATTGACAACTTGGCTGAGTTGCATGTTATTTTGAACTGTCTTGGCCATCTGGGGTGCAATCTTACAGCTTTGTAACAGTTCAGACTGGAACATGTTTAGTCCTATCTATTGATAATACTGAGATCTATGAGTCTGTAAATTAAATAGAGTAGATGGATTTAAGTCCAAAGCCATCAAAACTGATGGGAACCAAGAGGTCGACAGCAGGTAGAATGGAATATTGGGCAGCAGGAAGCAGCTGCCAGAGACTGAAGGATGCACTGCTACTCCTTCTGAATTCACAGGAAAACAGACATGTTTTTCATTTGTCTGTGAATTCCTCCTGCCACGAATTAGCAGATTAAATTATCATCTGGGCCAACATGCTTTAATCAGTGATAGTTGCTCAAAATTTAAAGAAGCAACCCCAGCTGTTTAAAAGAGCAGACTAAACTTGTTTGTTGCAGGAAGGGAACATTGTCACTAAATCTGCTGGGTCATTCTACATGCTCACCTGCACATTTTATGCTGGACAGGGTATCACTTATTTAATTTCAACATATATTTATCCAAATAAGAAAAGTATCTCCACAAATCTTTGGCACATGAGGATGGGATTCTGGTTCTTCATAATAACCCAAAGATGGAAATAATGGTGTACTACCTCAGAATGAAGGCATCAAAGCTGCTACCAGGATTGCAGAAATTCAGCATAGTGATAGTTTGGGAATGATCATGCATCAAGTAAACATTAGTTGAAATGGAACAGCTTGTGCTTCCTGCAATCTCCTCATCGACAAGTGGAATCCATACAACTATTCATGCAGTTGATGCAGTACCTGCAATGTTTGGACAGGCTGTTCATCCTGCTTCTCTCTGGTTAGAGACGAACAATAAACTCAACTCTCCTCATATGCAGGTCTTTTGTTGGCTCTTGGATTCAGTGACAGATGGTGCAATTTGTAATATTTACGATGTCTTATGCTTCTGCTGAAAGGAACTCGTTATGTAAAAGTTCAGAGTGGTGGTGACCACAAGTAATGCTGTCCCTTTTCTGATATGAGGCTGTAGGGCTTGTTGAAGGAAATGGAACAGTTCTCTGACTACTTCCTTGATGAATCTCAGATATCATTGACATGGTTCTTAGGTGAGAGAAGGATGTGAAATTGTTCTCTGAAAATCCAATGTTAGTAGGGCTTTCTGTGAAGGTCCTTGCCCTTCTGTCACTGTATAGATTCTTCCCTCTTTACAACCTCAGTTCCATTTGTCTATTGTGATATAGAATCAGAAGCAATTACAACCCTTATCCTACCGCATTCTTTGCATGGACAGGTCACAAAATTCTCTCCATGCCCTGTGGGAAACTAGCAATAGCTGAAAATGTGTTGCTGGTTAAAGCACAGCAGGTCAGGCAGCATCCAAGGAACAGGAAATTCGACGTTTCGGGCCAGAGCCCTTCATCAGGAGGGCTCTGGCCCGAAACGTCGAATTTCCTGTTCCTTGGATGCTGCCTGACCTGCTGTGCTTTAACCAGCAACACATTTTCAGCTCTGATCTCCAGCATCTGCAGACCTCACTTTTTACTCGGAAACTAGCAATACCCTCTATCAAATCCAGAAACTCACGACAGTCCCTCTGAAAACATGTCATAATACTTCAAAAACTTTGTCTCATTCATAAACTGAATAACATGCCCTTGAATTAGTTCAATATAAGGTCTCTTGTGTAAACTCAGCTTTGATGGTTTAGCACAATAACACCTCCCTAATGTGGCTGAAAGTGACTACATGTAAGGTAAGGGACAGGAGATTTATAGGGGATATGAGGAAAATGTTGTTCAAAAATAAGGTGGTGAGAATCTGGAACTCAATACCTATAAGAGTGTTAGAGGCAGAGACTCTCACAGCATGTAAAAAATATTTAGTTGTGCATGTGATGCCAAGGCATCAAAGCTACGGGTCAAGTGCTGGAAAATGGGATTAGATTAATTAGGTGATTGTTTTTGACTGGCACAGAAGAGAGGTGCCAAAGGGGCTTTTTCATTTATGTAGACTTCTATGACTCTGACTTTGAGAGTCATGTGCCATTTGCAGCCCCAACAGTTCTAGAGTGGCAGGTTTTGCGGCTGGCATGGTAAGCATTATATACTGTATTTGGAATTGCCAGTAAACTTTAGACTTGTGGTTTCCAAAACATCCACCATAGTGGTTTTCTTTACATCATATTTTGACTGTTGTATTAATTGATGGAGATTAATTGTTATGATTGGTCAACAACTCCATTGTTGTGCTTCAGTGTGACTACTAGGATGATATATGGTGAACTAGATGGACCTTGGTCCTTTTCATTCAGTAATTTCTATGTCATAAAATAGTTCTAAATGTAAGTTCATTAAAGAATGAAATCAAAACCAGGGAAGCAAAATGTCAATAGATTGAAAATGAAAAATAAATGTCCAAAATGGCAAATGAGAGAGTAAAAGGTCAAAAGTAAAATTGTATTCACATGATCCGTCTCTGTACAAAAGGCCCTTCAATTAAGAAAACTTAAATATTTGAATTTATGATGCGAATACCAATGAATGATTTGTCCTATTATGCTTTACTTCCTTTAAGTTGTGTATTTTTCTTACTTCCATCCTTTCTCTCTTTTCAACTTCTGTTGTCTTTCCAGTTTCTCTGCCTGGGTCACTCTGCTCCTCATCTTCCTCTACCTCTTCAATAGAAAGCAGACAAAGGCAGCCGCCCACACGACAAAGGAATTTGGCTAACTCTAAGAAGATGGCAACTAAACCAATACCTGCAATTACCAAGATCACCACGGGTATTTGCTCAAATTTTCTAAAGAAATGCTAGATATTTAATGTTTACATTAACAGAAAGACATTTTAAAGTCAACCAAATTTATTGAAACCTACTGAATGAGAATCAAAAAAATATGAAGACTACTTCAATGGAGATTCTGAAATGGATGTGCAGTGTGTGTAAGGTTGATTGATATGGACCACTGTGGCATTCACATTTTGCACTAACTTTTACTTTTGAATCATTCAAATGAGGGCAGCAGAACAACTGTGGGAATGAAACTGCAAACTAACAAAAGACATCACTGGATAGTTTAAAGGTTAAATAAGGCAGAAGTTATAGACTTTGTATTAATTCTTATGCAGGGATGTAACCAGCAAACAACTGGTCTGTTTGGAAACAATAGCAGTGAGGTTCAGTCAATTTTGCTGGATTATCTAATTTGCAAATGTCTCATTCACTTCTGGACCAAAACAGCAGTCCACCTATGATCCAATGTAATGGTGTCCAGGGAACCAAACTAATCTTGGTGGGGTATCCTCTTTTTGGGAGATGGGAGTAAAGAGGGCAGACTTATCTTGCTGAGCTTGTTCTGGCACTGATTTCTGAAACTGGATCCCTCACTCAATTTTAATTAAGCTTGCATCAGGTTTTCACCAGGCACGTGGAGTGATAATTGACCCCGATATCTTCTGCATCTAACCATTTATGCAGTTAGGCAATTACTACTATCCATTTAACCTTCAAATGTGGTGTTGTGAAAGTTCATATGATAGTAGAATGTTATAGCTGGCATCCTGGTGTATAGTTTTATAAATGAAACCTCTTGCCCAGTGTTTAAAATGTATCTCATTTATGAAATGTCGCAAAAAGCAAATGTTAATTGCTCAAGGAAAATAGTTGATTATTCACATGGATGGGCAAGCAGATACATTTCAATACTGAGGTTAACAATCTATTTAACAGCTTCAGCTGTTGCACTGTGATGGTCCCACCAGGAATGGATCTCTCAAGGCAAAAGTTCAGTATGTATGTGATTATCTGCCTTGAGTTGCTGCACTCACAATTTGAACTATTCCTATTGTTTCACTTGTCAAACAAGTTGTCACATTTTCCCTGACCCAATTTTATATGATTGAAGGTTGCCCAAATTTTCCATGGGAGATTGAAACGGTTACACTTGGGTCAATTACCAGGTTGTGGTTGGTGATGTTTGCAGTCAGCTAACAAGAGTTAGGTACAGTGTGAAGTATGCTCCAGTAGGGAAATGTTAAAATGGAAGTATTTCATTGGCTGGACAAAGGTATGCAATCATGGGAAAAGAGTCATGGATGCTGCATGGGCTTGTAGAAAACCTGCCGATTATGAACTAGGTCTTTGCAATTGAGGTAGAATCTTCAGTTACTCTCTTGGATGCTAAGAAATTAGCAAGATTGCCATCAAGAGTACAGTTAATGGCATTTGCTATAAAGGTTATGAGTATGTTCAAGGAAATGTGTCTTGTATTCCAGTGGCAAGGTCTGAATATCCATTTAAATACTGAGGTGAACAGTTGTGGGCGGCACAGTGGCACAGTGGTTAGCACTGCTGCCTCACAGCGCCAGAGACCCGGGTTCAATTCCCACCTCAGGCAACTGACTGTGTGGAGTTTGCAGATTCTCCCTGTGTCTGCATGGGTTTCCTCTGGGTGCTCCGGTTTCCTCCCACACTCTAAAAATGTGCAGGTTAGGTGAATTGGCCATGCTAAATTGCCCGCAGTGTTAGGTGAAGGGGTAAATGTAGGGGAATGGGTCTGGGTGGGTTGCGCTTCGGCGGTTCGGTGTGGACTTGTTGGGCTGAAGGGCCTGTTTCCACACTGTAAGTAATCTAGTAAGTCTGTCAGCAACAACGGAACAACTTACCGAAAGCAGAAATACACAAAAATCTTACAAAGAACGTGCTCAAAGTTGTTATGCAAAAAATCCCATTCTTGATCAATAGAGAGGATACCTCAGTGTAATGGATAATTTTCTAACTCGTGAAGAGATTTAGTCATACTAAGGGTACTGAAACTCAATATACTGCAATTCTTATATCAAAGTAATTTTGACATCACAAAATGTTGTGCCAGAGCAAGTGATTCCATTTGATGGCTAAGTCTTTCAAAAGCTTTGGAAGGGATGATATCAACATATATCACTTGTGCAATTCATTGCCAGGCACCAAAAGAACCACTCATATCATCATATTTTCCTCCAAGATTGTGGGAAAGCCTAGGGATGGATCTCTTTGAGGTAAAACATTCTTAATAATGGTTGACTGTTATATAAGGTGGATGGAGGTCACGAGATTGAAGAGTTATTCATTGGAGGCAGTGATTAGGTCTCTGAAGGACATCTTTGAAGCCCACAGAATCCTTGATCTTGTCAGTTTGGACAATCAATCACAATTTGCAAATGAGTACTTTAAGGAGTACACAGTATGCTAAGGCTTTGACCATATCAGTAGCTCACCGCAATACCTGCAAATCAATGCTGAAGAAAAAAGGAGAATCCAAACAGTAAAGGTCATGCTAATAAAGAACAATGACATTCATTTGTCACTCTTGAATTATTTTCCATCTCTACTTCAAAATGGTTTTGCTCACTGCAAACTCAACTCCCTTCTCTCCAATATACACACGTAGTGAATCTTGAAGTAGAGGACTTAGACTGTGGGGGTGGGGGTGGTTGGGTGGTGGGGGGTTGGCAGGTGGGGGGTTGGAAAAAAAGATGAGTACCATTCTGGTTACATGTGGAACTACAGAAATCATCACAGAGCACGTAACCTACTAGCCATCCTTTCAGTATGGATGTATGTTCAAACATTTAATTGCCAAGTCCACATCCAATACCACATTATTGCTCAGACCAAAATCATATAGAATGATGAAACAGACATGCTTTAGTATCCTCAAGAAAGCAATCATTCACATCATGAAGGCAGTCACAAAAAAGTGTTGAACAGACCAGAGATATTGAGTTCATCAGTGAATCCAAATGATGCTTGAATGCTGAACTTGAGTCATCTGACAATTCTCTTTCTGCCCAGCATCATTCAAGAGAATTAATTGATGACTCAGGTTCTCATTTCCCTCTGAAGGAGCTGAGAACATGGGTCAGGTACGTTAGTAAAACCACCACAGTGCTTATTCCAGTAAATAAGAACTTACGTGAGAAATTTTCTTGGACATGTAGTTATCATGTATAGAGTCTGGGAAGATGTTGTAGAAGGAGATGTGACGTGATATTACAGATGAGACAGTATAAATCATCACAGTTAGAGATGAATTGTCACACATGTTCATGATCTGGTTTTCTTGTATCCTCATTATGGAATGAAGTGTTGTTACTGTTTACTGTGATTTTTTTAATAGATATTTTTATTGGAAATTTAACATTTTTACAAGTTTACAAAATTAAACAAAACTCTCAAGTACAAACATTGATATACAATTAAATCTTAAATAAATAATAACCAAAATTTAACAAAAGAAAAATACTAAGAGAAAAAAAAACAAAACTCAACTAACTACTAATCTAACCTACAACTAACCAGAGTGTATAATTAAGTCTGTTACATTATTCAAATAAGAAAAAGAAAAAAAAAACAATGGATAACACAGAAATTGGGTAGTGAGATACATGCTCGGAATGAGTTAACATCAAATGTAACAAAACCCATATTCGTGCGGAATTCCTCTCCCAAATGGCCCCGGAACAGCCAGGTTTGCCATCTCAATTAAATAAAAGCCCTTGTTAGGATAGCCGAGATATCTGTATTTATATAATTCAAGAAGGGCTGCCATATTTTATGAAATAATTCAGTTTTTTGGTGCACCATATTTGTAAGGAAGTCAAGGGGAATACATTCCATAATTAATCTGGGCCAGTTTGAAAGTCCAGGGGGGGCCCTCAGCCACCCAGTTTACCAAAATATTTTTCCTTGCACAGAAAGAGAGAATAGAAAATAATCTCTTCCCGTGCATATCCAGGGAGGGTAAGTTCAAAAAGCCCAAAAGGAGAGATACAGGGTCTACTTTAATTTCCGTTCCTAAAATTTCTGTCAGGGTACTTGCTACTTTAGTCCAGTATCTACAGATCTTGTGACAGGCCCATAGGCAATGTACAAGAGTGCCCACCTCTATTTTACATTTGGGACACATTGGAGGTGCTCCTGCCTTAAATTTAGCCAATCGATCCAGTGCTACGTGGGCCCTATGAAGTATCTTCAGCTGGATAGCCTGAGTTCTCTTGCAGATGGTGATTCTTCTGGCATTTTCCCAAATGTCATTCCACGTTTCTATAGAGATTTATAGTCCCAAATCCTGATCCCATGTTTTAAGCAGATTGTCCCTATCTCCCGATACTTCATCATGTAGTAAATGATAAATAATACTGACGGAAGATACCCCCATTGGTCGTAGCACTCTACATTCTCTATCTGATTCATAAAGACTATCTAATAATGTAGTCTTCTTCTGTATATAATCTCAAATTTGGAAGTATCGAAAGAGGTCTCCATTAGGTAATCAGAATTTCTGACGCAGCTGTTCAAAAGACATCAGGGCCCCATCTTTAAATAGGTCCCCTTGACATGAGATACCCCTGGATCTCCAGAGTTTAAAAGTGGCATCTGTAAACCCCAGTTAAAATCCCCATGCTCCCACTATCGGCACATAGGGGGATGTTTTATGTGAGTTGCCCTCATTTTGCCGCATTATATTCCAAGCTTTAATTGTGTTTAGTATTATAGGGTTTTTACAGTGATCCGTAATGATTTTCCTCTTGTCTGAAAATAAAAGGTTAATAAGTGGGCATTTTACTTGAGAGGCCTCGATGTCCAGCCAGATTGATTACGGATCAGACAAGACGCAATCAGCTATGTAACTTAATAGGGAACTTAACTGATATTTCCTAAAATCTGGGAAGTCCAATCCTCCCCTTGCCTGTTGAAGCTGTAGCTTCTTCAGCTTAATAAGGGGCCGTCTATGATTCCAGATAAAGGAACCCAACCAGTCAAATAATTTACTTAGTGCCAGCCTCGGCAGCATCACCGGGAGCATTCTCATAGGGTATAGGAGACGGGGCAGGATATTCATTTTAATTAGTGCTATTCTACCTAGCCAGGAAATTGGAAGGTCTCCCCATTGCTGGAGGTCCTGCCTTATCCTTTCCAATAAATGCACAAAGTTAGCCTTGTATAACTGACCAAATACTGGGGCAATAAAAATGCCTAAATATAAGAAACCCTCCAGGGACCACTGAAAGGGAAAGTGGGATCCGTCCACTAAGTGTGGTATACTCGGGAGGCCACCCATTGGCATAGCCTCCAATTTTGAGAAATTAATTTTATAGCCTGAGAATGCACTAAATGTATTAATGACTTGGATTAAGCGAGGCACGGACATCAGAGGATTACTGAGGAATAAAAGAACATCATCTGCATAAAGGGTAATTTTATGTTTACCTGTACCAATCCTCGGGGTCGTTATATTAGGATCAGCCCGTATAGCTTCTGCTAGTGGTTCAATTATTAGTGTAAATAACAATGGCGAGAGTGGACATCCCTGACGGCAGCCCCTATCCACGCTGAAGCTATCCGAACCTAATCCATTAGTAACCACAACTGCTTTGGGATCACTATACAATGTTGAGACCCATTTGGTAAACACATTTCCAATGCCAAACCTTTTCAATGTGTAAAACAAATATGACCATTCAACCCTATCGAATGCCTTTTCCGCATGTAATGAGACACTGCTCCTGGTATCTTTCCCTGATGGCAGGCTTGAATCATATTCAAAACCTTTCTAATATTATTGGATGATCTACGGCCCTTAATAAACCCCGTCTGATCCTCCTTTATGATATGTGGCAATACCCTTTCTAGTCTCAATGCTAACGTTTTAGAAAGGATTTTAAAATCTACATTTAGCAAGAATATTGGTCTGTATGACGCGCAATCTTCTGGGTCCTTTCCTTTTTTAAGGATAAGAGAGATATTTGCCTCTTTCAACAAAGGCGGGAGACAGCCCTGACTGTATGCGTAGTTATACATGTCCGTAAGTGGACCAGCCAATATTCCTGTAAATTCTTCACAGAATTCAGCTTGAAAGCCATCTGGGCCAGGTGCCTTACGGCTCTGAAGTTCCTGATTGCATCAAGTATTTCTTGGACTGTTAGGGGAGCATTTAAGACCGATACTTGTTCCGGAGTTAGGTAAGGAAAGGTCAAATTTTAAAAAATTATTGCATCCTCCTAGTCCTGTCTTCACAATCCTGCAATTTATATAAATCAGAATAAAATTTTCTAAAGATTGCGTTAATCCTTTCGTGATCATGAGTCAAAATACGCGTACTTTCTTTGATAGACGTGATAGTTTGAGCGGCCTTTCATTTCTTTGCAAGAAATCCTAAGTATCTACTCAGTTTGTCGCCAAATTCATATAACCTTTGTTTTGCAAATAATATTTTCCTCTTAGCCGTTTGGGTAAGTGTGGTGTTTAGAGCTGTCCTTAGGGCTGTAATCCTTTGCAGTTTGATAATAGAAGGTCTGTCAGCATATGTTGTTTCAGCTGCTTTTAAGCGAACTTCGAGCAGACGCTGTTGTTCTCCCTTTAATTTTTTCTGAGTCGCTGATTAGGAAATGATCAAAGCTCGCGCATAGGGTTTGATGGTCTCCCACATCATTGATGGGTTGCTAGCCGTACCTAAATTAATTTCTAAAAATGTTTTAAATTCTTGAGAGAAGTACTTTACAAATTTACTAGCTTTCATCAGGAAGGGGTCCATACGCCAATGCCGAGGGGATGTCCCATTGTTCCTCACCTTGATTTCCATATATACAGCAGCGTGATCGGAAATTGCTACACTACGTATTTTAGAGGATGATATGGAATTTTAAAAAATTGAGGGGGCAAAAAACATATCAATTCTGGTATGACATTTATGTGGATTGGAGTAAAAAGAAAAATCTCTGCCCTGTGGATGAAGAAATATCCATACATCTACTAATCCTAATTCGTTTTTCAAATCCACCAATTGTCTAGATCTGGGAGATACTCCTGCAGTACTCTTGGGAATCCTATTTATTTCCGGATCCATAATACAGTTAAAGTCTCTCCCCATAATTGTATGACGGGCACAAAGAGCCATCAATTTTGAGAAGGCTTCCGTTATAAATTTAAAAGGATGTGCCGGGGGGAGCAATACAAATTTAAAATCCCATATTCCTCTCCATTTATAAGGGCTTTAATCAAAATATATCATCCAGGTTCGGCTTTTATCTGATTTAGGATTTTGAGAGGGAAATTCTTCCGAATAAGAATAACAACTCCCCTGCTTTTTGAGCTAAAAGAAGAAAAAAGGCCTGATCAAATCCACCCTGTCGTAAGTTCAAGTGTTCTTTATCCAACAGATGTGTCTCCTGTAGGAGAGCTATATCAACTCTTTCTTTCTTGAGATTTGATAATATTTTCTTCCTTTTGACTGGTGAATTACTCCCCTTGACATTCCAGGTGCACCACTTAACCGACTGAATCAACCATAATCATCCGGGCAAATCCGAGACCCCTCGGGAGGCGAAACCCTATCCAGAACATCCCGAGCATAGAGCATATAAAATTCACAAAAATAAAGGCTCTCTAATACACTCACAACAGTATAATAAAAAACTATTTCTAAATTTAAAAAAAGTATTTAAATGGAGACTTTCCCCCTTGTTCCCGGGGGTATCACTTCCTTTCCAAAGGTCCAACGTATCCTCTCCAAACCAGTGCCCCACCCTTGACCCAGGCTCTCCTCAATAGGATGAGGAAAATTCAAATATGCTACAGAGCTAGAGTTAACAGTGAGCAATCTACCCCCTCCCCACACCAACACCTGGATATATTTGGTAATGTTAATACCATGTATAAATATATGTAACTATAAAATTACAACCTCAACAAGTAATAATTCAATATAATAACAAGAGAAAACAACCCTGCTCCTAGAGACAGAGGTAAAATAGAATAAGGTAACCACCTCCCCCCACCAACATTAACTAGACCCCCCGACCTATATATATATAAATAGAATAATTTTAAAAAACCCAAGGAGGGGGAGAAAATTGTTAAGTAGAGAATAAATAAATAAATCCATCTCCCCACCCCTCCAAGATAATATTAAACAGTAAGGTAAAAAAAAGAAAAGGGGGGGATGTAAACCGGAGAGGGGGGAAAGCAAACCAACGTCAATTATCTCTTACAATTTATCTAAGAGAGTCCAAAAATTCCTTAGCCTTTTCCGGCGATCCGAAGTTATACAAGGATCCACGGTTAAAGCGTAGCGTCGCTGGGTAGCGTAAGGAGTACTGAATATTTAAGTCCCTTAAACACTTCTTTGCCTCATCGAATGCCTTCCTCTTTCAGACCAGAGTTGGGGAAAAGTCCTGGAATAACATGATCTTGGATCCTTTATAGGTCATGGCTTGGGGATCTTTTCCAAGATTTCTAGAGGCTTCTAGGAGTATCTGCCTCTCCTTATAGCTCTGCACCCGGAACAGCACCGGGCGGGGACGCTGGTTCAAGCTGGGCCTGCGTATTGCAATCCGGTAGGCCCATTCTACCCTTACCTGGCCTGATCCAGCCTCCAGATTTAATAGCTGTGGAAGCTATTGTTCAAGGAATGCTGGAAGCTGGCCTTCCTCTTCCCGTTCGGGAAGGCCCAGCAAACCAATATTTTTTCGACGACCTCGATTCTCAAGACACTAAGGAAATCGAGCGCTGAGTTGGAGGGGCAGAGCTAAAGGCCACAACCTCCAAAACTACAACTCTCGAACAGCGAGTCCGGACCTTAGAGAACCACATTGGCCTAGAAGGAGCCAAGCAAAGTAATAAATTTTACTTGGGCCTCTTCTGGTCAGTCAGCTCCACTCATTTTGTTGCTGCTATCAGACAATATAGTGCAATACTTCCTGTCATGAATTTTACACATTATTTCATCACACTACGACTTTTGAATCTTTGTGGACCCCAGCACTTGAATTATTAAGATTACAGGAGCCAGGAATATAGTGGCTTGGTGCTGTGGTCTGTTTTCGAATTTTGACTCCTTGCTGGGTCCTTTCCTGCATGTCAGGGATAAGACCCAAGCCACTAAGCATTATCAAATGTTGGGTTAAATGTAGTTTTACCTACATTTGAAGTCTGAAGTCCCTTCAGACTTAGTGAATCCATTCCTTTTTGTAGCCATTGACTCAGGATGAATCAGACTTTTTGCAACACTGGCATTGTATTTGAATTCAAGTTGAGTTTTCTACTCCCTGTTTTCTGTATCATAATCATTGTCTGATCGCACAATGACTTTGCCATCTCCCCACCACTTTAAGGTCATTCATTTGCCATTAGAATTCTCAGTCATAGCATGGTATCTTTATATGATTTATAAATATGCCACCAGTTAAAAGGAAGGCCATTCCTATCAAAATGGACATGTTACCAGGATGTTTCCAGAAATAGAGGATTTGAGTTTTATGGAGAGACTGGGTAGGCTGGGATATTTTTAACTGTAGCGTAGGAGGTTGAGGGATGACCTTGTGGATGTTTATAAAATCATGGGGGAGTAAATAAGGTGAATGTCAGGTGTCTTTCCCCTAGGGTGAGGGATTTCAAGATTAGTGGGCATATTTTTAAGGTGAGAGGAGAAAGAGTTTAAAAATAGACATGGGGGCAACTTTTTTACTGAGGGAGTGGTTCATGTGTGGAATGAACTTCCAGAGGAAGTGATGGATTCTGTTAATGTTTAAAAGACATTTAGAAAAGTACATAAATAAGAAATGATTGATGGGACATGGGCCAAGCATAGCAGGTGGGGTTAGTTTAATTTGGGATTATGGTTGGCATGGACTGGTTGGACCAAAGGGTCTGTTTCCATGCTGTATGAGTCTATGACTCCACATTATACAGTATTGAAGTGTTGGTTCCTCATTAGGTTTCCAATCACTATGTTTTGAAAACATAAACTCATCAAAAAAACTGCATGCCAAATTCGATCCTGCTTAACCATCTATTGATGTATATTGTCTGCTTGTCCATAGTGCACCTACACCAAACCCCCTCCCTCCAACCCCTGACCAAATATTCTACATCACCAATTTCCACTTGGTGCATCCTCCCCATTTTGTCACCTTTGTCAGCTGCCAAGGCTTCATGCTGTCTAATTATTGAACAATTGAGAGGCCCACATCAAATAACTAATACATAGCAAGTCTAAGCTTACAGGTTGGTGGTATACGAAGGGAGTTAGATGGGGAGTGCCTTCTTCATGAACTCTCTGAGTCTATTGGAGGCTCCACCCCTTCCCCGTTAGGTCATGTCCTCCCTTCCTCCTGTCTTTGTAGCTGCCAACTTTGTAATTTTTGCCAGGGCCTTCTTGCCTAGCTTTTGTCTTTCATTTCTGGTTCCTTGGCACTGGGGTGAGTTGTAGTTCCAGCACTTATCACTGCTCCTAGTGTGTTGTTGAAACCAGAAAGCTGACCATTTGACTGTGTGTCAGCTCTCAGCAGTAGGATTTCCTCCCAGATGGGAGTGGAAGTCCCCCCTTAAAATAATTAATGGCTCTTTACAGAGAGTGGTGGGTGTTTGGAATGCACTGCCGGCAGTGGCAGTAGAATCAGATACATTAGGGACATTTAAGCATCTCTTGGATTGGCACATGGAAGATAGTAAAATGAAGGGTATTTGGGTAAGTCTGATCTTAGAGTAGGATAAAAGCCAGAACAACATCGAGGGCCAAAGGGCCTGTATTGTGCTGTACTGTCCTATGTTCTATAGTCTATGTTCTAAGTATTAATTGATTGCAGGACTTGGAATGGCTGATGATGGCAAATTTTGTTAGTTATAGACATTGCTGGCAAGATCAGCATTTGCTATCCATATCCAATTTCCTGTAAATCTGACCCTGTGTCTAATTTCTTCCATTTTGAGAGGAACATTCTCCATTTGAATTGTTGGTACTTTTTGGAGCTACATAAGAACATAAGAAATAGGAGCAGGAGTAGGCCATCTGGCCTGCAAGTCTTTAATGCTTCACAGAACACAGAGAAAGAGAATAAAACAAAGAACTGAAGATGCTAAAAACGGAAACAAAAGTAGAAATTGCTGGAAAAACCCAGCAGGTCTGGCAGCATCTGTGGCGAGAAAACAACAAATTTAATATTTTGGGTCCAGTGACCCTTCCAATGATTGGACTCAAAACATTAACTCTGCTTTCTCTGCACAGATGCTGCCAGACTTGCTCCAGCTGTTTCTGGTTTTGATTTAAAGAAAGAAAATATTGCTGAGAGGGAAGAATACAGAAATAATACATGGTTATCATAGTTTAATTTAACTTCTCAAACTTCTGTTGTTTAAAATAGGTTTGAGGAGTCGAGCTCCATCAGTTGGCAGCCTGAGAAGTGTAGAGATTTGTAAGACTCATATACAGATTGGAGATCGTGTGGTTGTGGTTGGACAGAGGATTGGTACAGTACGATTCTACGGGAAAACAAGCTTTGCACCAGGTAGGTTAAAGGGACTGACTAAACCAATAAATCTCGACTTGCAATAATAAATGATAAAATTGCATCTGTTTGCATTAAAATATTGTTAGATCTTATTGTGATGATGCTGCTCCTTTAACAAGGTTATGCTGTCCTGGTCGTAAAAGCAATAATTTTGAAAAGTCTAGCTTGGTTGGGTTTTAGGACCAATTTGATTACAGCTAACAGATACTGCCTCAGCAAAAATGCTTTCAAGGCTTTAAAAGAAACATTTACGCAATGAAAAGGGAGTGACTGGTTCTTCCAGCTCAGCTTTTCTCTGGTTTAATTTGGTTTGGTTTTAGCAGTCTGGCTGTTCACTGAAAGCAGGTAATCAGTGAGGCTGCTAATCCAAGAAACAGCACATGGAAGAGAGTGTTCCATGCTGCCATCTCTCCCTTTCTCCTATAAGACCCTGTCTTTCATGCCAAGGGGTGTTTAAGGGGATTGTTACAAGTATTTGGAACAGCATCATTAAGTTGGCATAATCGTTGGGTTTTTGGGTAGGTTAGGTTTTCCGGTATTCTGTTCTCTTTTGCTTGTGTTTCATTCAGTAATCTTGTAAATAAATTCCATTTTGTTTGAAATTAAGTGGTTTGACCAGTTGCATCACTCCTGGAATATCCACCTTACACCTGCCGAAAACAACTAGCAGAGTTATGGTCTGGGCTACTTTGAGGGGTTCTGGCCTGGTCCATACCAAAATGTTGCCCATTCTCTTTCTTGCTCACTTTCCTTAGGCCTTATCTTTTGATCGTTACCAACCTGCTATTCTATAATGGTCTCTTTTCTCTCTTGCTGATCTTCCTCCTATCTCACTATTTTCAAATCTGTGCCAAGAACAATAACTGCATTTAGTTTACAGGTTTATATTGCAGCAGCAGCAGCTGAGTTGGAAAAGAGTAAAATTAGGAAATGTTTCACAGGTGAAATGGGCGGTCTTCTGATGGCATGGACATGTAGTTGGAGTTTTATTTTGGGGTGACATGTAACACTGACGCTAGCAGATAATCTGGTGTAGTTACACTCAGTTACTGAGGAATGGAGTTTGTGAAATTTCTGAAGGAGGTAGAAGGCAATGGCTGTTGTCTTCCCTAATTGATGGCTTTTCTATCTTTGCAATAATTGAGACCCTTAAAAGGGCAATTAATGTTTTTTAAAAATGATTCTTTTGTTGGATATGGACATCATTGGCAAGATCAACATTTGCTGTCCATTTCCAATTTCCTCGTCGACCGTTTCTGAAGCCAGTTAAGAGTCAATATTACTGTGAATCTGAGTCGTGTGTAAAACAGACCACATAGGGATGGCAAATTTTCTTCCCTAAAGGTCATTAATGAACCAGGTTCATTTACTGTTACTGAGACTGGTTTTCAATTAGAATTTTGATTTGTTGAATTTAAATTCCACAAGCTCCCCATGGTGAGATTTAATCCCTTGTTTCCAGGGTTTTAGCCTAGGCCTTTGGATTTCTAGTCCCATGACATTACCATTGCGCAACTATCTCCCCACAAATTAATGCTGAATTAAGGGCCTGATCATACTGCTGCCGATTTTAATCCAGCAGTGAGTAGGAACTTGCCCTCTTGACCAATGTTTTTACTGTCTCCAATGTTGATAGCTCTGGAATGTCTTCCCTCGGTTTCTCTGTCTATCTCCCCTCCTTTATAATAGCTGACCTTTAATATATAGGCTTTTTGTCATTGTCCTTAATATCTCTTTATGGAGCTCAGTTTCAAATTTTGTTTTTTGATACTATTCATAGAGTGATAGTCATAGAGATGTACAGCATGGAAACAGACCCTTCGGTCCAACCCGTCCATGCCGACCAGATATTCCAACCCAATCTAGTTCCACCTGCCAGCTCCTGGCCCATATCCCTCCAAACCCATCCAAATACCTTTTAAATGTTGCAGTTGTACCAGCCTCCGCCACTTCCTCTGGCAGCTCATTCCATACACGTACCACCCTCTGCGTGAAAAAGTTGCCCCTTAGGTCTCTTTTATAACTTTCCCCTCTCATCCTAAACCTATGCCCTCTAGTTCTGGACTCCCCAACCCCAGGGCTTTATCTATTTATCCTATCCATGCCCCTCATAATATTGTAAACCTTTATAAGGTCACCCCTCAGCCTCTGACGCCCCAGGGAAAACAGCCCCAGCCTGTTCAGCCTCTCCCCATGGTTCAAATCCGCCAACCCTGGCAGCATCCTTGTAAATCTTTTCTGAACCCTTTCAAGTTTCACAACATCTTTCCAATAGGAAGGAGACCAGAACTGCATGCAATATTCCAACAGTGGCCTAACCAATGACCTGTACAGCCACAACATGACCTCCCAACCCCTGTACTCAATATTCTGACCAATAAAGAAAGCATACCAAACACCTTCTTCACTATCCTATCTACCTGCAACTGAACTTTCAAAGAGCTATGAACCTACACTCCAAGGTCTCTGTTCAGCAACACTCCCTAGGACCTTACTATCAAGTGTATAAGTCCTGCTAAGATTTGCTTTCCCAAAATGCAGCACCTCGCATTTATCTGAATTTAATTCCATCTGCCACTTCTCAGCCCATTGGCCCATCTGGTCCAGATCCTGGTGCAATCTGAGTTAACCTTCTTCGCTGTCACCACACCTCCAATTTTGGTGTCATCTGCAAACTTACTAACCATACTTCTTATGCTCGCATCCAAAACATTTATATAAATGACAAAAAAAAAAGAGAGGACCCAGCACCGATCCTTGTGGCACTCCACTGGTCACAGGCCTCCAGTCTGAAAAACAACCCTCCACCACCAACCTCTGTCTTCTACCTTTGAGCAAGTTCTGTATCCAGATGGCTAGTTCTCCCTGTATTCTGTGAGACCTAACATTGCTAACCAATCTCCCATGGAAAGAACCATAGGACATGTGATAATTACATTTTCTAAATACATGTTACCAAATTTAGATAATTCAGACTTTAATCTTGGGTGGCACGGTGGCACAGTGGTTAGCACTGCTGCCTCACAGCGCCAGAGACCTGGGTTCAATTCTGGCCTCAGGCAACTGTCGGGACGGAGTTTGCACATTCTCCCTGTGTCTGCATGGGTTTCCTCCGAGTGCTCTGGTTTCCTCCCACAGTCCAAAAATGTGCAGCTAAATTGCCCGTAGTGTTAGGTGAAGGGGTAAATGTAGGGGAATGGGTAAGTTGCTCTTTGGAGGGTCGGTGTGGACTTGTTGGGCTAAAGAGCCTGTTTCCACACTGTAAGTAAGCTAATCTAAAAATTAGCCTAATGTTGCAAGAGGGATAATTGAAAAGGTGTTACGGAATTGTAAAGAATCAGACCCTTCACAACATTAAAACACCGAGAACTACTTGTTGGTGACCAATTGACAGGTACCTCAAATCTTTCCACTTTTAAATGAGTTTAGAGAAAGTGAGGTCTGCAGATGCTGGAGGGAGAAAGTGAGGACTGCAGATGATGGAGGCAGAAAGTGAGGACTGCAGATGCTGGAAGAGCCCTTCCTGATGAAGGTCTTATGCCCAAAATGTTAATTGTCTTGCTCCTCGGATGCTGCCTGACCTGCTGTGCTTTTCCAGCACCACACTCTCAACCTTTAAATGAGTGTTAATTTTACTTCTGATTTCAATCTCAAAGCAATAAACAAATTTTATGTTATAACAGCAATTTTACAGTCAAAATTTCTGAGTTCCAGTAGGGTGGAAGTCCATGTTTATGCCTGTACATGAACAGTAATTTTGAGACGAAGTATCCTAGATTTGATTAGCTACCTTGTATGTCAAAAAAAATTGGAAAACTGAATGTCCTTGAAAGATGTAACTTCTAATTTGAACAGTATTTAAAAAAGACACATTTTGTCAAAGCTTTTCATCTAGCATTATCAGGATAATTCATAAAAATACTAATCGCAGAGGAAAACCAACATTTATCCCGCACGACAATAGAGTGCTCATAGGTTTTCAAGTGGATTCTAATTGGTAATGGCATTGCTAAGGAGACTGCACCATGAATGCTGATTGGTGTTAACAGTCAGGCTTTGTTAAATCTTAAAACAGGCAGGAAGACTCTGATTGGTCAGGGTAGTGCCCTGAAAATGAACAAGCAAAGGGTTATCACCCATTTTGTTGTGTTGAAACAGGCACAAAGCATACATGCAGTGTTTTTGTCGGCAAAGAATAGAGCCCTGTATATAAATACATGAAACTTTCAGATCACACAAATTCTAAATTGCTTGCCATCATAATTCTTTGAACACTTAGGATTATCCACCAAATGCCATCCAATCTTTTAACGTTTCAAGGTGGAAATTTCTAGCCAAGCTGAAATTTCCCTTTCAGACCTGATATGTAACCTGAACACTACCTTCATCCCATTTTGGAGGTCCAAAGCTAGCCCAAATTGGAACTCAGACTTCCTTAATATTATTTGGCTGAGTTACTATCATCTGTTAAGATGCTCTCTACAGCCAGCCAATTAAAAGCAATGCATTTCAGGATGTTTGTTTTGCAAGCTCAAGGTTCATGTTAGATGGGAGAGAGGGGTCATTGCAGAAGCCGATCTAAAGATCTGTAAGTTGGAAAGCACTCTTGCTCTTCTTTGTATCAGAAAAGTGATTTAAAAGTATTCTGACACTGCAAAGTGATTATTTCAAAAGTACTTTATTGACGAGAAAGCACATATAAAATCTTTGAGATATCCAGCAGTCATGAATATTAGGTATAAATATATTTTTTTTAGCTAAGTAAGTGGCAGCAGCTGAAGAAACGTGAACAGAGCTGTCCTGCCTCTAGCTCCACTCAACACCATTCAGTTTTCCAGAGTGAGCCTAAACCAGTTTTAATCTTTTAGACTAGCAATCCTCCCACTCATTTACAAGTAAAGCACATGATGCTTGTTTTCTGCAATTGCTAGAGTGCCTGAGAAATGACTTACTAGCTGAACAACTGGCACATTTTAGGGACATAGAGCCACAGAGCTGTACAGCACATAAACAGACCCTTTGTCCAACACATTTATGTTGACCAGATATCCCAAATTAATCTTGTCCCATTTGCCAGCACTTGGCCCATATCCCTCAAAACCCTTCCTATTCATATAGCCATTCAGATGCCTTTTAAATGTTGTTATTGTACCAGCCTTCATTATTTTGTGTGGCAGCTCATTCCAAAGATGCATCACTCTTTACATGAATAGCTGCCCCTTAGGTCCCCTCTGACCTTAAACCTATGCCTTCTAGTTTTGTACTCCTCTACGATGGGAAAAAAACCTTGTCTATTTACCTTATTCATGTTCCTCATGATTTTATAAACCTCCATATGGTCACACCTCAGCCTCTGATGCACCAGGGAAAATAGCTCCAAACTATTCAGCCTCTCCCTACAGCTTAAACCCTCCAAAACTGGCAGCATCTTTGTAAATCTTTTCTGAACCCTTTCAACTTTCACAAAATCCTTCCTGGAGGAAGACCAGAATTGAACACAGTATTCCAAAAATGGCCTAAACAATGACCTGTGCAGCAGAAACATGACCTCTCAACTCCTATACTCAGTGCACTGACCAATAAAGGCAAGCATCCAAATGCCTTCTTCACTGCCCAGTCTACCTGTGATTCCACTTTCAAGCAACAATGAATCTGCACTCCAAGGTCTCTTTGTTCAGCAACACTGCTCAGGACCTTTATTTTTAAGTGTCTAAGTCCTGCCCTGATTTGCCTTTCCAAAGTACAACACCTCACATGTATCTAAAATAAACTCCATCTGCCATTCATTGGCCCAACGGGTCAAGTTCCCATTGTACTCTGAGGTAACCTTCTTTGCTATCCACTACACCACCAGTTTGGTGTCATCTACAAACTTACTAACCATTCATCCTATGTTTACATCCAAATCATTTATATAAATGACAAAAAACAGTGGATGTAGCATCGATCTTTGTAACACACCTCTGGTCACAGGCCTCCAGTCTGAATATCAACAGTCCACCACCATCGTCTCCTATCTTCAAGCCAGTTCTGCATCCATATGGCTAGTTCTCTCTGTATTCCATGTGATCTAACCTTGCTAACCAGCCTACCATGTGGAACCTTTTTGAACACCTTCCTGAAATCCATTTGGTCATGTTCACCACTCTGCCTTCATTAATCCTCTCTGTTACTTCTTCAAAGCACTCAGTCATGTTAGTGAAATGCGATTTCCCACATACAAAGCCATGCTGACTATCCCTTATCAGTCCTTGCCTTTCTAAATACATGTAAATCCTGTCCCTCAGGATCTCCTTTAACAACTGCCCGATGTCAGGCTCACCAGTCTATAGTACTCTAGATTTTCCTTACCACCTTGCTTAAATAATTAGCCAGCTACAAGTCTTCTGGCACTCCACCTGTGGTTAGTGATGATACAAATATCTCAGCAAAGGACTCTGCAATCACTTCACTAGCTTCTCAGAAAGTTCTACACCTGATTAGGACCTGGGGGATTTATCCCAATGCATTTTAAGACACCAGCTCATCCTCCTCTGTATTGTGGACATTTTTTCAAGGTGTCGCTATTTATTTTCCTAAGTTCTCCACGTTCCATATTCGTCTCCACAATAAACACTGATGCAACATGCTCATTTAGTATCTCTCCCATGGTTCCACACATAAGCAGCCTTGCTGATCATTGAGGGATGCAATTATCTCCCTAGTTACCCTTTTTAGATTAGATTCCATGCAGCATGGATACAGACCCTTTGACCCAACAAGTCCACACAGACGCTCCAAAGAGTAACCCACCCCCTTACATTTACCCTTTACTAATGCACCTAACACGATGGACAATTTAGCATGGCCAATTCACCTGACCTGCACAATTTTGGATTGTGGGAGGAAACCAGAGCACCTGGAGTTAACCCAAGCAGATACAGGGAGAATGTGCAAACTCCACACAGCCAGTTGTCTGAGGTAGGAATTGAACCCGGGTCCCTGGCACTGTGAGGCAGCAGTGCTAACCACTGAGCCACCATTGTATTTGTAGAATCCCTCTGGATTCTCCTGAATTCTATTTGCCAAAACTGTCTCATTTCCCTCCTAAGTATACTTCTACAGCCTTTATATTCCTCTAGCAATTCAGTCAATCCCTGTATCTGACATATATTTCCTTCTTAGTCTAGACCAAAACCTCATTTTCTCTAGTCATCCAGCATGTTTTGGTCTGTAAAGTTTTCTCTTGTTGCATCCATTTTATGAAGTTCAGTTTCTACCACCTGGCTGTTAAATTCCAGCTAGGTGTGTGGATTGGATAAAATCAAACACATTTTGTGTTATCTAAATCTTATTATTATTGTCTAATCTTATAGGTTATTGGTATGGGATTGAATTGGATAAACCCAATGGCAAGAATGATGGCTCTGTTGGAGGAGTACAGTATTTCACTTGTGTGCCAAAACATGGAGTGTTTGCACCTCCATCGAGAGTTCAGAGGTAATGAATATTAATTTGTGGCATTGAGATTTCTCAGACATTGTTGAATTGGGAATTTGGTTTGTATCTGCATTCCTCATTTTCTCCTAATACTGAGTGTAAGCTAACATCAGTAATTTATTGAAGACACTGCACCCAATTTAATGCATTGCATTATGATTATCATGAGTATCATTATGTTGTATATTTTGAAGATTGTATTTTATCTATATTTCTGTTGAGTATAGTAATGTTTCACCCATTGGACACCAAACTTGACAAGAGGGAAGACTAAAGGCCTGTTCTCCAACTTCTACTAGTATTCAAAAAAAACAAAGAACTGCAGATGCTGGAAGTCAGAAACATAATAAAACGCAGGTCTGTCAGTATTTGTGGAGAGAAAGCAGATTTAATGTTTCAGGTTCATTGACCTTTCTTCAGAGCTGAATACCAGTCTTCACTTGCCTTTTGGGAAGTGTCAGCAGTCTGGGCCAACTTTCTGTGCATGTGTTACTTTTCATCCATCTGTCCATCTGTCCATCCATCCACCTGTCCGTCCATCCATCAATCCGTCCACCTATTCATCCATCCATCCACACCTCCCAAGAATGAAATAAATAAAATTAATAACTGCGCAAGTGGGAAACAGGAAAGCAAGGGAACAAACTCAATCACTGAATGGTTTAACTGGTGGTCTGATACCACATAACAAAGCTCTCATAATTTCACATAAATTGGCTAAAAGCAATGTGAAAACAATGTGTAGATTTCTTTCGAAATCTAGTTTGTTCCTTATGTTCAGTTGACTTTGTGTTCTTGTTTTTCCACTAAATAGCCTGTGAACACATTGACAGATAGCTGCCAGAGTAAATATAATTATTTTACCATTGTTTGCAACAATGTAGTCATATGATATTTAAATTGCTTTACAAAGTCAATACAACATTGCAATTTTAGGGAATGTTGACAGATTTACTTTCGCTTGTAATATTAATATATAATGGTTTTTAAATCGGAATACACCTAAATTAAGTGTGATTTCATTGTAAGACACTCCACAGATGTCTAGTCAGGTTGGTCACAGGATTGTGGCAAATTAAGTTTTATTGGGTTATCCGTGGTGAATATGGCTTTTGTGGCACAGTGGTTCTGCCTCTACTTATAACCCAAGAGGCCATGGTTCAAGCCCACCTTCCCCAGATATGTGTTACAACATGTTCGAACAAATTGGTTAAAACTACCAATTTGTGGTGAATTCTATGCGTCTGTTATGGCTTTGCAGGCTACATGATAATCTCAGTGAAAAGCAAGATCAGCTGGCTCACACACCATCTGAGGCTCTTATAAGAGTTCAAGGTGGGGTAAGGCAATTGCAGTTGCAAATTGTGGTGATTCCTGACGCCATGTAAATTAAAGAAGACGAAAATTTAATGACTGCTGGTTTGGTTGCTAAATATTTGAAGAAACTGATATGTTTGATCAAGCTGTGTGCAATACAATCAAATCAACAATAAGTTCCTTTATTAGAGTACACAATGATCCCAACAACTGTTTCAGCTGTTGATAAGCCTTTGTAAATATGGTAAATAGTGCACTAAAGGCTCAGAAACCACCAAGTAAATGAGACCTTTACTTTCCCTTTTCACACCAGTGAGATGAGTGCGCACTGTCTAATCTCCAGACCAATATTTTCACTCAAATAATACAATGATGTTCGTGTATCACTGTATTTATTCCTGATTATACAGTCAGCTCACCAGATGGTGAATGAGTCTCCAAACTACATGGTAATGCAATAAAGTCAGCTGTATACAAAGATAAAAGATAAAAAGAATAGCAGCAAGGAAGAACACATGCTGATTAGTTATAAGTGTATAAAAGGTCAAGTCATCAAAAATAAAGAATTTAGATTTCAAAAAATGGTGATCAAGTGATCGAGAGTGTCTGGATCTGACACATAGGGCATTTAGTAACCAGCTCATTGCAATTTCAAATTCTGGATATTTCATCTTCATTTCCTACATTACAAGATTTTCAAAACTTCATTCTGTATTTATAATTAATGTTATACTAACTTTTGTTAATATTGGACAAATTTCTTTGGAAAACTTGACAATATGAAGATGACAATTAAAAGAAAAGCATTTACAGTATATTATAGGAAGGTTCAGCAGTTGTCTTTTTGTATTTTTCAGTGGCACCTGGACCTCAGTCTTAATACAATAACGCAATATCAGACATTGTGTGCCAGTGTTGAGTTAATTCTGCCACTTGCCTTCCTTCCCCTAGCCCACCAGGCCAAACGCTCCCTCATGTACACTCTACTGTCCGTGGAATCTCATCTTCTTCACCTCAGAGCTCATTTTGTCCGTGTGACTTTTTTTCTGCTTCCGCATTCCCTGTTCTGACCAAAGTGTTGATCACTCAGTTTCCTTTCCTGGTTGCCATGTCAGCTGCTTTTGTCAGCAGTTCCCATTGTTTGCACAATGTTCTCCTATCCTTCCAATCTAACATCAGTGATTCCACCTCAAAACACCCATCTTTGACCCCTCTGCTCTTACAAACTACTGCCCTATTTGCAATCTCCTTTTTCTCTTTAAAGTCCTTGAATGTATTGTCATCTCCAAGATCAAGATCTATTGTTCCTACAAACCGATATTTTTCATGCTCCAGTTAAGTTTTCATTCTGTCTCCCCACCGCTCTCTCTCAGCAGAAACAGTTGTTATCAAAGTCCCAAATGAAGTTCTGTATTATTGTGACTGTAGCAATTTATCACTCCTCATCTTCTCAATCTATTGCTCAGTCTTTGACAGAGTTGACAATATCATCTTTCCCCATCCTTCTGCTTCGTTATCCAGAGGGGTGGAATTTGCCTTTCCTGGCTCTATTCTCTTCTTTTGAAGCTTAACCAGAGAATTGCAACAGCTTCACTGCTCACTCCTATACTGTTATTTTTGGAATTCTTCAAGAATTTGCCCACGGCCTCTCTATTTCTTGTTATATGTTTCCATCAATTATATCATTCGCAAATTCAGGTTGCACGTGACAATAACTTTATCTCACCAACTGTTGACTGATCTACTGCCTCTGATACATCACACTGTCTGTTATCCAATATAGAATAAGCAGAAATTCCTACTAAGTAAACATGGGCAAGTCTGAAGACCTTGGGCAGAATTTTAACATATTAATCTCTGGTGCAATGGTGGCACAATTTTCCAGTTGCATAGTTGACATCCCAATTAATGTGTCTTCTGGTTTCTCTTTACCAGAGAAAAACAGTTAAGAGCCTGCCTTTGGGCTCCTTGATCAATTAAGGAGATGGAAAGGATAACATTGCAATTCTGTCAAAAGAACTGTTTCTGTTTGATGAGACCCCGGCATGCTTCAGATAAGCTTGCCAGCATGAGGATTTTGAAGTTGAAGCACCAATAGCAAAAAAAGATAGACATGGAAAGACTATTCACTCCTGCCCCTCCATCCTAACCACCCCACTGGACTCACAGGTCTCTGACCTTTACCTGGAGATTCTGCTGTTTGACTAATGTATAGGCAGCTTTCTCAAGTACAGGAGGAAGAGACAACGTCTCCAACCAACAAAGCATGGAAGGAAATTATATCCAGTGTGTGATCCTGGAGATGATGCAACAGAAGACTTGAAGACCTCAGGAATGAATGGTGTAACATCTACAGGAGCCAACCTCCATACTCTGACTTGCCCAGAATTCTCCTTTACACTGCGCCTCAGGTCAACCCACCTTATAACTCACCTTCATGCCTCATAGTTACTTACTACAAATGATGTGCTTTTCTGGTTACAATCTATTACAAAACTCATCTGCCTGCTTTCTGTCCTTGCAGAAGACAACAAAGAACAACTCAGTGGCTCAAAGGAAGCACAGAGGTGATCATAAGAGACAGGCAGCTTTCAGCCACTGGCAAGTGTCCAGCTGGTACCCTGAGAAGGAGTTCATGCTCTAGGAGAGTACAAATTGTAACACCAACCAGCCTGAAAGCCTGAATTTCCTGAGGCTCTGGTGAAGACTTGTTGAGAGAACTAACCTTCTCTGCAAGTAGACTGTAGGTTGGTGGTTTGGCCTCATTCCAGTTGGACCTTGATGTCAGTAATATTTACCTTGTGAGTGGGATCTTGCACTGCTCTTGCTACTGCTGGAACAGTTTTCCCCCTGTCCTTGATGCCCAGCAAAGTCCAAAGATCAAATTGCATAGGCTGCTTTCATGTCATGCTGAAAGCTGATAGCAGGGAAATTCAATTGAAAGTGAGCAATGTGCTGAACAGATGAAGTCCTGCCAAGAAGTTGGCTATCGCTGACTAAGCACTTAAAGCCTCTGAGAACGTTGTGAACAACAGCCTTGCACCTGATCATACTTATAGCTCTTCCAGAGAACTGATCAAAGCCTTCACAATTTTTCACTTCTACCAAAGAAGCTCGGCTTGCTGTGCATACACCTTGGAAATCTGACAATTGACTGACAGGTCAGACAAATGTCTTGAGATTGGCAAATCCAGAATTCAGTGCAAAATAATTTGCACTCTCCACACTTCGATTCACTGTGGCAGCAGTGTGTTTATATATAAGGTGCACTGCAACAACTTAGCAAAGCTTGTTTGATAGCACCTTCCAACCTTGCAAACTCTGCCATCTCAAAGGAAAAGGGCAGCAGCTGCATGGGACCATCACCATCTGCAAGTTCCCTGCCAACCCACATACTTTTCGAACTTGAAACTATATTGTCATTTTTTTCAATGTTTCAGGGTCAAAATACTGGACCTCACATGGACTGCAGGATTTCAAACAGATGGCTCATCACAAATGGTGATTAGGGATAGGCAGTAAATGCTGGCCTAGCCAATAACACTCACAGCCCATCAGAGAATTATTTTAAAAGATCCCTCCAGGGCCATTGGCTACCATGACACCAAATCCTAAATTAGGGAGAAATTACTTCCAGATGTCTCTCTGCCTCTTCACCTCTCTCCAAGACAATCCTAAAAACGCATACCATTGACCAATATTGTTGTGATTTGCCTCATGTCTTCTTACGTGGCTTAGTAGCAAAAATGTTTGATTGATAATCTCATTAAGCAACTTGGAACACTGATAACAAATTAAGAGCAGGAATAGGCCACTTGACCCTTGAGCCTGCTCTGCTATTCAATAAGATCATGGCTGATCTGATGTTGCCCCAAACACACATCCTTGACTCCTCTAAATACAAATATTGTAAATGCAAGGATTTTTGTTTTGCTGTTTCTGCTTCACAATGTCATGAAGTTATATTATAGGGTCATAGAGATTTAAAGCAAGGAAACAGAGCCTTCGGTCCAACTTGTCCGTGCTGACCAGATATCCCAACCCGATCTAGTCCCACCTGCCAGCAACTGGCCCATATCACTTCAAACCCTTCCTATTTATATGCGCATTCCGATGCCTTTTAAATGTTGTAATTGTACCAGCCTCCACCACTTCCTCTGGCAGCTCATTCCATACCCATACCACCCTCCGTGTGAAAAAGTTGCCCCTTAGGTCTCTTTTATATCTTTCCCCTCTCACCCTAAACATATACCCTCTAGTTCTGAACTCCCCCACCCCAGAGAAAATACTTTGTCTATTTATCCTATCCATGCCCCTCATGATTTTATAAACCTCTATAAGGTCACTCCTCATATTCTTATTTTAAACAAAGTCAAAATAAGAGACTGAAATTCCGAACAGAATATAGGTTTCAACTTTTAAACAAATTACATTATAAAGAAGTTTCAATCAACTAATTAATTAGCTTCGGGTATCTTATGTGACGGTGATGTGGTTTTTTTTCACATGATCCAATGTCATATGGCCTGAGCTTCACATGATGAAACTCCAGGAAAGTCTCCAACCAGAGTTGATAACCCTACCTTAATCGTCACTCATCTTTCTAAATATGCCCAATATTGGCGGCACGGTGGCACAGTGGTTAGCACTGCTGCCTCACAGCGCCTGTAGACCCGGGTTCATTTCCCGACTCAGGCGACTGACTGTGTGGAGTTTGCACGTTCTCCCTGTGTCTGCGTGGGTTTCCTCCGGGTGCTCCGGTTTCCTCCCACAGTCCAAAGATGTGCGGGTCAGGTGAATTGGCCAAGCTAAATTGCCCGTAGTGTTAGGTTAGGGGTATGGGTGGGTTGCGCTTCGGCGGGTCGGTGTGGACATGTTGGGCCGAAGGGCCTGTTTCCACACTGTAAGTCTAATCTTAATATTATTTTTACAGTGATACAGTGGTGACTGTACATGTTTATTAGTCTTTGTTGGATAAGAGAATTTCATCCCCGCCCCCCCACCCCAAGAGGGAGATGCATACACAAAATTACATTTTCCACAAAAATGACTTCTATAAACCACTGGTGCTACTTATGTGTCAATAAATTTAAAATTCAATTTAGCTAGCTTTAGTTAAATTTGTAACTGTTTCCATCTTACTGTAGATTTTTTTGCAACATTTTTATTTTAAGGCTTTCACTGTGTTACGATAAGTTTTGATATTCAAGCAGCTTATGAAGTCAATTTCTGCAGAGAGAGAGGTTAAGAAAAATTATTCTCCTTCATTCAGGGTTTTCAATTAAAGTTAAAGTAGTGACAAATGAACAGCACAGCATTTCAGTGGTTCATTTCTCAATAAATGGTTCAAGTGTTTGACCATACATACCTGTGGAGTCCCTTTTCTGGATGAAGGTGGAAGGAAATGAGGTTGAAAGCAAGGTCAGTTGAGATGGTGTGAAACATCTTCAATCCATATCTGCTTAGGACATGAAACTGGAACTTGATTAACCTAGTATCAAGTAAATAGTGACATCATTGAAAGAATAAAAACAGAAAAGTTACTGGTTACAATTTAAAGGAAAATCAAAAATACAAAACTGTTTTTGCCTGATGTGATTCTCAAATTAACCATGATAAAATCGTTAGAATACATTAATGTTCTATGGGTCACATATTTCTTGTGCTGTTCACACTGGATTGTTTTCTCATGTAATATTTTTAAATCTTTCATTCAAATTGAAGGTATTGCACCAGCATCATCTTAACGACAATACTGAGAACAAAGCTTAGATCTTTGAAGTGCTTGGCATTGAGTTGTTTTCTGAACTCTGATTATGTTTTCAGAGTAGTGTGGATGAGTACTTAGAGACAATTGTTACTTCAGTAGGCAGTGATCCATTCAACAATCAACATGTGGGTTACCCTGGCGATTCCAACACGTTGCAAATTGTGCTATCAGGCAGTTGAGCAGATACCAATTCTAAGTGCAAGGACACATTCATTATGTTTTATAATTACACGGCAAGGGAAAAAGTGAAGTTCCTAAATCAATAAAAGCCCAGTATTACAACATCCTTTATACCACTTGCCCACATAATAGCAAGCAACATTGCACTTTTGAAATATTATTAGACAAGTAGTTAACATGTTCATGTTAAATTCCTTTGTGAGTTATTTTATTAGCTATTGCAACATACTTATTATTAGGCTCAATAATAAAAGTATTAATATTGATTTCTACTGCTCTAACATTTGTATGCTAATATTAGAATATAACATCAAAAATTCTGATTTTAATATTGGTCAAGGTGAACTACTCCAGCTCTTTGTATACTTCCACTGTTTGCTGTTCAACATAATTAATGCATAAGTGCTAATGATGTTTATAAAACATATCTTTGGAAGAACATATTGCAAAAGCTTGATCATTAATTCCCTTAGAAAAACACTGCTTTGAGGTAACTAGACTAGAGACAGTAGAAATTATTAGATGTCTTAGCAAGTTCAAGCAATTAGCCATTGTTGGATGTTTATCATCCGTAGACGCCATCTTTTATCTAGGACCCATGTATGACATACTGAAATTGAGGTGTTACTTTTTTTCCATTCAGAGGATAGTATGCTTGTGTCTGAGGCAGAAAATTGTGAGTTACCACTATTGTGATAGTGCAGCAAGAGCAGTCGAATGTGCTACATTTAAGCTCCAACTTCTATCAAGTTGTGGGTTTGAATTGCAGAAAATGCCCCCCACTAAATAAGGTTGTCAGTGTATAATCTGTTGAGACATTGACCTAGTAATCTAGAGACCCAGCTAATATTCTGGCAAAAATGAGAGCTCCAGATGCTGGAGATTAGCGTTGAGAGTTTGGTCCTGATGAAGGGCTTTTGCCTGAAACGTCAATTTTCCTGTTCCTTGGATGCTGCCTGACCTGCTGTGCCTTTCCAGCACCCCGCTCTCAACTCTAACATTCTAGCAACCCCAGTTCAAATTCTGATATGGTAGATGGTGAAATTTGAACTCAATGAAAGTCTAGAATTAAGAGTCTGATAACCATGAAACATTGTTGGTTGTCAGGAAAAATCCATCTGATTTACTAATGTCCTTAGGGAATGTAACTGCCATTCTTACCTAAATTAGCTTACATGTGACTCCAGATCTACAACAATGTGGTTGGCTCTTAATTGCCGTTTTGGCAATAAACCTCTTTGGCTTTTTTGATTTATTCATAGGATGTGGGTCTAGTCAGCAATACCCAAATCTATGAATAAATAAAAACAGCCAAAGAGGTTATAAAATCATAAGAGTACATAGATAAGATGAATAGCCAAGGTCTATATTTCCCTTCAAAATCTCATCATTTTCCTTTCTTATGTTATTGGTTCTAATGTGTACAATGAGCTCCTGCTGGTCCCCCTCCCCTTTGAGAATGTTCTGCACCCTCTCTGAGACATCCTTGATCTTAGTACTAGGGAGAAAGCACACCATTCTGATTTGCTGCTGGCCACAGAAATGTCTGTCTGTCCCTCTGACTGGAGAGTCCCCTAACACAATGATCACTTTGAACCCAACTTACCCCTCATTATATTAGAGCCTGTCTTGATGCCAGAAACTTGGCTGATTGTGCTACATTCCCTTGATAATCCATCACCCCCTACATTTTCCAAAACAAAATACTTGTTTGAAATGGGGATAGCTACAGAAGACTCTTGCACTACCTGCCTACCTTTCCTACTTTTCCTGGAGTTAACCTATCTATCTGACTGTATCTGTGGTTTTTCTCCCTTCCTATAACTGTCATCCATCACACCCCCTTGCTCTTGTAAATTTTTCATTGCCTCTGTCACTCCAACAAATTCATTTGATCTGATAGTATTCGCAACCAATGACATTTACTGCAGATGTAATCCTCAGTAACACATAATCTCTCTCGAAATTCCCACATCTGATAGGAAGACAATATCACTCTACCAGAGGCCATTTGTTTTTCCCTTCTGATCTACGGTCCTGAAAAATAGCACTGTCTTATTGCTCTAAAAAACATTGCTCCAGGCTAACTTAAAATTTACGTGTTATATTTTAAAAATTTAATCAAGAGATAGATCTCAATAAAGCATATAATCAAGAAAGAACCCACTCAAGATTTACAGCAAGGCAACACTTTAAAAATTATACACTTATCTGTTTCTGTGCTGTGACCTTTCCCAAACAGGTTCCTCCAAGATCAGTTGTGAATTTCACTGTTTGTTAAGTTTTCCTAGACTCAGTCTGATGTCCAGCGATACATGAATTCAAACAGCAAAGGCAGTAACTGCACATATTCACTGCTGCGTCAGTTAGCAATATGGATTACTTTCTCGCTCTCTCTGTCCCGCACTGACCGTGTGCAGCCTATTTCTGTCCTTCTCCCTTTTAAAAGTGCCATTGTTTTGACTTTTTTTTCTCCAAAGTTCGAAAACAATGCAACAGCATATAAAACAGTAATTACTGCTCCTGGAATTCGAGGAATTCGCTTCTAACAACTAAAAGACCTCAAAGAACGAGCAGCCTGTTACAGCCACAATCTTTTCCAAAGATGTGCATGTCAGGGGAACTGGCCATGCTAAATTGCACGCAGTGTTAGGTGTGTTAGTCTGGATAAGTATTGGGTAGGGGAATGGGTTTGGGTGGGCTTCTCTTTGAAGGGGCGGTGTGGGCTAAAGGGCCTCTTTCCATACTGTAGAGAATCTAATCTAATCTCCTTGAAGATATCCAGTAGTTTTGTAAGGCTCCATGTAAATAGAGGCTTTTCATTCAAGAAGTAAATGAATCTTCATCATTTTTCCTAACTATCCTGCAGACTTTGTAACCTGGTATCATGTCCTGACAATCTTGCAACATATCTTTATGACGGTTTGCATGCCATATCGTCCAGGTTAAGTTAGTACCTGGAACAGGCTCAATTTCTTCTTTGTAGTTCTTCTATTTGTATAAATAACTCCTATTTGAGCTGCATACCTAACCTGTCTTTCTGCTTCAATGTTCAACTCATAAGGTCCCTAATCCTCTCTCCTGGTTTAAATGCTTTACATTTTTTAGATTTTACTTTGCTTGCAGCGTGTAAAACACAACTTCCTCTTGTTATTCCACTGTCTTTCATTTTGTTTATTTTTAATCTTTTTCCTCGTGAGCCCTCTCCTCATTTGCTATTCTGAAATCCTCATGAACATCCTACTTAGCTTTCCTACTTGGACCTTAATCCCAGCCTGGTTCAGGTAGAAATAGACCTGAAGATTCAGTTATTTTGTATCCCAGTGCTGGCTCTTGCAATCTATAAAGTGAAACTATTCTTTCTCAAACCATTCCTTCAATCATTTGTCCACCTCCCCAGTCTGCTTTTCCCATGCCAATTTGAATGTAGTTAAGGCAATACTAAGGAGGTTACTCACTCCCTGTATCATCCCTTCCTATAATTTAGCTCCTAATTATCAGTACTCTCCAAACAGGATCACTTGCCTACTTTTTCTTATGTTGTTTGACTCAGCATTGCTGACAGCAATTAAATCCCCACTGTCACCCTCCAATACTCATTGCATGTGGTTCAAAATGTCTCTCACCCTAGCATCAGGAAGGTAACAAACCACAATCCTATTTGTAAAGGAAGGCAGCTGCCTCCTCCATCTCCGCTATCCTGTATCTCTTCCCCACAACCACCATCACTGTGCCACCAAAAAAGTTTTGAATCTTCTACATCTATCACACTTGGTTCTCTTTCACCTTCTCCTCCCTTTCAAAACCTCCTGCCTCAAAACGCCAAGACAGCACTCTGGCTGTCTTCCAACTGCCTTGATCCTTATCCTCACAGGTAGTAAGTATACTAAACACATTGTTTAGGGTGATTTTCTTAGTTGTACAGTTTCTCATTGTTTTATCTAGTCAGTTTTCCCCTTTAGTATCAGTTTGGAATCTAGCTAGTTAATATTAAATTTGTGCTATGAACACCTATCTCAGATGTTGGATCATCACACACTATTGTGCTGTAAGTTAATTTATCATTAACCAGTCCAGCAGAGAGCTCTAATTAAGCACTTTATTGATGCATCAGTCTGACATTATGACGTGCAATGTCCCCTCGTTCCCTACTCATAAGCTTATAAAACTATGGAAATCAATGGAATAATTAAAAGAGTGGATTGCAATTACACGACTAATATCAGCAAATTGATGCTAATCATGGTGAGTCTGACAACACTGATTTGTTGGTAACTCTGACTTCATGATTGCTGTGATCATTTGCAATTCAGTTTGAGAGTATTGCTAGATAAGTGTTGATAAAAACCTTGCTCTAACGGAAATTGTAACCTGATTCACCAAAATCTGGAGGAGAAAGCTATATATTTTAGGTATGACTGGACAGTGGGGACAGTTGTGTGTTAAATGCTGTTCTAGAAATTGCTGAGGATGTAAAATTGTATTGAAAGTGGTGATTATAATTCCATCAGGATTGAAATTTTAAAAAATTCTTTAACATTTATACACTCTTCTAAGCAGTAATGAATCATTCACATTAGCTTTTATAACTAATTACGTGTCAATAATGATTTCTTGCTGCTCAAGAGTGCATCAGGCCTTTCCTCCTGTACCTAGATTGAAAAGTGGACTTACAGAATTACGGATGTGGTTCTATCACATTGATGGTTTTTTTGGAAGCTAAGTGCCTAAGCATATTGATGGCATTCTGTGGCCAATGAAATTTGGAAAATAAGCCTCAAGTGTGTGGTTGAATATATGGTAGAGAAGGTAGTTATTTGGTTGTGCTGGTTCTTTAATATAATTGTCCAGTCAGTTTCATTCTACTACTCCTTGGTCATAATATCTGCAAACAGCCAAATGTCTGTTTCATGCCTGGACTCTGAACACCTTCCTATTCAGGAATCCTTACGAATATGGTGGGCAGTGGACTGCCCAATTTGTGCCACTGGTTATCTAGTCTGTGGTCTTTTTAACGGCTCTCCCACTTGCTCATTGGTGTTCAGGTTCCTTCCCATATCTGTGATCGTATGTGTTATTCAGTACACCTATAGGCTGAAATATAATGCAACGTTCTTCTTTAATCCTTTTCATATAATGTATTAAAGTGGCCCCATGTTTCATACAGCAACTTCAATCATTTGCTGCAAGTTTGATTTGAAGGTAGTATAGATTCTAAAACTAGACAAAATTCAACAGAGCTGTATAATGCATACTTTCTTGGCATTCATTACTCCATTTATGTTCCAAATTAGAGAGCTGAAAGACAAAATCAGCATTTAGGTATACATTTTTCTTCAGTAGGTTTGCCTTAAATTCTGAATGAAATATACATTTCAATTATTCTTATGTTTTGGTGAAAAAGGTACATTTTGTGGATGTTTTTTATCTTGTAAGTATCAGGACATCGCACAAGAATACTTATTCAGAGAGAAAATCAACGTTTTTACTGCACGAGAAAACAGTGCGAATTGATTGTCAGTTGAGCTCTGATTGAAATTTGGAAAATATGCCTCAAGTGTGTGGTAGAATATATAGTAGAGAAGGTAGTTATTTGGTTGTGCTGGTTCTTTAATTGCAGCATTGCAATGGAGAATGCACATATTGATGATAGTTAAGAGCTAGGCTTTATTAAGTTTTCAACTGAGCAGGTTTACTCTGATTTATCAGGACTTTGCCCTGAGAAATGAAGAGCTAATGCAGTCATTTATTTTTGTTGAGATGAAACAGATGAAGTGCCTGTATATGTTCTTCCTGACTGCAAAGAACAGGGCCTTAAATATTAATATATGGAGCTTCAAATGCACCCAAGTGCACCCACTGCAACCCCAATTGACAGACCTGAATTGTTTGCCACCTAGTTCCATGCATAGTTCAGGATTATCTAGCAAATTGTTTCCAATTGCACAATTGCATCTGATGTTAGACACCGTGTTGCAAGTTTCGCAAACATACTTTGGCCAGATATGGACATAGTTTGGTCAGATATGGTCAATACTTTGTCTGTCCTCATGCAGTATAAATGTTGGTTTTCCCTTTGAATTTATATTCTTCTAAGATTTCCTGATGCGTTTGAGATGAAAAGCTTTGACAAACGTATATTTTTGTCAGCAGAATTAAAACATTAATTGAAATGTAAGTTTTATTCAAATTTTAGGGTAAATTACTAAAGAGAAATGTATTTTTTTTAACAATACTTAAATTCTGTGGCACTGGATGACTAGTAATATGATTTTCTTCTTGCTTCTGAACTGTGCCTGGTTTCATCTGTAGGGTGACAGAAGCTCTGGATTCCTTCTCAGTTGTCCCAACCAGTAAACTTAATCGATCAGTTATAGGTAAGTAATTTGTTTGTTACATTTGTTACATGTTTACTGTGATCTCTAAATCTTTTGCCATAATGCTATATTTCTCATTTGCGAGAGGTAACATGTGACCTAACCAATCCTGTTTGTTTTGTTTTAAAAGATGCAATACAAAAAAAAACTAGTTTAATTAGATGGGCTTCAGATTGGTTCCATAAGTTGGCACAACATCGAGGGCCGAAGGGCCTGTATTGCGCTGTAATGTTCTATGATCTAGTAAATAAAGTTTAAAAGCTATTAAGAATAACGTATTCACCTGGTTATGAAAATGAGTACCGTTTTGATGTGCCTGAATAACTCAATTATGACAGGTAAAATTATTGCACTCACAGAAGATTGGTCTGCTGGTGCAGCAGGTAATTAAAAAGGCAAATGGAATTTTATTCTTCATTGCTAAAAGGATTGAATTTAAAAGCAGGGAGGTTATGCTGCAGCTATTTAGGGTGCTGGTGAGGCCTGGAGTACTTTGTGCAATTTTGGTCTCCTTATTTGAGAAAATATGGACTTACACTGGAGGGGGTGCAGAGGAGGTTCACTAGGTTGATTCTGGAATTGAGGGGGTTGGCTTATGAGGAGAGACTAAGTAGACTGGAATTAGTAGAAAAAGGGGGGATCTTATAGAAACATAAAGTATTATGAAGGGAATAGATGGGAAAGAAGTAGAGAGGATATTTCCACTGCTGGTGAAACTAGGCCAAGAGGGTGTAGCCTCAAAATTAGGGGAAGCAGATTTAGGACTGAATTGAGAAGGAATCTTTTCACCCAGAGGGTTGTGAATCTATGGAATTCCCTGCCCTGTGAAGTAGTTGAGGATTCTTGATTAAATGTTTTTAAAGCTAAGATAGATAATTTTTTGAACAGTAAAGGAATTAAGGATTATGGTGAGAGGGTGAAAAAGTGGAACTGAGACCATGAAATGATCAGTTATGATTTTATTGAATGATGGAGCAGGCTCGAAGGACCAGATAGCCTACTTCTGCTCCTAGTTTTTATGTTTTTATGTTCAACTATGGTTTGGGCAAAGATTCAAACAATTGTACATTTAAACCTGCAAAGTCCAACATCTGGGAGCTGGTGTGTAAAATGGGAGAGCTATCCCACTGACTAGTCATAACAATCAGAAAGTCATGTGCACCATCTTTAGATCAATATGCTTGGCTCCTCCAGTACTGTCCCTTGTTACTGACTCTGGAAATGACAGTCATGGCAGGATAGACTGGGACAGCTTAGTATATAGTTTGATGGACTTGGCTGTTGGAATTGTAAAAATGATGGCAAGCATCAAGAAATTTCAAACTCAATTCCAAAACATTTACTCATTGCCAAATACCTCCATTCTACTAACTGATTAGTGAGAATCTTTCCTTTCTGAGCACCAGTTTAGATGCCAATCATTGCAGGTATTCAACTTTATTGACAACTTCTCGAATAATGAAGCAACCTAAATTATCAGGACCTGCAACATCTAGGCTGATATTGAGATATCACACAAATTTGTGCCATTAAGTACATGAAAAGGATCATCTCTCGCACTGTTGCAATTACAAAACTTACCTTAAGACCCTCTCTTGCTGCATGATCTCTACTTTGAGAAATGTAGGTCCTGGTGTGGTTCAGTAGATAGCTCTCCTTCCTATGAGTTAGGAGCTTTTGGTTTCAAATGTTACTCTATGAACTTGCTGGTTACAAAGGTGTCTTTACAATATTGCAAGCAAGTCAGTCCATAGCAGTGCTAGTACCAGGGTGGATAAAGGGGAGGGTTAGCAGCAGGAATGACATCCAGCTGTAAAACCACCAAGATTATTCAGAAACATTGACAGAGGAACTAACCATATTTAGTAGTGCCATCAATTTGTTCAGCATCATGTAACTAGCTATTGCACTGTTGCTCCAAAGAGTAAAAATACAAGTTAAGGTTGCATATGAACTGAGAGCAGAAGTAGGCCCTTCAGCCCCTCACATCTGCTTGACCTTTCTGCCCCTTGAGTTTGCTCTGTTATTCAATAAGATTATTGCTGATTTGAGAGTAACCTCAAAACCACATTCCTGCCTATCCCTGATAACCTCTCACCCCCTTGCTTATCTATCTACCTCAATGACTCTGTTTCCATCACTATTTCAGAAAGAGAGTCCTAAGGGCACACAATCCTCTGAGATAAAAAAATGTCACCTCATTTCTATTTAAATGCATGACCCTTGATTTTTAAATAATGACCGCTAGTTTTAGAATTTCCCATTAGAGGAAACATAATTTCCAAACCTAATCCTCAGGATCCTACATGATTCAGTCAAGTTAATGCTAACTCTTCTAAACTCCAGCAAATACATGCCTAACCTGTCTAACCTTTCCTCATAAGACAATGTACTCATATCTGGTATCAATAAGGTAAACTATCTCTGAACTGCTTCTCCATCCTTTCTTAAATAAGATGGACAATACTGTGCACAAGACTCCAGCTGTGGTCTCATTAGTACCCTGAATGATTGAAGCATAACCCAATTCAATTCAATTGAATACAGCAATAAGCTGTATTCAATTCCCATTGTGATAAAAGATAACATTCTTTTAGTTTCCTAATTACTTGCTTTACATGCATAATAATCTTTTTGTGATTTGTGCAGTAGAACACCCAGATCCCTCAGTATCTCAGCTTTGTAACTTCACTATGCATTGTATTTGGAAAGGGAAAGACTGATCGGGGTAGTCAACATGGCTTTGTGCATGGGAAATCATGTCTCACTAACATGATTGAATTTTTTGAAGAAATGACAAAGAGGATTGGTGAGGACAGAGCGATGGACATGATCTATATGGACTTCAGTAATGCGTTCACAAGGTTCCTCATGGTAGACTGGTTAGCAAGGTTAGATCACATGAATTATAGGGAGATCTAGCCTTAAAGGTAGAAGACAGAGGGTGGTGGTGGATGGTTGCTTTTCAGACTGGAGGCCTGTAACCAGTGCTGTGTCACAAGGATTGATGCTGGGTCCACTGCTTTTCATCATTTATATAAATGATTTAGATGTAAAGATAGGAGGTATAGTTCGTAAGTTTGCAAATGGCACCAAAATTGGAGGTGTAGTGGACACCGAAGAAGGCTATCTCAGAGTACAACGTGATCTTGATTAGATGGGCCAGTGGGCTGAGGAGTAGCAGATGGAGATTAATTCAGATAAATGTGAGGTGCTGCATTTTGAAAAGGCAAATCGGGGCAGGACTTATACACTTAATGGTAAGGTCCTAGGGAGTATTGCTGAACAAAGAGACCTTGGAGTGCAGGTTCATAGCTCCTTGAAAATGGACTCGCTGGTAGATAGGATAGTGATGAAGGCACCTAGTATGCTTTCATTTATTGGTCAGAGCATTGAGTATAGGAGTTGGTAGGTCATGTTACAGCTGTACAGGACATTGGTACTTTTGGAATATTGTATGCAATTCTGGTCTTCCTCCTATGGAAGGATGTTGTGAAATTTGAAAGGGTTCAGAAAAGATGTTGCCAGGTTTGAACTTTAGGGAGAGGCTGAATTACTTACAGTGTGGAAACAGGCCCTTCGGCCCAACAAGTCCACACCGACCTGCCGAAGCACAGTCCACCCAGACCCATTCCCTTACATTTACCCCTTCACCTGACACTGCGGGCAATTTAGCATGGCCAATTCACCTGACCTGCACATTTTTGGATTGTGAGAGGAAACCGGAGCACCCGGAGGAAACCCACGCAGACATGGGGAGAATGTGCAAACTCCACACAGAGAGTTGGCTGAGGCGGGAATTGAACCTGGGTCTCTGGTGGTGTGAGGCAGCAGTGCTAACCACTGTGCCACTGTGCCACCAGGCTGGGGCTGTTTTTCCTGGAGTGTCGGAGGCTGAGGGATGACCTTATAGAGGTTTATAAAATCATGAGGGGCATGGACAGGGCAGATAGACAAGGTTTTTTTTCTCTGGGTTGGAGGAGTCCAGAACTCGAGGGCATAGGTTTATGGGAGGGGAAGGATATAAAAGGGACCTAAGAGGCAACCTTTTCACGTAGAGGGTGGTGCGTGTATGGAATGAGCTGCCAGAGGAAGTGGTGAAGGCTGGTACAGTTACAACATTTAAAAGGCATCTGGATGGCTATATGAATAGGAAGGGTTTAGAGGGATATGGGCTAAGAGCTGGCAAATGGGACTAGGTTAATTTAATTGGCATGGTGGAGTTGGACCAAAGAGTCTGTTTCCGTGCTGTACATCTCTAATATGTCATGTAAGTAATTTTTCTTTTGTTCTTGCTGCCACAAATGGATAATTTCCATATTACATGTCATTTTCCAAAACTTTGCCCACACACTTGATCTTTGCAATGTTCTTGTTCTCTTCCCAACTTACTTTCCTTCTTTGTGTCATCAGCAAACTTAGCAATCAATACTTCAGTCCCTTCATCAAAAATACTTATATGAATTGTAAACAGTTGAGGTCTCAGGACTGACCTTTGTGACTTGTAACACCTTGCCAACCTAAGAAGGACCCATGTATGCTGATCATCTGCTTCCTGTTAGTCAGCCAATCTTCTATCTGTGCGTGAAGTGCAGATTTCAAAGAGTTTTGTAATGTATTGAATTACTAAGTATCAATAACTTTGGAAAAGTTTGGTCCAAAACCAGCTAGTTTTTAACAGTCATGAATTAAAGTAAGTAAGTTCTACTGAAAAGTAGCTGATTAGTTAATTAGGTAACAGAATTCAGTCTAATTCTGTGCTACAAAGCGCATAACTATACAGGTCTTTGTGCAGTGTGCAGAGTACAGATTTCAGGCTGAGTGAGTTCAATTAATAATGAATTCAAAAAAGGGGAGGAGATACTTTATTTACCTTCTTCACTGTCTCATGTTTGGCTCTTACTTCAGTGCAGTGGAAGGAGCTGTTGGTGAGCAAAAGATAAGCTATTCTACTTGTAATAAGTAATGACACGAGAACCAAAAAACAGGACATCTGAGTTGAGTGGAATGTGTAATCTGTGCAAAGTCATGGATATTTCATTTGTCTGAGACAAACACATCAGCAGGAAGTGTCACCATCTGTAAACACTTGAGCTGCAGATATCATAATCCAAGAGGCTACTGGAGTCACCGGTGTCTATTCACAAGGCAGGGGGGCTATGTGGATAGCATGTTTAGGGAGATGGTCACATTGTGGCTTAGGGAAATGCAGCCAGCAATCATGGTCCGCCATGCAATCCAAGAAAACCAGGTGGTGTTATAGTCCCCTGAGGTGATTTCACATGATTATTTTTTTGTTTTGCATTCTGGTGAGGGCAATATTTCCTCAGAGGAGTGTAGTCAGACTAAATTCAATGTTACCACAAGTGGCTCAGCCGTACAATAGGGGAATACAAAGAGGAGGAGATTAGAGATTCTTTATTGAAGAAAGAGTAGACAGAAATTTTTGCAACCACAAATGTGACTACAGAATGGTTTGTCTCTTTCCTGGTACAAGGGTCAAGGATGATCACAGAATGATTGCAGTACATTCTTCTAGGGAAGGGTGAACAGTCAGCCATGTCAGTACCAATGATGTGTATAATGAGATCTTAAATGTAGATTTGAAGGAATAAAGTAGGAGGCTTTAAAGCACAACCTCTAAAGCAGTAATATCAGCATTATTCCCAGTTCCACATGCCAGTGAAAATAGAAATAGAAGAATTGAGTGATTGAAGATATGACTGGAAAATCAGTACAGGAGTAAGGCTATCTGATTTCTGAGGCATTGGGACTGGTTCCGTGGCACATACATTAGATTCCCTACAGTGTGGAAACAGGCCCTTCAGCCCAATAAGTCCACACCCAGAAGAGTAGCCCACCCAGACCCATTTCCCTCTGACCAATGCACCTAACACTATGGGCAATTTAGCCTGGAGGAAACCCATGCAGACACAGAGAGAATGTGCAAACTCCACACAAACAGTCGCCTGAGACAGGAATTGAACCCAGGTCCCTGGCACAGTGAGGCAACAGTGCTAAACACTGAGCCACCGTGCTGCCCAGTTCTGGTACATGATGTACAGGTTGTATCCTGATGAAATATGTCTTTTCTCAGCAATACTTCAGTACTTGAGTATTGCTGAGAATAAAGATATTTTGTATTTTATCATTTATTCATCAGGATAATTCACAAGAATACAAATTCAAGGATAATCCCAACATTTCCTTGTATAACAGAGAAGTGTAGATTGGTTGGCAATTGCATTCTGATTAGTAAAGGTGTATACCAAGGAGAATGTACCAGTTGAGGCTGACAGACAATTACCTGCTAGGCTTTAGTTACATTTTAAAGCAGGCAGGTTGCAGCATTGGTTTGAGAACTGTACCGCGAATAGCTGTCAGAGAAAAATTGATCAAAGTGTGTGAGTTGACCAAAACTCATTTCAAGAGTGCTCAACAAACAATGAAAACTACAATAGATGAAAAGACTAACGTTTGAAACTTTGTTGCTGGAGGAAAGGTGTTAGATTTATTATCTGTTTCTGGGAAAATGTTCACTGCACCTTATCAAATCGAAAGTATGTGTATTATATAGTGAGTACTTCAGATAGGAGAAAGAATCAGCAAGTATGTCTTGTTGATATCTTGAATAGATATCTTAAGGAAAGTCAGGAGAAAGTTCATGTCTGGCAGTGAAAGAAATAACAAATATCAGAAAAATTGGAGAATGAATCTGAAATTGAAAATTCAAATGTTGATCCTCCATTGTTAAAATTGGATGTGCTGAAAAGGTTAGTAGAAATATTGTGCTTATTCCAGAAAACAATCAGCATAACTTTAAACACAAATACAGACTCACATTGATGTATGTGAACAGTCAAGGACAAATATCTTTGGCTGTACATTATTTCAGTCAAAGGTTGGGGAAAACACCAACCTTAATGACTCATTCCAAGAAATTAACTCAAGTGAGGGAAGAGATTAAATTCATGATGGACAATGACATTTTTGAACTGAGTCAAAGTAACTGGAGCAGTCCTGTCTTGGAGCAGTTCTGGATGGGTCTCAATGATTCTGTATTTATTATCACAAAGACAACACAGTAACAAAAGCAGACTCAAGCCTACTCCAAGATTGGAGGACTGCATTGAACAAATTGGATATACATGACCTGTCAACAAAGGTGATTTGCTAAGAAGGATATTGGCCAGTTTTATGAACTAACAACATGAAATAACTTTCTGCTTTTATCAAGGCAAATTCATGCTTTGGGAATGAAACGTGTACCAGCAACTTAGGAATAACCAACTGCCGAAATCTGTGTGAAAACTATGTAACTGTTATCTATATTGACAACTTAATGTCATAGAGTCATAGAAATGTACAGCATTGAAACAGACCCTTTTCCCCAACTTGTCCATGCCGATTAGATATCCTAAGTTAACCTCGTCCCATTTGCCAGCACTTGGTCCATATCCCTCTAATCCCTTACTATTCATGTACCCATCCAGACGCCTTTTAAATGTTGTAACTGCACCAGCCTCCCCACTTCCTCTGGCAGCTCATTCCATACATGCATCACTCTCTACGTGAAAAAGTTGTCCCTTACGTCCCTTTTAAATCTTTCTCCTCTCATCTTAAACCCATGCCCTCTAGTTCTGAACTCCCATGCTCCAGGGAAAAGACCTTGTCTATTTATTTTATCCATGCTCCTCACAATTTTATAAACCTCTGTATTGTCACCCTCATTCTCCAACGCTCCAAGGAAAACAGCTCCAGCCTCCTCAGCCTCTCCATATACCTCAAACCCTCCAACCCTGGCAACATCTTTGTAAATCGTTTCTGAACCCTTTCAAGTACAATATCCTTCCGATAGGAGGAAGACGAGAATTGCGCACAGTATTCCAAAAGTGGCCTAACCAATGTTTTGTACAGCTGCAACATGACCTCCCAACTCCTATACTCAAATCTCTGACCAATAAATGAAAACTTACTACATGCCTTCTTTATTGCCCTGTCTACCTGCAACTTCACTTTCAGGGAATTATGAACCTTCATTCCAAGGTCTCTTTGTTCAGCAACACTCCCCAGGACCTTACCATTAAGTCTATAAGTCCTGCCCGATTTGCCTTTCCAAAATGCAGCATCTCACATTTATCTAAATTAAACTTTGTCTGCCACTCCTCAGCCCCATGGATCAAGGGCCTATTATACTCTGAGGTAACCTTCTTCGCTGTCCACTACAGCTCCAATTTTGGTGTCATCTACAAACCCACTAACTGTGCCTCCTGTGTTCACATCCAAATTGTTTATATAAATAACGAAAAGCAGTTTGCTCAACACTGATCATTGTGGCACACCACTGGTCACCTATCTCCAGGCTGAAAAGCAATCCTCCAACACCACCCTCCTTTGTTTCAGCTAAAGCTGGAAATAACACTTACACTATTTGACTTACTTTTTTGCTTACAAACACCTAATTTGCTTATATATTTCACGAAAAATGGAAGTGCCAAAGTGACTTAATTGGGCCACATAGTGGGGCAAGGCCAAGTAGCACCTTGAGAAGTAAAAATAAGAGCTAATTTGGATTTCAAATGCCTAAAATGAAACATGAAATCCTGTGATATATTAGCATGAATGGATTTTGTTGGAAGTTTGTTCCAAACTTCAGCAGTCTAGTAGGTCCTTTAATAAATTTTTGAAAAGGCAAGAAATGTTCATGGACTACAGATTGTTATGGACTAGGCCAGACAACTGAAAACATTCTCTCTGTTCTGCTGCTCTCTTTCCTTCTCTCTCTTCTGCTTTTAGTCTGTTATATTTTTGCTACCCTTTCCTTCGCTCTCGCCTCTAACTCAAACTGCTTCGTTTGCAATTGAATTCTTGCCATCTCTATAGATTCTGATAGTTTCCCCAGCAAATTTAAATGCTGAGCTATTGCTGTAATTATCTCTCCTTCCCTCACAGAAGCAGGTGGCTCCAATTCCAGCTTGTCTGCTAACTCCTGCACCTTGGTCTTATTCACATTTTGCAAAACTTCTGAAGTCACCGTATCCATATCCAGAAACCTTTTAGCGACTGAAAGAGCCATTACTATCCTAAACTTTGTCTATCAAACCAAACCAATACCTGAAATAAAGACAATAACACCTACCACTTGCTGTTTAAAATCCCGGACGAGCCCCCAAGCTGTTATGGACAAATAAAAATTCATTCACAAAAGTACACAATGAAACATGAAGAACAGCACAAAGAACCCCTACAGAACTCAATCTATCCAAACTAGACTTAAGTATGCTCTTCCAAATATACACAACACTTCCATAAATAAACCCCCTTTAAAACACAGTACAAAAAAAAGGATCAGATGATTACAGGTTGAAGTTAGAAGGGCAGAAGATGGAGTTTCCACACAGCTCACTGTTGAACTCCCAAACAGTTCTAGACTGAACTAAACTGTTCAGCTAGAGAGCTGACCACTCCCCTTTCATTATACAGGTCTCTTCTAAAACATGACCAATTTGGCCTGAAGTCTCATCTGTTTACATATAAACAAAAAGGCCTCTCAATACTCTTTAATCTCTGTATCAAGAGAGACAAATCGGTACCGAGAGCAGTTTATTACCCTTCTGACAAAAACAAGGATAGAGTATCCTTGAGAAAAGGAACAGCTTTTAGAAAGAAGAAACCAGCTTTATGAGAAGGTAAAGCAAGCATTTAAGGCCATTAGCTTAATTTTTGGTTCAGAAGAATCTAGGACTAAGCACTTTGTTACAAAATAGGGGACATATTCTCAGAATACTAGGCAGACTGTAGACTCAGATGAGAAGCAATTTCTTCACTCAGAGACTGGTGAATCTTTCAAAGTTTCTATACCATTGGGCTGTGGAAGTTCAGCATTGAGCAGTTCAGGTCAGAAATCACCAGGTTGCTGAAGACTAATGATATGAAGGAATGTGGGAAAATTATTTTGAGGAAATTATTCATCGCGATCATGAATGACAATGCTGGCTTGATGGGCAGAACAGTCTACTCCTATTCTCATGTTCCTGATATACCTCCATTGAGAAATCTGTGCAGCAGCAGCAGGGAGCATCATCATCTTCATGTCACCATCAAGGTCACAGGCCTTTATACTTGGACAAATTCATTGTACAAATGCCAAGATTTTGTACCTAATAAGATCATGGAAATCACTAACCAAAGAACTGTGATGAATTAAGAAAAATTTCCATGACCAGCTTCTCAGGGTATTGACTATAGTTCAAGTAGCTAGGGTGAATTTTCTTCCTACCTTTGTGTGATGCACAGGAAAAGTGGAGTGAAAATATTGTACCCCATTTCAATCCTAAATAACATTATACTTAAACCTTCCTGTATGACTTTTCTGGCCTCTGCATCTAACAACGATGCAGCAATATAACCTCCATGCAAATGAATGTCAAAAGTACCTGCACTCAATGAATCTATTGATTGCATAAAAAAACCTAGTATTATTTCTTCCTTTTCTAGCATTAAAATACTCAAAGACGGGCTGCTGGAATATTGAAAACTGTTTTTAAAGTCATTTGCTGCATTTGAAATCATTCTAAAGTTATTATCCTAACATTAGGGAATCTGGTTGTTCTCCAGTTTTCCAGTGAGAAAGGATGATATACAATAAGACCTCAATAAAAGTTGCCCCCTGAACATAATTTTGTTTTAACTTCATTAATAAAGTAATGATAATAAATCCATTTTACATTGTCAGTTTCACTTGAGCATTGTTTTCACAGCTTTCCTCTTCAGTCAATTTAATTCTCATCTGATCCTTCTCCCAGCACTCAGGTTTGGCCCTCAACTTGCCATTTTCCCCAGCACCAATCCTGATTCCCAATATTTCCTCTCTCCAGTTGTGCATCTGTCCTGGGCATCAGCTCCATCCCATGACTTGTTCCCTCCCAGATCAACTGCTTGTTCCACATTCAAATTGACAACCTTGGCTCCAGCTCATGCCAGAAGTCCCTGAACTGACCAATGTCTGCCGCTAGATGGAGCCTGGTCACTAACAGTAAAGTCTCAGAGTCACAAGATGTACAGCACAGAAACAGACCCTTTGGTCTAACTTGTCTATGCCGACCAGATATCCTAAACTAATCTCGTCTCATTTGTCAACAATTGGCCCATATCCCTCTAAACCCTTCCCATTCATATACCCATCTAGATACTGTTCAATAAAAGTGATACATTAAAAAAAATTATATTTTACATATTTTATACTAAGTCATGCATTTTGTTATATAAGCTACTTCAGCTAGTATTGCGCATGTACCACACAGTATTTCAACCGTTGCATTTTTTTCCTGAGTGAGAAATATTTGAAAGACCTTAACTCAATGTTTGTTATTGACTCCCACTGGAAACCATGATTCACTTAAAGTTGTTTCAATTAAAATTGTAATTTTCAAGAATGTAACCAAATATGTAAGCAAGAATTTAATGTTTGGCGTACCATAAGACTTGAAATGCTTGGAAGAGTTATGAATGATTTAAATGAAGAAATAGGGTCAGATATCCAAGTTTTGTTAAGAACTAGCCGGGTGGCATGGTAAATAATATGGATATGAACAAAATATAGGGGACAATTAGATCCTGTAGATCGAAAACTAGCATGTGGCTCAGAATAATGCCAAAAAAAAGCTTCAATCCACATTCTTGTTAAGTTTGACTTGCAACTTGCTAACTTGACAGTGGGAGACAATGGCAAACAACCACTGACAAAAACTGCCAAAGAAATGGCTCAGGATGAAGTACAGCAAACATTTTATTAAGTTGCACCTATGGGACCAGTAAATTAATGGTTGATCAAATATTCTGGTTGATCAAGTGGTTCACATAATCAGTGTTAAACGCACTATGTAATAAAAATGTAATGCAGGGATATATGCATCACTGTTGCACTTTATTTACAGCATAAATCACTTAAGTAATAATGCACCATTGTCTGAAGTAAAACTTAAGGCTGAAGCTTTGAGCCTTCGCACTTCACCCACATCTGATTACTTGGACCTTGCAGAGATCATGGAAATACTGTAAATATCCGATATTTCAGATGTATAATTTTTGCTGGTTTATTGAGAGGCCGCTTCAAAACAAAGTTTGCTGTATTAACAGCCAAAGAATCAAGGGCATGTCTTTGAGAAGAGCAATATTATTGAATGCAAAGCAGAATGTTGTAATTCAACATTGATAAGTTACCTGATGGCAAAACTGTGGAGAAATGTGTGTCCATCCACTTAGAATAGTGAGGGCAGCCATGGGATTGATGAGTTGGAGGAACGAGGAGTAGTGAAGGACAGAGGTGTTGCAGGAGGATCAGCAACTGAAAAGGACAGAAAAGGGAGATACAGGCAACTTAGCATATTTCTTAAAGTTTTTAATTTATTCCATTTTGAAAGCTTACAAGTATACAAGTTTGGGAATACATATTAGTTTAACATGGAGGGTATGATACTTAAAGTATGGAGTAATGTTTAATGAGTAAAGTAAGTGCATATAAGGATATTACTTCCAAGAGTTGAACTATATAAGGGAATAAAACACAAATTAGCATTGCAAGAGCCAGCTAACTATCAGATAATGAATGATTTAATTTGTATATACTTTACATTTCAGTGATTTTATTTTTCAATCTAGTCAGCTTCTTGCCTGATCATCTTTTCTTTAATTAGCCATAGATTGGATAGATCAAAGGAACATTAATTACGGTTCTTTGTGCCCATTGTTATAAATAAAAGACAGGAGCTTTATTCTCAAGTGGAGCAAGTAGGGGACAATTAATTTATGTTGAAATTAAAAATAAATGGAACTCAATTAGAACATAGCTCTAAGCAATCACAAAAAATCCATTTGGAATCTAACATGTCAATAAAACCTTGTTCTCTTTTTACTAAGATTTTTAAACTTACAAGATTTTAGTTTGGAATTAACTTGAGGAAACTTAGCAAATTTATGCATGCATTTACTGGATGTGGCACCTTTATGAACAGCCAACATAGTCCAAGGTCCCCCACCCTTCCATCTGTTGCCACACCTGAAACATTCTTTCCAAGATCAAGTACTGCAAACACACTCAGAGTCTATCATTGTGAAAAGATAGGACCGTCAGCAAGATCCCAGACCCCATCCATGCAGGTGGAACCTGGAAGGGTCTAAGCTACCATGGCGATGAGTGACAGCTGCCTGGAGCCCTGCAGTTTGGATTTCCTCCAGTCAGGCTCCCTCTCTCCCTGCTACTTCAATCGTAGATATTGTCTCCAGAGGAGCTGTACGAGTTGGGAAGAGGGAACTTCTCAATGGAAGAATAGCAGCAATAACCATAAGAAAGATGGAATTTGTGATTGGAGGAGTTGCTCCCCATAAATTTTCTGTGTCCTATGCTCACTGCTCCTCCAACTTAACTCCCTACTCTCGGAATATCAACAAAGCATCTATGACAGCAATTTTTCAGCCCTGTTTACCTTACAAAGGACTAATAGTGTAACCAGTTATCGATTTTCCACCTCCATCTTTTTATGGGTCCTTGTGAAATTTTGAGGCAAATTTGCCCATCACCCCCTTGAACACTGGCAACTAATCCAGAAATATTGGCACCTAAAGTTGTGCATTGATGTCAGTGTATGACTAACAATATAGAAAGCTAATAATCACTGCTGTGGAGGTCAGGTGGCAGCATAATTAATCTGTAGCTGGCAGCTCACAATCTGAGCCACATAACCACTCCAGTTCATAAAAGTTGGTTTTAAGAGAGAAGCATTTGGCATCTGAAAGGTATCAGTTTTAAAGTTTAACACTGCCCAGAAAAAACATAATTTGGAGATACCGGTGTTGAACTGGGGTGTGCAAAGGTACAGGTTACACAATACCAGGTTATAGTCCAACAGGTTTATTTGGAGGCACTAGCTTTTGAAGTGCTGCTCCTTCATCAGGTGATTGTGGAGATTCTCAGTCAGAAGTCATCCGACACCAGTTAATAGTCCAACAAGTTTAATTGAAATCACAAGCTTTTGGAGAGTAATCACTTTGTCAGGTAGGTTATGCCCCAAAAGCTTGTGATTTCAAATAAATCTGCTGGACTATAACCTGGTGATGTGTGATTTCATATTTAATTAGTTAGCAATTCGGTGTTTTTCTTTGTATTATATTGCCTGCCTTTTTGGCTATTGTTGACATGTTTTTGTATTCTTTTCATTCCTTCCCATGTTTAGATCATTTCCCAGTGGGGGAGAAATGCACAGGCTTCCTCATCAGCATTCACTTCACAGGTTGATGTTTGAAAGGATAGCCTATTTTTTTATTTGATGCATTTTTGTGACTGGGCCAAATTGACAATGATTTATTGCACTGATAGAACCCATTAGGTATTCGTAACAGTAGACTACATGGCCAAATAATGGAAGAATGTTGAGAAAAATGCCTTGAGTTTCTTTGAAGTAAAGGAGTTAGCTGTGTTATATTTAAATTAAACTTGAATTTTTTTTCTTTAATTTGTTTAGTTATACTTCATGTTCACTCTGAACTTTAATTATAATGACTTTTTTTGTTTACTTTTGTAATGAGAGCCAGAAAACTTCAATTTATATAATGTTACTCACATAAAGTAATGTCTCCAAGCATTTATTTGGAAGTATAACATCAAAGGGATAACATCACAGGGACCAAAATTATAGCAGAAGAGTTTTTTGAAGCATTTGCAAAAAGGAGAAGCTCAGATGATGGTTCTTGTAAGAATAAAAATTGAGCTATCAGAATTTGAACTCTGTCATGAATGGGAACCTGATTGCTATCTTAGCTATGAACCTATCTGAGCCTGCTGTTAAATAACATATTTTTGGATGGTACATGTAAGAAATTGCTGGGAGGCAGGCTGGATAACCAGAGTGTAAGGCACCAAGTTAGAGTGAAAGTGCAGTATGAAAGTCTAATCATCACTTTGTGGCTTTAAGAGAATGAAGTGTACTTCAGACTACTTTGATCAAGAAGTAAAAGAGACACCATCTCCTACGTTATACTTTCAGCTCTGGTGGCATCATTTAATTTTTTTCCCAGCATTTTAATCCTAGTCCTAGCGCCGCCTGTTTCCAGGAAGCACAAATTATCCAACACTGAACAGTTTGATGGCATCCAGACCCAGCTATGCCTTTAACCTTATTGAGCAGAGCTTGGAGGTCTGAGTCAATGAATCCATGCTGGCCTCTGATCACAGGTGGTGTCTATACAAACATAATTCAGTAGAATTGCTGAGACATGGTAAAGCTAGAACAGAAGGTTTCATGCATGGTAACAGAGGAAAAGTCAAAACTAAGTTTTTTATTATTATTCATTCACAAGAGAAGGGCATTCTTGGCTAGGCCAGCATTTATTGCCCATCCATAATTACCCAGAGGCCAGTTAAGAGTCAACCACATTTCTGTGGGCCTGTAGTTATGTATAGGTCAGACCAGCTAAGGATGGCAGTTTTCTTCCTTAAAGAATAGTAGTAAACCAGATTTTTTTCCCCCAACAATCAGCCTTGGTTCCTGGCCATCATCGACATATATTTCCAGAATTTTATTGAATTCAAATTCCATCATCTGTCATGGCAGGCTTTGAATCTAGGTCTCAGAACATTACCTGAGTCTCTGGATTAACAGTCCAGCGATAATACCACTAGGCCCCACCACCCCCCGACAAGTGATTCCATAACCAATAGACAAGATCAAACCTCTGCTGAATTGGCACATCCTGTCATGAATGGTGGCAAACAATCGAAACTAACTGGAAGAGGTAGTGTCTCAACTGTAATGATGGAGAGCAAAAGAGAAACCTGAGGCATTTTCAATAACCTTCAATCTGAAGTGCCAAGGGGATGACCTATCTTCACTAACAAGCACAGGGAATGCTGGAGAAACTCAGGAGGGCTGGCAACACCTGTGGAGAGAGAGAGACAAACTTAATGTTACAAAACAAAGTTAATCTGGAATTACTATTCTTTAGAACTGGAAGGTATTCAAAAATGTTTTTTTTCAAGATTGAATTCTATGACTTTGGAAACGGACCACATTATGTTTGTTTTCCATTTTCTTTTCATTCTTTTGTTCCCTCCCCACCATGCCCACACACGCCCACAAACCCACATGCACAGATACACATAAATAACAATTAAATAAAACCAAGAACAGGAGATGCTGGAGGAGATTAGATTAGATTCCCTTCTGTGTGGAAACAGACCCTTTAGCCCAACAAGTCTACACCAACCCTCTGAAGGTTAACCCACCCAGACCCATTTCCTTCTGGCTGTTGCACCTAACACTATGGGCAATTTAGCATGGCCAGTTCACCTGACCAGCACATCTTTGGACTGTGGGAGGAAACTGGAGCACCCAGAGGAACCCCACTCAGACACAGGGAGAATGTACAAACTCCACACAGACAGTCGCCCAAGGCTGGAATTTAATCCAGGTCCCTGGCACTGTGAGGCTGTAGTTCTAACCACTGAGCCACCATGCCATCCCTGAAGCAAGGATATAAATTCTTGGAAAAACCTAGCAGCTCTGAGAGTATCTGTGAAGAACCCATTCCTGATGAAGGGCTTTTGCCTGAAACATCAATTTTCCTGCTCCTAGGATGCTGCCTGACCTACTGTGCTTTTCCAGCACCACTCTAATCTTGACTCTGTGAAGAAAAAGCAGAGTTAACATTCCAAATATGGTAAGATCACTGGACTCAAAATGTCAATTCTGCTTTCTCCCCACAGATGCTGCCAGACCTGCTGAGTTTCGCCAGCAATTTCTATTTTTGATTTACACACACATACATGTCTTGTTTACTTTGCTCATAGAGGAAAGGACCCTTTCTATCTCCTTCATATCTTAGTTTGTTAGCACCCATATATTTTTTTTTACATTTGGTCAGTACACCATTTGTGTCTTTTGCCCCATCTCTACATCTGTAAAAAGTATAGAGAAAAAAACATTTTCTAAAACCTTTAAGTTCTGAAGAAGAGTCAAAGCATTAGCTCCCTTCCTTTCTACATGGATGCTGCCAGACTCACTGTAGTTCTTTGATACTCTCAGTTTGTTTTAATTTGATCTATCTGTACCTCCTCCTGAGATCCCCAACAACACTTGAAGAAGCAAAAACTATGATCTTTGACAAAACCTAGCTGAAGTATAAAGATGCAATCCAGAATTAAGTGTGCCACAACCAACCAATAGCCAAACAGAAATGGCCTAACAATCCACTCAGTTGCACCAAACTACAATACACCCTAAACAAAAGAATGACATCAGACGGATCACCCAACATCTATCCTAGGTTCCAGAAATGACAATGGCAAATACAGTCTTGACACTCTGAATAAACCTCCATACCAGCACAACAGGGCTTGTAACAAAATGGAAAGAGAAGCCCCACAGAGTAGTTGTCTATAAAGTATGATTCCATGAATATGACTATAACACAGACACCACCATATTATCTCTGGGTGTGCCCTGTCCCTCCATAGGACAGGCCCATCAGTGGCAGCAGCATGTGGTTTATAGTCAAGAAGGCAAATTCCTGAGAATCTTCAACATTGACACCAGAACCTATGAAGTCTCATGATGTTAAATCTGACATGGGTAAGGAAACTTCATGCTGAGTTCTACCTATTGTCCCCTAAGCTGAAAATGTGTTGCTGGAAAAGCACAGCATCCTTTCATTCTTTTGTTCCCTCCCCACCATGCCCACACACACCCACCCACAAACCCGCATGCACAGATGCACATAAATAACAGGCAGCATCCAAGGAACAGGAGATTCGATGTTTCGGGCATAAGCCTTTCTTTCAGGATTCCTGAAGAAGGGCTTATGCCCGAAACGTCGAATCTCCTGTTCCTTGGATGCTGCCTGACCTGTTGTGCTTTTCCAGCAACACATTTTCAGCTCTGATCTCCAGCATCTGCAGTCCTCACTTTCTCCTATTGTCCCCTAACCATAGCTATTGAATCAGTATTCCTCCATGTCAAACAACACTTGGTGTAAGCACTGAGCAAGGGCATAGAATGCACTGTAGGTGGAGAACCACCCTTTTTCATGCAGAGGGTGGTATGTGTATGGAATGAGCTGCTAGAAGAAATGGTGGAGGCTGGTACAATTGCAGCATTTAGAAGGCATCTGGATGGGTATAATAATAGGAAGGGTTTGGAGGGATATGGGCTGGGTGCTGGCAAGTGGGACTAGATCGGGTTGGGTAATCTAGTCGGCATGCACAAGTTGGACCGAAGGGCCTGTTTCTGTGTTGTACACTTCTATGACTCTATGACTTGAATTCCCCCATCAAGAATGGCCCAGTAGTATCATTGTTGAAAGGTGCTGCGCTGGAAAAGCACAGCAGGTCAAACAGCATCCAAGGAGCAGGATAATCGACGTTAAATGTTGCCTAACTCCTGCTCTTTGGATGCTGCCTGACCTCTGTGCTTTTCCAGTGTCACACTTTTCGACTCTGATCTCAAACATCTGCAGCCCTCACTTTCTTTCAGTAGTATCACTATTGACCAAGCTTATAGAGTCCTAAATGGCATTACTACTAGATTGGGTCTGTGGAAGGTGATGAAGGAACTAACAAGAAAAACTAATCTATTTTATCTCATCCTCACCAATCTACCTATCACAGGTGCGTCTGTCCATGACAGTATCATTAGGATTGACCATTGTATAATCATTATAGCGAGTAGCAGCAGAATTGTATGAAACCACAATTTGTAGTGTTATGGTCTGGCATACTCTCCATTCTACCATCACTAGCAACTTTGGTTCAATGAAGTCAGCTGGAGGGTATGCCAGAAGCTCACAAGGCGTACCTAGCAATACGTTATCAACCTATTGCACATGGCTACTAGCGTGCCAAACAGTGGAAGTAGTATGCACAGACAGTGCAGAACAATCCCACAGTAAATGGATCAAATTGAAACTTTGCAGTCCGAACACATTCAATCATGAATGGTGGGACTCCATACCCAACAGCACGGTTGGTGTCACTGCACTCCAGTAACTGCAGCTATTCAAGGAAGCAGCTGATCAGCATTTATTAGGTAGTTAGGCATGGGCAATAAATGTTGGCCTAAATAGTGTATGAATTTTTAAAAACAGAACATCTCAAACACAAGAGAACCTAACCATCTTCCCTTGCTGATCAAGGACATAATTATAATTGAATTTCTGGCTATCAACATTCTATCCTGAGGGTTAACACTGACCAGAAACATAATTGGATCAGGTAAGTAAAAACAAGTACTGCATATGCTGGAAACCAGAGTCTAGATTAGAGTGGTGCTGGAAAAGCACAGCAGGTCAGTCTGCATTCGAGGAGCAGGGAAATCGACGTTTTGGGCAAAAGCCCTTCATCGGGAATAGAGGCAGGATGCCTGCAGAGTGGAGAGGTAAATGAGGGGGGGGGTGGGAGTGTGGAGAAAGTAGCATAGAGTACAATAGGTAAATGGGAGTGGGGATGGAGTTGATAGGTTGGAGAGGAGGGTGAGGGAAGGTAGCAGAGAGTGCAATGGGTGAATGGGGGTGGGGATGGAGGTGATAGGTCAGAGAGGAGGGTGGAGTGGGTAGGCGGAAAGGAAGATAGGCAGGTAGGACAGGTCATGAGGGTGGTGCTGAGCTGGAAGGTTGGAGCTGGGGTAAGGTGAGGGGAGGGGAAATGAGGAAACTGGTGAAATCTACATTGATGCCCTGGGGTTGGAGTGTTCTGAGGCGGAAGGTGAGGCGTTCTTCCCCCAGGCATCGGGTGGTGAGGGAATGGCAGTGGAGGAGGCCCAGGACCTGCATGTCCTCGGCAGAGTGGGAGGGGGAGTTGAAATGTTGGGCTACAGGGCGGTGGAGTTGATTGGTGCGGGTGTCCCGGAGATGTTCCCTAAAGCGCTCAGCTAGGAGGCGTCCAGTCTCCCCAATGTTGAGGAGAATGCGTCGGGAGCAACGGATATAATAAATAATATTAGTGGATGTGCAAGTAAAACTTTGATGGATGTGGAAGGCTCCTTTGGGGCCTTGGATGGAGGTGAGGGAGGAGGTGCAGATTTTGCAATTGTTGGACATAATTGGATCAGCCACATGAATACTGTAGCTACATAGGTAGGTCTGCGGCTGGGAATCCTCAAACATGCAGCTTATTTCCTGATTTTACCATAACCTATGCATGTCTACAAGGCACAAATCAGGAGTGTGTTGGAATATATTTCATTTGCATGATAAGTGCAGCTGCAAAACATTCAAGAAACTCAACACCATTTGGACAACGTAGCTTACTTCATCAGTGCCTAATTGATGAACTTACACACTTATTCCTTTTATCACTGATACATAACATCAACAGTGTGAACCATCTTAAATGCAATGCAGCAACTTGCTAATCCATTTTTTACAAAACCATTCAAAACCCTAACCTGTACCAACTAGAAGTCCTAGGCAGAAGTCACTTGGGAGTGCCACCACCTGTAAGTTTCCCTCCAAACCAAACATCATCCTTACTTTGAAGTATATTACTGTTCCTTTATTGTTGCTGGGTAAATAATTTGGAGCACCATTCCTAATAGCACTGTAGATGGGCTACAACTGTTCAAGAAGGTAGTTCAAGGTATCATGTTCTCAAAGCTAGTTAGGAATACTGGTTTGGCCAGTAAGGCTTATGTCCCTTGAAAGAATATGGGAAAACATAGTAAAGTTTATGTAGAAGTAAGTTAATGTGATGAATTGTTCCTCTCTTAGCAATTTATCCTCCCAATCTGCTGTTGAGGATTTAAGGCTAAACTGTCCTTTAATGGCTGCACATATGTTTTTAAAAAAAATGCTGGAAATCACAGCAGGTCAGGCAGCATCTGTGGAGCCAGAGCAAGCTAACATTTTGAGTCTAGATGACTCTTCATCAGAGCTGATGTGATGTGTGGAGGGGACAGCATTTATGCAGTAGTGGCGTTGGGGGGGTGGAGTTCTGGGGAGAAAAGGCACTGATAGCGCAGATTAAATGATCAGAATGTGAGAATGGCAGAACAATGGTGTGTCTAACTGCCAAAGAGAAAAGGACAGATGATCCCACTGGAGTGGGGGAAGACTAGAGAGGACACATTGACAGAGAGTATAACAAGTAAACCTAAAGGAAAGGATGAAATGGGAGTGAGTTCACAATCTGAAGGTGTTGAACTTAATATTAAGTCCAGAAGGTTATAAAATGCCTCATCTGAAGATGAGATGTTATTCTTCCAATTTGCATTATGATTCACTGAAACATTGCAGCATGCTGAGCACAGACCAGTGAACGTGTGAGCAGGATGCTGTGTTAAAATGACCAGCAATGGGAAAGTGGGATCACGCGCACGGACTGGAGGTGTTCTGCAAAGCCCTCACTCAGTCTCCGTTTGGTTCCTCCAATATAGAGTAGGCTACATTAGGTGCAGCAAATACAATAGACGAATTGGTGAATGGAATTATCCAGGCTCGAAACATTAGTTTGCTGTTTCTCCTGATCTGACCTGCTGTGATTTCTAACATTTTTTGTTTTCAATACTGATTCCAGGATCTGCGTCATTTGCTCCTATATGTGCTTTCAGGTGTTTCAGCTGTATACACCCATTACATACAGATTACATTTCCCGTGTAAGTGTTTTTAAATTGGCAATAAAGGCCCAACTGATATTGAGAAAAAAGAAAGTCACATACAGTACAAAACTGACAAAGTTATGATGGTTGATTGAACTGTTGTATCCAATCCTGTGCACTCTATTTTAGAAAGGAAGGCTTTAGAAAGAGTCCAGAAGAATGTTTCCAGTTATGGTGGACCTCAGTTACACAAATGGATTAGAGAAGTGGCATTGTACTTGAGGATGTGGTGGAGGTGATAAAATGGGAATTGGATAAGCACTGGAAGGAAACAAAATTGTTTAGATCTGGGGAAATAGTGGGAGAGAGGGACAAACTGAGTTGCTATAACATGGTTACCAAAACCCAAATGTCATCCTTCTGTTGACTAAGGTCTCTGTTTACATTTTTGAGGGCATTGTTTAATTTGTCCTTATTATGTAGTATAATGTTTATATTTGTTGATTAAATTATTTTATTCTGGTTTATCTTGCATTTAAAAACATTTGTTATCTAACAAGAATTTTCTTTCTGTTTAGGTTTCCATCGAAGTTTTAGCACACCATCCACCCTTCCATCACCAAGGGAGATTAAAGGAAAGAATGCTTCAAACAGGTAACAATCAATGTTGGAAATTGCTTAATAACATGACAGATTACATCAATTAGGAATACTTTCTTTTCTATCTTTTTAAATGATGAGCTAGTTGCTGTCTAAGGCAGAACATTTTAACCATGTCACCAAGTCTTTGGATGTCTGTTTGATGTCATATGTAATTCTTTTAATGGAAGGAAACTGTAGGATTCAATGACTTCCATATCTGAATACAACACTTGCTTTGTACTCTTGTTATGTGAAGCTTTGTGCTGAGAAAGTGCAGCTGCTTTGTTCCAGAAAAATTGGATTTTTTAACTATAGTTTCTTTTAACTGTCTATGTGCTTGCTCAAATCTTCACAACGCCATAAATCAGTACGAAAGCAAAAGTCATTCAAAAACACTTCACTTCCGAGTTGGATGTCTGGCTCTTTAAATGACAACTCCTTGTGCTGCTAAATGTCTGTTCAGCTGAGACTGAGCACCATAGACTTCCATTGCACATGGGCAGAGTAAAAGTTGGAGATTTTTATTAGATTTAGAGGACAGGAAGGAAGGGCTGGAGGTCCACTGTATGTGCTTTTCAGATTAGTGTGTTGATTTCCCAATGTGAAACCAGCATTTCAAAGTTTAAAAGGCTATAACAAGCACTAGAAGAGGTAACCCACCTGAACTATTTAAATGGCTGTTTAAGCCTCTTAACAAGTTTGTCAGCTTATTAAAGTCCAGTTTTGACTTTCGTTTTGAAGGAGCAGAATCCTGTAAGTTGTTGACAAATGAAGACTCGGAGATGGCCCTATATTTGCAGGCATTCAGTTGTTCTGAGTGAAAAATATCACCTTTTCTATATCTGCACTCTTATTAAAGGCATCTTGTGGAGGTTGGGTGCATTATGGCTAATGTCAGATAGGTCTTTCTATTTACCTGTCCCAGGCTCATAAGACTAGAAGACTGTACATCCTGGTAAAAAAAAGGACACAAGAGGAAAAGGGATCAAGATACTCTGAGTTTGGTAAGGATCAATATCTGTGTCAGAATTTCTAGGTAGCAGAGGTGCTGGTGTGAGGAACACACAGCAGGAAGTTAATTGAAACAAAAACCTCAGCCTCAAACAGAAGATGCCCTCTCATTTCAGAGCCTCAGGGCTACAGATTGTTATGCCAGTCCAGGCACTTGGTTGCTTACCTAAGTACCCTCATTGACATACAACTGAAGGTTCCTAGAAACTGTTGCCATGACCTTCCTGTGGCTGCATAAGTCAAAGTGGCCTTGCACTTTCTTCCAATTAGCTCTTTCCAGGTATCAGATATTATTGGCACCTTGCAGGCAGAGCACCATCATTTGCAAGATGGAGGTAAGGTATACTGCTTTCAAGAAGACATGAATTCAAGGTGTATTGGGGCATTCAAGTTAAAAATGATGCAGGATTTACCGTTGTAAAGTACAGTGATCATTGTTTTTATCCATTAACTAGACAACAATTGACCAGCCAGGGAAATACTTCAAAAGTAAAGATTTGATTCCTAACCATCAAGCTGCTGAGTGATTACAGGAAATATTTCACGCCAATATGCTTTCCTGGATGTTGCTATTATACCTTTACCCCAGCACTCGCAGATGTGGTATTTCTTCATAAAGCTGTGGAGATTTGTGTTGACTGTTAGCTGATAAGACTTAACCTTTGTAAGGGGAGTTAATGACCCTGCCAGAGGTTCAGACACCAGCTGATGCTGCCTGAGCACAAGGATCATCACAGAGCAAGGCATCAGCTTCTTACTCTTAAGGTTCAGGCATTTTGGCAGGTTGGGTGGCATCCTCCAATACAGTTCCTCAAGTGTCATGACCTTTTAGCGAGGATGTAATCTTGAGGAGAGAGAAGCACTGGAACAGCATAACTACTCAAAACGGGATAAGTCAAGTTTGAGGAGAAAACTAAAAGAGAAACAGGAGGACCATCGCCTTGTTGTGTGAGGTAACAGCTGTGGCATGCTTAAGAGATAGTGCTCTCATTGGAATGACATTGACAACACGTCCTCTCTGATGGAGAGATGTTTAATTTACAAGAGGCTCAGTCTGTAGGTCATTTGGAGAACAGAGTTCTCTTCTCCTAAATAAGAGTAGACTTCAGTTTGTAGCAAAAGTCAACAACCTTCCAATGACATAAACTCCCCAAGCCTCCAGAAGAGCACATCTAACACACGTTTTCCGAGAACATTGATTGCTTTGGTACTTCCCATTCTCCTGTTTCTAGCCATGATGAAATAGAAACACACAAGTCAGCTTGAGAATGCCAAATCTCCAATGTTTTATTGCTTAACAGTTCAGCATTATGCATATCAAAAGTACCCATGTGATCCACAAAATAACATTGCTGGTGCGATGGCTTCTGCTCATGGCCATATGTTTAATTGCAGCAGAAGACAAGGAGGTAGATGTGGTTTTAGTGCCACTCTGGAAATGAGATACCCTTGGTACAGAGACACACTCTGTCTGTTACCCTCTGGTCAGGTTGTGCTTCTATTCTTTAAATGAGTAGCAACAACAGAAATGTTATTATCCATCCAAATTCCAGAGAATAAAAGCTTAATTTATCTAATCTTTCCTCATAACTTAATCCCTGAAGTCTAGGTACCATTCTTGTAAACCTGCATCGTACTCCCTCTAAGGCTAAAATCTCCTTCCTAAGGTGTGAAACCCGGATCTGTTCACAGTACTCCAAGTATTGTCTAACCAGGGTTTTGTATAATTGCAGCATAACTTCTGTATCTTAGTATTCCAGTCCTCTAGATACAAAGGCCAGCATTCCATCAACTTTCTTAATTATTTTCTGCACCTGTTCATCACAATTTAAATATCTGTGCACCGAAATCCCAAAGTCTCTGGAAATCCACTGCATTTATTTTGTACCATCTAGAAAGTTTCCTGATCTGTCCTTTTCCTGTCCAAAATGGATAACATTGAACTCCATCTGCCACAGTGTTTCCCATTCACTTAGTCTATCAGTGTCTCTTTGCAATTTTATGGCCTATATAATTTTATAATTAAATTATTTTATGATTTTTATCATCAACACTGTCAACAATGCCACTAACTTTGTGTCATCATCAAATTTGGGTATTTGACTTTCTCTGCTATTATCCAAGTCATGAATAAATAATATGAATAATTGAGACCCAATTCAGACCCTTGTACAAACCACTGGATATATCCATTTGAGTACTTACCAAATATCCCTACTTTCTATAACTTGCCACTCAATCAGTTTCCTAGCCATGTCAGTAATTTGATCTCAATTCCATGGGCTTCTACCTGAGGTAATAGTCCCTTATATGGGACTTTATCAAAAGCCTTCTGAAAGTTTATGCAAACATCTGTAGATATTCACCTGTCCACTACCTTAATCACCTCTTCAAAAAGTTCAATGAAGTTGGTCAGACATGATCTATATGGCTTAAATACTTGCTGGCTTTCCTCAATTAATGGAAGATTTTCAAGGTGTTCAGTTACCATATCCTTGATTGTAAACTGCAACTATTTCCCCATAAAAGTGTTAGGCTGACTGGTCTGTAATTACCTGGTTTTCCTCTTTGGCCCTTCTTAGAAAGCAGAGTGATGTGTGCAATTTTCCAATCCATGGGGATGACTCCTGTCTCGAGGTAATTCTGAAAGATTATAGTTAGGGTATCAACAATGTACTCCTCTACTTTCTTTAATTCCTCAGATGGAAAGTGTCAGGTCCTGGGGATTTGTCACTCTTTAATTCCATTAACTTCATCATTACTGATATTTAATTATCCTAATTTTAATCATTCCTTGTTTCTGATCCACTATTAATTTCTTTAGGATGTCCAGCAAACTATCCTCTGTTTCTACTGTAAATACTGAGGCCAAGTAATTATTCAACATGTCTGTCATTTTCCCACAGTTATTGACAATATCTTCATTTTCAATCTTTAGTAGGCCAACTTTGCTCCTGACCACCCACTTTTCCTTTATGTAAATAGAAAATGTATTCTTGACTTTGATGTTCCTGGCAAGTTTTGTTTCATAATCTTGTTTTAGTAGCTTTTATAGCTTTGTGGGCAGCACGGTGGCACAGTGGTTAGCACTGCTGCCTCACAGCGCCTGAGATCCGAGTTCAATTCCCGACTCAGGCGACAGACTGTGTGGAGTTTGCACGTTCTCCCCGTGTCTGCGTGGGTTTCCTTCGGGTGCTCCGGTTTCCTCCCACAGTCCAAAGATGTGCGGGTCAGGTGAATTGGCCATGCTAAATTGCCCGTAGTGTTAGGTAAGGGGTAAATGTAGGGGTATGGGTGGGTTGCGCTTCGGCGGGTCGGTGTGGACTTGTTGGGCCGAAGGGCCTGTTTCCACACTGTAAATCTAATCTAATCTAATCTAATAAACTGCTTTGTGGCCCTTTGCAGGTCTTTGTATATTTCCCATTCAGCTGAATCGGTGCTGTTTTTTTGCAGTTTTGTAAACTGTTTTAGTTTTACGCTGTCCCTTATTTCTTTAGTTTCCGTACCTGTTCTTTTTCTGTGAAGTGGACTCTTCCCTTTCAGAAGTATAAACTGAATTTATATTATGTTTAATGTTTCTGTTATTTTACCTGTTGGCAGATTTTTCCCATTTACAGTGGACAATCTCTGTCCCATCTTGTTAAAGTCAACCTTGCCTAAATCTAAAACTCTAGTAGCTGATGCATGCTTTTTACTTTCAAGAGCTATAATCAACTCAAACATGTTATGATCACAATTTGATAAATGTTCATGTACAATGAAGTTACTAATTAAATCTGGCTCATTATTTGTTCCTAAATTTAAACTTGCTTGTCCCCTTTGTTGCATTTAGAATATATTGCTGTAGGAAACTATCTTGAACACACTCCAGTAATTCACTATCTTTCTGACAAGTGCTTGTTTACCTCTACCAATCTATGTTAAAGTTAAAATCCCCCATTAATTCTACTCTGGCTTTGCATCACCCTTGCCTACTTTCTGAATTTATACAATCTAGCATTTCAGAGCTGCTACCAGGAGGTCTATATACAGCACCTATTGCAGTTTTAGATTCCTTACTGTTCTTCATTTCCATCTATATGATCTTCACTGAATGCTTTCCCCCCATTTTATCCTCCATCACCATTGAAATAATTTTGCTTCTAATCAGTAAGGCTACACTACCCCCTCTGCCATTTTCCCTCCTGTCTTGTAAACCTTATAACCTGGTATATTTAGTTCCTAATTCCATCTATCCTGCAGCCATATCTCAGTAATGACAATTATACCATAATCTCCAATTTGAATTTGTACTTGCAGCTCATTTAATTTATTCCTTACACTCTGTGTATTTCTTACTTCAGCCATACCCTGTAACCTGTCCCTCGGCACTGATACTTTATTCACCCATTTATTATTTATCTCTTCCAGTTTAATTAATACACTTCTTCTAATTTTGCCATTGTCTGCCATACCTGAAATAGGATTCTTGACTATTTCTTTACTCTGTTATGTTACTTGATTTTGAAACTGTATTGACGTGCCCTGAGTCCTGTGTTGTAGGCTCACATTGGCTGTTTATTTATATTAGAGTAAAAAGTGAGGTCTGCAGATGCTGGAGATCAGAGCTGAAAATGTGTTGCTGGTTAAAGCACAGCAGGTCAGGCAGCATCCAAGAAACAGGAAATTCGACGTTTCGGGCCAGAGCCCTTCATCAGGAATGAGGAGAGTGTGCCAGGCAGGTTAAGATAAAAGGTAGGGAGGAGGGACTTGGGGGAGGGGCACTGGAGATGTGATAGGTGGAAGGAGGTCAAGGTGAGGGTGATAGGCTGGAGTGGGGTGGGGGCGGAGAGGTCAGGAAAAAGATTGCAGGATAGGAGGGCGGTGCTGAGTTCGAGGGAATCGACTGAGACAAGGTGGGGGGAGTGAGGGAATCGACTGAGACAAGGTGGGGGGATTGCTGATGTGTTAAAATAAATTCAATTGTCCTGTGGTTTGCTAGTAAAGTTTGTAAATTACTGCTAAATTGGTGGTACTGCTGATAGTGTTTATGCTGTTGCGATTATGATAATTATATAATAGGTATATTTGTTTTCAACTGAGGTTGTAAAAATGTCTAATTTTATGATTCATAGATTTGGGAGATTAGTTTGTAGTTTGGGGTTTCGAGCTTTTAAATGTAGGATACTAAAAGTAGTTAGTTTTGTGAAGCTGTAAAACCGACCTGATGTATTGCATTTCAAACGGTGACCTGTGTTTATTAAGAAAGGTCAGAGTTGGAAATCAGAGAACAATAAAGAACTGGTCTTACCTGAGCCTCATAATGGAACCCGCACATGTGGTGAGATTGCAATTAGACATGTGAATTATTTATGGAGTTTCAGAATTAAAGGGATTTTTTTGGAAGGTAATGTAAATTTGTTCAAACTTCTACCTAGAACATCCCAAATGTGCCAAGTTGCTAATGAGATAGTTTGAAGGAGGTAGCTTTGTTTTGTTTTGGCTTAAGGATTTCTAATAAAATCAGACAGTTGCAAATTGAGCCTCTCTATATATTTGTGTGCATAATATATAGCCTTGAAACATGCAGAGTAACAAAACATCCACAATTTGTTGAAACTTGGAAACAGCTTTTAAAAATTATTTCCTGAGATGCATGTGTCACTGGCTGGGCCAGCATACTTGCTCATCCCTTGTTGAAGGTGGTGGTGAACTGCCTTCCTGAACCATTTTCCTGCAGTCCATTTTCCATTTGTGCAGTATACCCACAATGCCATTTGGAAGGGAATTCCAGGATTTTGACCCAACAACAGGAAGAAATGGAAACAGATTGCAAAGTCTGAATGGTGAGTAGTATGGAGGGGACATTGCAGGTGGAGTCCCCATGTATCTGCTGTGCCTGATCTTCTATATTATTGTCGTTGTTGTAAGGTGCTGTTCGAGGAGCCTTGGTGACTTTCTGTACTGCATCTTATAAATGTGACATAATGCTACTACTAGGTGTGAGTGAATGTTTGTGAATGTGTCAAAAAAGAGACAGCATGCACAAATGGATTTATGTCTAATTGACATGACATGATGAGTTCAGTCCTACAGTTTTAGGATTTTTATAATTACATCAAAAGCTTAGATGAAGGAAGCAAAGTTATGGTAGTTGATTTTACAAATGACTCCAACATTGGTAAGAAAAATTTGTGAAGGAGGCATAAGGACATTGCAGACAGATGTAGGTAAGTTGATTGAGTGGGCAAAATCTGACACCGACTATATTATAGGAAAATGTGAAGCAATGTACTTTGGCATGAACAATGTAAAAGCAGTATATAAAATGTATTATTTAAATCAAGATGACTGAAGAATTCCAAGAAGCAGAAGCATATGACAATGAAGCCATGTGACGATGGAGCACAAAGTTTTAAGCTTTCGTAGAAATGTCCTAGCACAAATCCTGTAATTGGGCATGAAAAACAAGTTAAGGTACATGTCGTAGAGACTTTGATAGGGAGAAATTTTGCATTCCAGAATCGTTTTTCATTTTAATTCTGATAACATCTTTGTAATGGTCATATAAAAATGGGAAATGCTGACAATATGCAGTCTATTAGCTAGCATGTGAGAAAAGCAATGGGCAGATTAGCTTTCAAGGTACAGACTTCTTATTAGAAAGGCATAATCTGTGCATGGTTTCTACAAGGCAGTTATCTCTCCTTCACTTCCTAATAGATACCAGGTATGCTTTTGTTAATAGTGGTGACTGGAAACTTGGCCTGATGGCTGTTTGCATTGCAATGAAAAATGAAGAAAATGAGCTCAGAAAATGATCTATTTTATAGACAAAAGAAACAATGAGGAGGAAAAAATGCTATGACAGGAAAAGGAACAGAATAACTAGGACCCAAAAAAAGTAAAGGAGTGTAAAAAAAACATCAAACATAATTGACTTACTGATTGCAAGAATATAAAGGGCTTTCAGAAGTCACAAATCATGATGGCTCAAGATCTTCCTCACAGACAAAAACCTATTCAACCTAATTATTCAGAGCATTTCTTCTACCTTAAATGCCAATAGCAATTGTTCTGAACATATTAAAGGATAGTTATTGTTTGAAGGACTCTTGGAGACTGATATATTTATAGCTTGTCTTTTATTTGTGGCTATGATCATAGTGTTTATTATTTTGTTTATTTTCCTGGAAGTCTTTTTTTCATTTATTAAATTTTTTGTGTTATGTGAGTGTCACTGGCTGACCAGCATTTAATGCCTGTCCCTAGTTGCCCTTGAGAAGGTGGTGGTGAGCTGTCTTCTTGAATTGCTGCAATTCAGCTGTTGAAGATTGACCCACAATGCCATTAGGGAGGGAATTCCAGGATTTTAACCCAATGGCAGTGAAGGAACAGCGATATATTTCCAAGAGGGGATGGTGAGTGACTCGGAGGGGAACTTGAAGATGTTCCCATATATCTACTGCCCTTGTCCTTCTAGATAGAAGTGGTCAAGTGTTTGGAAATTGCTATCTGAGGATCTTCGGTGAATTTCTGCAGTGCATCTTGTAGATAGTACACACTGCTGCTACTGACTTGGGGGTGTTGGGAGTGGGTGCTTGTGGATGTGGTGCTAACCAAGCAGGCTACTTTGTCCTTGAGGGTATCAAGCTTCTTGAGTGTTGCCCACATCCAGGCAAGTAGGGAGTATTCCAACACACTCCTGACTTGTGCCTTGTAGATGACGGACAGGATTTGGGGAGTCAGGAGGTAAGTTTTTCACCACAGTATTCCTAGCCTCTGACCTGCTCTTGTAGCCACTGCATTTATGCAGTGAGTCTAGTTGAGTTTCTGATCAATGAAAACACCCGGAATGTTGATAGTGAGGCATTCAGTGATGGTAACACTATTGAATGTCAAGGGGTGGTGGTTAGATTGTCTCTTACAGGTGATGGTGATAACCTGGCATTTGTTTGTGGTGAATGTTACTTGCCACTTGTCATCCCAAGCCTGGATATTGTCCAGATCGTGTTGCATTTGGACACAGACTGCTTCTGAGTCTGAGGAGTAGAGAATGGTGCTGGACATTGTGCAATCATCGGCGAACAGACCCACTTCTGACTTTATGATGGAGGAAACGTCATTGATGAAGCAGCTGAAGATGGTTGAGCCGAGGACACGATCCTGAAGAATTCCTGCAGAGATGTGCTGGAGTGAGATGACTGACCTCCAACAACCATAGGCATCTTCCTGTGTGTCAGGTATGACTCTAACCATTGGACAGTTTGCCCCCGATGCCCATTGATTCTAGTTTTGCTAGAGCTCCTTGATGTCACACTCAGTCAAATGCAGTCTTGACATCAAAGGCTGTCATTCTCACCTCCCCTCTGGATTTCAGCTTTTTTGTCCATGTTTGAACTAAGGCTGTAATGAGGTCAGGAGCTGAATGGCCCTGGTGGATTCCAACTTGAGCATCACTGAACAGGTGCTCCTTGATAACACTGTTGATGACACTTTCCATCATTTTACTGATGATCGAGAGTATACTGATGGGGCAGTAATTGGCCAGGTTCGATTTGTCCTTTTTATGCACAGGACATACTTAGACAATTTTCCACATTGTCAGGTAGATGCCAGTGTTGTAACTACTAGAACAGCTAGGACAGGGGAGCGACAAGTTCTGGAGCAAAAGTCTTCAGTATTATTGCTGAGATGTTGTCAGGGCCTGTAGCCTTTGCAGTATCCAGTGCCTCCAACTGTTTCTTGATATAAAGTGGAGTGAATTGAATTGGTTGAAGGCTGGTATCTGTAATGCTGGGGACCACTGGAGGAGGAGAAAGTGAGGACTGCAGATGCTGGAAATCAGAGTCAAGAATATGGTGCTAGAAAAGCGCAGCAGGTCAGGCAGCATCTGAGGAGCAGGAGGATCGACATTTCGAAACGTCAATTCTCCTGCTCCTCGATGCTGCCTGACCTGCTGTGCTTTTCCAGTACTACATTCTTGACCATTGGACCAGGCTAAGATGGATCATCTACTGGCCACTTCTGGCCGAAGGTTGCTATAAAAGCCTCGGCCTTATGTTTTGCACTGATGTGCTGGGCTCTTCCATCACTGAGAATGAGGATAGTTGTGGAGCCTCATCCTCCAGTGAGTTATTTAATCGCCTACCACCATTCATGTGATAGGACTGCAGAGCTTAAATCCATTGATTGTGGGATCACTTAGCTCTGTCTATCACTTGCTGCTTATGCTGTGTGGCATGCAGGTAGTCCTGTTTGGTGGCTTCACCAGGTTGACACCTCATCTTCAGGTATGCATGGTGCTATTCCTGGCATGCACTCCTACACTATCCATTGAACCAGGGTTGATTCCCTGTTTGATGGTAATGGTTGAGTGGGGGATATGCCATGCCATGAAGTTACAGATTGTGGTAGAGTACAATTCTGTTGATGGCACACAGCACCTCATGGATACAGTCTTGAATTGCTAGATCTATTCAACGTTTGGCCCATTTAGCATAGTGATAGTGCCAGAGAACATGTTGGAGGTTATTTTCAATGTGAAGGTGGACCTTCACCTCCACAGGGACTGTGCTGTCATGGACAAATGCAAATACAGCTGGCAGATTGGTATGGATGAGGTCAAGTTTTGTTTGTCCTCTTGTTGGGTTTCCTCTCCACCTGCTGTAGATCCACATTAGTAGCTATGTCAATCAGTAGTACTGCTGCTGAGCCACTCTTGGCTGTGGACATTGAAATCCCCTACACGGAGTACATTTTGTGTCCTTCCCAGTGTTCCTCTAAGTGTTGTTCAACATGGATGAGTGCTGATTCATTAACTGAAGGAGGACTGTATGTGGTAATCAGCAGGAGGTTTCCTTGCCCTTGTTTAACCTGAAGCCATGAGACTTCATAGGATCTGAAGTCAATGCTGAGGACTCCCCAAGCAACACCTCCCTGACTGTATACCACTGTGCTGACACCTCTGCTGGGTCTATACTGCCAGTGAGACAGGACATGTCCAGGGACGGTGATGGTATCTGAGACATTGTCTATAAAGTATGAATATGCCAGGCTGTAGTCTATGAGACAGTTCTCCCAATTCTGGCACTAGCCCCCAGATGTTAGTGAGGAGGACTTTGCAGGGTTAACAGGGCGGTTTCTGTCGTTGTTTTTTCCGGTGTTTTGGTCAATGCCAGGTGATCTGTTCCATTTTTATTTCATTTCTTTGAGACGTTGGAGCGGTTGATACAACAGAATGGCTTGCTAAGCCATTTAAGAGGGCGGCTGAGAGTCTACCGCATTGCTGTAGGTCTGGAGTCACATGTAGGCCAGACTAGGTGAGGATGGCATATTTCCTTCTCTGAAGTGTGTTAGTGAATCAGATGGAGTTTTCCAACAGTAAATAATGATGTCATGGTCATCAGTAAATCCTTAGTTTAAGATTGTTTAAATGGAATTCAAAGTCCACCATCTGCCATGACGGGATTCGAATCTGGATCCCCAGAACATTATCTGGGTCTCTGGATTAATAGTCTAGCGATAATACCACTAGGCCATCGCCTTCCCTGAAAATGAAGGTTTCTGTATCAAGGTAAGTACATGAAGGAGGCTAAAAAGAAATATGTCGATGAGGTTAATGAAGTAAATTGACAGTAGTTTCAATAGGTTATAAATAGAGACACAGAAACAATTGTTTGTTTTTTTGTTATAAATTGTATATGATTCCATATATCTCTAATTTGTCTAAAATTCAAAATATTGGAAACAATATTTCCTGTTCTCATTCAGTTGTGTTTAGTGCCAAAAAAATGATGCTTTTTAACTGAAACAGAAACCAAGGGCAAATCTAGCGGGTCTGGCAGCATCACTGGAGAGAAATCAGTTAATGTTTCGGGTACACTGACCCTTCTTTAGAACTGTTGGTAGCTTGGAAAAAGATATTTTTTGTATAGAAGATAGGGTGGGAAGAAGGGGGAGAGTAAACAATAGGTGGAGATAGAGCTAATGGAGGTTATTAGTGGCTGACAATGGTAGCAGCCTATGTGATGACAAGGCCTGGTGTTTGAGGGTTGGGGGAAAGCATGGGAAAAGGTGCTCAAGCTCTAAAATTGGTGAACTCGATATTAAATCCAGATGGCTGCAGGGTTCCCAAGCAGAAACTGAGGAGCTGTTCTTCCAGCTTACACTGAGCTTCCCTGGAGCCCTGCAGCTAGTCTGAGCCAGGGAACATGGTGTTGCATTGAAGGGGCAAGCAACTGGAAGCTCAGGTTCTTGTTTGCAGATACAACATATGTGTTCTGCGAAGCAAGCACCTGAGAAATGTACTTGGGCCTTTGTATACTGAGGAGTGAGGAAGTAAGCTGGCAGGTGTGCTGCAGTTGCAGGGGAAAGTGTCGTAGGGGTGTGGAGAAGTGTTGGTACTGAAGTAGGAGTGGACTAGGGTGTCTCGAAGGGAATGATCCTTGTGGAAGGCTGGCAAGGGAGAGGAGGGGAACAGGTGTCTGGTGGTAGCATCGCGCTGAAGATGGCAGAAATGGTGGCTACTGATTCTGTGGATGAGGTTGCTGGTGAGATGGTAGGTAGGGACAAAGTGGACCCGAACGCTGTTGTGGGAAGCAAGAGAGGGGATGAGGGCCGCAATGCAGGAGATGGGTCAGACCTGGCTGAGGGCCCTGTCAACTAGGTTGCCTGCCACTTCAACACACCGCTGTGTTCTCTGGCCAATATCTTGTCTCAGGTTTGCTGGAGAACAAGCTGGAAGAAAACCACCTCATTTTCCACTTGAGAACCTTCTGGATTTAATACCGAATTCAACAATTTTAGGGCTTGAGCACTTTTCCCCACGCTTTCTTCTATCCACCTTGTGCTGGGCCTTGTCATCACATGGGCTGCTACCACACACTACCCATTGCCAGCAACGAATAGTCCCCATTTGCAGGTATTCATTCCCCCAGAGAGACCGTTAGGCATCCTTTGTCTGTCTACCTATTTTTCTCTCTCTCCATCTATTGTAAACTCTCCCCCACCTCCACCCTCTCATGTAGACAAAAACCATTGTTTTCTTAGCTACCACCATTCTGAGCAAGAGTGTCTGGATCTGATGCATTAATTCTGATTTCTCTTCACAGGTGTTGCCAGCCGTGCTGAGATTTTCCAACAATTTCTGTTTCTTTTCAGATTTCTAGCAACTACAGTTCTTTCGGTTTTTTTGTACTTTATAGCCAACTGATTGGAAATGTAAATTGAATTTTTAAAAACAGACTTTAAAGATTAGGGTGAAAGTAATTTGATCTCACAGCAAGATGGCTACCCAATTTGAATGACTATACATTCCACATTTCAACTGTATTGAGGTGCAGATGGCATGCCTGCCAAAACCCATCAAAGCAAAAGACCTCAAAGGAACATAGAGTCATAGTCATAGAGATGTACAGCATGGAAACAGACCCTTTGGTCCAACCCGTCCATACTGACCAGATATCCCCAACCCAATCTAGTCCCACCTGCCAGCACCCAGCCCATTTACCTCCAAACACTTCCTATTCATATATATACTCATCCAAATGCCTCTTAAATGTTGCAATTATACCAGCCTCCACCACTTCCTCTGGCAGCTCGTTCCATACACGTATCACTTTGTGAAAATGTTGCCCCGTAGGTCTCTTTTATATCTTCTCCCTCTCACCCTAAACCTATGCCCTCTAGTTCTGGACTCCCCGACCCCAGGGAAAAGACTTTGCCTATTTACCCTATCCATGCCCCTCATAATTTTGTAAACCTCTATACGGTCACCCCTCAGCCGCCGATGCTCCAGGGAAAACAGTCCCAGCCTGTTCAGCCTCTCTCTATAGCTCAAATCCTCCAATCCTGGCAACATCCTTGTAAATCTTTTCTGAACCCTTTCAACTTTCACAACATCTTTGCGATAGGAAAGAAACCAGAATTGCATGCAATATTCCAACAGTGGCCTAACCAATGTCCTGTACAGCCGCAACATGACCTCCCAACTCCTATACTCAATACTCCGACCAATAAAGGAAAGCATACCAAATGCCTTCTTCATTATCCTATCTACCTGCGACTCCACTTTCAAAGAGCTATGAACCTGCACTTCAAGGTCTTTTTGTTCAGCAACACTCCCTAGCACCTTACCATATAAGTCCTGCTAAGATTAGCTTTCCTAAAATGCAGCAACTTGCATTTATCTGAATTAAACTCCATCTGCCACTTCTCAGCCCATTGGCCCATCTGGTAATCTGAGGTAACCCTCTTCGCTGTCCACTACACCTCTAATTTTGGTGTCATCTGCAAATTTACTAACTGTACCTCTTATGCTCGCATCCAAATCATTAATGAAAATGACAATGAACTGTATTTCCTATTCTATTCGGGCAACATGCAGATACTCAACTGGGTGGTAACAAGCCATCAAACTTAATCTCTTGAACAATGCATACCTGTTTAAGAAGGTGAATTCCCAGTTAAATTACAATTGAAATACATAGTCATGGCTAGCTGGAGAGGGCAATCAAATGAGAAGCCAACCCTTTCTATGTTTTAAGCTCACATTTTCTCAGCAAAATTGAGGAAGCAGCTCAGACACTGACAGAGATCCTTTGCATCCAATTTGAAGACACTTTAGCCCCCTCTATTGTTTTAATGTCTCTCTATGTGCAGTAGGCAGAGATTTTAAAGAATAAATGTGTGTAATATGTGCCTGCTATATGTATGTGGGTGAGAAAGAGAGAGAGAGAGAGCAAAAGAAGTTGAACCATACGTATATTAATAAAGTATGAGAAAAGCATTCTTTGCTAAACTCAAGGAAACTTGTCTAATAGTTCATCTTACCACAGCATGTAAACAGTTAAGCACACACTGAATTAGCACATATGTCCTTATCAAACAACAAAAAACCTATTGTGATCAAACAAAGAAAGGTTAATGAGGGAGTTATTTGACCCCTCCTCACCTGATGGTGTTTGTTCTAAACAGGTAAGGATTAGTTAATAAATGCTTGGAAATGGTTGATATCCACATATATGCAATTATCGTGACATTCAAAAAGCCTTCTCAGTTTACAGGCTGGAGGGTATTTGTATTTATTTTAAAACAAAGGATTTTCACACAGACTTGTCCATGTCTTTTCCTGAATTTGAATTTTTCCTATCAACTGCAAGGTATAAATTTTGAAGCTTGATGTGATTACAGCTTAGAACTTTATAACTGACTGGTACTGTTTTCTGCTTCTTCATTTTCAACTTAGACAATTCATTAGGATTGAAGATGACTTGCTGCCATTCAAGTTCTAAAATGGTTGATAAGTCCCATGCAGTATTGGTAGACTTTTCAAATGCAGGGCAGTGGTCTTGAATGGTTGAGTTGATGAGTTGTTTGGAGATTTGTCATCTCTCTCTCTCTGATAACTCTTCACTTCACAACTTCATCTCTGCAAATTTCTGACAAAGTCTCTCAATGTGTTTAGTGCCTTTCCAAATGGGTTTCCTCCATTTTTGGTCTATTATAAGCCAGGTTCTGCCATGAGTAATATTTAAATATTTATCCTCCTTGGAAGAAGTTGTTTCTGGAGTCAAGCATACAAAGGACATAGCTCACCTGTCAGAGCTGATTCTGAATGACAGATCCTCCATGCTGGGCAAGTTGGCTTGGATAGGATATTGCTGTTGGATCTCGTTTCTTGCCATTAGATTTTGATAATTTTATGAAGACATCACTGCTGATACTTCTCCAGTGTTTTGGGTTATCTAAGTCTGTGAAACATTTAAAAACGTGGGGATCACTGCTGCCCAGTAAAACATTGCTTTCGTTTCTGATTTTGGATCCAAGCCCTCAAATACTCTTTTTCGCAGTTGCTTGAGGACTAAGCTGGGACATTGAAGGCAATGCTACATTTTGTTGTCTGTCTACTTTCAGAAAGAGGACACTCCCCAAATATGGAAAAATTTCCACACTTTCCCTAATTGTGCTGTTAAATTCATTGTTGGGGCAGGTGTTTTGCTTGTTAGAAGATCATTTTCTGTGTGTTTAATGAAATGCCTGTTTCCTAAATACTTCACAGAAGGAGTCTGCAATTATTTGGAGTTCGATTTCTGAATGAAAGCAAACACAACTGTCATCTGCATATTGAAGCTCTGTGACTGAGTTTAGAGGGGGATTGGTTTTGGATTGAAAGTTCTGTGGGTTAAATAATTTTGTACAATTACGCCACCATCAAAACATTTATGTAACTCAAACGACAATTGAACGCGAACCTTTGGATTTCATTGATTAAAAACTTTTAAGTTCTTCATACAATATTGTAAAAGTCCAAAACAGATTAGTATTATAAAACTATGCAATTGTTTTATTTTGTATGCTTTAATCAAATGAAGTGCTGGTAAATGTAAATTGTCAAATAATCATCACAACCAGATCTCAAACATTCATTCAATGAAGATCACTGAAATGCAGTGGCAGTTGGTGAGTTTTCTAAAAAAAAGAGTCCAATGGTACACCTTGTTACTTACTGTGCCAATGGTTAACCACTGATTACTTTCATTCCAGGAGGTCTGAAATTGCTTTGATGCCTTTCTGTCTTTCTTTACAATGTTTAGAGGTGGTGATATTCTGCCTTATTTTGCAATTGTATCATTCTTTTCATATAAGAAAAAAAATATTAATTATTAGATAGATATTATTAGACACGTAACTGACAGTAGTAGTGAACTTCAGGATCATTGCACCATTGGTGCTAGTACTAAGGAGACCATGAAGATCTAAAGCGACACCAGCCATGCTTGCAGCCAGTTGCAGCATGGGTGGTGAAGTACGAGGGCTGTGAAGGACATTAGCACAAGTTTGCGATATATCTTCTGGATGAATGCCACTCCCTTTAAGTAGCACCTCAACAATCCTAATAATGTGTTGGGGGAGGACAGGTTGGTGGACTGCTGTGAGAATTCCTGAAGAAGGGCTTTTGCTCCCAACGTTGATTTTCCTGCTCCTCAAATGCTGCCTGACCTGCTGTGCTTTTCCAGCACCACTCTAATGTAGACTCTGATCTCCAGCATCTGCAGTCCTCAATTTCGCCCTGCTGTGAGAATCTACATAACCCTTTGAATACTGAAGTCTCATACCATAGAATACAAAATTGAATTTGCATGGAAGCAGGTATGAATCAAATGACCTCCAGTTGAGGATTATTTTCAGCATTAAGTTAAAGGAGGCTTAATCCTGTATTGCAGTGGAAATTAAGACAGTGGCCACAGGGTACTTCATCATGGATGGATCAGTTGGTGCTGCCATGGAGTTGGCCACCATTCCCATGCTGAAAATGTTTGCTCTGAGCTCTGCATAATATTTCTCTGCATATGGGAACATTTTCTGTGTGCTCCTTATTTGTCCCAGAATGTTGCCTGGTAGGCTGTCAATGCAGCAAGTGTCTTGATGTGCACCTTCACCTGTATTCTGTTGTATGCTGCTCTTTAATATCCTCATCTAAACCCAAATAAAATCCTTATCTAATGCAGAAAAAATATTTCTGTGATCTGCAAATAGTAAAAAGATGATTAAAAAAAAAGAATGAGGCTAATAAAGGTTCAGAAAGGACATTTGCTCATTAGCAGTCTCAAAAAACCACAGTCCAGTTTGTTTGGATTTGCCTCTTCTCCAACTCCCCACTCCACTTCGAATGCCTGTTGTTTAAAGTTCCTTCACATCTGTCAGTGTGACATTCCATGGGTCGCTCTTCCATCAAGCAATTTAGTTTATTCGAAGTTAAAAATGTCCATTCTAATTTGGTGTTCTCTCTTCCTTCTGTATCTGGCTGTGCAGCCGTTCTTGCTTATTATAGGGATAAAATGAATAGACAATTGAAGTCCTGTGTGTATAAAGATAAATGCTTGTTTAAATCATATTGCTTCAAGTCAGTTGACAGTAAGGTGGGACACAAGAAAGATCATAATGACGGTAACATATTGTAATTCTGAATGTTCTCGCTGATACTGGATGCCAAAGGCTGTTGTAGCTGGCTGTACAATGCAAGGCACCATATTCCCCTGTCAGATGCAGATTAGTATTATGCTAGGTGCTTGCATTTTTTCTGTTGCTGCCTTCCATTGTGGGCAGCCTTATTCTATGAAAGAGAGAGCAGTCCATCAGCGATTGTGTTTTTCTAAGTTGGATACATCTCTGACATAGCTACTTAGTTGAAGTATATCGAGACAGTTGAAATGTGAGTGCGATTCTAAGATTTTTGCAAATGTTTAAGGATAGGATGGAATAAATAAATATTAGGCATGATTCAGGAGAGTATTGAGTATGGAAGAATGGACGTATGGGAGTGGGAGATGCCATAATTATCCACGTGTGAACATTTGATGTCTTCTAACATCACTGATTTTCTTGATCACCAGCTACATTCTTTCGAAGAGTGATCCTTCAGAGCCTCCCACCTCCCTGCAGAAACATGATTTTTCTGCTCCTGTGGACTTCTCTCACTAAGGCTACTGTGGCCAAGTAGGTTTGTTCTCTTTTGCAACATTGACCAACCACAGTGGCCTCCTTTGATTCAGTGTAGGTTCCCTTTAAGCTGGACAGTCTACCTTTAAGAAGTAGAGGCTAACTGTAATATGTACTAACTTTATTGGAGCCCTTTATCTTATGCTTCGGAACCCTTCAACCCCAGGGCATCAATGTGGACTTCACCAGTTTCCCCTCCCCCCACCTTACCCAGTTCCAAACTTCCAGCTCAGCTCCATCCTCCTATCCTACCTGTCAATCTTCCTTCACACCTATCTGCTCTACCCTCCTCTATAACCTATTACCTTTACCCTTTCCTCCATCCACCTATTGCACTCCCAGCTACCTTCTCCCCAGCCCCATCCCTCCCATTTATTTCTCCACCCATGAGGCTTCCAGCCTTATTCCTAATGGAGGGGTCTTGCCCAAAATGCTGATTTTCCTACTCGCAGATGCTGCCTGACCTGCTGTGTATTTCCAGCAGCACTCTAATCTTGACTCTAATCTCCAGCATCTGCAGTCCTCACTTTCACCTTATTGGAGCCCTTACTGAGCATGCAGTCAGCCAGAAGGGTGAGTCTTCCTGAGCTGAGTGCAGAAATCATGGAAGTGAGAATGCAGATCATGAATTGTAAACCCTCTGCCGATAAAAGGTCTTAAATAAATCATCTTGCTGCATCACTTTCAGTTTCAAACAATGCCTTTTTTTGAGCAACTTATCCCAAAATCTCAACTCTGTGTAGATGATTTTATGCTTCCTTTATTGGAAATCAATGTTGAGTTTGGTTTATCATGTTATTTTTACTACCATAGCAATAAACTGTTTGCCATGAAGTGTTTTTAGTTAGAATGCATTGCATGCTTCCTTGAAAAGAACTGTTAATTATTATTTAAAATTTACTAGTAATTTGGAATTGCTCTGAACAGTTAATTGTTAGTCATTCAAACTTAACTATTAGAAAACTATTATTAATTCAAATGTTTTTGTACTTCACTGGGTTAGCACACTGAAAAATCAAGCCCCACTATTCCTGCAGTCATCACAAAAGTTAAAGATGTTAACAGTACACAAATTCCACAACTTACCTATCTTTTACATTAAGATTTATTGAAAGCACAGATCAGGTTTCTGTACATAACAGAAATTGCTTTATGTGAATGTAGCTGCCAATGAACAATTATGAACCATCGACATATATAACTCTACAAATGAAAACTCTAACCCCTTGCACACATCCACAGATAACATGGATAGGAAAAGAAACACAATGGCGTTATGGGTGGAAAGAAAGTTTGGGAAGGTAATTCAATGGTCCCTGTTCACAGAATTTGCTGAGATGATTTTTATTCTGATCAACATGTCACTTCTCAATCTTCCTTCTCTAGATGCTGTAATTTGTTTGCAGGAGGTACAGGGTAATTGGTTCACATTATCAAAGATCACTGGCCTATTAATTAAAACTCACAGATTACAAACTGCTGAAGAAAAAATACCTTTCTGAAGGCTTAAGTTTTTCTTCTACAGAGAACTGAGGCATCTTCTAAGCCTGTGGAGATGAGGTAGCTTCTCACCATCTAGTTCACAGGCTAAGTTGTCCAGCTACCTGGAACCTTTCACATAGTTGTTGAAGTCCTATAACATTAATAACAGATAACTAGTTCACAGACCAATTTACTTGTTACTGGCTGAATTTCAATTTGTTCAGAGCTTTTGACTCCAGATAATCTCCAAGCTATTTACTTATGCTTTAATCAGCAGCTATGTAAACGGCACTTATGATGAATATCAGGTTACTTGGTTTCAAAAAGTGCTGCAATTCCTTGTTCTTTAAAAATTATTCCTTTTCCATTTCATTACACAATCAAATTAACAGAAAAATATAAAACACAGCCTTTCCATTTGTTTAGATTAACAAAATTCATCATAGTTCCACATGAGATGTGCTTCACTGCCACTCTCATATGGATATTTACTACCTATCTTTAAGTTCAACACAGCAGTCTGAAAAACAAGTGTGAGTGGGCTTGTGGGAATCCTAATAAAATTTATTTTCATCAGGTGTAATATAGAGTTGGTAGAGATCAGTTAACTTTGGCATATGTTGCAAAACTTCAATTCCAAATCAATGACAAATAAAATTAATCAGGCAGTATAAGAGGCTGTCAGTTTGCTAGTACACATTCTGGGCCTCCAATAAAGTTACATTTTACCCCCAAGTAAAAGTTGGGCAACCTCAAAAATGGAAAGCAAAGTACTGTGGCTGCTGGATAGCTGAAATGAAAGCATAAAGGCCAAGAAATACTCAGAAGGTCTAGTAGCATCTGTGGAGAATGAAAAAGAGTTAACAATGTGGATTCCAACTCAGAACATTAGTTGGAATCTTACATGGGCCAGAATGGCGTGCACTATGGCAGAAAATGCAGGATCGTGCAAGGAATCCAACAAGTTCTATCTTCAAGTCGGAACAACTCTCTGCATCTTTTAGCTAAGTCTGGGCATTGAAGGTGAGTTTCTTGCTAGATAGCAGTGGATTGCTTATCAATGCAGACTATTGTTTGTTAACAAGTTTATTAACTACACATCTTGCCTCATTAATATGCAATTTTCTATTATACTTGGAGCAAACTAGACACTGAGAACTCTCAACACTAAAGTCAGTATGAATACCACGTGACTGTAGTTCACTGCTTGCTCCAAAGGACCTCAGTGTTGGCAACCAGACATAAATTTCTCAGGGCATGTTCAATGTCTACTGGTCAAATGCACTCTGCATCCTGAAACATTGCCAACCTCTAAAAACCCAAATGGGGCACACTGACAACTATCATTGGAATGCTGCAGCAAGACCACTTTGCACATCGGAACACTTTCCCAGCTCACGAAGTGGACTGGCTGCATTTCTAGCCTGTTTGCTTACTCATTTTGACCCTATTTGGATTCGCCCAGAGAATCGGTGAGAAAACTCACAAAACCTCACAGAGGAAAGCCCTCAATGAAACAGACACTTAGCCAAATAACTAAGTTTCAATCCATTGTTTCTCTTTCCAAAGATGCTGTCAGATCTGCTGAATTTCTCCAGCACTTCCTGTTTTAATTTCAAAAGAGCTGATACAGTCCTAAGAAACCAATGAATAAGAAAACCTGTTATGAATACATACCTATAGCATGAGAAGAAAAGTCAGAGCCAACAGTTGATTAATTTAGAGTCATACAGCACGGAAACAGATCCTATGATCCAAACTCATCCATGCTGACCAAGTTTCCCAAACTAAACTAGTCCCACTTGCGTACATTTGGCCCATGTACCTGATCCAAATGTCTTTTAAATGCTGTAACTGTACCTTCATCTATCACTTCCTCTGGTGTTCATTCCACATACGAACCAAATTCTTGTGTGAAAAATCAAAAATAGAAATTGCTGGAAAAGCTCAGAAAATCTGGCAGCATCTGTGGTGAGAAATCTGAGTTAACATTTCAGAGTGACCCTTCCTCAGAACTGATGGTAGCTAGGAAAATATCAGTTTATATGCAGCGGCACGGTGGCACAGTGGTTAGCACTGTTGCCTCACAGCGCCAGAGACCTGGGTTCAATTCCTGCCTCAGGTGACTGACTGTGTGGAGTTTGCACATTCTCCCCGTGCCTGCGTGGGTTTCCTCCGGGTGCTCCGGTTTCCTCCCACAGTCCAAAGATGTGCGGGTCAGGTGAATTGGCCATGCTAAATTGTCCGTAGTGTTAGGTAAGGGGTAAGGGGTAAGTGTAGGGGTATGGGTGGGTTGCGCTTCGGCGGGTCGGTGTGGACTTGTTGGGCGGCACGGTGGCACAGTGGTTAGCACTGCTGCCTCACAGCGCCTGAGACCCGGGTTCAATTCCCGACTGTGTGCACGTTCTCCCCGTGTCTGTGTGGGTTTCCTCCGGGTGCTCCGGTTTCCTCCCACAGTCCAAAGATGTGCGGTCAGGTGAATAGGCCATGCTAAATTGCCCGTAGTGTTAGGTAAAGGGTAAGTGTGGGGGTGTGGGTGGGTTGCGCTTCGGCGGGTCGGTGTGGACTTGATGGGCCGAAGGGCCTGTTTCCACACTGTGGGTAATCTAATCTAAAGAGAAGGTGGGGGGTGGGGCAAGGAAACAGGAGAAGGGATCTTGCAAACAGTGGTGTTCCCATGCATCTATCCTTGTTCGTTAAAATGGTAGAGTCATGGGTTTGGAAGGTGCTGTAGGAGCAGCCATCATGACTTTCCGCAGTGCACCTTGTGGCTGTTACATGCTCTGCTGCTGGAGGGAGTGAGTGTATAGTGCTGGAGGGAGTGAATGTGGTGCTAATTAAGCAGGCTGGCTTCATCCTGGATGGTGTCAAACTTCTTGTTTTTTTTGGAACTACACTCATCCAGGCAAGTAGGCAGTATTCCATCACAGCCCTGATTTGTAGATGGTGGACAGGCTTTGGGAAATCAGAAAGTGGATTATTAGCTGCAGTTTTCCTGCCCTGCCACTTTTGTAGCCACAATACTTTTAGATTAGACTTACAGTGTGGAAACAGGCCCTTCGGCCCAACAAGTCCACACCGACCCGCCGAAGCACAACCCACCCATACCCCTACATTTACCCCTTACCTAACACTACGGGCAATTTAGCTTGGCCAATTCACCTGACCCGCACATCTTTGGACTGTGGGAGGAAACCGGAGCACCCGGAGGAAACCCACGCAGACACGGGGAGAACGTGCAAACTCCACACTCCATACCTGTATGGCTATTACAGTTCAATTTCTGATCAATGGTAACTCCCAGATTGTTGATAGTGAATTTTGAGGCAAGCAGAAAGCACTGTCAGAGGAGCCTTTGGTGAGTTACTGCAATGCATCTTATACAAAATGCTGCCACTGTTTGTATGTGGTGAAGGTAGTGAATGTTGAAAGTGGTAGATGGGGTGCCAATCAAGCAGGCTGCTTTGTCATGGTTAATGTCAAGCATATTGAGTTTATAGGACTGCATTCACCCAAATAAGTGGAGAATTTCCTTTGCACTCCCAGTCTGAGCCTTGTCAATCATGGTCAGGCAGCAGATGAACAGTAGTTGAGTTACTCAGCACCAAATTTCTGACATCTGATCTGTTTTTGTAGTCAATACATTTATATGTCTGGTCCAGTTCAGTTTCTAGTCGATGGTATTGGTGAAGTTGATGATGTGGGATTCAGTGATGGTAATGCGATAGGATTGAATGTAAAAGATGATGGTTTGATACTCTCTTGTTGCAGATGGCTATTGCCTAAAGAGTCAACCCAAACCTGGCTGGAAGGAAAGTCATTGATAAAGCTGCTAAGATAGTTGGGCCTAGGATATTATCCTGAAGAACTCTTGCGGTTGCTATCAATAACTGCAACCACCTTCCTTTGTGCTAGGTACAGACAGCAGAGGTTTGCCTCTGATTTCCACTGCCATTAGTTTTGCTCGGGCTCTTTGATTTTACTCACTTAAATACTGCCTTGATGTCAAGGACAGTCACTATGTTCTCTCTGGAGCTCAGTTCTTTTTTTGATAAACTGGAAATTACAAGTGATGTTGAGAATTTGGTGAAGATGTTGAAATGGTTCACTAGAGGGTATCAGAGATGAGAAAGTTCACAAAGGACATTAAAACCCGATTATTATAATAATATGCAGAGAGAGACTGAAGAAATTGGGATACTTTCTCCCTTCACACAAAGAAGATTAAATGGAGATTTGACTAAGAGTACCACATCGTAAAAGGTTGATAGAGTAAAGAAAGACAAACTAATTCCGTGAGTAGAAGAATCACTAACCAGAAGGCACAGATTTCAGATGGCTAGCAAAAGAACCAGAGATGACATGAGAACTTTTTCTAATTTATTATGATCTGGAATCTGCAGCCCAAAATGCTGTTGGAAGCAAATGTGGTGGAAGCTTCAGAAAGGCACCAAGGGAAAGAGAGGGAAAGGCAGAGAAAATGTTAAGAGTCAACATCAGGTGAATTGCTTCCTTCTGTGTTGTATGATTCTAACGAAACCAATAGGTTGGTCTTGCCCTTTCTCAGAAGTACAACAAGTTCTAATGACTTTAAAAAACTTTTAAAAATATTTTCTTTCATTGTAGTTTTGCAGTAAGTAAGATAAATTTCATTAGTTCTTATTCTCTGATGTCAATTGGAATTTTGCAGGTTATGTCAAAAGATATGAAGTTCTTGAATTTATTGTTCAATTAATAGCAGAAATAATGCATTTATGTGAACTCTGTTTTATCATTGTTACAGTCAACTAAATCACTTTGAGAAATATTTCATCTTCAAAAGAAAACTTTTCAGCAAATAAATGGTCACTTCCTCAAGTAATGTCCTCAGTGCTGAATTTTAAAAATCCATCAGCCAACCTGAAAGATTATATCTCAGTCGATATGGGATTGCTTGGTTGATAATCCATCGAGGAAAACTTCCATGCTGCCTATTTGGCAGCGGTCTGGATAAATTACATCCATAAATTTTCTCTTATGTGAAAGTATATCATCCTTAAAAAATCTATTTGATACTTTTTTTCAGGAGATTGCTGTTATGTTTGTGGAGAAAATGAATAAAGGAGTAATTTCTTTGAGGTGTTAAATTGTATCTAGTAAATGAGAGCATGCAACCTGGAAGAGCACAAAATAAACCTCTGTAAAAGGGTTATAAAACAATTCTTGCAGATTCATACTTACTTCAATGAAAAGTGGAATTTTATGCACTCAAAACAAATTCAGCTCTGTGGGTGGACATAATTTAAGCCTAATTGGTGGGCTTCCAATATGTTGTTTTATTCAGTGCAACAATAGTCATGAAGCTTCTTCAAATATACCTTTCTAGGTTGTGATATTAAAGTTGTTAAATTCATAGCCAAATTTCTTGTCTTGTTGTTGACATAGATTTTCATTTTGACTGCATTCAAGATGTTTTTCACATTCCATATTCAAGTATTGATGTCTAAAAGGTATTAATTTACTGGGTTTACATAGTTTTTGTGACTCGTGAACATTATAGTGTTATTTTTGTACTGTTTTTACAATTCTAGTTTTAATACATAGGAATTACTAGAGGGACCCTTCTTTGAAGTGGAGGATTTTGTGAATGGTTTCATCTGCGATTGGAATATCTCTACTACATAAAATTTGAATGATGTCTTTCCTTCTGTTGAGGGACAAGAAATGTTTATGAAAAATGTCTTTTTGTAATAGGAAATGCATTGATGCAGCTTTATGAAATAGGGTTTTTACTGATCCAATTTAAAAAAGAGTAATTTAACTTTTAAAGTCAAAAATATATTTCTGCAGCATATTTTGAGTGGTAATATAAAAGGACAGCTACAGAAAGCACGCAAATGCCCAGAAAATACCTGGTGCTATTCCTTCTTTTAATTCATCTTCAGTAAATTAACTTCGTTATTTTGTTAATTATGTGAATGCAATATAGTTGGCTTTCCATTTTTTGGATCAAAATTTTGATAATTGAAGATGATTACTCATGAATAGTACACAAAGTAATTTTCACGCAATATGGACATCAAAATTAATTGTTACAGTTGAGATACATGTTCTAGTGTAGTAAGTATCAAGATGTTCTCTGAAAGGTCGTGCATCTGTGTTGTCCATTACAAAAGAACTCAAAATTATTGATTCTCCAAGGGAAAGTAAAATGTTGTTCTTGTCCTTTGATAAACTGTGTTCACACATGAGGCTTTCTAAAAAACCAATGCTGACATGGAATGAACATTACCTGTGATTTAAAAGAAGTGTTAAAACAACTAAAATATATCTGTAATTCAGGTCTTGTATTCAGCAGTAATCATCTTTAATGGATATCTGGGCTGTTTAAAACATTGTGGGGTCAAATTTCCAATAGGGTTATTCCAATCTCTTCCAATATCACCACCAGAGAAATTCTGACATGCAATACCACAGAAAATATTTTAATTTCCTTTAACTTCCTTTGCCTAGTGGCGTTGAGGCAGTCGACAAGCTGCTTTTGCCAAGAAACATTTTATACACCAATGTTCAGGTTTTTTGCACAATTAAAACAAGTATTTGAGACAGTGAAATTAACAAAAAGAAGCAGACTTACAAATGAACTCAATGCACGGCAATAATATATCAGCAAATACTGTCACAAAGAAGTAGATTTTCTTTAACATAATCTCTCTTAGCAATGTGCTTCCAGCCAGCTGTGCACAATTTGGCATCTTATTATTGTTTGAAAATGGTGAAATATCAGACCATCTTGGCTAGTCAGAATGTAAATTGGAGGATGTGGGGTTGCATTGGTGTTGTTCAGCAGTTAGACTGTTCCTAGAAACCAGAAGGGAAAACTTGAGAGTTAAGAATCTATAGAACAGTTCACAAAAAAGTCAAAAAATGTGGCGCTGGAAAAGCACAGTGGGTCAGGTAGCATCAGAGGAGCAGGAGAATCCTCGTTTCGGGCATTAGCCCTTCATCACACGCTAAAACTTTAAAATGTCTTTGGGGATCTATCAACATTATGAGACTCCAATATTCATACATTCATGATATTCTTGATTCAAGTAGCTGGCCAGGTGAAGGTGTCAAAGAACAGGGAAACAGCAAAAAAACTATGTTGTGACTTCCTCAAAACCATGTTGTGACCTCCTCAAAACCATTAGGCAAAGGAAATTAAAATGCTTTCTGTGATACTGCATGTCAGAATCGGGTGGTGCTTCCTCTGTAGAGGTAAGAGTAAGATAAATTATACTGTAACAATCATAATAAATCTCCTGTTAGCGTTTAGTTTACCCAGTGAGCCCTTCAACCAGTGTTGTCATGGATAGATGCATCTGCCACAGGTAGATTTGTGAGATGAGAATTTTTTTCCCTTTCTTTGATTCCCTCACCATCTGCTACAGGCCCATTCTAGTAGATCTGTCCTCTAGGATTCAGCCAGTTCATTCAGTAATGGTGCTCCTGAGCCACTTTTAATGATGAACATTTATGTGCCCTATGATACCGCTTTCTGTGCACTTACTAGCTTCAATGTTTCATCTAAGTGGTGCTTGACATCTAAGGGGAAATGATGACCTTGTGGTATTGTGAACAGACTATTAACCCAGAAAGCCAGATAATGTTCAGGGAACCCGCATTTGGATCCTGCCATGGTAGATGACTGAATTTAAATTCAATAAAAATCTGGAATTCAGGATCAGATGCTGACCATGAAACCATTGCTACTAGTCAGAAAAATCCATCTGGCTCACTAATGTCATTTAGGGAAGGAAACCACCAACCCCGTGTGGCCTGTATGTGACTCCAGACCCAAAGCAATATAATTCATACTTAACTGTCCTCTGAGCAATTAGTGATGACTAACATCTCATAAATTAATTGAAATAATGGAATTGTACTGATCCATCAGTTGAAAGAAGGCATAGGTGGTGATGAACAGAAGGTTTCTCTGCTTACGGTCAATCAGATGCCAGAGAGCTCCCGAGGTCACTCTCAGCCAATTGTATGCCACCTGTATTACTGTCTCTGGTACGTGTGATCTCTGGAGTGGTTCTGGGCGAGCCGGGGTGAGAAATGGCAGGGCATTAGAGGGGCATGGTAGCCCTGTGATTAGCACTGCTGCCTCACAGCACAGGGACGTGGGTTCAATTTGAACCTCGGGCGACTGTCTGGGTGGAGTTTGCGCATTCTCCCCATGTCTGTGTGGGTTTTCTCCGGATGCTGTGGTTTCCTCCTACAGTCCAAGGATGTGCAGGTTAGGTGGATTGGCCATGCTAAATTGCCCATAGTGTTCATAGATTTGTAGGTTAGATGTGTTAGTCAGAGGAAATGTAGGGGAATGGTCTGGGTAGGATACACTTTGGAGGGTTGATATGGACTTGTTGGGCCAAATGACCTGTTTCCACATGGTAGGAATTCTACGAATTGTGATGGAGTATTCTACGGTATTATCAAAACGTTTGAACGGTTGTGTCTGGTGTTTGGTTGACTAAACTTGGAACAGCTCCCTCTGTTTCACACATCCCCAGTTGTTACTGAGGAGGACTTTGCAGACTTGATTAGGCAAAGTGTGTCAATTGTGCAAGCTTAGGTTGTTGACAGGTAGACCATCCTAATTAATTCTGGTTTGCATTCCCTGTAGTTTTTTGACAGAATGTGTGGCTTTCTATGCTTTTGGGAGGTCCGTTAAAAGTCAATCACCTTGCTGTTGGTCTAGAATCTCATATAGCCAGATCAGGTAAGGATGGTAAATGTTTCGTTCTCTGATGCACATCAATTAACCAGATGTATTTATGGCAATTTCTGATCCTGATTAAAGAGAAGCATTTTTTATTCAATTTTATTTATTTGTTAAATTTATATCCCTCAGCTACCATTGTGGGACTCCAAATATGTTTTTATTGTTAAAATTCATTAATATCTTTGCTCTATTCCATCATCCTTTCTCTTACGTCTGCGAGCGTGATGCCTTGAATGTGGAATATTGATGAGATCTATTAAGGGCATTGGAGTGAGCCTTGGGTATTGCTACACATTCCGTTCTCTCCTCTTTTAAGATGCTTTTTAAAATCTACTTTGTCAAAGCTTGTCATCTGTCCTAACGGTTCTTAATGCTCACTATCATATTTGTCTCTTAATATCCCTATGAATTGCTTTGAGATGTTTTATAATGCTAAAGGTGCTAACAAATGTGAGTTCTTTAAATGATGGCATAGACTCTGAATTTTCAGAAAGTGTTAGTGATGAATATTTGATGGTGGTCAAATGATTGGCAATCTGACTCCATGCAGTGTCTAATGAGGCTTACACTGTCTGATATTTCATGGAAGCTTATTTTTAGGAGAGAAGTGCTGCCATCTCATAGATGAATGCTGTTGATGCCATGGTTTATTTTGTAAGTATTTTATTTCTTAGACAAAGCCAAATGGTAATGAAACTGCAGTATTATAATATTGGAGAAAATGAAAGGACCTTTAGGTGGTGCAATACCTCCAGCTGGGTGCGATTTGTTTTATTGGTTTTTAACAGCATGGAAGGCTATGTTGTAGAAATGCCATCATTTTTGATTGTGAAGTAAATAGCAGCTTTATTTCTATAGTCACTCATGAACAAATATTGATCTCATTACTCAGCACTACTTTACAAAACAGCTTGCCTGCTAATATTTATCAAAATTGGTGACACGACAATACATGACTATGACTCAGAGATGTACAGCAAGGAAGTAGTTCCCTTGGTTCAACTTATCCACGCCAACCAGATATCCTAACATAATTTGCCAGCACTTGGCCCATATCCCTCTAAATCTTTCCTGTTCATATACCCATCCAGATGCTTTTTCAATGCTATAATTGTACCAGCCTCCACCACTTACTCTGGCAGCTCATTCCATGCACATCCCACCCTTGGCATGAAAAAGTTGCCCCTTACGTCCCATTAAATTTTTCCCCTCACCTTAAACCTATGCCATCTAGTTTTGACTCTCCTACTCCAGGGAAAAGACCTTGTCTATTTATCCTATCCATGCCTTTCATGATTTTACAGACTTCTATAAGGTCACACCTCATTCTCCAATGCTCCAGAGAAAACAGCCTATTCTGCCTCTCCATATAGCTCAAATCTTCCAACCCTAGCGACACCCTTGTATATCTTTTCTGAACCCTTTCAAATTTCACAACATCCTTCCGATAGAATTGTATGCAATATTCCAAAAATGGCCTAACCAATGCCCTGCACAGCTGCAACATGCCCTCCCAACTCCTGTACTCAATGCTCTCACCATTAAAGGAAAGTATACCAAACACCTTCTTCACTATCCCATCTACCTGCGACACCACTTTCAAGGAACTATGAGCCTGTACTCCAAGGTCTCTTTGTTCAGCAACACTCCCTAGGACAGTACCATTAAGTGTATAAGTCCTGCTCTGATTTGCTTTTCCAAAATGCAGCACGTTACATTTATCTAAATTAAACTCCATCTGCCACTCCTCAGCCTATTTGTCCATCTGATCAAGATCCCATTTTACTCTGAGGTAACCTTGTTCACTGTCCACTACACCTCCAATTTTGGTGTCGTCTGTAAACTTACTTACTGTATCTCCTTTTTCATATCCAAATCATTTATATAAATGACAAAAAGCAGTAGACCCAGCACTGATCCTTGTGGCACACCACTGGTCACAGGCCTCCAGTCTGAAAAAAAAACCCTCCACCACCATTCTCTGTCTTTTACCTTTGTGCCAGTTCTGTATCCAAAAGGCTAGTTCTCCCTGTATTCCATGAGATCTAACCTTGCTATCCAGTCTAGCATGAGGAACCTTTTTAAATGCCTTATTGAAGTCCATTTAGATCACGTCCAATGCCCTGCACTCATCAATCATCTTTGTTACTTCTTCAAAAAGCTCAATCAAGTTTGTAAGACATGATTTCCCACACACAAAGCCATGCTGACTATTCTGAATCAGTCCTTGCCTTTCCAAATATATATAAATCCTGTCCCTCAGGATTCCCTCTAACAACTTGCCTACCACCGATGTTAGGCTAACCGGTCTATAGTTCCCTGGCTTTTCCTTACCACCTTTGTTGTGACACCATGTTAGTCAGCCTCCAGTTTTCCAGCATCTCACCTGTGACTATCAATGATACAAATATCTCAGCAAGGGGTCCAGCAATCGCTTCCCTAGCTTCCCACAGATTTCTAGGATATCGTCATCAGGTCCTGGGGATTTGTCACTTTTATGTGTTTCAAGACATCCAGCACCTCCTCTGTAGTGTGGACATTTTTCAAGATATCACTATCTATTTCCCCACGTTCTATATCTTCCATGTCCTTCTCCACAGTAAACACTTGCAAAATACTTGTTTAGTATCTCCCCCATTTCCTGTGGCTCCACACATAGGCCACCTTGCTGATCTTTGAAGGGTCCTATTCTCTCTCTGGTTACCCTTTTGTCCTTTATATATTTATAAAATCACTTTGGATTCTCCTTAACCCTATTTGCCAAAGCTATCTCATGTCCCCTTTTTTCCCTCCTGATTTCACTCTTAACTATATTCCTATTACCTTTATACTCTAAGTATTCACTCGATCGCTGCTATAGTTCCCTGTACTCCTGGCATATGTTCCCTTTTTCTTAACCAAAACCTCAATTTCTCTTATTCCCTACACCTCCAAGCCTTTCCTTTCACCCTAACAGGAATACACTGTCTCTGGACTCTTGGTATCTCATTTCTGAAGGTTTCCCATTTTCCAACCAACCTGTTTACCTGCAAACATCTGCCCCCAATCAGCTTTTGAAAACTCTTGCCTGATACCGTCATTAGTTCCGATGTGTGCAATGATTTCCTGCTGGTCCCACTCCCCTTTTGAGAACACTCGGCACCCTTGATCCTGGCACCAGGAAGGAAACACACCATTCTGATTTTTCGCTGCTAGCCACAGAAAATTCTGTGCCTCTGAGAGTCCCTATCACAATCGATTGCTTGGAACCTGATGTCCCCCTCATTACATTAGAGCCTGGCTTGATACCAGAAACTTGGCTGTTCATGCTACATTCTCCTGAGAGTCCATCACTCTCTACATTTTCAAAAATAGCATATCTGTTTGAGATGGGGATAGCCACAGGAGACCCCTGTATTACCCGCCTACCTCTCCTACCTTGCCTGGAGTTAACCCATCTACCTGACTGTATCTGCAGCTTTTTTCCCTTCTTATAACTGTCATCCATCACACCCCATAGCTCTCGTAAATTCCTCCTTGCCTCTAACTGCCACTCCAACCAATCCATGCGATCTGATAGGATTCACAACCAAAGACAGCTTCTGCAGAGATAATCATCAGTAACATGAAAATCTCCCTAAACTTCCACATCCAACAGGAAGAGCTTATCACTCTGCTAAAGGCCATCTTTGCTCCTTCACAATCTACAGACTCAGAAAATAGCACTGTATTATTGCTCTAAAAAAACAGTGCTCCTGGCTAACATTGTACTTATAGTTTATATTTTGAAAATTTAATCAAGAGACAAATCTCAATAAAACATATAATCAAGAAAGAACCCATCCTACTCACTACTGTAGACTTACAACAAGGTTACATGTAAAAGCTATGCCCTTATCTGTTCCTGTGCTGTGAGTTCTCCTATACAGGTTCCTCCAAGGTCAGCTGTGAATTTCACTGTTTCTTAAATTTTCCTAGATGCACGCTGATGTGCAGAGATACATGACCTCAAATAGCAAAGGCAGTCATATACATGTGGAACTGCACAATCCAAAGTTGTTACAATACCAACTGTTAACAAAACTAACAATGAAAATTGTACCAAAAATTAATTGGAGTCATTTATGAAGCAATAAATGTGGACTATTCTACTAAAGCTCTTCCTTGACCTCATTTACTTTACAACACTGCCAGTAAACTTTAAAACTGCCATTTGTAAAAACTCCACAACCTGACTATTAAATTGTCATCTCAACCTGCATTATTTTAACAATTTCAGGATCCTTTAATAAGTATAATTAAAAAGTACAACTGTTCATAATGCCTTAGTTCCCTGACATTTTACTTTTTTTGGTGTGCCTCTGAAACCAAAAAAGACAGGAAGCAACATGAAGCTAGTTATAGGGTACATTTAATAATATATTTTACTGGAGCTATCTAATGCAAACCCTGCTGGTGGAAAGAATTACATTTGAGAAATGAATTTGAAACCTGGAAACCTTGGCTGCAAAATTGGGTTCGTTCCACCCATACCGCTCAACACCCCAGCATAGCTAGTGCCAAATACCATTTTGGTGATTTTTGTAATTACTTGGATATTAGGAATGTGTGCCAGAGATTTGTAGAATAGAAAGATTGTGGTGTCAGCATGTATTACAACTTTGTTCCCAACTTTGCCAGTTTTTCTCTTCACCAGCACACTTGATGGCCAAGGTGGGTAATTACAGAATACAGCAAAAAGGTTGAGTGTCAACCTGCAAAACCTTCTGCCAATGACAGGTGGTAAGAACAGAAGTGATTCCTGCTGAACTATGTGATGTAAAGAAATTTGAACCTGGACCATCACTATCAGTCTGCAGGCTACAATTTGCATGTCAAAGTTATGTTGTACTCCTTGAGAGGCTGGTTGCCTTGGGTGACTGGTGTAGATTAGACTGAACTGCAGCATGTTCCACCTGCAGTGATTCTGTGACGCACATCATTGGCCTCCCTGTGTTAGTGTCATGATGCTGTGTATTTGTTATGATTTTGGGCATAGAACTTGAGAAGAAGATTTATAGAAAATCCACAGCACAGAACAAGACTTGTTGGCACACTGAGCCTGTGTTTAGCATCAGGATATAAATTTAGGTACTCTCCCATTCCCCTACTCTTTTTCTGTAGTCCTGCAAAGCTTTCCTAGTCAGGGGCTTATTTAATTCCCTTTTGAAGGCATTGCTTTGACATCAAAGGTTCTGGTCAGATCATTTTCTCAGAATCCAGGATGCTATAATCATCTTTGGGGTACAGAGTAAGAGGGAGCTGGAGCAGATATGGGGAGGAGGATTATGAGGAGAAAGCCTCTCAGTAGAAGATCTTATCCCCTAGGACCTTCCAGGAGCATTGCTTTTACTTTCTCCTCAGCGAGAAGCACTATGCACATTACCTGTACTTTCTGAAAGCATTGCTGTCAAAACTCTACCATTCCTTGTATCCAAATCTACAATCTCAGAGTAGGACAAGAATAGTGCCATCAATAGCTCAACAATAGTCCTGACTTTCTTCATGCTGGCATCCGTCCAAGCTGGAGCAGAGTTCACCATCCATCCTGCATAAAGGATGTGACAGATAGGTACTCGTCCTCTCTCTGACTTGTGAAGCAGGTGAAACATGTACATGGCTTTGTTACAGTGGAAATCCCCAGGGTAAGACCAATTGCACAGAAGTAGATTTGCAGGCACTTCATCTAACTGCTTGCAAAAGTTACCAGTTGCTGAATGTGCAATAATGTACAACCAGGCTCAGCACATTATGCGGTTGAATGCCTGCCATCCTGATAGCAGTCAGTCATGTTACTTTTATTCTTCAAGCTGTTGTTCCTTCAGGATTTTGATCAGCACATCAAAATAGAGTCCTTCTGAACTTAATATTGTGTTCAACATTTGTAGCGCTTGAGGTCATGTTCTTACCGTAAACCCTACACGCCAGGCTTTGTTATCACAGACCTGCTGAATTTTCCAGCAATTTCTGTTTTTGCTTTTGTTTCAAAACAGAGGGTGTCTGTTGGGTTACCATGGCTACATGCCTAATAAAAGCAAAGTACTGCAAATGCTGGAGAGCGGAAATATAACAGAAAGTGCTGGAGAAACTCAAAGGAAAGGTGGAATGTATTGAAATTAGAGTACACTGGCAATGAAATGAGTTTCATACCACCAGCAAGATGGAAACCTTTGATTATATAGGGTTGCCTGAAATGTTTTCCACTCCTAACTGAATGGAGTTCAGACTGCAAAATTCAACAGAGTTTCTGAGGAAACACAAAAGATGAAATAGCAGATAGCTCATTAATGAATTCTCAACTGATTGTAGTTGAGACTCCAAAACAGCTTGATGAAATCGATGACAGACTAGTTGCTAATTCAAGCAGAACATTTTTGTTCTTACCGCTTTTCAGGAAGAATCATCAGTGGCAGGGATTATACCAAGCAAAAAAACGTCCTCAAGTAACACAGCTGAAGAAGTGAACACATTAGTTTTACCAATAATCCATAACTGTGGTTGAATTAAAACAACCAACTTAATGAACAAGTTGAAGAGTCTACACACTTCAACAACTCTTCAATGCAGATTAGTCAGTAGTTTTGAGAATACAAATCTGTTCTTACAGATTATCTGTTCATGCGGCTGGCACAGTGGCTCAGTGGTTAACACTGCTGCTTCACAGCGCCAATGACCTGGGTTCGATTCCAGCCTCGGTTGACTGTGTGGAGTTTGCACATTCTGCCTGTGTCTGCTGGGTTTTCTTTGGGTGCTCCAGTTCCCTCCCACAGTCCAAAGATGTGCGGGTTAGGTAAATTCATCACGATAAATTGCCCATACTGTTAGTTAGGGCATTAGTTAGGGGTAACTATAAGGTAGGAGAATGGGTCTGGATGGGTTACTCTTCAGAGGGTTGGTGTGGACTTGTTGGACCAAAGGGCCTGTTTCCATACTGTAGGGAATTAAATCTAACCTAAGTATTAATGATTTAATGTGCACAATTCTATGACACCCATCACTGAGATATGATGACCATTTATCATGGATTTAGAACACAATCAAGAAGAAATTAATTTGCCCAGAGATTCAGGATACTGGCAAAAGGAAACTGCCTTACTTAGAAATACAGGATGATGCAAGGAAGAAACTGCTTCGTTCACAGTTCCAGGATACTAGAAAAAGAAAGTACCTGTTTCAGCAGGTCACGTGTCTTCTGTGAAGGAAATTTCTAAGAATAAAGCCCCTCCCACTAATCCAATGGAATAATTGCTTGTTTCAAAAGGAAGACTGTCCTTAGTGAAAGACAACCCAGAAGTAGAAGGTCCTCCAGTTTAAATGCACTTACAGAACTCATGCTATTAAGAACCGAATCAAGGTTAACAGTTTCCAATCCAGACAGCAACTAATTTTCCAAGTCCAAAGAGAGCATGTTCTAGAGAATAGCAAAAGCCCTACACAAACTAATTTGTGGTCAGAGGCTTGTATTATGTTAATAATGGGGAACAAACTGGTTGTGAGCTGTTGTACAGGGGGTCCCCAATTTACAAACAACTGACGTACAAACATTCATACTTATGAGCATGGTCCCATACAGAGTGTAAGTTTAAAGACCTGACAAACAAACATTTCCTTTACTTATGAGCAACTACTCCAGATTGTCCTGCATTATGCTTCAACTTGCATATAAACTGACTTGCAAATGGGTTCCATTCCAGTACCCATTTGCAACCTGGGGACTGCCTGCATAAGATGTAACAGTTTGAAAGGGTTCATACAGAGAACTGTATTAAGGACTATCCAAAATGTTGATGTGACATGCAGTTAGGCAGAGGAACAGGTTTGGAGCTCAAAAGATTAAGGTCTTCCTCAGTCTCAGTAACAATGTCTATCATACTTGTTCAACTTTATCTTTTTTGCTATCGTACAATAAACTACATTTTACTTAATACAAGAACCCCTTCAGATTAGACAACTAGATGGGTTTTCTCTACCACACCAAACCAATCAAGCTGGGTATATCCCTACCAGAAAAGAGGATGGTGTCAGCAGATCTATCAGCTGGATTATGCAGCATGATCAGCTTTTGCGGGGATTTAACTTAGGACATTAACCTCGCATGACCTTAAGACTCTGCTAAGGCATGCTGCCATTCAGCATTGAGCTGACATCTGGCTTCATGTTGTTAACATTTAAGTGAGCATTCAGCATGAAATGCTCGGTGCATTGCTATTTTCACATACAGCTTCATTGCTTGTGGTGATTCTAAGACCAGTTTTGCAGTCCCAATTTATACCCCCTTGATTTTGAGCTGGGCTAGTTGGATTAATAGAGATTTTAACTTTCAATTAAAAGATTTTGAGAAAGAAATGTCAATGTGTGATACATGGTGCATAATTTATATAGAGAGTCACAGAGTCCTATAGCACGGAAACAGAACCTTCGGTCCAACCAGTCCATGCTGAACAAAATCCCAAACTAAACAAAGTCCACATGCTTGCTCCTGGCTCATATCCTTCAAAACCTTTTCTATTCATGTACTTATCCAAATGTCTTTTAAACATGGTAATTATACCCACATCCACCAGTTCCTCAGGACATTAATTCTACACATGATAATTGCCCCATATGTCTTTTTAAATTCTTTCTCCTCTCACCTAGGATATGTACCCCCAGTAATGAAATCACCGATCCTGGATAAAAGACAACTATCATTCACTATCTATACCCCGAATTATTTTATAAGCTTCTATAAGGCTGCGTCTCAACCTCCTATGCTCCAGTGAAAAAAGTCCCAACCTATCCAGCCTCTTTTTATAACTCAAATCTTCCATACCTGGCAACATCCTTGTAAATCTCTTTTGAGCTCTCTGCAGCTTAATAATATCTTTCCTATATCTGAGCGACTAGAACTGGACACAGTATTCCAGAAAAGGCCTCACCAATGCCCCACACAACAAAACTTGACTTCCCAGCTCCTATTCTCAAAGGGCTGAGCAACGAGTGCAAGTATGCCAAATGCCTTTTTAATCACCCTGTCTATATGTGACGCAAACTTCAAAGAATTGTGTACCTAAACCCCTAGGTCCCTCCGTTCTACAATACTACCCAGGGCCCTACCCTTGTTTGTTGTACCAAAATACGATACCTCACATTTATCCATTTTGAACTCCATCTGCCATTTTTCAGCACATTGACCCATTTGATCAAGATCTCTTTGTAATCTTAGAAAACCATCTTCACGATCTACTTCACTAATCCACCAATTTTGGTGTTGTCTGCAAACTTACTAACCATGTCTTCTGTGTGATTTTTAACTAAAGTTGTTTAATATATCATTACAACTCCATGATACTGTAACCCTTCTGCTATAAATTCTGTATCCGTATGGTCATGTTCCGCAATTATCTAATGAAGAGGTAGTATCTCAAGCCAGTGCTTCCAAATAAACCTGTTGGACTATAACCGATAACTTTGTCCACCCCAGTCCAAATCTGGCACCTCCAAACCATTCTATATTCTCATCCAAATCATTTATATAAATGACAAACAAAAGAGGACCCAGAACTGATTGCCTTGGAACACCGCTGGTGAGAGGCCTCCAGTCTGAAAAGCAACCCTCAACCACCACTTTCTGTCTCCTACTGTTAAGCCAAATATGTATCTAATTGGCAAACTCACTCTCTATCTCATGTGACCTAACTTTACTAATTAGTCTACAGCCTGGAACCTTGTTGAAGGCTTTATTAAAGTCCAAGTAAACAATGTCTCCTGCTGTGACCTCATCAATCATTTTGGTAACTTCCTCAAAAACCTCAATCAGATTTGTGAGATATTATTTTCCTTGCACAAAATCATGCTGACTATCCCTAATCAATACGTATGAATATAATTTATTTTAGAATTTTTGGAGTTTAAACTACTGACATTTAAGCTTGGTCTGTGTCTCTGAAGGATTTTAATGATTAACTTGTAAGTATTTCTGTATTCATTGTGACTTCTTTTAAACAACAGTGTGAAAGAGATTATTCTTGTATGCTAATGGGAATTTGTTAAATTTGAGACATTTTACAAGTGAACAAAATAAGCAGCATGGTGTATTAGACTTTAGTTAAAATGTTCTACAATTGCTTTTTTTTTGGTTTAGTGAAAACACCTGGAGATTGAAAAAAGCCCATTTGGTTGCAGTTTTGCAGAAGTCTTAGCCGAAGCCTGATGTATAATACAATTGCTCTTGAGGAAAGGAGACAGTTTAGAACTACTATGAAATAGGTTACCTAAGTGTAAGAAATTTAGTTTGAAATACCCAGACCAGAAATAATTGGCTAAAAGCTGGAAGTGTTATTTGATGCTGAGAAAGTCTAAGCTGAGCTCTAAGAAGACTCAAATAACAGACTATCAGATTCTGAAGACTGAGAATTGAAACCACAGTTGAAGTAAGTCCTATAGATGTGATAGAGAAGGGAATTCTGTCTGGTGCAAGTACTGTAAAGGAGTACTGTTGGGTTTAATGGAATATATTTTAACCATCATTTTCAAAATCTTTAAACATTAAGTTAAATAGTTTGGTTTCTTCTATTGTTTTCTTCACTTCCTTTGTGTAATAAACTTCTGTTTTATTGCTAAAACCAATGTTTGCGTGTGTTTCAGTGAAAGATCACCCATTAAAAACAATAATACATAAAAAACACAAATATGATCCATCAAACCAGATTTCAGTGTGAAAATGCAAGGTAAAATACAAGTTTCACAAGTCTCCCCAAAGTACTTCCCTCATCCTGATCATGCCTTACAGAAAGGCGGACTCCAAGTTGTCTCCCAGGAGGAGAGAGAGTCACCTCACTAGATTTACCATATTGCAGAGTTGTTGGTTGTGTTGCAGCATTTATACCTCTCTAGAGTAATTCTTTAACCCACTCTGCAAGCCAAACCGGGAGAAACTTGGAGAAAAGAAAGGAGATTTTTTTCTTCAAAACCTTTTTAATGAATTTCTGTTGGTCATGAAGTTTGCTTCAACCTGAAGATGTTTATGTTATAGACAAATTGAGTACAATCAAAAGCAATTAATCATCAAAATTTTAAATAGTTTTAAAAGTATTTTTAGAACATAGAATAGTACAGTACAGCACAGGCCCTTCAGCCCTTGATGTTGCACTGACATTTTATCTTTTTATTTTTATTTTCCAGCAGATTTGGTTGAACTTAAATGAAACAGAGTCAGTGTGTGCATAGGCAGGAACTTCCTTCAATCATTATACCTTACAATTTATATTGTAAGGGTGTGATTTTGTATGAATCAAAACAACTAGAAATCTGAGAAATAAATAAGAAAACTCTGGAAATGTGGATTAATTAATGGCTAAAAATTTTTGGATACAGATATTTTATCAGAATTTTCTTCTCTCAATAATATTTCTTGTTTCCAGGCCAAAAAATGCAATCATGCGACGAAGCTGGAGCAGCACAAGTACAACTGAAGGAAGCGTAAAGTTACAGGAAGGCTCACAGGTACTACTGAGCAGTTCAAGTGAGATGGCAACCATTAAATACATTGGACCTACTGACTTTGCACCTGGCATATGGCTTGGACTAGAACTGCGCTCACCAAAAGGCAAAAATGATGGTTCTGTGGGGGAGAAACGGTATTTTAATTGCAAACCAAATTATGGAGTTCTGGTACGGCCAAGCCGTGTCACATACCGAGGGATTAATGGCACCAAACTAGTGGATGACATTTGTGGATAAAAGATTTGTTTGCAGTAAGCTTAGGGGAAACTTAATCGTACAGAATTTAACATATGCACGTAAGCTATGAATTTCATTCATGGTGACATCCAAATACGTGCATACATGTAATTGTGGACGTAAATCACACGTGTAACTACAATATGCAGGAGTCACCTTAATATCTTACATTTTTCCATCAAAACAGTTTTCAGACACCGTATGAAACAAAGTGATTATTGTTTTTTTCTAATTGTTAATATTTAGTGTTTTAGAATCTTTTCTGTTTCCTTTAATGTGGCATTGAAGCCTCGAAAAAGCTGAACTCCATTACAGAGTGGCAACATAAACAAGGCTGTCATCTCTTCATCATTTGAGATGAATCTCACACAGTTTATTCTAAAAAGTTATCTATTTCAAATAGCTCATTTCTAAAAATATACACAATTTCATAAGTTGAAATAGGTTTTCAATCCGTCCCACTCATTTTGATCATAAATCTCACTTGTATTCCCTTGAAGGTGACTGCTCTGTAGGAAGACATTTTCAAGTATTATACTGCAATTGAGTGTTTATAAATATCAAGAAAGACTGATAAAAGGGGGATTTTTTTCTGTACAAAATAGAGGACTGAGGGTTGGCCTAATAAGGATCTTTAAAGTTACTCAATTATTATATAGGGTAGACATGGAGAAGACATTGCCACCTTTGGGGGAATTGAGATGTGGTGTTGGACAAGCACAGCAGGTCAGACAGCATCCAAGGAGTAGGCGAATCGACATTTCGGGCATAAGCCCTTCCAGATGCTGCCTGACCTGCTATGCTTTTCCAGCACCACACTCTCAACACTGACCTCTAGCATCTGCAGTCCTCACTTTCAGCTTTGGGGGAGTTGAAAACTAGCAGATTGTAAATATAAATTAGCCATAAGTTCAGTCAGGAGTTCGGATAAAAAAAACTTCTTTATTCAAAGAGAATTTAAAAAAATGAAGCTTACCACTGCATGAAGTTGTTGAGGTAACTCAAAGATGCATTTGAGGGACAGGTAATTAAGTACATGAGGGAGAAATAAATAGAAAGGTATATTGATATGAAGCAGAGTGGGTAAAGCCTTGTGTTGACATGAATCCAGTATTGACTACACAGGGCAAATGGCCTGTTTTGTGCTTTGCTTCCTGTGTAACTTTCCACATTTATAATAATAAGTTCTGGCACTGGAAATAATATTGACCATTCAGCCCCTCAAGCATGCTTCTATGAGATCATAGCTCATCTGTACCTCAATTCCATTGACCAGCTTCATTTCACATCTCTTGATTCCCATAGCAATCAAAAAACTGTCAATATTTTTAAGTGACCCTTATTTTAGGGACCAGTTTTTCGTTTCTGCAAACGTGCTTCCTGATCTCACTGCTAAATGGTGCAGTTCTAATTATAAGATGATATCTCTTTGTTGTGGATTCCCCTATCTAATTAAATAATGAGATAGATTTAATATTCCTCCCTGCCTCATTTCAAAATGGAAGTGTACATTAAACCCAGTGGGTGACCTCCCTGCCACTTACTTACCTGATTCTATACCTGCCAGGAATTCACCAGAGGCAGGATTGATGTCAGGTGGCCTGGCAGCTCGTCAGCCAATTGAGGCCCTTGAAAGGGCCATTACTTCAAGGGTATTATCCCATTACCCCGGGGATTAGCCATATGATGGAGGAGGCCCATTCAATTGGTCAGCTAGCAGATTTCCCTTCATGGGCAGATGGTTGGCAGGGATGTCCTTCTTTAATGGCCACAAGATCTCTTTGGAAGATTCACTGCACAACATCATGTCCACCTCAGGTTCACCTTTCCCCATGGTCTCTTGAATTCAGCTCCCAACACCTTCTCTCAAGGAAAGTCCTCGCCTTGGCACCAGAAGTTCCATTCATTGTCATATGTTTCCAGAAGCCCTGAGTCCAGGACTGACTGTAGCGACAATGGTGCTACCATCATTTGAGAGATGATTGGTTATTAATTGGCTGTTAAATCCTGCAGAGCAACAGTTCTCCCTATGACTTTCTTTGCTGATGAGGCTGGGACTATGGCACCTCATAATTCAGCCCAGTTTTTCTGAGCCTACACTGTTGAATTGTAAAGACTCCAGATTGCCTATGAAAATTCAATCACAGGAACCCATGGTATCCAAGGCAAGTTGGCAAACTGGATCCAAAATTGACTTACAAATAGGAGGCAGAGGTAGAGGGTTATTTTTGTAATTGGAAGCCTGTGACCGGCGGTGACTGACAGGATTGTTGCTGGGATCCTTATTGTTTGTTGTGTGCATTAATGACTTGGATGTGAATACAGAAAGTATTATTAGTAAGTTTGCAGATGACAAGAAAATTAGAGGTGTTGATAGGGATCAGGTTTATCTCAGGCTATAGTCTGATACTGATCAGCTGGTAAATTGGGCAGAAAAATGACAGGTGGAATTTAATCCCAATAAGTGTGAGGTAATGCATTTGGGAGATCCAATAAGGGAAGATAGACACAATGAATGGTAAGTCCCTACATAGTACTGAGGAAGAAAGGGACCTTAGTGTAAAAGTTCATAGATCCCTGAAGGTGTCAGCACAGGGAAACTGGGTGGTGAAGAAAGCTGCTTGCCTTCATTTACTAAAGTGTAGAATATAGGAGCAAGGAAAACATGTTAAAACTTTACAAAGGGTAAAAAATGAGGTCTGCAGATGCTGGAGATCACAGCTGAAAATGTGTTGCTGGTTAAAGCACGGCAGGTTAGGCAGCATCCAAGGAACAGGAAATTCGACGTTTCGGGCATAAGTTTCCTGATGAAGGGCTTATGCCCGAAACGTCGAATTTCCTGTTCCTTGGATGCTGCCTAACCTGCTGTGCTTTAACCAGCAACATATTTTCAGCTAAAACTTTACAAAACATTGGTTAGGCCACAAATGGAATATTGTGTGCAGTTCTGGTTGTCAGACTATCAGAAGAACACAATTGCACAGCTATGAAGACAGACAAGATAGACTGGGTTTATTTTCCTTGGAGCAGAGGAGGCTGGGTGGGGGGGGTGGGGGGGGGGGCGAACGGGTAGGAAGTCTGCTGAGATATTCAAAATTATGAGAGGCATGGGCAGAGTTAATCATGGAAATCTTTTCCCCAGGACAGATGTGTCTAAGGCTTGAGGGCATAAGTTTAAGGTGAGGAGCAAGTGTCTTAGAGGAGATCTGAGAGAGATCATAGAGTGCTTCATATAGAGAACGGTGAAGGCAGATACTTTCACAATATTAAAGACGCATCTGGATGACTACTTACAATACCGGGGCATTGTAGGCTATGGACCAAGTGCAGATAAATGGGATTAATGTAGTTTGGTGTTTGGTGGCTGGAAGAGACAAGATGGACCGCAGGGCCTGTTTCTAGGTTGTGTGACTCTATGACAGAATGAGGAATTGAGTGTAGAAGTAAAGAGGTTCTTCTGCAGCTGAACAGGGCCCTGGTGAGACCGCATGTGGAATATTGTGTGCAGTTTTGGTCTCCAAATTTGAAGAAAGACATTCTGGCTATTGAGGGAGTGCAGCGTAGGTTCACGAGGTCAATTCCCGGAATGGCGGGACTACCTTATGTTGAAAGATTGGAGTGACTGGGCTTGTATACCCTTGAGTTTAGAAGGCTGAGAGGGGATCTGATTGAGACGTATAAGATTATTAAAGGATTGGACACTCTGGAGGCAGAAGCATGTTTCTGCTGATGGGTGAGTCCCGAACCAGAGGACACAGTTTAAAAATAAGATGTCAGCCATTTAGAACAGAGTTGAGGAGAAACTTCTTCACCCAGAGAATGGTGGGTGTGTGGAATGGTCTGCCCCAGCAGGCTGTGGAGGCCAAGTCTCTGGATACTCTCTGGATAGAACTCTTAAGGATAGTGGAATCAAAGGTTATGGGGATAAGGCAGGAACAGGATACTGATTAAGGATGACCAGCCATGATCATAATGAATGGTGGTGCTGGCTCAAAGGGCAGAATGGCCTACTCCTGCATCTATTGTCTATTGACTGAATCCAAGATAGTACAAGTTAAACAAAGGGAAGCAGTCCTCATAATTTAACTATTTAATGTATGATATGAGTGTGGTGAATCTCTTGTGTTTTATGATCTAAGTATAAATTACATTAAAAATGGAAAAGCTTTTCCATCTTTAATGTTTGATAGGGAGAAACTGTGAAAGGGTCGAGTAAGAGAGGCCACAGATTTAAAGCGATTAGCAAAAGACACCAAGGTACTATGAGAAAAAAATGTTTTATGCAGCGATGTAGTTTAAGGTCTGGAATGCACTGCCCAAGATTGTTCTGGAGATAGATTCAGCTGAAGCATCCAGAAAGGAATTAGAATGTCATCTGAAATGGAAGAAATTGCAGGCTTCCAGGGAGAAGTCAGGAAAATGGAACTAAGTGAGCTTTTCGCCCAAGAGCTGGTGAGGCTCGGTGGCTGCCTTTTCTGAGATTCTTAACATTGTGTGCCTAAGATACATGAATAAATGTATACCACTAATGCAAGGTTAAATCAATGGAGGTTTAAATTTGAAAGCAAAAACAACCAAAGTTACCATAGGGCTGCTCACCCATTAGAGAGAGCCAACAGGTCGTGGTTAACTTGAGGGCCATCACAGACAAGGGGAGGAGTTGAGAAGAGAGTGCTTGGTGTCCTTTGCCATTGAATCCACATTGTGGGCATCACTCTACGTTACAGACTGGTTGTCCGGCTGCCTGAGCTAGCCAACCTCCATAATGGAAAGAAAAATACTCATGTGGACTTAGTGTTTCCCATAGCCTAAATGGCTTATCATCATTTTTACTAATTTTATATCCACATTAGGTTTGACTAATTCAAATCTGGAGGATACTTTGGACATAATCTAACATGAACTAAATAGTTGCATTTTGAAGTATTGCTTGTGTGGAATTTTTGTGTTGTGCTCACATTGGAAACTCCAGGCATATGTAGCTCACATAAAAATGAAAAAAAGGTCAGAATGAAAAATAGTGAAAGGTTTTACAATGCTAATGATATGAATCATGATTTGGAGATGCCGGTGTTGGATTGGGGTGTACAAAGTTAAAAATCACACAACACCAGGTTATAGTCCAACAGGTTTAATTGAAAGCACACTAGCTTTCGGAGCGACGCTCTTTCATCAGATGATAGTCACCTGATGAAAGAGCGTCGCTCCGAAAGCTAGTGTGCTTCCAATTAAACCTGTTGGACTATAACCTGGTGTTGTGTGATTTTTAACTTTGATGATATGAATGAATATGATTAGTAATTATTCACAAACATGCACATAATCGACATAATCCATTCCACTTTAGTGAAGATAACATTCTTGATTTTACCTTATTGTAAAAGACAACAGTAACAGCTTTACATGAAACATATTTGTACAACAGAATAGTAAATTTTTGTATTTGATAACTAATTATGTGAAAGTGCCATTGACCGTAGTGTATGTGAAAGTATTATAAAGCACAAACAAAATGTTGTTTTTCTGGTTAGGTTTGACAAGATACATTTTGTTCCTGAAGCAATTTCAATCATTTGGTGAATGTGAATACACATAAAACTTTTCTGCCTTTCTAACTGCTGACTTACAGCTACATTATCCTTTCAAAACAAGTGCATTTATATGGCCTTTTCAAGGTCAATTAGGTACGGACAATAAATGCTGGCCCAGCCAGCGAAGTCCACATTCCCATAAGTGAATAACAAAAAGGCAAATCTAAGCACATTTGTTTTCGCAACCACACCTCCTTCCAAAAAAATCCACCATTATAAAAGTTATTGTCAGGAGAAGCAGTTAAAGTTCAGTGTAGAGTGAGACAAAATGTGCACTTTGTAAGTTTTTTACTGTGTTATCTATATATATATATATATATATATTATGTATGCATATATAATATATATGTCTATATATATTTAGATTGTTTTACAGAGAGAAGCTTGTTATTTTTAAATAGAGATGTTAAAGTATGTTGTGGTTTATTGTGCTGCTATATTTCATAGCACAAACTTTGTTTCTTAATGGAAAAGTTAAAAAAAAGTAAAGTATTTATGATGAGTAAAAATCCTTTTATCTATTTATTCCTATTAAATCAGCAGCATAAAAATTTGGGAAATACTCCAGTTGGCTAGACAGCTTCTGTGGAGAGAGAACCAGTTAATGATTGAGGCTACTTTATTTTCCTAATCATCCTGTTCATAAATGTTATTACATACCTTTGGAGCATATATGACTTAAAACTGGGTCTCCTGGCTCAGAGGGAGAGACACGACTGCTGTACCACAAGATCCCCTCGAGACTGACGCTAATAATGTTCCATTGACAATTGTCGTAACCTGATCTAAATTAGCAATATCACTTTCTGTAAATGCTAAAGAGTTAAAGTCATTAACCCAATTATTGGGTGAGAAGAAATTGTAAAACTGACTCATCAGTGATGCATTTACTTTAACTGCTATTAGCAGTGGCTTCAGTGGCTACTTTTTAAGTAAGCAAGTCAGCAATATGATTCCCCGAAGAGATAATTTTAACCTTCATAGGTAGCATTACTGTTATAGCTGTGTAAGTATGGATTTTACTGGTTATCTTTTCTTGGACAGGTTTTAATTAATTTCTCTCTAGACATCTCAAGAAGAGCAATTTTTACCTTAAAAGTTTAATACTTCTTCCCTTTCTGTAAATGCTGTAAGACCTGCTGAGTATTTCCAGCACCTTCTGTTTTCACTTTTGTTTTGATGAGCAACTCTGTGTTTATGAAATTTTGTTGCATTTGGCATCGTCTTTTCCTTCCATTTTGGTAGCAATGCTTGGGGAATGTTATTCAATTAAACATAAATTAGGAGCAGAATTAATCCATTCTGCTTTGTCTTTCAATTAGATCACTTTTGATTTAATTATGCTTTGAATTACATGTTTCAAATAACGCTTGATAACCATACACTTTAATCAAGTCACCCCTTAATCTTCTAAATTTCAGTTGAAACAAGCCCATCCTATACAACCTATCCTCATAAGACAACTTATTCCAATTTTCAATTTAGTAAATCTCCTCTGAATTATCTCCAGTGTAAACCACAACATCCTAACTTTTATTTCAATTCCTCTTGTAAGAAGGGTAAGATTCCTTTAGCCTTCTTAATTCCATCCTGTACCTGCTTGCTAACTTTTTGTGACTTAAGCACTAGGACACATAGATTCTTCTGTATCTTGGAACTTTACAATTAATAAGTCTAACACCTTCCTCATGGCAGACGCCTATGGTTTCCTGTTTTCTGCCTCCCTTCCTTCTTGAATAGAAGAGTTATATTTGCTACTTTCCAGTCAGATGGAAGCTTTCCGAAAGCTAGCAAATTTTGGAAAATTAACACCAAAGCATCTATTATCTTATTAGTCACTTTTTTCAACACCATAGGATGAAGTCCATCAAAACCCAGGGCCTTGTCAGCTTCGTCTGTTGTTCAGTAACATTTTCCTGTTGATCATAATTTCACCAGATCAATGGTAGTAAATCTGCTTCACGCATGTATCAGGAGAGCAACTTCACTTGAAACTGTTAGCTTGATATGTAGAAATGATTATTTGTCATCTCTACTTTTTACATTATCATTTATTTCTATATTGCAGATGTAGTGCCACTGCTGAACTGATAATAGTGAACAAATATAAATCTACTCAGTATACCATTTGCATGTTATCCACTTTTAAAGCAAATTAGAAGGGGATATTCCAGTAGTATGTAAATAGAAAATAATAATTTTGTCCAATTATATGTAAATTAAACCTGGCTCTGCTCCTATTTTAACTTCATATATTTGTGATGCAGCAATTTGTTTGCTGTAGAATTAGCCATGAAATATGCCTGTAATGTCTATTCTTAACAGTTTCCAGAAAGATCTGTTTCTTCCATTGCAATTTATTGGGAAGAATGCTGATCAAATGTTCCTATTAATTGACAAGCTCAGCATATCAAGGTCAGAAATCTGTAGCTATATAATGAAGGAGCTAACTGCATTTAAATCAAGCCTCTCTTAAATTAAATCTTGAAAGATAATTTTCTTTCCATAATGACCCATCTGCAAGTATGAATGATTAACACAAATCGTGCTAATGTATAGAGGATATATCACAACAAAGCTCTAAATACATGGATTGGTGAGTTGATAATATATAAACCAGATACCACTGATGATATGGGTATTTATTGGAAAAATTAATCCTAAGTGAGCATATAGCTGATTTTGTGAGACATTAAGGCATATCTTTTGGGCTGTGAGCAGATGTAAAGAAGAAATGTGTGGTGGGAAATATACCTGTGCAGAATGATTAGTACAGATACAGCCAGACTTGCAGGTTGCTGTTTTTTAAGCTGGTGAGCTCTCAGCATTGGTTACTTCCTTGTACCCGAACCAGACAGAGAGATGGCAGGAAATTAGACAAAGCATTTCTTTGAGGACTGCTGACAAAGAATGATGAGGACATTTAAGGAAGTGTTGTTACTTAAAGATAAGTGATTATGTATAGGACAGAAGTTGTGTTAACTTGTAAATAAGTCAGAAGTGGTTTAATGATACATTTAGCTGTTCCAAATGATTCTTAGTAAAGAATGAACCTGCTCATTATCAATGACTGGGACACAAATCTGGAACTGGAAATTGGGCTTCTAGATCAGTAGGGCAGTGCACCATTTCACCCTTGCTGACAAAATAAAGATAGGAATGAATGAAATGCATTTTGCCACTGTAGATCAACAACCCAGAGGTTGTTAAGGAGCATACTTGAAAGGAGGAGATGGGAATCACACTCAATCCTGAATACTGGACACAAAAGTCCTGGAATATGGAATAGGCTGCCACGGCTAGATATACAAACTGTGCCAAGGCTGTATACAGCATTATATCTCATTAATTTCTGACTATGGGTAATTAGGGAGAACATATTACAATTGAACTTGGCGACGGATTTTGCACATTTAACAATTTGCATTTGTTACTTCAATTTATAACATGGCCTGAATAATTTTCTGCTTGCACAATAAAACCTCACTTTTTATAGTAGAATCCCTACAGTGTGGCAACCGGCGATTTGGCCCAACAAGTCCACACCGATCCTCTGAAGAGTAACCCACCTAGACTCATTCCTCTATCCTATTGTTCTACATTTCCCCTGACTAATGCACCTAACCTACACATCCCTGAACATTATGGGCAACTTAGCTTGGCTAATTCACCTAACCTGCATATCTTTGGACTATGGGAGGAAACCGGAGTACTTGGAGGAAACCCACACAGATGTGACAGAATGTGCAAACTCCACACGGACAGTTGCCCAAGGCTGGAATTAAACCCCAATCCCTTGCGCTGTGAGGCAGCAATGCCGACACTGAGCCACCATGCCACCCCACTTAAAACAAACAAGATCTCAACTGGTGGATGGCTGTGAAATTACAAGTTTTTAAATGTCTTGGAGCAGGATATCTGTGGCATCTTTGTTTATGAGAGTATTGATAAGAATTAAGGCACAAGCCTCCTCAAGCTACCCAGTTCATAAATCTTGCCTTTTTCCCAATGATTCTTATGTAATATTTTTCTGATGTAAGTTGTGTCTTGGAGAGAACATCGTAATATTGTTAATCCTAAAAGAGTAAACTGCCAGTTTTTGTGAGTGGAAGTATAGCGACACATTTATCCTCAGGAAGTAGGAATAAAATGTAATGGAAGAGCAAATGTTGATTTTAAAAGGAGAAATGAATCTTGCTGGTTGTCATCAAGGATTGATTGAATACTCTGAAGCAATCCTTGAATTCATAAGGTGCCTTACACAATCTCTAGGTGTACCCATGATGTACTTTTTAAGTGCAGGCACCTGTTACAGTGTACTTTGGACAAGACAATAACATCATCAACTATTTCTGTTGCTGTTCAGCATTGAGGAGATAAAATAGTTTGTTCACTGCTGAACCACATTTTTCCATGCATCCATGGACATAATGCCAGCTGATAGTGCTGATGATGACACTGCCAGCCTAGAATGAGACAAAGGTAAATCACCATGCAGAACAAAGAAGTCATTTCCCACCACCATCTTCAACATTCACTCCCCATCAATCGCTTCAACACTGGCATTCAATAGCAGCGGTGTGCACTGTCTGTAAAATGCATTGCAGCAATTTGTCAAGCCTCGTTGGACAGCATTGTCCACACCAATGATCTCTATAATCTAGAATTGGAAACACCACCTCATGCAAGTTGCCACCATACACCATCCTGAGTTGGAACAATGTTGCCATTTCATGTTGTGGAACAAAATTCTGGAACTCCCTAAAAGTACTTTGGATCAGGCAATCAGAGATGGACAACAATTATTAGTCTTGCTAACAATGCTCACAATGCAGAAGAAGGAAGTAACAGTTGAGTACACTAATGTCGCAGCCATAACAATTGAAAGGATCCTTGTGTGACACACAACACAACACTGCATCCCTGGTGACATTGATACAATTGCTCTGGCCAGTTGGCCTGTCCATTTCTTTTGGCTATTTAGAGAGTAATGAGGGTGATCACAGTATTTTTTCAGATGGATTTTGTTTTATTTTCTTCTCCTCCTCCTATCCGCCAGAAATGTATTTTTTTTTTCCCAATATGTTTCCCTTTCCCTTTCCTAGAAAGCTTCGACTCCCATTTTTGCTCCAGAAACCATAAATATAACATTGTTACAAATCTGAATCTGCTGTAAAATCAATTTTGATTCAGTGCTAACAGTCATTCCCACAGACAGTCTGACTGTCTTGCTTTTATCAGGCTACCTTCTATCTGCTTAAAAGATAGCAGGACATCAAAATCCTACTGTGATTTGAAAAGGATACGTGTGCCTTTTGTAATATTTCTTCAGTCATTTTACAAGTGGAGCAAATTAACACTCGACATGAAAAGGCTTAGCTGAATTGTTAAGTAAGGTGAATATATACTGTGGTAATAATCAGATTTGCCAGACCCAATTGTTACAGTTTATCTCTATAAAATGACATGAAAGAATTAGCACATTGCGTAACATATGCTTTATTTAAGCAGGCAAACGTCTCTGCATTCTGTCCCAACAACCCCTAACCCTCTGGATTCCTGGCTTCTGCAAGCTCTGCTGTTTAGCTGTCTATGTAGTGTTCCACCTTCAAAGCCAGGAACCTTTTTAGATGTCAAACATTTTTTATTTTCAATTGCATGCAAGCAAAAAGAGATCAAATTCTTCCCAACATAATGAGTATAAAATGCTTATTTATAGTCTATAAGGAAATAATCTCAAGGTTGGTTCACGTTTAAATAAGCTATTATCTCAATATTTTTATTTCATTGAGAGTAATACAATACTTTAAAACTCTGAGGGTGGAATCTTATGGGGATTTGAGTGATGTGGCCCATGGGCAAGAGTTTTCGCAGAATCAAATGAGAAGCATGGTGAGACTGAACTTGACATCAGGAGCATCTCACTCTGGATTCTATGTAAGTTTTTCTCAGTGTCTAGCTTGTTGAATATTAATCCAGCAAGTTGCGCCTGCGCCATCAACAAGTTCTTTAACAAGCAATAATGTTTCTCAATTGACTTGTCTGGAGCACATAGAACCTAGAACATTCAACATAGAACAATAAAGTGCAGTACAGGCTCTTTGGCCCTTGATGTTGCACCGACCTGTGAAACCAGACTGAAGCCCATCTAACCTACACTATTCCATTGTAATCCATGTATTTATGCAATGACCATTAAAATGCCTTTAAAGTTAGCGAGTCTACTACTGTTGCAGGCAGGGCATTCCACGCCTTTACTACTCTCTGAGTAAAGAACCTACTGCTGACATCTGCCCTTTATCTATTACCCCTCAATTTAAAGCTATGTCCTTTCATGTTAGCCATCACCATCCAAGGAAAAAGGCTCTCACTGTTCACCCTAACTAATCCTCTGATCATCCTATATGTCTCTATTAAGTCTCCTCTTAACCTTTTACTCTCTAACGAAAACAGCCCCAAGTCCCTCAGCCTTTCCTCATAAAACCTTCCCTCCATACCAGTCTCCCTCCATACTAGTCAACATCCTAGTAAATCTCCTCTGCACCCTTTTCAGTGCTTCCACATCCTTCCTATAATGCAGCGACCAGAAATGTACATAATACTCCAAGAGCAGCCGCACCAGAATTTCTTACAGCTGCAACTTGACCTCATGGCTCTGAAACTCAATCCCTCTACCATTAAAAGCTAATACACATCATCCACACGATACGAATCTTACTATTAGCCCTGTATTCTGTATTCCTGCTACTCCTTCCAAAGTGAATCAAGTCACACTTTTTTTTGCATTAAATTCCATTTGCCACCTCTCAGCCCAGTTCTGCAGCTTATGTATGCCCCTCTGTAACCTGCAATATCGTTCTGCACTGTCTACAACTCTACCGACTTCAGTGTCATCGCAAATTTACAACCCATTTTTCTACGCCCTCATCTAGGTCATTTATAAAATTGACAAACAGCAGTGGCCCCAAAACAGATCTTGTGGTACACCATGAGTAACTGCACTCCAGAATGAACATTTCCCATTAACCACCACCCTTTGTCTTCTTTCAGCTTTCTGATCCAAACTGCTGAATCACCGTCAATCTCATGCCTCCCTATTTTCTACAATAGCCTACTGTGGGAACCTTATCAAATACTTTACTGAAATCCATATACCTCACATAACTGCTTTACCCTTATCCACCTGTTGGGCCACCTTCTCAAAGAACTCAGTGAGGTTTGTGAGGCCTAACCTACCCTTCACAAAACCTTATTAACTATCCTTAATCAAATTATTCCTTTCTAGATGATTATAAATTCTATCTCTTATAATCCTTTGCAATACATTACCCACAACCGAAATAAGGCTCACTGGTCTATAATTTCCAGGGTTGTCTCTACTCCCCTTCTTGAACAAGGCAACAATACTTGCTATCCTCCAGTCATTTGGCACTATTCCTGTAGACAACGATGACATAAAGATCAAAGCCAAAGGCTCTGCAATCTCCTCCCTGGCTTCCCAGAGAATCCCAGGATAAATCCCATCCAGGGCACTTATCTATTTTCCAGAATTGCTAACTCCTCTTCCTTATGAACCTCAATCCCGTCTAGTCTAATAGCTTGTATCTCCTGGATAACATTGTCTTTTTCCAGTGTGAATGTTTTCCAGGTCCAAATGTTAGGAACTGTGCGGAGCAGTTCTGGATTCTTGGCTGGGTGCATAGCTTTGTAAAATGGCAATGATGTAAAAGATGCCAGTGGATCCAGGATATTTGCTGAAATGCTCAAATGTTCTTTATGAGTGAATTTAAAGCACAGTTGATTCCTACCCATAGTAACTATACATACTACATGAAAATCGCCCTGAATCTCCCATCTGATTAAGAATCTGTTGCTGTGACTCATAGGTTGTTTTAATATGTTCTATTTTAAGCATTAATTGCTGACTGTGTCACCTAAGAAAACTGAGTGAGTATGGGTATGGTGTGATTTTTGCATTAGTTTGTAAACTTGGTTTCAAAATTGGTAGATAGGTTTGACATTTTCAGAAGAATGTACAGCTTCTTGATGTCCTAAAGTTACTCCCCAGATTGGGTAATGCATCCCTATGATCCCAACTAGGTAAGTCAGATCTCTCAGTCATTTTAAAAAAACATGGTTGTCACCACTGAAACAAAAGGTTGAAAATTTTCTTTAATAATGGAACAGAAATTTATTGCACAAAGAAATGAATTTTAAAAAAAATAAGCTATCTGAATATAGTATACAATTTGAAAGATCTTAAAATCCACAGAAACACAAAACATTCAACCTATTTGTCCACACCATTACTTCATAAGTTTACACCCAGGGAAGGTACATGGTAACCACATCCTTTGATCGATTTAAAGCTAATTGCTCTTACTGAAGGAGATTTATGGATTGACTGCAGTTTGTAACTTCCAATTACAAGTTAGAGAGAATCAGGTTTTGTAAGAGAATATTTTTAAGATAACAAAACCATTGGTGGAGAGCTGCTAATTGTTCAGTTGTGATTTGTTGCTGTTTTATAAATATGTGAATTAACCTGGCAAAGAGTTTACACAACTAACAATTATGGCTGATGCACTAGGTGTTATAGGTACATCAGATTTAGGATGGCCTGGTGTCTTCAACTTATTAGGAACCAGGAATATTCGCAACCATCCGCAATGAGTACAGATTGCTCTGAAGTGACAGCTTTCACCTAGATCATTTAACAGGCCAAGATTGCTAGGATTATATATTATGTTAATAAACATTGAGTCAAAGGAGGGGACAATACATTTTGTAACAGTTTATCATGCTTATCAGTTCTGCGTACTTCCATTTTTTTTGACAGGGTAGAAATCTGAAGGTCAATTATTTTTCCCCTGGATTATAGCTTGAGAAGCAACTAAAGCTAGGAGAAATTATGTTGGATAACTAAAATGCCACTCTCTCTCCAAAATATTACAACTAACTAACTTGTCATAACAGCACTAAGGTATTTAAATACTGGTAAATTCTTTAGGTGAACAGAGTTTGTGCTATTTTTGGAAACTGCGATAGTTATTTTGACGTAATTGTAGCACTTTTAGAGAAGTAGCTATTGCTTTCTTCTTAACAATATTAAAGATGTTACAATATTTTACTGATGAAATTTTAAATACATGTATATGTTTGATGCAGATCTATTTTATTCTTACAAGTCATTTTCTTAAAATGATTGCAGACATTGTATTAAGATAGACTTCAGCTTTATTTTTTAACATGTACAGTTATAAATAAATCCACTTACAACATGATTACAGTAGTGGGCACACCCATTTTGTGAAGTCATCTATTCAGTACACCAGTTAGAATCATGCATTATTACTACTGGCTTGTGTTGTGTGATAATCTCCTAATTCCTTCAATAATGGTTGAAATAGAAACTTCAGATAAATGGTTTTGTTCTTTTATTCCCTTAAGAAAAATAAATATCTTTGAATTATGTACTTTTGTTGCTGTTTATTGAAACTCCATTTACAAATGCATGCATTAAGGTCCCACAAAACTACACTTCATTATGATTGCCGAGATCATTCCCAACCTAAACAAGGCTGATGACTTTTATTGTTTGGGGTAAGACTCATTCTTCTTTTTATAAATGTGTGACCTATTTCACTCCTACAATGGTTTTATAACTTAAAATGGGTTTTCGATTCATCTTCATTTTGATCATAAGCAAATCTCATACTTTTGAGAATGTGCCTGCTCTGTATGATGAGACATTTCTGACAACTGTGATTATAGCAATGGATTTTGATACTAGGAACATGGGGAGAGGAGTAGAGTCCTTACAACATGCTTTACTACTCAATTATATCATGATTAATGTGAAACTCAACATCCGTTGGAATATTTAGTGAACAAAAATGCATTAATCGCAATCTTGAAAATTTAACTGACCTATTATTTTGAGAGGACAGATTCCAGACTTAGACTATGGGGATAAGAAGTGCTAGTTAACTTCACTGTTGAGTACCCAAGATCTAATTTTAAAGTAATGCCCTCATGTTCTGACTGTCCTCACAGATATTCTACCTTATTTTCTCATCCCTATTGAATTCAATTTATCATTTTAAATACCATGATTTGATCACCCTTAAAACTTTGAGCATACAAGGCAGATTATGCAAATTGTCTACCAAATTTAATCCTTCAGCACCAGATTACTGCTGCTCCATGAAAGTACACAGGCAACCTACAGACAATTTTCAGCACTGAGTTCATGGAAAAAATTCTCACTAGTGGAAAGTTGGCATTGCTTTCTGAACAATTCTGAGTAGCATGGTGGCTCAGTAGTTAGCACTGTTGCCTCACAGCGCCAGGCACCCAGGCTTAATTCTACCCTTAGGTGGCTTTGTGGAATTTGCACATTCTCCCCATCTCCATGCGGCTTTTCACTGGGTGCTCCAGTTTCCTCCTATAGTCCAAAGATGTGCAGGTTAGGTGGATTGGCCGTGTTAAATGACCATAGTATCAGGGGTGTGCAGGTTAGATGGGTTCGGCATGGAAAAATGAAGAGTTACAGGGTAGGAAGGGTGGGTCTAGATGGAATGCTATTCGGAGGGTCAATGTGGACTCAATGGGCTGATTGGCTTGTTTCCAAACTGTAGTGATTCTATAAATTTTGTATTAATGCAAGTTTCAAAACAAGTCTTACATATAACGGACTTAAAGAATTCATGAGTGGGAGTGCCAGTGTTTGACTGGGGTGGTCAAAGTTAAAAATCACACAACACCAGGTTATAGTCCAACAGGTTTATTTGGAAGTACTAGTTTTCATAGCGCTGTTCCTTCATCTGGTAACTAGTGGGACAGGATCATAAGGCACAGAGTTTATAGCAGAAAGATCACTGTATGATGCAATTAAAAGGATAAATTGCACAAACCTTAGACTCTAACCTCACACCTTGTCTGAGCAGAGACGTCACTGTTTTTTAATAAAATCTTAAGTTATCTTGAGAATGTGACTTAAAAGAAGTTCTGGGATTTACATATTAATGAACCGACACCTGCAACCCATTCTAAAAGATGAAAGACTTAACAGCAATCTAGGTTTGTTCAATATATTTCAATAGTTCAATATATATGACATTGTGATCTTTTGCTATAAATTCTGTGCCTTATGATCCTGTCCCACTAGTTACCTGATGAAGGAGCAGTGCTCTTAAAAGTTGTACTTCCAAATAAACCTGTTGGACTATAACCAGGTGTGTGATTTTTAACTTTAAAGACGTCAAGTTAACTAACTTGGTTTGGTTTACTATTCAGCATTGAAAATCCAATTTAATGCATTTACTAGTAATCATTTGAGACATTATGCTTTTGCATCATTGCAGTGTTAAAACACAAAGATGCAAAAAGGATGAAGTATTCAGAATTTTAACTACTAATCAGAAAAAATGAATAAAATGGAGCAAAGTATGCATGCCATTTTAGAATGCACTATCAGTAAGTTACAACTTGATGCATTGTTATTCATAGTGCTGGTGTTTCAACAAGTTGCTAAGTATGGCATAAGATTGTCACTCCCCCTGCCACTGAGGTTCGTTAATGTGTTGAAAATTGCCTGGAATAAAACTAGCAGCATTTCCAGAACAAAATTAATGGGGACATGGTACAGTTGGCTGCCTGATCAAGCAGTCAACTAATATATGGTACAAAGGGTATAAAGCTGTTGAGAAGCCTACTACATATAAATAAAATCTCCCTTTCCTATTTTGTTTCTTTGGCTCAGCTGCAGCCATTTCATATGATTCAAAAGATAATGGCAGTGAAACATATGTGTGGACATAGTTATTACTCTCAATTCAGATTGCAAGGCCTGAGGAACCTGGATGACTGCAGCTTTAATCAGCAGGGTCTCAACGGGATGAATGACATCCAAATATGTTAACCTCATTACAATGAAGATGGCAGTATGAGGGGAGGCAACAAAAGGTAGGTGCTGCAAGTTTAGAATCCTGCAAATGATCAGGTACTTGCAAGATGGACTATGAGGGTCGAGGAGCAAGTGGGGATGTTGTGGGGAGAGAACAGGAAATTGTAGTCATGGAAATCAAAGCCTGAATGTTAGAGTAGTATAGAGAGATGGAGTTGCAGTATAAATGGGCTGTAGGAAGTGTTATTTGAGATAGGGCTGGTCCCAAAGGTCAGCCATCTGAGGATTGGGCAGGGTCATGTTTGGGATAGTGAGTGTGATAAATCCCTTTCGAATACTTGCTGTGTTTTCATTCAAACACTTGATGCCTACGTGGGTATGTCTCTTGACTGTCCTCAGGCAATATGGCAGGTTGTGCACTTCTTGCTGGTGTTGTGTACAAAACATGATTTTATGCCTCATTACAGACTTTTAACGTGAAGGGAAATGGTAGTGTGATGCTAATATCATTGGACATTAGCATCCTCATACCCCATGTTTTTTGGGACATGGGTTTGAATACGCCATTGTAGATAATGAAATTTGAATTTAATTTTAAAAAATGTTTGGAATTAAAAACTAACTTAATGGCAGCCATATCATAATTGTAATTAAAATCTGATTCATTAATGTCTTTCAAGAGAGGACATTTGCTATCCTTACCTGGTCTGGCCCATATGTGACTTCAGGCCCACAGCAATGTCATTGACACTTAACTGCCTTCTGATTTGGCCCCAGCAAGCAATTGTATAAAGCCACTACCAAGTCTAAAGAAAGGAATAAAACTGAAAGAACCACCTGGCATCACCTTAAGACATAGAAAATTAAAATGGCAACAGAGCTCTGTCAATCTTGAAGAGTCCTCCTTACCACCATCTTGGTGGGTGGGGGGAGGGTGTTGCTGTTGGAGTTGTGGTATATTTGGCAGAGCTGTCTCATAGATTACTGAACAACAGCCTGACATGGAAATACTCATGGAATCATATGTTACAGAATATGTCCCAGACACCACCTACACCATTCTTGGGTATGTCCTGGCTCTCTGGTAGAAATGGTGGCACATTTGTATACACTCAGGAAGGAGTTAGCTTGGTCTTCCTCAACATTGACTCTGGATTCCATTAAATCTCATGGCATCAGATCAAACATGGGCAAGGATTTCTCCTGCTAATTACCACCTATTTCTCCCCCTTAGCTGTTAAATTAGTGCCCCTCCATATTGAACTGTGGGGGATTTCATCAGTAGCACCTTTACTGACTGAAATCGCCAGTTCTTAAAGAATCTGGCTGCTAGACAAAGTGTACAGCATGTAAGTGACTTACTTGGCCTCATCGTCACCAATCTACCTGTCACAGTGCATCTGTCCATGATAATATTGATAGGAATTATTCCTGCTTAGTACTGGTGGAGATGAAATTCCATCTTCAATTTGAGCGTATGTTCTATCATGTTATGTGACCCTGTCACCATATTAAGGGCTAAGCAGTTCCACAACAAATGTACCAGATCAAAGCTCTGCAGTCTAGCCACATCCAACCTTGAATGTGAAGGACAATTAAACAGCTAACAGTAGCAGGAGTCTTCACAAATATCCCCAAAGATGAGAGAGCCCAGAACATCAAAGGCAAAGCTGAGGTATTTGCATCCATCTTCAGTCTGAAGTGCCAAGTAGATGATTCATCTGCATGTGTTGAGCTCCCCAGCACCACAGATGCCAGAATCAGCCAATTCAATTTGCTGCATATCGAGGGATGCTGAAGGCAGTGGAAACTGCAAAGGCTAGGGGAGCTGGTAACATTTAGAAAAGAAGACTGGTGCTCTAGAATGATCCATGTCCTTAGTCAATTTGTTCCAGTATAGCTACAACACTGTCATCTACATGACAATGTTGTAAATAAAAACTTAGAGGAGCTGGGATACAGTCTTGACCAGATCCAGATTGATGAAGATGTTGAGCTAGAAATTTTGGAAAACATTAAGATTGATAAGTCCTGAGGGCCAGACCAGATTTATGCTAGGCTGCTTCGGGAAGCGACAAAGGAGGTTGCCAAGTCGCTGGCAAGGATATTTGGCTCCTCAATCTCCTCAGGAGTCGTATCGGAGGATTGGAAGGATGTGAATGTTGTTCCATTTTTAAAGAAGGGTAATAGGGAAATCCCTGGCAATTACAAACCAGTCAGTCTCATGTCTGTGGTCAGCGAAGTTGTGGAAAGAATTCTGAGGGATAGGATTTATGACTATTTGGCAAAGCATAGTGTGATTAAAGGCAGTCAGTGTGGCTTTGTGAGGGGCAGGTCAACTTATTGAGTTCTTTGAGGAGGTGTCAAAACAGGTCGACGACAGTCGAACAGTGGATGTGGTGTACATGGATTTCAGCAATAGGGTTCCCCATGGTAGGCTCATTCATAAAGTCAGGAGGTATGGGATACAGGGAGATTTGGCTATCTGGATTCAGAATTGGCTGGCTGACAGAAAGCAGAGAGTGGTTGTAGATGGAACGTATTCTGCCTGGAAGACAGTGTTGAGTGGGGTCCCGCAGGGCTCTGTTCTTGGGTGTCTGCTCTTTGCAGTTTTTATAAATGACTTGGATGAGGAGGTTGAGGGGTGGGTTAGTAAATTTGCAGATGACACAAATGTTGGAGGTGTCATCGATAGTATTGAGGTTACCACAGGCTGCAGCATGACATAGACAGGATGCAAAGCTGGGCTGAGAAATGGATAAATGTGAAGTGCTGCATTTTGGAAGGTCAAACTCGAATGCTGAATATAGGATTAAAGACAGGATTTTTGGCAGTGTGGAGGAACAGAGGGATTTGTGTGTGCAAGTACATAGGTTCCTCAAAGTTGCCACCCAGGTGGATAGGGTTGTTAAGAAAGCATATGATATTTTGGCTTTCATTAACAGGGGTATTGAGTTTAAGAACCGTGGGGTTTTGCTGCAGCTCTACAAGTCCCTGGTGAGACCACACTTGGAATATTGTGTCCAGTTCTGGTCGCCCTACTATAGGAAAGATACAGAGGCTTTGGAGAGGGTGCAAAGAAAGGTAACCAGGACGCTGCCTGGACTGGAGGGCTTGCCTTATGAAGAAAGGCTGAATAATCTCTGACTTTTCTCCCTGGAGAGAAGGAGGAAGAGAGGAGACCTGATCGAAATGTACAAAATAATGAGAGGGATAGAGTCAATAACCAGAGACTTTTCCCCAGGGCAGGATTGACTGGAACGAGGAATCATAATTTGAGGATATTAGGAGGAAGGTATAAAGAGACATCCAAGGTAGGTTCTTTACGCAGAGCGTTGTGAATGCATAGAATGTGTTGCCAGCTGTGATGGTGGAAGCGAGGTCATTGGAGACATTTAAGTGACTGCTGGACATGCACATGGATAGCAGTGAGTTGAGGGGTGCGTAGGTTAAGTTACTGTATTTTACATTAGGATTAAGTCTTGGCACAACATCGTGGGCTTAAGGCGCTGTTCTGTACTGTACATTTCTGTTCTATGTTCTAAAACCGCCAGGTTAAATTCTGCCAACAAAATGCTGGAGAAATCTAATGTGACTGGCAGTATGTGACTGAATATAACATCAATGCCTGTTCATTATCTATAAAACACAAAGTCAGGAATGTGATGGCATGCTCTCCACTTGTATGGATATATGCAGTTCCAACAGTTCTCAAGAAGGACAATGCTGCCTGCTTGATTGCCATCTTACCCATTGTCTTCAACATTCACTCTCTTCACCACTGATGCTCAGTGGCAGCAGTGTGAGTCATCTGCAAGGCACACTTAAATAGCTCTCTGACACTTCTCTGATAGCGCCTTACAAATCTGTGATGTCAATCATCTATTATCTAGGATTTACATATTAAAGTTGTGAAACCAGCAAATCAATTCTAAAAGATGGAAGACTTAACAATCTAGGTTTGTTCAATGTATCATTGTATCACTGTAATCTTTTGCTATAAATTCTAATGGTCCTGCTTCACAATCACCTGAAGGAGCAATGCTTTGAATGCTCGTGCTTCCAGATAAATCTGTTGGGACTATAACTTGGTGTTGTGTGATTTTTTAACTTTGTTCAAGGATGATGGCACTTCACCACCACATCCTGAAGGTCAATTTGGAATGGGCAATGCTTACCATAAGGTAAAAACAAGGACTGCAGATACTGGAAACCAGAGTCTAGTTTAGAGTGGTGCTGGAAAAGCACAGCAGGTCAGGCAGCATCCGAGGAGCAGGAAAATCGACGTTTCGGGCAAAAGCCCTTTCTAATGCTTACCATGAGCAGATTTTTTAAAAAACACAAAATCTACTTGACTGCAATACAATGGTAGGTGGCAGTATTGGTGTTGCAGTTTTTGGAAGAGATATTAAACACCATATGGCGATTGCAAAGTTCTCAAACAGAAAACAGGAAGTTTAAAGGTGGCTTAGTACACAACTCTCAACAAACACCATCAAAATATAGTGATTTGTTTGTGTGAACTTGCAAAATGCCAATTATTTGCCAATAAACAGTAGTATGTTTACTTCAAATAATATCAATGGTATCAGAATGTTTTGGCAGAGCAAGAGATACAATATAAATACGTAGTTGTATTGAACTTACACAATTTGCATAACATGGACTTTTTACTGGATGATTAGATTCATTCAGTTTGTTATAATATATTAAACAATAATTGGATTTTGAGGGTGATAACTATTTCAATATGAATTCATACTGCAAACCAGATTAATTGTTGATTATTTTGTCATAGCTGAACAACTAAAGCAGTCATTTCCCATTACATAAAAACTAAAAGAACTGCAGATGTTGTAAATCAGAAACAAAAACAGAAGTGCTGAAAAAAACTCAGTAATTCTGGCAGCATCTGTGAAGAGAAATCAGTGTTAATGTTTTGGGTCCAATGATCCTTCCTCAGAATTTCCCATTACTTGTTGCTATGTTCACATGTACATCATGGTACCTTTAAAAGAAACTGACATCTGTCTCTTTCTAAGTGCTACTGATAAATAACATCTAATAGGTCTGCAAGAATTTAAAGATTTTATTCCCAAATAGATATGTGGTCAGTTTAGTTTGGTACATAGACATGAGAAAATGTCAATTAATTGTTCAATGTCTCCAACAAGTTCCACCACCGTAGTTAATTTCCTATTCTATAATGTCAAAAATGTGATGCATTTAAATCAGTTGAAATGCTAATTATTGGGTGGTTCAGTGCATTGTAACTGCCTTTCTAGTTATTGCATGAAAGCTTCTCTGTCACTTTAAGATCTAAGGGAAAAGCATCAGGATCTTTCACAGTTCAATGATAACAAATCAATAGCACTAACCATTCTGATGCCAGCTTGAACAACTAATTTCCTGCCATGCAGTATTGGATCTGTAACAATTAGAAACCTGAATGTTGCCAAGATGTTCTAAAGCTTTGCCTGCATATTTCACTGAATTTTCTTTTTTTTTCTATACATTGCATTGTCTTCAGCTTTTTATATGGCATGTGTCTAAATATTTTAATACAAATTATCACACTTGTTTATAAATCTTTGCTTTTCAAAAGTGTACTTGAATTTAATTGAATAAATTTGATTATAACAAATAAAACAACCCATTTGACTAACATCCTATCCAGCACCTTAATACCATCTACAAGTGCCCCTGTATCAACCTTCAAAGGATTCTTCGACAGTATCTCCAAACTTTAGTCTTTGTGATCTTTATCACCTGGAAGAACAAGAGGAACAGACACATGGCAGCGCCATCAATCACAAATTCCAAGGAACACAACACTTTGTCTCAGAAACCACTATTCCTTCATCGTTGGTATCCCAGAATTCCCTTCCCATAAGGACTGTGGAGTTATCTACATGGATTGCAGTGACTGAAGAAACTGTTTGAGGGCCATGAGGCGTGGATGATAAATGCTGGTTAAAGCCCATCTCATGATTAAATAAAATAAAAGTAAGTGCATCTGCTGTTGAATGCGGTTACTTATCCTACATGATACCAATACATACCAATAGCATTTCCTTGTAAACTTAGGTGAGTATTTGTCAATCATGCTCAAATGTTTCTGCATTTTCTGCCGCTAGGCAAATACTTGGCATGCTGAAGTCTAATGTGAATCAAGAGCTGTTTCATTTCACAGTCAGGTGAACATATAAAAATGTCGTTGCGATTGAACTCAGATTTATGCATTTTCTTCTATAAAGTTTAGTTGACAATTATTTAAAATTTTTTTTTACAGTCATTGTGATTATCTATGAGCTAACATTTATTCAGTGGAACATGAAAAGTCAATCCAAACAGAGGTTCTTATGTCTATTCAAAAGGAAACTGAATCGCAGTGATGGAATAGCTCATTTTATCATGGTATTTGTACAGTCTTCATATTTAATAGAATCATATTTGTAAGTTACTTGCTCACTACTACTGTATGTGGGCTCACATTTTTGATTTGCACTGTCACTGAGGAAGGCTGTCTCAATGGAGCACTGAGTATCATTAACATCATGGTAGTCTATTTACTTTCCTTCTGTAGACATACATAGATACATGGTGGTGCTTAGACCATAGAAATATAACTGTTGATAACAAATGACTTCAAATGGGTGCTGTAACTAGAAATAGATATCATAGCCTTTTCATAATTATCAGGGACTGGGAGGAATGTGGTTGTGAATTTTTCCAGTGCTTTGGGCTGTGGTGGTGGGGCAGGAGGAGAAGGAAGAGGAGGACACCTATTGTCTTCACACCAGTGTGCCATTTTGATAGAGGTTGGGTTAGTTGCACTGCCTGTAGGAACTCCAGTTAAAGCACTCCTTTTGGGACATTCCATCATGCACAAAGGGGCTCCCCCATGATGATAGCTGCCCCCATGGCAATAATGCTGCTTCATCTCAGCAGCCAGCCTCCTGACCCCCATCTTTGGGGCCCTCCTGCATGGCTCAGTGCTCTTAGATCACATTCAGCTTTCCCTGGAAGTGCCTGGCCATCAACATGGCCGTCATCCTACATTGGCTGCTCCAGAAAAAGCTGCCATCACCATACTTTGGCAGGGGATGAAATGCTAATTCAGGATCTGGTTGCTGGCTGAAGTAGAGCTGGCTCCCTATTTTAATGCCAGCTGCTGCCTTCACCAGAATATTCCAGCTGTGGGCATTGTTTAACTATGATTGCAGATGGGCTTCATCCTAAGTGCCTATATTCAATCTTATGCCATTAAATAAATAGAGATTTCAACAAATAATTCATACAGATGTTCTTCATTTGTGAGTTTAAACAATAAGCCTATCTGTCTTTTTTCCCCCACCTTTACTTTGGAGCTATGGACTTCCATTGGATTGGTTCACATGTATGGTTAAAGTACTACAGTGCTTTGCCATGGTCTTTCCTGGACACCTCACCAGGGTAGTCTACTGTTCAGGTATATTGAGAGGATTTAGAGGCTGATAATCAACCTGATTAGCCACATTAACAATACACCTTCTGTCATTAAGAATCCCAAAGCTTCAAACACAAGACCTCACAAACAATGAGTATCAGAAGTTTATTTAGTCTCAGAATCCCAATCCTTTCCTCAGCTGATGTTCACACACATTCCACTGGCAGTCATGAGATAACTGTTGTCTTAGAAATATTTAGTAACCTGCTGCCCATTGATATGTTGCTTTTGCTTTATGCACATTTGTAAGGCAACGGAAATGATAGGAATATTCATCAGAGTCATCCAGATGTGGAATGTTAGCTTGCTTTCTCTCCATGGATTCTGTCTGACCTGCTGTGATCTCCAGAATTTGTTGTTTTCAGTTCATGAACAATAGGCTCCCAAGCTCCTGAGTAATTCAAAAAAATTCCAATTTACACATTCCATTTGTTTGAAATTTGGCATCTGTTCATTTGTCCTAGTGAGCTGAAAAGCAAAAACATTTGTACCATTTCTCGTTGTATCATGTTTCCCTTTTCAATATTTAAAACACATTCAATTCAATACTTTCAAATATATTTTAAATATATTTTAAAACTTCTCATTCCAAAGACTGCGAAAAACATCAAATGATTTGCCAAACTACATCCGTGTCCATGGGTCTAGTTACTGCAGTTTCAGTTACCTGTGGTTTACCGCGGCCTGAAAGTATTATAGGGAATGTTCTAGAACCAGGGACCAGGAAGCTGCTGGGATGATACCTTTCCCATTTAAATAAATGGGTTCGCACTTATCCGTGGTTTCAGGTTTCTGTGATAGGTCTTGGAATGTATCCCTCGCGGTACTAAAAATACTATAAGTCCACAGCAGGTAATCAGAAATAATGGCAGAGACCTTAGCTACTGAACTCCAAGTACAGAGTTTACTGAGAAAATGCATGAGTTGTTTTCTGGAAAAATAAGATTATTTGACATATCATGTGACAGAAGAATCTGCTAATATTTCAGGTGTAACCTTTCATCTTGAGGAATTATATGCGAGACAATAAGTTGTCATCATCTTTCAGAAACTGATCATGTACAGTATTTAAGCTGATATCCAATTAGATATAAAAACTGTTGATAAACTTCCCGCAACTCGATATAAATTATGACAACTGCAGCTTGCCAAGTGAAGGCTAACTTAAAGGTGTGGCAAGGAAATTATTTTATCTTCAATAAGTACATCTTTATCTCCTTCATAATTTTGAAGGAGCCACACACCATAAATAAAATGTTAAGAACTAAATGAATTATTTGTCAATTTTATGTCATAATATTTAAATGTATGCAAAAGTACTCAACACATTGATACAGTATGGGATAACATTATTGCTTAAAGTTGCTTGTCCCAAATATTTAATTAAAATTTATTTGTTTGTTTTCTCCACTCACGAAATGAAGAGTTAATTATTTATTTTTTAAGTATAGAAAATACTATTTGTAATGCTCACACTCTGCAAGATACTTCTGCTACTATTTTACGAAAGGTATCAACTTTCTTAAAATGTAAAGGTTAATACCTCTATTGAACTAGTTGATAAATAAATGTCATACAAATGTACTGAGCATTTTACAGTAATATTGTAATTTCTAGGTTTTATTGATTTTTAATTTTAACATCCAGCTCTTTTAAAATACATGACTTCAAAACCTATTCATTGTAACTGATAACTATGCTTGGTATGAAACAATCATAGGGCCATGCATCTAATAGTAACTTTACAATGCCAACTGATCACCAGGGAGGAGTTGCAACTGATGACCCCTATGAAGAAAGGTCGCACATTAACACCACCATGTTCTAAGTTATGGAGTATTCAAGCTTGTGACCATGCAGTCAGCATCAACCAATAAGGAATCCGTTTCACCATGGCACAACATTTCTGAACAGTATGGAAACAGACATAATGGACATTTATATTTCTTTAGCGATGTCAGTGCCTTCTTTGAGATTGTTAGCTGCCTAGAGCTTGTAGTTCTTGCACCCAAGGTGGAACATGAACTTTGTGAACCTGTTGGTCTCTTTTGGTCAGTTGCAATTTTTCTTCGACTGGCAAGTCAAAAGCTGGCTTCCTGGTTACTAAAAGATTGATCTCTCTGAGGCAGCTGAAGGTCAGACTGTCAAATAACATCCATTTTTTTTTGAATGAACTTAATACTCTCTCACAGGACTTTACACAGGATTTTCCTTGAATTAAGCAAAGGAATATTTGCATTTACAGAGCATCAAAATATCTCAAAGTGCTTGACACAATTACTTAACGATTAGAGTGCAATAATATGTAGACAAATGTTTTCATAAAGTCAGAACAATTACTGTAAGAAGCAATAACCAGTGTATATACATTCTTATTCTGTACAGACATTCCTGCCCGCACCCCCCCCATACAAATACCAGTTGATGTTGAGATACAAACACATGATTCCCAGTCTCATTTGCTATTTCAAGTTAAATATGAAGAAGAGAACATAAATAGGTGAGATAAAATTTAACTTCAGGGATTACAGAGAAAATTGTGCAAAAATTATTTGTAGATGACCTGAATCTGGCTCAGGGCTTATATGTAGCAGAGCAGCTATCATGTTACAACCTAGGGAAAGTCACCCTCACCCTCGAGTCAATCTTTTGTTCTAACACGCTACAGATGTTTTACTTTGGAGACCTGCTGTGAATGTCAGTAAAGCTGGTGGTGAGATTTCCATTTTCCTTGTTAAATGTTACTGAAATAGATCGGGGAAAGGCATTGAAGCAGACATTACAATAAGGTCAACACACTGATGCATTTCTTGGTGGGGAGGGGAGTAGGGTAAAATTATTAGGTTGATCTGTGGAAAGAATTCTGGCTTGTGGGCCACTTTATTTTTGTTTTGCCATGAAATTAATTTACTCACTTCAGAAACGTAAATGAATATGGAGTAGGGAATGACCCATCCCCAATGCCAGTGCCAGTAAGCTATGGACTCACAAACTGAAGCATCTGGAATTAAATCTGCAAGTTTAAACTCTCACCTGAACCTGGCAGAATCACAGATAGGTGGATGAAAGCAGTCGTGCTGGATAGACATAAGTGGACATTGGCACAAGAAGGACTTGAGGAGGGAAAGCATTGATTTTACTGCTCCTGATCGCAAAAGTAACTTGAAAACAAAACTTGACATTGATGGACTCCTTTTACTCTGCTTGTCAAAGGAAGCCACCAATGCAGCCTCTGTCAATCCTTACATTTAAATAGTAAATCAGGTTATAGAGCCTGACCTACAATATGTAAAGAGGATGGAATACTCTTCAAGTTAAGGTTGAGGACAGTGTTTCTTAATGATGTTCTAACAGAATTGTACCATGGAAGACCATTAAACCCCAAATATACTAATATTTCTAATTTATCCCAGCTGTTGACTTGAACACAACTCTGTTTCCCTATACAGATGTCACCTGAAATTTCAAGCATTTTCTGTTATTAATTTATCAAACTTGAACTAGAATCGACATGGAAAGGCAACAATCAAGGATATTTAACCTGAACATGTTGCAAATAAAATGCCTCTAAATATTACATTTTTCAAAATACACCAGGAAAAACTCTATTCAGAGAATTTGAGAATTATTCTGAAAAATTCTGTGCATCTACATACTTCTCATGTATGATGCTTCAGGGCAACTATCCCTGACATCCCACTGGGTTGAAATGAAATTGATACTAGTCCAAAGTGTTGAGATTTTCATCATGAAGCATGGAGACTTGCAAACAAAAAAGGAATAATGAAGTTTATATGTTTAGTCACTTTAACATTCAAATACCAACTGCGTACAGTCATAGAGTCATAGGGATGTACAGCATAGAAACAGACCCTTCGGCCCAACCCATCCATGCTGACCATATATCCCAACCCAATCTAGTCCCACTTGCCAGCACCCGACCCATATCCCTCCAAACCCTTCCTATTCATATACCCATCCAAATGCCTCTTAAATGTTGCAATTGTACCAGCTCCACCACTTCCTCTGGCAGCTCATTCCATACACGTACCACGTCTCTATGTGAAAAAGTTGCCCCGTAGGTATCTTTAATATCTTTCCCCTCTCACCTTAAACTTATGCTATTCCAAAATAGCAAAGAATACTAAGAATTCAGAACAACTGAAAGTATCATGATGAAAGTTTAGTTGTTAAATGTGGGAAAAAGATATATAGAGGAGTATTGAACATTGTCACATTTTATATGTTATAGATATTAGGATTACTATCTCATCAGAATCAAAGTTGTATACTCGCTGAGACAACCAAACCAACATAAGTAGTTCCCAATTAGTTTACTTTCTGGTCAGTTCATTATTTATGATCTAAGTCTTCAGAATTACTCATTACAATAAAATTCAGACAATCTAAAATTCCAATCGTACTGTAGGTATCCACCAGTTCCTGCAGGCAGAATAGCAAATCCATTAGAATGATGCTATGATAAAAAGGGTTTTCAGATTGGCAACTCAGGATTAGCTAGGCTTGAGCAAACTCCTCAAATGATTGTGCCAAGTAATTAGAACAGAATTAGGCCACTCTAGAGAGCAGAACCACAGAGGTTAGTGCAAGCCAACATTTGGCATCAACATCTCCTGTGGATGTAAGTTCAGACCCTGAAAGTGTGGCTAAACCTGTGAGAAAGTTAAAGTGCTGTCATTTGGAGACAAAGTTAAGTTGACCCAGTGCATGGAAAACTTTAGTAAAGTAAAAGTTGAATGTCATTAAGAGGTGGGAAATTCCACCATTGAGTGTGCCAACCATTTTGAAGCACAAGGTGGACATCTTGGAACATTTTGACATTCAGGCGTTCTCCACAGAAAGGAAGAGATAAGAACAGCTGCCTGTCCTGACGTTGAAAAGGTTCGGCTGACGTGGCTTGAGCAAAAGAATGATCCCAACTCTGGTCCAATCCTGCAGGAAAGGGGAATGCCTTGGAAAAGAGGCTGAGCCAAGGAGTTCACTTGCAGGAATGGATGACTGGACTGACTGAAGAGAAGCTGCAAATGTGTTGCTGGTCAAAGCACAGCAGGTTAGGCAGCATCTCAGGAATAGAGAAGAGAAGACACAGTGTGTGGTGAGACTGTGGAGTTATGACAGCAATGACAGAGAATTGGTCATAGAATGGAAGCCACATCCTGAACGAGTGTGCAGCAAGAGACATTTTTAACATGGATGTAACCAGACTGTTTTACTATCGTTTTTCCAGGTCATACTTTGATGTTTAAAACATGAAATGGTGGAAATTGGAGCAATGAACATATTACTGCACAAGTCTGTGCCACCCTAGATAGTACTGAAAAACTACTGCCTTCTGTGATAGAAAGGTCCAAGAAGCCACATTGCATTGCTTTTCAAATGTTAAGACACTACCGTCACAGTACAAGGCAATAAAATTGCCTGGAAAACCTCCAGCATCTTTTGGACATGCATTAAGGAAAATGACCATATGTATCAATGGAAGAAAAGAATGATTATCATTATTACAGACAACTGATCCCACACCTTAGCATCACTGACCTCAAGAGTGAGAGCTGACAATCCTGCCTCCCAAAACTATATCCAAGCTCCAGCCAATGGATCAAGAGGTAATTAGGCATCTGAAACCCACTACTGCCAGCAGCTGGCCTTTTGGATTCTTAAGGCTATTGATGAGGAGTAGGAATACACCTACTGTCACAGAGGCCAATGTTCATGAGAGGGTGTGGAATAGAGCAGAATCCTGACATTATGGAAACAGGTCATTTGGCCCAACATGTCCTCACCAACCCTCTGAAGAGTAACCCACCCAGAGCCATTCCCCTACCCCATTACTCTACATTTACCCCTGACTAATGCACCTAACCTACACATCCCTTAACACTCTTGGTAATTTAGCATGATCAATTCACCAACCTGCACATGCGATGAAACGAGACCACTCAGAGGAAATCCACACAGACACGGTGAGAATGTGCAAACTCCACACAATCATTCAAGGCTGGAATCGAACCCTGGTCCCTGGTGTGCTGAAGCAAAAGTGCTAATCATGGCTATTGTGCTGCCCATGGTATGGGAAGCAACAATTGCCAACAGGTTGAACCGCACTGGATTTAAACAGGTTACAACTGCACAAGACAGCAAGGTTGAAGAGGTGTAGGATGAAGTCACCCAATCCTTGAAGCTTTTTTGGCTCACCTTCAGAAGGCTGGTGAGGAAATTCCAGCAGAAACAGCTATGGAAAATGACATTGAGATAGATGATACTGTACATTAAACAACGGGAACTGTAGATGCAACATGTTCTTTAACAATGGAGCCCGAGGAGGTAGGAGCTAATGACCCTGATGAATGCAATGAATGCCATCCTGCTCACTCACCTGTTTCAAGGCGGTAGAGATGCCCTGAGATCTCACACTACAGGACAAAAACACAGAAAACATGACTGACTGCACTGACAACACAACAGACTGTAGCACACTCATCCATAGTTGGAATGTTAAGCAGAAAAAGATTGCAGTTTTTAAGATAAGGACAAACTGAAAAATAAATACACTTTTTACATATTTAGTGCTTTATTGTGTTTAATTTTTTTTTGATTTTCTTTTGCCATATACTGCATTTGTAGGCAAATTGGGTTGCAAAGGGGGCTCCTCAGCTATCTCAAAGCTCCACTTTATACAACATTATGGGTACACCCCTTGCCCTTCAACTCATTTTAATTTCACTGTACATTAACTTTGGCTTCTGGAATCATTGTGTCTACATACTTTTTTTTACAGTTGTTCACTTGTTGAAAACATTGCTTGGTGAAGAGTTTAAAGGGAATTTAGACAGTTCCCAATTTAGCAGGAACTGGAGAGAAATGGATTTTGGAATGGAAATGATGAATGAATGGTCTCATAAGATCTTACATGATGGGCTAACTATAAGAATGTTTGATACTACCAAATGGCTTTTACCTTTCCTGTAGGCTGTGACTGTAATGCTTTGTTTTATCTTTCCAGTGGACCACCATTGGAAACTTGAGTGAGCAGGTGGGAATCTGCAGAAGGTCCAGAATATAAACTTGAATCTAGATGCAGGAGATACCGGTCTATTTTCCATTTGAATTTGTAAGAGCTAGAATGTCCAGCTGCCCTTTTCAGACCAATGAAGTTTGGAAGGTCATGGTTTGAGGCTGAAGTTGAGACTTCCATACATTGGGAGTTGTTACAACTTTAGCCTTGAAGAAGATCAATATTTGTAGTCAGCATAATTATACTGGACTCCTTGTGGAATATCTATGGGACCACCTTTGGGTTCTCTCCCCAAAAGAGGTAGATTAAAGATTAAAATCGATTTTAGTTTAAACCAATATATGCCCACTCATAAAGGGAAGCTGAGAGGATGTCATTTACTGGTTTCCTGGTGAGTTGGAGGGGGAATGGGACACAATCCAAGGGCACCTTATGTAAGAACACCTTGGGGTCAGATGTACTCCTGAAAGCTGTCACCAATGTGAGAGTGCCCGGTACCTGTGTGCAGATTAAGTTATCATTCACTGATCCCAACATTAAAGTGCAATCAGTAGCAGAGATAAGCGATGAGTGAGATTGTACCATAATTTAGAAAGTATTGAATTTCTTTGCTCTCTCTTTGATTTTATATAAAGAACTTCTCACATTAGTCTGCTACATTATGACAGCGGCTTGTTTGCAAAATTATTCGATTGACTATAAAGTAGAGTCACAGAGATGTACAGCATGGAAACAGACCCTTCGGTCCAACCCGTCCATGCCGACCAGATATCCCAATCTAGTTACACCTGCCAGCACCTGGCCCATATCCCTCTAAACCCTTCCCATTCATATACCCACCCAGATGCCTTTTAAATGTTGCAATTGTACCAGCCTCCACCGCATGTAAGTAATCTAATCTATAAACACCCTCTGACAGCTCATTCCATACACGTACCACCCTCTGCGTGAAAAGGTTGCCCCGTAGGTCTCTTTTATAATCGTTCCCCTCTCACCCTAAACCTAAATCCTCTAGTTCTGGACTCCCCCAAGCCAAGGAAAAGACCTTGTCTATTTACCCTATCCATGCCCCTCATGATTTTATAAACCTCTACAAGGTCACCCCTCAGCCTCTGACGCTCCAGGGAAAACAGCCCCAGCCTATTCAACCTCTCCCTCTAGCTCAAATCCTCCAACCCTGGCAACATCCTTGTAAATCTTTTCTGAACCCTTTCAAGTTTCACAACATCCTTCTGATAGGAAGGAGACCAGAATTGCACGCAATATTCTAAAAATGGCCAAACCAATGTCCTGTACAGCCGCAACATGACCTCCCTTTACTCAATACTCTGACCAATAAAGGAAAGCATACCAAATACCTTCTTCACAATCCTATCTACCTGCAACTCCACTTTCAAGGAGCTATGAACCTGCACTCCAAGATCTCTTTGTTCAGCAACACTCCCTAGGACCTTATCATTAAATGTATAAGACATGCTAAGATTTGCTTTCCTAAAATGCAGTATCTTGCATTTATCTAAATTAAACTTCATCTATCACTCCTCAGCCCACTGACCCATCTGATCAAGATCCTGTAATGAGGTAACCTCCTTTGCTGTCCACTACACCTCCAATTTTGGAGTCATCTACAAACTTACTAACTATATTTCTTATGTTCACATCCAAATCATTTGTATAAGTGACAAAAAGCAGTGGAAGTACTTTGAGACACATTGAAATACTGAGAATCTGAAAGGTGTTATATAAATACGAAATTGTTTTTTTAAGATCCTAACGATCCTCCTCAGTTTTCAAACTTAATCATCTCTCTACCTTGGAGCACCTTGATTGTGCTAGTGAGCAAAGGGACATAGTGACATGGCAATTAAGAGACCGCTGCACAATCCAGAAAAAAAATACAAGTGGAGAACTTGATGCAGTACACATTGTCGGTTGTGGAATCTTTACTCAAAAACACTATCTTGGTTGAAAAGTTACTGTAAAATTCTAAATTATCTCAGTTGGTGTTGCAGTGGCTTTTGTATATTTGTGACCTCAGCCCTGGATTACCTGTACATGGGCCTGATATCTTCACATGCATTAACAGTACTGAGTTTACCTCACATTCACATGTGGTTCTCACCATATTTTCAGCTTAAAATAAAAACTCTGCTCTCGTCCCGTATGCCAAACAGTACTTGCTGCTGCTTTATAGTTTGGTTGGTGTGATACTTGTTCAAGTAGAACCACCTGTTTGTTTTGCTTATTTACAGTATAGTGACATTTACATCCTCTGCGAGAGAGAGTCCTGAGTCCCAAGTGGGTATATTGGCAACCGGGTGAACACGTGGGTCCTGCTGAGCAGGTAAACCTTTACTAATATGTGAGTTGTAATCTTCTTTACGAGTAGCACAAACAGACGTAGCTTCCAGAGACAATCCCTGTTGTTGCTGCTGCTGCTGGAATGCATAACTCACATTCCCACAAGGAAAATGCTGCAGGCGGAATAGAGGCACATCCAATGTATTGGCGACAAGAGAAGAAGGTTCTAATACAACAGCAGAGGCCTGTGGCCTGGAATTTGGGATGGTAGTAGAAGAACTGCCACTGGCATGGAAACCAGAATCTTCCCTTTCTGGTGGTCTGTTGTCAGTCAAAGTATTGTTGTTTTGCACGATAGGTTTTTCTGTGAACCATGACCCATATGTAGGGTTCCAGAGGTTGGTAGGTTTTTTCCGGGAGCCCCTACCTTGTTGCAAAGCAGAAGAGTTGTTCATTTGTGAGTACGTCTTGTTGACATGAGACCCATCCTCAGCTGGCCCTCCAGTATGTACAACGGCAGAATCGTTGGGAACAAATTTGACCCGATGTTCACCAAGGCAGAGGTTGGTTGGACGCTGGGGTGGCAGGGCGAGGTCAGTGGATGCTCCTTGGCTCTCGGTTTCTTGTGCTGGTGAAACTAAAAGAGGCGCTAGTCCATCAGGATCATCTGGGCGCACGGGAACATTTCCTTCTTCTTCCGCTGGAGGCCCATATTCTACAGGCAAGGAAGTGTTTATTACATCAGGATCCTAGGATAAAGCACAAATAAAACATTATTAAAGACTGGATCTCAGGTTGCATGGCAAACCTGTGACTTAAATACACCCCCACAAAGCACACTGTAACATAAGTGGAGCTCTTGGTAAAATAAACAATCAGGCCCTGTTTTCTCAGATGAGCAAAAGAATTCGACAGTTCGATGTTTGTTAAAGGTTCCTCCATTAGAAGCTACCCAAGGGATCATACTCTAAATACCACCTTCAGAAAGGAAAATTATCTAAACTATTAATTGTTACTTAAAGGTGTCTATAATTTTTTTCTGTTTATTAAACATCTTATTTTCTCCTTTCTGACTATCCCAACAATCATGATGCTCATTTTATTTAAGTTAAACATCACACAACACTATGTTATAGTCCAACAGGTTTAATTGGAAGCACACTAGCTTTCGGAGTGCCTGATGAAGGAGCGGTGCTCTGAAAGCTAGTGTGCTTCCAATTAAACCTGTTGGACTATAACCTGGTGTTATGTGATTTTTAACTTTGCACGCCCCAGTCCAACACCGGCATCTCCAAATCATTTTATTTAATGAATATTACTCTCTTCAAAATGGTACCATCTGAGTATTGCTGTCTCTCACTGGCTAGAAGGAATCAGGTTAAAATGACATAAATCTATGAGCAATGACACTGGATGTGCACCAGTTGGACATAATCAAAAGTGGAGCATCCACCTATTCTGTCGTGCAGGATTGTACTCACACTTGGTTAAATGGCTTTGATCTCCCTCCTGTTTTGAAGCATTGTTCCACAAAGTAGTTTCTTGGTTCTTGACTGTTTAATTATCTGGCCTTTTGATTTAAAAAATGAACGTCTTCATGCTTACTCCCTCCCCTCTGTTTCTTCTGACTGTTGTCAATTGATTATGGGGCTGTGCCTCTGATATTCATTCCGAGGTCAAGTGTGTGGGATTAGGAGAGATCTTGGTTCTGTGACCAAACCTTTGAATTGAGGAGAAACTTCTTCACCAAAAGGATTGTGAATGTATGGAATTCCTTGCCCAATGGAGCAATTGAGGCAACCTCGTTGAACGTTTTTACAGCAAAGATGGATAGATCTTTGAACAGCAAAGGAATTAAGGGTTATGATGAGCAGGCAGGTGCGTGGAGCTGAGTCCATGAAAATGTCAGCCATGATCTTATTGAATGGTGGAACAGGCTCAACTCCTGCCCCCAGTTCTTATATTCTTATGTAAAAACATTTGCCTGCAAATCGATTTTCAGTCCAAGTTAGTTTACAGATTTGGCTGGGTGACTCAGGAAACACCTCAGAAGTTGCCAGGTCCTGAGGAAGGCCTGTTGGAGCTCCAGTATCATAATCAAAATTTAAACTAAAGTTTAAAATAGGAAGTATTCTATCTGCTCACCATCCTGCACCCCTCTTTCCATGTTCTTCCATCCACCCCTTATACCCCTTTGCCAATTTCATGTCTAGTTTTGCCCAATGCCCTTTCCCCCTGCACCTTACCAAGTCAACTCATTGAGGGACATATGCACATAGCAGAAAAAAACAAAATTAAATTTCTATATTGCAGGAAACACTTCATTGAGAAATGCACCCTGATTCATAAATATACATTTTGGAACTGGTTGACATTGCTTTGGCAGGTTGAAACTTGCTATCCCATGCTGACGTGTTGGACACTTCTCAGCATTTATGTAACTTTCACGCAAACGTTTATCCAGTTAGCTGCCCCAAAGCACATGTAATGCCCCATTCTAAAATTGATGCCAAACTCTAACCGTAAAGGATTCTTGACACCCACCTCCAAAGGAGCCCTGATTCTCACTTCCAAGGTATTCTGGGACTAGGGCTAACCAAAAGAAACGCATTGTGAACAAACATGTTCTGATCTGATCCCCACACTCCAACTTCCAGATACCAAGGTCTCCAAAATCTGAATTAGTGAAGTTAGCTGGTCATTTAAACAGCTACTTCCCTCTAGGAGTTGTGCATGTATAAACAATGGACCACTCCCCAATCCTACCCCTGTGAAAATGAGAAATGCTGGGTTCAGTGCCTGGGCGTCTCAACTTCATCCAGTGCTTTTGCTGCAGTAGAGAAATGCTCACACTACTTATTGGTGCAAATCAGGACCCATTAGTTCAAGTCCCACCACGACAACTTTTGAATGTGAACTCACAAACAAACAACCTCCTGCTGCTCTGAACCTTCTATGTCTCTCCAGTCCTACACTAACAGCCTCTGGTCAACCCATGGGTGTAATGAATAAATGCTAGATGGGCAGCTTTGTGTGCAACTCAAAACCAAGTTTAAGGTTTCTCCACTTCACAATTTGAGAAAAAAACCATAACTCCCTTTTCATACTAAAGAAATAGATATGAATTTAATGAATTAGCACTTTTCACTTCTCTATTATTTACGGTATGTTCTGATTTTCTTTTGAGTTCTTTCTGTGTCTCTATATTATAATTTCATCAGAATGTTAGTACAATTGGAATTCTTCTCTATAAGTTGGAAGTATGAACTATGAACTGGAACTATTGATTTTGATAATGATCTTTCCCCCCTTTTCCTTTCATCTAGCTGTATAATGATCACATAAACAACTTATCATAAATTTCATGAACTCTCATTTTTGCCCCCTATAAAGATCCTTAGTGGAACAGTTCTGGAAGTCTTGGTTGATTAGATCATCACATTATCCTCAAAGTATGCCAATCTGAGAGATAGTGTACTCTAAAATCCTAGATAAATGTAACCTCATCTGAGAAAAATCACATATATCCGTAAAGGTTACCTGTGTGCAATAATCAATTCTTTCCAATATTGTTGCAAAGTTAGGTCTGTCTTCAGGCTGGTGCTGCCAACACTGAGTCATTATTCGATACCTGAAATATTAAGAGTTAAAGTAGGAAGAAGTGAGTGGTATCTATTAATATTTGTTCAGTTATTTGTTCAGTTCATATATTTTTCCTTTTAGTATTGTGATGACTTCCACTGAAGGGCTTTATTTTTACATATGTGTTACAAAAAGAAACGTAACTATTGATGTGAATCTCAATAGTCTGACATATCACCAGTATATGCTGTAACAAACTTAAGCCCAAAGTAAGATTGCCTCATTCAACCTTAGTGGCCTGTGACAGCATAGTGCCTTTTGGAAACTGTATTGTTTTTTAAATGTGGCATGAAGTGATTTGTGGGAATAGCTATTGCCACTACCCAGTTCCTCCTTTAAGAGGCATTTTCAGATTGACCCTTCAAGCAGCAGTAATGGATTACTGGGCATAACCTTTTTTTAAGAATCACCTACAACAGCATTTGTGGAAGCAACAGACATTAAGGTTTGCAAGAACTTTCACCAATAACAAAGGAAGACTCAGAGCTGAAACCACAAGCCCGCCCTCTCCCTTGCCCCATCCTGCCCTTGTCAAGTTTGGACTTTGGAAAAGGTGGCAGCCCTACATTAAAGTTACTTCAATGTGGCTACTGACAAATTAATGAGTAGAGGACAATACTGTAACACTTCAAAGTTAGATCTATGGACACAAACACAGCTATACTTTGACATGTTAATTATGCATTTCATTCTTAAAGAGTTCCCAATATAACCACTACAGGAACAAATATATAAATCAGCTTGCAAATTCCCCTTAATTACAAAGAGTTAGTTAATGTGAAATGTTGTCTATCTGTGCACCATTAGCCCTGTCAATGCTGTGGGTGTGATCAGGACACATGGATTACTTATTAAACTGGCTCCCAGACTCTCTAATTACTCCTTCCTTCTCATGTGACATATCAAGATAACAATAAAATATTCCAAGATTACTTATTCTCAGTAGTTAAAGCAAAAATAATTTCATTTCTCTTGTTTGTCACTTTTTCTTATTTTGGAATGGACTTCAGAAACACAAATGTTGCTTGCAAATACCTGTTGGATGAAAATGTGCTAATTCTTGGAGTTGATACGACTGAGAGTGGTTATATACCAAGCTTAAATATCTTACCAGTATATACAATCAACCCTTTTATGCTTGAGTCAAGTTAGATACTTTTAATAAATTAGCTTTCAACTCTGGTTAATTACTGAGATGAGGGGTAGGAATTTCTCCTGAAAACAAAAGATATTGGAAATCACAGGCAGACAGGCAGGAGGCTGGGAGAACACAGAAGGCCAGACAGCATCAGGAGGTGGAGAAATCAATGTTTCAGGTGTAATCTTTCATCAGGATTCACAGGAAATCACAGGCAGCATCCATAGAGAGAAAGCAAACTAATGAGCTGATGTGAAGTGGAGAGAGGACTTTTATGCTGCAGTGGGGGTTGTGGAGTGCTGGGGGAGAAAGGATGTTGATAGTTCAGATTAAGTGATCGGAATGGCAGAACAATGGTGTGTCTAACTGACAGATTGGAAAGAACAGGCAGGAGGCCAGGCAGCATCAGGAGGTGAAGAATTCGACGTTTGGGTATACCCCTTTTATACCCAAAATGTCAACTTCTGCACCTTCTGGCTTGCTGTGTTCTTCCAGACTCCTGCCTGTCTCCAGCATTTGTGGTTTTTCTGTCTCTGGATTGAAAAGAACAGGCAGTCTGACTGGGACGGGGAGGGGAGAAGAGTGACAGAGAATGCAACAAGCAAAGCTAAAAGAAAGGGAAGAAATGGGAGTGAGTTCAGAAACCTGAAGGTATTGCGCTCAGTATTGAGTCCAGAAGGTTGTAAGGTGCCTAGTCTGAAGATGAGATGCTGTTCCTCCAGTTTGTGCTGTGATTGACTGCAACACTGCAACATGCCGAGGACAGACCAGTGGGCATGCAAGAGGAACACTGTGTTAAAATGACCAGTAATGGGAAGGTTGGGGTCTAGATTAGATTAGATTACTTACAATGTGGAAACAGATCCTTTGGCCCAACAAGTCCACACCGACCCGCCGAAGCACAACCCACCCATACCCCTACATTTACCCCTTATCTAACACTCTGGCAATTTAGCATGGCCAATTCACCTGACCTGCACATCTTTGGACTGTGGGAGGAAACTGGAGCACCCGGAGGAAACCCACGCAGACACGGGGAGAACGTTCAAACTCCACAGTCAGTCGCCTGAGGCGGGAATTGAACCCGGGTCTCTGGCGCTGTGAGGCAGCAGTGCTAACCACTGTGTCAGCGTGCCGCCCACTTTGTGTACGTCATGACCCCCAATGTCAGGGTGAAGTAGGGTTCAAAATGCTGCAAAGTGCGAGAAAAAACACGCAGCGTTGAATGACCAAGTAGTGGCTAGAGGGTGGGCTTAGTGTCTGCTTGAGAACAGTGAGCAGGAGCTCTCAAAGGGAGAGGTCCACTAGGACATTCTGCAGCACTGCAAAAGCAGAGGGCTGCCTCTCCCAGAATGACAGAGAGAGCTGCGCCTCTAGGTAGAGGTGCTATCTCTCCAAATTTTTTAACTTGTAAACTTTAAAACTTACCTCTGCAGCCAGGCCACCTAGTAGGGGTAACCTGCAGATGTAGCCAGGCAGGAAGTTGGGGGGAGGTGGAGGTGGGGTTCAAAACCTGGTTGGGAATGGCCACAGATTTTCCCCTGTCATATAGGGCTCGAAGCTGTCTGGAAAGTTCTTTCTAATCTCTGACAATATGCTTTAATTGGCCTATTCTTGTGCTGTGCTGTTCTATGTTCTAATTGCAGTGAAATGTCATTAATGCTGAGAGAAGATCAAACGGCCGCAAAGACTCAAACAACCTAACATACCGAGATAAAATTTCTAGGGGAACAGATGCATAACAATTTGATAGTAATTTACGTACACAGGACCAGGGCAGTTTTTGGGTGGATCCATTCGACCACCACTTGTGACAAACTCCAGCACTTCCTGGTTACTCTTGCTGGGATATGGCATGTACCCAAGTGAAAAGATTTCCCACAGTAACACTCCAAAGGACCTGCAAAGAAACAGCAAATCTCAGCCTGTTCCAAGTTGTGTCACCAAGTTAAAGTCCTCCATTTTAATTCTCGATCATAATTCACATAAATTAACCGATTTCCACCCTCCTTTACATTGAGTATACAATTGGTCAAGCAAGAGATTTCCTTCCCTCTGAGGGAAGTGCACACCATGCGTTCACAATACCATCCCCATCGATCTTCAGGCATTTGACTCTTCCCGATAAATGCTAACGGTAAATAAGGGTCCGCCTCTTACCATGGGGCAAAAATGAATTTAAAAAGACATCGCAATGAATATAAAGGACAGATCTATTAAATTACAGATTATAGGACTGATCTATTAAATTACAAATACTCTTAATTTAAAAACATTATCTGATATGAAAAAGATACATTTGGGAGCCAAAAGGGACTAATTGAAAATCAATTTTGAGACGGACTAGAGGCCAGTGTGGGGAGGGGAGTCCCAGGTTAGGGGGTGTCACGGGGAAGGGATGCCAGACTACGGAGTGTCGCAGGGAGGGGAGTCCCAGATTAGGGACTGTTGTGGGGAGGGGAGTCCCAGACTAGGGATTGTCATGGGGAGGGGAATCCCAGACTAGGGGTTGTTATGGGGAGGGGAGTCCCAGACTAGGGAGTATTGTGGGAAGGGGAGTCCCACACTAGGGACTGTCGTGGGGAGGGGAGCCCTAGACTAGGGGGTGTCGTGGGGAGAGGAGACCCAGACTAGGGGGTGTCGTGGGGAGGGGATGCCAGACTAGGTGGTTAGGCAGGTTGGGGAGTCCCAGCCTTGGGGATGTCATGGGGAGGGGAGACCGAGACAAGGGACTGTCATGGGGAGGGAAGTTCCAGACTAGGCAGTGTCACGGGGAGGTGTGTCCCAGATGAGGGGGTGTCACCGGGAGAGCAGTCCCAGACATGGGGCTGTTGTGGGGAAGAGAGGCCCAGACTAGGGGCTGTCGTGAGGAGGGGAGTCCCAGACTAGGGGATGTAAAAGGAAGGGGAGTCCCAGACTAGGGGGTGTCGTGGGGAGAGGAGACCCACACTCGGGGCTGTCGTGTGGAGTGGAATCCCACTCTAGGGACTTCTGTGGAGAGGGAGGTCCCAGACTAGGGACTGTCATGGGGAGGGTTGTCACAGACGAGAGGCTGTTGTGGGGAGGGGAGTCCCAGATTAGCGGCTGTTGTGGGGAGGGGAGTCCCAGACAAGGGAGTGTCACGGGGAGTGGAGTCCCAGACTAGGGGGTATCGTGGGGAGGGGAGTCCCAAACTAGGGGGTGTCACGGGGAGTGGAGTCCCAGGCTCGGGGCAGTTGTGGGGAGGGGAGTCCCAGACTAGGTGGTGTCATGCGGAGGGAAGTCTCTGACTAGGGGTGTCAGAGGGAGGAGATTCCCCGACTAGGGGGTGTCGTGGGGAGGGAATGCCAGACTAGGGGGTGTCGCAGGGAGGGGAGTCCCAGATTTGGGACTGTTGTGGGGAGGGGAAACCCAGACTAGGGATTGTCATGGGGAGGGGAGTTTCAGACTAGGGGTTGTTAGGGGAGGGGAGTTTCAGACTAGGGGGTATCGTGGGAAGGGGAGTCCCACACTAGGGACTGTCTTGGGGAGGGGAGCCCCAGACTAGGGGGTGTCACAGGGAGGAGAGTCCCAGACTAGGAATTGTCACGGGGAGGGGAGCCCCAGACTAGGGAGTGTCGTGGCGAGGGTAGTCCCAGACTAGGCGATGTCATCCGGAGGGAAGTCCCAGACTAGGGAAGTCGGGGGAGGGGTTGCCAGACTTGGGGGTATCGTGGGGAGGGGTTGCCAGACTAGGGGGTGTCACGGGGAGAGGAGTCCCAGCCTTGGGGGTGTCATGGGGAGGGGAGACCCAGACTAAGTGGTATTGTGGGGTGCGGAGTCCCAGTCTAGGCTGTGTCCTGGGGAGGGGAGTCCTAGACTAGGGGGTGTCATGGACAGGGGAGTCCCAGGGCAGCACGGTGGCACAGTGGTTAGCACTGCTGCCTCACAGCGCCAGAGACCCGGGTTCAATTCCCAACTCAGGCGGCTGACTGTGTGGAGTTTGCATGTTCTCCCCGTGTCTACATGGGTTTCCTCCGGGTGCTCCGGTTTCCTCCCACAGTCCAAAGATGTGCAGGTCAGGTGAATTGGCCATGCTAAATTGCCCGTAGTGTTAGGTAAGGGGTAAATGTAGGGGTATGGGTGGGTTGCGCTTCGGCGGGTTGGTGTGGACTTGTTGGACCGAAGGGCCTGTTTCCACACTGTAAGTAATCTAATTAGGGGGTGTCACCGAGAGGGCAGTCCCAGACATGGGGCAGTCATGGGCCGGGGAGTCCCAGACCAGGGGGTGTCGTGGGGAGGGGATGCCAGACTAGGGGGTTTCGCAGGTTGGGAGTCCCTGCCTTGGGGTTGTCATGGGGAGGGGAGACCAAGACAAGGGACTGTCATGGGGAGGGGAGTCCCAGACTAGGCGGTGTCATGGGGAGGTGTGTCCCAGACGAGGGAGTGTCACCGGGAGAGCAGTCCCAGACATGGGGGTGTCATGGTGAGGGGATGCCAGACTAGGGGGTATCGCAGGGAGGGGAGTCCCAGCCTTGGGGGTGTCATGGGGAGGGGAGACCCAGACTAGGGACTGTCTTGGGGAGGGGAGTCGCAGACGAAGGGGGTGTTATGGGGAGGGGAGACCAAGACTAGGGGGTGTCATGTGGAGGGGATCCCAGACTAAGGGATTCATGGGGAGGGGTGTCCTAGACTAGGGGGTGTCGTGGGGAGAGGAGTCCCACACTCGGGACTGTTGTGTGGAGTGGAATCCTACTCTAGGGACTTTTGTGGAGAGGGAAGTCCCAGACTAGGGACTACCATGGGGAGGGTTGTCACAGACGAGGGGCTGTTGTGGGGAGGGACTCCCAGACTAAGGGCAGTCATGGATAGGGTCTCCCAGACTGGGGGGTGTCATGGGGCGTGGAGTCCCAGAGTTGGGGCAGTTGTGGGGAGGGGAGTCCCAGACTAGGGGGTGTCGTGGCGAGGGGAGTCCCAGACTAGGTGGTGTCATGTGGAGGGAAGTCCCAGACTAGGGGGTGTTATGGGAAGGGGATTCTCAGTCGAGAGGGTGTCATGGACAAGGGAGTCCCAGACTGGGGGGTGTCATGCGGAGGGAAGTCCCAGACTAGGGGGTGTCAGGGGGAGGAGAGTCCCCGACTAAGGGGTGTCGCAGGGAGGGGAGTCCCAGCCTTGGGGGTGTCGTGGGGAGCGGAGACCCTGACTAGGGGGTGTCATGGGGAGGGAAATCCCAGACTACGGGGTGTTACGGGGAGGTGAGTCCCAGACTAGGGGCTGTTGTGGGGATGGGTGACCCATACAAGGGGGTATCATGGTGAGGGGAGTCCCAGTCGAGAGGGTGTCACGGGCAGGGGAGTCCCAGACTAGGGGGTGTCATGGGGAGTGGATTCTCAGACTTGGAGCTGTTGTGGCGAGGGGAGTCCCAGACTAGGTGGTGTCATGCGGAGGGGAGTCCCATTCTCGGGGGTGTCAAGGGGAGGGGAGTTGCAGATAAGGGGCTATCGTGGGGAGGGGAGTCCCAGACATCACAGACTAGGGGGTATCATGGAGAGGGGAGTCCCAGACTACGGGGTATAGTGGGGAGGGGAATCCCAGACAAGGGGCTGTCACGGAGAGGGGAGTCCCAGACAAGGGGCTGTCACAGAGAGGGGAGTCCCAGAGAAGGGGATATCGTGGGGATGGGGGTCCCAGACTAAGAGATGTCGTGGGGAGTGGAGTCCTAGACTAGCGGGTATCGTGGGGAGGAGAGTCCCAGACTAGGGGGCATCACAGGGCGGGGAGTCCCAGACTAGGGGGTGTCACAGGGAGGGGAGTCCCGGAATGCGGGGTGTCATGGCGAGGGGAATCCCAGACTGGGGGTATTGTGGGGACGGGAATCCCAGACTAGGGGATGTCACGGGGAGAGGAGTCCAGGACTAGGGGGTGTCGTGGGGAGGGGAGTCCCAGACTAGGGGGTATTCTGGCGAGGGGAGTCCCAGACTGGGTGGTGTCATGTGGAAGGGAGTCCAAGACTAAGGGGTGTCATGGAGAGGGGAGTCCCAGACAAAGGGCAGTTGTGGGGAGGGGAGTCCCAGACTAGGGGGTGTCATGGGGAGGGGAGTCCCAGACTAGGGGGTGTCACGGGGAGAGGAGTCCAGGACTAGGGGTTGTTGTGGGGAGGGGAGTCCCAGACTGGGTGGCGTCATGCGGAGGGGAGTCCCCGACTAGGGGGTGTCGTGGGGAGGGGTTGCCAGACTAGTGGGTGTCACGGGGAGGGGAGTCCCAGCCTTGGGGGTGTCGTGTGGAAGGGAGACCTAGACTAGGGAGTATTGTGGGGCTTGGAGTCCCAGTCTAGGCTGTGTCCCGGGGAACGGGAGTCCCAGACTAGGGGGTGTCATCGAGAGGGCAGTCCCAGACATGGGGCAGTTGTGGGCAGAGGAGTCCCAGACCAGGGGGTGTCGTGGGGAGGGGATGCCAGACTAGGGGGTTTCGCAGGTTGGGGAGTCCCTGCCTTGGGGGTGTCATGGGGAGGGGAGACCGAGACAAGGGACTGTCACGGGGAGGGGAGTCCCAGACTCGGCGGTGTCACGGGGAGGTGTGTCCCAGACGTGGGGGTGCCACCAGGATAGCAGTCCCAGACATGGGGCTGTCGTGGGAAGGGGAGGCCCAGACTAGGGGGTGTCATGGGAAGGGGATTCACAGACTAGGTGCTGTTGTGGAGAGGGGAGTCCCAGCTTTGGGGTGTCATGGGGAGAGGAGACCCAGACTAGGGACTGTCTTGGGGAGGGGAGTCCTAGACGAAGGGGGTGTCATGGGAAGGGGAGTCCCAGACTAGGGGGTGTCGTGTGGAGGGGGGTCCCAGACTAAGGGATTCATGGGGAGGGGTGTCCCAGACTAGGGGTTGTCATGGGGAGAGGAGTCCCACACTCGGGGCTGTCGTGTCGAGTGGAATCCCACTCTAGGGCCTTTCGTGGGGAGGGAAGTCCCAGACCAGGGGGTGTCACGGGGAAGGGAGTCCCAGACTAGGGACTGCCATGGGGAGGGTTGTCACAGACGAGGGGCTGTCGTGGGTGGGGTCTCCCAGACTAGGGGGTGTCACGGGAAGGGAATTCCCAGTCGAGAGGGTGTCACGGGGAGTGGAGTCCCAGGCTTGGGGCATTTGTGGGGAGGGGAGTCCCAGACTAGGGGAAGTCAGGGGGAGGAGAATCCCGACTAGGGGGTGTCGTGGGGAGGGGAGTCCCAGCCTTGGGGGTGTGGTGGGGAGGGGAGACCCCGACTAGGGGGTGTCATGGGGAGGGAAATCCCAGAATACGGGGTGTTACGGGGAGGTGAGTCCCAGACTAGGGGCTGTTGTGTGGAGGGGTGTCCCAGACTAGGGTGTGTCATGGGGAGTGGAGTCCCATTCTCGGAGGTATCAATGGGAGGGGAGTTGCAGACAAGGGGCTGTCATGGGGAGGGGAGTCCTAGACTAGGGGATGTCACGGGGATGGGAGTCGCAGACTAGGGGGTATCGTGGAGAGGGGAGTCCCAGACTAAGGGGTATAATAGGGAGGGGAGTCCCAGACAAGGGGCTGTCACGGAGAAGGGAGTCCCAGACAAGGGGGTATCGTGGGGATGGGGGTCCCAGACTAGGCGATGTGGTGGGGAGTAGAGTCCTAGACTAGGGGGTATCGTGGGAAGGAGAGTCCCAGACTAGGAGGCATCACAGGGCGGGGAGTCCCAGACTAGGGGGTGTCACAGGGAGGGGAGTCCGTGAATGTGGGGTGTCATGGGGAGGTGAATCCCAGACTGGGGGTATTGTGGGGATGGGAATCCCAGACTAGGGGGTGTCACGGGGAGGGGAGTACAGGACTAGGGGGTGTCATGGAGAGGGGAGTCCCAGGCTAGGGGGTCTCACGGGGAGGGGAGTCCCGGACATGGGGTTGTCCTGGGGAGGGGAGTCCCAGACTAGGGGCTGTCGTAGGGAGGGGAGTCCCAGACTAGGGGGTGTCACGGGGACGGGAGTCCTGGACTAGGGGCTGTCATAGGGAGGGAAATCCCAGACTAGGGGGTGTCACGGGCAGTGGAATCCCAGACTAGGGGATGTCACGGGCAGGGGAGTCCCAGACTAGGGGGTGTCACGGGGAAGGAGTCCCAGACTAGGGGGTGTCATGGGGAGGGGAGTCCCAGACTAGGGGGTGTCACAGGGAGGGGAATCCCAGACTAGGAGTTGTCGTGGGGAGGGGAGTCCCAGACTGGGGGGGGGTCATGGGGAAAGGAGTCCCAGACTAAGGGGTGTCACCAGGAGGGCAGTTCCAGACTAGGGGGTTTCACGGGAAGTGGAGTCCCAGTCTAAGGGGTGTCATGGGGAGGGGAGACCCAGACTAGGGGTTATCGTAGTGAGGGAAGTCCCAGACTAGGGATTGTCACTGGGAGGGGAGTCCCAGACTAAGGGGTATCGTGGGGAGGGGAGTCCCAGAATTGGGGCTTTTGTGGCGAGGGAGTCGCAGACTAGGGGGTGTCATGGGGAGGGAAGTCGCAGACAAGGGACTGTCGTGGTGAAGGGAGTCCCAGACTAGGGGGTGTCATGGGGAGGGGAGTCCCAGACGAGGGGCTGTTGTGGGGAGGGGAGTCCCAGACGAGGGGCTGTCACAGAGAGGGGAGTCCCAGACATGGGGGTAACGTGGGGATGGAGGTCCCAAACTAGGGGCTGTCGTGGGGAGGGGAGTCCCAGGCTAGGGGGTGTCACGGGGTGGGGAGTCCCAGACTAGGGGGTGTCACAGGGAGGGGAGTCCCGGAATGTGGGACTGTCACGGAGAGGAGAGTCCCAGACAAGGGAGTATCGTGGGGATAGGTGTCCCAGACTAAGAGGTGTCGTGGGGAGGGGAGTCCCAGACGCAGGGGTGTCACGGGGAGGGGATTCCCCTACTGGGGGGTGTCAGGGGGAGGGGAGTCCCACTCTAGACGTTGTCGTGGGGAGGGGAGTCCCAGACGAGGAGCTGTTGTGGGGAGGGGAAATCCCATACTGGGGGGTGTCATGGGGAGGATAGTCCCAGACTAAAGGTTGTCGTGGTGAGGGGAGTCCCAGACTAGGGGATGTCACAGGCAGGGGAGTCCCAGACTAGGGGGTGTCACCGGGAGGGCAGTCCCAGACATGGCGCTGTCGTTGTGAGGGGAGTCCCAGACCAGGGCGTGTCACAGGGAGTGGAGTCCCAGACTAGGGGGTGTCATGGTGAGGGGAGTCCCAGACTAAGGGGTAATGTGGGGAGGGGAGTCCAGATTGTGGGATGTCACGGAGTGGGGATTCCCAGACTAGGGGGTGTCATCTGGAGGGCAGTCCCAGACATGGGGCTCTCATGGGGAGGGGAGTCCCAGACTAGGGGGGTCTCACTGGGAGGGGAGACCCAGACTGGGTGCTGTTGTGAAGAGGAGAGTCCCAGACTAGGGGCTGTCACAGGTAGGGTAGTCCCAGGCTAGGGGGTATCGCAGAGAGGAGAGTCCCAGACTAGGGTTTGTCGCAGGGATGAGAGTCCCATTCTCGGGGGTGTCATGGGGAGGGGAGTCGCAGACAAGGGACTGTCATGGGGAGGGGAGTCCCAGACTAGGGAGTGTCACGGGGAGGGGAGTCCCAGACTAGGAGGTGTCACGGTGCAGGGAGTCCCAGACTAGGGGTTGTCGTGGGGAGGGGAGTCCCAGACTAGTGGGCATTATGTGGAGGGGCATTCCAGACTAGGGGGTGTCACGGGGTATCGTGGGGAGGGGAGTCCCAGACTAGGGGCTGTTATGAGGAAGGGAGACCCAGACTAGGAGGTGTCATGGGAAGGGGAGTCCCAGACTAGGGGGTATCGTGGGGAGGGGAGTCCCAGACTAGGGGGTGTTACAGGGAGGGCAGTCCCAGACGAGGGGGTATCGTGGGGATGGGTGTCCCAGACTAAGAGGTGTCACCGGGAGAGCAGTCCCAGACTAGGGGGTGTCACCGGGAGAGCAGTCCCAGACTAAGGGGTGTCACTGATAGGGTAGACCCAGACTGGCAGCTGTTGTGAGGAAGGGAGTCCCAGACTAAGGGTGTCATGGGAAGGGGAGTCCCAGACTAGCGGTGACACAGGGAGGGCAGTCCCAGACATGGCGCTGTTGTGGGGAGGGGAGTCCCAGACTAGGGGGTGTCATGGGAAGGGGAGTCCAAGACTAGGGGGTGTCGTGGGGAGGGGATGTCAGACTAGGGGGTGTCGCAGGGATGGCAGAGCCAGCCCTGGTAGTGTCATCGGGAGGGGCGGCCCAGACTAGGAACGGTCATGGGCTGGGGAGACCCGCACTAGGAACTGTCGTAGGGAGTGGAGTCCCAGACTAGGGGGTATCGTGAGGAGGGGATTCCCAAACGGAGGAGTGTCACGGGAAGGGGTGTCCCAGACTAGGGGGTGTCACGTGGAGGGGAGACCTAGACTAGGGGGTGTCATGGGGAGGGGAGTCCCAGACTATGGGGTGTCACGGAGGGGGGAGTCCCCGACTAGGGGGTGTTACGAGGAGGGGAGTCCCAGACTATGGACTGTCATGGGGAGGGGAGTCCCAGACTAGGGGCTGTCACGGGGAAGGGAGTGCCAGACTAGGGGGTGTCACGGGGAAGGGAGTGCCAGACTAGGGTGTGTCACGGGGAAGGGAGTGCCAGACTAGGGGGTGTCACGTGGAGTAGAGACCCAGGATAGGGGGTGTCATGGGGAGGGGAGTCCCCGACTAGGGGCTGTCACAGGGAGGGGATCCCAGACTAGGAGATGATTCGGAGAGGGGAGTCCCAGACTAGGAGGTATCTCAGGGAGGGGAGTCCCAGACTAGGGGCTGTCACAGGGAGGGGATCCCAGACTAGGAGGTGTCTCGGGGAAGGGAGTCCCAGACTATGGGGTGTTGTGGGGTGCGGAGTCCCAGACTAGGGACTGTCGCAGGAGGGGAGTCCTAGACTAGGGGGTGTTGCACCGAGGGGAGTCCTGGACTAGGGACTGTCGCAGGAGGGGAGTCCTGGACTAAAGCTAATTCCATTCAAATCAAATGTATTTTTATTGCTCGTATTGTTTCCCCTTCATGTGAACCTGTGAATTTTTCAGGTGCACTTTTGTGCTTTGTAAGATCGTGATGTTCAGTCCGAAGGAATAAGTTCCCAGTATCAGCATTAAATGGGGTTTCAGCTGCAGCAGTGAAATTTCATTTTGCTATACACAAGCTGTCTTTTCGAGCTTTCATAGAATCATAGAATCAGACAGGGTAGAAGACCCCTATTGACCCATCCAGTCTGTACTACCAAATAAACACTACCTCCTACACTTGTCCCACTTTCCCACACCAGACCCATAGCCTCGAATGTTATGCCACTTCACATCCTCATTAAAGTATTTTTTAAAGGTTGTGAACTTGCCCACTTCAACTAGCCTCCCAGACAGTGTAATCCAGACACATATTGACCTCTGGGTGAAGAAGAATTCCCCGAAATCCACTCTAACTGCATGCTTTCACTTTAAAATGATGCTGCCTTGTTATTGACCCTTCAACTAAGGGGAGCAGCTGCATTCTATTCACTTTGTCCAACTCCCTCATAAATTTATACACCTCCCTCAAGTCTTCGCCTCAACTTTCTCTGTTCCTCTGAGGTTATCCAGCCTTTCTTCATTGTCGGGATGCTCCATTCCAGGCAACATCCCAGCACATCTCCTTTGCACACTCTCCAGTACATTCACATCCTTCCTATAATGTGGTGACCAGAACAGCACACAGTACTCCAGCTGTGGCCTAAGTAAAGTTCTGTGTAGCTCCAACATGACTTCCCTGCTCATGACTTGACTAATAACTTCTTAACTGCCTTCTTAACCCAGCCTGCTACCTTCAGGGATCTGTGCATAAGCACGCCAAGATCTCTGCTTCTCTGAGCTTCCTAGTGAGTTGCCAGTCATTGAGTACTCCCTAGTCTTGTAACTTCTTCCAAAGTGCCATCACTTTACATTTATCAGGGTTTTTTTTAGATTAGATTAGATTACTTACAGTGTGGAAACAGGCCCTTCGGCCCTACAAGTCCACACCGACCCGCTGAAGCGCAACCCACTCATACCCCTACATTTATCCCTTCACCTAACACTACGGGCAATTTAGCATGGCCAATTCACCTGACCCGCACATCTTTGGACTGTGGGAGGAAACCGGAGCATCCGGAGGAAACCCACGCAGACACGGGGAGAACGTGCAAACTCCACACAGTTGGTCGCCTGAGGCGGGAACTGAACCCAGGTCTCTGGCGCTGTGAGGCAGCAGTGCTAACCACTGTGCCGCCCACAAATTCCATCTGCCATTGATCTGCCCTTCTGACCAATCCATTTATATCCTCTTGTAGCCTAACACCTTCTTCCTCACTGGCAACCATCTGCCCAATATTTGTGTCATTCACAAACTTATTTATTGTCCCCCCCACGTTCTCATCTACATTTTTATGACGATCACAAACAATAAGGCACCCAGCATTGATTCCTGTGGTATGCCACTATACGCTGGGTCACACAAACAGCCCCATAAAACTACCTTCTGTCTCCTGTCCATGAGCCAATTTCAAATCCAGCTGACAAAGCTATCCTGAATCCCGTGAGTTGCTTTGTCAGTTTCCCATGTGGGACCTTGTCAAAGGCCTTGCTAAAATCCATACAAACTACATCACCTGCCCTTGCCTCATTCAAATACTTAGTCACCTCATTGAAAAATTCCACCAGATTTTTTAGACATGACCATCCCTGATCAAACCTTGCCTCTCGAAATGGAGATTAATTTCTCCCTCACTATTCTTTCCAATTGTTGTTCGACCAGTGATGTTAGCCTCACTGGTCTATAGTTCCCTGGTCTTGTAAAGTGAAACCATATTAGCTGTCCTCCAGGTCCCCCATGGCCAAAGTTAGTTTGCTAATTTAATTCAGGGCCTGGGTACAACATCTCACACAATAGCCTGGGGTACAATTCACCTGGACCTGGGGATTCATCCACTTTTAAATCCACCAAAACCTCCCATCCCTCCTTGCTTATCACATCAATCTGCTCGAGAGCTTCACTGTCCATATCCTCGAATTCTGTACTTACATCCTCCATCTCCAGAGTAAAGTGAAGTGAAGATGTGAAGTGGTCTTTAACACTCTACCAATATCATCCAGTTTAAAGCACCGATTGCCCCTTGATCACTAATCGGCCCTACTCTATCACTTGCTATTCTCTTTCGCTTGATATACTTGAAGAATATTTTGGGATTCTCCATAACCTTGCCTGCCCCTGTTTTCTGATATCACCTCTTTGCTCACACTAATTGCTTTCTTGAGCTCCCCCTGCATTTTCTATCCTCCTCTAGGGCCTCCATTGTTTTGCTTCCTTTGTACTTTACTCAACTGTTTTCTTTGAGTTTCAACCCCTCCTGACCCTAGTTCATCGTACCTCTTTACCCTACACGAGCTAGAAACAGTTCCACAACACTCAATTCTGAAGATTCTATCCTCTTGTGCATTCCCTTTTCTTTCGCCCAATATTCCATAGTCATTACTTCAGTTGTCTTGGTCCCACTCTCTGCAATTCCTTCCTTTTAAAACCACTGCATACTTGCCTCTCTTGGACACCCTTCTCCCTTCAGCTCAGCACCTGTTCCCTTCATGTACCTGTGAAGTACATTGGGACAGTTCTTTGAACTAAAGGCGCTATTTTAAAGTAGTTTATTGTGGTTGACTGAGATTACCAACTGAGACCCAAATTAGTGTGAGCTGTAGTGCGCTTGCTTTCTAGGAATGGGTAGAGATTGCTGAAATTCATGTGATGCATTTCATATAATGGGCATGGTGAAAGGACAGTGCTTACAACGGACTGCTACTCTGTAGAAACTATTGGAAAATCTTTCTTTTTCCTTTGTCAGTTGTGGGTCTGTGATTAAGCTGTCAGCACAGTAAAGCTTGTTAAAGTTGCTAACCTGAGGTAAGTTAATTCAGTTGTTACCTTAACCTTTCCTTTTATTCTTTTTTTTCAGGAAACATGCGCTCAAACACACATACCAAGTATCTGTTTTTGAAGTAAATATTCCTTCCATGAAGGCCTCTGGTGGCATCCATTTCACTGGGAGCATGGCACGACCACCCTTTCTGTAATAACTAGCCCTGTGGAATCAAACACAAACAAATATGATCCTTCTGTGTGATAGATGTTAAAGGAAGTGTTGAACATTATGACAGTAAAATGGTAGTTCAGCAAACCAGCCAGTAGATGAAGTTACCTCTGCTTTTTCTCAGTCTTTAAAGTAAATTCAAACAGTTTCATATATTACTGTTAATCAGCTGTACTTTGCAGGCAAAAACTGAATATGTTTCATGCATCATAGCATAATATGGCTATTTGGATTGATATTTAAGCCTTGCTTTACATATAATGCTGCAAGCTTTGAGTAATTCAAAGTTTATGAGAAGATTTGTAGCTCGGGTGCTCGTTGTTGTAATTCTGTTCGCCGAGCTGGGAGTTTTTGTTGCAAATGTTTCGTCCCCTTTCTAGGTGACATCCTCAGCGCTTCTGTGCTGATTCCGGCATAATGCCGGAGGAATCAGCACAGAAGCGCTTCACAGGAGGCTCCCAAGCACTGAGAATGTCACCTAGAAAGGGGACGAAACGTTTGCAACAAAAACTCCCAGCTCAGCGAACAGAACCACAACAGCTTTGAGTAACTTGCAGATCTAAAAGGAAATGCCACATTAATAGATATTAATACGTCACTTATGTAGATAGAATGCTGACAAAAATATGATACAGCTGTTCTTTCCCAGAACAAAAGAAGCTTTCATAAATATTTTTGCAATTTGTACACACAATAGTTACTCTACTGGAAGCACAAGATGTTCTGGTTTAGGCATTTCATTTCCAGACAACAATGAAGATGTCAATGTAGCTATTTGGTGGGTTAGTACCTCTGTTGGGAGAGCAGACAGAGGAATTTCAAATAATCATTGACATTGTGGACCAGGATCCCACAGGATGATCTTGAAGTCTGGACGTATAAAATGTCTGTCATGGATAGTTTTTTAAAATGGATAATTAACTGCTGCATTCACTGGCTATATGAAATAGTAAGCCATTGTCCCAAAAGGAACGTAATGGTTTAATGTTAGATTGAAAATTTAATTTGCACAACCTTTAAAAGTGAACTTAAAAGGTTAAAAGAATAAAACAGTGATAAATTATTCTGTTCACATAATCAATTGCCCAAAAATCGACAAAATGATTGAGTTAAAATTAATGATGTAAGGCTATAACTTCCTTCATTCACTAATATCAGCTAAATAAAGTGTGAAACCTTTTGTCAAAATTAGCAAATATACTTCACTGCAATACAACAGAAACTGTTGTAATTCCTGCATCACCAATTCTCACTTTCTTAGATTATTTCAATTATTTATTGATATACATCAATCCATTTTCACCCACTCCTATGATTAGTTACAACAAGGTTAATTTATAAGTGATTCCCTCCCGTGTGGACTACATTCTCCTAGACAAAACAAACTTGCATTTTAAAGGAGTTATCAAAGAGTTTAGTTGTCACAGAGACAATTGTACAGCGCAGACACAGACCCTTTGGTCCAACTCGTCCATCCCGACCAGATATCCGAAACTGATCAAGCCCAAACTGCCAGCACTTGGCCCACATTCCTCTAAACCCTTCCTATTCATATATCCATCCCGATGCCTTCTAAATGATGTAATTGTAGCAGGCTCCACCACATCCTGTGGCAGCACATTCCATAAACACACCACTCTCTCGCTGGGATGAGCTGTTAAATGCTAAGTGAAACAAAAACGTTACACATGCACACAGATCAGAAAAGAGAGGTTAATCCAGCCAAAAGGTGAATGTCAAAAATTATATGCACCAGACCTAGTCTTTCGTGAAGAATATACAGTCAAACATGGCAGCTGTTACAGCATCATTTGCTGATATTGTTGATGTTGGGAGTTTATCAGTTGAACAAGGTTCTTGGCTTTGCAGGCTGAGTGGGATTTTTTTGTCTTGATTCCTTTCAATGGTGCCTGGCAGCACTCAGACTGACAGTCATTCTTTGAACCTGTTGTAGGGGTGTTTAATAGCTGTTCTCAAAGCTGTGATCCTCACAGGACACTAATTCACAGTTTAGGAGATCAGGCCACTAACACACAGAGACCAGGTTTGAAGCTTGTTTGTTTGGAATGGGGAAAATGCAAATATGGCTCACATCTAGATTGCTTGTTTCCACTCTGAGATACTCGCAGGATTACAGTTCAATTTGTCAAGCATTTTCTCTCTTTGAAATTCTTTGACACCTGCAGGTGTGACTTTCCAGAGTTCTTTTCCAGGCAGCCACTGGATTTACATCTCCAGCCACTTTAGCTATATCAGCCCTCTTTCAAAACACCCATTATGATCTGTGATAATGACACCACCTACATCTGTCAACCTTTGATTTCTTTGCGAGACGATATTCCGTGCGAGAGTATACTATAGGCTAGAGTTGCAATTTTAGGGAGTTTCATAGAGTGTTTCACTCTGTGTGAGTTGAGCAGGTTTTCTTATGCTATTCTGTGCAGCTCACTTCACTATGTAAGTCCCATGCCTCTGTTGGCACTCACCAGCAATGGGAGTTCGCATTCCCCTGGAATTTCTGCTCCCACTGCCACATTTAAACTGTACATCAGGATAACTGCTACAAAACAGGAATGGTCTCTTGCAGTTGCATTATGATAAGGATTGCCATGGAGATGGTTGACAGAGACAAGGTGGTATCACAATGTTCTGGTAGGGGTCTGGAGGTCCTGTTCGACAGGTTAGTGGAGAAGTGGGCCGTCCACTTTCCTATAGGCTGCTAGCAGAGACCACAGCACCATTCCCTACCAGTCTGGTCTGGTGGTCACCAGTGTCAATGCGTGGTCCACAGTCCAGAGGATCACCCAGCAGTGCAGGTCAAAGAGCTTTTCAACTCCATCTTTGAAAAGACAAAGTTAAAAATCACACAACACCAAGTTATAGTCCAACAGGTTTAATTGGAAGCACACTAGCTTTCAGAGCGACGCCCCTTCATCAGGTGATTGTGTGAAGAGCATCGCTCCGAAAGCTAGTGTGCTTCCAATTAAACCTGTTGGACTATAACCTGGTGTTGTGTGATTTTTAACTTTGTACACCCCAGTCCAACACTGGCATCTGCAAATGTGTTGCTGGTCAAAGCACAGCAGGTTAGGCAGCATCTCAGGAATAGAGAATTCGACGTTTCGAGCATAAGCCCTTCATCCTGATGAAGGGCTTATGCTCGAAACGTCGAATTCTCTATTCCTGAGATGCTGCCTAACCTGCTGTGCTTTGACCAGCAACACATTTGCAGCTGTGATCTCCAGCATCTGCAGACCTCATTTTTTACTCCAACACTGGCATCTCCAAACTTTGAAAAGACAAGCATCTTCCCTCTGCTACCTTACACTTATTCTAATTCTACTGTGCATTTACTTCACACTGAGGCTCATGCTCTATCACTCTTACTGTTACTTGTAACATCATCACTCATTCACTGATATCCACCTCGGTCTCCCAGACTATGAACCCCCACATTCCCTCCGCGCCTCAGTCACTCACTCACTTGGCACACCTCCCCTTCTTTCCCACACCTGCACAAAAAGCTGTGCTGTCCACGTTGATCACACTCAATTGTCTCATTCCAAGAGAAAACAACCCAGAATAGGCTGGAGAGGATCAAGGAAGATGATCAGGTGGCCAAAAGTCATCCCATCAACCCCCACACCACCACCACGGACTTGTCTCCTTGTCTTAGCAGGAGATGACTGTGACCATTCATATGGTGACGCCTAAGACCTCCAAACTGTGGCAAGTAAATTCATTGGCGGGGGATTTCAAGCTAAGGATCATATTTTTAAGGTGAGAGGAAAAAGGTTTAAAGAAGACATGGGGAAAATTTTTTATACAGACAGTGGTTTGCGTTTGGAAGGGACTTTTAGAGGATGTGGTGGACTTTGGTTTGATTTATTGTTGTCACATGCACCTAAGTACAGTGAAAAGGTTTGTTTTGTGACCAGTGTACAGAGATTATAGTATGCAAGGATGGTCCAGTGGCTCAGTGGTTAGCACTGCTGCCTCACAGCACCAGGGACATGGTTCGATACCAGCCTTGGGTGTCTGTCTGTGTGGAGTTTGTATATTCTCCCCGTGTCTGCATGGGTTTCCTCTGGATGCTTTGGTTTCCTCCCATAGTCACAAAGATGTGCAGGTTAGGTGGATTGGTTTTGGGAAATGCAGGGTTAAAGTGATAGAATGGTGGTGGTGGAGAAATGGGTCTAGATGGGACCCTTTTCAGCCCTTTTCGATGGGCTGAATGCTTACACATTATAAGGATTCTATGAATTAGGACAGATAACTCACAGGGTGCTTAGACAGATTGAGGAATACAAGGTTACAGCTGCACAGGAGGTGTACAAAGCAAGATCAACATTGGATTTGAAATTAGAGAGGTCCATTCAACAGTCTAGTAACAGCAGGGAAGAAGCTGTTCTCAAACCTGTGGGTAAGTGTGTTTAAGCTTCTGTATTTTCTGCTGGGGTGGGAGGAATCCATGGTACAAGAAGTGTAGATGGAGTCAATGGATGGGAGATGGACTGGGCTGCGTTCACAATTTTCTGTAGTTTCTTATGGTCCTAGGCAGAGCAGTTACTGTACCAGGCCGTGATGCACCTGGATAGAATGCTTTCTATGGGGTGTCTGTAAAAGTTGCTGGGGCTCCTTATGGACATGCCAAATTTCCTTAGCTTCCTGAGGAAGACGAGGCATTGTTGTGCCTTCTTGACCATCACAGCTACATGAGAGATCCAGGACAAATTGCTGGTTATTGTTACTCTTGGGAACTTGACACTCTCAACCCTCTCCATCTCAGCTGCATTGATGGAGATGGGGATATGCCCTTGTCCTTTCTTCCTAAAGTCAAAGACCAGTTCTTTTGTTTTACCGACATTGAGATTGAGATTGTTATCATTGCACCATGACACCAAGCATTCTATTTCCTTCCCATATTCTGACTCATCATTATTTTAATACGTCAACAAACTTGTAGATGGTATTCATACAAAATTTAGCAACAAGGTTGTGAGTGTACAGGGAGTGCATTAGGGGCAACATTAGAGTAGTGCTGGAAAAGCACAGCAGGTCAGGTAGCATCCAAGGAGCAGGAGAACTGACATTTTGGGCCAAAGCCCTTTATCAGAAATTATCAAGGGGCTGAGAATACATCCTTGCGGGGCTGCAGTATTGAGGATTATTGTGGGGGATGTTCTGTTGTCCATCCTCACTGATTGTGATCTGTGGGTCGGGAAGCTGAGGATCCGGTTGCAGAGGTTGGAGCTGAGACCTAGGTCTCAGAGCTTTGAGATTAGTTTGGTTGGGATTAAAGTATTGAAGGCAGAGCTGTAGTCGATAAGTAGGAGCCTGACATGGGTATTTTTATTATCCAGATGTTCCAGGGATGAATGTAGGGTGAGGGAAATGGCTTCTGCTGTGGACATGTTTCATCAGGAGGCAAACAGCAAGGGCTCGAGGCAGGCTGGGAGGATAGAGTTAATGTGGGCCATGACCATCCTCTTGAAGCACTTCAGGTCCGAGCCACTGGGTGGTTTTCATTGGGGCATAAGACCATGTTGCATGTGTTTTCTTGCTTTTACAGTCACAATGTTTAAAAGACATTTAGATAAGTACCTGAATAAGAAATGTGTGGAGGGATATGGGCCAAGTGCAGGCAGGTGGGATTAGTTTAGTTTGGGATTAAGTTCGGCATGGACTGGTTGGAACTAAGGGGCTGTTGCTGTGCTGTATGACTCTACGGATTTCTGACTTTCTCAGTGTCATGCTGCTTTCCCATTATCATCACTGCAAATATATCCTTAATGTGCCCAAACTCCTACCAATTAATTTCAACTCATTCTCTCTCGGCACCTGCAGGCATCAGCCGCATCAGGTGCCCATCAATGCTAACCACGATGGTGCTGCCTCTGACATGCATTCCTCTAGCTTTCACCATGGATAGGCTGGCAACTGCTACGTAGACCCAAGTGTAGTACTGGCAGTATCTGTTGGGTATTGGCATGGACCCACATTCAATTGCTTTAGTTACTGCGCCCAGGATTAAGGATGGAATGAAACATAGGTAACATTTCATGGGGCAAGTTGCTCAGCCTCTCTTCTAGGTGTTCCCCTCACCAAACTGCCATGTTATTTTCTGCATTGCTGTCCCTGTCAAACTGATCAGCTTTGATCTTTCTCATGTTCCCACCCAAATCTTTTATTTAACTGCTATCCTCCCCAAGTTACCCTCTCAAGCCACAAACAAATAACTTAGTTATAACAAAGATAGCTATGCCCTGAGGCCCCAACGAAGTCAGGGCCGTGGAGGCCATCAATGATCTCCCTCCCACAGTACCCCTTGCCCTCCCATGCTCTGTCATCATCTCCCCTCTCATACAGGTTGAGTTGTCCCTCACTTCACAATTATTGTCCCCTCTGCATCCCAGCATGCTACCTTCAATCTCCAAAGTTAATTTTCCCAGTTTCCCACCACAGCACTGTACCCTAATGACCCCCTATTTGACTTTCAATGAACAGATTCCCTGGATAGACCGTGGCCTAACTGACATGGAAAGGCAATTCCGACTGAAGAATAACCATAACCCTCATTGATCTCTGTACAGTTCCATGACTAACTTGCCTCTAATTTCTCTCCTGGTTGCACTGGACCTGCAGAACAGGCCGTGGTCCAATTCCCAAACTGCAATGATATGAACTCCTTACTCTGATCAACTCAACAACTCGAATGAGTATGGCCAAGCCTCAGTCTGCCTTGACCTAAGAACTTCTTGCCTTAGTCTTCAAGAATGGCCACTTAATTGGAGCACATGTAGTGTCTTTGCCACATGGTTGCCAACAAATGCTGCAGGTGTGACACTGATAATAGCATATCACCGTACATTAACATATCCACCTCCTTTATTTCCTTTTGGTCTACACTAAAAGGTGAGACATGATAGCAGTGTTCAATGCGGTGGTGGGTACTGCAGATGCTGGAGATTAGAGTCAAGGTTAAAGTGGTGCTGGAAAAACACAGCAGGTTAGGCAGCATCTGAGGAGCAGAAAAGTTGATGTTTTGGAAAAAGCCCTTCATCAAGAGTGCATCAGTTCTTCTCTCTGGCAGCTTGTGTTCTGTCCAAATCCATCAGGAAAACTGCCTTCCTCTCCGCACCACACCATTAACCAGTCATGAATCTAGAGAACATCTTTCCCATTTGCTGCCAAGCTAATCTCAAGTCAATCACAGACCCAAAGAATCACACAGTACAGAAAAGGCCCTTTGGCACGTCATGTCTGTATCAAGGGAATCAATTTAATTTGGTGAGCATGTGTTTTAATGGCTGAACGTGACATGTTGATGCATTACAAAGAGCTTATCGACACTTGTCTTTAATTTGCTATTGACGACCTTCCCAATTTTTATCCACAGCTGAGAAGTTGACACTTCAGCTCCCACACAATTAAGTGCCTCATTTCCTGCTCCTGGGAGTATCATTAAATTTATTCCATTGTTCCTTCAGTGACATTTGAAATCAGTTTTTGACTACTTTTGTTGTTCAAAGTATCATAGAAAACTCCTACATAAACGTATCATGTGATAATCAGCCTCTCCTGTCAGTGGCAGTATTGTTGTGTATCAGTAATGTGTCTCCCAACTTCTCAATTTGTGATGAGAATCCTCTGCTGCAACCAACTCTATTTCCTTATTTCCGAGATGAACACATTTTGCTATTTTTAATTGCGATGATATATAAAAACAAGAATATAAGACATAATTGTCAGTCTGTGCATCGAGGCCAACTAATTTATTTCTTTCGACACAGCTTTACTTGGAAACTATGGTCAGGCCTGACACCACATGCAATAGCTCAGAAAATTGACTTCCATAAACTGTTCCTCTCTTAGATTTTTTAAATAATCAGAACAATGGCAGCAATAATAACACATATCTTCACTTCCTTTATTTGAAATCGATAACGGCCTAGTATTACTGAAGCTCATTTCCCATGATATTCAGATTTTTAAAAACTGACTATTTTTTCTTTGTGGAATAAGAGGAAACAGATTGAACTCTTGCTACCAAAGGTTATCTGTGTACAGTCAACTCTACAGCTCAAACTGGGTCGTAGTTTCAATTATTTACTGATTACTAAAAATAATGATAGCAATGCGGCCATTATTAACTGCCCTCTGAAATGGCTGAGCAACTCAATCAGTTCTAAGATAATTTTGCTGGCCTTACTGGTGAACTTCACAAAGCAGAATAAAGAAAAAAAGTAAAATACTATATTTTTTTCATTTACCTGTATATATCACGAGCCATTCCAAAATCTCCAATCTTAGCCACTCTTCCCGTACCTTTGAAAGTGAGAAGGCAATTTCTTGCAGCTATATCGCTGTTAACAAAGAGAACAAAGAAAGGTAAACGATCTCTCCCCCAATCATCATACACCTACTCACATCCATTCCAGAACAGCTGACTAATGTTGGAGTAGAGTTCCACTGTCACAACAATTGCCTGCACTGCTAAAATACATCAAACAAGATTCTTCATACTGAGTGCTTCTAAGTGATGTTTGAGAGGAATAGGGTTAAGCTTGAGCCCACACTCAGCTGATACCCACAAATTCACTTTCAGTAGGGATCACTAGATTCTAATTTATTGCAGGAGTCTTGAATGATATTTTAATTGTTAAAGGATGCTAAGATCAATGATCAAATTGGTATCCTGGTTGAGATCCTCTGGGTCAGTATAGATTAAAATGTAAACATAGATTTGTATATTTAATTATACAGCAGTCAGTGCCTTCATTGTAACATAATTGATAGAGTGAAAATATAAATTTAATTCACTCACGAATGCTAACACAAAATGACAATGTTGAAGAATTAGACCAAGGATGGAGAGAGGGTTTTAGATCTCAGATTTCTACTTGAAGGCTCAATTAAAATGTCAGCCACAGATTGTCTGAGTATACCTGAGTGAAAGGTGTCAGAGTGGAGCAAATGTAAATTGTTTCTTAAAGTATAAATGATGTCAGGATCATGCAAAGTCCATCCTATTATTGTCTAACTGGGTATAATATTATAATATTAATCTGACAGATCTGACCTTTAGTCATGTCATTCCTTTGATCTTCAAAATGAATGCCTTGCCACTGTAGTGGTGAATTGGAACTGGACACTTCTCAGCATTTATATTCCTGGAAATATCTCACTTTTCACAATTCTTTACATTACAGCATGTATATATTATGTACTCAAACAAGATTAAAAAAATTCGATCAATAAAGTAAGCCAAAGTCAAGAAAGAAAACTGGCTTGGGATCAAATTGTATGGTATCAGTGTATTAGTCAATTTTGGCAGATGCCTGTGTTGTAATGAAATATTTGCATGTTTTCACCTTAGACAGCAAATCAAAATGCACTGTAGGAGGTTGAATTGGAATGATGCCAAGCTCTATCAGTATGTCTGATTTAGCAAAAATCTCACCTGAGTCAACACTTTAAGTTTCAGTCCAGAATTTAAGCACTTGAGCTATGCTGACCTTCCAACAATATAATTGTTGGGATTGCCATTCATGGAGGGATTTTCAGCTGAGGCATCACCATGTAATGCCATCTCTCTTCTAGATAACGTGAAGCAATTGGGAGGTTCAAGGATTAAATGTGCATCAAGGACAACTCAAGGAACTGACTCACAGAGAAACGTAGCCTCAGGAATTTACCGAAAGAGAGCAGCAATATTAAGAACTGACTCAGGGAGAGAAGCAGATTCAGAGACTCATTCAAGGATAAGAATAACATGAATGCTGGTGTGGCCAGACTTGGAATATTGTGTACAGCTCTGGTCGCCCCCATTACAGGAAGGATGTGGAAGCATTGGAAAAGCAGCAGAGGAGATATACCAGGATGTTGCCTGGTCTGGAGGGAAGGTCTTATGAGGAAAGGCTGAGAGACTTGGGTCTGTTCTCATTGGAAAGAAGACGGTTAAGGGGGAATTTGATAGAAACATACAAGGTGATCAGAGGATTAGATAGGGTAGACAGTGAAAGACTTTTTCCTAGGATGATGACGTCAGCTTGTACGAGAGGGCATAACTACAAATTGAGGGGTGATAGATTTAAGACAGATGTCAGAGGCAAGTTCTTTACGCAGACAGTGGTAAGGGCGTGGAATGCCCTACCTGCTAATGTAGCCAACTCAGCCACATTAGGGAGATTTAAACAATCCTTAGATAAGCACATGGACGATTATGGGATAGTGGTGGGGGATGAGCTGAGAATAGTTCAGAGATCGGCACAACATCGAGGGCCAAAGGGTCTGTTCTGTGCTGTATTTTCTATGTTCTAAGAACTGATTCAGTGAGAGGAGTAGCAAGATGGATAAGGGGAGTAGATTCAGGGATTCATCTGCAAAGGGGGACAGTACTTGGGACTCACTTGGAAAGGGAATTGACTCAGGTGGTCCTTTCCAGAAAGGAGCAACATCTGGAACACACTGGGGACAGGAGCAGATCACTGACTGTCTTGGGGAGAGGTCTGATATAATGGATTGTGATGTTAGAAACTTATGAGGAAGAGGATCAGGTTCTAGGATACTGTAAGAGATTAGAATCAGCATTCACACAGTGAATGAAGCCACACCGAGGGCCCACACAGGATGAGAAACATGACTAGTGGTCTTATAGTAGGAAGTGATAAAGACAAGTTCATGTAAATTAATATTTGAATTGGATAACTGTTTACTGTACAAGAGGATGTGTGATATTTCACTGTTATGGATTTCTCTTTCTGCCTTTACTACCTGTCAACCTCAGGTTTGAAAACATTTTTCTTGCATACTCTCATCAAAGGGACAAGAATTACAAACGGATTAAATGCTGTATGATTGCGGCTGCTACAGTTTGATAGTAGTTATCCAATTTCTCATCTATATAAGGCTGTACATATACTTATGAATTAGGAGCAGGCCCCTTTTGGGAAGAAATGTGTGTAAAGTATAGCTTTATGTGTCAACATGCAGAATTAGTTATTCAGAATTGCTTTATCGTTTTTCATGGCATTAGTGGCTTACCTATCATCTATTGCTGATTATTAATTGCCCAATTAAGAGTCAACCACATTGCTGTGGGTCTGGAGTCACATGTAGGTCAGATAAGGTGAGGATGTCAAATTTCCTTCCCTAAAGGATGTTAGTGAACCAGATTGATTTTTTATTATAATTGACAGTGCTAACACAATCCCCATTAAGCTGGCATTATTTTTAAATTCCAGGTTTTTATCGAAATCAAATTTCACCATTTGAGCCAATGTCCCCAGAAAATTAGTTCAGGGTTCTGTATTACCAGTTGAGTGACACTAAAATATGCCTTCCTTTAAACTATTAGAAGTGCAAATGTACCTATAGTTCGCTGCACGTGAAAGGTTTGAGGCTGTCTATTTTTGGTTTTAAGCTTGTTACTATCTGATTTGATTTAGCTTACACACAGCAGAGCTGATGTAAGTTTATCTGCACCATGAACTTCCAAGCAGCCCAAATGACTTTCATGAACTGCTGATGTTACAAATTGACAACAATCCTGCATGGCTTTGGAGATTGACAAATGTTATCAGGAAAATAGACTTTTTCTCAAAGCAACTTTTTCATCAGATTGAGGTAATTTCTAATTTGTTAAAGCTAACTTTTCAGTAATCATTGTTTGTTTCATCCTGTTTTAGCAATAACCAAACCATTGTAAAAATAAACATGTGACTGCAATAATATGAAATAGTGCAACCACATCCATTTATTACATCTATTAGAGATTTTCATCTGAACCATCCTTGACTGATTTTATCATGAGGTGAAAGTGGAATGTGGTAAATTCTAATAATTTCTTGTATTTTTGTTTGACCCGCTTAAAGCAGTAGTGCCAATAAATATAAACAATATCATGCCTTGTTTTAAAAAAACACAAATTCAACAATCGAGATCATTAAAAAAGGTGTACCATTTGATATTCTCCAAACATGCCACTTGCTAAGATTGTGACTCCTTACCGGTGGATAAAGTGATTCTCCTCCAGATACTGACAACCGCGAGCAATGTCACGAGCCACATTCAGTAAATCCAACATGCTGAGAGTTGATGGTTGCCCCTGAAATATTGAAAGATCATAAAACATTAATGACCAGTTAGCAAGAATTCTACTGCTGATGAGCTGCTTACCTAAAAACCGTAGGTCAAATAATTTACATTTATTTTTGTGTCTCCAGCTCAACTATCTTTTATGTAGCTAGCCTTGTGAGGAATTGTTTACCTTCACAAAACTGACAGGAATCCTATAAGGTCACAAGATTTATAATATCCAAGGAGCACACTCATTTCTAGTCATTTTAAGCCACTCCTGATAGAATTGATTGGAGTGTGCCAAAGGGGCTGAGATGTTTGGACCCAATATATTCAATACAGAAACATTCACAGTGTCCAGTTGTGGAGGGTGCTATTCTGACTGCAATAAACCAATACTGAGGAGGAGAAAGGGAGACTCCCTCACTGTAAACTGGGCTGTAGTTCCCTGGGGTTGAGAGCTAACAGTTTTAGAAATGCTTTTCTGATCAAAAAGTTGCTTCATTCAAATAATAGTTGTTGGAAGGGACTTCCTGCATGCTATTTCTTAATGTTTTGGATTTCAGAATGCTAGATGTCAAAAGACTACTTTTGGATAGAATGATTCTGACGCAGTTGTGACTAGATGAAAAGTCAGGATAAGGAAACAGAAATAGTGCCCATTTAATTTTTTCTTGCTGATCATTGGGTTCTCAAAAGCCTTAGTGCCAATTGATAAATTATAAATCCCCCCTACCACCTCTTCTGCCTGGACCATTACTGACAACAAGGGGTTGTTGGCAATCACTGGCAATCCTCCTCTTCAGGATATTTGAAAAAGGAGGATCAACAAAGAGTGCCAGGCTGTGCAAAGAATTGTCTGTATACACCTGCAAACTGATCTTAACAGTGTGCATGGGTAAATGGGGTGTCTCCTCTGTCCAGAGGTAGTATGAGTGGCTGACCTGCTGTCATGAATAACAGATGTGAATTCTTGACGCTTTCCAATAAACAATCAAAACACATTAAAGCTGCTTCATGAAAAAAGGCATGCTCGAGTGATCATCAACCAGTGGCTGCACCTGACAGGATGCCAGTAAACCATATCCATATGGCCTGGCACACCAAGCTGGCAATGATCACATTAGAGAGTCAAATATACGATTGTGTCATATGTTGAAAGGAAACAGCATAAGCACAGCACATCATTAGTATCACCGGGGTCCTGAATTTAGATAGGCTCTTTAACTTTGAAAAATGTCTCAAGGAAATGCTAAGTGGTGCAATCACAGTTAACTTGCAAAGCCATGGGAAGAGATAAAAGGTAGGATGTCCAAAGGCTTCATCAAACGGGTTTATTTGGTAGGCTTTCCTAATGGAATTGTGAGAAGTGGAGAAATAGAGGTGTTTTTTTGGGGGGGGAATTAAAAATTGATGAATCTTGGTACTGAAGGCACAGTAACCTGTGTTAAGGATGGAGGGATGTGCAACAAGGCAGAGTCAGGGCTTCTTTCCGATGTGTTACAATTCTGACATTTTGATGTGGTGCAATAGCGTTACATCGAGGTGCTTTTCCTGTAGCACCTTGTGCAGTACCTTCATTTTACTCACCACCAAACAAGTGATCGTATACTTGGCTGCTCTCTTTCCTTAAGCCATGTACATGCATATTCTGCATTTTTTCAAAGGCTAATAGAATTTTTGCCCTGCTACTATTCCTTCTAACAAAATATCACTTGTATGCAACGTTTTATTCCACTTCTCACGTGTACGCTGCAGCTGGCCAAATCTGATTTCAGAAAACTGAATGCAAACAGCACATTTCAATTTGAGCCTGTCGAAAACCCATCATCAACCATTTGGAATTAATCCACATTTGCAGCTGCAAATCTAAACCAAAGAGTTGGTATCTGAGGAGTTAATCTTCTTTTCCTCAGATCTGCTAACTTATTTTCTTATCCAAATAAATCTCAACCAGATTAGTGTTTATCAAGGCTGTAAGAAAATCCTTAGCAAGACATTTTATTTTGCCTGAGTTCAGTTAAAGTTTTGAGCATCAAAGCTAAATTCGGAGCTCAGCAAAATACAAGCGTGAAGTCTATTAGCGCTTCCTAATTTTTTTTCAATTTCTTCCAACAAATGTCAAGAATGTGTCGTCGGGACATTCTGAGTGTTTCGCAGTTGTTTACACTTTCACTTCGCATTACTCCAGGGAAAAAATATTGGAGCAGCATTTCTATCAAAATTCTCCTGCTTTTTTGTTGTGACTTCAGTAGAAGAGTCTTTAAATTCTGTGAAATGATAAAATACCACTTTTCTGAGCATTCCTCAGTCAATCTACAAGGATAGGCAGATTAGCCATGAATTTTCACCTTTGTAAACTTTAGTGATGTTAGTGCACAGCTTTCTCAAATAGTTAATTTCTTAATAGTGAAGAGGACAGAGAGGAGGCTTTCCTGTCCAACTTAAGGGATTTACCTGCTTGCCACTTTGGATTTTTACTTTCAGTCTCAGGCCTGTCTCAGCAGTGTCCATGTCTCTTGATGCTGCTGACATTCTATAGCTGTGTTGTGCTAGGAGCACTGGGAACCTATCCACTAAGTTTAACAGAGCAGACAACACATAGGAAAGCAATGAGAAGGCATTTTCCAGGAAATTACCACTCCTGGTTTAGCTCTCAACAAATGCAGGCTCCAGACCCCCACTGGGTTAGGATGCTGAGGGTCTCAAAGCCCATAGGAAAATTCTGTCATAAGTTTTGCTTACCTCCTTGGTATGATATTTCTCAAAAAAAATTCAAGAAAATTGATCAAGTAGGATCTTCCCCTTCTAACGTGAGAATGGTTTGTAATCTAGAGACATAGAGTCATACAGCATAGAAACAGGCCCTTTGGCCCACCATATCTATACTAGTCAACAATAACGGAACTACACCAATCCCACCCATCTGCACCTAGTCCACAGCCAACTGTGTCCCAGTGTTTTAAGTTAATAGATCACTGCCAGACAAGCAAATACTCCTCAAGTTCACTCCTTCTGATGGACTGCATTAGTTTATTAGGTATTGATAATGGGCATGTTAATTCTGTTGTTCCTTACATCAGTTTTGTCACTTTTCTTCAACTGGTTAATATGTTAGCTTGGGAGTGTTCATAGGTCTGTGGAATTTCAGACCAATGACCAGCCTCCGGACAGTGCCCAGTTGTGATCAACAAAATCATTGCAGGCCAAAGACTGATCGTTTACATTTTTTAAAGAGCATTCAGTTTCTTAGCTCAATCTGTCTTATGTGAGGTCACTTTTATCTTACAGCTTTTCCAAGTTGGAGTAGGTGAAAAAGGACCTTAGTAATACTTTCAGAATTGTTTTGACTGTACTGGCTACTGCATTAATTTGTAATGAGTTCTCAAATCTTCAGACACCAAATTAATATTCATAACTTATTCTTTCTCAATAGCATCATTGAATAGTTCCATGAGTTTTTGCCTATACTTTTCAAATATTTGGCATTTTCACGTGATGGATCATTATTGCACATTTTTCCAAGGACTGTGATTCTTAAATGACAGATGAAAGAAACTGATGAACAAAAAGCTGTTACCAAGTGTGTCAATACAGAAGTAGACACTTTGAGATGTATGCTTGTGAAAACTGAAAGACCTGCTTTGGAATGACATCGTTCCCCAATGCATTAAGTCATAATAGAAGATAAGAGAAGCACAAATACTCCTCCTTTCATCTCTGTGTCTCTGTTACGTCTGTGTTTTTCAATCTGTAACTCTGGCAGAATTTACTGCTCTCCCCCATCGTGAGCTTGGTAGCAAGTGAGCTACTTAATTGGCAGAAAGATGGCAGGAGGAGATCCTACCAGTTTCACATGTATGCCCCAATTTACTTCAGAACAGGAAGGCTTGTCAGTAGCCTTGCCACCCTGCTAGTTAATGTCCACTTGAGGGGTTCATCCCACTATCGCTGGCATTCAGCAGACAAGCAGAAGACCTAACATTCAGGAAGCCTGATAAACCTTGTTGGGTTCCCAGGCGATCCCTCATTCAAGGCATTCAATTCCTGACTGAGGGGCAGACCACTCAGAGTTACCACACCTGCTTTATTGCTGACACTCTGCTCCTAAGATACCCCTTTCCCTATAACTAACCTGCATCAGAGTTGATCAGGGGATCCTGAGATGTGTATAATATTGGTAGCAGCCACCACCTCCTGATAGCGCTACCAAATAATGAAGAGGAGTCAGCATCTCAGTGGACAGGAATCATAGAGTCATAAGTCTGGATCCTTGTTCATGGGGAAGCCTCCTGTTATCCAGTTGATTGTCTAATTGGCACTAATGCTGTGGGCTTTTACAAGAAGAGGTAACATAGGGTTCTACAATCAGCAAGCAAAACCCCTGTGGCCTACATTAAATTCCATCCTACGATTCAAAATCCAGCATGTTATACATTTAAACATCCCATGGTGCTTCACAAGGGTGTTCCAAGCAAAATTGACACTGTTCTGTAAAAAGAGATATCAGGATAGCTGGCCAAAACCAGAGTAAAGTTTAAAGGAGCATCTTGAAAGAAGGAAGAGTACAAGAAAAGCTGAGACATATGAGAAGAGAATTCTAGAGAGTAGGGCCAAGGCAACTGAAGGTATAGTCACCAAAAGTAGACTGACTAACGTTGTGTAAGAGACCAGCCTTGGAGGAATGGAGAGGACTGGAGAAAAGTAAAAGGACAGGAAGAGGTCTGGCCACTTATTTGATATTGTGTTGTTGATGAGCAACAGACACCTCAAAGTACAGTACAGCCAATGATTTGTAGTCACTAGTTAAATGTAGAAACATGAACAATAATGGTTTTAAAGTTAAGGCATTACTTGACTGAGCGCCAATGTGAGTCAGCTAGCATAGGGCTGATGGTGAATAGGACTTGGAACAAATTAGGATATGGACAGCAGCGTTTTGGATTGGTTTGAGTTTACAGAGAGTGGTAAATGGGAATTCAGCCAGGCAGAGAGTGGCTGAAATGGGTTAGAGATTCATGGTGTTATAGATAGGAGATAGGCAGTCTCTTATCTGATATGGCATCAGGATGTCATCTTAAGGTCAACTAAAACATCAAGGTTGCAAAGAGTTTGATTCTGTCTCAAACACTAGCCAGAGAGAGGGTTGGAATGGATGACTGGGTAACTGAATTAATGCAAGGTACTAAAAGCATTGGTTTCAGTCTTTTCAGTATTTGGTTGAAGAATATTTTACCTCATTCAAACTTGGATATTAAAAATCACTGTGAGAAATCAGAGATTCTGGAGGGTCAGGAGATGTGATGATAAGATAAAGTTGTTCACTGTCATGCGGAATCTGATATTATCCTTCAGGATGTTGTAGCTGAAGGACAGCATCTAAATTAGAAGTAGGAGGTGACCAATAATGGATCCTTGGAAGATTCCAGAGGTAACATTGCTGGAGGGGAATTAAAGACATTGTACATGTACCTGTGACGCAACAAAGTCAACTAATGCAGCTCTTATTGTTTGTATAAGTACTTGCTTAGTTCCAGAAACATCAAATTCGAAACCCTGATATAGCTGACTGCTCGACTCCTTGGGAAGTCAATAGGTCAGTTACAGTCACATTGTCCTCTTCGCTGTTACAACTATTTCAAACTTCAGCTTTCTTAGAATTGTTTCCGTAAATGCTACTTTCTTAGTAAAGCAAAGGTCATTTCAACATGATATATGATATACTGAAATTTATCCAATTTAGCTCAATGTTCCCTGAGGAAATGGGACTCAAAGTGCCACAGTATGAACCTTTGAAAATAACGAAGAGGATTCAATGTCTTTTTTCATGCTTAATTTGGTGTTTTTAATAGCAGCCATTTCTCTTGTCAATGCCACCTAATGGGCCCATGAACAATGGAGCTTGATGTTTCCAATCTCACTTTGATAGAAGTCCGTCTGGTATCCCATAGAGCATAACAAGGTTTGGTAATGATTCCAGCATTTTGAATCGAGTTGCTTGTTCAATTGTCACACATTGTTCTCACAAAATTTAAAACATTGTTCGCAGTTAGCTGCAAGCATAAGAGCGAGGGGACACAGATTTAAAGTTTTAGACAAGATTGAGGGGGTTAACGTGAGGAGAAAAACTTTTGCATAGCTAACAGCACTGATCAAGAGCTTGCTGACTATGAGGCTGGAGGAAGTGGAAACAATTACAAACCGCAAAAGGATATTGGCTAGGTCCTTGATGGATCTAAACTTGCAGGGGATAGAGTAAGAGAATAGAATTGATTGGATTGCTCTCTGGAGAGTCAACACACATTTGTGAGTTGAATAGCTGCCTTCTATTCTCTAAATGGTTCAATGAGGAGAGTGTTATGCATGCAATGGGGTTTTAGCCAGTGTCTTCATAGCCAATGAAATTGCTATGTTGCTTCTTTTCCAGAGGGTCAACTGTATCTTGAGCCACTCAGGTACTTAACAGATGAGCACTTGGCCTTCTTCCATGATCACAGTGCTGAAGTTTCACACATTGAGAACCACTGGCCAATTAGATGCTGGCAACACTTCTGCTCTGCAGCACCATCAGATGGCTGTCAGCATCCAGCCCACCCCAACCCCCATTCCACCATTTCTAATGCCAGCTCCCTCTTGCAGGCACTGAGTATCTTTGGATCAAGGATCACCCCTCCCCTGGGAGCCCATGGGCAAACACAGCAGGAATTGCTTGTCCTGCTCCCTGTACAGCCAATGCCCTCCAAGCCCTACACTTCAGTGGCTGGGTTAACACCAGCAATGGCAACACAAAGCTCTTAAGTAGGCATTCTTGTTTACTTGGGTCAGCAATGGGGCGGCAAGGTGGCTCAGTGGTTAGCACTGCTGCCTCACAGCACCTGGGACTCGGGTTCGATTTTAGCCTCAGGTGACTGTCTGTGTGGTGTTTGCACACTCTCCTTGTGTCTGCGTGGGTTTCCTTTGGGTTCTCCAGTTTCCTCTCACAAGTTGTGCAGGTTTGGCGAATTGGCCATGCTAAATTGCCCACAATGTCCAGGGGATGTGTAGGATAGGTGCATTAGTTGAAATGTAGAGTAACATGGTCAGGGATATTCTTCGGAGAGTCGATGTGGAGTTGTTGGGCCAAATGGCCTGTTTCCACACTGTAGGGATTCTATGTATTCCATGAATGCCTCCATTGGCAGCAGAATGGAAAGATTTTTCACATGCCTACCTGCCATGAGTCTAGATCAGATTGGTGCTGGAAAAGCACAGCAGGTCAGGCAGCATCCAAGGAGCAGGAAAACTGACGTTTTTGGGCAAAAGCCCTTCATCAGGAATAGAGGCAGGGTGCCTGTAGAGTGGAGAGATAAATGAGAGGGGGGTGGGGATGAGGAGAAAATAACATAGAGTACAATAGGTGAAAGGAGTGGGGATGGAGGTGATCGGTCACCCTGCCTCTATTCCTGGTGAAGGGCTTTTGCCCGAAATGTCGGTTTTCCTGCTCTTCGGATGCTATCTGACATGCTGTACTTTTCCGGCACCAGTCTAATCTGGACTCTGGTTTCCAAAATCTGCAGTCCTTGATTTTACCTACTATGAGTTAATTCGGGTGAAAGTGAGAAAGTGGTGTGGTACTTATCCGCTAACCCTTCCCTGGTTAAAAGCTCCTGTTGCAACTAAACTCACCACAGGAGAGGGCATAAAATTCTGCTCTGTGAAATTTAAACTGGCATCTTAAAATATCATTTTGTGAAACAGCCACACAAAAAATGTCCTTGCACTTACTAGACTTCATCTGTATTAGAAATTCCTCAAAAATAAATAGGAATGGTCAAAACAGACCAAAACAAAATGCATTTTTTAAGCTGGATGCTCATAAACAGCAGGGAGTGAACAGATTTATTAAACTATGTATTGATTTCAAGATTTGATAGAATCCAATTTTTCTGACACAATTGGTGATCTAAAGTTATAAATAAATATTGACTATTCCAATTATTTTTCAAAATCCTTAAGAAACTTTTAATACAGTGGTAAATCTCACTATCCCCTGCAGATCCAGATATAGTAGCTGAATACACACTGAAAGCTTCTTTTTAATTCAGGAAGAAGACTGCTAGCTTCTCAGATGACCAGTGATGTTTTTTTTTAACTGTGACAATCTCATTTTCATTACAGTTCTCTGTTTTTACCCCCATTTCCAATGTCATGTGCTCTTACAGTATCCTTCTGGCCTCTGTAAGTTTTCCCCTCACAGCTGGCCATCTGATAACGTTGGAATGTAATTAGAATATTGGCCCCTTTACAGTTTTAAGTGTCATCGGTTGGCCTCACTTGAAAGCACAAACAGGGAGACAAGATGAAAGGTAGACCATATGTGATAAGAAAAGGAAGAGGAATAGGCAGTTCGGCCCCTTGAGCCCCTCCACTGTTCGACAGGATTTGATCTGACATTCCTCACAGCCACTTTTATACCTTTTCCCCCACAACCCCTGATTCCCCTATTGGTCAAGAATCCAACTACCTTAGCCTTCAATTTACTTGAGGACCCTGCCCCATGGCCCTTTGTGGCAAGGAATTCCGAAGATTCACAATCCTCTGAGAGAAGAAATTCTACCTTTCCTCAGTCTTAAAATAGTGCCCCTTTATTCTGAGACTTTCCCTCTGGTCTGAGACTCTCCCATCAGGGGAAACATTCTTATTTTAAACTCTGGTGAGGAGAGTCCCAACCTGTTTAACCATTGCTCATAATCCCTGCAAACCAGGGATCAGCCAGTGAATCTTCTTTGATCTGCCTCTAATGAAGCGATATCTTTTCTCAAATAAAGGGACCAAAACTGCTCACAGTCCTCCAGATGTTGTCTCACCAGCACCTTGTCCAATTGCAGTAAGACTTCCCTACTCTTACATTCCAACCTCCTTGAAATAAGGGCCAACATTTCATGATTACCTGCTGCACCTGTGCGCTAGCTTTCTGTGTTTCAGGCACAAGTCACCCAAGCTCCCTCGGGGAATCAAAGTTCTGGAGAAAGGGGATGAAAATAGTCATAAGGAGTATCGAGTCAGGCATGATCCTATTTAGTGGTGGGGCAGGCTCGAGGTGCCAAATGGCTTACTCTTGTTCCTATTTCTTATGGTCTTAAGTACATTTACATTGTAGTTTACTGCAGTTTTCTCCATTTAAACAATTCTCTGTTATTTTGTTCTCCTTTGCAAAGTGAACAACTTCACATATTCTCACATTGCACTCCTTTTGCCAACATTTTTCCCGCTTACTTAACCAATCAATGTCTCTCTGTACCCTCTTACAAATTGTCTTTCCACCTATTTTTGGGTCATCGGCAAATCTGGCGGCAGTACATTGGAGGCTTTCTTCCTCAAAGTCATGAATATATTGCAAACAGTTGTGGCCTCAGCACTGATCATCCCTGGGGTTACAGGGCGCCAACCTACCTCCTGTTGCTGTTTCGAGCCGAAGAGTTCATTCTCCATCCATGCCAACATTCTGCCCACAGCACCATGGGCATTTATTTTTTGCAGGATCAGGAGTCAAATGACAAAGATAGAAATGTCGAAATGATGCAGGGGGTAGATGTGTATAGGAAGGAAAAAGGGGAAAGAGCAAACTAAAGTTGTGGAAAGGGAGAGGATAGTGTCAGAAAGCAAAGTGATGATGGGAAGGATGAAGACAGGGAAGTGTTGGAAAATGGGTTGGAGAGGCTAAACAGATGCAGAATGGAATTCTGCTCAATACACTGCATTGCTGCTTGAGAAATTCCTGTTGCAGTAAAGAGAGGGATGGTAGGGGTGGAGTTGGGGGGTTGACACTGCAGAAGTCCCTGGGGTGGAAGAGGATGTAGCAGCACAGATTCCCAACACCAGCGTAGAAAGAAGCACTAAACAAAGGGAATTCAAAGGCAGCAGGACTTGCCTTACCCTTGGAGGGTAATTTGTAAAAGGGAACTGCAGATCATTGGAGTAGAAAGTGACTAACAGCTATATATGTGTATGAATGCAGTGTTTATCGGAATTTAAGTCACTAGGGGATCGAGTGAGTCCCGAACCAGAGGACACAGTTTAAAAACAAGAGGTAGGCCATTTAGAATAGACCATGACCCCACCCCCCATCACCAAACCATCATCTCCCAGACCATACAGAACCTCATCACCTCAGGAGATCTCTCACCCACAGCTTCCAAACTCATAGTCCGGGATCCCCGCACTGCCCGGTTCTACCTCCTTCCCAAGATCCACAAGCCTGACCACCCTGGCCGACCCATTGTCTCAGCATGCTCCTGCCCACTGAACTCATCTCTACCTACCTTGACAATGTCCTATCCCCCCTAATCCAGGAACTCCCCACATACGTTCGAGACACCACCCACACCCTCCACCTCCTCCAAGACTTCCATTTCCCCGGCCCCCAACGCCTCATCTTCACCACGGATATCCAATCCCTCAACACCTCCGTCCACCATGGCCAGGGCCTCCAAGCCCTCCGTTTTTTCCTCTCCCGACGTCCCCAACAGTACCCTTCCAACGACACTCTCATTCGTTTGGCTGAACTGGTCCTCACCCTTAACAATTTCTCCTTTGAATCCTCCCACTTCCTCCAGACCAAAGGGGTAGCCATGGGCACCCGTATGGGCCTCAGCTATGCCTGTCTCTTTGTTGGCTACGTAGAACAGTCGATCTTCCATAATTACACCGGCACCACTCCCCATCTCTTCCTCCGCTACATTGATGACTGCATTGGCACCACCTTGTGCTCCCACGAGGAGGTTGAGCAATTCATCAACTTCACCAACACATTTCACCCTGACCTTAAACTTACCTGGACCATCTCTGACACCTCCCTCCCCTTCCTGGACCTCTCCATCTCCATTAATGATGACCAACTTGACACTGACATTTTTTAAAAACCCACTGACTCCCACAGCTACCTGGATTACACCTCTTCCCACCTTACCTCTTGCAAAAATGCTATTCTTCCTCCGCCTCCATCGTATCTGCTCCCAGTTCCACCACAGAACACACCAGATGGCCTCCTTCTTTAAAGACCGCAATTTCCCTTCCCACGTGGTTAAAGATGCCCTCCAACGCATCTCGTCCACATCCCGCACCTCCACCCTCAGCCTCCACCCATCCAACCCTAACAAGGATAGAAAGCTCCTGGTGCTCACCTTCCACCTTACCAACCTTCGCATAAACCAAATCATCCGCTGACATTTCCGCCACCTCCAAAAAGACCCCACCACCAGGGATATATTTCCCTCCCCACCCCTTTCCGCCTTCCGCAAAGATGGTTCCCTCCGTGACTACCTGGTCAGGTCCACGCCCTCCTACAACCCACCCTCCCATCCTGGCACCTTCCCCTGCCACTGCAGCAATTACAAAACCTGCGCCCACACCTCCTCCCTCACCTCCATCCAAGGCCCCAAAGGAGCCTTCCAAATTCATCACAGTTTTACCTGCACATCCACCAATATCATTTATTGTATCCGTTGCTCCCGATGCGGTCTCCTCTACATTGGGGAGACTAGACGCCTCCTAGCAGAGCGCTTTAGGGAATATCTCTGGGACACCCGCAGCAATCAACCACACTGCCCTGTGGCCCAACATTTCAACTCTCCCTCCCATTCTGCTGAGGACATGGAGGTCCTGGGCCTCCTTCACCGTCATTCCCTCACCACCAGACGCCTGGAGGAAGAACGCCTCATCTTCCGCCTCGGAACACTTCAACCCCAGGGCATCAATGTAGACTTCAACAGTTTCCTCATTTTCCCCTTCCCCCACCTCACCCTAGTTCCAAACTTCCAGCTCAGCACTGTCCCCATGACTTGTCCTACCTGCCTATCTTCTTTTCCACCTTTCCATTCCACATTCCTCCTTGACCTATCACCTTCATCCCCTCCCCCACTCACCCATTCTACTATATGCTACTTTCTCCCCACCTCCACCCTCCTCTAGCTTATCTCTCCACCCTTCAGGCTTACTGCCTTTATTCCTGATGAAGGGCTTTAGCCCAAAACGTCGATTTTACTGCTCTTCGGATGCTGCCTGAACTGCTGTGCTCTTCCAGCACCACTAATCCAGAATCTGGTTTCCAGCATCTGCAGTCATTGTTTTTACCTTGAGGAGAAACTTCTTCACCCAGAGAGTGGTGGGTGTGTGGAATGCTCTGCCCCAGAAGGCTGTGGAGGCCAAGTCTCTGGATACTTACAAGAAAGAATTGGTTAGAGCTCTTAATGATCGTGGAATCAAAGGTTATGGGGATAAGGTAGGAACAGGATACTGAATGAGGATGATCAGCCATGATCATAATGAATGGTGGTGCTGGCTCAAAGGGCAGAATGGCCTACTCCTGCACTTATTGTCTATTGAGTGGCTAGCCTCATAATGGAGGTACAGGTAGGTCTGGGCAAGCGATAAATGCTCAATGCTTTTCTGCTCAATGTGTGGGAGCAGTTTTGATTTGATCTGTGCAGTCCATGACTTAACGACTCACTGGGTGATAGTGGTAAGTCGTGCACATGGGGGATTGCTGCGGGTGGGGAATGGGTGGAAATTGGCATTGATTCCTGCCAGGGAGACGATTGCCTTGCTGTTAATTCCACAGAGGTAGCAATCTTACCACAGCTGATCTTTGGACTTCTCTCAAAGTTATTTGCTTGTTACTTCCCTTACGTTTTGCCAATCAATCTTCCACAAAGTTTTGTGGTTCATACTTTTCTATTTTGTTTTGTTGGGAGTGGTATGTGTGTGAGAGTGGGGTGGGGGCTTCTCCAACTGTTGGCAGAGATGATGAGGGTTGGAGTCTTGGTCAGTTGGAATGATACAGGGAAACTTGTTTAACACATGGACAGGCATTGGAAAACATGCTTGCAGGTGTAAATCATGTTCAAATAATGATAATTAAGGCAGACTGTTTTCAATGCCCTTTCTACCTTCACTTGGCGATCGATGCTCATAAATTTGACTTCTCTTCTCTTCTACATTACTGAACAATGACCTGCTTGATGATGCTTGTTCTGATGCCTGACTGCCATCCTATTTTTTCAGTCCTACATTGATCTTGATTACAGATTACCATGTGAACATTGGATTATCTCTCCACTCAGTAATCAGTGTTTCATCAGAATTTCAATGTCATACTTTCAAGGATGTTGCAAAAGAGATGGGCAGATATTTGTGCTGCTTCGTTTGAGCACCTGATTTGTCCTCGAGTTTTGGGTTCTGAAATGTCACTCAACTCTCTGATTTTTCTTGCTGCTAAAGCACTGTCAGCTCTATGAATGGCAATATATCAGTCTTTGCCTAATATATGTTTCTCTTGGAATCTCACTTAAACCCTTTCATCTTGTTTGCTCCATGTTTGAATCCTCTTCCTCAAACATACTGATATTGCTAACGTTGAGTAGTTTTGATACTGAAATGTGATTTCTACAACTCACTCGAATGTACTTTAAATTTCGGATGTTCCCACATCGATAGAAGGAGATGAAATGTCAAATATCACAAATAAAGCTAAAAGTAAACCATATAGCCGACATAAGCCTATCAGTGCTCTTTATTTCTCTCATCCATTCTTAAGTTGAGGAGAGATTTTTCTGCAGTTTGACTTGGCACAATTTCTCTTGACTGAATCTCGGGCACACAGATATTTACAGCACTGTGTTCACAGACTCATTGTGTCCATGCCAGGCAACTTCTGACTGCACTAATCCAATTTTCCAGCACTTGGCCCATACCGCTGGAAGCAAGGACAATGCAAGTGAATATCTAAAACCTACTTAAATGTTATGAGCATCTCTCACTCAATCCCCTTTCAGGCAGAGATCACTGGTCTACCACTCTCTGCTTGAAATCAAATTCTTTTTAACTCTCCTTTAACCCTCTTGCCTTGAAACAATGCCTCCTGGTTACTGATGACAGTACCAATAGAAGCAGTACTTCCCTATATGCTCTGTTTATGCCCTTCATAATCTTACACAGCTTATATCAGGACCCCTCTCAGCTTTGCTGCTCCAAGGAACATAACCCCAGTCCAACCAATCATCCCTCAGAGCTGAGACCCTCCAGTCCAGAGTGCACCCCGATAATCTCCTCTGCACCCTCTCTAGTTCAAACACATATTCCTACAACACGTTGAATCATAACTGCGTGCTATACACCAGTTGTGGCTTAATAAGCATTTCGTATAGTTCCAGCATACTTTCGTGGTTCTTGTATTCTAAGACTAATCAAAGCAAATATTCCAGATGCCTTCTTAAACCCGTTACCTACCTGCCTGACTACTATAAGGGATATGTGGACATGCACATTAAGATCCCTCTGATCTTCAGTGTTTCCCAGGTTCTACCATACAGCCCTTTGCCTTATTAGTTCTCCTTTAGTGCATTACCTCACACTTTTCCACTCAATCATCTCTAAATTGTAAGGCTGTTTTGTCCAATATTGAGTATTAGATGAGTTGAAATTTCTTCCTACTAAATTCTGTATGTGATGATACTATGGCTTTGAGAAGTATATTTTGTCCTTTTTTTTTGAAGAGGCTTTCAGCCATAGGGACGGAGCTGTCTCCTCCAAGCCAATAAAGGAAACAGCCTGCGAGACCTTGGGTTTTTCTTTAAATTGGAACAATAGAAGCAGCATGAATGGGTGGAGTCAGGCTCACACAGAGCCAGGGTTTTAGTTTAGCTTTCAGTAGTTGCTAGGGTCTTGAAAATGGATGTGGAAACTGTTTTTCCTTTCTCTGTTATAGCTAAAAGCTGGAGTTCTCTGCTGCCAGAATCACATGTGAGACAATCTGTTCTACTGAATTTGCCTTTACCAAGAGTGTGTTTATGGGATGCTATTACATTGGAACAGTTTGCTGTTTAGAAGTGAAATCATCTGTTATTTTTTATTATTAGTTTTCCAATAATGTTAACTAATTCCAATTCTTCTTTCTCTTGTTTGTATTTTAACTTTTCGGTAAGAATAAAGCATGTTTTGCTTAAAACTGGTTAGTATAACTATGAAATAACATCTGGAACACAGCACCTTAAACTTGTCTTGAAACACGGAAAAGTTAGGGTCTAGGCTACCTCCTTGATATATTTGAAGGGGATTTGGTCTGGTCCATGATAAAGTTTCTTCACAAGTTTTGTTCTCTAACTACTGACTCCACCCTGATACTTGGCAACTTCCTGATGCTGAATCAGACTGTTTATAACCTTGGTATCATATTTGTTCAGAAGGTAAGCCTCCCACTATATATCTGCACTTTTAATAAAAATATCCAATTCTTTACCACCTCTGAAACATTGTCCAACACGGTTCAACTTTCAAGTCATCTGCTTATCAGCTGCTGAAGTCCTTGTTAATATGTTTGTTATCTTTGAATTTTAATACTTTGATGCACTTCTGATCTTAACCATTCTACTTTCTGTAAACATGAAGCCATCCAAAGCTCAGCTGCCCAAGTAGTATCTAGCCAGCATTGAGGGGTGATGGGTGAATCATCGAATTCCAAAACTGTTGAAAGCTCCTGATTTAAGGTTTTCACCATCAGCACATCTGACTTCAGTTGCCCCAGTCCTAAGCTCTGACATTCCCTCCTTACATTTCTCTGCTGAGCTACCTCTCTTTCCTCCTTTGATATGCTGAAGCCAAATGTAGCTTAGTTTTAAAATGTACTTATTAACACACCAGTGAAGCTCTCCTTGACATTTTACATTGTTCAGACATTGTTTGGAGAAGTGAATTTGTACATGGTATACTAAGTGGCCTGCCAGTGTCATGTGGTCTCCATATCTGTAGTATACCGCTTTTAAGTTAAAGTAATAACCATTGAGCACATTACTTGAAACATGATGCCAGAAGTGTGAAGCTGAGATCAAGTGAATGTTCAAAGTTGCAAGAGAGCAAGCTGCTGTAAAACAAAAACTGCGAAGATGAGTTAAAATCAAAGTCTGCAACCTTGGATTATAGGATGAGTCAGAATGGCTGTGTGTTTTCCACTCTCTGCTGCCATGTAAATAGAATGAGACATGAAACAGAGAATTAGAATTTGCTACAGACTCAGTAGAAACACTGTAAAATAGCTACAGAATTCATTGAAAGAGCTGAGCAAATATGAGTAGCAACCCTGGTATTAGTGCCACGGCTGTATTGTAGCATATGCCTCAGCTGCAGAGCACTGACCCCAGGAGAGATTCTGAAGGCATTAAAGACACATTTTAAGTCCTCCACTAATGTTACTTTGAACACTGTGTTCAACATCAAATCAGAAGGAGAGAGACTACTAAACAGAATGTGATAGCACTCATCTCGAGGTAAATCCCATGAATTTAGACAACTTAAACCTGATGTAATCAGAAATAAGATTGTGATAGGCTTAAGAGAGCCCACTGTGAGAGTATGTCACTTATATTGAGAGACATTCCAGACCAAGAGAGAACAAAATATTGGAAGAAAAGAAGAAATATTTGCAGATGGGCCATCAGAAAGATCAAGGCCACAGGATGCCATGCATGTTTTGAAAAGAAAATCACACAAAAGAAAGCATGTCCAGCATGTAAAAGCAATGTTCCAACTGCAAGTGACTGAATGACTTTTCAGGCAAGTATTTAGCTAGAAAGAAGTGATGCAGATTTACAAAGATGGCTGCCTGGAGAGATGTCACCTGATAATGCCATGGGACACACAGCAGCATCAGGTCTAAAAGTGATAAATAATTTGTGCTTGTTAGAATGATGACAAAAGAAGGAGAACATTGAGTGAATATGAAGTGTCACACTGACCTCAGTGCAACATCGTGAGTCAGAAAGTCTGGCAGCATCTGTGGAGAGGAATCAGAATTAACGTTTAGGGTCAAGTGAACATTACCTCTGATTTCTCTTCACAGATGCTGCCAGACTTGAACTTTTCCAGCACATTTTGTTTTTGTTTCTGATTTACAGTATCTGCAGTTCCTTTGGTTTTTATCATGAGTTTGAAGTTGTTCAAAGTGGTAACTCAAAATTTAAGTCCTTGAAGATAAGACTGAGGGTAAGTGATGAAACTATGTTCATCCCAGGAGGTTAAATGAGGTTAAGAGCCCAATGCAATGGGAAGAATGAAGATTTAGAGCTCTAGAGAGAAAGCACTCATCTCAGCTGAAGCAAGTCCAAAGCCTGGGCTATAACCCACCAAGTTCTATCAAAGATTTGTATCAGTTCCCTGGCCATTGAATACTAAACATTTTTACAGGCGTTAGAGACTTCTAAGTGAATATCACCTCCAAATAAATGACAGTGTGAAACCAACTTAGCACCTGCTGAAAAGACTTTCAATTGTCCTAAAGTCCAACCTGAAAAACAAGGTGGAAGATCCAGAAAATGCAATCAAAACGTTACACCTCCAATAAACTGGATTATCAGCATAGTAGCAATAAAATAAGCTAGGAGGCTGAGAATATATGTCGTAAAAACAGCATATTTTCATTTAAATTAATTTTTGATGGTGGATTGAATTGGGAAAAATAGTTTTATATTAAAGGACTGAGCAAGGAATTTTGTGAAGTCAGTTCTGCTAGAATGCATGTTTCTTCAATGCAAATTGACTTTAATGCAATTGAAGAATTTAGACAGTTTTTTGTAGAATGTGAACTTTCCCTTACCTGTCTTGGCTATCAAGTGATTCTGGCCCCTTGAGTTTAAATGGTGCAGCTAGTACTTGATTTTCTTATAAATTGAGATTGTACGAGAACGGAACTATCTCATTATATTAGAACTGACTGAACATTTAAAAAACAAGTTATCAAAATTCATTGGAAAGTCGTATTAATGTCGTTGCTTTGCACACAGTCATGGGCAATATGACCAGAGACAGCTTAACCCAGAGTGTGTATACAAAGTGAGATTTGGCCAGGAACAAGGAGCTGATTATTTTGTGGAATTGTGACCAGTTGTGGGTGGCAAAGGTCACCAGCCTGACCAAAACTCATTGGCTCTTGGAAAGCTGAGCAGCTTGAGGTTGTGAGTGATACAATGAAAAGCTTCAGACCTCTGGAAGGGGAGATGGTCTCTCTCTCTCTCTCTCTCCAGTACAAATATCTGAAGTCTGAGGAAAACCTATCCCCTAGTTGCTGTAAGATGTGGCCTATAACCAGTAACCAGGAGATTTTGCAATTATTGAACTAATCACCAGTACCTCATACAAAGAAGTGAAAAACAAACAACAAAAGAGGTTAAACAGCAGAAAGTCTGGCAAACCAAAGGATCATTTCAACTAACCCTATGAATTGGTGCTACTGAACTGTGGTTCTCCAGTTTTATTCCCTCCACCTTTAAAGCCAATGGTTTTGCATTTCCCTGTATATGTGTATAAGGATTTTAGAAGAGGGTTAGAGTTTTAACCACTTGATCATTCATAGCTGTTCACTTGTGATTAGAATTTACTTATTTCTAATAAATATTAATTCTTGTTATACTATCTTTTTTTGTTAACCTGAGTCTATCATATAAATAAAATAGGGGACTTTGATAAAACATTTAAATTTTGTGATGGCTCCAGGGATAATGGGGCTTGATTTCCAGCATGTTAGTAAGGCATGACAGCATAAATCCACAGGAACTCAACAGAACTTTGAAGCGATCTCATTACCCCATGCCAGTCACTGGAGAAGCCTTGCTGAGCAAATCTTTACTATCCTTGATTTAAAGGATAGTTACTGGCAAGTGAAGCTGAATGAACATCGTATTCAAAAATGATACCTACAGGTTGAATGAAAAGGAGTGAGAGATGGAATGGGGCATTACAAACTAACAGGGCTCTTGATGTGGCCAGTGTCAAGCCTTAGGAACGCTGGAGATAGGGAAAAGAAGTCAAAATAGTCAGAATGGAAGCATCACAACATCTCAGGTTTTAGGGAGACATGACAATACTCCCTATTCAATGAGTTATCAATCCACAACCTGCCATCTCATTAACAGCAGAATTATCTGTTTGCTGTTCCAATCGTTGATCATCATCTGTTCTTTTGTCCTCCACAGGTCAGTTGCCAAGGGACGGGAGTTAAAGCTCAGATTACAAGTGGCCAAGAATTGAGAGAAGGAAGAGACCTCAGTGCCTGCATCATTGCATCTCACTGGCACACCCATCACCACTATGGACACTCACACTTCGATGGGTCTTTGCACAGTGTTAGAGATGGTGGCAAAGGGGGAAGCACACTACATTTCAAAGCTGGAGGATTCAGGGAAGGCTGTGTTAGCTTTGGTTAGCCCCAATCCAAAGACAGAGAGGTGCAGTTCTGTTCAGCACAAAGCCTTGTGAGTCATGAAACAGGCACCTCCATCAGGACAGACAGTGTAAGATTTATGCCACATGTCAGAATCACTCAAAGCTACGCAGTTTCAGATTGAGAAAGAAGGAGTCCATTTAACTCATGGGCTCCACCATTTCTCAGGGCTTTGAGAGCAGGGGCTCCGCCATTGAGTGAGCAGTCAATCACTTGAACAACCATGACTAGCAATGAATGCAGGCACAGCACACTGAAATGCAAAAGGATGCACGGCAGGCAGAACCAGTGAATAATACAAATGATATAAAGAAGCCTAAAGTTGATGCCAACTGTCCCTCATCCCCCTCCAAAAATCAAGAGTCACAAATGAACTGAGAGGGCATCAGAAGGTGACAAGGTGGTGGGGGCTAACCCTCACGGGGGAATTCCCTTGTCACCATCCCTCCCACATTGGCTGCACTGGAGGATGGTGATACGTCTGTGGAATCAAACCTGGGACAGAAGCTAACCCCCAGCACTATCAGCGCCTTAACCTTTGGAGATGCCCCCAAACCCTTTGGCACCTCCATGCCAAGGCTGGCATGGGCACGCTGTTTCAAGAGTTTCTAGTTAGCAGTGTGCCTCCAACTCAACCTCTTCCACAAGGAGTAAACCTTGTAAGAGTGGCTGTGAGCAAAGGCCAGTGCATCAGTAACGTGAGTCATTTAGCTGTTTTGGATGTAACTAATAGGTAAATAATAAGCTACATAGCACAGGGAAAGTTCTTGCATTGAGGCTTTCTCTGTCTTTCTCTTTTGGTAAATCTCTGAAGGTCTGAAGGGTTGGCAGAATGGTGGAGTGCAGCTTGTGAAGCTTGTGTCAGATCCAAATTGTGCAGCCATTCCCCGCACCCCCCCCCCCCCCCCCCCACACACACACACACACACACACACACATACACCTGCTCTCATCCCTTTGCCATGGTTGCCTCTATTCTGGCAGATGCTGTTCTTCATTGCCGTTTGGACCAAAAGCTTGATAACATTTCCAGTTATGCTCTTCTTTCATTGTGTTCTAAAGATGCGGGTACATTGTACCTGTAAGAGAGTTAAAAGCTAGCAGAACTACCTGACAGCACCAAGTATTCTCAATAAGATACAATGCAACATGTGGTCCAGCTACTGGGGTATCTAGGGTAGCTGGTTGCCTGGAGACAAAAACAGATTTGAATTAGGCCAATCAATTTAAATTATACCCCCCCCCAAAAAAAACCAAACTCCAATCAAGTTTTAATTTAGTATATTGACAATCTTAAAAGCCAATGAAACAATCCGATATTCTGGGGGTATAAGACTGGGGAAAATTGAACAGTTGGGAGGAGAACTGAAAGCTACCAGCATGTAGAGGGTGCTCAAAAAATAGATCTCTTAAAGTTATCTTTATTGATCTGTGACCAGTGCAGCATAATCCCTAAGAAGAAGAAAAGAAGACACAGGAAGATCCAAATAGAAGATCTGACAGCTGGCTGGTTTTGAAACTTGAACTTTTGGTAAATCCAAATGGGGGGGGGTGTGGTCATCAGACTAGTATTACAGAAGGGAAGGTAAAAGATAGGTTAGAGGAAGGAGTTGTAAATAGTTGTTTGTTAATTATTCTCTGTTTTACTTTAAGAAATAAAGTTGTTGTTAATTTTTACTTTAAATAGTTCTTGACCTCTCAAATTTTCACAGATTGCTGCATGGGATAAATCTTTTCTGTGTTGCTGGTTTAAATTAAGCAGGATGGTTTACCCCGTGTCATAACGATTGGCACTGGATCTTGGAGATTGCCTCTATCACACCCCACTTCTTACTTCCTATCAATTCCAACTCCACCTTGCCCCCACAAAAAAGCCTTGTTAACAGCAGAAAGATATTAAGATAATTTCTTCTCATAGAAGAGCACAACAGCTTCCATCTCTCAGCCTTCCTCCTTCAATGCTCTTCTTGTCTCTGTCCCTCACTTTTTCAATCACTCCCCACCCCCACTGTGCTGCAACCTTTTCTTCTCACTTGTGGTTCTGACTCTATTTTGAACCAACTCCCTCGGAAACAGGTTGTCGATGTCTCATCCTTAACAAAGTAACAACAAACTCTTTGCTATGTTTAATCGGCCATTAATACAGAGTGGACTGTTTTTATACCTACCAAAGCCACTTCAACTCTGAGCAAACTCAATTCCTATTGGTGGCTTTAAATAACAACCCATGTCCGTTCTTATCCTATCTGACAACTTGAAATCCTTCCCTAGAACGACACACACCACATGGTGTCATACCTCATACCTTCCATGGTAGATGTTTTTCAAATCAGAAATTTGATGGTTTGCGACACACCTTTTGTCGTCAAAGATAATAATTCTGAAGGGGTTAACGTTGGAGAGTGTATTAAGCTCCATGTAATCTGATGATTTCAAAGACTACTTAAGATGTTGTGAAATGAAGACCTATAACCCAGGTCTCTTCATAGTCTTAAAAATACTGTTTGTCTTACAAGAGCATTTGTACCTTATTCCTATCATACGATAATTTAGACTAGATTCCCTACAGTATGAAAACAGGTCCTTCAGTCCAACAAGTACACACCAACCCTCTGAAGGGCAACCCACCCAGACCCATTTCCCTCTGACTAATGCACCTAACACTATGGGTAATTTAGCACGGCCAATTCACCTGACCTGCACATCTTTGGACTGTGGGAAGAAACCCACACAGACACAAGGAGAATGTGCAAACTCCACACAGACAGTTGCCCGAGGCTGGAGTCAAATCTGGGACCCTGGTGCAGTGAGGCAGCCATGCTAACCACTGAGCCACCGTGCATCTTGACTTTACATCTTGTAAAGAGTCTCTTCTTGTTCAGATTCAATAGTGGTTGATCCTCTACTGTTGTAAACAAGGAGACCCTTAGACAAAATCAATGCAAAAGAAATGGTGGCAGCATCTTTCAATCCACAAATACCACACCTACAATATTCTACTCCCTTTGCATCATCCTTCTGAGATATTCTGGGGATATCAGCCAAAGCTCACAGTAAGTAGGCTAATTAGTTGGCTCAATAAATTGCCTGCAAATTGATTGGCATGGGCCAACTATTCTGCATCTGCTCCTTAATTCCCAGTGCAGATGAATCTCAGAAATGACCAGTTGGATTTGCAGTTGACGGGCTGTTTTCCATCATTTCAATAGTGTGTCAATGCTGACTTTCATGTTCCCTTGATTGAGAATTTATAAAGCATTTCCAGGTGCTAGCAATGATACCCCGTTTCTTCTCTTTGTATTTGTAGTGTTCTCTTTCTTCCTTGAGCTTGTGATGATTCTCTGCAGTTTTCCTTATTGTCTGCTCCTGCAACTTGATGTGTTAACTCTTATTAGTGAGGAACTGCAGATGATGGAAATTTGAAATAAAAGCTGAACGTGCTGGAAATCTTCAGCATATTTGGTAGCATTGTGGAAAAGAAACAGAGTTCTGCATCAAGTCAAAAATAGCTCATATTCAAGGCCTGCTATGAATTTCAAAGACTTTCTGTTTTCAGTTTATTATCAATTCGAACTCTTACCAAGTACTCATGAGATAATATCACAGCTTGCTTTTAACAATTCATTTAGACTTACAAGTTGAACAGATTATTTTGGTCTTCAGGTGAAAATTGATCTCACTTAAGTTATCATCAATTGTTTCGATTGGGCTAGTTCCCACATTCTCTTTCTTTTGCCCAGTGTAAAGAACAGCATTGACAGTAAAGCCATAGTTCTACTGAACAGAGATGTGATTGAACGTATGAAGTAACCTAGGTGGAGGTGTGCCCAGGTGAACCTCTAATCTATTTTTAGAAAACTAGCTGCTCCGCGACATCCTTGACCCCTTGGGTCCTGGGATGCAACTCATCAACCTGGAGTTAGATTCATTTAGCAGCAATGCCTGTCTGACCCTCTCTCTACAGAATCTCTTATTATTATTGCCCTTCTATTGCTTCATTCCCCCATTTATGTCAGATACCTTTGGTGATATTTAGTTGGCTCAGTAGCACTCTCTTGAGGAACAATTTCCCTCACCAGTTTCCAAAATTAAATACCGATTAGCGAGCAGTATAGGAGTGAAAGTCCTGGGCCTTGGCCTCCCTTTATCCACTTGCTCGACTGGAAGTGTTGCCTGTAGATCTTGCTCTTTTCGCTCCGAAAAGATTTGTCTGACTACTTCCTTAATCTGGAGCATATCAACAGGCCCAGTTTTAGTCAACGTGGATGCCAGTATGGCTCAAATGAAATGGATACAGAGATAATCTTTCCACCTAAGTGGAAGAGCATAAGTAGTAGAAACTGTCAATACAAGGCAGTCACCAAGAAATCCAATTAAGAATGCAGAAGGAACATCTTTACCAAAAAAGTGCAAAAAATGTGAAACTTGCTGCCACAAGCAGTCATTAAGTGAAGGTCCAGATGCACTTAAGGGGAAACTAGATAAGCACATGATGGAGAAACTAATAGATGGTAGCAATGGAGCTTCAAAAAGGTTTAACAGGCTCAAGTGAAGCATATACTGATTGGGCTGAATGGCCTATTTCTGCGCAACAGGTATGTAATGTGTGTGTGTGGGTGGATCATGGGCAGAATGGGGCATGGTGGTCAGTAGCAAGAGCAAGAAGATCTTTATCAGTGGGCATTATTCTTCCTGATGTCCAGTCCCTTGATCAAAGGTACTTAGAGTCATAGAGTCATAGAGGTGTACAGCACAAAAACAGACCAGTTGGTCCAATCTGTCCATGCCGACCTGATATCCAACTTAATCGAGTCCCACCTGCCAGCACACGGCCCATATCCCTCCAAATCCTTCCTATTTTTATACCCATCCAGATCCCTTTTAAATAATGCAATTTTACCAGCCTCCACCACTTCCTCATTCCATACACGTACCACCCTCTGCATGAAAAAGTTGCTCCTTAGGTCTATTTTATATCTTTTCCCTCTCACCCTAAACCCAAGTCCTCTAGTTCTGGGCTCCCCCACCCCAGGGAAAATACTTTGTCTATTTATCCTATCCATGCCCCTCATGATTTTATACAACCCCTATAAGGTCACCCCTCAGCCTCCGATGCTCCAGGGAAAACAACCCCAACCTATTCAACCTCTTCCTATAGCTCAAATCCTCCAACCCTGGCAACATCCTTGTAAATCTTTTCTGGACCTTTTCAAGTTTCACAACATCCTTCCGATAGGAAGGAGACCAGAATTGCACGCAATATTCCAAATGTGGCTGAACCAATGTCCTGTACATCTGCATCATGACCTCCCAACTCTTCTACTCAATACTCTGACCAAGATTTGCTTTCCCAAAATGCAGCACCTCATGTTTATCTAAACTAAACTCCATCTGCCACACCTCAGCCCATTGGCCCACCTGATCAAGATCCCGTTGTAATCTGAGTTAGCCTTCTTTGCTGTCCACTATATCTTCAATTTTGGTGTCATCTGCAAACTTACTAACTATACCTCTTATACTTACATCCAAATCATTTATATAAATGACGAAAAGTAGTGAACCCAGCACTGATCCTTGTGGCACTCCACTGGTCACAGGCCTCCAGTCTGAAAAACAATCCTCCTCCACCATCCTCTGTCTTCTACCTTCGAGCCAGTTCTATAGCCAAATGGCTAGTTCTCCCTGTATTCCATGAGATCTAACCTTGCTAACCAGTCTCCCATGGGGAATGCCTTACTGAAGTCCAGACAGATCATGTCTACCGCTCTTTGTTACTTCTTCAAAAAACCTAATCAAGTTTGTGAGACATGATTTTGATTCTTGATCAAAGGAAATCTTCCAAACATCCTACCTGGACCTGACAAGCTCCTCACAGAATCAACTGCCAGGCATGCCATGTGGCAACAGACCTACCCATCACTGGGTTAGCCCAAGCTGTGGCATAGAGCTCTGGCCACTAATGGTGGCAATTGTTAGTGCGGTGGGCAGGTTATTCATGGCTCTTGCTGCCCACTACTTAATTCTGGTGGAGGTGGGTTTTAGGTACGACACTACCAAGGCTAATTAAATGCCTGTCTTGCCACCTAAGTTCAACACCAGTGAGAACAGAAAATTTCATCATTTTCTTCAGGCTTATAACAGATCAAGCTTATTAAGAAATAGTGGTAGCTCAGTGGTTAGCACTGCTATCTCACAGCACCAGGGTCTAGGTTCAATCCCACTCTCAGGCAACTGTCTGTGTGGAGTTTGCACACTCTTCCCATGTCTGCGTGGATTTTTTCCGGGTGCTCCGGTTTCCTCCCACAGTCCAACAATGTGCAGGTTGGGTGATTGGCCACGCTAAATTGCTCATAGAGTCCAGGGATGCGCAGCCTAGGTGGGTTGGCCATGGGAAATAGAGGGTTACCGGGATAGGATATGGGGGTGTGGGTCTGGGTGGGATCCTCTTCAGAGACTCTGTGTGGATTCGATGGGCCAAATGGCCTGCTTCCTAACTGTAGGAATACTATACATTAAAAGAAAGCAAGTTGAAGCTAAAATACAAAGGACAGCAGCCAGATAGATTATAGTTATTCTGAAGTTGGATAAATTGGAACGTGGACTTGCTATCACTGTTCAACACATTTGCGTAGACTCAAAATCTACCCCAATATAACTTAAGGATTTACATCATGAACTCAATACACCTACAATTTTCATCAAATTAAGATATCTTCAGGATTTACATTACAAAATCCATATTCTTCTCATTACAAAATCAATATTCCTGCAGGTCAGGCACTACCAGACTTGGCATGCCATCTTCAAATGGCAATGATGGCATAAATGTGTCACAATATCAGCAGTAAAGGAAGAGAGAATAAAATTCACAGCTTTCATCATTGCACTTACCTCAGGGCCCTTCATTACAATGAGCATTTCTCAGGATCATTTTTGTCACTTCCCTTCATAAACCTGAGTTAAATCATTTGAAATGTAAGTTTATAATTATAAATCAGTTACTACCTTAGGTAGACTTGAACTGTGAATTAATTTCAAATAATACTTATTCATTAATTGATAAACTTCAAAATTAAATGTTGCATCTTCAATTTCTTCAGACAGCTTATTGAATAATTGTATTTTTGCATTTGGTAATATCAATAAGCTCAAACTAATAGGGAAGTCATGGTAACTCATGGAACTAAAATACTTCATTTGATTTATTATTTCAGAAAAATAATCCAGAAAGAAATTTCTTCAAAAAGTCACAGAATCCCTGTAATTTAGGAGGAGGACATTTGACCCAACATGTATGTGTTGACACTTTGTAAGAAGTCTCACACTCCTGTTTTATCTGTAACTTTGTAAGATCCTCATCCTCAATTATGTGTCCAACTCGCTTTTTCACTCAACAATGGAATTGGTTTCCGCTATTTTTCCAGACTGACTATTCTATTGTGGCAACAATCCAAAAGTCTCCTCCAAGTTTTTAGCAACAGATTTTGAATCCATGATCACTAATTATTAGCCAATGATCAGGGTGAATACTATGCGCTGTTTTCTCTCTCAAATCTCCCAATATTGTATGTGGGTTTGCAAGGACTAATAGTGAATGCCATAAAGCACCACCATTGTGCTCATATAGGATTGGGAACTGAGTCTTTGGATTCCTGCTCATCAGCAACTCTGAGTAAACACAGTGTGCATGGCCACAGCGGACACCTGTGTTAATAACATGGCAGCAGCAGAGTGGCAGCATTCAAGCCTGGGCCTTGAGCCTGGGGTTAGTCGCTTCAGTCTGCCTTTCTTTTTTTTTCTCTCTTTCTTTTACTTTTGTTGTATCTACTTTTCTCATTTTCGGCGGCTTGCGATACCGGTGGAGGCAAGAAGGCGCTGAGAATGGCAACATGGTCCCAGTGGCGGTGGCGTGGCATGGCCCTACTGGCTAGGCCCAGGTACCTGATGGAGGAGGTGGTGGTGTTCCCGGTGTGGCACTGTGTGTGGACTTGGGGTACCTGAGTATTCACAGACTTAAGGATGGACTTTGTTTCTCTAGCAGTGAGAACTCGTAGTGGAGGCAGGGGAGTGATCTGGGGCAGGTCCTTTTCTCTTGCATGCTTTTTATAATTTCCACTTCTGTTTGTAATCCTGATTTCTGTACACTTAGGTGGTGCCAAAGAATGACTAATTTGCACACTTTTCATTTTACTCCCGTACTCAAGTACACGTGACAATAAAATCTGAATCTAAACCTAAATCTAAAATTTGATGGTCATAGATTGGAATGGGGTAGATCTGAAAAACAGCAGTGCCATATAGAAACTGGAATTCTTCTTCAATAGGAACCGCACTGTCTGACCCAACCTTACCATTCCCATTCTATTGTGGGCATCTCAGCAAACTCGTGACAACTTTAAATCCGAAACTGAGTGCAAATTGAACTATGGCCTGTTGTCCAAAATAACCAATTCAGGGCCATTGTACAATGCAAATCAGTAATGTAAAACTCGATAACAGTATTAGAAGTTTTGTGTACAACTTCCGTCCATTGGGCGAAATGATCAATGACAACGAAGTAAGAGTTTCATCAAAAGCAAACAGATCTGTGCCTATCTGTTCCCATGGTCTGGTGGCAAATGTGGTTGGCATCAGTAGCTCTTGTTGCTCTGGTCTGTGGTTGGCACAGATATCATAATTAATGAGGAGACTTTCAATGGTCTTGGAGATCTCAGGCCACCACACCACTGGCCAAGCTCTGGCTCCATACATGGGGATCTACAATTGTCCTTGCTACAGCTTTCTGAGAACATCTTCTTGAAGTGAAGCTTGAATGGACAGTAATTTGTTGCACACCAGCATGTTGTCCACAACTGGAGAAGTCAGTGCTTAAAATATGTTCTCATGGCCAGTCCAATACGCCAATGCTCTGACCAATCTACAGTACAATACAGATGGAAATTGAGACATCCCTCATTAGCTCATGTGGATATGGTTAGCTAATTGTGGCTTGCTGGCAATTGTGCTGCCATGGACTAAGCGTACGATTCAACTTAGTTAAACTCAATTTCTCAGATCTTCCAATGAGGGTTGGAACCATATTTCCTATCCTGATTGGACAAAATACATATACTTAGCTGTGGTGGAGCTTTCCATTCAAATTTCCTGACCAGCAGCCCTCTCATCTGAAGCGGCACATACAAATCCAAGAGTCAGAGGGTCAGAGTGAAAACTGTGCCAACTTTTCATTGAGATGTGTCATATTCGGTCATTTAAAGGCGATTATAGGAGATGATACATGTATGAGTACATGTGTAGAGTTGTTAGAGTGATAGGATGGCATGTGGTTGGGGTGGTAGAAGGATGTGATGAGCAGTTAGAGTGCCAGGTTGTAAGATGATGGGATGCAAGATCAATGAGATGGGTAGGCTGGGATATGGCGAGATGGGTAGCAGGTAAATGAGAACGCAAGGTTCCAGCTGAGTGAGGGAGCATGTGTTCACCTGCCAGCGAGGCGAGGGTATTTGCGAAGTGGATTAGTGCTTAAGGTGGGTCAAGATCTGTATTGTGGCGGGTGAATTTGAGGGTTGTGGATTCATATCTAAGGAGAGAGGGGTTTGGGTGCAAGGGAGGTCAGGTCAGCGGGATAGGTTTCAGATCACAGGGGTCAGCGTGCAGTTGAGGGGGGGGGGGCTGCTCTCATGGGCCGGAGATGGGTTACTGAATTGGGGAATGTCAGGGACATCTACTTCAGGCATAGGTTTACAGCATGTTTCATTCTCCAACTTTTCCTGGGTAAATATTAATCTTGAGTCAATATGAACCTTCCTAAGTCTCCAATTCTAACTCAAAGTCCGGGGGCCTTTATGGAGAGTTTGAGACACTGGGTAATTGCCAGGAATGGAATGAGAATCTCTCAGGCAGGTCCTGTGGAGTAAGCTGTGCTGGGCCTGTTGCTGGATCCTGAAGCACAACTCCCAACTCCCGTGCTGGAACAACTATCTTCCAAACCTGGTGAGGCAGTGGGTCAGTGCTCTGGAGAGTGTACCTGTCATTGTTTCCCTGCCTGCATACGCGTTCATAGATGCACCTCATAAAACAAAGTTAAAAACTGTGTATTCTTGGAAGTATCCTAGATAGTTTCTTTTCATCCAGAGAAACCAGAGATCCCGTGAGCCATTTTCACGCCAAGGATATATTCTGAAAATCTCTCCTGAGCCCATCTAACTGAGGAATCCTCTTCCTCAATCCCTGTAATATTGTGTTTCTGTGTCTGATAATGCTGTTGATATGTACTGGAATGTTTACGGCACTATCCAGAATCCAAGATTACTGTTCTTAAGCTAAAGCAAAGGCTGCTAAAATGGTTGGAAGGGGTGGATTATAGGGTTAAGGCTAGGGTTAGTGATAGGACAGATGTCTGTGGATGTCAACATATTCTGGATCTTCTAAAATGCACCCTCATAATCCAGGATCCATTACCATCCTTGAGACTTGTTAAAGAGTTGTCCCAAGGATTAGTGATGGTTGCCAAGTGAAGCACAACGCCCACCAACTGGCTTGTCATGCCTAAAAATCTTTAGAGTACCTGGATTGACTTTGGAGTGGGGAACTTCATAATTGCTTTAGTCTTCTGAGGATGTGCTGCTATGTTTTTATTGTTGACCATGTGTTCCAAAACCGAATAGATTCCTTGCATTTGGCATTAAAGGTGAGCCCTTCAGCTTGGAAGACTTTAGGACTGCCTAAACTCTCTGATCATGCTTTCAATCTTTTCCCTATGTATCAATATTTGAGCTGTGTGGGATATGACTCCGTGCAGTTATTGGACATAACTGGTTCAAAAACCTTTAGGACCAGGATGATTCTAAATGGTAATCTGTTGAAGCAAAATCTCCTAAAGGTACTAAGCAATGTTGATAGCTTGTCTAATGGAACTGACCAGAGTCTATTATCTACAATTGCATTTTGTGAAAATTTGATCTTTATACAGTTTAGTTAAACTCTTCAACCATCGGCATATCGTGATTTTTTTTTCATCAATGCCTTGTGAGGTCTGTAATGTCAACACAAATTTGAATAATACTATTCAGTTTGGGTAGCGTAACCATGTCAGTTGTTTTTGTGAGTAGGAAAAAAATGCTCATTCTTGTCATTTCTGCAAATTGCTTCTCAACTTGCTTCATCAACAGATGCAGAATATTCCTGCATGTTTAGAGATATAATGATTTAGCAGCTCTCTTCAGTGCAATTCCCTAACTTTTTAAGTAATTTAGGTTATTCCTGTTTAAAGGGGTTCCCTAGCAACTGCTACTCAATCTTTTCAAAATCCATTCATCACCTACAGTATCTTCCTGTTGTATTACTCATTGCCATTGAGCAATGAGTGGCAATGAGAATAATTCTGAAATTCCTGCTTTTTAGTTTTTAAATCATTTTCCTAGCTCCTAACACTGCAGTTTTGTTTACTTATGTCATTGGTTCAGGTATGTATCATAACTTCTGGTTGTTCCCCTTCATATTGCTGATTACCCTACAGCACATACCATTCAGAAATATTAATCTATGCCCCGACTATTGAATCCCCTCAGCCGACTGCATTTTTGCACTTCTTATTGTACAGAGCCGAATCATCCCCTGGATGGTTGGGGTATGATTCTTCCAGCACTCAGTTGTCACGCATTCTAGTATTCAAAACGAAACTCGTTTGGAATATTGCTTCACTACCTACGTCTTCCTCCTGGCCTGTATGATGTGCAACTTCTTGTGGGATATGCGCATGTTGAATTGTATATTTGAGATGATCTTGGATTTGCAGGTGCATTGCAGTGACTCCAATCCCCCCTCAAGCTCCGAGATTTGAGCTCGAGCATTTCTTGGACACTGTGCCTGGAATGTGCTCCAGAGGAGGTGGGAGAAACAGATACAATTGTAAAGTTTAAAAGGCATCTTGACAGATACATGAATAGGCTGGGAGTACAGGGATGTGGATCGTGTAGAGGCCAGAAGTTTTTAGTTTAGAAAGATGTTGTGTGTTGGTGCTGGCTTGATGGGCCGAAGGGCCTGTTCCTGTGTTCTACTGCTCCTTGTTCTTTACTTGATCATCCAGGATGTCTTCGGAGTTCCTTTGTAGAACAAGATGCATTCTACAAAAATATTCTAATTATCAGGGTGAAATACATCTTTGGCAGAGATGCTTGATTAGTGGAAATGAATTACTGCTTGATAAGTGCCCTGCATGAATTTCCTTTCTGTTGATCTCAGCTGTGCCAGAGATGGCTGGGATAACAACAGTGATTGCACAGGTTCATCATGTTTCTTGCATAAAAATAACAGGAAATGATGGGCAGGAAATGATACAATATTATTATCGACTGTGACAGACTGCTTTTTGATTTACAGTACTCCATTAATTTTACTATTAGCATTTAAATAAAGTAGCGACTATGTAAAGGTGGTATAAAAATTAATGAAACAAAAACAGAAATTACTGGTACAATTCAGCTAGTCTGGCAGCATCTGTGGAGAGAAAGCAGAGTTAATGCTTTGGGTGCAAAGCTTAATGTCTTATAACAAATCAGGAAAGGTCCATTCCTCCCATAGGAAGCGTTCGCAAGAATAAACCCTGATGAAGTTTTCAAATATCTCAGTCTGATTTTTTTATGGATTGGAGTGAATTACACACAAAATGTCACCTTTACAACACAGTGAGATATGCCATTCCAACAATTTCAGAGCCATTAGCAAGGCTGTAGGCACTATTCATCAACATGTTCCTTTCTGTTAGTTCGCTCAATTGCACTCACCTTTCTATCAATGAATGTCCCAAAGAATCTCTTTCACCTGCTAAACACTGAGTTTAAATCACCTGCCCTGACTGATTTTAAAAGGAAGAGTGTGCAGTACTCCAAGGAAAATGTGGCAAAATGGTACAATGTGAATTTCTTATTTAGGCAGCACATGTAGACACTGCAATTTGAATGGCCTTAATCTGTATTTTAACAATTCGATGATTCTGAACTTTGCCTCTATGCCCTGTGAACTGTTGCCATCTCTCAGCCTTATTCCTATTCTGAAAGGGAGCATCAGTAAGTGTGTTTACCAATGGCCCAAACGTCAGGAAAAGACATTTCACTAAATGAATGAGCCCAAAATTGTCCCGTTCTCAAGTAGTTTCCTGCATTCCTGTGGTGATGGTCCTCTTCGTGTATGTGTGTGAGGGAGACAGAGAGACGTAAAGGTTAAATGGAAGGAAAAAGACCAGATTTGATGTGATCAATTGCATTCTGTGAGAGGTTGCAGTTTAAAGAACACGTTATTACCCCTTTACACCAATTACCATTTAAAATTTTGAAAATTGTATCTGGATCCTATTGACATCATAAGACCCCACTTTGCTTTGTCCAAATGAGGCTCTTAGTTGTTTCTGTAAAGCCCTTGACCACATTTCTGAAATCTAAAGTCAGTGGCAAGTGGTAGATGGACAGTTGGTGAAAATGGGTAGTAAGTCTAAGTGCTCTACTTCCTCTTCTGTGTGGCAAAATAGGAAGAGTGCTTACATGTACAACAGAATGAGACAGCATCTGGTATGTCGGGACTGGGGAGACAGGGGTTAACACAAGTGACGTGCAGTAAGAAGTAAGAGTTCGGAGTAAAATGAGAAAACCATTGGTTTACTTTTCATCTCTGATTATCCCCAATTGTCAAATAAGTTTACTGAGAGGAGGGAAATGTTAATTATATAAGCAGCTACTTGTTAACTTTGCCAAGTGACAGAATAAATTGCTTAAAGTTAAGCTTTGCGTTTAGATGATTTTTTTTGTCAGTTTAGACAGACAGTAATGATACAAGCCTAATTATAAATGAAACATTTCATTATTCTGCTGCTCAATATTTTGCATGTTGGTATTCCAGGCTGTTGATACAATGTAGCACAGATCCCAGTCTAATGTTCTGTCACCCAGTTTCAATCAGTGATACAAAAACTGACAACCAATACATTGTAACAAGTGCTAGTTATACTTCAAACGTCAGTGCCTGCATTAACACATTAACCTTTAATCCATGGTTTTTCATTTCCAAGTGCCTCGGGTTTATCGCCAATTAGAACTATAGAAATTCAGAAAATAGTAACACTTGATATTTTGCCAGCCTCTCTGAATAAAGCATCAAATTAAATGCTGATACTTAATCTGTGTCATCTGGCAACTGATCACAACCTGAGGCTAAAATGGGATCTTTTCTGCATCTATGAATGAGCATCTCAAAAATGGGGATCTGGATGTGAATACATTGAGTATTAGCAGCCTATTTCGACTGGATAAGGGGATCACTGCAGCAGCAATTCTGGCCTAATTCAACCTGAACATGAAATCAGTTGCAAATCCAATTGAAGAACTGGAAACTAGAACACTAAAATAGGACAAATGTTCAAATGGTCCAGGCAATGCACATGACAAATGAATGAGACCTAATGGATCTGTGTACATGATGTATATGTTGGTCTGTATACAGTACATCACTTCTTACCGGTTTAGGTCGATACTCTCGAAGGAAGGATTTCATGTCTCCTCCTGCCATCAGCTCTAGTAGAATGAAGCGAGGAAGAGCCTGCAGGCTGACTCCTATACATCGCACGATATTCTGGTGGCAGAATTTACTGGAATCATTGGAAAAAAGGACACGTTTACAATTTTTAAGAATACCATTGATCATTTTGTTATGTGACAATATACAAAAAGATATATGAGGACCAATATCTGAATACCCGGGAGAGGTCTGGCAGCTTCCAAAGCGATTGAACCTCATTCCCATTAAATTTTATTTTTATTGCAAGTGCAGAGATTCCCAGGTTTCTGGGTCAAACAAGATTGAGTGAGAGATGAATTTGGCAAAACATTAATGGAACAAAGTAATAAATATTCCAGTGCTGCGGAATATCTCTGCTCCTCCAAGAGCTGGAGAATTCTGTAGCCTTGAAACCCTGTTTCTACTGGCATTGCACATCCCAAATGCCACTTCTGCTGGCCAGTCATCTCCTGTGCTACCCACACCATACATTTTAGGATCCAATCCATTTGAACTAGTATTTTAGAAGTAGCACTTCTATGTAACCTTGGAGGCACGTGTTGGGGCTAGAGCTGCAAAATTTAATCTTTGAAAAACCAAGAATGTTTAGTGATCGCAAAAGCAATCTGGTTAAGTACATAAGTAAGTAGGAACATGCATGGCAAGCTAAGTCCAGTAGATGCAATGCTCTTAAGTGATCCTCTGATAGTGAATTTGTTTGCTAGTCCCTCAAATAATGCCACTAAACAGAATGACATACAATTTGAGTGATGCAGCAATGTTTGTAGTTTTTTTTATCATTTCATCAGATGTGGAGTCCCTGTCAGGGCCAATGTTTGTTGTCCATTCCTGACTGCTGTGAAAATGTGATGGCTGGTGAGTTGCCTTCTTGAACTACTGCAATAAACTTACAGCTGCCGCTTGGGGAGTTCCAGCATTTTGATCCCATGATAGTAAGGGAACAGTGATATTGTTCCAAATCAGGATAATGCGTGACATGGATAAAAATTTGCAGATAATGGTACTGCATGAGCCTACTGTATTTGTTCCTGTAAGTATCAGATATTGTGGGCCTGGAAAGTGCTGTTGAAGGTGAGTTGTTGCATGACATCTGTTATATGGTACATGTAGTTGTCACTGTGTGTTAATAATCAAGGAAATGACTGTTTAAGGCAAATCAAATGGACTGCTTTGTCCTGAATGGTGTTGAGCTTCTTGAATGACTTGATGGAATCTGTGGTTTCAAAACTTTTTGTCTTTGAGGCAGACCTTCGATGAAATGGGAAATTGAGGAAAGAATGTGTCCTTTCCATTTTTTAAAAGAGAATAAGATTGAAACAGAGATGAGAACCAGCATGCCTGGAGTGACTGACCCTGGTTGAAACCATACAAAAAGATGTAGAACAATCAGACTCAGATGGTGATTGCAATGGTGCAGTACATACAGGCTGAAGAAAATGGATGCCAAATCCAAAAAAACTGAGAATAGGAAAATCCACAGTTGCTACAGCAATTTCTGTTACTTGAGGAAAACATTGGTGGATCTACACCATCCTGACAATCGCCAGCAAAGTTGAGGAGTTCTTGTAGATTTATGACATTTCTGGTGAAAACTGCATCTACAGAATGCAAGTTGGACATGCATGCTGTCAGCTGGGGATCTGGCTAAATGTTAGAAAAAAAAGAGTTGAAAATCCTAGTGAGTAAGACAAAATCTTGAAGGATTTTGTAACTGTGTTTGATTTGATATGTAAATTCATTTATAACTAACCACAATTTGACCACTCATTCATGTTTCATGAATTTCGATTCTGGGTTTGACAGTATAAAGTTTTAGGTACGATACTATACTACTTAATCTGGCTTTGTTGGACTTTTGAATTATAGAGTCATAGAATCCTACAGCACGGAGACAGGCCCTTTGGCCCAAACTGGTCCATGCTAACCAAAAGGCCAAAGGGTCTCTGCTACCACAACAATCTTGGCAGTGAATTCCAGACACCCACCACCCTCCGCGTAAAATAATTTTCTTCTGCCACTTAGCTTGAAGCTATGACCTCTGGTTTTTGAACTCTGCCAAGGGAAACAACTTCCTCTTGTTCACTCTGATCTCTCCCCCTCACAATTTGCATCCCTCAGTCATGTCATCCCTCAGCTTTCTCTATTCCAAGGAAAACAACCCAGACCTCTCCAATCTCTCCTTGTAGCTACAATTTTCCAGCTCTGGTAACATTCTAGTCAATCTTCTCTGCATCTCTCTCCAGTGCAAATACACCAATTGCATACAATACTCCAGTTGTGACCTTACTACTGTCTCATCATTATATCCCTACTTTTGTATTCTATACCTCTACCAATGACAGAGAATTCATAAGCCTTTTTATCTATATGCGCTGTTTCTCCTGTTACTTTGCATACCAAGCCCTCTCACTTCATTTACCCCTCTTAGTATACTCCTATGTGATGTGTATTCCCTTTTACTGTTGGACCCCCCTAAATGCATTACCTCACACTCGTCAGAATTGAACTCCACCTGCCACATTCCTGCCCACTCCACTCACTAATATATATCATTTTGGAACTTACAGCCAGCCTCGGCTATCCACTACATGGCTATTTTTGTGTCATCTGCAAATTTCCCAATTGTGCCCCTCACATTCAAGTCCAAATGGTTAATGTATAAAACAAGCAGCAAGGTGTTCAAACACCAAGCCCTGCGGAACAATATATATAGTATGCTCCAAACAGAAATTTATAATAATTAACTTTTGGCTTCAAAATCAAATCTTCGATTAAATTCTAAAACTCACAGGAACAATTTATATCGTTGATGGAGTTAGCTGCCTTTTTGCCAACCTTGCAGATCCCACAAAGGAATTCCTTTATTTACAAACTGCTGATAGCTTCATTTCACCTGGAATTGCTGAAATAGTTTGGATATTTTAATGAGATAAGTGTAAAGCACATGACTATAGCAAAACTCAAAGATGAGTCCTCCATTTCTGAAGTTTTCTCCCTACTAACTCTGACATTATTAAATAAATGCATTGCATTCTGATTACCCAATATATTGCTTCAACAGTATTTCAATCACATTTCCATTTTACATAACTTTGAGATTGAAGTATTAGATGTGTCTTCCTAGAATTAAAATTTATACTTCTAAAACCCATGGAGACAGATATTTGCAAACCACACTCACTGAGGCAAATGGTGACTACTCTGTCTCACTCCTGTGTCTTGAACAGATTGTGGGAAATTAGAAGGTCCATTATCCACTGCAAAATATCCAGTGTCTAACCAGTTCCTGCAGCCATAGTATTTATTTGCCTGGTCCAGTTTCTGCCAATGTCGAAAAGTGAGGTGCTGGAAAAGCACAGCAGGAGCAGGAGAGTCAACTTTTCGGGCATAAACCCTTCATCAGGAATGTGGAGAGGGGGAAGGGACTGAGAGAGAAATAGAAGGGGAATTGGGGCTGGGAGCAAGGTAGCTTGGAAGGTGATAGGTCGATGCAGATGAGGGGGCTGATGGTACTGGGTTGGAATGGAGGGTGGAGCGGATAGTTAGGAAGGAAAATGGACAGGTTGGACAGTTAAAGAGGGCAGCGCTGAGTTAGAGAGTTGGATCTGGGATGAGGTGGGGAGAGGGGAGATGAGGAAACTGGTGAAATCGATGCTGATCCCTTGTGGTTGGAGGGTCCCAAGGTGGCAGATTAGGCATTCTTCTTCCAGTCATTGGGTGGCTAGGATTTAGCAGTGGAGGATGCCCAGGACTTGCATGTCTTTGGCGAAGTGGGAGGTGGAGCTGAAGTGGTCGGCCACAGAGTGGTGAGATTGTTTGGTGCATGTGTCCCGGAGATGTTCTCTGTAAAGTTTGACAAGTTGGCATCCTGACTTCCTAATGTACAGGAGGCCATATAGGGAGCAATGGATCTACTGTATCCATCTCAGAAAACATCTCTGGGACATCTGCACCAAACAACCCCACTGTCCTGTGGCTGAACACTTTAACTCCCCCTCCCACTCCACCAAAGACATGCAAGTCATGGGCCACCTCCACTGTCAAATCCAAGCCACCTGATGTCTGGAGGAAGAACGCTTCATCTTCTGCCTCCGACCACACGGTATCAATGTTGATTTCACCAGTTTCTTGATCTCCCCTCCCCCCACCTCATCCAAGATCCAACCCTCCAACTTGGCACCATCCTCCTGAACTGTCCATCTTCCTTCCCTCCTATCCACTCCTCCCTCTGCTCCGACCTATCACCATCAGCCCCCACCTGCATCTACCTATCGCCTTCCAAGCTACCTTCCCCCCAGCCCCAAAACACCCCCCTTCTATTTATCTCACAGCCTACATCCCCCATCCACATTCCTGTAGGAAATGTTGACTCTCCTGCTCCTCAGAGGCTGCCTGACCTGCTGTGCTTTTCCAGCGCCGCACTTGTTGACTCTGACTTCCAGCATCTGCAGTGCTCACTTTCTCCCAGTTTCTGTCACTGTTAACCCCTATGATGTTGACAGTTGGGAGATTCAGCAACGGTAATGCCATTGAATATCAACGGAAGGTGGTTAGTGTCTCATTTTATTGGAGATGGTCATTATGTTCCGTTGTGCGATTTGAATTTTGAAGCTTGAATTATCTACTTGCCACCTCTGGCTGAGATTTGATCTTACCTTTTGCACTGATGTTCATTGCTTCCCTAGCTTTGGGGCTGGGGTTATTTGAAGAGATTGCTGTTTCTATTAGCTGTTACTAATCAGCCCAAACTGAATGTTGTCTACGTTTTGCTCATATTGAGTCAAAGAATTCCTGCAGTGCGCAAAGTGGCTGTTTGGTCCAATGGGTCTGCACCAACCCTCCAAAATGTATCCCACCCAGATCCAGCCCTCTATCTTAACCCTGTTACCTTACATTTCCCATAGCAAATCCACCATGGGCTCAACAACCAGTTGTAATGAATCCTGAGTTGTAATTTCACTGGGTTGAGACCTCATTTTTAGGTATGCCTGGTGCTGTTCCTGACAGGCCTTCCTGCAATCAGGTTCGATTCCCTAGCGTGGTGCAGTGGAAGAGAGGGGTATGTGCCAAGCCTTCAGGTTACAGGTTGTGGTTGATTACAGTCTGCTGCTGCATGTAACCCACAGAATTTTATAGATGTCCAAATTTGAGATTCAGCACAACTGTGTATTCAGCCCATGGACTAAATGTTGAATGCAATCAATAATTTTGTGGCCACTTGCAAAACCTCCTGTCTTGTCTAACCTGTTCTAATAGCCTCAGTGTTTATGTGGCTGGTCCAGTTTCTGTCAATGTTAATCCCTATGATATTGATTGTTGGGGGGATTCAACATTGGCAATGCTGTTGAATATCAAGGGGAGATGGCTAGATTCTTTGATTGGAGATGGTCATTGCCTTTCACTGTATGAAATGAACATTACTTGTCACATGTCGAAACAGATGAAGGGCTTGAGCCCGAAACATTGATTCTCCTGCTCCTCAGATGCTGACTGGCCTGCTGTGCTTTTCCAGCACCACACTCTTGAATCTGATCTCCAGCATCTGCAGTCCTCACTTTCTCCTAGTTACTTGTCACATATCAGCCCAAACCTGAATCTTTTCTAAGTCTTGCTCTGTTCCTGTCTGGGGGATTATCCCACCATCAAGAACAGATGGACAACAGATGACCAGTCTCAGCAGCACCATTGGGAGTGCATGGTGACTACTGGGACTGCAACCAGTCCCCCTTGAGGCTCAGAGTGAGTAAGAGGGACACAGTTTCACCAGGGGATGGCTCTGAACTTGAACACAGGGAGACCCTGCCCTGTTCCTCAAGCCCTTACAGAATTTTTCATTTCTTCTTAAATATACCTTTTGGTGGCCGGCAGCCTAGATCTGTTGGAGCCTCAAAATGACACTCAAAGCTGTAGGGATTGGTGGGCTTAAATTTATCCACCTTAACACAACTACCTTCAAAAAGGGAGTTCTTTGCAAGCTATTTAAAGTGTGTTAGCTCTGAAGCAGTAACCTCTTAGAACTGCTAACATCATGGATCATCCTGTTCACTAAGGGGGATGAAGTACTTGAGTGGTATTGATCATGGTTTTGTGCTTGGATTGGGTTGAGAAGAAAGGGATGAGAAGAGAAAAGAGGGAAATACAATGGAAAGTTATTGCTTCTAATGCGGCTCGGCAAGGAATCTTACTGTTTCCTCTGATAATTGGTTAAAATGTTCTTACCTAATTATCAGGGCCTCCATCAAGAAATCCAACTCGTCCTGTTCCGAACACACCTCAGGCAAAGTCTATAAAAACAGAAAAGATCGGAAAAAGTGACCTTTACCAAATGTATTTACCATACATTGCTCTAAAGGACATTGTGTCGCAGTGTAAGGAGATCATCTGACATTGGAAATGTACTAAAAAAAACTGAAATAAAAACAGGAAACCACAAAATCATTCAGTAGGTCAGTCTGCATCTGTGAAGTAAAAATAGGAGTTAACTTTTCAGGTCAATGACTCTTTATCAGATCCATCACTGAGCTGCCGAGTATCTGCAGCTTTTTCTGTCTTTATTTTCAGCGATCAATTCTTGAGCTGCACTGGAAAATGAGTGACTAAAGTGAAGTGTATTCCTAGCTGAGCTGTTGTGGAACAGAATCAGCTGCCATTTGCATGTCTTTCATCTGTGACATTCTCCAGTGTTAAAAGCTACTAGAATTATTGCCTTGGGGACAGTGGCACATTGCCACTTAACAGCGTCTTTTAAACCTTGTTAATTCTAACATAATCCCAACTTGTTTGCAAGAAATTGTTGACAGTGAAACAGCTTTCTTTTGTTTAATTTACATTAAACAGTGGCTGCCTGTGAATCAAGTGGATTCAGATACTGGCATGATCATCTTAATGGAGAGTTACAATATCATCTGCAATCCTTCTCCAATGTTGAATGTGATCCATGCAAGTTATGCATGTCTGTTTTAATTTTACTGACAAGATGGAAAGGTGTGGAAGATACAAGAGACAACAATCATCCCACAGGGTGGAGCTCTTTACTGACAGTAGCACCTTATTAATTAGCTAACTGTCTATGGTGGCAGTATTGGAACCTAGATTTTTCAGATTCCCATAATCCCAGCTACCCTGATAGAACTGAAGTTTCATGATTTTCATCTCTGATCGTAGCTTAACCTCCTACTAATTTAAGTAGTTTTGATAGACTTCTTGGTCTCAATGAGAGAGAGTCCACAATAGAGACATTTGTGAGTGTTCAACCTATTGAAGTGTGGATGGACAGTCCTGGAATCGAATGATTTAAAGACCTTCTGTAAAGTGAACTTTAAGATAGCATAACCTAATTGTACGCTTTTGGTTGCAAATGAATCCCCAAGATAAGCCATGTGACTTTCATTCATTTCATAAATCTCCTTGTGCGATTCTAATATTGGCCTGAATTATGCAGGCCATCGCAAGAACTGTGCCAGAATCTTGTGAGAAGTCCAGGGAGGCTGATCTCGATGTCAAGAGCAACCTGCTATGTCTTCTAAGTATGTGTTGAGGCAAGCTTCTCACAAGGAGCAGCCAAGTTCCTATTAAGGGAGATTATTGCTTATTAATTACCTTAGTAACTGCAGATCTCACCTTGCAGCTTCCCAGGCTACCACCCACCGCAAGCAAAATAGACCTTGAGGATTCTCAGCTTGGAAGTCAGATCAGCTCACTGGTTGCTCCAAAGAACGCCCTGTTTGGGCGCTGAGAACCAATATCTCAAGGCATGCTCCATGAGCAGGGACCACATGCACCCCACATCTACAGATATTCACATTCAACACTATCAGCCACTAAGAACCATCCTGGCACATCTCTGAGACCCTTAGAGCAAGCTTTTGTATTTCAATGCTGCACCTCAGACTAAACCTGCAACTGTCCTGCTAATGCTATAGCAAGGACGCTGTGTGCTACTAGTTCATGGAAAGGATGAGGCCGTATCTTTGGCCTGTTCACTCGCTGTCCGAGCACTCACTCATCCCTGCCTTGCCTTTGTATGCTTCCTAGAGTAAAAAATGAGGTCTGCAGATGCTGGAGATCAGAGCTGAAAATGTGTTGCTGGTTAATGCACAGCAGGTTAGGCAGCATCCAAGGAACAGGAAATTCGACGTTTCAGGCATAAGCCCTTCATCAGGAATGAGGAGAGTGTGCCAGGCAGGCTAAGATAAAAGGTAGGGAGGAGAGACTTGGGGAGGGGCGATGGAGATGTGATAGGTGGAAGGAGGTCAAGGTGAGGGTGATAGGCCAGAGTGGGGCGGGGGCGGAGAGGTCAGGAAGAAGATTGACTCCCACAGCTACCTGGATTACACCTCCTCCCACCCTACCCCCTGTAAAAACTCCATCCCATATTCCCAATTCCTTCATCTCTGCCGCATCTGCTCCCAGGAGGACAAGTTCCAACACCGCACAGCCCAGATGGCCTCCTTCTTCAAGGACCGCAGATTCCCCCCAGACATGATCGACAATGCCCTCCACCGCATCTTCTCCACTTCCCGCTCCTCCGCCCTTGAGGCCCGCTCCTCCAACCGCCACCAAGACAGAACCCACTGGTTCTCACCTACCACCCCACCAACCTCCGTATACAACGTATCATCCGCCGTCATTTCCGCCACCTCCAAACGGACCCCACCACCAGGGATATATTTCCCTCCCCTCCCCTATCAGTGTTCCGCAAAGACCACTCCCTTCGTGACTCCCTCGTCAGGTCCACACCCCCCACCAACCCAACCTCCACTCCCGGCACCTTCCCCTGCAATCGTAGGAAATGTAAAACTTGCACCCACACCTCCTCCCTCACTTCCCTCCAAGGCCCCAAGGGATCCTTCCATATCCGCCACAAGTTCAGTTGTACCTCCACACACATCATCTATTGCATTCGCTGCACCCGATGTGGCCTCCTCTATATTGGGGAGATGGGCCGCTTACTTGCAAAACGCTTCAGAGAACACCTCTGGGACGCCCGGACCAACCAACCCAACCATCCCGTGGATCAACACTTTAACTCTCCCTCCCACTCCACCGAGGACATGCAGGTCCTTGGACTCCTCCACCGGCAGAACATAACAACACGACGTCTGGAGGAGGAGCGCCTCATCTTCAGCCTGGGAACCCTCCAACCACAAGGAATGAACTCAGATTTCTCCAGTTTCCTCATTTCCCCTCCCCCCACCTTGTCTCAGTCGGTTCCCTCAACTCAGCACCGCCCTCCTAACCTGCAATCTTCTTCCTGACCTCTCCGCCCCCACCCCACTTCAGCCTATCACCCTCACCTTGACCTCCTTCCACCTATCACATCTCCATCGCCCCTCCCCCAAGTCCCTCCTCCCTACCTTTTATCTTAGCCTGCTTGGCACACTCTCCTCATTCCTGATGAAGGGCTTATGCTCGAAACGTCGAATTTCCTGTTCCTTGGATGCTGCCTAACCTGCTGTGCTTTAACCAGCAACACCTTTTCAGCTATGCTTCCTGGAGGACTGGTAGGTGAGGCTATGTCACCAGACCCTGGCAGTCTAATCTGAGCTTGCCATCCAAGCCAATGACATCTCCAAATTCGGAAGGAATGGCCAGCTGTTGCTTAAGAAGGTTTTCGTGACATTTTAGAACATAGAACAATACAGCACAGAACAGACCCATCGGCCCTCGATGTTGGGCTGACCTGTGAACTATTCTCAGCTCGTCTCCCTACACTATCCCATCATCATCCATGTCCTTATCCAAGATTTAAATCTCCCTAATGTGGCTGAGTTGACTACGTTGGCAGGTAGGGCATTCCATGTCCTTCCCACTCTCTGAGTAAAGAACCTACCTCTGACATCTGTCTTAAATCTATCACCCTTCAATTTGTAGTTATGCCCCCTCATACAAGCTGACATCATCATTCTAGGAAAAAGACTTTCACAGTCTCCCCTCTCTAATCCTCTGATCATCTTGTAGGTTTCTATCAAATCCCCCTTTAGCCTTCTTCTTTGCAATGAGAACAGACCCAAGTCTCTCAGCCTTTCCTCATAAGACCTTCTCTCCAGACCAGGCAACATCCTGATAAATTTCCTCTGCACCTTTATTAATGCTTCCACATCCTTCCTGAAATACGGTGACCAGAACTGTACACAATATTCCAAGTATGGCCGCACTAGCATTTTATATAGTTGCAGCATGATATTGCAGTTCTGGAACTCAATCCCTCTATGAATGAAACCTGACACACGGTATGCCTTCTTAACAGCATTGTCAACCTGGGTGGCAACTTTCAGGGATCTATGTACATGGACAGTTTGGACAGATTTAAATCTTGGATAAGCACATGCAGAGATCCGTCTGCACATCACACTGCCAAGAATCTTCCCATTGACCGAGTACTATGTCTTCCTGTTATTCTTCCCATTGTGCATCACCTCACATTTAGATTAGATTCCCTACAGTGTGGAAACAGGCCCTTCAGCCCAACCAGACCACACCGACCCACTGAAGAGTAACCCACCCAGACCCATTTCCCTCTGACTAATGCACCTAACACTATGGGCAATTTCTCATGGCCAATTCACCTGATCTGCACACCTTTGGATTGTGGGAGGAAATCAGAACACCTGGAGGAAATCCACACAGACATGGGGAGAATGTGCAAACTCCACACAAACAGTCGCCCAAGGCTGGAATCGAACCTGGGACCCTGGTGCTGTAAAGCAGCACTGCTAACCACTGAGCCACCGTGCTGCCCCATGTGCATTTAGCTGCATTGAACACCATTTGCCACTTCTCAGCCCAATTCTGCAGTTTATCCAAGTCCCCCTGCAACCTATAACATTCTTCCAAACTGTCCACTACTCCACCAACTTTAGTGTCGTCTGCAAATTTACTAACCCATTCACCTATGCCTGCGCCTAAGTCATTTATAAAAATGACAAACAGCAGTGGTCCCAAAACAGATCCTTTTGGCACACCACTAGTAACCGGACTCCAGGCTGAATATTTTCCATCAACCACCACTCGTTGCCTTCTTTCAGAAAGCCAGTTTCTAATCCAAATTGCTAAATCACTCTCAATTCCATACCTCTGCATTTTCTCCAACAGCCTACCATGTGGAACCTTAACAAAGGCTTTACTGAAGCCTATGTATGCTACATCAATTGCCCTACCCTCATCTACATGCTTGGTCACCTTCTCAAAAAACTCAATGAGGTTTGTGAGACATGACCTGCCCTTGATGAAACCATGTTGACTATCTGAAATCAAATTGTTGCTTGCCAGATGATTATAAATCTTACCTCTTATAATCCTTTCCAAAACTTTTCCTACAACAGAAGTAAGGCTTACTGATCTATAATTACTTGGGTCATCTCTACTGCCCTTCTTGAACAAGGGTACAACATTTGCAATCCTCCAGTCCTCTGGTATTAAATCTGTAGACAATGACAACTCAAATATCAAAGCCAAAGGCTCTGCTATCTCCTCCCTAACTTCCCAGAGAATCCTTGGATAAATCCCATCCGGCCCAGGGGACTTGTCTACTTTCACTCCTTCTAGAATTGCTAACATCTGTTCATAACTAACCTCCATCCTTTCTAGTCCAAAATCTCATACCTCATTCTTCTCCTCTACAAAATTCTCCTTTTCCTGAGTGAGAACCGATGAGAAATATTCGTTTAGCACTTCTCCGATCTCCACAGGGTCCACACTCAACTTCCCACTTCTGTCTTTGACTGGCCCTATTCCTACCCCAGTCATCCTTTTATTCCTCACATACCTATAGAAAGCTTTAGGATTCTCCTTTATTCTATTTGCTAAAGACTGCTTGTGTCCTCTCTTTGCTCTTCTTAACTCTCTCTTTAAATCCTTCCTAGCTTATCTGTAACTCTCCATCGCCTCATAGCCTCCTTCTTCTGCTTAACAAGAGATGCAATTTCTGTAGTAAACCATGGTTCCCTTACCTTATCACTTCCTCCCTGCCTGACAGAGACATGCAATATCTGTTCCTTAAACCAGCTCCACATTTCCATTGCATTTTGCTACCCCATTCTATGTATCCTAATTTTTGCCTAATCACATTATAATTACTCTTGCCCCATCGATAACCCTTGACTGTGGCATGTACCTATCCCTTTCCATTGCTAAACTAAACTTAACTGAATTATAATCATTCTCTCCAAAGTGCTCACCTTCAACTAAATCAAACACCTGGCCTGGTTCATTACTAAGCCTCCCCTCTTGTTGGCCCTTCCACATACTGCATTAGGAAACCTTCCTGTACACTGATCCATCCGACATATTAGAGTTATAGCATTTCCAGTCAATGTTGGGAAGTTAAAGTCCCCCATAATGATCAGCCTGTTCCTTTCACTCCTGCCCAGAATAATTTTGCCAATCCTCTCTTCCACTTCCCTAGAACTCTCCAGAGGCCTATAAAAACTCCAAGCAGTGTGACCTCTCCTCTCCTGTTTCTAACCTCAGCCCACACTACCTTAGCAGACAAGTCCTCATCAAAAGTTCTTTCAGCCACCGTTATACTATCCTTGACTAACAATTTTCTGCTGTGCCAGGCTAAGTACCATACTCTATCACTGCTCCTGCATCCGCCTTCCACCAAGGCTCATGCTCCATCCAACTGCCTGCAACATCTTCCGTCACCCACTCTCAGGACTCCTCCACCTTCCCACTCACCAATCCCACAGGCCCTTTGTACAGCTACTTCGTTGCTTCAGACACCATGGCTAATAGCTGTGCCAATCTCTTTCATCTCATTCAATTCATTCCTAAATCTCATTATAGAAAAAGACCACTAATAGCAGGGCACAGAGAACCTGAATGGGTGGAAGGGTGCCTGACATTGTGCTCCTCACCCCAGATGAGGAGAAGATCCGGGCCTTGACAAGATCTCCTGCAGGGCTGCACGTCCCACTAACTGAGTTGGTACCACATTTCATTCCACCACAGCTCTCACAGTAACCCTCTGACAGTGTCATCCATTGAGCCACCACATCTAACTGGTGGCCATATGGTCTTCCCTCTCTTTTGTGTTGTGGGTGTTGCCAGTGTATCTACCACCTGTGTAGTGAAATGACCAACATCCTCTGATCCCCTCTTCTTGAAATCTGAGGTCAAGGGAATTGAGGTTTCAATGGAGCAACGGCAATGCTTCCTCCAGCAGTGCAGATAATCACACCTTGGTGGGAATGTCAGGCTGAGAGGGCATGGGACTACAATCAGCTCCATAGCCCCAGGGTGCTGGCACTCGGAGAGCTGGCAGAGACCATGCTGATCTCCAGGCAGGGAAGGATTTGCAATGCTGGCTATTTGAATATAGGAGTTGGGGTTATGTTGAGGTTGTACAGGACATTGCCTCTTCTAGAATACTGCGTCCAGTTCTGGTCACCCAGATATAAGAAGGATATTATTAATCTGGACAGAATTCAGAAGAGATTTACCAGAATGTTGCCAGGTATGGAAGGCTTGAGTTATAAAGAAAGGCCGGAGAGGCTGGGACTTTTCTCATTGGACTGTAGGATGTTAAGGGGTGACCTGATAGAAGTTTATAAAATAATGAGAGGTATAGATAGATTTGATGATAGTTGTCTTTTCCCTAAGAGGGGGAATTTCAAGACTTGGAGCCACATTTTAAGGTAAGAGGAGAGAGATCTAAAAAAGACATAAGAGGCAGTTGTTTCACATGGACAATGGTTCACGTGTGGAATGAACTTTCTGAGGAAGTGGGTGGGTGAGGGTACAATTATAATGTTTAAAAGACATTTGGATAGATACATGAATTGGAGGCATAAGGGCCAGGTGCAGGCAGGTGGGACTAGTTTTGTTTAGGATTTGGTTCAGCATGGACTGGTTGGACTGAAGGGTCTGTTTCCATGCTGTATGACTCAGTGACTCTATCAGGGATTTAATTCATATGCACAATAAGGAACAGGAGCAGCAGACAGCTATGTGAGACACCATAGCCATCATTGTGCAGATGCTGCAGCAGTGCAGGCATGCATGTAACTGCCCGGCTACCTCCTTGGACAGGTTGGCAGTTGCCATTGAGAGTCAGTTCTAGCATCCTCAGAAGCTAATGGAGAGATGCGTGAACCTACACTCCATCGGCCCCTCCATTGGTGCTCAGGACTGATGGCGTGGCAAGAGAGGGATGGGGAAACCTGACACACACTTCAGCTGCCTCTTTGTCTCAGGGATATAATGGAGGAGGCACTCAGTTGGAGGCAGAACCACAAAAACAGGCCCTTGAGAAATCTCTTCTCAGGACACTCGCGCGTCTGAGCCTGCAACCTCCAACCTGCCTGCCTCTCCTCTGGCCTTTGACGTTTATACCAAAGAGGGCCACCTTGCATCTGACAGGAAGACTCTCAGCAAGTTTGATATGTCCAGACACAAGTGACCCCTAGAATCACCTGCCCAAACCTCCCAGGCTAATGTGCTCCACTCCCTCAGCTCTGGCTACAGATCCAAGGAGTACACTATGATGCAGTAGGTGGGAGAAGAAGAAAACTTACAGAGGGCACTTTGGTGGTACTGGTGACAATGCACTCTTTTGCAGTAGTTTTACAAATGGCATTGCTTTGACCTTTCATCTGGTTGTTTGTCTTTCTGTGTAGCTCCAAATGTAATTGTTCTAACACGAAGCATAAATTCGTGGCCAGACAATGTACCACAGCTTAATGTCTGTAGTGAGAATCTGCAACATCTGATAGCAAGAGAAACAAGGTGCATAGTTGGCATTGAATGCTGGTGACACTTCTGGTCTACGTTGTACAAAATCCCTATTCATTCACAGCCTCTGTGTCCAAAACTATTGAGGAGAACCAAAAGCATAAGAGATGCTCCCAATGTTAAGATTTGCCTCACTGGACTTCTCATCTAACTCTTCTGCAAATCTCGCCATAGCCCATACTCATATTGCTCAGACTCCCACAAGATTCTGGTTCATGATGACAGGGGAGATTGCTCTGCTATTCATCCAGAAACACAGCTAATGATCTGGGACCCAGGTTCAAATTCTGTCACAGCAGTTTGGATTTGATAATCATAAAGGATATCTTGAATTAAGAATCTATTGATTGTCAGAAAAAGCCATTTGGCACACTGATGTCATTCAGGGAAGGAAATATGCCATTCTCACCTGGTCTGACCTACATGTGATTCCAGGCCCACTGCAATGTGATAGGCTCTCAACTGGCCTCTGAAATGGCCTAGCAAGCCACTTAGTTGTAACAATATTATGAGGTCTCAACGAAGAAATGAAACTGGAGGGTCTGACTGGCACCCATCCAGGCACTGGAAAAGACAATGATAGAAATGGTCATAGTCACATCTCAAAAACACCATCACCATCCCTGGCACCCTGTTCCACTGGTAGGACAGAGCCAGCAGAGGTGGGAGATGTATTCAACATTGGACCCCATGAAATCTCATGGCTCCAGATTATACATGGGGCAAAGAGACCTCTTGCCGATTATCACTTAATGTCCACCATTGGCTGTTGAATTAGTACTTCTCCATGTTGAACACCACTTGGAGGAAGCACTGAGTGTAGCAAGGGCAGTGAATGTACTCAGAGTGGGAAATTTTAATATCCATCACCAGGAGTGGCTCAGCAGCAGTACTACTGATCAAGCTGGTCTGGTCCTAGAGGACATAGCTTCTAGACCGAGTCTGTGGCAGGCAGGTGAGGGAGCCAATAAGGGAAAAACATACTTGGCCTCATCCTTACCAATCTGCCAGCTGCAGATGCACCTGGCCGTGACAGTTTCGGTAAGAGTGACCACCGCATAGTTCTTGTGGAAATAAAGTCTCACCTTCACATTGAAAATGACCCCCATTAGGTTGTGTGGCACTAACACCGTGCTAAGTGGAACAGACTTTGAACAGATCTAGCAATTCAAGACTGAGCAACCATTAGGTTCTGTGTGTCATAAGCAGCAGCAGAATTGTATCCCATACAACCTGTAACCTCATGGCCTGGTATATCCCCCAACAACCATTACCATCAAACCAGGATATCAAACCAGGAGATCAGCCCTGGTTCAACGGAGAGTGCAGGAGGGCATGCCAGGAGTAGCACCATGCATACCTGAAAATGATGTGTTAACTTAGTGAAGCCACCAAACAGGGCTACTTGCATGCCAAAAACGCATCAGATCTAAGCTCTGTGATCCTGCCACATCCAGTCCTGAATGGAGGTGGACAATTAAGTGACTTACTGGAGGAGGAGGCTACACAAATATCCCTATCCACAATGATGAAAGAGCCCAACACAAATTGCAAAAGATAAAGCTGAAGCTTTTGCAATCATCTTCAGCCAGAAGTGCCGAGTGGATGATCTATCTCAGCCCTTTTCAGTGGACCCAGCATCACGGAACCTGTCTTCAGCCAATTCGATTCACTCCATGCGATATCAAGAAACAGTTGGAGTCACTGGATAGTGCAAAGGCTATGGGCTTTGACAACATCCCATAAATATTACTGAACATTTGTGCTCCAGGATTTGCCACTCACTGAGCCATACAACTACAATTTGGGACCTACATAATAATATGGAAAGTTGCACAAGTATGTCCTGTACAGAAAAGGTAAGACAAATCCAGTCTGGACAATTACTGTTCTATCTGTCCACTCTTGATCATCGATAAAGTGATGGAAGTTGCCATCAACAGTTCTGTCAAACAGTATTTGCTCAGTAATAATCAGCTCACTGATGCCCAGTTTGGGTTCTAACAGGGCCACTCAGCTCTTGACCTCATTACAGCCTTGGTTCAAACATGGACAAAAGAGCTGAATTTCAGAGATGAGGTGAGAGTGACAGCCGTTGATATCAAGGCTGCATTTCACTGAGCGTGGCACCAGGAAGCCCCAGCAAAACTTAAACCAATGACAATTGGGGCAAACTCTCCACAGGTTGAAGTCATTCCTAGCACTTAGGAAGATTATTGTGGTTATTGGAGATAAGTCATCTCAGCTCCAGGACATCTCTTTTGGAGTTTCTCATGGTCACGTCTTCGGCCTAACCATCTTCAGCTGCTTCAATGACCTTCCCTCCATCATAAGGTCAGGAGTGAGGATGTTGGCCAATGATTGCACAATGTTCAGCACCATTTGTGACTCCTCACATACAGAAGTAGTCCAAGTTCAAATGCAACAAGATCTGGACAATATCGAGGTTTGGGCTGACAAGTGGCAAGTAACATTTGTGTCACACAAACACCAGGCAATGACTATCGCCAACAAGAGACAATCTAACCACCACCCCTGTCATTCAATGGTGTTACTGTCACTGAATCCTGCATTATCACCATCCTTGGGGTTACCATTAACCCCAGAAACTCGAATGAACTCACCATATAAATGTGGAGGTTATAAGATTAGGTCAGAAGCTTGGAATACTTCAACGAGTTACTCACCTCCTGACTCACCAAAGCCTATCCACCATCTATAAGACACAAGTCAGGAGTCTGATGGAATACTCCCCACTTGCCTGGATGGGTGCAGCTCCAACAACACTCAAGCTTGACACTATCCAGGACAAATCACCACATCAATAAACATTCACTTCTTCCACTGCTGGACCTCAGTAGCAGCAGTGTGTACAATCTACAAGATATGCTGCAGAAATTCACCAAACATATTTTGATAGCACGTTCCAAACCCATGACCACTTCACTCTAGAAAGATAAGGGCAAAAGATACATGGGAACCCAACCCCTGCAAATTCCCTTCCAAGCAACTCACCATTCTGACTTGGAATGATATCGCCTTTCCTTCATTGTCACTGGGTCAAAATCCTGGAATCCCTAACGACATCATAGGTTAAGCTATAATGCATGGACTGCAGCAGTTCAAGGAAACAGTTCAACACCATCTTCTCAAGGGCAACTCGGAATGGTCAAGAAATGCTGGCCAGCCATCAACGCTCATGTTCCACAAATGAATTTTAAAAAAATTACAACGACATCTACATCAGAAATATGAGTATATAGCAAAAAGGAGCAGGGAAAAACATTGCCTTTATAGTTCCATTGCTGCCAAGAGGCAGAAAACAAACGCCGGCCGTAAATTAATGGCAGCTTACATGCACATGGCAAGTTGTGATCCCGAAGCTGGAAGAATATGGTCTCCCGAGGAAGATTCCTGTGCAGTTGGGAAGAGTTGGGAGTCTCGGGTATGAATTGTGCCCCTTCCAATTTGCAACATGAACTCTGTCATCAGAACCTGGGACATTATTATTACAACAGGCTGCAATGTCAGGTTATGAAGAAGAAACTCACGCTGGTATGGTTTACAACCACTGCTGTTTTCTATATTTTATCCAACATTGTCATTTTGTAAACTCTTTATTGCAGGGAAATGGGGGAATGTCTCATGAAAAACAATTCAATTTCTGCCAAAACAAATGAATTTTGGATAATAACCACAATGTGATTTTGAAAGGCAATATCAGTGTGGCCATTATGGAAATTGAGCAGCCCAGAGTCAACGCTGTTTACAAATGTCGCAGTAAATTCCAGCATTAAACTTCCACTCAAAATCTAATGGGAACAACTTTTATAACCATCAAATAAAACAAATGAGCTTATAAAATAAAAAGCAGTTTGGTTTCTCTCTGCAACACCAATGTAAACAAAAGCATAATCAGAAGCTTTTTTGTTTTAATCAGCAGTTTATTTTAAGTAGCACCTTTCATAATGTTTTCAAGCAAAATTAATTATTTTATGTAAATTCAATGAACACACTATTCATGGATAATGATATTGACTGAATGTTTTCATCCAACTCTCCTCTTGAATATATAAGCTTAAAGCCTCTGAGTACATGTTATCAAAAATAAATGGATGGGAAAATTGCCATTTTCCAAAATATGCTGAAAACAAGAAGCATCCTGGTTACCAACGATACTAAAATTCCTTTGCTAAATGCTGGCTCTAATCATGTTAATACACTCTGATATATTGAGCAAATAACTATTCTGTGAACAAAGTGATGTCCCAATGCTGACTGACCAGCTGCACTTTGACCCTGTCTGAATTCATAGTTGTGGGCGGCACGGTGGCACAGTGGTTAGCACTGCTGCCTCACAGCGCCTGAGACCCGGGTTCAATTCCCAACTCAGGCGACTGACTGTGTGGAGTTTGCACGTTCTCCCCGTGTCTGCGTGGGTTTCCTCCGGGTGCTCCGGTTTCCTCCCACAGTCCAAAGATGTGCGGGTCAGGTAAATTGGCCATGCTAAATTGCCCGTAGTGTTAGGTAAGGGGTAAATGTAGGGGTATGGGTGGGTTGCGCTTCGGCGGGTCGGTGTGGACTTGTTGGGCCGAAGGGCCTGTTTCCACACTGTAAGTAATCTAATCTAAGCAGTATCCATTGCCTGGAGGTGAAATACATGGCAAAAAAAAGTCAGATTCTTCCTGTTAAGAAAAAAATATCTGCCTTGTCCCTTTGGGTTTAAATGGCAAGTTCTGAATCTCACTAATGAATGACAGCTAGCTTATTTCCATGCAGTTGCATCTCATTATCGGGGGCGGGGGGAGTGCAATCACTCAATGGCTCCTCAAATCTCAGTTTGGAGGGTGACAATGGCCAGCCTTGTAGGTCAAGTGCAACAGGGGATGACAGTATGTCAGTGAGTCTGCTGTGGAGACCTCAGTTCAGGAGGGAACCAGGTTTCCCTGTAGTGAGACAAAAGGAGGGATTGAGTATGGTGGAAATGGATTGAAAATCGCTTAGTGGTGATGCATGGGAAGGAGAGGTGGTAAGGTGTGCCTGTGAATGAACAGCAAGTTCAGAGAGCAGAAAGAATTTGTGGCTTGGGAGGATGAGGTGGGTGAGAGCCTTTGTTTGGGCATGATGTATACAGTTGTTTCCATGAGCCTTGGTGAGGTGAGTGCGTAGTTCCAGAGTCCAAGTGAATAGTGTCCTTGTGAGTGTGGGCTAGCAGAGTGCAGGAGCTCATTGACCTTCTCCCTGTTGTGTATTAACTTACATCTGGGAAATTGCACTTACCTGGGCTGCTATCTCAGCCCAAACTGACTAGGTCTGGAGGCATGATCCCCTTCCTGTTCCGGTCAACAGGAAGGAGCATTGCGCTCCTTTCCAGGAGCCTGTCCATCAGCACCTCATGGATGAAGCACGGAGTGAACTTGCCTTTTGGGCCCATTTCCTTCTGGTTAACAGTGCAGGAGCACAGTGTGAAGAGCACTTCCTGGTTTGCAGTGTCTGAAATAATGTGGAGCTAGAGTTTAAATATGGCAACAGTGGTGTGAACAGCATAATGTCCCAGTAGCGGTGAGCACTTCCAGCTTTACTTCTCTGCCATTCCATGAGATGGGTGCTGGTGAGGCCAGTCACATGGCTCCTGAACTGAAGAACAGGACGCTGTGTGTCAAAGGTTGTCATGAGCAGTGACAAGATTGGCCATCATGTAGCTCACTAAAAAAATTCACTTGGCCAAAAAAAATAGGAAACTTCAGCCCTGTGAGTTTGAATACCTTCATGTATGCATGGGTTAGTATCAGTGATGCTGAGGGACCTGTTGGGCTAGGGAAGGGCTGGAAGGGAATGGTGGAAGAAAGTGCGGTTTGGTGTAAGAAACTCCTTGTCAAAGTTGCTGTTTTGAAGTGCTAGATGTATCAGCTAAAGCAAGAAGGTAGTCTTTACAATAATTGTCAATACACTCTCTGCCATAATGAGGCCTTGGCAAACATATGCGTGGTTCACACACTGAGAGGGACTTTCATTTCTGACAGTCAGGTGGAAGTGGACTGAAAAGCAAGAGGTATTTCAGCTCGGAGGGACTGCATGTTTTCTCACTGATTATGTTCAGTGAAGCTCATTACCTATTCTGGTGTAGGTAAAATGCCACGTTTTAGGGATGGACAGACAGAAAATTCTGCTCCTTCCCTGTACTTTGCAATCTTCAGTATCCAGGCGCTACATTTAAAAGGCACATGCCACGGAGCACTTCACGTTCCATAACCCCGGAGCATCACTCTATCTCAGCTGCTTGTGCCCCTACAGCCCAGGAGATGTCAGACACTGAGCCAACAATCAGCTGCAGTCTTTAGTGATGTCTCCTAGGAAGTTCCCCTGCAGCTTGTTCAGAAAACAAAGGAAGTTCTTTTCCCAAATGGATAATAATAAGAGGTCACCCCAGCTGAAGAAGGCAGCCTGGACATACTGGCTCAAGAGAACCTGCCACCAATGGATAATGCTTCATGCCCCTGTCTTTTTGAGCTAGGATTATAAAGTTGCCACGGCTGACGGCTGTCACACAGGAAGTTGGATTCCAGGCATCTACATCAGAAGCATCACATGTGATCAAAGTCAGCCACTTGACTGAAACTAGCAATGTAGAGCACTGCTTGCATCACAGTGGCACAGTCTGTCACACATCTGCCTGCTTTCACAATTCAAGCATAAAAACACCCACAACAATCAGCTGCTCATACACCATCAAATCACTGACTTTTCATTAGAACTAGGACAACATACACATCAGATACAAAAACAGAAATTGCCAGAAAAGTTCAGCAGGTCTGGCAGCACCTGTGGAGAGAAATCAGAGTTAAAATTTCAGATCCAGTGACATATCTAATGACTATCCAAAAGCTTGCACAGAACAGTACAGCACACATCCAGGAGATTTGACCATCTGAGTCTGAGCCCCTAGCCCATGCATCCCTGCTCCCCAGTCAAGTTTGCAGGTGTCAGCTACTGTGGCTACCTCACCTGGACAGACTTGTTGACCTGGTCAGGCTTCACCTCTTATATTATAAGTCTTTAATGATAACAAGCCACACCACATATAACTGAGACGTTCTCTGAGCTGTTCACCATGGAGAGGCTTCACTCTAACACTGTATACATTCTGTGCAAAGTGACAGCTTGCTGTTTTGCCAGGTTAGTGAAGCGGTTCTTAATTACTGGGGTTTGGAAGAAGCAGTCTACCTCACCAGCTGCACGTTTGTGAACATGTGATCCCTGTTTCTTGCGCCCATGAACATAGCTCCAGTTGGCTGGAGTATTCATGATAAGCCAAACAGCCTGAAACTTTCTAAGACTTTAATCAAACTTTAACCCATTGTTGGGAAACTGAAAGTTTACCTCCTGCCCAAATAAATTTCCTCTTACTGTTCCTTTAAAAGGTCTAGGCATGCCCTGAACATTCTACCCAGTGTCTGAGTCTGATGAAAGTTTGGATAGGTTACATTATATGACCAATTCCATGGCTTTTTGTGGAATGGGAAGGTGCAAATCCCTCCATCCTCTTCCAGCAGAGGCCGAAATTGATAACTGGGGTGAAATATAACTGGGTCTTGTTTCCATTCCTAGCTGATCTAGCTCATGCCATTAGTTTGCTCAACATCTTGCAGATTTTTAGGGCTTGAACATCAGTACCTTTTCTTATTGTGAAGATCCCAATCCTGGTCTCATCTGACATCAGTTCAAACTAAGAGTATGAACCCTCATTCATTTCTTTGCCTTACTTAGCGACACTGAATATCATTACCTTGCTGACACCTCTGACTGATCAAATGAAAGCAACAATAAATAAAATGTGCTTTAACTTGCGATTCTGTCTAGGTCTGTTTCCTTTAAAATCAACCATAATGACATTTAATTGAATCTGACTTGAGACTGAAAGAAAATGAAATTATAGATATCAGTGTGGCCTTCAGTTTGTTGCCCTGCAAAATGTTGTATCATGAAAATATAACAGAGCAGATTTTCCAATCACAAAGTTCAGTGACATTGATAGGGAAAGGATAGAGAGAGACTGAAAATTCTGGCTCAGATCCACATCACTGCACTTACATCATTCTAGTGTGAGAGGTAATTTTCTGTCTTGTCTTTAAGAGTGGCCGAGAAAAGTCATAACCACTTTTACTTTCTATTATCCACAGAAACAAAGCCTAGTTTAACCATCTGCTCAGTTTGGTCAGGATTGGGCTGATCACTCACTTTGCCTATCTATTCAGGGCTTCATAATCAATAGAGGTCAAAACATTTAAAGCTTTTATTCAGAGTTTAATTTACAGATTTACAGTGCATCATAAATATAAGCTTCTGTTATTACCTTTTATTGACATTCAGGAGACAGAAACGTGTTTTGGTTAAACACACATTGGCTCAGTTAACCCTGATGTGCATCTGCGCTGGAAGACTCACCATCTCCCCATACATCAAGGATCAATTCTATGAGACACTTGTTGCTGGCCTTAATACAATTCCCAACAATTAGGGGATGTAGCTATGAAGTGACCTCAATGTGAGGGTGGGGTAACATCTACAGAGCTTGGCTAATGTGCAGAGGGCATCAGGGAATCAGCAAGATGGATGAAAAAAAATGTTTCTGAAGTTACCATAGAGTTTGTGTGTGACAAACAGCTGCTTCATAAGCAAGAGTCAAAAATGTGGCGCTGGAAAAGCACAGCCAGTCAGGCAGCATCTGAGGAGCAGGGGAGTCGACAATTCAAGCATAAGCTCTTCCTCAGGAATGTGGGAAACTTCGAAAGTAAGCATATTACCACCAGTCTAGGACAAATTCTGGTGCCACTAACACCAGCTAGATTTTATTATATTTAAACATAGCGCCTCAGTTGGGTTCTCATTACTCACAGCTATCATAGCATTGACCATGTGACACTCAGCACTCCCTGATATGTAGCAAGCTTCAGCAAGAAAGCTGAAAATCAATTCAAGGGCAAAGGTTATCCTCAGATCCACATTTGCTGTACTACTGATCCAGGATTCTTTAACAGCCTCAAACTGACACTCTCAGGCACCAAAGCACACAACCAGACATGGTGTCAAAGTGGAGCCTCTGCATTCACTGCCCATGGGGAAAAGAGATCAACGAAATGCTGACTGGTTTGGGGCTTGTTGGGTGGAAATGGGGCCAGTTACTGCAAACCAAGACCACAGCTCTCGTGAACTCCGAGCAAATCTCCGGCAACCAAAATCCAGATGTAGGCCAAACTGAGGACTGCAGATGCTGGAGATCAGAGTCTAGATTAGAGTGGTGCTGGAAAAGCACAGCAGGTCAGGCAGTATCCAAGGAGCAGGAAATCGACGTTTCGGGCAAAAGCCCTTCATCAGGAATTCCTGATATCATGTCGAGTGATGTGCGCTGTTTGCTGTAATTCTCTTGTACCTGCAGCTGTCAGAAAATCAGGTCAATTATTGCTGTGTCAGTCCTGAAGAAACGCTGAGATTGATAGCTGACATTATCACTGACACCAGAGGCTACAGTTTGCTTAGAGCAAAGCGAACAAAGACCTTTCCCGGATCATTAAACAAGCCGACGCCTTAGTAATTGTTGCAGTCACCACTGACTCCTTTGCTTTTGACTATCTTAGCATTACACGTCTTGCCGGACAAATCTCTCCCAGCAGCAGAGACAAAAGCGTTTGTGGAAATCCGGCAGTAGCACCAGCTTTTCAACTTGTAACAATGTCAGATGGAATGCCATCATTTCCTGAGGCTTTGCCACTGGCAAAAAGGTAAATAGCTTTGTGGTTTTCCACTACGGTGGATTGGCAATCCCTCTTCTTCATCAACAGTGGCAAAGCCTCAGGAAATGATGGCATTCCATCTGACATTGTTACAAGTTGAAAAGCTGGTGCTGCTGCCGGATTTCCACAAACGCTTTTGTCTCTGCTGCTGGGAGAGATTTGTCCGGCAAGACGTGTAATGCTAAGATAGTCAAAAGCGAAGGAGTCAGCGGTGACTGCAACAATTACAAAGGCATCGGCTTGTTTAATGATCCGGGAAAGGTCTTTGTTCCACATCACTCAACATTGACTTCACAGACCTCCCCAAGATTTTTGATCTTGTCAGCGGAGGCAAACTCTTTAAGTGTTTGCAGAAAACAGACTATCTGCCTGAAGTCCTGAGCGTCATTTCTTCTTGCCACAACAACATACAGTTCTGTCAGTTGCAATGAACTACTGTCACATGCCTTCAGGCTCTGGAGGGGTGGGGACAGGGTCAAACAGGGCTGTGTGCAGGCACCGATTCTCTTGGGCATATTTTCCTTTACGTTATCACTCTATGATGTTGAACACTCAGATGACGGTGTCAACCTGCATGTGAGAGGTGATAACAAGGTGTTCAGCTGAGACAGCACATTAAGGTCAAAGTGCTTTTTGTTGCGCATTTGAGCCATCAAACGTTTACAGTTGTACCATGGAGAAAAATATGACACAGAGAGTTGGATGTAGCCTTGGCTTGTCCCATCATTCCAGTTTTTGAATTGCTGATGAAGCCCCACTGGTATCCCAACTGAAACTCACTTGCAGCACTCTGTAGAATGGTTCGTTCAGGCCTGCAAGGAGTTTGGGCAAAGAATCAACGTCAGAATGACTGACGTTATGGGCCAGGATGTAGATATTCCACCTTTCTCCAACACTGACAACCATACTGCAGTCCTTCACATAGCTCAGATCACCAGTTACCAGCAATCTGACCCTTGATGCCGACATTAGCAGCAGGATTTATGAGGTTGCAGCCGCCTTGTCAAAATTGAGTCAAGGCAAACAGCAAACTGCCTGAAAATACAAAGCTGCATAAGTAGAAGACTATATTCTGAGCACTGTCCTTTATAGAGGTAAAACATGAACAACCTTGGCAAGCCAAGAAAAGCAGGTAAACATCTTCCATCTCTGCTGCCATTATCGAATATGGGCATCTCCTGGCAGAACACAGCACGCTTTCCCTTGAGTCAGCATGTCTCTGTTGGCTGGGTCATGTAGCTGAAGGGGGTGACATCTCCACCCCCTAAGACATGATCTATGGTGAAGTTGCTTTGGCACAAGAGCAATGAATTACCTGTGCTTGGATGACAAGAACATCTGGATGTTGGCCTTCAAGATAACTGGAATTTGAGTTGATATTTGGGAATTCTTATTGTTTGAGACAAGCAGTCAGGAAGTTCATGGAAAAGGAAGAAAAAAAACTGAAGAGATAGTGGGAAAAGGAGGCAGCCAGAAGGTACAAACCAATCAGTAGGTCAACACCATTCATCTGCACCAGCTGTAGGAATTGCCGTTTTTGATCAGTCTCTATGGGCACAACAGACAACGTTCACTACAGTACAGAGTGGCATTCTGGGCACAGTCTGTCATCTTCCGAGAGAGACAGAAGCCACATCAATAAAAGAAACATAGCAGAGTTTTCTTTCTGCTTGTTTCAACCAGAATTGGGCTGCTCACTCACTTTGTCCATTAATAGAGAACTTCACAATCATAGAAACATAGAACACAGAAGCAAGAATTCAATACAACTCTGGAATTATGAGTCTCATAATGGCCATAAGTCCATTGCCAATCGTCAGAAAGATTCGTCTGGTTCACTAATGTCCATTAGGGAAGGAAACTGCCACCCTTCCCCAGTCTAACCTGCATGTGACTCCAGATCCACAGCAATATGGTTGACTCTTAACTGGCCTCTAGGCAAATAGGAATGGGCAATAAATGCTGTCCACGCTGGCAACACCCTCATCCCATTAACGAATAATAAAAAAACGTAGGCCATTCCCCCCTTTGAGCTTGCTTGGCCATTCAATATGACCATGTCTGATCATCCAACTCAGCACTCTGTTCCCATTTTCTCCTCATATCCCTTGAACTCGTTAGCTCTAACAGCCATGTCTGACTTCTTCTTGAAAACATTCAATGTTTTGATCTCAACCACCTTCTATGGTAGAGAATTTCACAGGCTCACCCCTCTCTGAGTGAAGGAATTTCACCAAATTTCAGTCTTACCCTGCACTCACAAACTTGACTCCTAGTTCTAACGAACATTAGTCTAGGGCACTGGAATCCTAGTCCAGTCATATTGTCACTATGCTACTACCTCCCCTAATCAATAGAGCTCAAAGGGTTTAAAGGCATTTATCCATTTCATTTTCCAGATTTGCAGCGTATCATCTGTTATTAAATGTTACTGCCATGTATTTGGGGAAATTGTTTTGATTGAAAAGTTGCAGATTCTTTTATTCATTCTCTTAACTGTACTTCATATTTGTGTCAAGCATGAAGTATCTAACTAGAAGATGGATCTTTCTCTGACTGGTGAAAAAATTGCACTGGCTTCAACACTGACAGCACCTGTCAGCCAAGTATCAGTCCCTATAGATCAGGGATATTCACTAAATAAATACTGAGAGCCAGCCGTGAAATTGCAACTTTAATCAAGCCTCAAGTAGAATTTTAAAATACTTACAGATTCAAAGCAACTTATTTCTCAAATAGATGTTTTCAAGCAGAAAATGCCAAAAAAAACTCATAAAAGATAAACCAATTAGTTGCTGATATGGTGGGACCTAGATATGGATCTAATTTTTGTCGGTAGGGAAAGGGGCAGGACACGCTAAACATTGCAAATTGACGGAGCAATTGAAACACAAAGATAGACTGATCTACTTAAGTGTCATGTCTCTGTTTTTTAAACTTAAAAAAAAATGACAAGAACATTTAAACTTTAAACTTAAAAGTTCCTGTCAGCTGGGCTGCTTTGATTGCGACATCATCTGGTGTAGCTTAGAAAAAACATTACAACCCATTCCACAATTTCTCTAGATTCTTTTATTGACATTTCCCGAGGGATGTTAGTATATATTGGCCAGGATGTCTGGCTGAGTTTCAAATGACTGCATTTTCTCACCAGGGACTCTGATTTCAATATTTGATTTTCAGTGTAATGGATGAGCTGCCTTTGATATGCTGACTGAATAGAAGCTTGTTTGTTTTTGAACTAGATCACCCACCTGAGGAGATTTGAAAGTTGTGAATAGGTTTCTTGAATAGGAGTGTGTATGAGATGGAACCTTTGGAGGCTCCTGCTTTCATCTCCATGTGAGGTCTTCAGATTGAACATTGGGAATTCTCATTGCTATGAAGTTTGCACGGAATCATGGGAAATGAAGGGACATGAGTTGGTGTGGAGATGGCAATGGGTGAAGGGATGTGAAGGTGTATTTGTACGGACATATATCGGTGTGGAGAGAAGATAGGAGTGGGTGGATGGTGAGAGGATGTAAGGGAATGAAAGAGCATACCAAAGGGGTGGAAGGGATGAATAGTAGAGGGCCTAAGAACTCTGATACAACTGGGCTGGACTCACAGATAACTCAGACTAAACAGCCAACTCTGGCACACATCCCTGTGTGTGGCTGCTTACCATTTGCTTTTAGGGTCAGTAAACCTAACTTTTGTCCTGGAGTGACAATGGAACTCAAACGGCTCCTTTACTATGGCCAAGGCAGGAAAATCTACTCATAAGTGTTCAATAACTACTAACATCCTGGACCCTGCTGTTCACTATCTCTCACATTCATCAGTCTTCTTTTTTGTCCCTTCCTTCACTGACCCTACCACTTCCTTGTCTGAACCTCTGCCACTTCACCTCTCGCTTCCACAACACTTTGTTCCCACAATCTCAGCAAGGGCTGCGTGAGGGCTCAGGAAAGGGGCAGCAAAAGGAAGAAAGCAAACAAGGGAGTGAGAGGACTTGTGAGTGGGAAATGATGGGAAGAGAAATGGTGAGCGGGAGAGGCAGCGAGTTGTGTATTAAGCAGCGTTATTAGAGCGAGAGCAACAATATTTCCTTTGACAGTCAGATCAAAAACTTGCTAATTTGCAATGCAGTCTGAACAAAAAAGTGCCTGTTATAATAATAAATTTATAGGCAAATCAGATTAGAAACAGAAGTAAAGTAAGCTGAAGATTAATTGGTTGAGAGAGATAAAATAAACAGAAAAGAAATAGAGACAAGATTGGATGACAGATGATATATTAGCAGTGCTGATAGAAAGAAGAATGAAGAGAAACAAATCTGAATATGATGAAATCAAAACGAAAGTGAAGAAGAGAACTTGTACAATGGGATGTCCGATGAGGTATTAGAGTTAGACAAAGTCACAAAGTCACAGGGGAGTTATCCATTGTAAGGTGAAATCTTTGACAGAAAGATAAAAATAACAACAGACCATAGGTGAATAAAAAGACAAAGAGGGTAAAATATTATTTTAAAGGGATGCAGTGACAAAGAAATAGGATATATACGTGAATTATATGAAGTTTCCAATTGAGGGAATCTTCAAGGTATAGAGGGAACTGATAGATGAAACATTATATCAGAGATAAACATTGATGAGTACAGGAAAATCTCCAGGTATGGATGAAGTAACAATGGAATATCTGAAAGACCTTGGAAACACAAAATTAGAAATTATTAAAAAAAATTGTGATCAAATATATATGATTGGCTTCATTCCAAGTGACTCAAGACATTTATTATTCATTGTTACGTCAAAAATCTGAAGCAATACAATGCAAGCATTTTAGAACTATTAGCTTAATGGGCCATCACATTAAACGACTCTTGAAAATCCTAATAGAAAGGAATATTAACACACTTACAGGATAGATTGGTGAAACACAGGCAGAAATGTATGGATGTCTGAATTATGTTGGCAATGGTGAGAAATGTGGCAGAATCACAAAAGAAGTCCAGTGAGACCTGTCTTGACATTGAAAACAACCTGTTGCATCTTTTAGCTCAGCTCCACACTTTAAGGTGAGTTTCTCGCTAGATGGTGCAGAGTTGCCTCTTAAGGAGGATTGTTATTTGTTAACAACCTTATTAACAGCATCCACGTCTTGCCTTGCACTACCTTTTTGAGCACTGCCCGCTCAGCCAGCGATACCAGACTCACAAAGCTGCTGTACTGCCATATTGTTTAGCCTCGACACAAAGCCAGAAAGCTTATCTCAGCTGTCACCAGCCCTCAGTCAAGACAGGGGAGATAGTCTTCAGTAAAGGGGTTCCAGCAGTAAGGCAAGGGCAGCTCTGACACTAGTCCACGAGGACATTACAAGAGGCACTCCTGCAGTGATGTCTTCGGCCTGAGATGATTGACGCCTGCCAATCCCAACTATCTTGCTTTCTGCGAAATATCAGGCCATCCAACCAACAAGAGAATATTCCTCTTGATCCCCAGTTTTGCATGGGCTCCTTGGTACCATTTCCGGTCAAATGCTGTCTTGATGTCAAGGGTACTCACTCTCACCTCACCTCTGGAGTTCAACTCTTTTCTCTAGGTTTGGACCAAGGCTGTAATGAGGCCAGGAGTCAAATGGCCCTCACAGAACCCAAACTGAGTATCAGTGAGTATGTTATTACTGAGGACATCAACTTCATGCTTTTCTGTGTATTTGAATCACAAACTAGATGCCGGAATGGCATTTCCAAAAATACTTTTGTGGATTATCACATTTTAATGTTTCCCTTTCTGTTTGTGTGCACTCATCAGAAATTGTTGTTTAATTCCCATATAAATAGCACTGATAACCACTCACTTTTATTGCTATAGCAAAACTGAGCCCTTTACCTACTGATCCCACAGAAAATTGCCTGAAAGGGAAATGTTTGCATGAGTTCAGCAAAATCAGAAGAGCTAAAAGTGAAAGAGAGGGATATAAAAAAGAGCTATTACAATATAGATTTTCAAGAAAAGTGATAGCTAAGTGATTCATTACATCAGGGGCTGAAAGCCAAGTTAAAATTAATGGTGCAAATTTATTTTGAAGTATCAAACGGACATTTCATAATTGATGATAAATGGCAAATGAAAGAATTCCAGGGAGATCAATGGTCACCAGAAATGGACTGTCTGCATCCATTATATGACTCCATTTATATCTGTTAGCCGGCATAACTCCCTGTTAGTGATCAGCTTTGAACTGATTACAATCTATGCCATCTGATTTAAGGATGCCAAGCAATGTATAGTACCATTACCAGTGGATGTTGGAGTAATTACGTCCCATCAATATTTTGCCACTGATGCCTTCCGGCATGAACTAATTTGCAGTATCAGCCAATATGCTAACCGCACATAATCATTCATTTGTAGAGTCTCTTCTATTATTTTCAGGAGCTCTGTAAGCACTAATGAGGTAATGGATCACTTTCTGGAAGGGGAGTGTTTTGATACACACAGAGACCAAAGAAAAGCTAAAAAGGCTTCAGAAAGAAAGCCAGCGATCAAATATCACTCTTCAAACTTTGTCCCACTGAACCAATGAAAAGCAATATAACTCAATATTAATTAACTGGCAATTCAAATAAAAAATAAAATGCCATTTTAATTTATTGATATAACAAAGATACGGCTCATGTAGTTAGAAGTACTTCCCACACAAATGTGTAATCTCTCACAGTATGTATGATCTCTCACTACTTACTCTATGTACGATGCATATTGTCCTTGGTCACCTGCTGCCAGGCATAGTCTTGCAAAGGGTTACTTCATTACTATAAGAAGAGTAATCTTCCTCATATCCATCCAGTGGCACATTATTTCTAATTTTCAGCATCCACAGCATGTAGATTTTGTAATAGCACGCCCCTTCACAGTTAATGAATGGGGATTTTGGGCACTGCACTAATTCAACATATGAGTTGAATGTCAGTCAGTCCTTTCCTTCTTGTAAAGGTTGCAACAATTCATACCCTTATGTACTATGATCTGGGGTTTATAATTCTGAAGAAAACTACAAAATAATACTGCATAATGTCAACAATGATCACACATTAGTATAATTAAAAGAGCAAAAGGTTATTGAAATAATGCACTCATGGTTACTTTCAGTTCTTAAGTTGTATTCACCAGAAACTATATTCCATCCATTGTGCCCGGACTTAGTTGCCATCAAAAAAGGCTCATGTTAACAAACCGTTTCTTGCACACAAGACATAAAAGTCCTGATGATACACAATTTCCAGAAACTTCCTTCACCAACCTGAAATTCTGAAAAAGGAACAATAGGTCTTGTTCAATCTACATCCATTGTTTTTTCTAATTCCACACTTTGCTCTTCCCAACTGTATAACACAAATAGTAACACAGTTTCTGCTCCAAAAACTCATCTTAATTTACATGCTTACATCACAGCTTGGTGCTTGAACTTGTAACCTTCCGGCCCAGAGGTGAGTCTGTCCACAACTGAATAAAATTAACACAAATGTGAAAGAGATCATCGGTGACTCATTACTTTGATTTTCTTTCTATCACAATCTGTGAGAGCTCCTTCGCTGTTAGGTTTCTCGCTGTAGACAGTCATTAATGATATTTGTTCAGCCATTTTACAACCCATTATGTGTCAGTAAAAGAAATAATTGGTCATAGTCTGCAAAAGACAGAGGCATCTCTCTCCATTACAGAGACACACAATTAGTTACAGATCATTTGAGGAGAAGCACTCCAGAAGCATGGAGAAGACAGAGCTTTCTCCAGCTGGAATGGGAGCTGAACCCGTATCATTGGCATGATTCTCCATTGTGCATTAACCATCTAATCAGCAGAGCTAACCAAGTGATAAGACTTCACACAGGTTGGTTGCACTGGAGTGATTTTATGCGTAAAGCTCTCTTAAAATGTTGGCATATGAAGAGTATCAGGAGGAAGTTGTCACCTCAATCCATGTCATGCCTGAGCAGCTTCTAAGAAAGATGTGAACAAGATGTAAGAATATGGCATTGTTCAGCAGATTTCATGAAGACCACATTTTGGACACTACCTGTAGGACCATCTGGAGTATGGCTGCGATGTGTAGTTTAAAGAGACTGCCATTTTTTTCCTTAATTGATCACACTATATCTGCCTGTGGCCAGGTCTTATCTTCGGGAGGAAGTGATCATCCTCACTTCCATCCCGTCGCACTTGATTTCAAATTTCTAGCACCCTCAAATTTTGCTTTTGTGGTGGTGCTTCAATTTTGCAGATAATGTACAGGGTTTTTGAGCACTGCATTGATTCAACACTCGCCATCTTATTTCTTTTTTCTGCCTGCAGACTTATTTTGTCAGCTTCTTTTTTCTCTAACAAAGGCTGCAACAATGGTTGCCCCCAAACAGTCAGCGTGAGGCTGCAGGCCTGTGGCAGGAGCACAGAGTCAGAAAAACTCCGGGCTCCACAAACCCGAATTGGGAGAGAGTGAGCTGGAGAGTCGGATTTTCATTCCGGAGGTGGGTGGATGTTCACAGAAGTCAGACCCATCACAGACAGCAGCTGGTGGCAGCCACAAGGACTCCCAGGTGTAGCTCAGCCCAAGGAAAACACCCACCCTGGGACGTTGACACTTTGCCCTGTCTGTAAACCACAGTGAAGGAGGAAGTCATCCCTCACTCCTTCACAGCCCCTCAACTCACCCATCTGTGTTAACACATATGACCTTATGTCCACTTCTGTAACTCATGGCAATTTGGATAGCCACCTTTCAGATGTAACTAAAAAAGTATTGGCCAGCATACAATGCAAAATTTATTGATTTATTGTAACAAAACTATATTATGACACAGACTGTTCAGCCCACACTAACCCTAGCACTGTCTTCTATGGGTTCCTTCTTTGTTTTGACTTAATCAAGTATAAATTCCTTCAGACTCATTTATAACACCTTCCCTCAAATCTTTTCACCTCATAATGACTGAACTGTTCCACATTTACCAACATCCAATCTCTGCCAATCTGGAGGTTTCACAATTCTCTAGTACTGTGTTTTCTTCAGATTCAAAAGAATGGTTGTTTGTTGGGTAGCAGTTTTTTGACTTGGACTATCTTCCAGATAATCTGAGGTTTATAGCTCTCTCAAAAAACTGAAAGGTCTTTAAATTCATATGTTCCTTAAGGGAGGGGTTTTAGAGCTGTCTGTCTATCCTAATAGATGTTGGTATAATCCTGGCTTTGGTGGGTAATTTTTATTCTTCGTGTGCTTTAGATTTGTGTACATTTGGCTGTTCTTAGTGCTGGTGTCTTCCATCGAGTTGCATGCTCCATATCTTCAATATGAGTCAGTAGAATGTTGTGTCAATAGATCTATGCTAAAGTAGATCGACTTATTATTTCAACTTCTTTGGTATTTTTTGGGATTTTTCCTTCTCGCTCAGTGGGTGAATTATTGGTTAAACCAGCTTGATCATTTCCTCAATTGTGATTCCTGGAGGTACATCCTTGCTTGAAGTGATACCCTTTAGTGGATGCTGGTGATTCTGTGTTGGACCTTTTATCTAACCTTATCCCTTTTTAATCACTCAATGGAAGACTTGAATTTGGGGTAGATGATTATTCAATGTACTGGATAGTAATTTGACTCAATTCAATTGCAGATACTTCCACTTTCTATCATTACACATCCCATCTGAAGTCATACAGATGGTTCAGTTGCTGTCTCTTTGCTCGTCTTGAACTTTGTTGCAACTTGGAATCTGAACTCTCTTCAGTTTTGATAATCGTGGAAAACATTTCAGCCAAACTATTATAGTCATAGCTTCCCATCTCATACACAGTGTGAAACAATTCTTTTATTAAAATAACTAGTGGTTAGAAGATTCTCTTTTTTGTTTAGGTTCCAATGTAAGCTTACAAATCCCAGCAAAATGTCCTACTGGCTTTTCCTGTGACTGTATCTTTTTCAGCACTTTTTCTGAATACTTACTTCTCTGCAGTAAAAAGCAATCAGTTTTAAAAACCTGGGCACCATTCAAGTCTCAGAGATTTCTTTGCACTGCAGTGTTAGCATTGACTTTTATTGTCTGCTGTTTATCCTAAACACTGCATTGGCTGTCTGGTGTGTGCTTTGTGGTTTTTAACCTCATTAACTTGCTCATTGTTATGGGATCTGAAATAACAAGAGGAATTTAAGTGTGTACAAGACAATTTTCTGATTCAGTATGTGGGTGTACCTACTAGAGAAGGTGCAAAACTTGACCTACTCTTGGGAAATAAGGCAGGGCAGGTGACTGAGGTATCAGTGGGGGAGCACTTTGGGGCCAACGACCATAATCCTATTAGATTTAAAATAGTGATGGAAAAGGATAGACCAGATCTAAAAATTGAAGTTCTAAATTGGAGAAAAGCCAATTTTGACAGTATTAGGCAAGACCTTTTGAAAGCTGATTGGAGGCAGATGTTCGCAGGTAAAGGGACGGCTGGAAAATGGGAAACCTTCAGAAATGAGATAACAAGAATCCAGAGAAACTATGTTCCAGTCAGGGTGAAAGGAAAGGCTGGTAGGTATACGGAATGCTGGATGACTAAAGAAGTTGAGGGTTTGGTTAAGAAAAAGAAGGAAGCATATGTCAGGATAGATCGAGTGAATCCTTAGAAAAGTATAAAGGAAGTATAAAGGAGTATATTTAAAAGGGAAATTAGGAGGACAAAAAGGGGTCATGAGACAGCTTTGGTAAATAGAATTAAGGAGAATCCAAAGGGTTTTTACATATATATTAAGGACAAAAGGTCAACGAGGGAGAGAATAGGGCCCCTTAAAAATCAGCAAGGCGGCCTTTGTGTGGACACAGAAAATGGGGGAGACACTAAATGAGTATTTTGCATCAGTATTTACTGTGGAAAAGGATATGGAAGATATATACTGCAGAGAAATAGATGGTGACATCTTGCAAAATGCCCAGATTACAGAGGAGGAAGTGCTGGATATCTTGAAACTGGTAAAGGTGGATAAATCCCCAGGACCTGATCAGGTGCACCCTAGAACTCTGTGGGAAGCTAGAGAAGTGATTGCTGGACCTCTTGCTGAGATATTTGTATCATTGACAGTCACAGGTGAGGTGCTGGAAGACTGGAGGTTGGCAAACGTGGTGCCACTGTTTAAGAAGGGCGGTAAAGACAAGCCAGGGAACTATAGACCTCGGTGGTGGGAAAGTTGTTGGAGGGAATCCTGAGGGATAGGATGTACATGTATTTGGAAAGGCAAGAACTGATTAGGGATAGTCAACATGGTTTTGTGCATGGGAAATCATGTCTCACAAACTTGATTGAGTTTTTTGATTAAATAACAAAGAGGATTGATGAGGACAGAGCAGTAGATGTGATCTATATGGATTTCAGTAAGGCGTTTGACAAGGTTCCCCATGGGAGACTGATCAGCATGATTAGGGAGAACGAGCAATGTGGATACAGAACTGGTTCAAAGGTAGAAGACAGAGGATGGTGGTGGAGGGTTGTTTTTCAGACTGGAGGCCTGTGACCAGTGGAGTGCCACAAGGATCGGTGCTGGGCCCTCTACTTTTTGCCATTTACATAAATGATTTGGATGTGAGCATAAGAGGTACAGTTAGTAAGTTTGCAGATGACACCAAAATTGGAGGTGTAGTGGACAGCGAAGAGAGTTACCTCAAATTACAACAGGATCTTGACCAGATGGGCCAATGGGCTGAGAATTGACAGATGGAGTTTGGTTCAAATAAATGCGAGGTGCTGCAATTTGGGAAAGCAAATCTTAGCAGGACATATGGTAAGGTCCTAGGGAGTGTTGCTGAACAAAGAGACCTTGGAGTGCAGGTTCATAGCTCCTTGAAACTGGAGTCACAGATAGATAGGATAGTGAAGGCAACATTTGGTATGCTTTCCTTTATTGGTCAGAGTATTGAGTACAGGAGTTGGGAGGTCATGTTGCGGCTGTACAGGACATTGGTTTGGTCACTGTTGGAATATTGCATGCAATTCTGGTCTCCTTCCTCTCGGAAAGATGTTGTGAAACTTGAAAGGGTTCAGAAAAGATTTCCAAGGATGTTGCCAGGTTGGAGGATTTGAGCTACAGGGAGAGCTGAACAGGCTAGGACTGTTTTCCCTGAAGCGTCGGAGGCTGAGGGGTGACCTTATAGAGGTTTACAAAATTATGATGGGCATGGATAGGATAAATAGGCAAAGTCTTTTCCCTAGGGTCGGGGAGTCCAGAAGTAGAGGGCATAGGTTTCAGGTGAGACGGGAAAGATATGAAAGAGACCTAAGGGGAAACCTTTTCACACAGAGGGTGGTCCGTGTATGGAATGAGCTGCCAGAGGAAGTGGTAGAGGCTGGTACAATTGCAACTTTTAAGAGGCATTTGGATGGGTATATGAATAGGAAGGGATTGGAGGGATATGGGCCATGTGCTGGCAGGTGGGACTAGATTGGGTTGGGATATCTGGTCGGCATGGACGGGTTGGACCAAAGGGTCTGTTTCCTTGCAGTACATCTCTATGACTCTATGACTCAATAACTCCACATAGGCTAGTATCCTGTCACCAAGTCACCCTTTGTTTATACATGGAGAGTCCTTGACACTGATTTAGGTCCCTCAGAGCCACCTGTCAGAATGAACTGGATGTCTGAGTAACAGCTCCAATCAGGGAACTCACATTCTATGAAGTTCACCAGGCTGATCTATTACAATCACTCCAGGATCACGTTAATTACAGACGAGGAAAACCATTCCGCTTAATTCATCCATCCAGAGACTTCCAAACATCCCCTGTGGTCGCACCATACGTTTCCTTAAATGATCATTTGCATTGAATAATTAGTCAGTTTTGTTTGAAAAAGATGGACTTCTCTTGTTGAGAATACCACCTCCCCCTGCAATTTGTAGACTGTGTAAACACCATTACTGTTGTTATGAACCGATGTTTTTTTATGGGTAATTGTTTATTTAGTTGATAAATTAAAACAGTCACTGCTCTTGGAAATTAGTACACTTATCGAGTGAAGATTTGTGTTGATAATCATAAAGATGTCAGTGGTAGTGAAATAGAATATATTTACTGTTTTGGGAACGCCACGTCAAGCATTAAGTAGTCTGATTAGATGCAGACTGAAGCTCCCTTTACTCTGTCTGCAACAATGTATCTCTATATCAACCTCATCATACTCTCTTTCCCCGCTGGAACTTCCTATTGGTCTCCACTGGATTTAATCCTAGTTTCCTACAGTAAAGGAATTGCACAATAACTCATGCAATCACATTATAAGGAGAGAGAAATCATGTCCGACTGTTAAACATTTCTGTGAGGAAGCTACATGTGTTGTTGAGTATACAAAAGAAAGCTGAAGTCATCAACACTGGCTGATGCCATAATCTATTATGAACAGAAGTCATCACATGAAATTGTACAATTGTACCATCCGACACCTCATGATTAATTTTCGAAAACATTTTCCACGGTGTTTGACTTGCCATTTTCTCCGAAAGGGAACGGAACAGCAGACAGAATCAGAATAAGCTGACTTCCTATTGCCTTCTCAAGCAGCTTCATATTTTTAAAATGTCCTTTGACAAGGAGAGGGGTTGAGCAAATTCCTTGTGTTTGTGCGTATGGAGGGACAGAAATCAGAAAAGTCATGTAGTGTCACAGGCACAAATGAGACGATGCATTGCAACAAAAGCTAAGGACTGGATCTAAAGCAGGAAACATGATGACTGGGCTCATGTAATCATGTGAGAGGCAGTGTGTCAGTCTCTCAGTGGTGGGAAAATCTACCCTGATTAAATGGCCCTCAGCAAAGGTCCCACATTATCAAACTCTTTGTGATTTTGTGAGGGAACCAGCCAGCATCAGGAAGGAGGGGCGTGCAACTGAAATCCACGTCCTTGCTTTGGCCTCCTACATACATGGTAACCACAAATTTCACTCTGACATCGCAATCTTGCCCTTGTCCACCTCTGCTTCTGGGCTTACCATCAGCTGCTAGTGCTCCCACTCGTATTGGCAGCCCGATCAACCAGGGCCTCAACAGTGGGAAGACCTGGGCCGTGTCTATCTCAGTGCTTTTTTTTAATAGATATTTTTATTAGAAATTTAACATTTTTACAAGTTTACAAAAATAAACAAAACTCTCAAGTACAAACATTGATATACAATTAAATCTTCAATATATAATAACTAAAATTTAACAAAAGAAAAATACCAAGAAAGAAAAAAAACAAAACTCAATTAACTACTAATCTAACCTACAACTAACCAGAGTGTATATTTAAGTCTCTTACATTATTCAAATAAGAGAAAAATAAAACAACGGATAACACAGAAATTGGGTAGTGAGATACATGCTCGGAATGTGTTAACATCAAATGTAACAAAACCCGTATTCGTGTGGAATTCCTCTCCCAAGGGGCCCCAGACCAGCCAGGTTCGTAATCTCAATTAAATAAAAGCCCTTGTTAGGATAGCCAAAATATCTGTATTCATATAATTCAAGAAGGGCTGCCATAGTTTATGAAATAATTTGGTCTTTCGGTGCACCATATTTGTAAGGAAGTCAAGGGGAATACATTCCATCATTAATCTGGGCCAATTTGAAAGTCCAGGGGGGCCCTCAGCCACCCAGTTTACCAAAATATTTTTCCTTGCACAGAAAGAGAGAACAGAAAATAATCTCTTCCCGTGCATATCCAGGGAGGGTAAGTTCGAAAAGCCCAAAAGGAGAGATACAGGGTCCACTTTAATTTCCGTTACTAAAATTTCTGTCAAGGTACTTGCTACTTTAGTCCAGTATCTATGGATCTTATGACAGGTCCATAGGCAATGTACAAGAGTGCCCACCTCTATTTTACATTTGGGACACATTGGAGATGCTTCTGCCTTAAATTTTGCCAATCGATCCGGTGCTATGTGGGCCCTATGAAGTATCTTCAGCTGGATAGCCTGAGTTCTGTTACAGATGGTGATTCTTCTGGCGTTTTCCCAAATGTCATTCCACATAGAACATAGAACATAGAACATAGAAAAATACAGCACAGTACAGGCCCTTCGGCCCTCGATGTTGCGCTGACCGAAGCCTACCTAACCTATACTAGCCCAATAACCTCCATATGCTTATCCAATGCCCGCTTGAATGACCATAAAGAGGGAGAGTCCACCACTGATACTGGCAGGGCATTCCATGAACTCACAACCCGCTGAGTAAAGAATCTACCCCTAACATCTGTCCTATACCAACCTCCCCTTAATTTAAAGCTGCGTCCCCTAGTAACAGCGGATTCCATACGCGGAAAAAGGTTCTCATGGTCAACCCTATCTAAACCCCTAATCATCTTGTACACCTCTATCAAATCTCCCCAAACCTTCTTTTCTCCAATGAGAACAGCCCCAAGTGCCTCAGCCTTTCCTCATACGATCTTCCTACCATGCCAGGCAACATCCTGGTAAACCTCCTCTGCACCCGTTCCAGTGCCTCCACATCCTTCCTATAGTATGGCGACCAAAACTGCACACAATACTCCAGATAAGGCCACACCAGAGTCTTATACAACTGCAACATGACCTCAGGACTCCGGAACTCAATTCCTCTACCAATAAAGCCATATGCCTTCTTCACAGCACTATTTACCTGGGTGGCAACTTTCAGAGATCTGTGTACATGGACACCAAGATCCCTCTGCTCATCCACACTACCAGTAGCCTACCATTAGCCCAGTAATCCATCTTCTTTTTACTCCTACCAAAGTGAATGACTTCACACTTAGCTACATTGAACTCCATTTGCCACAACTTATCTATATCCCGCTGTAAACTGCCACATCCTTCTTCGCTGTCCACCACTCCACCAAATTTCGTATCATCCGCAAACTTGCTCACCCAGCCTTCAAGCCCCTCCTCCAGGTCATTTATAAAACTGACAAACAGCAATGGTTCCAAAACAGATCCTTGTTGAACACCGCTAGTAACTGCACTCCAAGATGAACATTTACCATCAACTACTACCCTCTGTCTCCTTCCAGCCAACCAATTCCTAATCCAAACCTCTAATGCACCCTCAATGCCATACCTCCGTAATTTTTGCAGTAGCCTACCATGGGGTACCTTATCGAAAGCCTTGCTAAAATCCACATACACCACATCCACTGCTTTACCCTCGTCCACTTCCTTGGTCACCTTCGCAAAGAACTCAATAAGGTTTGTGAGGCACAACCTGCCCTTCACAAAACCATGCTGACTATCCTTGATCACATTATTCCTATTCAGATGTTCATAAATCCTATCCCTTACAATTCTCTCTAAGACTTTGCCCACAACAGAAGTGAGATCACTGGCCAATAGTTACTAGGGCTGTCCCTACTCCCCTTCTTGAACAAGGGGACCACATTCGCTATCCTCCAGTCTTCAGGCACTATTCCTGTAGACAACGACGACATAAAAATCAAGGCCAATGGCTCCGCTATCTCCTCCCTAGCTTCCCAGAGGATCCTAGGATAAATCCTAGGGGACTTATCTAGTCATCCATTCTAATTAATTGTGACTCAATATTCACATCAGCAACAATGTCCTGTTCCTGAGTGAATACTGACGAAAAGTATTGATTTAGTGTCTCTCCAATCTCCTCCGCCTCCACGCACAACTTCCCACTACTATCCTTGACTGGACCGATACCTACCCTAGTCATCCTTTTACTCCTGACATACCTATAGAAAGTCTTTGGGTTTTCCCTAATCCTACCAACCAAGGACTTTTCATATCCCCTTCTCACTGCTCTTAGCTCTCTCTTTAGATCCTTCCTGGCTACCTTATAACTCTCAATCGCCCCAACTGAACCTTCACGCCTCATCTTTACATAGGCCGCCCTCTTCCCTTTTACAAGGGATTCCAATTCCTTATTAAACCACGGCTCCCTCATAAGACCCTTTCCTCCCTGCCTGACTGGTACATACTTATCAAGGACACCCAATAGCTGCTCTTTGAACAAGCTCCACATATCATTTGTGTCCTTCCCTTGAAGCCTATTTTTCCAATCCACACATCCTAAGTCATGCCTCACCGCATCATAATTTCCCTGCCCCCAGCTATAACTCCTGCCCTGCAGTGCACACTTATCCCTCTCCATCACTAGATTAAAAGTCACCGAGTTGTGGGTCACTGTCCCTGAAGTGCTCACCTACCTCCAAGTCTAACACCTGGCCTGGTTCATTACCTAGAACCAAATCTAATATGGCCTCACCTCTTGTTGGCCTGTCTACATTTTGTGTCAGGAAACCCTCCTGCACACATTGGACAAACACCGACCCATCTAACAAACTCGAGCTATAGCTTTCCCAGTCAATATCTGGGAAGTTAAAGTCCCCCATAACAACCACCCTACTACTTTCACTCTTCTCCTGAATCATCCTTGCAATACTTTCCTCTACGTCTCTCGGACTATTAGGAGGCCTGTAGAAAACTACTAACAGGGTGACCTCACCTTTCCTGTTTCTAACCTCAGCCCAAACTACCTCAGATGGCAAGTCTTCCTTCATCGTCCTTTTCACCACTGTAATACTATCCTTGACAAGCAATGCCACACCTCCCCCTCTTTTACCCCCACCTCTGACCCTACTAAAACATTTAAACCCTGGAACCTGCAATAGCCATTCCTGTCCCTGTTCTACCCACGTCTCTGTAATGGCCACAACATCGAAGTCCCAGGTACCAACCCACGCTGCAAGTTCACCTACCTTATTTCTTATACTTCTGGCTTTGAAGTATACACACTTCAAGCCACCTTCCTGTTTACCGGCACCCTCCTTCAAGATCGATGCCTTGTTCCTAACCTCCCTACACTCAAGGTCCTGTACCCTAAAGCTACAGTCCAGGTTCCCATGCCCCTGCAGAGTTAGTTTAAACCCTCCCAAAGAGCACTAGCAAACCTCCCTCAAAGGATACTGGTGCCCCTCAGGTTCAGGTGTAGACCATCCTGTTTATAGAGGTCCCACCTTCCCCAGAAAGAACCCAGTTGTCCAGAAACCGGAATCCCTCCCTCCTGCACCATCCCTGTAGCCACGCATTTAACTGTTCTCTCTCCCTATTTCTCGACTCTCTATCACGTGGTACGGGTAACAAACCAGAGACAACAACTCTGTTTGTTCTAGCTCTGAGCTTCCAACCTAGCTCCCTGAAAGCCTGCCTGACATCCTCACCCCTCTTCCTACCTATGTCGTTGGTGCCAACGTGGACCATGACCTGGGGCTGCTCCCCCTCCCCCTTAAGGACCCGGAAAACACGATCAGAGACATCATGTACCCTTGCACCTGGGAGGCAACATACCAATCGTGAGTCTCTGACGCCCCCGCAAAACTGCCTATCTGTGCCCCTCACTATTGAGTCCCCAATAACCATCGCTCTACCTTTCTCCGCCCTTCCCTTCTGAGCAATGGGGACAGGCTCCATGCCAGAGGCCTGAACTTCATTGCTTACCCCTGGTAAGTCGTCCCCCCGACAAGTATCCAAAACGGTATACTTGTTATTAAGGGGAACGGCCGCAGGGGGTCTCTGCACAGGCTGCTTACTCCCAGTCCCCCTCACTGTCACCCATCTGTCTATAACTTTCGGAGTAACTACTTCCCTAAAGCTCTGATCTATGACCACCTCTGCCTCCCGAATGATCCGTAGTTCATCCAACTCCAGCTCCAGTTCCCTAACACGGTCTTGGAGGAGCTAGAGATGGGTGCACTTCCCGCAAGTGTAATCGGTAGGGACGCTAATGGCTTCCCTCACCTCAAACATCTTGCAAGAGGAACATTGCACTGCCTTCGCTGCCATCCCTCTAAAAGCTAAACCTTAAAAAGAAAACTGGATCTAAAGAAACAAACAAGCAAAACGCAGCACTTACCTGCTTATCACAACGGGTCTTATTATTAGGTTAGAGGAGGAGGGCGGGTGGGAGGCTCTATCCCTGTAGTGCCTCGGGTTCCTCGCCTGCGCGATTTTATAGAGAAAAAAAAACCTTCCCAGGTAAGCTAGCGCGACACCAGCTTCCGGGTCCGCTAGGCGCTTAAAAAAAACTTTAATTTTAACCATTAAAAAAAACAATAACTGGACTATACCGCGACTTTAAAAAAACACCACCAGACAGCCGTTACCTGCTCCGCCGAGAGAGTTTCTATAGAGATTTCTAGTCCCAAATCCTGATCCCATGTTTTAAGCAGATTGTCCATATCTCCCGATACTTCATCATGTAGTAAATTATAAATAGTACTGATGGAAGATACCCCCATTGGCCGTAGCACTCTACATTCTCTGTCTGATTTATAAAGATTATCAAGTAACGTAGGCTTCTTCTGTATGTAATCTCGAATTTGGAAGTATCGAAAGAGGTCTCCATTAGGTAATACGAATTTCTGACGCAGCTGTTCAAAAGACATCAGGACCCCATCTTTAAATAGGTCCTCTTGACATGATATACCCCTGGATCTCCAGAGTTTAAAAGTGGCATCTGTAGACCCCGGTTGGAATTCCCCATTCTCCCACTATCGGCGCATAGGGGAATGTTTTATGTGAGTTGCCCTCATCTTGCCGCGTCATATTCCAAGCTTTAATTGTGTTTAGTATTATAGGGTTTTTACAGTGATCCGTAATGATTTTCCTCTTGTCTGAAAACAAAAGGCTAACAAGTGGGCATTCTACTTGAGAAGCCTCGATGTCCAGCCAGATTGATTATGGGTCAGACAAGACGCAATCAGCTATGTAACTTAATAGGGAACTTAACTGATATTTCCTAAAATCTGGGAAGTCCAATCCTCCCCTTGCCTGTGGAAGCTGTAGCTTCTTCAGCTTAATGAGGGGCCGTCTATGATTCCAGATAAAGGAACCCAACCAGTCAAATAATTTACTTAGTGTCAGCCTCGGCAGCATCACCGGGAGCATTCTCATAGGGTATAGGAGACGGGGCAGGACATTCATTTTAATTAGTGCTATTCTACCTAGCCAGGAAATTGGAAGGTCTCCCCATTGCTGGAGGTCCTGCCTTATCCTTTCCAATAAATGCACAAAGTTAGCCTTGTATAACTGACCAAATACTGGGGCAATAAAAATGCCTAAATATAAGAAACCCTCCAGGGACCACCGAAAGGGAAAGTGGGATCCGTCCACTAAGTGGGAGCCACTCATTGGCATAACCTCCGATTTTGAGAAATTAATTTTATAGCCTGAGAATGTGCTAAATGTATTAATAACTTGAATTAAGCAAGGTACGGACATCAGAGGATTACTGAGGAATAAAAGAACATCATCTGCATAAAGGTTAATTTTATGTTTACCTGTACCAATCCTCGGGGCCATTATATTAGGATCAGCCCATATAGCTTCTGCTAGTGGTTCAATTATTAGCGTAAATAACAATGGCGAGAGCGGACATCCCTGACGCCAGCCCCTATCCACACTGAAGCTATCCGAACCTAATCCATTAGTAACCACAAATGCTTTCGGATCACTATACAATGTTGTGACCCATTTGGTAAACACCTGTCCAACGCCAAACCTTTCCAATGTGTAAAACAAATATGACTATTCAACCCTATCAAATGCCTTTTCTGCATCTAATGAGACTACTGCTCCTGGTATCTTTCCCTGAATGCAGGCTTGAATCATATTCAAAACCCTTCTAATATTATTGGATGATCTACGGCCCTTAATAAACCCTGTCTGATCCTCCTTTATGATATGTAGTAATACCCTTTCTAATCTCAATGCTAACATTTTAGAAAGGATTTTAAAATCTACATTTAACAAGGATATTGGTCTGTATGACGCACATCTTCTGGATCCTTTCCTTTTTTAAGGATAAGAGAGATATTTGCCTCTTTCAGCGAAGGTGGGAGACAGCCCTGACTGTATGCGTAGTTATACATGTCCATAAGTGGACCAGCCAATATTCCTGTAAATTCTTTATAGAATTCAGCTTGAAAGCCATCTGGGCCAGGTGTCTTACTGCTCTGAAGTTGCCTGATTGCATCAAGTATTTCTTGGACTGTTAGGGGAGCATTTAAGACCGATACCTGTTCCGGAGTTAGGTCCGGAAAGGTCAAATTTTTAAAAAATGATTGCATCCTCCTAGTCCTGTCTTCACAATCCTGCGATTTATATAAATCAGAATAAAATTTTCTAAAGATTGCGTTAATCCTTTTATGATCATGAGTCAAAATACCTGTGTTTTCCTTGATAGATGTAATAGTTTGAGGGGCCTTTTTTTACTTTGCAAGAAATGCTAAGTATCTACCCGGTTTGTCGCCAAATTCATATAACTTTTGTTTTGCAAATAATAGTTCCCTCTTAGCCGTTTGGGTAAGTGTGGTGTTTAGAGCTGGCCTAAGGGCCTTAATCCTTTGCAATTTGATAATAGAAGGTCTATCAGCGTATACTGTTTCAGCTGCTTTTAAGCGAACTTCGAGCAGACGCTGTTGTTCTCCCTTTCATTTTTTCTGGGTCGCTGAGTAGGAGATGATCAAATCTCGCGCGTAAGCTTTGATGGTCTCCCACATCATTGATAGGATGCTAGCCATACCTAAATTAATTTCTAAAGAAGTTTTAAATTCTTGAGAGAAGTACTTTACAAATTTACTAGCTTTCATCAGGAAGGGGTCCATACGCCAATGCCGAGGGGATGTCCCGTTGTTCCTCGCCTTGATTTCCAAATATACAGCAGTGTGATCGGAAATTGCTATACTTCCTATTTTAGAGGATGATATGGAATTTTAAAAAATCGAGGTGGCAAAAAACATATCAATTCTGGTATGACATTTATGTGGATTGGAGTGAAAAGAAAAATCTCTGCCCTGTGGATGAAGACATCTCCATACATCTACTAATCCTAATTCTTTGTTCAGATCCACCAATTTTCTAGATCTGGGAGATACTCCTGCAGTACTCTTGGGAATCCTATTTATTTCCGGATCCATAATACAATTAAAGTCTCCCCCTATAATTGTCTGACGGGCACTGAGAGCCCATCAATTCTGAGAAGGCTTCCGTTATAAATTTAGAGGGATGTGCCGGGGGGCAGTACAAATGTAAAATCCCATATTCCTCTCCATTTATAAGGGCTTTAATCAGAATATATCGTCCAGATTCATCTTTTATCTGATTTAGGATTTTGAAAGGGAAATTCTTCCAAATAAGAATAACAACTCCCCTACGTTTTGAGCTAAAAGAAGAAAAAAAGGCCTGATCAAATCCACCCTGTCGTAATTTCAAGTGTTCTTTATCCAACAGGTGTGCCTCCTGTAGGAGAGCTATATCGACTCTTTCTTTCTTGAGATTTGATAATATTTTCTTCCTTTTGACTGGTGAATTACTCCCCTTGACATTCCAGGTGCACCACTTAACCGACTGATCAACCATAATCGTCCGGGCAAGTCCGAGACCCCTCGGGAGGGGAAACCCTATCCAGAACAACCCAAGCATAGAGCATATAAAATTCACAAAAATAAAGGCTCTCTAATACACTCACAACAGTATAATAAAAAACTATTTCTAAATAATAAAAAAAAGTATTTAAATGGAGATTTTTCCCCTTGTTCCTAGGGGGTATCACTTCCTTTCCAAAGGTCCATTGTATCCTCTCCAAACCAATGCCCCACCCTTTACCCAGGCTCTCCTCAATAGGATGAGGAGAATTCAAATATACTACAGAGCTAGAGTTAACAGTGAGCACCCTACCCCCACACCCCCCCCCCCCCCCCCCCCCACCCACACCAACACCTGGTTATATTTGGTAATGTTAATACCATGTATAAACATATATAAGTATAAAATTACAACCTCAACAAATAATAATTAAATATAATAATACAAAATAACAAGGGAAAACAACCCCGCTCCTAGAGACAGGTAAAATAGAGTAAGGTAACCACCTCCCCCCACCAACATTAACTAGACCCCCCGGCTTTATATATATGTACAGAATAATAAAAAAAACCCAAGGGGGGAGAAAATCGTTAAATAGAGAACAAATAAATAAATCCCTCTCCCCACCCCCCCAAGATAATATTAAACAGTAAGGTAAAAAAAAGAAAAGGGGGGGATGTAAACTGGAGTCGGGGGAAAGCAAATCAACATCCAATACCTCTTACAATTTATCTAAGAGAGTCCAAAAATTCCTTAGCCTTTTCCGGCGATCCAAAGTTATACACAGATCCTTCATGGTTAAAGCGTAGTGTCACTGGGTAGCGTAAGGAGTACTGAATATTTAAGACCCTTAAACACTTTTTCGCCTCATCGAATGCCTTTCTCTTTCGGACCAGAGCTGGGGAAAAATCCTGGAATAACACGATCCTGGATCCTTTATAGATCATGGCTTGGGAGTCTTTTCCAAGATTTCTAGAGGCTTCTAGGAGTATCTGCCTCTCCTTATAGCTCTGCAGCCAGAACAGGACCGGGCGGGGACGCTGGTTCGAGCCGGGCCTGCCTATTGCAATCCGGTAGGCCCATGCTACACTTACCAGGCCTGATCCAGCTTCCAGATTTAATAGCTGTGGAAGCCATTGTTCAAGGAACGCTGTAAGCTGGCCTTCCTCTTCCCATTCGGGAAGGCCCAGCAAACCAATATTTTTTCGGCGACCTCAATTATCGAGGTCATCAATATGATTCTCTAAGGTCCAGACTCACTGTTCGAGAGTCCGGACCCGATCCATGGCTGATTGCACTATAGTTTCGGAAGTCGCGGCCTTTAGCTCCGCCCCTCCGACTCGGTGCTCGATTTCCTTAATGTCTCGGTCGTGCTTTTGCAGCACAGCCAAGAGTGAGTCCCATCGACTTCGGGATTCTTCAATAAAAGCGTCGATCTTTGCATCCAGTTTGGAGATGATTTCCACGAGGCTCGCCACTGTAGGTAAGTCCCCCGGGGCGGCTGCGGACGCCTCAGCTGCAGCTGGAGAAGGTGGGGGAGGGGTTCCTGCTTGCTGAGAATTGCGCGCTCCCTTCCCTTTAGTCATTTCTACTGAAGATTAGATTGTTTAAATTTAATACTAAGCAACTAATTAAAGTAAACAGCTATTTTAAATGATTTGGTGAGTGTGGTGGGGGTGGGTGACCCACTTTGCCCAAGTCTTGGGAGGAGTACTGTAGACTCAGACTAGCTGGGTCGCCGCCATCTTGGGATTCCCCCATCTCAGTGCCTGATGGGCTGTTGGGTCTCCTCCATAGGGGTGGGGTTTCCTGCTAGCTCTCAGTTGAGCAGACCCCTTTGCTCAGCAGTGCTTTGGAGGCAAAAATGTTGGGACAGAATTTCTCCACAGTTTCAGTGATACTTATCAAGAAAAAAAAAAGCTGCAATACATGAAGAATATAGCTCAACACCACTTGAAAATTAACACGTGATTAAAGACACCAATGGAAATCACAGGGTTCTCACCTTCACAGCAACTTGCAAAGGGCTGGGTTCGCCTGGAACACCGGTCACTTGACCTTCATAAACCTCGCCAAATGCTCCATGTCCCAGGCCACTGTCAGAGAAATCATTCTGTCAGCACCAACCATTTTCAACTAATACAGCATCTCCAAGCTCTAAAAGAATCAATTATTGCAATCCCTCTTGTACACTCACTTCTATTATAATAAGGCAATCATCATTGAGTAAATGTTGTGATTTGTGAACATAAGAATGAATCAAGTTATAAACTATTTAAATAAAGAAAGGTCTTTCTAATTTTAAAGCATATTGTGCCAAAAAGTCACAAATCGTAAAGTGAAAAGAATGAGAGTCCTTTTGAACGAAGGTGCTTGACAGGTTTAATTACACATGCATCAGCACAGGGGTATTTATAGTCGACTACCCTGAATTCAATCATTTAATTTAAACAATGTGATCATTCAATTTTTACCAGTAAGTTTTTGATTTGCTATTATTTTACATGCTTAGTTCATATTCTTGGGTATTTCAGGCTGTTTAAACTTAAGAAATGATTGAATTATTCAGAGTGGATTGTAAATGCCTCTGCAGTTAACATCAGATTATCCAAGCAGGAGCTTGCAAATATTCACATTAACCCAGGAACCTGTCCTGAAGATATTTACAAATATTCACTCATGACTAAAGTTGACAAATAATCTGAATTTATTGATAGTATAAGAAATAAAAGCTTTTTCACAAAGTAATTCTTCTCATCACAGTGCTCAGTTTTCTCTTTTTATTCTTTTCAACTTGGTGTTTTTCTGCTGTTTCAGCCCCACTCTCCCCCCCACCCCCAACCCCCCGCCCACCCCCCACCTCGGTCAGGGCATTATCTGCTTACTTACTTGGGCATGTGTCAGTTAAGTAGTGACATTGTTATTGTCCCAGAGGTGAATTTCTCTAACATAAGCTATTGTCTTCCATTTCCTATAGAGTGTCACTCTTGACTACCAGAACAAGAAGAAAACTTTGGAAATTAGACCACTGTAAGGGGATCCAAAATGAATGAGCATACAGTTTTCCACTTGAGATGCATTTCTCTAAAGCCAATATTATACATATTATAATTAAATAATTAGGTAGCCTAAACCTAATATGATAGTCACAAGGTATAAATTTAACCAATTACAGCTAACAATAATGGATTCTTTTGAAGTATATACACCAAGGATTGTGCAACACATAAACACTTTGCTGCAAATGTGTTGCTGGTCAAAGCACAGCAGGCCAGGCAGCATCTCAGGAATAGAGAATTCGACGTTTCGAGCATAAGCCCTTCATCAGGAATAAGAGAGAGAGCCAAGCAGGCTAAGATCCTTGTAGAGGGAGGAAGAGAGCTTCTTCAAGGAAGGCATCCTTGTAAGAGGATTCGCAGTAGGTTAAAATCTTCGAGTAAAAAATGCATAAACACTTTGGTCTACCTATCATACATTGAATCCCTATAGTGTGGGGTCAGGCCAGTCAGCCCATCAACATCCCTTCCAGACCCACCTCCCTGCCTTATCCCTATAACCCATGGCCAATCCAATTAGCCTGCACATCCCTGAACAGTGTAGGCAATTTCCCATGGCCAATCCATCTAACCTGCACATCTTTGGACTTTGGGAGGAAAATGGAGAACTCAGAGGAAACCCACACACACACCTGAGCCATGGAATCAAACCCAGGTCTCTGGCACTGTGAAGCAGCATCGCTAACCACAGAGCCACCATGCTGCCTACAGCAGTGAGCTTTCTGAAAAGGGAAGCCATCTTGGCTCATCACTGTGCTTTTCACCCATGTCTGTGCAATTTCTTTTTCATGTTACAAATATTTATTGGTTTTGTTTTAAAGGTGCTACAGATTCTATTCCCACATTGTCTCTGGCAACGCATTCCATGACCTAATAATCAAATGAGGTTAAAAATACATTTCCTTTCTTTTTTTTCTGTTCTTTAGAATATTTTGCAAATATTATGCCCTTCAACTACTGACCTATTGGTGTTTAGAAATGAGTACAGTATTAAAAAATGAGGACCTACCTTAAAGTTCCACTTCCCTCAATACCTGCACTACATAGACCAGGAAATTAAGGTGTAGTTAATTTGGGATTTCAAATTGTTACAATGACATAAAGAGGAAGGCTTGCAGCTCTTTTTGTATTGGATCTTGGACTTCATTGATCAAGAGAACTACAAAGATTAACCAATCTGAAGCAGGAGTTTTCAGATGATGGATATGTTCTGTCCCCTCAAAGATCATTTAACATCCCCATGTGAAAATGAAGTCCAACATCCAAGGGTTCATTGACGGAGGAATGCCAACAGGAGCAGGGACCACTCCTGGGATTACATTGCAACCCTGACACAGAAGAGTCTGGCAGTGAGTTACAGATATGTTGGGGACCACAGATGAGTGGATGTGGGACAAGACATGGAGTGTATTCTGACCAGAGCCAGGAGAGGAGGCCCTGGGGAAGCGAGAGTGTTGTCACACAAGTCAGGGGTGCCTGGAGTGAAGCAGTAATTGGCAGGGGCTGGGGATATATGATCAGAAAAGGAGGCTGCCGAAGGAGGCACAAACCACAGGTCAGAAAATGGCAGCCATGCCAGTGATGGGGGATCAGAAACAGGAAAAATCTTACAGACCTCTCTGCCTGAGAAATCATTCAGCGTGCAAGTGAAATTCTGCCTTTGATGAATCACTGGGATAACTATAAGGGTCAAAGCAGATCTCAGCTATATTAGGATGAGACACAAATGGCCAGCAATACTGCTCCTCCCAGCTTCATGTTTAGCGTATTTTAAAAACAGAAGCAAAATATCGTGGACGCTGAAAATCTGAAATGTAAACAGAGAACGCTAGAAATATTCAATAGTTCAGGCAGTGAAACTGAGCAACTTTGAAAATATGAAGTAAAAATAATGTAACCCACATTCAAGGCTTTAGCTTTTCTCTGACTCACCGTATGAGGACAATGTTTTTGCGGGAAACTTCTTTGAGATCACTGATGGAAGTAGTTTTTCCAGCAAAGCAGTAGTTCGGATTGTAGTCGGTCATGATGGTTGAAGTTCGCAGCTTGCTGAGCTTGTAATCAGGACTTTGCAGTTCCATCTGCATGGCTTGCAGTTCTTGGTGTTTGAGGCGATATACTACAATAAAGAGCATTTAATGCAATTATCTATGATACTTTAGTTACCATACTTAAAGAAGAATGCATCAACTCATAATATGGCATGGTTATAAATGAAGTAAAAGTCAAAAGTGCTGAAAAAAACTCAATTTTAGCTGCTATCTAAAATACAGTTAATATCTTAGGTCCCTTTTCTATACCATTCCTCTGCCATCAGATCTGAAACTTTAGTTAGATTCTCATGTGGGTAAATGGGATCTTGGCAGCTAGAACCACATTATTTTCTTTTTGCTGATCTCCCTTGCCTCTTTCTTCCTGCTTCCTTGAGTAGGTGTCTGCTAGCATTTAAAGGCAACCTTAAAGGGCAGCTGTAATTCAGCTACAAACAGCAAGAAACATCGAAAAGTGGCAAGTGCTTGCAAGAGATCGAAAGCACCCGCTTGTCAGTAGAGGAGGGGACACAGAGCTTTCTCGGAACAAATCTGCCATTCACTGGATTCCGATGCGATTTCACAAGCCTAGGTAGCTCGTAATGAAACATGGATAGAAAGGATTTAACTTGGTAGATGAGAAAAAAGGGGTCCTTTCATATTTCAATACAAACCATGTTCCAACTCACCAATCATGATTCCTGAGAAGGCGAGAAGCAAGGCCGCTACCACAACCGACAACACGACCGAAAGCACAAGGGAGAGTGGCAGGTGCCCCTCCGGGGGTACTAGCAAAGAAGAAAGATGATAAGAAAACTCCTCGGAGAGCAATAAATTATTTATTTTCATTTAATGCTTGTCTTCCATGTTTTCATCCTAGCCCTATTTAATGAATCTTTTCGCAAGTACTTAGTGCTATTGATTGCAGAGTTCTTCACAACTCTCTGAGTCATTCTGAGCTGCACTCAGTCTTCAGTGCGACTGTGTGGGTCAATGCTCTGCTCAGTGTTTCACATCTAAGAAACATCAGCATTCAGCAGCAATTTGTATGCCACAGCAAAGAGTAACATGAGTGCCATGAGTTCCAGAAAATAAGTTGAAGTGTTTTTGATAATGATGATGTTTACATATATGTTATTCAGGATAAATCTGAAAAGGGATTGGGAAAAAAAAAACAACTGCCTCAAAGCTGATACTCACAAATGCAGGTAACACTGTCAGAAGCCAATATTTTTCCTGATTCACACAAACAGATGAGTTCTTCTTTCATATGGTCAAATACACAGTCATTATGTTCACAGTGGCTGCAATTTAAATGCAGCACAATTTCAACCTCCCCGTGGCTTTCTGTCACTGTGTAGAGAGAGGAACAGACAGAAAAAAGAAACAAAGTGTGAGATAAAGATGGAGACAAAAAGACAGGGAGTAGACTTGGTAACAAGGAGGCACAGAGGGGGATAGAAAGCTAAAGACTCAGGCGCAGATGAGAAAACAGAACCATCAACTGATAATGGATCAGACAAATTGAGCAAAAGATAAGCAATGAGTCCACATTGCAAGCAAAAAACAACTTGAGCCTAATGACTTACTTTCTATGAAGAAAACTATTTGATTTACACTTGGATTATTTCGTGATCTGGCTGAGGTCACTTACTTATTTTCACATGCACCCAACTCAATTCCATTTTGGTTAAGCATCTTGATGCCTCTTCAGTCATTTATCAGAAAGGTTGAATCTCATAAGGAGGAGATCTGATGGTGCAGCAGTGGTGTCTTTACCCCTTGCCAGCAGCCTTGGTTTAGACCCATGCTAGAACCTGCTGGCCATGGAAGGGGCACACAGGAATTCTTCCACCACAATCCCAAAAAAAAGTGTATGAGAGGATACTCTCAGAAAATGCACCGGGGAACATCTGATGATGAACAAGTGACTTTAGCCAAGTCTATAATTGCTAGTCAATACCAGCATTACCTGGATTCTAATATAGAATATTGAACAATGTTTAAATAATGTCCCAGTGGAAAATCTAAGCTTTTGAATCTTGCACGTAATTGATGATAAAATACTATAAAACATGTAACTGTTGCAGAACTGTCCACAGATCTCACCTACCTGCTAGTGGTGGGGTGTAGATTTCACCCAATGGACTAATATAAGAAACACCACAGCCACCATCTTTTTCAGGATGATTATTCTCAGTTGCATTCCCACCTGTGGTTAATAGGACAGGATTCAATTCCCTTGATTTCCTTCCATTCATTTACAAAATTACATTGCTTTACTAATTAAATAAAATCCAAAGCTAGAATATAAAATCAAAATACAAACTTTCAGCAACATTACCTGTGTAGAACTGAAGAAGCAAGACCTTTAGCTCCTTGGATCTCTCTCTCTCTCTTTCATATACACACACACACACACACACACACACATATTAACGGCCATCAGTACATAACAAAATGCTACAGATGCTGAATGCTTTTAGCAAAAGGTTCTTGAATTGAAAAGTTATCTTGGTTTCTCAATTGAGCATTTCTATGTACAGTTAAAATCATGAAGGTATTGTATCTTTCAACATTTACATGACTTGTCATCAAATGACCGGTCAAACTGGCATTTGTCACCAGGGATGGATTAGAAGGAGGTGTGGCCGTACAATGTCAGATGGCACATACTCTTCCTCTAATTTGTGTGGAGATCATTCTGTAAAATGTTGGGTCATTGTTCCTCTTGTGAACTGCATAGAGTAAAGATAGGTCACTTGTGATATTTATAGGAACCTTTTTTTGTGGCGTGTAACAAGAAGGTCCTGGGCAATTAATATGGGTGGACATAGTGGTCTCCTTGCTCTTTTATTGGCTGAGTATATGAAAGATTGAGATCAATGACTTCACAAATATGAAGGGAATCACAGGATATAGGTATAGAGCAGTAAAGTGAAGCTGTGGTAAAAGAAGAAATATATTTCATTGACTGGTGGGGCAAGCTTGAGGAGCATATGGTCAAATCCTGCTCCCCATTCTTATTTTCTTGTTTTTCAGGAAATTATTTTCTATATTTCAATCATGGAACACATTAGAACCTCCAAAAGAAATTTATTGCTTGAAATTATATTCATAAAGTTACAACAACCAACAGATGGATTATTCCTCTTGATACAAACATATCAATCAAATGACAAGGATTTGTGAAATAATAATTTCTTTGAAGGTAAGGTTACATACAAACAATGTTAATGAAAAGGCTAAGTATGCATGTCTGACTCCTACCGTCTGCTCTGGTAGGCCAACTACAAGTTATAGGACTGTTATATTGCTTCCTGTCAAAGGGAGAGGCACTGGACATTAAGTTACTTAATATGATGAGAGCCCATGGTGTTGGACGTGGTATATTTACATGATTACAGGTTTGGCTAAATAATAGAAGATAGAGAGTTGGGAAAAGAGACATTTTCAGGGTGCCAACTAGTTGACTGCCACAGGAATAATGTTGGGACAATTATTTATAATATATATTAATGACTTGGATAAAGAAAATGAAGGTATTATCACCAAGTTTGCAGATGACACAAAAATATGTGGGAAGGCAAGTGGTGAGGATGAGACAAGGAGTTACGATGGGCTACAGACAGGTTAAGTGAATGGGCAAAACCTTGGCAGATGGAATATAATGTGGGAAAATGTGATGTTTTGAACTTTGGCAGGGAGAGTGAAAGATCTGAATATTATTTAATTGGGGAATGACTGCAGGAAGCTGCAGCACAGAGGGATTTGGAAGTCCATATCAATGAATCATGAAAAGCTAAAATCCAAGTTCAGCAGGTGGTAGGGAACGAAAATGGAATGTGACCTTCATCTCAATGGAGTATATTAACCGTGATGTCTTTCTAAAATGAGACAAGGCGCTAGTCAGACCATACCTGGAATACTATTGACAGTTTAGGTCCCCTTATTTAAACAAAGATATTCTGGGGTGGCCCAGGGAACGCTCACTCAATTTGATTCTGGGTAAGGAAGGATTTTCTTATGGGGAGACGTTGAGTGGGTTGGTCTTATTCTTCAAAAACAGAAGAAGAAGTGACCTTATTGAAACATACAAGATTCTTAGGAGGCTGACAAGGTCAATATGGTTCCCCTTGTGGGAAAGTTGAGGACCAGAGGGAATAATCTTGGGGTTTGGGGGGTCTCTCATTTAAGACAGTGAAGAGAAGGATCTTCTTCTGTCTCAAGGTGGTGAATCTATGGAATTCTTTACCACAGAGGGCTGTCAAGGCTGCATTGCTAGGTATATTAGTACATCCCAAAATACTTAAAAAACAATCAAGTTAACCGCTTGAATAATCATCAAGACTCTTAACTACTTTTGACTGGCCTCCAGCACAGCTTCCCCCCACCCCACTCTCAACAGCTTGATATTTCATCTGGAAAATGTGACACAGTGAAGGTACAGATTGGCAAGAACATGGATTGAGAACAAAATTTTCCCTCAAAGTGCACAAATACCAGTGTACCCATTTGCTACTGTGTGCATATTACTGTGTGTAATTCAGCAAAAGCACCCTGTTTTTACTCAGTGAAAACTTGAATGATTGATGTCCTCACAGAAAACACATATTCCAATATAGAACATCGAAAAGTATAGCACACAACAGGCCCTTTGGCCCAAAATGAGGTTCAATCCTAATGTAAAATATAGTAACTTAACCTACGCATCCCTCAACTCACTGCCATCCATGTGTCCCCAATGACTCTGCTTCCACCACTACAGCTGGCAACATATTCCATGCATTCACAACTCTCTGCGTAAAGAACCTACCTCTGACGTCTCCTTTATATCTTCCTCCTAGTATCTTCACACTATGACCCCTCGTACCAGTCAATCCTGCCCTGGGGTAAAGTCTCTGGCTATTGATTCTATCTATGCCACTCATTATCTTGTACACCTCGATCAGGTCTCCTCTCTTCCTCCTTCTCCCCAGACAGAAAAGTCTGAGCTTATTCAACCTTTCTTCATAAGGCAAGCCCTCCAGTCCAGGCAGCATCCTGATAAACCTTCTTTGCACCCTCTTCAAAGCCTCTGTATCTTTCCTATAGTAGGGCGACCAGAACTGGACACAATATTCCAAGTGTGGTCTCACCAGAGACGTATAGAGCTGCAGCAAAACCTTGCGGCTCTTAAACTCAATCCCCCTGTCTATGAAAGCCAAAATACCATATGCTTTCTTAACAACCCTATCAACTTGGATGGCAACTTTGAGGGATCTATGTACTTGCACATCTAGATCCCTCTGTTCCTCCACACTGCCAAGAATCCTTTCTTTAATCCTGTATTCAGCATTCGAGTTTGACCTTCTAAAATGCATCACTTCACATTTATCCAGGTTGAATTCCATCTGCCACTTCTCAGCCCAGCTCTGCATCCTGTCTATGCCATGCTGCAGCCTCTACACTATCGATGATACCCCCAACCTTTATGTCAACTGCAAATTTACTAACCCACCCCTTAACCTCCTCATCCAAGACATTTATAAAAACTACAAAGAGCAGAGGCCCAAGAATACAGCCCAGCAGGATCCCACTCAACACTGACCTCCAGGCGGAATACTTTCCATCTACAATCACTTTCTGCCTTCTGTCAGCCAGACAATTCTGAATCCAGACAGCCAAATCTCCCTATATCCCATACTTCCTAACTTTATGGATGAACCTACCGTGGGGAACCTTATCAAATGCCTTGCTGAAGTCCACATACACCACATCCACTGCTTGACCTTCATCAACCTGTCTTGACACCTCCTGAAAGAACTCAATAAGATTTGTGAGGCAGGTCCTGCCCCTTACAAAGCCATGCTGACTGCCTTTAATCACACTATGCTTTGCCAAATAGTCATAAATCCTATCCCTCAGAATTCTTTCCAAAACTTTGCTAACCACAGATGTAAGACTGACAGGTCTATAATTACCAGGGATTTCCCTATTACCCTTCTTGAAAAGAGGAACAACATTCGCCTCCTTCCAATTCTCCGGTACGACTCCTGTGGAGAGTAAGGAGGTAAATATCCTCACCAGCGGCTTAGCAACCTCCTCTCTCACTTTCCAGAGCAGCCTAGGATAAATCTGGTTTGATCCTGGCCAAATGCTCACCAAATTTCCAGCATATCAACTTCATCAATCTTGATCTGGTCAAGACTGTATCCCAGCTCCTCAAAGTTTTCATTTACAACAAGTTCCCTTTTCTTGGTGAAAACTGAAGCAAAAAAACTCATTTAGGGCTATCTCTATCTGCTAGGACTCCATGCACGAGTTCCCTCCGCTATCCCTGATCGGCCCTACCTTCTCCCTGATCATTCCCTTATTCCTCATTTATGAGTAAAATGCCTTTGGGTTCTCCCTAATCCTTCTTGCCAAGTCTTTTTTGCGCTCCCTCCTGGCTCTCCTCTGTCCATTTCTGAGCTCCTTTCTAGCAAGCCTGTAATCCTCTAAAGCTGTGCTAGATCCTTGCTTCCTCCACCTTAGGTAAGCTGTCTTCTTCCTTTTGACAAGAAGTTCATCTCTTCTTATCATCCAAGGTTCCTTAATCTTACCCCTTCTTACCTGTCTCAGAGGAACAAATTCGTGCATCACTCTCAACAACTGTTCCTTAAATAGTCTTCACATGTCTGCTGCTCCCAGTCTGTACTTCCCAACTCCTGACTGATAGCGTCATAATTTGCTTTTCCCCAATTAAATATCTTCCCTCGGTAACTGCTCCTTTCACACTCCAAGGCTATGCTTAATGTGAGGCAGTTGTGATCACTTTCACCAAAGTGCTCTCCCACTGCAAGATCTGAGACCTGTCCTGGCTCGTTGCCAAGCATCAAGTCCAAAATGATCTCTCCCCTTGTCAGTCTGTCTACATACTGAGTAAGGAAACCCTCCTGAACACACCTGACAAAAACAGCTCCATCCAAACCATCTACACTTAGGAGGTTCCTGTCGATATTGGGAAAGTTGAAATCACTCATAACAACAACCCTGCTACTTCTGCAATTTTCCAGAATCTGCCCGCCTATGAGTTCTTCAATCTCTCTACTGCTATTAGATGGTCTGTAGAAAACCCCCAATGCATTGGCTGATCCCATGCTGTTCCTAACTTCTACCCACTAGACAAACCTTCCTCAACAACCTTCATTTCTGTAGCTGTGATGCACTCTCTGATTAGCAATGCTACACCCCTTCCTCTTTTTCCACCCTCCTTGTTCTTATTAAATATTCTAAACCCTGGAACATCAAGCAACCATTCCTGCCTCTGTGAAACCCAAGTCTCCGTCATGGCCACAACATCATAGCCCCAAGTACTGATCCATGCTCTAAATTCCTGGTACAATTTGGAACAGAATCAGAAGGAAAGTCCAGTGGGATTGGGAACATCTCACTCCATCTTTGCTGCTTTTGATAAGCAGCATTATGAGTTTCTCACTAGGCCTTAGAACAAAAAAAATCTAAAGACTCACTGCAGAAACAATGAGCAAATAGAGAAAGATTCAGCACTATATTACAAGGGTCCTTGTGATAGATGGCAGCCTTGAAATGTGCCTGTTTGCTGTAGTGCAATCTGTTTTAGAGAGTCACCGCTAAGGGGTATGCCTCTGCCTGGAGATATCCTGATTAGAAGTATTCCTCATAGATTTTCATCAATATAATTTCAGGTTTGTGCCTCAGGGCTGAATCTTACTTTTTTGAATAAATGTGAGTTGTATCAGATTTTTTGGAGGGATTCTCACTGCTAAACCCAGTGAAATTTCTTGTTGTATCTTACCAAAGTCACCTCGTTAATTACCTGCCCCATGACATCCCTCACATCCAATTCTAGCCCCGTCTTAGCAAAATCCATTTCTAGAATAACTTGCTCGGTATAAGACATCCACCTCACAACCTTGCTCCCTCTCACTATTGCCTGCAATGTCTTCCCTCACTGATTCTGCCCTCTCTAAATGGCTGACTGACTGTGTCCAAGACCCTTGTCTGCTACTGGAGACTGCTTTTTGCTCAGTGTTGTATCAACTCAGCAAATGTTATCCTTCACTGACAGAGTGCAGAAGACAATTCTTGCCTTTGTGTCTACGCTAAACAGCAAGGCACAAAAGAAGTTTAAAAAGGGACTTTCAAACTAGAGGGCATAATTTTAAGGTTAGAGGAAAAAGATTTAAAAGGGACCTGAGTGGTGACTTTTCTCATACACAGGATAGTTCGTATGTTAAATGAACTGCTAGGGGAAGTGGTAGATGTATGTACAGTTACACCATTTAAAAGACATCGGACAGGTACATGAATAGGAAGGTTTAGAGGGATATGGGCCAAACACAGGCAAGTGGGACTAGTTTAGTTTGGGAAACTGTGTTGGCATGGATGAGTTGGACTGAAGGATCTGTTTCCATGCTACATGACTCTATGCCTTGGTTAGGCACAGTCGGATTAACTAGATGCACACTCATAATGCCAGTCATTACCTTTTGCCAGGTAATTTTGTAACAAAGGCTGATAAAAGACAAAGGCTGACATATAGATTCAAATACCTGAAAGTTTTATGAGGAGCACAGACATTTCCTATGCCCATGTATTGCCATTTTCCCTTAAAGAGCCACATGCAATTAAAATTTATTCATCACTGAAAATTTGAAACATCGAAAACAGGAGCAGGAGTTGGCCATTTTATTGTCCACCATTCAATATGATCATGTCTGATGATCCAACGCAGTGCTCTGTTTCTGCTTTCTCCCTATCCTTTGATCTCTTCAGCCCTGAGAATTACATCTAAATCTTTCTTGAAAGCATTTTATGTTTTAGCCTCAAGTTCAATGTTTTGCCCTAAGATCTCATCTTCCATGTGATGTTGGAGTAAGTGAGGACTGCAGATGCTGTGGAGAGTCAGAGTCAAAAAGGGTGGCGCTGGAAAATCACAGCAAGTCAGGTAGCATCTGAGGAGCAGGACAGTCGACGTTTTGGGCATAAGCCCTTCATCAGGACGGCTCCTCGGATGCTGCCTGACCTGCTGTGCTTTTCCAGTGCCACTCTTTTTTGACTCTTCAATGTGATGTTGCAAGGCAGTGTTGAAAATGGACTGACGGGTACATAAATAGAGATGCTGCTGCAATAAAGTGCAAAGTCAGTTTGGAAACGATCAGGGGAGAAAGTGAGGATTGCAGATGCTGGAGATCAGAGCAGAAAATGTGTTGCTGGAAAAGCGCAGCAGGTCAGGCAGCATCTAAAGAGCAGGAGAATCGACGTTTCAGGCATGAGCCCTTCTTCAGGATTCCTGAAGAAGGGCTCATGCCCAAAACGTCGATTCTTCTGCTCTTTGGATGCTGCCTGACCTGCTGCGCTTTTCCAGCAACACATTTTCAGCTCAGCTGGAAACGATCAAACAAGTGGTCAGGATGATACAGTTCCAAACTAACATCCAATCAGAAAATCTACTCTGCTCATCACTGTTATTATATTCCATTGTAATAATGTATACTTGCAAATAATAAAACATAACCAACCTGTATAGCCTCCACCACCTCCCCCTGCCGTACAAGCTCCTCCTCCTCCTCCGAAACCTCCATGTGTTATCCAGCCCCACTTCTTGATGGCCTGTGGGCAGGATTGACCACCTTCAGCTCCTTCAGTCAGTGATTTGCCAGACCATGGTGGGATAGTGATGTCACTCCAACCACCACCACCCCCTGTAGAGAAACATAAAAGGGAAAATAAATACAGGAATAAAACCAAATGGTCTCCATATATTATATTCGTGGTACAGTCTAAAATAGATAGTTTGCATAATTTCCCATCTTAGGACTCATTTATTTCCAGCACAGCTTTTGTTTACTGCAATTTTATTTCTGTTGTGTGGATCATCAATAAAAATAATCTCAATCTATCATTTTCCATATAAGCTGCCTATTGTGACACAAAAGTCTATGTATTCAAGAATAAAGAACAAGGAAGAGTACAGCACAGGAACAGGCCCTTTGGCCTACCAAGCCTGTGCCAACCCATGATGCTTTTTGAATCTTCAAACCATTTGCCTCTACACTATCTGTATCCCTCTATTCTCTGCCAATTCATACACCTGCCAAGATATCGCTTAAATGTTGCTGTTGTGTCTGTTTTTACTATCTCCCTGGCAGAACATTCCAAGGACATATCACCCTCAGTGTAAAAATCCTTCCTCTTACATTGCCTTTAAACTTTTCCCTTTTCCCCTAAACCTATGTCTGCTAGTAATTGACATTCCTACTCTGGGAAAAAGACTCGGAGTATCCATTATATCCAAGCCTCTCATAAACATGTATTGTCCTATTTCTCCTTATAGCTAAAAACCTCTAAACCAGGCAACATCCTGGTAAACCTCTTTTGTACCCTATCTAAAGCCGTTATGTCTTCTGGCAATTTGGTGATCAGAATATTATATGCAATATTGCAAATGTGGTTTATCTAAAGTTCTATACAGCTATTACCTATTCATTTATCTAACACCCCTCTTCTGGGGTCTTGCTTTGACTAAATAGGCTGTCATGTTTACCACAACACAACTGATTACATTTTAAAAATGATGAATCGATTGCTTTGTGTATCTAAAGCTGGAAAGACATTAGAGGTAAGTATAATTGTCTCCCGCACTGATAAGATCCCAGATGTAATCCCCTGGTCTGTGCTAAATTAGTAGATGTATGGCAGAAGAGGCCTACAATGGACCACCTAGAATACCAAGGGCAGCACAATGGGAACACCATCTGTCTCGAGACCCCTTTGAAGTCACAGCTGCTGCTGTGTCAGAATCTAGGAACTATTTTCCTGATAGTCTCTTAAGAAGGGGCACTGGATTGGAAATATTAACTCTACTTTCTCTCCACAGATGTTATCAGACTTGCTGTGTTTCTCTAGCAATTTCTGTTTTTGCTTCAGGTTAACAGCATTCTTTTTTCTTTGGCTTATTTACCCCTGACAATGTTGTGAGTGTCAAGATTAAAGTGGTGCTGGAAAAGCACAGCAGGTCAGGCATCATCCGAGGAGCAAGAGAATTGATGTTTCAGGCAGGAGCCCTTCATCAGGAATGTTATAATTATTCAGATTATTATAATGAATTCATTAAGAGTGTTCTTTTTAATACTTTCTATCAATGATACCACATGAAATGATTGTCTAACGCCTGTCTTGTGACGAAGTGTTGAATGGAGGCCAGACAGTTCCTCATTTGGATAAAAGGAAGAAAAGAGGCAAAATAAGAGTGCAAAATAAAACTGCTAGAGGGCTCCTGCCCAAAATGTCGATTTTCCTGCTCCTTGGATGTTGCCTGACCACTCTATCTTGACTCTGATTTCCAGCATCTGCAGTCTTCACTTTTGGCAATGTTGTGACTGTATCTACACTACATGAACACCAGCAGTTCAAGAATGTGACTTGCTGCCATCTTGAAGGGCAATTAAGGATGGGTGGTAAATGCTAACCTGGCCAAAAATGCCCACATCTCTAGGACAAATCAATATTTGATCACTGTCCAGTGAGTTCTATGGCACAATGATCATCAATAGGAATGTTCTGGATGACAGTTGGCTAAGAAGAAGAAGGGCTTACGCCTGAAACGTCGATCCCCTTGCTCTTTGGATGCTGCCTGACCTGCTGTGCTTTTCCAGCGACACATTTTCAGCTCTGATCTCCAGCATCTGCAGTCCTCACTTTCTCCTAGACAGTTGGCTAAGGACTGGATCCTGTTGTCTGTCGACTTATCACAGTTTAGACTTGTTCATTGTAACATGCAAGCTGGATGAGGTAACAAAGGACAGCCAGTGCCAATTATCTGGAACCCAAGACAGTTATGTTCACTAATGTGATTCCCCCTCTTATTTTGCCTCCTTTCTTCATGTTATCCAAATGAGGAACTGTCTGGCCTCCATTCAACACTTTGTCACAAGACGGGGGTTAGACAATTATTGCATTTGGTATCATTGATAGAAATTATTAAAAAGAACACTCTTAATGAATTCATTATAATAATCTGAATAACGATAACTGAAACAATAAATTGTTTCGTATTTCACATTTCACTCGGTCTCTTTGACGTTTGTTAAAATGAATAGGCAGTGCACAATCAATTTAATGGCTGACTGAGCATGCTGAATTCATTAATGTCCTGACTACAAGAGATGTACTCTTGTTGATAATCGACCAGGCTTCCTTGTACACATCAGACGAGATAAAGTAGTTTTTTTCCTTAACTATATCATATGAAGCATTTCCACAATCAGTTTCTTTAAGTGCTGCAATTATAATAAAAGATATCTTTGAAAGGACAGCTTTTTTGACGTAGTGCAATCAATATGGGTGGTGTGAAATTAAAATGTTAGGCTAGGGCAGTTTAAGATGCTGTTAAAAAATAATTGATATGAATTAGAAAACAATAGACAACAACTTTCAATAGTGTCAGCGTTGCCAGGTGTGTGTGTGTGTGTGTGTGTGTGTGTGTGTGTGTGTGTGTGTGTGTGAGAGAGAGAGAGAGAGAGAGAGAAAGGTCTGTCATTGCTGCTAGTAGCAAGCTACTTAGCAATGTGAGGTGATGAATTTTGGCTATAATTCACAATATGTATAATTCAAAATTAAGATTAAAAGTCAAGTTTTAACAATAATTTAGTTGTTAAATGTGTCATGACATCAGTGGATTGTGCTTTTCATGGATTTGAAAAGTGGATTGCGATGATTACAGATGCAGACTACTACAGCTGCAGCTTTTCATCTAGTGCACTAATAATATGGTAAAGGACCCACGTTAATTGATTCAAAGCCTTCGTGAAAATATTTTATCCTATTTGATCACTTCCTCTGCCTGAAGAATACTCTTGCTGAAATATGGTTTCACAGGTGCTGGCAGTTTTTGGATTAAGCACTCAAAATAGTTATTCTTTGAGTGTGAGCCCTGACAGTGAAAGAATACATTCCCCTGGGAGTTTTTCAAATTGTGGCCATTTTTCCAAGGATTCTACAGAATCATCTAAAACTGTCTCAGTGTAATGCCATAATTATATCTGATTGGTCAGGTAAGACAAAAAGCAGGAAACTACAGGCCAGTCAGCTTAACATCCGTGATGGAGAAAATGTAAGAATCTATTCATATTCCAGAACTTGCAAAAATCTTCAATCAGGTAGAATCGACATATATTTATGAAAGACAAATCATGTTTGACTGTTTTCAGAGTTCTTTGACAAAGGAGAAAACAAAGTGGACAAAAGGGGGCCTGTAGATGTTATACAGTCATACAGGATAGAAAAAGACCCTTTGGTTCAACCAGTCCGTTCCGAACATCACCCCAAACTAAACTAGCCCCACATGCCTGCTCCTGGTCCATATCCCTCCAAACCTTTCCTCACTCATGTACTTACCTAAATGACTTTTAAAACTTATAATTTTGCCTGCATCCACTACTTTCTCAGGAAATCAATCCACACACAAACTACCAACTGTGTAAAGAAATTGCCCCTCATGGCTCCTCTAACCTTAAAAATATGCCCCCTGGTCTTGTAATCCCCCACCCTAGGGTAAAGACACCTGCCATTCACCTTAACTATGACCCTTATGATATTGTTAATTGAAGGTCATCCTTCAATTTCCTATGCTCCAGTGAAAAAAGTCCCATTCTGTCCAGCCTTTCTTTATAACTCAAACCTTCCAACATCTTGATAAATCTCTACTGAACCCTCTGTAGTTTAATAATATGGGAATGGTGCTGGGGCCCGTACTATTTGCAGTCTATATCAATGAAAGTACTGAATGTATGATTGCTGAATTTGTTAATGGCACAAAGATAGGTGAATAAATTGGGAAGAGGACATAATAATTCTGAAAAGGGATATATATATATATATATATATATTTATGGCAGTGGACAATAAATGTGGAAGATCAGTATAATGTAGAAAAATGTGAATCTGAAAAGGACCATATTACTTAAATGGAGTGAGATTTGCAGAACGATTTGCAGAACTCTGCTCTACAGGAATGTGGATATCTTGGTACACAAATCGCAGTTACAGAACGTGATTATGAAGGCAAATGATATGTTGTTGTTTGGTGTTGGAGGAGTGAAAATATCAAAATAAGGAAGATTTGTGACAATTGCATAGGGAATTACTGAGACCATACCTGCAGTCTTGGTGGTCTTACCTAAGAAAGGACATAATTGCAAAAAAGATTAACTGGACTGATTCCAGATGAAGGGCTTGTCTTATGAGGAAACATTAGGCCTGCATCTATTGGAGTTTCAAAGAATGAGAGATGACCTTGTTGAAACATACAAGCTGCTGAGGGGCCTTGACCGGGCTGATATTGAAAGGATTTTTCCCTTTACGGGAGAGACTAGAATTAGGGAGTCTCCCGTTTAGGACACATATAGGAATTGTTTTTTTGGAGAAACTTCTGTCCTAGACAGCAGTAGAAATAGAGGTATCTTTTTTTGTTCGGCTGAGTTAGAAATAATTTTGACTGACAACGAAGTAAAATGGTATGGGAATACACAGGAAAATAGAGATCATAATCTGATCACATCAAATAGTTGATCAGCTTACTCTTGCTTCTAAGTTGGATTTTCTGTTCATAAGCCAAGTATTTTCAACCATGAAGACCCAGTTGAGGAGTTTGATTCTGCTGTGGATCTCTATCCATTTAGGGTTTCTCCTCTGACCAATATTCAGATTTTTTTCTTTATTTGAGGGCATTGACTTCAGTTTTAAGAGCTCAAACTGACCAAACATAAACCAGTATCAAACTATGTTTGCTCCTACATCTGGGATATTTTTAATGGTGCTCGCTCTGGCTCAATAACAGAGTTTTCAGTCTCTTCAGAAAATTACAGGCTGCAAGACTGCTACCACTGTTGGGATTTGGGCTTTTGGATGGAGCAATTAAACCAAGGCCCAATCTGAATGAAAAGGATTCTCTCATGCTTTTCCCAAGAAATGAAGGCTGTCGTTGCCAACATCTATCTGACAAACCCCACGCACATTAAATCAACTGGTGATTTACCTGATTGTGGGTTGTGAGATATTGCTGAGTGCAAATCGACTGCTGTGTTTCTTTGAGTTACAAGAGTGACCACATGTCAAATAACTCTCACTAGCGGGAAAGCACTTTGAGATGTCTTCAGGTTGTGAGATTCAAGACCTTTTGACAGCCTTACTGTCCAGTGAGGTACAAGCAATATGTTAAGGTAATTGGTCTGGTTGTCCTTAATGGGCATTTCATTTCTGTGGTTAGAACCATAAGGTAGTGCATGTGATCAGTACAGCAGTTTTAAGCAATGCCAGTGATATTATCAAGAAACAGGAAGGACAGGAAGCAGGAGAAATGTTATTCACCAAATGCACACCATTAAAATGTCATGGATTTTTATGAAGCTGTCGCTATTTTGAAATGTAAAATGTCAAAATTTGGAATAATGCAATTCTTTTTCAAATTTCAGAATTGTTATTAAGCCTGGCTGAAATTAAAGATTTGATCAGTGCTTAGAGAAGGTTAACAGCATAAAGTGAGTGGAGTAATATTTGTTTTCTCTTATTACTGAATCACAAAATTCACAAAATTATGTTCTTTCTTCTCACAGAAGTCCATAATTGCTCCACTAGGTTTATGCATAGAGTCAATAAATGTTAACAGTTTGCACTAGTCTGGTGTTCAGCCTCGTATGGCTTAAGCTCCAAAAAGCTGTTAATGACATTATTGCTCCAATGTCATACAGAATAATTGCAAAGATTTTTCCTTCACCAGCTTACCTACATCAGGGCTGGAATCTAATGGAATGCCATTGTCATTAGCTCACAGGCATTTTTGGATGGCCTGATGGAATTAGGACCCAGTCAGGCATTTATCTTTATACTGTTAGGGTTCTGGTTCATCTGAGATATACATTTCCCTTGAAATCCTGGTGTGATTGGCTGAGGAGCTGCCAGCCAATCAGAGGTTGGTGGCTATCCTGTATTAGCAGTGCCACCAAGAGTGCTGGCTGCTCTGTTACTACATGGTAGCCTAAAACAAGGATTGATGATGGAGCAAGAAAAGAAGGTTAGTGGGACTGGTTACCTCCGGCTTCAGAGGGCAGAATCCCTTGAGAAGAGGTTCAATTTGAGTTTGAGTTTAATGAGTTTGATTTATTGTTGTCACATGTACCAAGGTAGAGTGAAAAGGAAGGTGGACCTTACTCCAGGTCAGTTCCTCCTTGCTGCTGAGTGCCTGTGTGGCTGCAAAGAAAGCTCCACCTACCAGGCTCCAGGCCTAAGAATCAGAGTTTTTCTGTTCATCATCTCACTGGGCCCCACTGGCTGCTGGTTAAGTATTAGTAGTGGAGGAATGAGGCTTTATTAGTTGCACTTATTGGTTACCCTCAATTGTCCTCCAGGCAGGAAGGCTGTCTGTTCGGTATATTGTTTCAGATTCTGGAGCAACCTTGTGATGATGTCATGGAGTTCCTCCTCACTGGGCATAAAGAGCACAGTGAAGGTAGACTGAAGAAGGAAAGGTTCAAGATGTGATATTATCTACTGCTCTGAAATTCCGAACCCTTAGGGCATTATGTGAAAGCAGATGGCAAGAATATTTTTAAAGATCTTATTATCATAAAGAGGCTTTTCTTCCATTTCTGCAAAACTTTGGTTACTTGGGGGAACAGGAGGAGGGGACAGGACACAATAATTCTGAGGGAGGCCCAGGAAGTGTTGGAACCTCATAAGCACCAGCTCTTGCACTCCCAACCAAGTTGATTATTTGTGCACTTAACTGAAAAGCAACGTACAAACACACATAGGTTGTTATGGAGGCCGATATATCACAGCACCTGCTCCGGGATGGCTTATATATCAATTTCCAGGGACAATACTCATGTGAAAGGCAAACATCACCACAGGCTGGATGGTCCAAACAACTGACTTCATGCTGTAATTACTTTGAAATAAACTTTAGACAAAATAAGGTTAGGCATTTAATGAAAAACAAGATTCATGGTATGTGGGCATTGCTGGGGTTGATTCCTAATTGTCTTGAGAAGGTGGTAATAAGACACCTTCTGGAATCTGTCCCCATCATGTAGGTACTGTTGAGGAGGAAGCTTCGGGTTTTTGACCTGGTGTCAGTGAAGGAATGGTGATATATTTCCAAACTAAGGTGACACATGACTTAGAGGGGTCCTTGTGGGTGATGTTGTTCCCATTTGCTGCCATGGTTCCTCTAGTGCAGTTATGGTCATGGGTTAGAACGAAGCTGGCAGAGAGGCCTTGGCTAGTACTGCAGTGCACCTTCATGTACACCACAGGCACTGTGCACTGGGTGGTGGAGGGAATTAACGTTTAACATGGTTGGTGAGGTGCCCATTAAGCAGACTACTTTTGCCTGGATGGTGTCGAACCTCTTGGGTTTTGGAGCTCCACCCATCCTGGGCAATTGGCGAACACTTCATCACTCTGCTGACTCGTGTTTTGTCTGCTGCAGACTACTTTTGAGAGGTCAGGAGATGAATTACTCTGTGCAAAATTCTTAGTCTCTGACCTGGTCTTGTAGCCACTAGTCTGTGACTTGTCTCTGAGATTGTGGAATTCAATCCCACACCAGTGTTTAATAATTTATTTTAAATAATAACCTTGATTATTCAGTCACTGTAAATCACTGTCCGTGATGCACTTTTTTGCAGGGAATCATGCCTATTCCAAATCAGCAAAGCCTCAAATCATTGCAAAACAGTGAATTATGAATATTTTGAAAAAAAATGTATATTGAAAAATAAAGGTGAGTTGATAATTGATTTATTCTCAAGTCTTGGAATTTTGATTTTTTTTTCAGCTGGTCAGCATTTGGTGCCATTTATATTTTTAATCGTTTTCTTTGAATCAAGTGATTGACAAAACATTTCAGTACAAATTCTTTATGATGGTGAAGCGTTCTAATACCAAAGAATAAAAGTAATGTGAGCAGGAGTAGACCACACATCCCCTCAAGCTTGCTGTACCATTTAATATGATCATGATTGACCTGTCGCCTCAACTCCATTTTCCTGCCTACTGCCCCATACCCATTGGTTTGCTGCCAGATCAAAAAAAAATCCAACTACCTCAGGCTTAAATATACTCAACAATGGGGCATCCACAATCTTCTGACATGGACTACTCTGAAGATTCACAATGCACTAACTGAAGGAACTTCACTTCTTCTCAGCCCTAAACAATTAGTTCATTAATGCTCTATGTTTTAGAATCTGGGAGGAATAACCTCTCAGTATCTATCTTGGGAATCCTGTCCAGAAACTACATGTTTCAATGATATCAACTCTCATCTTCTAAACTCCAGGGAATATAAATCCAAGTATTTAGCCTTTCATAATCGGTCAACCCTTTTACCTCAGAAGGCAATTGAGCAAACCTTTGCTGTACGATCTCCAAGGCAAGTACATCCTCCTCAGGTATGACCAGATGATCACAAAATATAGATGCAGAATTTTAGGCCAGTCAGCTCATCAATTCTGCTCCACTGTTTGATATTTTTCTCAGCCCCATTCTCCTACCTTCTTCCTGGAACCCTTGAACCCCTTACCAATCAAGGACCTATCTATCTCTGACTTAAATACACTCAATGACTTGACCTCCACAGCCCTTTGTGGCAATGTGTTCCACAGATTAAACATCTTCTGGTTGAAGAAATTCCTCCTCACCTCAGTTCTAAAGATTTGTCCTTTTTCTCTGAGGCTGTGCCCTCTGGTCCTAGTCTCGCCTACTAGTGGAAACATCTTCTCCATGTCCACTGTATCTAGGCCTCTCTGTATCCTGTGAATTCCAATCAGGTCCCCCCCATCCTTCTAAACTTCATCAAGTACAGGCCCAGAGTCTTCAACTACTCCTCATATGGCAAGCCCTTCATCTCCAGAATCATTCTTGTAGATCTCCTCTGGACCTGTCCAATACCAGCACACTGTTCCTTGGATATGGAGCCCATAACTGTTCATAATATTCTGAATGCGGTCTGACTAGAGTTTTAATCAACCTCAGCAGTTCATCTCTGCTCTTGTATTCTAGCCCCCTTGAAATGAATGCTATCATTGTATTTGTCTTCCTAATTGCCAACTGAAACCATATGTTAACCTAAAGCGAATACTGAACTTGGACTCCTAAGTCCCTTTGTGCTTCAGATTTCATAGAATCATAGAATCTCTCCAGTGTAGCAGGAGGCCATTTGATCCATTGAGTCTGTACCAATACTCTGAAAAGCATCCCACCCATTTTATCCTTACCTTGGCTAATTTATCTAGCTTGCATATTCCTGTATTCTACTGGGCAATTTATCACAACCAATCCACCTAATCTGCATATCTTGGCACTGTGGGAGGAAACTGGAGCAGTCGGAGGAAACCCGCACAGACATGGGGAAAATATATAAACTTCACACAGACAGACACCCAAAGCTAGAATGGAACCTGGATCCCTGACCGTTATAGCACTGTGCAACCCTAAGCCTTTCCCCATTTCCGAAACCTTTCCCCATTTTGAAAATAGTCTAAGCCCTTATTCTTCCAATTAAAGTGCATAATCTCACATTTTTCCACATTGATTTCCACCTGCCAGTTTGTCATCCATTCTCCTAGCCTGTCCAATTTCTTCTGCAGCCTACCCACTCCCCCAATATTATGTGTTCCTCCACCTATTTTTGTGTCATTTGCAAACTTAGTGATAATGCCTTTGTCCTGATCGTTTATGTATGACCTGATTAGTTGTGATCCCAATGCTGATCCCTGGGGAACTCGACTAGCTGTCAGCCGCCATCCCGAAAAAGAGCTCTTTATCCCCATTCTCTGCCTTCTGCCAGTCAGTTAAACCTCTATTCATGCCAGTACCATGCTCCAAATATCATGGGCTCTTTTCTTATTTATCAGCTTCCTGAACAGCACCTTGTTAAAAGCCTTCTGGAAATCCAAATAGATCACAACTACTGGCTCTACTTTGTCTAAATTGCTTGTTTCCTTCTTAAAGAATTCTAATAGATTTGTCAGGCATGACCTCCCCTTGATGAAGATGTGCTGACTGAACCCTATTTTACCCTGCACTTTCAAGTACTCCACAATGACTTATAATCAAGATTCTGGTGCTGAATTCATAGATAGTTATGATAATTTTGATGCATCCATCTCTAATCCTGACCCCAAACTGCTTCTACTCTGTGTCCTTTCTACAAATAAAAGGAAAATCATTTTGCACATCAACAATTAAGAGTTCCACTTCTTTTAGAACACATTTTGCTTTTCCGTTCTTATCACCAAAGTGAATAAGTTCATACTTTCTACTTAAACTCAGTCTGCCAGCCTGTTCCCCACTTGCATAAACTGTCTATACATTTGTAGTCTCTTTGTTTTCTCCTGACAGTTTTCATTTCTACATAACTTTGTACATTAATCCAAAAAACACAAGATATAAATTAGTAAGTCAGGAATAAGAAAGAAAACCAGGATTAACAAATTTTGCATTGAAATTTCTGAGTTTGTGAAATAAAAGTTATCAGCCCTAAGCCAACAAAACAGATAGTATAAGTGAATACAAGAGGCTATTGAAAAATGAAGTCACTGAGGGATGTGGTGAGGAAGTGAGGCAGTGAACTTGAACAAAAGAAAAGGTATGTTTGTACTTGCTGGCCCCAATGTCCCTACTTTCCAAGATTCAATTAGAATCTCAACAATTCCACAACCTTTTCTGGTGCTGCTTTGTGACCATATGATCTTATCTTTATTCACTCAAGCTTCCAGCAATTAATCACTCAGCATCTGCCTCACATTGTGGCTGGTTGCAATGAGGAACTCTCCATTGTGGGAAAGCAGTGCTGAAATGTCAGCAGATTCTCTAATTTACATCCAGGTCACTGAGTTCAGAGTTCATTGTCCTAATTTGTCACGTCAATGGTACACTGCAGTCGTTCACTGAATGAAAGACAGAACTGAGTTTATACTGAGGCCATTGACTTAGAGCTGATTAGTTACACAGATTACACATTACTCTAAGTCATCTTAAGTAACATCTACAAATTGTATTTGAGGCAATAAAACACAAATATTATGCTGCGGTTGTTTTAGCTAAATTGCCTGTGATTTCAAGTGTTAATGGCATATTAAAGATAATATCTGAAGAGTGGTTTGTAGAGAGACTGTTTGTGACATTTTAAATTGGATGTGAATTGGTGAAATGGGATATAACGCCAATGTGTCAGCAATCTGCTTGAAGTAATTATAAGAAGATCAATAAGGCTAAGGGCTGAAGGATTTAAGGCTTCATAAATTAAGGAATTTTATAGTGTGATTGCTTTGCAAGGTCACATTTTTTTCACAATATAAGAACATTTCAGCGAGTCTTTTGATAACAAGTGAAACACTTCTTCAATTGAGCCTGAGGCCCCTGAAAACAACCATTTTCGGGGCTTGCATGAAAGGGAGCAAAAAAAGGAAAACAGACATTTATCCCTTCAAATTTTAATTCTTGCTGGAAAGTGAATCTATGGGAACACTGAGTGGGGGCAGGATTGAGCACAAAGGTGTTGCCTTCCATTGTTTGTTCATAAAAAACGACCACTTGAATTACGTTGTGACTTGTTGTCAATGTCTGCGAAATATAAAGCAAAGACAAATCTAAAAAAAATGAAAATCCAAGCCCTCTAGTCTCTTTGTGTCTGATTTCATCCAGAAGCCAAGACCTTAGTGGAATGTTGAAAATACTCAAGTACTTGGATTAACTGTGAAGAGAAAAATGGAATTCACTTTTATATTGGTGATTAAATTATAATTTTACTCTTGATTGGATGACATGCTGAGGCCAATGTGGGAGAAAGTCAAAAGGTAAATGAGGATATACCCATCTCTGTTCAATGCTTGTCTTTTTTGAAAAATGAAAATAATTATACACTTGATTTCCTTTTTTTAAAAAAGAGATGGCTCCCCTATTGCTTCAGATTGTAGCAACTCGAGTCATTAATATAAATTCCCTTCTGAAATATACACCATAGGACAATGGTAATAAAATTTGCAGTTGATACAAAAATAGAAGGCCCAGTGAATTCCTTAGAATGCCAATTTGCAGTTGATACAAAAATAGAAGACATAGTGAATTCTTTAGAATGCCAAAAGAAGCTATTTAAGGATATAACTCACCTGCAGCACCTGACCTCCCATTCAAACCAGGAACAGTGGAATCGGTTTCGAGCATCTCTTCTGGGAAACTGGAGTCTTTACTTAAATAGGCTTTGCCACCTCCACCTGCTGCTATCAGCAGTGGTACTGGTTCTCCATTATCCATCTGGACCATGTCAGGGATGCAAGCACAATGCAAGCAGGGTTAAATGAAGCAATTTACAAATCAGAAGACCATTCAGCTCATCATGTGTGTGCCAGCCTAAAGTGAGTTTTACAGCCTAACTCTCCTTTTCAGTTCTTAGCTTGTAGCTCTGTACATTATGGCACATGTCCATGAATCTTGGTAAATGCAGTGAGGAGTTCTGCCTCTGCCAATCTTTCCCACAGTTGTCCCAAACTTGTGCCATCCTCTGGATAAAAATAACTGTCCTCAAAACTCATATAATCCTTCAATCAACTTTATCAAAACCATAATTTGAATAATTTATCATTTTGGACAATATCCTTAGCTCCATTCTAGTAAACCTTCCATGCACTCTCTCTAAGGCTTTGCCTTCTTGTGGGTCCCACAATGAAAAACAATACTCCAACTAAGTGCTATCTGGCTCATTTTAGGGTCTTGGCATATCTTACTTTTATGTTCTGTGTCGTTTATATTCATGGCCAGAGCAGAGGCAAAAATGGGGTCAGGAAATCTGAAATCTTTCAGAGTTTGAGAACAAAAAGATTTCCTCTCCCTTCCCAAGTTTGCAACCTAGTTTCAGACAGCCTTTTCATGGTCAGAAAAACATTGAGTTGTGACTCTGCACAGAAGTCCACTGATATTGGGGAAACCATTGAGAAGCCTATAGGAAACTTGAATTTCCACCATCTCCAGCACCACCAGCCCACTTCCATCTCCATACAATTCTCACACTATGTCAAGGTTTGCAAATCCCAAACCCCAGCCCCCTACGTCCCTCTGAATCAATAATATGGAGGAAATGGGCATTGGAAATAGTCTCATGTTTCACAGCTGCAAAAGGGCTGACTCACTCTGAAGATGATGGTTGTAGTAGGGTAGGAATGTCAGACTCCGTGTCCATATGCTCCAGCTCACCTGGCCAGCTGCATTCTTCTTTGATGTTTATTTTTATTGCTTTCTTTCTTCATTTCTCTTCTGTATTGAAGTTCACCTTCTCTTCTTTTCTGCGGCTGTGTGGAGGAAGGTGGTTGTGAGGGCCTGCTGCGGCAGTGTGGTGGATCCAGATATCTGCTCTTCGTGACCATAGTGGTCATGGCTTTCCATTGTCGGTGGGCCTGGTCCATTCCTCCTGGAGGTAGAGAGGCGGTGTCAGTGGTAGCTACAGCTGTGGTGGCGTGGGAGTTTCGGTTCATTCCTCATTGCTATGGCGGCAATGTGGCTGTCTTGGACTTGATGGGTCCGGTCTGTCCTTCGTCGCTATGGCGGCGATGCAATGGCTTCGATATCGATTTCGGCGGTGGCAGTCTGGTGGTTCTACTCCAGGAATCCTTGCCCTGGCAGCCTCAGGGTGGTACTGTCCCATAGCCGCTCCATAAACCAAGATAGCCATAAGAGGGAACAAAAACATGAGCTTTGTCCGAACTTTGTCTCAATTATTTCTTCTTACAATTCCTGTAATTAAAATGGTGCTGAATTGTGAAGACTTAGGCACATCTCACGTGTTTTCATAAATACAAGTGACAATGAATTGCCATTCTGTTCTATTCTGTTCACATTTTCCTGGAGTCATGTCTCTATTAATTAAGCAACTATTCCATAATTCCTAGAAGACTTCATAAGTTTTGTGCTACCTGCAAGGATCTGTGTACAGTTCAGGTCTCTGTTCTTATGTTCCTTTTAAAGTTGTCCCATTCAGCTCACACTCAATGAAGGTTCAAGATGGTGGTAGCAGTAGAGTAGGAAGTGTCCTGGTTCTTGAGCCTGGATCTTGTCCATTTTGTCTGTTTTTTTTTCTTTCCTCCTTTCTTTTCCTCTTTTGTCCTTTTTCTCTCTTTTTCTCTTTTTTTTAACTTACTGTCTGGAGAGAGCACAGTCATGGAGGCTGCAGTATTGATGGAGTCTGGCAGCGGCTGGGGCCCAGCATAAGCCTGGTTGGTGGTCGGTGGTGAAGTGGCAGTTGGTGGTGTAGTGGCTGGTGCACCTGGGCAGAACTTAGCCCAGTGTGGGTGAAAACATGCCTAGCGCAGGGAGAGAGCATGCCCTTATGTGGGAAGGGCAGTGTGGAGCATCTGCAGGCCCCATAGCTTAGGAAAAGATTATTATGTTTAACTTTTAACTTTATTTCTGTATTTTTCTACTTTATACTAAGAACTGTAGTGATGAACGTTTTAGCTTATTTCTTTTCTATTTTTGTTCCCAAGATTTTGTATCTAGGTCCCTTTGTACCAAAGATGGCCCTGTGAATGGTAACATTGTACTCCAGTACTTGAGCACGTGTGGCAATAAAACCTAAATCTAAATCTACTGCCTTCCCTCATTCTCTTATCAAAATGTATCACCATTAGTCCTGGCAACTCACATATTGCTTCTTATTTTCCACTCTATGTCTGCCTAAAATCTGTTACCACACCCCTCATGATTTGGCAACATTTTCAAACTTCATGACATGCACTGATTTTTGAAATTATGCCTTGTTTAACTGAGTATTGATCATTAATGTACATCAATAAACGGAGTGGCCCTAATCCCACTGCTGAGAAATGTTAGTGTACAGTTCCATTCAGTCTGAACAATAACTGTTCACCATTGGCTCTGCTTTCAGTCCATCACCAATGTTGTACCCGTCCTTCCACTGTCTCTATCATTAATTTTAGAGATACTTGGGGTGAGTTTGGGTCTGGATTTTGTGTGTGTAACAGGTAGATTTTCCTGTGTGTCTGACATTTATGTTAATTTGCAAGTATTTCTGCTACCACAGCAATTTATTTTAAGAAGAATTTTAAAACTTGGTTCTAGAGTGAATGGATTTGTACACTAAAAGACTTGCATTCACTTTAGATTGTTTTGAGTAAGTAGGATAAATAATTGGGGCTCAAAGGTTTCTTGGAGGATTTGGAATCTGTTTTTTTTAAGGTTAAGGGAACTATCAATAATGAAAGACTTTTAGTTTCATTTTTTACATTGGGTCGTGAATTAGTCCTGTGAAGATCTTAGAACAGGATAGTTGTTCAGAGTAGTTCTCTTGAAAAGAATGGGGGGTGAAGGGCCTTGGAGTGAAGAGTTAGTGTTGGTTCAGATCAGACAAAGACCTAGAAATAATTGGTTACGTTCAATGAAGCTCAAGTCATAGAGTCATAGAGATGTACAGCATGGAAACAGACCCTTCGGTCCAACCTGTTCATGCCGACCAGATATTCCAATCCAATCCAGAAGAAGCTGTTGCAGTTCCAGTTTAACAAATAAATTCCAAAGTGACTTAAACCTACCAACATGTTAGATACAGGGATATCATTGCAAATATTTTATGAGTGCCGTTTTTGGGAACTAGCTGGAAGGGGCTTGGGCTGCTATTTTATTTCTTTTCAGTTTATAAAAGAGTATTTTGCATTAATAGGATTATACTTCTGTGTGCTTAAAACCTTTGAGTTTGTAAAATAAGTAGATAATTTGGATTATTCTATTCTGTTGTCTGTTTTGTCTAAACATCTGTTTTATTGTTAAAACAAAATCTTCAGCATTTTGTGTTTATGTTTCAGCAAGAGAGACTTTATTAAAATCAAAGTAAATAAAATCATGAACCATAACATTGGGTTCCCATCTGGGATCGAACTTGTACTGATATAACGTTAGTTGGGATCGCAATTATACATTACTAACTTGGATGACAGAAGGGAATGTACTATTGCCAAGTTTGAGGATGATAAAACATAAATAGGAAGGCAACTGGTGAGAATGATACAAAGAAACTTCGGAGGGATATAGGCAGGTTAAGTGAGTAGTCAAAAACTTCGCAGATGAAATATATTGCAGAAGAATGCAATGTTATGCACCTCAGCAGGAAGTGTAGAAGAGGTGAATATTATTTAAGTAGAGAAAGCCTGCAGAAAGCTGCAGCATGGAGAGATCTTGGGTCCTCATGCATAAATCACAAAAAGCATGTCCAGTGGGTAATAAGAAAGACAAACAGGATGGAGCCTTTACTTCAAAGTGAATGGAATATAAACATGAAGAGTTCTCACTAAATCTGTACAAGTCAGACCAAACTAGAATACTACAGACAATTTTGGGCCCCTTATCTAAGGAAAGATCGACTAGCTTTGAAGGCAATTCAGAGAGGTTCACTGATTCTGGATGTGGATAGTTTTTGCTTATAGAAGAGGTTGTTTGTATATGGAAAGGTCTTTCTGAGGAGGTGGTATATGTGGGTAAAATTAGAATGTTTAAAAGTCATCGGGATAAGTACATGAATAGGAAAGGTTTGGAGGAATCTGGGCCAGAAACAGGCAGGTGGGACTAGTTTAATATGGGATTATGTTTGGCATGGACTGTTTGGACAGAAGGGTCTCGTTCCATGCTCTATGACTCTAAGTGGTTCAGTAGGTTGGCCTTGTACTCACTGGAGTCTTAGAAGAATGAGAGGAGACCTTATTGAAACAAAAAATGATTCTTAGCGAGCTTGAGACAATCATTGCTTTTGGGAGAGTGCTGGACCAGTTGGCACAATCTCAGAGTAAGGGGTCAGCTATTAAAATCTATTAGAGATGAGTAAGAGTTCCTTCTCTCAGAGGCTGGTGGATCTGTTGTGTTCTTTATAGTAGACGGCTGTGAAGACTGAGTGTTAAAACATCCCAGGTGAGATAGACAGATTTTTCTTTAGTAAGGGGATCAAATGTTTTGAGGAAAAGACAGGAGATGGAACTGAGGATCATCGGATTAGCCATGAGTTGCTGAGAAGACTCAATTAGTTGATTGGCCAATTTGTGCTCCTATGTCTTATGATGTATGGTCTTATCCAGTTCAAGCAAGGAAGGATCTTATTATTACTGTCCTTGTGTCATTATATTGTATAATTTGATAACGGTGGTAGAAGTTGTTTCTGGAGTGTAGGGGAAGTAGGAGTGATCACTAACACTAAGCCCATGAAAATATCAACTGAAGATCTGAAAACTGTAATAGCTTCGTTTAAATCAATTGTAATAACACTTCTTATCAGGAAGAACACTTTAAGCTTATCTAACGAGTCTCAGCAGTAAACTCAGCAGTAATGTGCCACAGTTCTGACAATATGGATCTGTGCCAGGCATTCTAATTCTCTAGCATTTGCTCCACTCTTACACGCTAGCTTCTGTGATTCTCCTGTTTCCTGATTAAGACAACTGGAGTTACATAGCTTAGCCCAAATGCAAAGTCAAACATGTTCCCTGTCTGAGACGAATGGAAACATTTGTCATTATTCTCTAATATTTGCAGAACCCAGCATGAAATATAATGCAGCATTAAAAATAATGTATCATTTAAGGCTGTTCAATAATTGGGATTTTGAACTTGGATATGTAGAGGAAGTGCAGTAACATACAAAGACATTACCAATGCTGGAAAACAGGTTTGGGCTGGATTGCTATTCTCATTGGCACAGACTTAATGGGCTGAATAGTCTCTTTCCAAGCTATACATACCTGTGATTTTTGGTCATTTTGATAAATGTGTAAAGTTAATTGTTAAAATGATGGATGCCTTTTTGAAAAAAAGAATCAAGCCATTATAAATACACACCTTGAAGATAAATGTGGCTCCTCCACCTCCTCCTCCACCTCCTGCCCACTCAGTGACATTGCCGTTTGCTTTTAACTCCTCCTCAATCACATTATTCTCTCCCAAGCAAACACTCTGGATGGTGGGATTTACCTTCAAAATAAAACAATGAAGGATGAAATACAAATTATACACTGTACCTACTTCATCTAGGTCATGCAAATAAACCTAACAAGAAAACATAATTTCTCAGAATAAAACAAAATTAAAAAGTCAATTTTATAAACCAGTTTGTTGACCATTGTATGACCAATAAAGCAAATTAACAGGCATCCACCAATATACATCTTGGCTTCAGTCATAGGCATCTTTATAAAATTGTACTCAGGGAACATACTAGCCTTTGGTTCACTTTAAAATCTGAAACGGGAAGATCATTGCACCAATATCAGTTCAGTTTCACCTCAATATCTCAAAGTGAATTTTAGCTTGGATTTAATTACTGTTAAAGATGGATTTATTTTCACATATGAAAGGACGAGGTTGAGAGGTGACCTTGTTAAGGTTTATAAAATCATGACGGATAATAGATAGGGTTAATCATAGGTGTCATTCTAATTCACATGTGAAAATAAATGCATCTTTAACAGTAATTCAGTCCAAGCTAGACACACATGAATCAACAGATTCAAGAACAGCTTCTTCCCTACTTTTATTAGACTTCTGAACAGACCTTTCAAACTTCAAATGTAATATTGACAGTGCTATTTGTGCACCTTCTCTGCAGCTGTAGCATTGTATTTCTCACTGTGTTCTATTACCCTTACGCATTAAATATGGTATGATCTGCCTGTACTGCACGCAAAACAAAACTTTTCACTGTGTTTAGGTATATGTGACAATAATAAATCAAATCAACTCAAAAAAGTTGGAATGTTTTGTGATAAATAAACAGCATATATTGTTCACATTTCTGCACAAAAAAGGATGGGAGGGTGAGCAGTGTAAATAGCTAGCTTAGTGAGGAGGATGCAAAGGATCCAGAACATCAGAGTTCATGACTTTGTCATGGATTGTCTATGTTATTGTTTTTTTAAAAAATAATTTATATTTAAAATTTTCTGGAAAAACTGAGAAGAATTTGGACTATTTGGGCATATAATAATGTTTTATCATGTGATTTCTGAGAAAGTGCCATTAGCAGTTTTAATGTGTTCCGTAAGATTTGTTTTTACTGGTGTTATGGACTAGGCCAGGCCCCTTTCAGCAGACAGCCCAGACTGTAACTTTGCTATTTGTTTAGCTTGGTGTATAGTGGATATTCCCAGTGCAAATTCACTGGATTGACTGCCAAGTTTTAACACACAAAATTCATTTCCAAAATATGAAACACGAAGAACAGAAAATAGAATTCCTGATAACCTATCCTATCCAAACCCGACTTAATGATGCTGTTCCAAAAACACACACATCCTTTAGCACCAACAGCAAAAGATGGCACAGGCAACTCACAGTTCGAAATCAGAAGGGCAGAAGGAGAGAGAGTACCCGACCTTTATTCACACACACAACTGCTGAACTGAGGCATGTTGGCTCAGTAGTTAGCACTACTGCCTCACAGTGCCAAAGACCCGGGTTCGATTCTAGCCTCCAGTGACTGTCTGTTTGGAGTTTGCACATTCTCCCCATGTCTGCGTGGGTTTCCTCCCACAGTCCAAAGATGTACAGGTTAGGTGAATTGGCCATGCTAAATTGCCCATAGTGTTCTGGGATATGTAGGTTAGGTGCCTTAGTCAGAGGTAGATATAGGATAATGGGGAATGGGTCTGGGTGGGTTACTTTAAGGAGGGGCTTTGCTGTGCTGAAGGACCTGCTTCCACACTGTAGGGATTTTTATCAATCAAAAAACCTCAGCTGCCAGGACTGGCCACTCCCCTTTCATTATACAAGTTCTTTCTAAAACATGAAGACCTTTGGCCTGAGGTATCATCTGTTTCGGGATAAACAAAAAGGGCTTCAATAAACCATTCATCTCTGCACCGACTCAGCTGTTTTGGGGCCTGGACTGTTAACGGCCCTTCTGAAAAAATCAAGGACACAGTAACTTTGAGACAAACGAACGGCTATGAGAAAAGGACCAGCTTTGTGACACTGGAAATCAAGTGACTTGAGAAATGGCTAAGCAAAGCTTTTAAGGAGATGAGAGATGGGATTTATTACTTAATTATTAAAAAACACAGTTTTGAGATGCATAGCTGCCCCTATGCTAATGATTGACGAGGTACCCTTTCTGGACTTAAAGTTTTGTTCTGCAGACCCAGCTATCAGAGGATGACACCCTTGAAGCTATGAATCCTCTCCTGAAATCCTGTTTCTTGGTAAATGTTCCTGTTAGATTTTCAAATCAGCAATATTTCTGTCTACATGGCAAAGCCCTGTGTCAAATTCTTAGAAAGTTGAACCCAAGTTGGGTAGAATCAAAAATGAACATCTATCATTAATTATCAACTGATTCAGCTTTATCGACTGAAAATTCTGTGAATGTGACAAATCATTGCATTTTATCCTTTGTCCCTGGACCCTTGCCCCAGTGGGATGGTTTCTTGTTTGCCCTTTGCCATTTATGAAAAAAAATCTCTGCAGTGACTTGACTTTCATGTTGTGTGAGTGTGTCTGTATGTGGGATTAAGGAAATACTTTTAATTTTAGATCATAGCTTGGATGTTGATCAGTGTTTGACACCTGTTTTAAGTGTAAGTCTTGTTCATAATAAATAGATTACTTTGAGTTCATTAAAGAAACCTGGCAGTCATTTCTTTTATATTTTACAGTGGTGATAAGGAGGAGCAATTGGCCGTTTTGGTAATTGAATCAACATATTACACCAATGATGCAATGGGTAGTGGGGTTTGATTATCAACACATTCCTACCTTCACCATGCTGAAAATGTGAATTGCGTTGCTAAAATGCAGAAGTAAAGGGCGTTAGATAATTAAATAATTACTTAGAATACTTAGAAAAAGAGATGCTGAACTGTTGGGTTGGTAGGAAGACAGCAGATGCTGCATGTTGTCAATAAATCCATTATCAAAAGAAATTGGTAACTGATTTCATGCTTAACTGACCTGGACCAATTTTTAACTCTATAAATAAAAAAAAAGTAATGGTGTTATATTGATTGCAAAAAATGGGAATATTTTAAAACAAAATGGATGGAGAAATCAGTGAGAAATGGAAAAAGCAGTGGAGTAGTGTTGTCTATATCAAATAGACAATTTGAGTATCATGCAGGCTGTTATGCATACTGGTAGTGTCCCTATGCCTGTGTCAGGACATCTGGGTTTAAGTCATTCAAATGAACCAAAATAACACAATTATGATGAATGCAAAGGAAGGAAAAAGCATTGGTCTGCTCAGCTTCTAAGCTCAGCTGCGTGACTAGAAAGATATTTTCTAATCAACCTGTTCAGAGACACTGGACAATAGACAACAGACAATAGATGCAGGAGTAGGCCATTCTGCCCTTCGAGTCTGCACCACCATTCAATATGATCATGGCTGATCATCCTTAATTAGTATCCTGTTCCTGCCTTATCTCCATAATCCTTGATTCCACTATCCTTGAGAGCTCTACCCAACTCTTTCTTAAATGAATCCAGAGACTGGGCTTCCACTGCCCTCTGGGGCAGAGCATTCAACACAGCCACCACTCTCTGAATGAAGAAGTTTCTCCTCATCTCTGTCCTAAATGGTCTACCCCCGTATTTTTAAGCTGTGTCCTCTGGTTCAGCACTCACCCACCAGCGGAAACATGCTTCCTGCCTCCAGAGTGTTCAATCCTTTATTAATCTTATATGTCTCAATCAGATCCCCTCTCAGTCTTCTAAACTCAAGAGTATACAAGCCCAGTCGCTCCAGTCTTTCAGTGTAAGGTAGTCCTGCCATTCCAGGAATTGACCTCGTGAACCTACGCTGCACTCCCTCACTAGCCAGAATGTCTTTCCTCAAATTTGGAGATCAGAACTGCACACAGTACTCCAGGTGTGGTCTCACTAGGGCCCTGTACAGCTGCAGAAGAACCTCTTTGCTTCTATACTCAATCCCTCTTGTTATGAAGGTCAGCATGTTATTAGTCTTCTTCACTACCTGCCGTACCTGCATGCTTACCTTCATTGACTGGTGTGCAAGAACACCCAGATCCCTTTGTACTGCCCCTTTACCTAAATTGATTCCATTTAGGTAGTAATCTGCCTTCCTGTTCTTGCCACCAAAGTGGATAACTATACATTTATCCACATCTACTAGTATACTCAACAACTTGCATTTTCTATTTAGTAAAAAATGAGGTCTGCAGATGCTGGAGATCACAGCTGAAAATGTGTTGCTGGTCAAAGCACAGCAGGCCAGGCAGCATCTCAGGAATAGGGAATTTGACGTTTCGAGCATAAGCCCTTCATGTTTTATTTAACATGTTTTTCTCATCAACCTGTTCAGAGATGTTATAACATACCTTTGGAGTAGGTGGGACTTCAACCCAGGCTTCCTAACACAGAGGTAGGGACACTGCCAGTATATACAACAGCCTGTATGATATTTTCTAATGGAAGCTGACAATGGGGAAAATAAAACCTGTTGCTTTTCTCCAGAAAAATAAGATTTACCCTCAACCAATATTGTTCACCATGAGAAATGTAGATACCATGCCAGGCTGAAATTGAAAGTGAGCATCAAGCTGGCGAAGAATAAAGGAGAGTACGTAGATGAGCAAGTATAGATTGATTGATGTGGATTGGGTTTTAAAAGATTGTATGATCATAGGAAGGAGGAGATGTGAGGGAGGTATTTAAGGAGCCCCATGATTTAGAAGTGTTAACAAGGATATTAATGTTAGGAAGAGGAAGCTCACACAAGATTTCAAAAAAACTGACTATCCATTGTATAGTAACTGCTCTTGCCCATACTTCTAGGAGCAGCACTGGTGTTGGAATAATTGGTCTACTACATTGTTCAGTAATTGCACATACCTTGGCAAAATGAAGGAATTATATTGTGAGAAAGTAAGACTTAAGTAGAAGTCTTGAATTAACAAAGAAAGAACATAAATACAAATGTATTAATCCCAGAAGTGTAAAATGAAAAGGAGCTGACATCACTGATTTGCTGAAGTACCAGGGGACACATATTAACTCAAATCTAAAATAGAGTGCAAAACTGAATATGGGGGTCATAAAATTGCAGCAATATCTCTGTTCCAAAAGTCAGCCTAGGGAGTTTGGTGCAGACAGGGGAATCATTGAAATGTTTTATTCATTGGCATTTAAAAACTGTCATTACCTAAAGCATCAGTGAGCTGCAGGGGGGTCAGATCAACAAAGATAAAAGCAGATAAATTAAGAGTGCTGAGCTCAGCAGATCCTCCTGGTGATATTCCATGGTGTTTCATATCAGAAAATACTGGGATAAAGAAACATAGGTTGAAATGAGCAATGGGATTTCTTCAATCTTTGGTTTCAGAGTTCTTATTACTCAGATAAATTTCCTTTCACAGCACCTTCCAAATCTGTGATGCCTTCAGCGTGATGGACAAGGGCAGGCATATATAGTAAGCCACTCCCAGTTCTCCTCCAAGCCATACAATTTCCTGACTTGAAACTATATCACTGCTGCTTTATGGTCAATGGGTTAAAATCCTTTCTAATAGCATTGGGAGTGCCCCTACCGCAGCCAAGAACTGCAATGGTTTAAGAACGGCTCCCCATCATATTCTCAAGGGCAGTAAATACTTGCTTAGCCAACCAATGCCAACAGCCTGAAATGAATAAAACAAAATCCAGGTATTTGAGTTAACAGAAAACAACTTTTTTACTCATGACCCATTTGATAAAGCAGCTCTGAACACTGCATTTAGATTCATAGGATTTGCAAGCAGTACAGCAAAATAATTTACTTCTGACTTGAATTAAACCACCTTAGTAACTACATGTGTCAGGCCCTCTCTCTGACTGAATTAGGAGGAGAAAGTAGATTGCTTTCCTTGCTTTTAAAGTACAATGCTTGTATTTTAAAAGCAAGGTGACATTACGAACTATATATTTATATATTAGACTGTATATAGCTCAGTATCAGAAACAAGCTGGCCAGGTTCCTTAAATAATGAGTATTATGAACAAACATTAGTCAAGCAAAGATGGAAAGATCATCAAAGTTTATAAACTATAGGAATATATATATATAGCATCATTTTGGAAACACTCATATGCAAACATTGACACACACACACACACACACACACACACACACACACACACACACACACACACACACACACACACACACACACACACACAACATGATGGCAAATTCTGAATCCTGCCTTTATGAAGCCTCCTACAAATGTTGATGAACATGATTTCAGAGAAAAGAGTGAGAAAGCAAAGGCTGGTTCTCCAGGCTAGTTATCTCTCTAACTGTTTGAGCTCAATGGTTTTGCTATATTCACAAACTGAATCATCTGACCTCATTTTGATAATATTGTACATTGAATGGCTTTGATTCAAAAGGGTCATTTTTGTTTGCAAATGTAACATTTTCCATACTGCAGATAGTCTCTTTCACTTTACAAAGTGTTCAGTCCAAAAAAAAACCCAAAGGTATAGATCTATGTCATATGGATGATAAATTAGTACTTCAGATAAACACATAATTGTAGGAATGGCCTAAAATAATTGAAGACAAAACACAGAATGTTTACGACTCAATGACAGTGTGCACAGCGGCAGGTAGGTAGCACTATGGACCACCACACCATCACCGCCATACTCTGAGCCATTTCCTACAGTGGGACTGGGTACCAACTACAGATGGCACAGTCAATTAGGTAAGTTAAAGTCAATGAATGCCAATTATCAAAGAAGAACTGCATTTTTCCAGATGATCAGTGCCTCTCTGTGATATTAGGAACCAGGCCATCTACTGCGATCCACCTCTGATTGGCAGAAAGGAAGGTTGCACTCCAGGAAATTGTGGTGGCACTCTCCACCTGCCTGTTCACAGCTACCTTCATAAGCTATCTGGTAAGAGAGAACCCCCTCCATGATGGTCACCTAGTAGCTATGACAATTCTTTCAAAAGAAAATTATAAATGTTGCTGAGTGAATGGCATACCCTCTTTCCCTTACCTGCAACAACAGGCTGCAGCTCCTTACAGACTTGAATGCCTTCTGTTCATCCTCTAATGTTGAGAGCCTGTTTGGTGTGCATAACTGGAAGATAAGAATGCTCTGTGGCCAATAACTGGCCAGTTCAAGAAGATCACTGCCTGGTGATGGGTCTTTACTACACTGTCGAAAAATGTGGCAGCAGGTCAGGCAGCATCCGAGGAGCAGGGCAGCCGACGTTTCAGGCATAAACCCTTCATCAGGAACGTGCATCTTTAGTGCACAGCCAGAACCACTATTTAAACGTGACATCAGAGTAACAACCTGAAACCATAATCCAAAGTATTGTTCCAAGATGTTGTGCGTGAGAACAGGAGATGGAGATAGGCCAGGGTTGAAACCCACATTTTTCAATATTGTACAAGTGCAAAATTGACAAGGACAAGAGGCATAGAGAGTAGCAAATCTCTTCAGGATAATGCGAAAGGGAATTTCATTTTAAATAATTCTTGGGTTCTGAATACCAATCCCTAAATTGACAGATTTGAAAGAAAGACAGTATTTTATTAGGAAAAGCTGAAATGTAGGTATGTACTTATAACTCTTATGTGAAAAATACATCAATTTCAAATCCATTCAATTGATTATAATTTGACCACCCTCAGCTTTTCTTATAAATGATCTGCTTATACATAAGCAGTTGAGAGATCCTCTGAATACTGCTTTTCAGATCAAAATACATGCTGTAAATTGTTATGGATGACAATGCATTCACTGAGGTTCTTTAAGTAATTTCCTTCCTGTAGCATACAGTTTGTACACTTTAGTAATGAATGTGAAAATGATTGTCATTAACACTGATTGAAATGTTCAGATTGAACAATGAGCTTCTTAACACTTAAAAGGAATAAATTGGTTACCAATGTGTTGACTGGAAACTGACCCATAAAATATTGAGAAATGCTACTTTGATGGCATTGTTGCACTCTTCATTATCATACAGGTTCTCACCAGAAGGCAAGAGACAATGAATTAGAAGTAACCTATGTGCTAATTAATCTCTCTACCACACTTCACTTTCCTGAGATGTGACTGAAAATGTTTTCCCACACTGATGCCATTGAGACAAGGAACTTGTTGCTGAAGCGAAGAATCCTGGTGACAGTACACCCAGAGACTGGACTCTTGCAGTCGTGGTGCCTGGAGGGGGGATTTCTAGTGTATTTTGTCCTGGTCTTTTTTTAATGACAGAGGAGTTGAGACAGAGGGGGAAAGCGGAATGCTCAAAGCCAAGAAAGTAAACAGCTTGTGAGGCCTTGAGTTTTTTTTTAAGTTGGAACAATTGAAGCAGCCTGAATGGGTGTGGTCAAGCTCCTACCCAAGGTTTTTAGTTTTAGCTTTCTACAGTTGCTGGGGTTTTGAAGCTGGATATGGAAATCTTATTCCTCTCTTTTAAAAGCTAGGGTTCTCTGCTTGCTGCTAGAATTGCATGTGAGACCATCTATTTTACAAATTTGCTTTTGCCACGTAAGTGTTAATGGGATGTTATGATATTGGAACAATTAATTAGTAGTAGATAACAAACATATAATTCTGTTAAGCATTTTGATAAAATTATACTTAAGCTGATTGTTCTCTTTTCATAGTAATAGAGATGTACAGGATGGAAACAGACCCTTTTAGTCCAACTCATCCATGTCGACCAGATATCCTAACCTAATCTCATCACATTTGCCAGCACTGGGTCCATATCCCTCTAAATCATTCTGATTCATATACACATTCAGATGCCTTTTAAATGTTGCAATTTTACTAGCCTCTACCGCTTCCTCTGGTAGCTCATTCCATACACTCACCACCCTCTGTATGCAAGAGTTGCCTATTGGATCCCTTTTATATCTTTCCCTTCTCACCCTAAACCTATGCCCTTTAGTTCTGGACCGCAGCGAAAATACTTTGTCTGTTTATCCTATCCATGCCTTTCACAATTTTATATTCCTCTATGAGGTTACCCCTCAGCCTCCAACGCTGGAGGGAAAACAGCCCCAACCTTTTCAACCTGTCCCTTTTGCTCAAATTCTCCAACTCTGGCAACATCCGTGTAAATCTTTTCTGAACTCTTTCAAGCTTCACAACATCCTTCCGATAGGAAGGAGACCAGAATTGCATGCAATATTCCAAAAGTGGCCTATACAGCTGCCACATTACCTCCCAACTCCTCTACTCAATATTCTGACCAATAAAGGAAAGCATACCAAATGTCATCTTCACTATCCTATCTACCAGCAACCCTACTTTCAGGAAGCTATGAACCTGCACTCCAAGGTCTCTTTGTTCAGCAACACTCCTTAGTACCTTACCATTAAGTGTATAAGTCCTGCTAAGATTTGCTTTCCCAAAATGCAACACCTCACATTTATCTAAATTGAATGCCATCAGTCACTCCTCAGCCCATTGGCCCATCTGGTCAAGATCCTGTTGTAATCTGAGGTAACCCTATTCACTGCCCACTACACCTCCAATTTTGGTGTCATCTGCAAACTTACTAACTATACCTGTTATGCTCACATCCAAATCATTTATATAAATTATGAAAAGTAGTGGACCCAGCACCGATCCTTGTGGCACTTCACTCATCACAGGGCTCCAGTCTGAAAACCAACACTCCACCACCCCCCTCTGTCTTCTACCTTTGAGCCAGTTCTGTATCCAAATGACTAGTTCTCCCTGTATTCCATGAGATCTAACTTTGCTAACCAGTCTCTCATGGGGAACCTTGTTGAACGCCTTACTGAAGTCCATATAGATCACCTCCACTGCTCTGCCCTCATCAATCCTCTTTGTTACTTTTTCAAAAAACACAATCAAGGTTTGTGCATGGAAAATCTTTACTTTGTCTGTATTTTAACTGTCGAGTAAAAGTGAAGTGTATTTTGCTTAACGTCAAGTAGTTTGACCTATCAGATTGCATCTGAAATGTAACGCCTTACACTTACCTTTAAAATAAGGCAAGGTAATAAACAGTTTGGGTTTAGGTTATCTCCTTAACATATTTTGTGGGGACTTTGTCCGGTCTATAACAAATGGGACTCTTGTTGGTATCAAAATCTCTAATTCCAGGATGGGTTTAGGATTATTGGACTCAAAGGCACTGAGTGGTGAGTGTGTGTTTTTTTTATTTTGGGTGGTGCATTCAATTGGTTTAAACAGAGTGTGCCTTGTACAGTAATGGGTCTTTCAGCCAATAAAAGTTTCCTGGGTGCGGAAGAAGTCACTTTGGGAGTTTTACAGGAAGAGAGCAAGACAAAGCTTTTGGAATTGGCAGATAAGCTGGAGCTGGGCTTGCCTTAGACTGTGCAAAAAGAGGAGGCAGTAGCAGCAATAGCTTGACAAGTGACAGGAGCACTGAAACAAATTACGGAGAAATTGGTGAGTCAGAATTCAAAGACCTAACATTTGTACTCTGTGTCAAATTTTAGGGAAAGATTAAATACAGATGGTAGACAGCATTTGAAGGTAGCACAGCATGTGATGAAACCGGAAGCAGACAAGAAATCAAAAACTTGTAGTTTTGCTAAGGGAGATAAAATGTTAGTGTTACTCCTAATGGTAGGTGAACCTTTAAAGGCAAAATTTATTGGGCCATCTCGAAAGAAAATTAAGTGTGGTGAATTATTTAATAAGAATGGCAGACAGAAAAAAAATTCACAGACCATGTCACGTAATATGCTCAAAAGGTATTTTGGTAGAGAAGGAACGCAAAAGGAGAACGTGTTGCTGGCGAAACACAGAGTGAAGGAGCAAGTTCAGATGATTCCGAATTGGAT